>NC_053493.1:162128380-163445047 GCF_905171775.1 Rana temporaria
CCCGTGCAGATCCCTGTGGATCTGCCCCATTGTTTTTATTCTAATTATTATCAATTTTTAAATATATATTATCATTGCACTTTATATCATTGCACCTGTAGTCACTTGTTTGCAGCACAGCAGCACTTTATATATTTATTTATACAGCACTTTATATATTTATTTATATAATTTATTCTCCCTGCATTCATATATCTAGGTTTATATGTTATTTCATGAGGAAGCGCAACACCACTATTTGTTTTTTTTGTGATTCTTTCGTGGGTAGTCTTTGACCCTTACGGTGTTTGCGGCACCATTGATTAACTCTATTTACCCATAAAAGCGCAGGAATACCCCCGTTTTACATATTTGTATGATTCATATATACATATTGTTTTTTCACAATTATCAATAGGATATTTTTAAAGACACATTGGGGCAGATTTACTAAAACTGGAGCCCAGAGAATCTGTTGCAGCTGTTCATAGTAACCAATTAGCTTGCAAATTCAGCTTGTTCAGTGAGAGCCGGTTCACACTGGGGCGACTCGTGTCCCATTCAATGCAATGGAACCGTTCTAATAGGAGCGACGCAAGTCGCTCCGACTTAGAAAAGGGTTCTTGCACGACTTCGGGGGTGGCTCGGGGGGGCTGCATTGACTTATATTCAGAAGTGGTTTTGCAAGTCGCCTCTGAAGTCGTCTTCAGGATGACTTGCAGAGTCACCCCCAAAGTCGTGCCGCGGAAGTGTGAACCGGCTCTGAAGCTTTTGCAATAACACCTAGTAGCTGATTAGTTGCTAGGCACAACTGCATCAGATTTTAGTAAAGAGTTTTAGTAAATTTCCCTCGTTGCTATCTTGCCTATGCAGTGAGAGATAGGGGGAAAAACACCCCCAACCCCCTCAAACTCACCTTGCAATCGCCCCCTTGTCCTTCCTGCCTTGTGTTGGCTGGGGTCGGAATCCAAGAGTAGCACTTTTGTTTTTATTATGTTAAAGTGTTTAGGCCTAGAGATTCACTGCTAGACCCAGGATGTGTCACTGTGTGTGAGAAAACATGCTCCCCCATAACTAAAAGCAGAAGGTATTTTTGGCAGCTGCAACGGGAACAGGAGTAGGTAGGGGGGATCGGCAAGATAAGCACCTTGTTTAGGGGGTGTCCTTTACACAGGCACTTTGCCCAGCATGGGTGTTGTGACAGTGTCTATTTAGTAAATTCGGTTGTCATCCCAGTACACAAGCAAACTTGTTTAACAGGATAGCAACTAGCAAATGTGAGCTAGTTAATATTAAAAAGAATGATCTGTGTAATATCATTGCAAATTTCATCATGCATTATAATTTGCAGCATACTTGTTTTCTGTTTGTTTATTAACAATTACCTTTTAACACGATTCATGTTTTTTCCGTGTTCTGAATTATATGCCAAAGAACATTTTTACATTGTATATCTATTTACTGTATGTGTTTTAACTTAACTTTATCTAGAGGCTGCTTTGATTTGTATTTGCTTGTATGCTATATTTTACATTATAGTTGTGTTTTTCTCCATTTTTATTGCTATTTTGCAAATGTATTTCAATAAACCTTCTTTCATTCTGTTCAGATGAGTGGATATTCGTGCCTAGATAGGAATTTCTGACAATTCAGAAAAATATAAGGCTATAGTAAATGGAAATGTGTGCTTATGCAAATTTGCCTACAGCATATCACACACATGATGATTACATGAGATTGCAAAGGAAGGACCAATTTGCTTTAAAATATTCTACTTTATAGAGCTTGGAGTAACAAAAGCCCTTATGTAAGAATGCAAAATATAGCTATATATGAATTTTTTTAATAATTCAGAATGCTGTGTAAGGCTATTTTGCAAATTATGTTATTTAAAAAAATAAAATGTGAAGACTTACATGAGAAGTTTATGAAAGTTTAAATACATAGACACAAATTGGAATTCAGTCCTGATATTTTTGACTCAAATATTTGAAAGCAAATTGCAATAATATTTGACTGACATTCTATAGTCCTTGCAATCTCTTACAGTTTATTAAAATATTGTTAAGAGAGTTGTAATAATGCAGTTGCTTGTCAGTGGGTTCATTTACACAGCTATTAAAGCCTAAATCCTCTTTTAGCATAAATTCTTCACCGCTGACGCCCCCACATAGTCAAGTTGATAAGTGCATGTGACAGGTTCCTTAGTCTTAATAACCCCCACCAACACCCAGGGACGTAGATAAGGGGGGTCAGGGGTTTTCAAACCCTCAAGAGCATCCTGGCAAAATGCCCAGACACTGTCCCTGCTGTTTAGCCTCAGCATCAGCACAGTACAAGCAATCAGAGTTTCGGAGTGCAACAACCAGCTCCCCTTCTATTGTGCCCAATCCCCTCTGTTTAATAAGGGTCTCCGTCAAAAGCATGAAATTACTACGAGGTCTCAGATGCCAGCAATTGACAGTGCACGGTTGAGAAAACTACTAGACTCCTCCTCGAGGTATCATATGACACAGCCGAAGGGAGACTGAGGATGCAGACGTTTTACGGCTTCTGTGCCGTGCTGAATCTGAGGTCTGGTAAGTGGGGAAGCAGCAATTTTCTGGGAATGAGGGAGTGAGAATTCCAGTCTGGGGTAGTTTCTTGTGCAGGGGTCACCCTCAAAATCAATACCAGACCAATTAGGGGAACCTCGTGCCAAAATCCATACCAGACCCAGACCCTTATCCGAGCACGCAACTGGGCAGGCCGCAGGAAATGAGGGGGGGGGGGTGAGAGAGAGTGCCCCCTCTTGAACTGTACCAGGCCACATGCCCTCAACATGCGGAGGACAAGGGCCCCATCCCCACAACCCTTGCCCGGTGGTTGTGGGGGTCTGCGGGTGGGGGGCAAAGAGGACCCCCTGATCCCGGCCCCGTATGTGAATTGGTGGCCCCCCCTCAGCTATTTAAGAGCTGTCACAGCAGGTGTAGCATCATTCGGTGGGTGCCTCCCATGGAGGCAGAATCGGATTGTGCAACGTGTTTTTTCTGTATCCCGGGTCGAAGTAGGATTACATCGCTGGAATAGTTTTTTCTTTTTTAATAAGGACTTGTACCAAGCTGCGTCTGTGTGTTTTTTACAATTTTTGACACTTTTTTTGTGAAATTGTAGGGGTATTTTGTTACCAATTCACATGGGGGGGCAGGATCTGGGCAGGGCCGGCTCTATTATGGGACCAGTTGGTACCATAAGTACCAGGCGGCACCTTTAGGGGGGCGGCATACTGACACCCGCCAGCCAGCCCGTAACGCCCGCTCCACTGCCTGTGAGGAGCTGCTGCTGTTAGTGGTGACACAGGAGTGGGCGGGCAGATCACACAAAGCGTCAGGGGGGCGATGGAGCAGTCATCAAGTGAGCTGGGAAGGCGCTGCTGCCTGTGAGGAGCCCGGTGTAGCAGTAAATGCTGCTCTTAGTGATGACAAAGGAGAGGGCGGGCAAAACACTCAAGGGGGGGAGGAGCAGCAATCAGTGAGTGAGCGGCTGGAGAGCAGAGAGATTATGTCATCTCACCGAAAGCCCTGCATCACCGTCCGCAGTTGTGTCTTCACTGTGCAGCTGCAGGCAGCAGAGAGATTACAACATCTCTCTGCTGCCTGCCTTTATTCTGGAACACAGCAAGTGACAACCCACAACGTGTGGCGTGTGGCAAGAGACGCAAGTGACAATCCGCAGCGTGTGGCAAGTGACGCAAGTGACAATCCGCAATGTGTGGCAAGTGACGCAAGTGAGCATCCGCAACGTGTGGCAAGTGACCATCCGCAACGTGTGGCAAGTAACCATCCGCAATGTGTGGCAAGTGGCAATCCGCAGTGTGTGGCATGTGATGTGGCAAATGACAACCCTCAACGTGTGGCAGGTGATGTAAGTGACAATCCGCATCGTGTGGCAAGTGACAATCCGCAACTTGTGGCAAGTGACAATCCGCAACGTGTGGCAAGTGACAATCCGCAACGCGTGGCAACTGAAAATCCGCAATGTGTGGCAAGTGACGCAAGTGACCATCCACAATGTGTGGCAAGTGACAATCCACAATCGGCAACGTGTGGCAAGTGACGCAAGTAACAATCCGCACCGTGACGCAAGTGACCATCCGCAACGTGTGGCAAGTGACCATCCACAGCGTGTGGCAGGTGACGTGGCAAGTGACAAACCGCAACGTGTGGCAGGTGACAATACGCAACGTGTGGCAGGTGACAAACCGCATCTGGTGGTGGAGTCTGAAGCAAAACTTTAAGTAAAAACACACATATTAAGTTGTATAAGACATGAGAACCTGAGAGGGACTTGCCTTGCCCAGCCCTGATTAACCACTTAAGGACCGGAAGGATTTTCCCACTTAATGACCGGGCCATTTTTTGCGATATGGCACTGTGTCGCTTAAACTGACTATTGCGCGGTCGTGCAACATTGTACACAAATAAAATTGATGTCCTTTTTTCCGCACAAATAGAGATTTCTTTTGGTGATATTTCATCACCTCTGTGGTTATTTTTTGTGCTGCTAACAACAAAAAAACGACAATTTAAAAAAATATATATATATTTTTTACTTTTTGCTATAATAAATATCCCAAAAATGTATTTAAAAAAAACGAATTTCTTCATCAGTTTAGGCCAATATGTATTCTTCTACATATTTTTGGTACCAAAAAACCCCCACAATTGGCATACATTGATTAGTTTGCGCAAAATACATTGTGGCCGCCGGCAATGCTCATTTCCCTTTATACTCCCGGATACATGTATAGAGCACTGACAGGTCCTTTTATACGCCTATATGCATGTATAGAGCTATGACAGGCCCTCTTAATAAATCTATAGAGCCATGACAGGCCCTCTTTATACATCTATAGAGCCATGACAGGCCCTCGTTATACATCTATAGAGCAATGACAGGCCCTCTTTATACATCTATAGAGCCATGACAGGCCCTCGTTATACTCCTTTATACATGTATAGAGCCATGACAGGTCCTCTTTATATTCCTTTACATGTAAAGAGTCATGACAGGTCCTCTTTATACTCCTTTATACATGTATAGAGCCATGCACTGGATCTGGGGGTCCACTTTGCTAAAAGGGGCTTCCAGATTCCGAGTCCCCCGCCCGCAGAACCCCAAAACCACCGGGCAAGGGTTGTGGGGATGAGGCCCTTGTCCCCATAAACATGGGGACATCCTCCCCAGGTTGCGTGCTCAGATAAGGGTCTGGTATGAATTTTTGGGGGGAACCCCACGCCATTTTTTTTTTCATTTTGGCACAGGATTTCCCTTAAAGGGTTTGTAAAGGAATTTTTTTTTTATCTTAATTACTTCCTTTACCTTAATGCAGTGCTGTTTTCATGTCCTCATTGTTCGTTTTTGCTCTCAAGTTGCTGTAATTCTTCTGCACACTTCCTGGTTGTCTGTTTCCTTATAACCACAGTACTGGGAGCTTTCTCTCTGTGGTCACTATAATCAAGGAGGTGTGATTACTGTGTGTTTAAAACCCCTCAACACCAATCAGTTTCGTTTTCCAAACCATCACTGCCCTGTATTGGCTCTGTGGCTCTGTACATCACAGAAGCAGGAAACAGCATGCAAAAACGAAACTAGAAACTGTAGGTACATTATATGATTGATTTGTATCTATTTTTAATTGTTTTTAAAAGGAATCAGTTAACTATTATGTCTCTATACCCTGTAAACAGTCATTTCTTTACAACTCCTTTAATATTCATACCAGACCTGGTATCGGACTGGGGGGGGGATCCCATGATGTTTTTTTCAATGACTTTTATCTGTATTGCCGGGACCCAACAATTCATTTTGCCTGTTCGCATGTTCTGCTGTGAACCGAACCAGGGGGTGTTCGGCTCATCCCTACTTCTAAACACCACATGTTTAGGAGATATTCACTGTACCTACAGCTAAGCTAAGGCTTACTGTACTTGTAGGTGTTTACTACAGTTTAAGAATGAATAAAAGCCAGCCATATTGACCAGGCGCAACCATCCTGTGGTAAGCAGTGCACAATATATATATATATATATATATATATATATATATATATATATATATATATATATATATATATATATATTTAATCTCTTAAAACATTTCATAACATTTCTTAGGACACATTTTTTTAAGATGTAAATAAATCACTGAATTTACATGGAATCCAAATCAGCACGACATCACACCAGAACCTTTCCCAGCTACCTGGATCGTGTGAAGAGCCTGTGGGACGCAGTGGAACTGCCAGGACTACATACTTATGATGAGCATGACTCCCACTTCTATCTTGTAAGTGTTTTTAATATTGTGCAATAAATGTTACTGTTTTAATACTACACTTAAAGAGGCGCCTCCCCCTTGTTTATTTTATCCCAGCTCCTGTAGTCACTGAAGGGAAGAGATAAAAAAAAAAACATACCGGGTGCCGCACATCCATGGAGTCCTATGGTAATGTAGTAGTAATGTGAGAGACTACCTCAGCCCGGGTTCCTACCAGGCCACACACCAATGTGTTTTGCTTTGTGCCCCGGAGCTTAAACATGGGGACCACTGGATGTGCGGATACATGTTAACAGCATGGCTCTTTTCAGCCCATCACTTAGGTGAACAAGCTGAGCAGCTGACAAAAATCTGGAATGGACTTACTACCTTTTTTTTGGTGGATCCAATTTTAATACCTTGATCACTAATCAAATCTGTATTCCAGATATCCCACTACATCCGCCCCTGATGAGTGTTTTTCATATACACGAAACGCCGCGTCGGGCTTACAAAGATGTAGCTATACGCGTTTATGGGACCCATTCTGATCAACCAGTACTTTTATGATCTATTTACATTTTATACTTCACCTATTGCGTGGTTATGCTCAACCTCTATGTGGTTATATATGTTGTCATCGACTGTTATTTATTCAATGTATTTTTATACCAACTATTGTATTATGTATGAAATGTATGTTCTGTACTTTTGTACAAGCTATTTGTGTCTACCAAATATTCTATTTTCTTAATACATGAACATTTTATCTATGGTTTGTTTCATTACTTTGTCCCCATTTAGCCCACTGTTTCATTTAAAGTCCCAAATTCCCTTTGTTGCAATTTTCCGCATATGGGATGGAGATATAGTATGGATGTAATCTCATATAAAGTCCAGACACAAGGATGGAGATGCATCACAGAGGTATTCTCATTTAAAGTCCCAAACACCTTCAGGTGGTCCCCCTCCTTTTTTCTTATCGTACCAGGGATGGAAACAGTGGTCGGCAGCTGGCAGTGTTCCCCTGCCAGCCTTATATGGGGCTGTCCATGCAAAGTGTGCATAATCTGTCCACACATACGGCATACTTTAATTATGGTTTAATTTGCCATTCAGTTGCTGAACACACCACTTAGCTGCTTGCAAACATCACGCACTGTATAGACCTTTTTTTTTTGTCTGCATCCCGGGATCGCGATGCACTCACTGTGCTTCTCTTCCTCCCCTTTGGGGGTACGGGCGGTTACCGTCAGTGCATCAGCGTCACGTGCCATCCGGATGATGTCCTTATTGGGCGTCGCCCTGTTGTATGGCTAGTATCCATCACAGCTGATCAAGTGGGTGTGTGTAGCATCTCTTCAGTACAGGCAATTGTGCCGTCTGATTGAGGGCCCCGCCCCCACACTGTCCAGCTGACGTGACGTTGGGGGCAGTCTGGTGCATTTGCTGGACGCGTTATTTAAGCACCTTCCCAGCTATTCAGCCAGTGGCCATTTTCTATGCAGGCCTTACAGCCGTCACTAGCTGTGGCCATCCTACTCGCATTCCAGGTATCCTTTGTTAATTTCTATGTATTTGTTATGCCCTTATCCCCTTACCATGTGGGTCACTGTTTGATGGACCTATTCATTCATTCATTACAGATACCTACCTGCACTATGAGGATACACTATAATTTTATTTTACCCATGGTCGCTGTGCTGTCTGGGAAGGATGCTTTATGCGCTCTGTTGTTTGCCTGCTGGTCTGCCACCTCTGTCCCGGGACGGGCATATGTTTGGTCTTAATTGTATTTACATTACCACTTTGGCATACTATGTAAGTAACCAGAATTGACTTACTACCTCTTTTTTGGTGGATCCAATTTTAATACCTTGATCACTAATCAAATCTGTATTCCAGATATCCCACTACATCCGCCCCTGATGAGTGTTTTTCATATACACGAAACGCCGCATCGGGCTTACAAAGATGTAGCTATACGCGTTTATGGGACCCATTCTGATTAACCAGTACTTTTATGATCTATTTACATTTTATACTTCACCTATTGCGTGGTTATGCTCAACCTCTATATGGTTATATATGTTGTCATCGACTGTTATATAATCAATGTATTTTTATACCAACTATTGTATTATGTATGAAATGTATGTTCTGTACTTTTGTACAAGCTATTTGTTTCTACCAAATATTCTATTTTCTTAATACATGAACATTTTATCTATGGTTTGTTTCATTACTTTGTCCCCATTTAGCCCACTGTTTCATTTAAAGTCCCAAATTCCCTTTGTTGCAATTTTCCGCATATGGGATGGAGATATAGTATGGATGTAATCTCATATAAAGTCCAGACACAAGGATGGAGATACATCACAGAGGTATTCTCATTTAAAGTCCCAAACACCTTCGGGTGGTCCCCCCTTTTTTTCTTGTCAAAATATATTAATGCATTAAAGTGTTTGTTCACCAATGCTAGAAGTCTGCCAAACAAAATAGGTGTGTTGGAAGCTCTGGTGCATCAGGAGAGCTATGATGTAATCGGTATTGCTGAAACTTGGCTTCATTCCTCACATGGCTGGGCTATTAATATTCCTGGCTATGCACTGTTTCGGAAAGACAGGGTAAAAAGGAAAGGTGGAGGGGTCTGTCTCTATGTGAGAAGTGATCTCAAAGCGAGTGTGAAAGAGGACCTGGTGGATAGCGAGTGTGATAAGTCTGAAGCATTATGGGTGGAACTGCATACAGATGTGCATAGTTCAAAGTTAATCATTGGAATTTGTTATAGACCACCCAATGTTAATGAAGAGGTGGAGACTCAGCTCCCTGCACAGATGGAAAGGGCTGCAAGGGCTGGGACAGTGATAATAATGGGGGATTTTATCTACCCAGAAATTGACTGGAGTAATGGCACAGCTGGGACAGTTAAAGGGGAACAATTTATAAACCTATTACAGGACAATGTTATGGTCCATTTTATTGAGGCCCCAACTAGGAATGATGCTCTGTTGGACCTAGTAATCTAAAACCATGCAGTGCTTATTACTAATGTTCAGATACAGGAACACCTGGGTAGCAGTGACCATAACATGATTTCATTTGATGTTAGCTGTATGCAAAAATCATATATGGGAAAAATAAAAACACTTAATTTCAAGAGAGCAAATTTTCCAAGGATGATGGCTGTTCTCTAGGACTCTCTGTGAAAGCATATTGGCATCAAAGGGCACAGGACAGAAATGGGAATTCTTCAAAAAGACTGTTTGGGACCTCACTGCAAAGTATATTTCCATGGGCAATAAGTTTAAAAGGCTAAAAATAAAACTGACTGTCAAAGTTAAAAAAGCTATAAACTATAAGAAAATAGCCTTTAAAAAATATAAAAATGAAGGAACACTAGTGTCATTTAAATGTTAAAAAGAATATAACAGAATATGTAAAAAGTAAATCAAGGATGCAAAAATTTAAAACGAACGACAGATTGCAAAAGATAGTTGGACAAACCCCAAAAAATCTTCAAATATATTAATAGTAAAAAGGTCAAGTCTGAGCATGTAGGCCCTTTACAAAATAATCTAGAGTGGGTGACTGGGGACAAAGAGAAGGCTAATTTAATAAATACTTTCATCAGCTCTGTGTATAAAAAGGAGCATGGGAGAGTTCATGTCCATAATGGGGGGTGGTAGTGACACATCCCCAAATGATCCACAATGGCTCAAAGGTGATATGGTCCAGAAATATTTAGACAGAATAAAGGTGAATAAAGCACCTGGACCAGATGGCATAAACCCACGGATCCTAAAATAATTGAGCTCTGTAATTTCAAAGCCATTGTATCTAATTCATAGGGACTCATTAATGGCAGGAATAGTACCACTGGATTGGTGCAGGGCCAATGTGGTGCCTATATTTAAAAAGGGAACAAAGTCTTTACCAAGTAACTATAGACCTGTTAGTTTAACTTCTATAGTTATAGAAAAAAAGGAGTCGCGCTAAATAATGCAGAGTAATAAGTGAACACCTATGTGGCGTGAAACACAATCCTTAATTGCAGAGTAATAAGTGAACACCTAAGTGGCGTAAAACACAGTCCTTAAATAAATAGGTTCAGTGCATCAAAAAACAGTCCAACAATAAAAAATTGTTATAAAGTATAAATGAATGGAAAGAAAAATGAACACAGTCCAATATACAGTGATGAAAGAGCAGTAAGTCCCAAGTGTGCAAAATGAATCCACAACGTTGTGATTAATGACGGACAGGAGACCTCCACCCACGAGAAACACTGACCCTTACCGAAAATATAATTATAAACAGCGAGATTGAATAGACCTCCACTCTCCACAGCGGGAACAGGTTCAAGCATCCATCCAATGATATACACCACAGCAATGAGTATCTCCCCCACGGTGATGGAAGGCGGCACTTTGACGTCACCGCGTTACACGTGTGAGGACCCGGAAGACTCGGGCACACGCTCCTAACCAGGCCGGCCGGCTGCTTTTTATGCTCATTTTACATTGGATTGATGTAAGTGCACAATCTATTTTATACAATAACTCACCATACAGTGTTATGCTATGAGCTTTCCTTGATTTTTTCACATACTCTGGAGCTCTGCACATACTCTTTTTTCACATACTCTGGAGCTCTGCATCGGGCTGTCAATTGGGGGAGATACTCATTGCTGTGGTGTATATCATTGGATGGATGCTTGAACCTGTTCCCGCTGTGGAGAGTGAAGGTCTATTCAATCTCGCTGTTTATAATTATATTTTCTGTAAGGGTCAGTGTTTCTCGTGGGTGGAGGTCTCCTGTCCGTCATTAATCACAACGTTGTGGATTCGTTTTGCACACTTGGGACTTACTGCTCTTTCATCACTGTATATTGGACTGTGTTCATTTTTCTTTCCATTAATTCATACTTTATAGCAATTTTTTATTGTGGACTGTTTTTTGATGCACTGAACCTATTTATTTAAGAACTGTGTTTTACGCCACATAGGTGTTCACTTATTACTCTGCATTATTTAGCGCGACTCCTTTTTTTCTATTTGTTTGATGTTGTATGACATTTTTGAGACGCAGCTGCTACACATTTGGTTTATTTTGGTATGCGCAATATTTTTTTCTGTTAAACTTCTATAGTTGGGAAGATACTGGAGAAATTAATAAAAGACCACATAGACGAGTTCTTGTTGGAAACAAAATATTTTAACCACTTGCTTATTGGGCACATAAACCCCCTTCGTGCCCAGGCGAAATTTCAGCTTCCGGCACTGCGTCGCTTTAACTGACATTTGCGCGGTCGTGCGACGTGGCTCCCAAACACAATTGACGTCCTTTTTTCCCCACAAATAGAGCTGTCTTTTGGTGGTATTTGATTTTTTCTCAGTTAAGGCCGATACGTATTTTTCGACGTATTTTTGTAAAAAAAAAAATCACAATAAGTGACTGGTTTGCGCAAAAGTTATAGCGCCTACAAAATAGGGGACAGAATTATGATTTTTTTTTATGATTTTTTTTTTACTAGTAATGGCAGCGATCTGCGATTTTTATTGGGACTGCGATATTGTGGAGGACATATCGGACACTTTTGACACAAATTTGGGTCTATTCACATTTATACAGCGATCAGTGCTATAAAAATGCACTAATTACTGTATAAATGTGACTGGCAGGGAAGGGATTAACACTAGGGGGTGAGGAAGGGGTTAAATGTATTCCCTGGGTGTGTTCTAACTGTATGGGGGCTGACTGTGGGAGGTAACCGACGCTGTGTCCCTATGTACAAGGGACACAGATCGCTCTCCTCTGACAGCACGTGGAGCTCCACGTCCCTGCTGTCACCTGCTGTGTCACCGCCGATCGCGTGTACCCGGCGGAACATCGCGGTCACCAGGTACACGCATGGGCTCTTCAGCGATGCGCCGGGACAGTGTTTACCCGCTGCGCGCCCCCCAGTGGCGCACGCGGGTAATGCTCTTAAAAAGACGTCCAAAGACGTCCACTTGGAACTTGAGAGCCGCGCTGTTGACGTCTTTTGTCAATAGCGCGGGTCTGAAGTGGTTAAGCAACAGACAGCATGGATTCATGAAAGACAGAAGTTGTCAGACAAACCTGATTTCTTTTTATGAAGAGGTAAGTAAAACCTTGGACAGAGGGGTGGCGGTGGACGTGGTATACTTGGATTTTGCAAAAGTGTTTGATACAGTTCCCCACACATGTCTAATCCTGTATCGAGCTGACCTTCCGTGTTTTTGTGCGTCAACCAATCAGCTCCGTTTGAGGTGTATTTCTGTCCCTCATCCAAGATGGCCCCCATAGAGCCTGATGAAGAGGCACGCATGCCTCGAACGCGTGCACCGCCCCGTGACCTAACCCGGAAGTGACGCTCCGCTGCTTGCGCTCCACGGCTGCGTTCCACCACGCCAGTACACGGCGTCTCTGCTACTCCCTGCTCCACCAGCGCTGGATAACCATCCAGGGATCCCTACAGACGCTGCACCTTGCACCAGCCCTTGGATCGCTCACCGTGTCTCCCCCCATAGTGAGGTTTGAGCATGTGTTGACACAGCGATACTTACATCAGCGGAGTTCCTGTATCCCGGAAGCCAGCCACGGATGACATTCTATTTTTATTTGCCTGTACCCCCTGCAGTCTTGTGAGTACCACCCTCATAAGAATTTATGTCGATTTTGTGTTTTTAATAAATTTCATACTACGCTTAGAGGGCGCCGCTTCTTGTTCTTTTCTTTTTTTTTCTAATGTGTAAGGTAAAGTCTACAGGCTTGGAAATATCAGTTTGTAAATGGATAAAAAACTGGCTAAAAGACAGACAGAGAGTAGTGGTTAATGATTCTTACTCTGAATGGTCTAAGCAGGGCTGGACTGGACTGGCCTACCGGGATCCCGGGACGTTTGCCTGCCCTGGGGCCGATTTAAGCTAAGCCGTGGCTGTGGGCGGCTGCAGTACTCCACTCCCTCCTCCTATCACACACAGCAGGCACAGAGTTCAGTGTGAAATGTTTGGCCACACTGCCTGTGACAGGGTCCCGCCCTCCTCCTAGACCATTTTGTGTGATAGATGCAGTGTTCTGTCTATCACTCGAGCTGGTCTAGGAGGAGGATGGGACCTTTGTCACAAGCAGCACAGCCAAATATTTCACACTGAACTCTGTGACACAGCATTAGATGGATGCCTGCTGTGTGTAATCAAGCCAGGCACTGACTGTAGTGAGGCTGCAATGATGAGCACAGTAAGGCTGCTATGGGCATGGCAAGGCTGCAATTGTGGACACGGTAAAGCTGCAATGGGCACGGTAAGTCTTCAATGGACATGGTAAGGCTGCAATTATGAGCACGGTAAGGCTGCAATTGTGGGCACAGTATGGCTGCAATAGGCATGGTAAAGCTGAAATTATGGGCACAAGGAGGCTCCAATTGTGGGCATAGAGAGTCTGTAATTGTGGGCACAGTAAGGCTGTAATGGGCATGGTAAGGCTGCAACTATGGACACGGTAAGGCTGCAATTGTGGGCATGGTAAGGCTGCAATGGGAATATTACGGCTGCAATTATGGGCATGGTGATGCTGCAATTATGGGCATGGTGAGGCTGCCATTGTGGGCACGGTAAGGCGTAAATGGGCATGATAAAACTGCAATTATGGGCACGGTGAGGCTGCAATGATGGACACTGTGAGGCTGCATTGATGGTCACTGTGAGGCTGCATTGATGGGTACAGTGAGTCTGCAATGATGGGCAGAGTGAGGCTGCAATGGTGGGCACAGGTGAGGCTGCATTGGTGGGCACAGTGAGGCTGCAATGATGGGCACAGTGAGGCTGCAATTTTGGAATAGAGAGGCTGCATTGATGGGTACAGTGAGGCTGCAATGATGGGCACAGTGAGGCTGCATTGATGGGCAGTGATGCTGCCACGATGGGCAGCGTGAAGATGCAATGATGGGCACAGTGAAGCTGTATTGATGGGCAGTGAGGCTGCATTTATGGTCACAGCGAGGCTGTATAGATGGGCACAGTGAGGCTACATGGACTGGCAGAGAGGCTGCATTGATGGGCATAATGAGGCTGCATTGATGGGCACAGTGAGGCTGCATTGATGGGCACAGTGAGGCTGCATTTGATGGGCACTGGTGAGGATGCATTGATCTTCTGTACCATGCCCGCAGCCTCCAACATCTCTTGTACCATGCCCGCAGCCTCTGACATCTCTTGTACCATGCCGGCAGCCTCTGACATCTTGACATCTTCTGTACTATGCCCATAGCCTCTGACATCTCCTGTACTATGCCCACAGCCTCTGACATCTTGACATCTCCTGTACCATGCCCACAGCCTCTGACATCTTGACATTTCCTGTACCATGCCCGCAGCCTCAGACATCTCCTGTACCATGTCCACAGCCTCTGACATCTCCTGTATCATGTCTGCAACCTCTGACCATCTCCTGTACTATGCCCGCAGCATCTAACCATCTTTTGTATTATGTCCGTAACCTCTGACTATCTCTTGTCTTATATCATGTCTGCAGTCTCTGAGGGAGTCTGGAGAGAAGTCAAGAATGGGAGCACAGCCAGGATGGGGGTCATGGGAGAAGTCAGACTTGTGTGAACTGTGGAGAGGAGACTATAGGAAGACCAGAGCCACCAAGCTGGAGCCAACTGATTGAGTCCTGCAAGGTGCACCTGAGAGGAGGTCAGTGGCAGCACTGCCAGGCCAGTCTGAGGGGGGTCACTGATGTAAGGGGAGAGTGAATATGATAATGTAAGGGGACACTGATATAAAGGTTTCCCCCTTATATCAGTAACCCACCCCCTTACCTTAGTGTACTCTTTCTGCAGAAGGTCGCCTCTGGTCATCAGAGTCCACCCACATTCCCAGAGTCCCAGGTGTCCCTGTTGATAATTGCTCTACTTTTAACTGGAATTTGCTGTTTTATATATATATACTGTGTATATATATATATATATATATATATATATATATATATATATATATATATATATATATATACATTTATATAGCCCTATGTGCTTTTATATCTGTCTTATCTATATATAATACGCTCTTCAAATGTGTTTTAAAATGCATGGTTTTCCCTTTTATGAACAAGAAAATTATGACGTTATGCTGTTGGGCTGGTATAATAATGCTATGGGGCTGGTATGACATTTTTCCAAGGCTGGTTTTTATTCCCAGTCCGGCCCTGGGTCTAAAGTTATCAGTGGTATACCCCAAGGTTCAGTGCTGGGACCCTTACTTTTTAAAATCTTTATAAATGATATTGGGTCTGGGATCAAAAGTACAATTTCTGTCTTTGCAGATGACACCAAGCTATGCAGTGGAATAACGTCCTTACAGGGTGTCTCCAATTTACAAGCCGACCTCAATGCTCTGTCTACTTAGGTGACTGAGTGGCAAACAGGGCTGGACTGGGACAAAAATTTGGCCCTGGACTTCATCCAGACTGGCCCACTTTGACAGGTCTCTCCCATGGGGACTGGACAACTCCCGCACCCCCCCGGTAACCCGCACCCCCTCTCCCCCTTCACTAGCCACTAGCCGTTCTACTTTGTTAGAGTAGAACGGCTGGTATTGGTACTCTTATAGGCAGTACCAGTGGGGAAGCTAGACATTATTTCACCCGGGGCAAAGAATCAGTTTGGTGCCCCCCCCTTATGGGACAAGATTAGGCAGAAGTAAGAAACTCCCAGGCCATAGCTGTTGAGTCAGCTGTCTGTCCCCTCCCCCATGCTCCTCTGTCATCCCCCCTGCTCCTCTGGTCCTCTCCCTGCTTCTTTGTTCCCCCCAGGTAAGCGCTGTGGGCAGGGAGAGAAGGTGAGCGTTGCGGGAAGGGAGAGACAGAGGAGCGGAGGGGGCGGCGGTCAGCTGTTACTGAAGCTGGTCCACTGAGCCATCGGCCCACCGGGAAAGTCCCTGTAGTCCCAATGGCCAGTCCATCCCTGTTGGCAAATGAGGTTTAATGTTGACAAATGTAAAGTTATGCACTTGGGGGCTAAGAATATGCATGCATCATACATACTAGGGGGAGTACAACTGGAGGGATCCATAGTGGAGAAGGATATGGGCGTTTTGGTAGATAATAAGCTCAATAATGGCATACAATGCCAAGTTGCGGCCTCCAAAGTGAGCAAAGTTCTTTCTTGTTATAAGAGAGGTATGGACTCCAGAGAGAGAGAGAGATAATTTTGCCCTTGTTCAAATCATTAGTAAGACCTCATCTGGAATATGCAGTTCAGATTTGGACACCAGTTCTCAAAAAGGATATCAGGGAACTGGAGAAAGTGCAGAGAAGGGCAACCAAACTGATAAGAGGCACGGATGATCATTCTACCTCTTTTTTTGGTTATGATTTAGTAATAGTTCATTCTATCGGTCTAGGGACCAAATAAACTAATGACTAGTTGTTATTATTATATGTGTTATGCTGTGACCTGATATCATAGTCTCGTCAGAGACGAGTTACAGCTTCTTGTGTTTTCTTTTGGTTGTTCTGTTTTCTTTTTTTGCTCCATTGTACTTGTCTTTTCCAGAGTATATAAATACATGTACTCAATGTGCTAATTTGCTGTACTCAAGTACCTTTTTGAATTTTGTACTCTGATTTTTCCTTAAAAAAAACATTTATTGTAAAAAAAAAAGAGGCATGGAGGAACTCAGCTATGAGGAAATATTAGAGGGACTGATTTTTTTTCCCTCTTGAGAAGAGGAGAATAAGGGGGGATATAATCAACATGTACAAATATATAAGGGGTCCATATAGTGAACTTGGTGTTGAGTTATTAACTTTACGGTCAACACTAAGGACAAGGGGGCACTCTTTACGTCGAGAGGAAAAGAGATTTCATCTCCAAATACGGAAAGGTTTCTTCACAGTAAGAGCTGTGAAAATGTGGAATAAACTCCCTGCAGAGGTGGTTCTGGCCAGTTCAGTAGATTGCTTTAACCACCTAACGCCCGCCGCACGACTATTTACGTCCGCAAAATGGCACGGACAGGCAGAAGGGCGTATATATACGTCCTTGCCTTCTAGCGGGTGGGGGGTCCGATCGAGACCCCCTCCCGCTGCGTGCGGAGGGCGGATTCCCTCGGGGAGCGATCCGGGACGACGGCGCGGCTATTCGTTTATAGCCGCTCCATCGCGATCGCTCCCTGTGCTTCACTGTGGCGGCGCATCGATCGTGTCATCCCCTTTATAGGGGAGACACAATCGATGATGTCAGACCTACAGCCACACCCCCCTACTGTTGTAAACACACACTAGGTGAAGCCTAACACGTTCAGCGCCCCCTGTGGTTAACTCCCAAACTGCAACTGTCATTTTCACAATAAAGAATGCAATTTAAATGCATTTTTTGCTGTGAAAATGACAATGGTCCCAAAAATGTGTCAAAATTGTCCGAAGTGTCCGCCATAATGTCGCAGTCACGAAAAAAATCGCTGATCGCCGCCATTAGTAGTAAAAAAAAAAAAATTAATAAAAATGCAATAAAAATATCCCCTATTTTGTAAACGCTATAAATTTTGCGCAAACCAATCGATAAACGCTTATTGCGATTTTTTTTACCAAAAATAGGTAGAAGAATACGTATCGGCCTAAACTGAGGGAAAAAAAATTGTATATATGTTTTTGGGGGATATTTATTACAGCAAAAAGTAAAAAATATTGAATTTTTTTCAAAATTGTCGCTCTATTTTTGTTTATAGCGCAAAAAATAAAAAACGCAGAGGTGATCAAATACCACCAAAAGAAAGCTCTATTTGTGGGGAAAAAAGGACGTCAATTTTGTTTGGGAGCCACGTCGCACGAGCGCACAATTGTCTGTTAAAGCGACGCAGTGCCGAATTGTAAAAACGCCTTTGGGCATTTAGCAGCATATTGGTCTGGGGCTTAAGTGGTTAAAAAAGGCCTGGATTCTTTCCTAAATGTACATAATATAACTGGGTACTAACATTTATAGGTAAAGTTGATCCAGGGAAAATCCGATTGCCTCGCGGGGGATCAGGAAGGAATTTTTTCCCCTGCTGTAGCAAATTGGATCATGCAGTGCTGGGGGTTTTCGCCTTCCTCTGGATCAACTGTGGGTATAGAATTGGGTATATATATGGGATTATATGATATTATATATTTTGTTTCTTTTTTTTATGGTTGAACTGGATGGACTTGTGTCTTTTTTCAACCTGACTAACTATGTAACTATGTAACATAAAAGTGTAAATGATGCCTTTGAGTTTGAAAGACCTCACAGGAAAACAAAATTATCTATGGCCCTGCCAACTCCAGAAGATTGCAGTTTGAGTTAATAGAACTAAGGGAGCTTTTACATGCATTCAACAAGAGTGCACTACTTTGCCCGCCCCTTTTGACCCATCTTCTCCATTCATAGAAGCCATTACTATAGCTTCCATGAATTAAACACAATCTATGACTAGTAAAAAGGAAGAATTAAAGGGGTTGTAAACCCTCATGTTTTTTTTTACCTTAATGCATTATATGCATTAAGGTGAAAAACCTTTTTTAGTGCTGCAGCCCCCCAGCCCATGTTTTACTTACCTGGATGCTTTTTTCTTCTGTTCAGGAACAAGCGCACCATCTGTAGCTGGTGTCTCGTGTCCCGTTTGGATAGATTGATAGCAACAAAGCCATTAGCTCCCGCTGCTGTCAGACGCAGAATGTTCGACTCACCGGTAAGGTAACACCCCTGGAGAGTGCTTTTCCTAGGGGTTATCTGAAGTGAGGAGGAGCCACAAGAGCCGCCGGGGGACCCCAGAAGTCAGTGTTTGGGGCCACTCTGTACAAAACGAGCTGCACAGTGGAGGTAAATATGATATGCTTGTTATTTTTCTTTTTTTAAACGATCCTTTAAATCACTTTAACGAAAGGTCCACTCATAGATTGTGTTTTATTTAGGGAAGCTGTAGTACTGGTTTCTATTAATGATGAGCTTTGCAGAAAGGATGGGTATAGTCAGGCACTCTTGATGAGTGCATGTGACAGCTCCCTTAGTTCTTTTAATTCCCCCACTGCACTGGAAGATTATAGCAGTGGGAGTGAAGGTGGGAGGGTCAGAGGTGGAAGATTATGCGCTAAATGAGGACACAGTAACACAAGGGACACATCTCAGTGAAGATACTGTAAATAGCATCCCTTGTGCTTATTTTTCAATTTTTTTTTAAACTAAACTTAGGCTTTAATGAGATCCTTTTTTTTATGTTTACATTTTGTTTTTGTACTATTTTCAATGTTTCTCTAGCCACTTAAGCCCCGGACCAAAATGCAGCTAAAGGACCAGGCCCCTTTTTGCAAATTGGCACTGCGTCGCTTTAACTGACAATTGGAGTCCCAAACAAAATTGGCGTCCTTTTTTCCCCACAAATAGAGCTTTCTTTTGGTGGTATTTGATCACCTCTGCGTTTTTTTTTTTTTTTTTGCGCTATAAACAAAAATAGAGCGTCAATTTTGAAAAAAAATCAATATTTTTTACTTTTTGCTATAATAAATATCCCCCAAAAATATATAAAAAAAACATTTTTTTCCTTAGTTTAGGCCGATACGTATTCTTCTATCTATTTTTGGTAAAAAAAAATGCAATAAGCGTTTATCGGTTGGTTTGCGCAAAATTTATAGCGTTTACAAAATAGGGGATAGTTTTATTGCATTTTGATAAAAAAAAATTTTTTTACTAAGTCGCAGTACCGATAAAAATCGCCGATCCTTACTAGTAAAAAAAAAATATTAATAAAAATGCCATAAAACTATCCCCTATTTTGTAGACGCTATAACTTTTGCGCAAACCAATCAATAAACGCTTATTGCGATTTTTTTTACGAAAAATACTGTGTTCATGGAATGTCCATGGAATGGGAGATCCAGGATAAAAAGCTGCAGTCCTCTTGATGGCAAAAATGTATGCAGCGGAAGGAGGTGAGTGGTGTTAAATTTCAGCGACTGAAGGCCTTCCTAAGAGGCATAATAATACTACACATATCAAAATTTTTAAAACAGACCAAGAAATAGGAAAGGTTAGCGGGGGAGAGGGTATCAATAGCGGAAGAACAGTATCTCACTAACCCAACACTCGACTCAGAATTTCGATAGGTGAACAATGGAACTTCAGGTTAATGATGCTCAGGAAAGTAGAGAATAGATACCTCTTTCAGAAACAACTTGCTTTTGGAGAGGGGGAAAGTGTGGGGCGAATGCTGGCCCACCTGGTCAAGGTGAACTCTCCCTCATCTGTGGTACCCGCGATTGCCACAGGGGAGGGAAGGGAATCTGTATATACACCAGAAATAGTGGTCAGGTGTAGGGAATACTACGAGGAGGAAATGGGGGAAGAAATGGATGCCTTTTTTAGGGAGTCCCCTCCTTCTCCGAGTTGGATAGAGAGGAACTGGACATGCCTATAATGTTGGAGGAAATACAGCTGGTTACAAATGAGATAGTGGGCCAGAAATCCCCAGGACCGGATGGTCCCCAAGTGGAGATCTATTAGAATTATGGGGGGGTGCTTCTCGCATAGTTGCTGAGGGTTTTTAACTGGTCGGTAACAAAGGGAGAGCTCCCCTCATCTATGATGGAATCCACTATAATAGTGATTTTTTTTTTAATTGGGCACCCCCTCCATAGACTCCCATGTTAAACGGTAATTTCTCTGGTAAATTTGGGGACCCGGTACCGGCCGGCTGTAGGTCCTCTGGAGCCAAAACTTGGCACACAGCCCCAGTTTTACTCTACAAGTGTGCAAAGTTTGCTGTCTGGGAGACCTATGGCCAGGGATCACCGATTTTTCAAAGCCAGGCACCCCTTCTATATACTCCCATGTTAAACGTAAGTCTAGTCATGGGCACAGTGAGGCATGGACTCAGTGAGGCACTGTGAGGCATGGACACAGTGAGGCATGGGCACAATGAGGCATGGGCACAGTGTGGCATGCACATGGACACAGTGAAGCAAAGTGAGGCACAGTGAGGCATGCAGATGGACAGCCTAGGCTTATACTCGAGTCAATACGTTTTCCCTTTTTTTGTGGCAAAATTAGGTGCCTCGGCTTATATTCGGGTCGGCTTATACTCGAGTATATACAGTAATCATAAAACACATTAGTAATTCCTAATATCCAGAAGGGATAACTGTACTAAATAGTAAATATAAAAGCAAAACACTAAAAATGTGCACAAGCCAAGTAATAAAGTGTAAACACACTTGTAAAGTGCTCAAAATCAATAACAAAGTGATCGATAACCAAGTGAAGTGATCAATCAGTAAAGTGATGAGGTAGTAAAGTCTACAAATATCTCCACAGATGTGACTGCAAATAGACTTTCTTGATCAAATCGATGTAATAAAGAATCTTGTTTATATATCCCCAAAACCGTATACTTTCTTGATATCCCGAGAGACCAGTCTGTCAAAACTCTCACCTCATAAGCTGAAGTAATTGGCATCAAGAGGACACAAACTTAATTCGACCTTCATGCAGAGACATTATTAAAAAGTTTGGTCAAATTTATGAACTTACCATAAATTGGGAAAAAAACACACTCCTGCCGGTAGATCCCCTTGAAAGTTCCCTCCCCTGAGGAGGTTGCTCAGGGGAGGGAATCATTTTAAATATCTGGGTATAAATATCTCTAGAGATCCTTAACAATATATAGTAGATAACATTGTCCCGCTCTTGGCTAAATTCAAGGGAAAAACAAAAATATGGAAACGACTTCCAATATCTGTGGCGGGCCGCTGCAACCTAATTAAAATGTTATGGATGCTGCAGCTTTTGTATGTACACCACAATTCCCTGGTATGGTTGTATAAAAAGTGGTTCCAAAAGATAGACACCGTGATTAGAGAGTTGATCTGGAAGAATTTGCGTAAGTACTTTACAATTACAGATACAGGAAGGTGGAATAGCACTTCCACACCCCTTTAGCTATTTTCTTGCATCACAACTCCAGTATATGGGGGGTGTAATACGGAGGGGGGAGAAGTGGGAGGAAGATGCTCCTACAGAATACTCCACATAGATCACTAGTGGAAGCTGTGAAGGCAAGTTCATTTTCCCCAGGACTCTCCACTCTGGGCTTGATGATGAGAGTATGGGATAAAGTGAAGGTAAAGCTGAAGTATAGAGGACTAACAGAGTATACCCCCTTATGGGAAAATAGAAACTTGGGGGAAATACAGAAAATGGGGACAATAAAGGAATGGAAAATATGTGGAATAAAACCTTAGATCTAGCTTACACTTTGTTGCTGGGGAGATTCAGTAAAAACTAGAGGTTAAGCCCCCATCCGCTCCCCCTTAAGCTGTAGCAGCAGAGAGGGGTGTACAAATGCCATGGCCATGATGCTGTGCATTGCAGTGTGGCGAAAACAATCCCTGCTAAAATTCACTCGAATGAGGGTGCCTGCAACCATGATATAATGCCTCCTTAATGCAAGTCTAATGCATCATTTAATGACTCCAGACACACAGCTCCATACATATTTAAGATACCGTATTTTTCGCTCCATAAGATGCACTTTTCCCCCAAACAATAAGGGGGAAAATGTCTATGCCTCTTATGGAGAGAATATGGACCTGGCACCCCCCTCCTGGTGCCGCCACAACCATGGTAATACCAGAAGAGAGACAGGAGAGCGGAGGACAGGCATTCCAAGCCCCACGAGCGCCGGCGATCTCCCGGCTGGGCCTGCATTTATGGCACTGGTAAGGCTTCATTTCTGGGACTGGTAAGGCTGAATTTATGGGACTGGTAAGGATGCATTAATGGCACTAGTAAGGCTGCATTTTTTGGCACTGGTAAGGCTGCATTTCTTTTAGTACACTGTTTTTTTATTATTTTCCTCCGCTAAAACCTAGGTGCGTCCTATGTTCAGGTGCGTTGTACAGAGCGAAAAATACTGTACATATACATGAACTTAAATTCTAAATGCTAGCAGATTCATAAATCTGTTCAGTCGGTTTGTAATATATAAACTCCGCCACACAGATGGTTTGTGACCTTCCTGTGGACTACGCTGTAGCTGAGCCATGCACTCTGGACAAGGACCCCAACAACATATTGAGCACAAGCAGCAGTAAAATATTGAGGAAGCCGTCCCTGTTCTCTCTGTTTGTATGCTCCATCAGACTTTTTCCAACGGAAAAACTGCTGGAAAAAGATAGAGAGCAGGATCTCTTTTTTCCCGTCAGGAAAAAAGCTGATCGGAATTTCCAATCGTGTGTACAAATCCCAATGTGCAAAATTCCTACGCATGCTCGGAAACAATTTGACGCATGCTCAGAAGCATTGAACTTAATTTTCTTGGCACGTCGTAGTCTTTTGTGTCACCGCGTTCTTGGCAGTCAAAAGTTCACCGAAAAACCATCAAACTTTTTTCCGACGGGAAAACCAATCATGTGTACGGGGCATGACAGAAAGGTTTTCTCAAACTAAGAGAAGTGGATTATACTCAATATATACAATAAATAACACCATAGATAGCTGCTCCAGGGAATATTTAAGCTTGGGTTTCACAGCAAAAATGGTCATCTTGATTTTACAGCAACAATTATCAATTATACTTCAGAGTATAAGGGGGCGTGGCTGGTACGTAGACTGAATGGAAGCCAAATCCACAGGCCCCTCTCGCCGGATCAGTATTTCAGCATCTGACCGCACTCCCGCGGCTCGACAAGCCCACCAAACATGCTTACATCTTGCCCCTTCACCAGCGGAATGTCCCTGAAATGAAAGGATGAAAGGCACCTGAGGAAAATTACAGAATTCACGTTCTTACCAGGGCATCCCTGCTCATCAGACCCTGGAGGAGCAAGCTAGCCCACTATCTTCTCCACCAGGTACACCTGCAAACAGCAGACCTGCTAAAGCTAGAAGGAGACTGGACTCTCCTGTAACAGAGAACCATGAGGTAAGCCAGCAGTCTTCTACACAGGCAGCTCCAAGCCCTCAGCCAGACCCTATAGCCTCATAACCCACTCAGGGGCAACCTGTTATGGATATTACCCTGAAAGAAATGCATATGTCTCTGAGGAGTTTCCTCCACTCTGACATGCTCACCCTTTTGCATACATTTAACCATTCAGCATCTACCATAGAGAATATGTTTTCTATATTGAAACAAACATGGGTGCTATTGCCACCACTGTCAATAACCTTGTTGATGCACATGACGATCATGATGAGGAACACCAGTGGATGAAAGATAAGATAGCAGACATTGAGGATAGATCCAGCCGCAACAACTTAAAAATCTGTGGCATCCCAGAATCGGTACAGGCTCCTGAACTATCCTCATAACTAATTATTGATCGCATACATAGACTCCCAAAACCCCAATTTTTATCCTAATCAGTTCCCAGGGATGTAATGCTGTGCATCCACTTTTTTCCATTAAGGAGTAACTGATTAAAAATGCAAGAGCTCTGCCTGACCCCTACACACAGCTGCAGCTTTTCGTGGATCTGTCCCAACATACTCTGCAACGCCACACACAGTTGAATACAATAACAAAGACCTTACACAATCACAATATTCAGTACCAATGGGTCGCCCCCGCAAAGCTCGCAATCATCTATAATGGCTCTAAACATATTGTATCATCTCTTCAGGATGGTCTTCATCTTCTACAGATCTGGGACATTGTACTGGAAACCAACACCGCCATCCGAATGGAGCAAGGTACAGTAGAATTCCGCCAGGAACACCCACTCCCTCAACGCTCCGATAAGATGAAACCCTGCTAACAGCCGCCATGGGACTTCTCTCATTTTCAAATCCCCATCTGGTGAGTGGCCGCACATGGTCTTTGGAACTCTTACCCCCACTGTTTCTTCCTTAGCACAGTTATGTGAATACTTAGGAAGAGTAATGGGCATTAGCCCTCTTGTTTCTTTTAAATCCACAAGCAGGAAGTGAACAGAACAGAGAAGAGATAGAGCAACTTCTGAGCAAAAACGAATAATAAGGAAGTTAAAAGAGGAATGTCTGCAGGTAAAGGATGCTTATTATGAAAAAAAGTGTTTTCCTTTACAACCCCTTTAACCTAACTGCCTCCGTATACTCCTTGTTTCAGGCTGCCAGCAACATCAACAGATTTTCCGGTCAGCAAGTCAGAAACAATAGATTCTCCAGCAGCCAGCAACAACTGACCCCCTGCCAGCCACAATAGACCTCCTCAGCAACAATAGACCCCCACATAAAAATAGATTCCCCAGCATATCCCATTACCCCCTGCCATCACATATACATTCAGTGCTGAAGGAGCCGGAACTGTGTTCCCCCACGTTCCTGCTGAAAAAAAGCCCTGTACATTAGGTACATTAACACTAAAAAGGTTAAAGCATAATAATGCTTAAAATAAATATTTTTCAGCTTATTTGATGTATCTTGGATAATTTTTGTATTTTGTAATACAGATACTTGGCCAGATCCTCAGAGCGAGTACACCAGCGTATCTACTGATACGCCGGCATACTTTCAAATTACCCGCGTTGTATCTTTAGTTTGAATCCTCAAACCAAGATACAACGGCATCTGGGTTAGATCCAACAGGCGTACAGCTGTGTACGCCTTCGGATCTAAGATGCAATACTTCGGCGTCTGCTGGGTGGCGTTCACGTCGTTTTCCACGTCGGGTATGCAAATTAGCTATTTACGACGATCCATGAATGTACGAGCGGCCGGCACATTCCTTTACGTCGTCTCTAGTCGGCTTTTTCCGGCGTATTTTGGTATTTTGGTATTTTGCGGCATATAGTTAGACTTGCCATGTTAAGTATGGCCGTCGTTCGTGAATCGGAATGTATGTAAGTCCCATCTAAGTTTAAAAAATGACGTCCTAGCGACGTCATTTAGCGCAATGCACGCCGGGAAATTTCGGGACGGCGCATGTGCAGTTCATTCGGCGCGGGGACACGCTTCATTAAAATGAAACCCGCCCCCTAATCGCCGATTTGAATTCCGCCGCCAGAGATACACTACGCCGCCATAACTTACGGCGCAAATTCTTTGAGGAATCAAAGCAGCCAAAAGTAAGTTACAGCAGCGTAGCGTATCTCACATACGCTGCGCCGATCTATTTCTATGTGGATCTGGCCCCATGTTTATAATAGTATTTTCTACTTCTTTGTGAAGATCAAGTCATGTTTTTTGGTAAAAAAAAAGGTTATAATTATTCATCTATGCACCATAAGGAAACCTATCCTTTTATAATGGAACCCTCTGTGTGCAGATAATTTAGACTAATTTCACACTTGGTTTTCAGGCGTTTTAGTGCTAGAAAAAGCCTCTGAAAACAACCTCCCATTTTTTTCAGTGTGTCTTTTCACACTGGGGTGGTGCGCTTGCGGGACGCTGTATACAGCGTTTCCAAAATGCCCTGCCCATTGAAATGAATAGGCGCTTTAAAAGCCCAACAACACTGGCATTTTTAACCCCTTCTTCAGCTGCTAGCAGAAGTTAAAAGCACCCTGCTAGTGGCTGAAAAGCACAGCTTAAACAGTGCTAAAGCACCATTAAAACAAGCGGCACTTTAGAGCTAATGCAGGCGTAGCTCAATGTGAATTGGTCTGACATAATTCTCATATTCCTTTTAAAGCATGTTTTGTTAATTTGTACTTATCTTGAAAAAGAGCGGGGTATAGCTGAATGCTGGGAATGCAGAATTTAAAAAGGTCTTTGAATACTTGAGTTGCCAACTCATGTCTTCAAAAACATTTTTAAATTAGTACAATCCCATGAAAGTGCTAGGGTATTACACCATGTATTGTTTTCCCATGACATTTATGATGTGAATACTGTGGAAAAAGAGAAGGAGGATACCTGATAGTAGGAGACAAGCTGCTGCACTGAATTACAGGAGTTAAAGTGGTGCAATAGTCTTAAAGTGGTTGTAAACCCCATTCATGTAATCTGACCTGGGTATATATATCTGTAGTGTTTACTTATATCTCTCTAAAGCTCAGAGTGTCATGTCTTTCTGCTGCTCTGTTCCTCTGTTATCAGCATGATAACTTCTGACAAGTTCTCCAGCACAGGAGATAAAAGCAGCTAAACATTTGTTACAGGGAGGGTACTTAGAGATAGATAAGCAGAGAGCTTGTCTAATCACAGTACAGCTCTGCATGTTTCTTCGTTTCTCTGCCTATGTAGAGGGGGGGGGTGTGCCCTACCTCCAATCCGCTCACACACCATGTTTTCCCAGACTCCACACCCACTGCTGAAACAGGAAGAAAGATTTCTAACACAGTGTGCCTTTCTAAAGAGTGTAGAAAGCTGAAGACAGTGATGTACATGTAAAACATCTGTAGGGAGATTTGTTTTATCTCTGTGTATCATCTAAGGCTATTCACTTTACTGGGTATTTAGATCCATATGAAGTAAAGTATAAAAGTCAGTTTTGAGAACCATTAATACTAAAAATAGAGACAATTCCCTTGTATTAAATGTGCCAGTATAATAGGTTATGTTAACTGAGAAACAATACATATTATTGTGTCATGTTTGAGGCAAGATAAATGGTCATCATTTAATTTTATTATAAGCAGCCTACAATGGTGATTCATCCTCTTTCTTATGAATTATCTCTTTCATCTCTGACATTAAATATGTCACATGGTATAAATTATTATCAGAGAACTTCTGTCTTTAGAACTATTAGAGTGACCCAGTTCAATACTAGCTGTAATTACAATATTCAAAGCATGTCATTACCAATATTACCATGTGCGTCAATTAGAAAAAGTGTATTGTACAGTAAAAAAAATCTGTAGTCACTAATCATATTATAAGCTTACATGAAAGCAAGCCAAATATATAAAGACCTACAGAATTTACACAGTGAAAAAATAGAGCTAGACCTTATTGGTTGTGACAATTGGTATCAAGAAGACAATGGCCCGGCAGGAGGGATTCCCATATCAACACTGTCTGAGTTGATGGAAGACTTAAGCAAATGTCTTTCCTGCAACCTGTGGTTGCAAAAAAATAAATTTGCTCCGTGTATGGTCGGACTAAGGCAATCTCTGAGGGAAAAAAAACAAATACAAAAATACACAGCAATGCTAATTAAACTTGGATAGTTGGTGAGATAAAACAGGGAGAACACAATAGGAGGGAAAGTCCCAGAGGTGAAAGTGGTCAAAAAATAGTTGGAGAGTGATTTAGAAAAGCGAGGTCCAGAAGTCACAAGCTTGTCCTGAAAATTTGGATGTTAGTGCAAATAAAAATGTATCACGGACAGTACTCATTTTTTTTGTGGTAAAAATGGGAATTTAATCACTATACAAGTCAGGGGGATCCAGCTCAGTTATAGCTTGTTTATATTGTTTTCAATCAAGGAGTTTGTTCAGGTTGTATAGTTTATGGCTTAAGTGATACGCATAACAATTTTTATATTGATTTTACCTATACTGTATATTGATGAACTGAAATGGTATGGTTAATTATTTTGATTCTCACATTTGTCTGGGTTCTTGTAAATTAATTGTTATTCAATGTTACCTGACATTGATTTCTATACATCCAAGACTATTGGCTATTGGGTATTTGGTTTTAACATTGACCCTGAGATGGGGATAATGTTTTGATATTGTATTGATAAATGCTCCTATGTTTTTCTGTAATTGATGAAGGAGATATTTTTAGTCCCCCAAAATGCATTGGAAACTCGGTGGATTGTCCCCCTAATTATAATTGGAATAAAGTTGTATCTGGACCTCTTAGCAGTGGTGCCGTGCTTCAATTTTTGTTACAAGATTTAGAAGACCATCTAGCTGTGTTAACAATGACATGAAATACATTTTTCCATTGGTAAATCATGTAGTAAGGGATACAAAATGACTACCAAGTTGTATAGCAGAGAATACAAAAATAGAATTTGATACAATATACATTGGAAATAAGAGCATACAGTGTTGTGGCACAAACATATTAATAATTTTCATGACTGTAGCTAAAAAATTACAATTATAGCAATTTTTGTTTTCCTTCAATTTATAATGGGCTAGATTCATAAAGGACATACGCCGGCGTATCTCCAGATACGCCGTCGTATGTCCGAATGAGTGCAGTCGTATCTATGCGCCTGAATCATAGAATCAGTTACGCATAGATTTGGCCTAGATACGAGCGGCGTAAGTCTCCTACAGCGTCGTATCTTAGGGTGCATATTTACGCTGGCCGATAGGGGCGCTTCCGTAGATTTACGCGTAGAGTATGCAAATGAGCTAGATACGCCGTTTCAGAAACGTACGCCTGCCTGGCGCATTGATTTACGTCGTTTACGTAAGGCTTTTTTCGGCGTAAAGTTACCCCTGCTATATGAGGCGTTGCCAATGTTAAGTATGGACGTCGGGACAGCGTCGATTTTTTCGTCGTTTACGTCGTTTGCGTAAGTCGTACGTGAACAGGGCTGTGCGTAAGTTACGTTCACGTCGAAAGCATTGACTATTTGCGACGTGATTTCGAGCATGCGCACTGGGATACATTCACGGACGGCTATGCCCTATTTGTTAGGAGCGTCAATTACGTGGGGTCAAGGCTCATTATAATACAACACGCCCACTGCCTGGACAATTTGAATTAGGCGGGCTTACGCCGGCCCATTTACACTACGCCGCCGTAACTGAGGACGCAAGTTCGTTGTGAATACGGTACCTGCCTCACTAAGTTACTGCGGCGTAGTGTATCTGAGATGCGCTATGCCCACCTAAAGATAGGCAATTCTATCTGAATCTGGCCCAATAAGTTTATTTTAAAATGTTTTTCTTATGGAAATACTAGTTCAAAGATATATTGTACTAAGAGATATAAGAAAACTACTATTGCTGAAGTCCTCCAAAAATTCTAGTATTATGATTCACATACTACAAACAAGTATGTAGCAAGAAAAGAAAGAAATTCCAATCTGAGTACTTGTTTATACCAGTGGTCTTATGCTGTATATAGACAGTTTTTTTTCCATTCAACCAATTTTTTTTTGTGTATTTCTTTCTGTCAGAATATACTGATCAGTGGTTGCAGATTGACAAACAATTTTCAGCATGTACTTTCAACAGAATTTGATCAGGGAGGGCCACACACAGATTGAAATTTAGCCTATCCGTACTGTACTGGCCGAATTTCGATCTGTTTATGCCCAGCATTACAAAAGGTGCAGAGGAATAATTACTTGGCAAAAGAGAGTGTTGGATTTGCTAATTAAATAAAGTGCAGCTGTGTTCACTTCAATGAACCATAATGTGCAAAGTAAAATCCAAATTGGGTATTTACGTAAACACACAAAATAAAAGTTTCGAAATGTTCTGTTTATTTTCTGGGCAAAAAAATAGGCTCTCACAGGCAGAAAAGTGTACTTAAAAGGAAGACCTTTTTTTGTATGTTTAGTTGAGAGTCGTGTCTGCCTTTTTCTTTGCTATATAACTGCTACCCATGTTATTTTGTCTGGTTTGATCCTCTGGTTACCTGACAAGGCTTCTTGCTCAGCCGTCTTTGACTTTTGACCTCTGGTTGCCACTTGCCATACCTGACTTTTCCTTAGATCTCTCATAATTATGTTTCCACTTGATACTCCTGTTCTCAGCCAGTAGTTATTATTTTGTGTCCTACTGGGTTGGTGATATCACAGAACATGTCAAAGTTCTAGCTGCGATGCCTGTTCCACGGCTCTGTTTACTGTATAAGTAAAGTGGTTGTAAAGGCAGAAGGTTTTTCTTTTAACCTCACTTCATTCTATGCAATAAAGTGAAAAACCTTCTGCATGCAGCTACAGTACATCCGCAGCCTACCCCACCCCCTCAATATATATCTGAGCCCGATCTTTATCCAGCGATGTGCATCAGGGCCGAGGCTCTCTCGCTCCTAATTGGCTCCTGCTGTTGTCAATCAGAGGCAATGATGAGGGGCACTAAGTGTGTGGTGGGGAGCCAGAAGTGCCAACGGTAACCTCAGAAGGGTAAGGTTGAGGCTGCTCTGTGTAAAACCATTGCACATAGCAGGTAAGTATGACATGCTTGCTATTTTAATTAAAAAAAGGTTCCAGTGTGTCCAGTAAGCCATTTGGGTATTCCTGTGATGTAGTAGATATTTCCTTTCAGTACATCCAAATATTTGGGCTTTTCTGCGTAGTCGCCACAGATGAACCACCATCATGCTCTTATGTGGAGTTCATACACCTTTGGTACAGATTTCTACAAAAATGAACTATTATCAAAACCTGTATTTATTATTCTGTTTCAAGCTTACCTGGTCTCATTGTCAGACCTTTAAGGTTGTTTGGATTTCTCTTTTGACTCCTCTGGTCAGGATGAACTATTTCAGTACATCTTATATTTATTTTTCAAGATACTGATTTGAATTTTTTATTTTCCCTCTTATTTCATAGGCCTTTTGTCGGGTCTTTAACCACTTCAATACCCAACACTTTTACCCACTTCCAATTTAATGTGGACAAGAAAGTGCAGCGCTCTGATACAATAAAATGTGACAATAAAGTCAAAACCATGCGTGAACAATATGCAAAAATATAAAATTATAAAGAATGCATGTGAAAATAAGGACAAATATATCATGTCATGGATAAATAAAGTCCAAAGTAAACCAAGTGATGAATAAATGGCACAAAGTTCAAAATTGGAAAATGAATGAAAGTGGGATGATAACTTCCAGAGACGAGTGCATTAAAATGAATTTCCAAGTGAAAAAGATATCCCATCACCAGTGTGAATGCAGGCTTACTGGAACGTGTGGACTCTGCGAAATGTATATTTCCAGAGTCGATCAGGCTTGGTATATGCTGGAAACCACGGTGTGGAGTTAATTCAGGAAGGGGTCAGCGAATGGCCGTGATGCAATAACATGGGGATAGGCTGGAAGATCTCTCACTCAGGAAATGCAGGGGATGGTCATCCGTGTTTAAAAGTCACATATGAATGTAGAAAAGAGAAGAGGGGACGCCATAGTGTAACACCGTAAAAAATCAATGTATATTTAATTAAAGGTTGCACTTACATATCAGATGAGAATACAGCGCATTTCAATAAAATGATTGCAACAATAGGGATGACTCCATTGTTGCCATAATTTTATTGAAATGCGCTGTATTCTCATCCGATATGTAAGTGCAACCTTTAATTAGTGTGAGTCCACACGTTCCGGTAAGCCTGCATTCACACTGGTGATGGGATATCTTTTTCACTTGGAAATTCATTTTAATCCACTCATTTCGTCTCTGGAAGTTATCATCCCACTTTCATTCATTTTCCAATTTTGAACTTTGTGCCATTTATTCATCACTTGGTTTACTTTGGACTTTATTTATCCATGACATGATATATTTGTCCTTATTTTCACATGCATTCTTTATAATTTTATATTTTTGCATATTGTTCACGCATGGTTTTGACTTTATTGTCACATTTTATTGTATCAGAGCGCTATACTTTCTTGTCCACATTTAGTTTTTTGCTTCTCACTTTTCAGTAGCCGTGTTCAGCAGCTTGATATATACACACTTAGCAGTGCAGTAATTCATACCACACCACTTCCAATTTAAATCTTTCAGCTTTGTCACACTTTGAATAACAATTTTGCGGTCATGCAACACTGTACCGATATGACATTTTTATCATTTTCCCCACCTGCAGCCCTTGGCTCTTCCTCTTCTTTTTTCTAACAGAAGAAATATGACACTGTCTGGTGGTACCAGACAGGGGAGCCGGGAGGGTCTGCAGGAAGGATAGGGAAAATGTGTTGGGATGACGTCTTCTACATGGAGCTATACCGTGAGATGCCTGGCCTCTGCCCATGCTGACCAAATTGTATGAAATTTCTTGGGGCAATTACATCCCATGTATGTCAGCTTGTAAAGATAGAGAGCTGCGTTCACTAATTCCCTCCAAGTGGAGGCCCGAGGTGGCTCTGTCGCATTCCATTGGAGTAGTATTGCTTTCCTGACATAGAATGCAGCATAAAAGATAAACAGCTTTTTGTGAGTAGTTTGTGGGCAAGTTATCTGTGATACCCAGCAATAGAACCCGGGGGTCAGCCTGACGGATATCCCACTAATCGAGCCCATGTCAGAAGCCACTGCCTGCCAGAATTCTTGTATTCGTGGGCAAAGCCAAACCATATTTATGTAGTTGCAAAATTCCCTATCGCAGTAAGGGCATTTGTCATCCGAAGTTGGATACATTAATGCTAATCTTTGAGGAGTGTAGTACACCCTGTGGAGGAATTTTAACTATATAAATCTGTCCTTTGTGGGGATCATAAGAGGAATAAACTGTTGTAGGCCCTCAGATCAATCTTCCTTGGTTAGTGCCGGGAAAGCTCTAGTAGCCCCGGAGCCACCCACGCAGGTAAGTCAGAGATAGATGGAGGATAATGTTCTGTCTATGATGCGGGATGTAAGCAGCCTCTCTACCGAGTGAGGTTTGACCCTAATAGAGCTCGGTAACTGCGCCCTGAGGGCATGCCTCAACTGCATGAACCTAAAGCACATCCAGGGGGAAGCCCAAATTTACCCTTCAGCACTCCAAAGGAGAGCAGATGTCCCTCAGGCATGATGTCTCTCAGTTCCCTCACTCCGTATCTGGCCCATAGCTGCGGGTCAGGCACAGTGCTCAGATGGGGCACTGATGGGTTGCTCCATAGGGGTGTATGGGGAGAGAACGTCCCTGCACCACCAGCACCACTGCCTGCCAGAATTCTTGTATTCGTGGGCAAAGTCAAACCATATTTATGTAGTTACCAACTTCCCTATCGCATTTAGGGCATTTGTCATCCGAAGTTGGATACATTAATGCTAATCTTTGAGGAGTGTAGTACACCCTGTGGAGGAATTGTAACTATATAAATCTGTCCTTTGTGGGGATCATAAGAGGAATAAACTGTTGTAGGCCCTCAGATCAATCTTCCTTGGTTAGTGCCGGGAAAGCTCTAGTAGCCCCGGAGCCACCCGCGCAGGTAAGTCAGAGATAGATGGAGGATAATGTTCTGTCTATGATGCGGGATGTAAGCAGCCTCTCTACCGAGTGAGGTTTGACCCTAATAGAGCTCGGTAACTGCGCCCTGAGGGCATGCCTCAACTGCATGAACCTAAAGCACATCCAGGGGGGAAGCCCAAATTTACCCTTCAGCACTCCAAAGGAGAGCAGATGTCCCTCAAGCATGACGTCTCTCAGTGCCCTCACTTCGTATCTGGCCCACAGCTGCGGGTCAGGCACAGTCCTCAGATGGGGCACTGATGGGTTGCTCCATAGGGGTGTATGGGGAGAGAACGTCCCTGCACCACCAGCACCACTCAGAATGATGAGCAAAAAACAGAAAGGGGACACATTGAATTCAATTGAGATTCCTCCAGCCTCCAAGGGCAAGGAAAAAAAGTAAAAAGTCATAAAGCAGGGAGCGACTCACATGGTCCAAACCCAGCCTAGGGTTGCGAGGTCTCCGGATCACAGGCGTGGGAGGGTATTCACCCATTGTGCTGCTTCCTCGGGTGCAGTGAAGAACCAGACAGTTTCGCCATCGACCACTCGCAGACGTGCCGGGAACTTCATACTATATTTGATGTTGCGGGATCGGAGGGATTGTTTGACCGCGTCGAAAGATTTCTGCCATTTTTGTGTATCCACCGAGAAGTCTGGGAAAAACATGAGGCGGGCAGATTCGTGGCGGATGGTATCCATCTTGGAGTATGAGATCCCAGTCTCTGAAATTCATTAATTTAAAAATGAACGTGCACGGAGGTGCTCCTGGAGGTCTGCGGGTAGGAGGCATCCTATGAGCCCTCTCCACTAGGGATGAGCCGAACACCCCCCCGTTCGGTTCGCACCAGAACCTTCGAACGGAGCTCACTTTCTAACTGGGTGATGTAAGTCTATTGGCTCAGCCTTTCCCCCAGCTCCCTTCTTTGATTTGATTGACAGAAGCAGGAACCAGTGGCTCCCATTTCTGTCTCTGAGCCTGTGAGAGAGAAGAGAGATGACAAACACTGCCACAGACAGGCACTGTGCTGGATTGATCCAGGATGTAGGTAAATATTTAGGCGGGCTAGGGGGAATCAACTAGTGGAAAGTATTTGACCTTAATGCAAGTAATAAATTAGGGTAAAAAAACTGTTGACCTTAGAACAAAATCCCTTTGCTAATTAGGGGAAATCTTCTAAATATTTTACACTGTCTCTGTGCCAGACATGTCTTAGAAAACAGGAGAGCAGGTGCTGTTTGCTCCAGCTCCATCTACCTGCTCTTATCTCCCCCATCTTGCTTACTGCCTACTCTTAGCCCAAATTAGAGAGAGGAGGAAGGAGGAATGATATTAGCCTTGTGTTTGCCTGTGTATACAGTTTGGAATATACAGTATGTCTATATGCAGGATTTGTCTTTGTGGTGTATTCACTTCACAGGCAGAAAGAGGCATGTGACCTGTTTCTCAGGCTACTGGCAAACAGTTCACATCATGTACACCAGGTCCATTTTGGTGGGGATCTGTGGCAGTTTTCTATAATAAAAAATGCCATGATTCTTTGTTAATTAGGTGCATAGCCAATAACGGTCTCTGTTTCATTCTAAAATACAATAGCATTTCCAGAGGTTTTATTTATTTATCCTATCAAAATTACATGTCCATCTTTGTGACTTTAAACACTTTAAGGACTGGAAGATTTTCCTCCTTAATGACCAGGCCATTTTTTGTAATACAGTACTGCGTCGCTTTAACTGACAATTGCGCGTTCAAGTCCTTGTTTTCCCACAAATAGAGCGTTCTTTTGGTGATATTTGATCACCTCTGCGATTTTTATATTTTACTTTTTGCTATAATGAATAGCTCAAAAAAACAAAAACAAAATTCTTCATCAGTTTAGGTCAATATGTATTCTTCTATATATGTTTGGTAAAAAAAAAAATCACGCACAAATTTTTCGCAAAATTTATAGCGTCTACAAAATAGGGGATAGATTTATGGCATTTCTATTATTACTTTTTTTTACTAGTATTGGTGGTGATCAGTAATTTTTAGCGGGACTGCAACATTGCGACAGACAGATCAGACACCTAACTGACATTTTTGACACTTTTTTGGGAAGGAGTGAGATTATTACAGTAATCAGTGCTAAAAATATGCATTGTTATTGTACTAATGACACTGTCAGGTAAAGGGTTTACATCAGGAGTGATCAAGGGGTTAAATGTGTTCCCTGGGTTTGTTTAATAACTGTATGGGTGACTGTGCAACTGGGGAAACACAAAGGTTAGTCTTCCTGCATAGCAGAAAGACATGATATGTGTGATTTCCTCTGTCAGAACAGAGATTTGCCTTGTTTACACATGCAGATCCCCATTTTGTCACTGCAGGGAATGATCGCGGGCGGCTGGCGGACATTGAGTCTGCCTCAACTGCTGATTGGCTCCCCGGCTGGCCAGTGTGCTGGCCAGTGGGTCGCAAATCACAGTGTACGAGCCAATGTACAACTGCGGCGGGTGGTCCTTAACCACTTGCCATCTCGCATATATTAATATGACGGCCACATCCTGAGCGGCCGTCATATGACGTCCTCGGGCCTCCCGGACGCTAGGAGGTGCATATGCGCCCACCATGTCACTCGGGTGCCAAAGCACGTGCCTGACAGCCGCGATGTCCGCCAGGCACCCTGCGATTGACAGTTACACAGCCAAGGACGTGGATCTGTGTGTGTAAACACACAGACCCACGTCCTGTCAGGGAGAGGAGACTGATGGTGTCTTCCTTGTGCATAGGAACACCGATCGGTCACCTTACCCAGTCAGCCCCGTCCCCCCACAGTTAGAATCACTTCCTAGGGAACACATTTAACCACTTGATCGCCCCCTAGTTTTAACTTTTTATAGTCCGTCGCAATGTCGCAGTCACGATAAAAATTGCAGATTGCCGCCATTACTAGTAAAAAATAAAAATGCCATAAATCTATCCCCTATTTTGTAGACACTATGGGCCAGATTCACGTACGAGCGTGTAACTTTGTACGTGGAGATACGCCGTCGTAAGTCCATCGTGAATCTGGCCCTATAACTTTTGTGCAAACCAATCAATATACGCTTATTGCAATTTTATACCAAAAATATGTAGAAGAATACATATCGGCCTAAACTGAGGAAAAAATCTTTCTTTAAAAAAAAATTTAATATTTATTATAGCAAAAAGTAAAAAATATTGTTTTTTTCAAATTTGTGGCTATTCTTTTGTTTATAGCGCAAAAAATAAAAACGGCCGAGGTGATCAAATACCACAAAAAAAAAGCTCTATTTGTGGGGAAAAAACCCTTAAAAATTAATTTGGGTACAGTTTTGCATGACAGCGCAATTGTCATTCAAAGTGCAACAGCGCTGAAAACTAAAACTTGGTCAGGAAGGAATTGAAAATGCCCTGTATTAAAGTGGTTAAGCAGTAAAGCTTCTTATGCCGTGTACACACGACTGTTTTTATTGTCATGGAAAAAACTGCATTTTTCTCGATGTGATTCTTGTCAAGCCTGCCTTGCATACACACAATCGTGAAAAAAAATGCTCGCGCAAAGTGCGGTGATGTACAACACGTACGACGGCACTATAAAGGGGAAGTTCCATTCGATTTGGCGACACCCTTTGGGCTGATTATGCAAATGTATCTTCTCATAACCTGCTTATGAGCATGCACGTTTTTTCCCTCCGTCATTAAAGTCTACACATGACCGTTTTTCAGAACGTGAAAAACGACGAGAAAAAATAGAGCATGTTCTAAATTTTCACTGCCCATTTTTCACGTCAAGAAAAATGCTCTGGAGCCTACACACGAACGTACGCGCGGCCGCCGCATTTTCTAACGTCGTCTGTAGTCGGCTTTTTTCGGCGTATAGTTAAAGCTGGTATTTTGCGGCATATAGATAGAATTGCCATGTTAAGTATGGCCGTCGTTCCCGCGTCGAAATTAGAATTTTTTTTGGCGTAAGTCGTCCGTGAATAGGGATGGACGTAACTCACATCTAAGTTAAAAAAATGACGTCCTTGCGACGTCATTTCGCGCAAAGCACGGCGGGAAATTTCTGGACGACGCATGCACAGTTCATTCGGCGTGGGGATGCGCTTCATTTAAATGAAACCCGCCCCCAACCCGCATAATTTCAAATCCGCCGCCAGAAATACACTACGCCGCCGTAACTTAAGACGCAAAATTTTGCTGAGGATTCGAAAATGCGCCAGGTAATGTACGGCGGCGTAGCGTATCTCTGATACGCTGCACGGAACTAAATGAACCCTTTAAATGTGTTCCTATTTGGAGTATCTCACCACCAGAATTTTTTTTCTGGGAATGCCAGAAATCTGACTTATCTTAGGTAGACTTCTGAGAAAACTGGTGAGCCAAACACACAAGCAGGAAATGATGTTTCCTGGGTGTGTTCAGTACCCATTCTGTGTACAGAACAACTCCAGGTAGCCATATTGCATTGCATTTTCAGAAAATTACAGAAGCTGCAGATTAAAAAGGAAAGGTAATTTTTTATAACATTCAATTACAATATGACTTGTGTCACAATTGTATACAATATATTATTTTTTATTCATTTGCTATTTTTTCCCCACAATATTGGAGTTACCTTTTAAGAGTGCTATATCAGAAAGCTCAAGATGAATGGTTTGTTGGAGCAGTGGGTAAATATTGCAAATATATATATATATATATATATATATATATATATATATATATATATATATATATATATATATATATATATGAACCAATTGCTAAAAGTAGTTAGCCAGATTCAGGTAGAGCGGCGTATGTTTAAGCGGGCGTAGCGCAGCTCATATGCGCTACGCCGACGTAAAATAGAGAGGCAAGGCCAGTATTCACAAAGCACTTGCTCCCTAAGTTACGTCGGCGTAGCGTAAATGGGCCGGCATATACCCGCCTAATTCAAATTAGGAAGGTAGTGGGCGTGTTGTATTAAAATTAGCCGTGTCCCCATGTAAATGACTTCCCGAACGAACGGCGCATGCATGCTCAGAATCACGTCAAATTTACACCCTAAGATACGATGGCTCAATGGCGTAACCTACGCCCACCCCCATTCACGTACGACTTATGCAAACAACGTAAAATCCGACGGCAGTTCCGACGTACATACCCTACACGACTTAGACCAGCTATTTGGTGGTTTAACTTTACGCCAGACGTACGCCTTACGTAAACGGCATAGCTTACTGCGACGGGCTTGCAAGTACGTTCGTGAATCGGCGTATCTAGGTCATTTACATATTCGATGCGTAAATCAATGGAAGCGCCCCTAGCGGCCAGCGTAAATATGCACCCAAGATACCACGGCGTAGGAGACTTACGTCGGTCGTAGGAAGCCAAAATTCAGGCTTATCTTGTACTGTCAATACAGCGCATAGATACAACGGCACATCCGTGGACTTACGCGGCGTATTGTAATTGTGTTTAGATTATACAAATTTTTATGTAAAATATCACCATTACAAATCCAAGATTTATGAGCATCATTGGTGGAATTACATCAATTAATGACATTTAAGCCATATGGTCTATCAAAGTGCCTCAAGCAATGATCTATAGAAGCTGCAAACCTTAGTGGAACACTTTATGGGTTGGACTGTCTGCAAATGGCAATGCATAACAGCAGGTGTAAATGTATCTTCCTTCTAAACGGCTCCATATATTAAACATATGTTGAGTTTATAGATTGAATAAATTATACTGATTTCCATGACAGCTTTCTGATTAAAATCATTTTTCAAATACAGAAACACATTTATATATTTCAAATAATGGTTGCAGTTTTTCTATATAGCCCTTGAGAACATAAACAGATGCTGGATGACAAGTTTAAATTAATCAGATTTTTTTTATCACAGGTTTTAAACTATATATAAAGCTTTTATCTTTCACATCAAAAACGCAGTGTACAGTACATGGTGCATGCTTTTTGAAACCAAAATACTTTTACCAATCCACGATTCCCACTCTAAAGGATTGGGTGCTGCACATGGATTATATCAATTATATGGAATCTATTATGCATTATAAACTGGATAAATTGACCAAAGTCAATGGAACATGGATGGCATTCACAGAATTTCAAATGCCCGATACATACCAAGTGATCATAAATAATGAGGCAATAATGGTTGACTGACACTTTTCATTGATGCCGAACTGAGTTATTGATCAGATCTAGCATCTTTCTAATCGCACATTCATCATTATTAATTTTCTCTTATTATCCCCTTACCTTAATTCTCTCTTATTATTCAAACCCCATTCCCTCAACCCCCTACCCCCCTACAGGGTTGCCCCTTTTGATCTAGAACTTACTATTAACCTCTTGAATTTGTTGTATTTTAGAATCCTATGGTTTTGGGGTTCTGAAATGTATTTTTACCTTTTTACACTAGCCTTAACATCAGATCACTATATGGGAGCAAAATGAGCTTTCAGGAGTCCAGTTTAAAGTCATTCCTTCGTTCTTTTTTTTCTTTCTTTTTTTTATCTCTATTTCTTTTCTCCCCTTACATCCGTTTGGTCTTACTGCAAAGGAGAATATTCATTCTCTCTCTTTTCCCTTTGACTAAATTTTATTTTTCTCTTGCCTTCTCCTTTTCTCTACCTCTCCTCTGTCTATATGTTCTCCATGCATAGCTACAACTACATGTTAAAAGAGTTTTGAATAGAACTAGAACAGTCCTAAATGGGAAAATATTTGTTGGAATACACTCAAGTACATTGAAGCTCTCTCTCTGACAAGCAATTTCTCTATTTACTGGTAGATGATGTATAGTTGTGTATAAAACCTGACATGTTTCTGGTACACTCATTGGTTGATTTACTGACATGTTTTTCTGCCTGGAGTATGCCTACCTGCTATTCTTTCTAAGTTAGTTTTGTGTAATTTCTGTAAAAATCCAAATAAAAAAAAAAAAAAATAATTCTGTGGTGCTTTTTGTATTTTATTTGCATAATGTCTACATTTCAAGTACAGTTATTACATACCCTGACCCTTAAAATAAACGCTATCCCATTTCAGTAACAGTTAGTATAATTTTCTTGATGTTTTTCCCTTTGGTCATATGTAAAGAAAATAGATATACTTTTAGGTAGGTATTCAGTAATAAAGATGAAGTTTGGATTTGCCATGACCTTACTTTCTCAGCTAATTCAGTTTAAATTGGTCCTGGTGAATTTTTGTCTGAATATTCGATATTCATTTTTTTAAAACAAGAAGTCCTAGAACAGGGGTGGGCAAACTTTTTGACTCGAGGGCCGCAATGGGTTTATATATTGGACCCAGGGGCCGGACCAAGAGTAGATGGACGGTGTGTATGTGTGAATTAATATAAATTAAATCACATGCAGCCACTGTGCCATGCCATCAAACGCAGCCACTCTGCCATGCCATCAAACGCAGCCACTGTGCCATGCCATCAAACGCAACCACTGTGCCATGCCATCAAATGCAGTCACTGTGCCATGCCATCAAACGCAGCCACTGTGCCATACATTTTCACCACTATGCCATGCCATCAAACACAGTCACTGTGCCATGCCATCAAACACAGCCACTTTGCCATCAATTGTCACCACTGTGCCATGCCATCAATTGTCATCACTTTGCCATCAATTGCCACCACTATGCCATGCCATCAATTGCCACCACTTTGCCATCAATTGTCCCCACTGTGCCCATCAATTGTCACCACTGTGCCCATCAATTGTCACCACTGTGCCATCAATTGTTACCACTGTGCCATCAATTGTTACCACTGTGCCCATCAATTGTAGCCACTGTGACGCGCAATTGTAGCAACTGTGCCCCGCAATTGTCGCCACTGTGCCCTGCAATTGTAGCCACTGTGCTCCGCAATTGTCGCCACTGTGCCCATCAATTGTAGCCACTGTGCCCCGCAATTGCAGCCACTGTGCCCCGCAATTGTCGCCACTGTACCCAGTAAAATGCTGCCACTGTGACCTTCAAAATGCCCCCCCCGGCACTTACCTTTCTGGGGTCAGCCGTGCTTCTATGTCCCTCGATGTCCCTCGTCCAGCCCCTCGTCCCGCCCTCAATGACGCTTCAGCCAATCAGGTTACCGATTACCAGAATCAGATTACCTGATTGGCTGAGACGCCTGTCAGTCTTATCCAAGGAACGCACCGCCAGTATGTCCCGAGGATAAGCATTCAGGAAGCCGACTAGGCACTTCCACACAGCCAACCAGCTGCCATTATTCAGCTGGCTGGCACTCAACATCCGGCCAGCTGAATAGTCGGCGGAAGCGGCGAAAATATATAGATTCATACAATGCATGAATCTATATATTTTAGTGGCTGTACGAGAGCCAATGGGGGCAGCGCTCTGGCGCCCTCTATGGACGAACCGCTCCTGACACAGACACACGGCGGCGGCGGTGAAAAAAAAAACACGGTCAGTTTTCTGCCCTGCCCTGCGGGCCGGGTTAAAAGGTCCGCCGGTCCGTATACGACCCGCGGGCCGTAGTTTGCCCATTCCTGTCCTAGAAGGTCCAATGAATGGGACTTTTGTAAAAGCCTGTACACCACAATAAAAGAAGGTTCAGAGCAGTAGGGAGAGAATAGGAAGACCTGACAAACTGTATAGAAAGATATGTGAGTAAGTTATCAAACTGTGCTTTACTTCTGTGATTTATTCTAGTACACACCATTTGTTTTTTATTGTATATTATAGCCGATATATTAACAATCATATGTTAGTACAGCAATCTCCCCCGCTGAACTATTGTGTTCTGACAGTTGGGCTACCCCCCCCCCCCCAGCAGAACACTTCGGTCAGTTCTCTCAGCATTGCTGCGATCCCAGAAGGACGGGTGGTCTATGCAAGCCAGCCGGCTTGCTGTAAGTGAAATACCATTTGTTACGATGAAAGGTGTAGTTGGTTTTACACTATAGCAAGTTATTCTTTTTGGGTATCCTGGCTTATTGTCCACTGAATGCTGAGTTGACTCCTTGGTTCCTATGAGAGTATAATGCCTTGTACACACGATCGGAATTTTCAATTAAAAAAAATAAGGCAGAATTTTTTCCGTCGGAGTTTAGATATAGAACATGTTTTATTTTTTTCCGATGAAAAAAAATCCTATCGGAAATTCAGATCGTCTGTGTGGAACTCCGACAGAGAAAAAAACATGCATGCTTAGAATCAAGTCAATGCATGCTCGAAAGCATTGAACTTTTTCTCGGCTCGTCGTAGTGTTTTACGTCACCGTGTTTTGGATGGTCAGAATTTGGTCTGACAATGTGTATGCAAGACAGCTTGAACAAAATTCCGACGGAAAATCCCATCGGATTTTATCCCATCGGATCATGTGTTGGCTTCTTCCCGCATGGAGTGAGATCTGTCCATGAGCTGACATCAGAGTTACCCTCAGGATAAAGGCCATGTCTGGGCAATAGCCACAAGTTTTTAAGTTTGCCATCTGTTAAGTGTGTCTTATATGTGGTGGAGGTGCACTTTTTTTGTCATGGTGTAACAACATGAATTGTCACGATGAACACTTAAAGGGATACTCATTTAAAAAAAAAAATTTGGGCAATGGATTTGATGATCTATATGGACTATTAATTCACTTACATTTATGCACATTTATAATTGAATGTATTAGGGTTAGCGCAGCACTTTTTGCCCTTTATTTGTATTTCTAAGTATATCTCACAGTAGAGCTGTAGCTTTTTTTATTTGTTGATTAAAATTGTTGATTTAATGCTCAATATGTGTTAGCACGGTAATTTCCCAATTTTTACAAATATGAAAGATTTGTAAGCTTCTTGAAGGCATGAACTAATGTGAATAAAGTAAATGCCCCTATTTGGACACAGACCGTAAGAATAAATACTAACAGGTGTTAGTAAAAACAAAAATAAGGTTTTGGCTTTGGATATACACTATGTTGTCAAAAGTATTGGAAACACCTGTCTTTACACGCACATGAACTTTAATGGCATCTCAGTCTTAGCCTGTAGGGTTCAATATTGAGCTGGCTCACCCTTTGCAGCTATAACAGCTCCAACTCTTCTAGGAAAGCTGTCCATAAGGTTTAGGAGTGTGTCTATGGAAATGTATGACCATTATTCCAGAAATGCATTCTTAAGGTCAGGCACTAATTTTTGACGAGAAGGCCTGGCTCACAGTCTCCGTCCTAATTCATCGCAAAGGTTTTCTATCGGGTCCACCTCAAAAGCCACTCATCCATGTCTTTATGGACCTTGCTTTGCACTGGTCCAAATTATTTGATGGAGGGGGGATTATGGTGTGGGGTTGTTTTTCAGGGCTTGGCCTTGGCGCTTTAGATCCAGTGAATGGAGCTCTTAAGGAATCAGCATACCAAGACATTTTGGACAATTTCATGCTCCCAACTTTGTGGGAACAATTTGGGAATGGCCCCTTCCTGTTCCAATATGACTGTGCATCAGTGCACAAAGCAAGGTCCCTAAAAAACACAGATGAGCGAGTTTGGGGTGAAGGAATTGACTGGCCCACATAGAGTCCTGACCTCAACCCAGTAGAACACCTTTGGGATGAATTAGGGTGGAGACTGTGAGCCAGGCCTTCTTGTCCAACATCCATGCCTGACCTCACAAATGCACTTCTGGAAGAATGGTCAAACATTCCCATAGACACACTCCTAAACCTTGTGGATAGCCCTTCTGGAATAATAGTCAAACATTATCATAGACACACTCCTAAACCTTGTGGACAGCCTTCCCAGAAGAGTTGAAACTGTTATGGCTGCAAAAGGTAGGCCAACGCAATATTGAACCCTAAAAACTAGGACTAGGATTCCATTAAAGTTCATGTGCGTGTAAAGGCAGGCATCCCAATACTTTTGACAATCTAGTGTACTTTAACTGAACCTAGGATTCAGTAATGATTTACAAAGTCAAATACTATTAAAAAATCAAGCTACACTAATCAAATACTACCAATTGTCATCATTTCTAGAACTAGCAGACCAAATTATTTTATTAAATCCTGAATCAAATCATTAACAAAACAAAATAGTCAGTTTTATTTAACTCCATTTCAAAATACAATCTGTTATCCTTTGTGTTTGAGTAATTATTTGGAATGATAAGCAGTTGAGCGGTGAAGTCCATGTGAAATCTTCTTTCCTGGTTCATCACTGTTACTGAGATACACAGAATTAGCTCTCTATGGTTTATATATAGCTCATAGATGCCTACTGGCTTCTGGCATTGTACAAAGTAGGATCCTCAGCTGACAGAAGGTGCAAGACGATGGGGAATTCAGTTTTTCTACTGAACCCCTGCAGCAGCACAGGCTACTAACTAGGGCAATTCCGTTGTTTTGGATAGAATTCAGAAACAAAAAAGCAACAATATTTTAGATTCTATTTGAGGTTTTCTTTACAATCTTTTACAAGTCACACATGTTAAGTCTTCTATGACTTATAACAGAAGGAATGCAACCTTCACAAATATATGGCAATATTGAAATACAACATTTATAATAGTACACACACTGCATATGTGTTTATGTATGTCTATGTCTTTCTGAATGAATATCAGAGGTACAGCGAAGTAGATGAAAAAATGTATAACCAAGGCAGCATCAGACCAGCATGCCCACATATACACTAACAGCCCCACATACCCACACACATGCCTTTGAGTGCCACACTGCCATATTAGACACCAGGAGATGGAGCTGTGAATGATATGATTACAACCAGTCTATGCTCTGCTCTTCGATAATAAATAACCAAATGGATGGCACTACAAATTCAACTACTGCTCACATTAATAAAAGTTTGGTGATGTACTTTATTTGACTGCAGTTTACATTCTGCTGAAAGAACATAGAAAATCAATGGATGGTGATATGCATTTCTGTGACCAGCAATGGCATAAAACCATTTATTAGCATTCACACTGCTGATAGCTAATGTAAAACCAATAGATTTATTTTTTATATTTTAACTGCCTTTCATTCTGCTGAAACCAATAAACATAGGCTGGCTCTAGAGGTTTAATTCACTAAACATCAATACACAAAGCATTTTTATTCAGAACATTATTCGCGTAGTATAATTTCTCATATATTACATAGGGCTGTGGAAATTAACTATTAATTCCTTGATTAATCGTAAATTTTTTTGATCAATAAAAATTCTTCTGATCGGTACTAACCTCTCCCCTGGCTTCCAGGTCTTCAGGGAGTTCCGTCAGAGATCCGGTGACATCACGGACACCGGCAGGGCTTGCCGTGTCCATCTGAAGGGTTCCTTTGCTATGCCTTCATATCTGCATGCCGGCGGGACCTTACTATCTGCCACACGCAAGGGCTGTTACACTTCCCTCTATCACTTCCCTCTATGAACCTGGGATTCTACAACCATCCACTGGGAGTTGTGATAGTTCCCTTCACGGAACATCTACATGCCGAAGGACTGATGTTAACCCCTCCTCATCTGGATTCAGCAGTGGTATTGTTGTATACATTTTTATACCAGTATCATACCTAGCTACATGTTTTTATGACTGCTTTTGTTACCGTTTGGTATTACTCACATCATTTTTAAAAATTATGTAGCTACATCGATTTTATCTCCAGTGCAATATTTATTTTCTTACCTACTTGAAGACTATAAAAGTTTTAATGCTATTCCCATCGAGCGCTGCCTTTGTGTGTTTTTTGTATCCTGCTATCTATTTTTCCAGTGGTTGGTGGCTGCACTGGGAATCAGCCTGCAAGGAGATCAGCTAAAAGTAGTTGGATCTGTATGTGCGTTATAATTGATCGAAATTAGTCGATAAATCTATAAAAAAAAATTTGATTAATCGAACATGAAAATTTTAATCAGTAACAGCCCTAAGATTACATTAGACATCAGTCAAGTACCTCAAAATATATTTAAATTATCCAAGGACCCTAGTGGTCTATTATGCACATATAAGGGTTGATTTACTAAAGGAAAATCCACTTTGCACTACAAGTGCACTTGGAAGTGCAGTCGCTGTAGATCGCTGTAGATCTGAGAGGAAGCTCTGAAATTAGGGGAAGCTCTGCTGATTTTATCATCCAGTCATGTGCAAGGAAACATTCTGGGCCGGATTCAGAAAGATGAGCGCATCTTTCTTCCGGCGTAACGTATCTCCGACACGTTACGTCGCTGTAACTTTGGGCGCAAGTTCTGTATTCAGAAAGAACTTGCGCCCTTAGTTACGGCGGCATATCGTATGTGTTGCGGCGTAAGCCCGCCTAATTCAAAAGGGGATGTTGGGGGCGTGTTTTATTTAAATTTTACTTGACCCCACGTTTTTGAAGTTTTTTTTTGAACGGCGCATGCGACGTCCGTAAAATATCCCAGTGTGTATTGCTCCAAAGTATGCCGCAAGGACTCGATTCGACGTATCTTGTTTCTGAATCCGGGCCTCTGTGTTTTATATTACTTGCATGTCCCCCTCAGATCTACAGTGACTGCACTTGAAAGTGCACTTTCAGTGCAAAGTGGATTTGCCTTTCGTAAGTAACCTCCCATAGACTTAAAGCGGAGTTCTGCTGAAAATTTTTTTTTAAATAAATGATGTCCAGTCCTATATGCGAACGACTTACGCAAACGACGTAAAATTATCAAAATTCAGCACGGGAACGACGGCCATACTTAACATTAGCTACGCCTCATATAGCAGGGGTAACTATACGCCGAAAAAAGCCTAACGCAAACTACGTAAAAAAATGCGCGGGCGGGACGTACGTTTCTGAATCGGCGTAAATACTTGATTTGCATATTCCTCGCTTAACTATTCGGAAGCGCCACCTAGCGGCCAGCGTGATTATGCAGCCTAAGATACGACGGTGTAAGACACTTACACCAGTCGGATCTTAGGGATATCTATGCGTAACTGATTCTCTGATACCCTGATTCCCTGATACGAAGGCGTATCAGGAGATACGCCGTCGTATCTTGTTTCTGAATCCGGGCCTCTGTGTTTTATATTACTTGCATGTCCCCCTCAGATCTACAGTGACTGCACTTGAAAGTGCACTTTCAGTGCAAAGTGGATTTGCCTTTCGTAAGTAACCTCCCATAGACTTAAAGCGGAGTTCTGCTGAAAATTTTTTTTTAAATAAAAGTCAGCAGCTAAAAATACTGCAGCTGCTGACTTTTAACCCGTGCTGTTGGCGCCCAAAGCCAATCTGTCCCTCGGCTCTTGGGTGGATGCGCCGCCATCTTCGGTAAGAGAATCAGGAAGTTAAGCCTTGCAGCTTCACTTCCTGGTTCCCAACTGTGCATGCGCGAGTCACGCTGCACAATCCCACTGGTCCCTGCTGTCTTCTGGGACCGGTGTGTCTCCCAGAAGACAGCGCAGGGGTGGAGGAGGGGCCGGACATGGCATAGATACTGAAACGATCTATGCTCCGAAGTAGGAGCAAATACCTGGATTTCACAGGTATCTGCTCCCCCCTAAAAAGGTGCCAAATGTGACACTGGAGGGGGGAGGTATCTGAAAAGCGGAAGTTCCATTTTTGGGTGGAACTCTGCTTTAAGTTCTTGACCCTTTCTACTTCTACTAAGAAAAGAATCATAGCAATTTAAAAGCCCCTCTCCACCAATGATATATGCCTATTATTTTGTGTAAAATGTTTAAATTAGTACCTAAAAGGAACTCCATGTTGTTCTCCTATGTCACTGATATGGTGCTGCCAAATGGTGATGTTGAGGCAATCACTGGTTGTAACCTAACATAGCTCCATTAACAGTATGTGCTTATGGTTGTGCTTCAGTATTAATAGTGGAATAGAGTTTAAAGATGCAGGTAGGTACACAAAATAGTCATCACAGTGAATCATTTCTTACCAGACCACTAAATATTAAGTTTTATTCAAACAAGGCTAACACAGAGAAGATAGGCAGCTACTGTGCTGTGTTGTCTGTTGGAGCCAATCAGGTTTGAAGAACACTTATCTGCTGATAGGTGACATGCTTACAAATAAGAACCAGTTGCGTTAGCTGTAGCAAGCTGTTTTTGCAGTAGCATTTTTTTAGCATTTTTTAGCTGTAGCGTTTTCTAGCTGTAGCATTTTTTTAACTTTTTTTCTAGCAAAACTATACTCCCACAAAAGCTTTTGGTTCAAAAACACAGATAAACGCAGAATAGCCGCGTTTTTAAGCACGTCATATGACGTCCGCAGGAGGGATCTTCCATCCTAGGTGGGCATCATATGACGTCCTGGGCTTCCCATCCGTCTAGGGATCCGGGAGCTGGTGCACGTGCCCGGCGGCCGCAATGTCTGCCGGGCACCCACGATTGCCCGTTAACACAGCAGGACCGTGGATCTGTGTGTGTAAACACACAGATCCACGTCCTGTCAGGTGAGAGGAGACCGATGGAGTGTTCCCAGTACAGAGGAACACTGATCTGTCTCCTCCCCTTGTGAGTCCCTGCCCCCTACAGTTAGAATCACTCCCTAGGACACACAATTAACCATTTAATCTCCCCCTAGTGTTAACCCCTTCCCTGCCAGTGACATTTACACAGTAATCAGTGCATTTTTATAGAACTGATCACTGTATAAGTGATGGTCCCAAAAATGTATCAAAAGTGTCCGATATGTCCATCGCAATGTCAGCAGATTGCTGTCATTACTAGTAAAAAAAACGGCACTATAAAGGGGAAGTTCCATTTGGATGACACCACCCTTTGCTTTAGCTGATTTTGTTTTAGTAAAAGACGATTTGCGCTTTTCTGTCTGTTACAGCGTGATGAATGTGCTTACTCCATTACAATTGGTATTTTTACCAGAACGAGCGCTCCCATCTCATAACTTGCTTCTGAGCATGCGCAGGTTTTTCACGACCATTTTTTACAACCCGAAAAACAACATTTTTTAAAACGTTGTGAAAAAATAGAGCATGTTCGAAAAAAAATTTGTCTGTTTTTCAGAACCCGAAAAATGCTCTGGAGCCCACACACGATCATTTTAAATTACATTTTTAAAAAACTTTGTTTTTTACAACCCGAAAAATGATCGTGTGTTCGCGGCATTAGAGCATTTTTAAATATCTACTGTATATATCTATATATATATACACGTATAGATATAGAGATACTGTATTTATCTATATTAATAACATGGGCAGTGAGATTTTCAGAAGCTTAGGGCCAGATTCACAGAGCGAGTACGCCGGCGTATCTACTGATACGCCGGCGTACTTTCAAATTTGCCGCGTCGTATCTTTAGTTTGAATCCTGAAACCAAGATACAACGGCTTCTGGCTTCGATCCGACAGGCGTACGGCTTTGTACGTCTTCGGATCGTAGGTGCAATACTTCGGCGCCCGCTGGGTGGAGTTTGCGTCGTTTTCTGCGTCGGGTATGCTAATTAGCTTTTTCCGTCGATCCACGAAAGTACGCGTGGCCGTCGCATTCTCTTACGTCGTCGCTAGTCGGCTTTTCCCGGCATATAGTTAAAGCTGCTATTGTGTGGCGTATAGATAGACTTGCCATGTTAAAGTATGGCCGTTGTTCCTGCATCGAAATTTGATTTTTTTTTTGCGTAAGTCGTCCGTGAATAGGGATGGACGTAAGTCACGTTGAAGTTCTAAAAATTACGTAGTTGCGACGTCATTTCGCACAAAGCACGGCGGGAAATTTTGAAATGGAGCATGCGCAGTTCAATCGGCGCGGGGACATGCTTCATTTAAATGAATCACGCCCCCTACCCGCCGATTTGAATTACGCGTGAGAGATACACTACGCCGCCGTAACTTACGGCGCAAAATCTTCCTGGATTCGACTTAGAGCCAGGTAAGATACGGCGGCGTAGCGTATCCCTGATACGCTGCGCCTGGGCATTTCTATGTGAATCTGGCCCTTAGTACGTAAAAAAAATGTAATCTATCTTTCTAAAATAATAGCTAGTTTATAACAGCAAGGTGCTAATAAAATGACAAAAAATGTCAATGTCAAATGTCCAAAAATTTTTTTTCTGAAAATGCTTGTACATCTAAAAACATGTTAAAACAGTTTTTTAGCTGCTTTTTCTAGGGTTATATTTTTTTTGTCAATTTATGCTGCTACAAAAATCTGAAGAGTTCCACAAAAGTCCTTTGATTACCATAAAAAATTAAATTATTTTTTTTTTTTTAGGAAAAGTTTTTTTAAATTAAAACAAGTAATAGAACAAACAGGTTGATGAGACAGATGTGACTGTTTCTAATTTTAGCATCATACAATAAGCTGCTCTCTAACATACAACTTCTGTTCATTATGTGCTTATACGTATCCCACCTGGGGCTTTAGTCCTAGTTAAGACATTCAGTCATGCTGACTGATTAGTTAGTGACTAATATGTCAGGGCCTTATGAATGAGCTTTGCAAAGTGTCAAAGCTGGAAATAAAATATATGCCTGCTGAGCTAAATAAAACCTTATCATGAAACACAGTCTTCACCAACACATAATGTGACATTTTCATATCTTTACAGCTAAATATCACTTTCTACAATACATTTCAAAAGGCTAACAGATTTTGCTTTTGATTCAGAGAGTGTAAAATATGTTACAGGTTATTTGTATGTAGCCAGCGGAAATTACAAGCCGTGTATGTCTGCTTGCTCTCAGTCCCCAACTCCCTCTCTTGCTGCTGCATGGAGACAGAACGGGCAGTATACTGTATGTAGAAAAAAAACTCCTAGCAGCAGCTGTGAGCCTGTGCAAAGGTTATTTGATTATGCTGCAGGGCAGAGGATCATGGGACATGTAGTCCCCAAGGAGCACAATGAAACTCAATGGATAAGGCTGTGGACTCCTCTACCCAGACTGTCATGGTACAAAGCAAGGAGAGCTATGCAGCCCACCCACCCCACTTCCTTCTGATTGATGCAGCTGCAGTGAACACTGGAGGAAAAATATAAAAAAAGCCAAAGTCAGAGCCACTAAGGACTGCACAAGGACTGGGTTCCTGAGTTCTGGGCTGGAGTTGTGCAGGTTTTGGAGCTGTATGTGTCTACACCAGAGCTAAGAGACTGAGCCACAGAATGGTATTTTGCTGAGTTGGGACCATAGCTGGAGAGACCTGTTTCTTACCCCAGTGAGGGACTGAGTCTTGTGAGGACCTGATTGCAAGGACTGAAACTTATGGGACAACTGATCGCCACACTTACTGGACCTGATCTGTTGCATACTGGGAGTGGTGAGTGGAACTACTGAGCTTAACCCCTTGCTGCCCTTAGTTATTGCCAACTGAAACTGCCCCTTACTCAGCTATCCCTGGTGTACAGTCCTAAAGGGACAGCTACATGTGCACCATCCACAGTAGGGCCTTAATGAAAGCCAGCCAACATTGACAATGTTGCCAAGTATTTTCCATTCACCTCCATGGGTATCCCTTTGTTAGGAACATATACATCCACCCACTAAAGGGCTGTATGTGCAGAGTGCACTTAGAGACACTTTTCTGGTAGTTATTGCTGAGATTTACTGTGAGTTTTCCGATTCCATTCATGCAGTTGATACTAATCTCAATGATGCTGTGTGGAGCAGTGTAATGAAGCGTATCCTAATTGTGGCATGAGTTATTGACCATAGGTAAGGCTTACCTGCCCATCAGTCAATCCAACATATTAAATTGTCCTATACATTTGTTGCAAACATTGCATTTGCTTACTAAATTCTCAAGGTGCTTGTGGCCTATTCTCTGTGTACTCTCATAGAGCTATAAAATATTAACACTTCAGCTTTAGAGGTGTGAGTAATGAGGTGTGTTGGTGGGGACAGAGTGGTCTTCAGGCAGAGAACAGAAGACCCAACAAACCAAGCAGCACCTGCAGAGGTAGTGCTATATGTACGATTTTGGATTATCCATTAATTTAAGGAGATATACCAAACTCAAAATTAGCCAGACAGTTGTAAATAAGGATAAGATTTGAGTTTGCGGCATAGCAGGGTTTGCAGCTAACTTATCCTGTTTACAGTTTGCCAATTGGGCAAACTAAAAGTCAAAATGTGGCCTGTTCTCCCGCAGGAGCATTTGGCTACTATTGAAGCAAGTTGTTCATTTATTGTTTGCAGGCAACAAACTAGCACCCTAGCAACCAAAGGTGCTTGTTTCAAATTGTAAACTAGCCAATATGGATAAGGGAATTTTTGGGGGGCAACCATGCCATTTATTTTCTTTTTTTTTTCTTTTTTTGCACATGGTCCCCTTAAGGGTCTCTTGCATTTTTTGGAGAGACCCAAAGTCATGTTGCTGCCTGAAATCATACTAAGACTTATTAAAAGATCCACTACTCACTGAACAGTAATTTAACACCTTCCAGCGCAGCCTATGCCTGATTGATGGCTGATCGGTTTTTGTCCTTATGAGCGCAATCTGCCACTGACTGATCACTATACAGGCCCACTGCCAGTATCAGGTGATCGATGTAACCAATCACAGCAGATCACATGACAACTGTAAACTATGGATGGCTGTCTTTCATGCCATCTATTGTATACAATTGCATTGCTAGCTGTGATTCGTCACAGTAATCACATAGTACAGACAGGGCCAATCACAGCCCATCTGAACCATGTGATTAGCTTTGACAAATCACAGCTAATCACAACAAAATACACCAAATTAATCAGTTTCATTCAGTAAAATGGTTGTATATACCAATGAAATTCATTAGTATAAGCAATCATAATGTGTAAAAAATAAAATAAAATATCACTACCCCAGAGTAGTACACAGTTACTATGTTAACTATGTTTTCTCTGGTCACAGTGTTTTAACCACTTCCTTACCGCGTCATTGTGAAATGACGGCGGCAGGAACCCCTCCTCGATCCAGGAGGACGTCATATGACGTCCTGGGCTTTCCGGGTGGATATCTGAATGATGCCTGCAGCGAGAGGCATCATTCAGATATCCTTCTCTCCTGCCGGCGATTCTGCACAACGTAAGAACGATCATAGCGGCGATTCCGCCGCTAGATCGTTCTTACAGGCGGCGGGAGGGGACATCCCACCCCCTCCCGCCGCCATCCGGTGCTTCTCCGGGCTCTCCCGTGCCATCGGGGTCCCGGAGAACGAATCGTCCGGCGCTGGCAGGAAGCATAGAGATGACTGGTGACCAGATGGTCACCAGTCATCTCTATGACCGTCGGAGGACCCGGGCGCGATGTGATGACGTCACGCCCGGGTCCCCGTAAGTAAACAAAGCCGCAATTGCGGCTGCTAAGCAACCACAAGCATGAGATCGGTGAATTTTTTTTCACCGATTTCATGCTTTCCAGCCTGGAGGAGAGATGTGGGGTCTTATTGACCCTGCATCTCTCCATAAAGAGTACCTGTCACACACATTCCTATTACAAGGGATGTTTACATTCCTTGTAATAGGAATAAAAGTGATAATAAAAAAATAAAAATAAAAAAAAACAGTGTAAAAAAAGAAATAAATATGTAAAAAAAAAAGAAAGAAATAAAACATTTTTTTTTAACGCCCCTGTCCCCAGTAGCTCGCGCGCAGAAGCGAACGCACACGCAAGTCCCGCCGACATATGTAAACACCGGTAAAACCACATATGTGAGGTATCGCTGCATGCGTTATAGAGTGCGAGCAACAATTCTCGCACTAGATCTCCTCTGTAAATCTAAACTGGTAACCTGTAAAAAAATTCAAAGCGTTGCCTATGGAGATTTTTAAGTACCGAAGTTTGGCGCCATTCCATGAGTGTGCGCAATTTTAAAGCATGACATGTTAGGTATCTATTTACTCGGTGAAACATCATCTTTCATATTTTACAAAAAAATTGGGCTAACTTTACTGTTTTGTTATTTTTTTTAATTCATGAAACAATTTTTTTACAAAAAAAAGGCGTTTGAAAAATTATTGCGCAAATGGCGTGCAAGATAAAACGTTTCAATGACCGTCGTTTTATTCCCTAGGGTGTCTGCTAAAAAAACATATATAATGTTTGGGGGTTCTGTGTAATTTTCTAGCAAAAAAATATGATTTGTACATGTAGGAGAGAAGTGCCAGAATAGGCCTGGTATGGATGGGTGTATAACTGCCCTGTATGGAAGTGGTTAAATAAAAAAAAAATCATAAAAAATAAAAAAATGTAATAATAAAAAAGAAAAATAACAAAAATTATTTAAATGTAAATTGTATTTTTTATTTGTTATACATACTGTCAGCCAGTCAGTGTCCCCTATCACCACAACATCAGTTATAGGATAGTGCTGTACTGCACATTCCAAAATATAGTGACAAAAAATTACAACTTCAAAAAACTCACAATGCCCCTTAAAATACATTGAACTGTCTAGTTTCCAAAAAGGGGTCATTTGTGGGGTGTTTGTACTGTACTGGAATTTTTGGGCCTCAAGAAATTATGTCAGTGTCAGTACATCAGGATTGATCAAATTTCATATATATACCATTTCAATATATATATATATATATATATATATATATATATATATATATATATATATATATATATATATATATATATAACATTTCTTATGGGTGTGGCATGACTGCACAATTGTCATTCAAAGTGTAACAGCGTTGAAAGTTGATAATTGGCCTGGGCAGGAAGGGGATCAAAGTGCCCTGTAAATGGTTTAACAACAATTTTTTTTTTTGTTTGCATTGGTACCTGTCCCTCCTGGAAGTGCCCTTTTTTTTTTTTTAAATCCCTTCCATATTGGGCTTGAAAATATCCCAGATTGTCCGGAAATGGGATGAGGATCTAGGGCGGGAACGAAACAACTCAGATTGGAATCAGATATGGAATACCACAAAAACAGCTTCACCCAAAATACAGGCGGTAAAGGCAAACTATAAAGTACTAATGAGATGGTACTTGGTACCTGCTAGGATAGCTAAATATGCAAAGAATTACTCTGCACAATGTTTCAGGGGTTGTTCTGACATAGGTACACATTTCCATACTTGGTGGTCATGTCCGAAAGTTCAGATATTTTGGATAGGGATATTCAAGATTGCATCAATACTAAGTGAAAAAAATATTTCTTTAGATCCTGCCACGGCACTTCTCAACTTAAAACCAGAAGGCATTTTGCATTCTCAATTTAAAAAGCTATTGCAGCTTTTCACAGCAGCTAAACAGACTTTGGCAAAAGCATGAAGATCTTCAAAGTTAGTGGTAAATGAAGCAGTGACTAAAATGAACAACACTATGACCCATGCCAAGATGCTAGCTATAGATACGGACATGATCCCTCAGTTTGAGAAAATGTGCAAACCCTGGATCGCATACTGGGCCAGATTCACATACATTTGCGGCCGTGTAACGTAACCCATTTACGATACACCGCTGCAAGTTTCCAGTTTTAGTGCCCGATCCACAAAGCACTTACCTGGAAACTTGCGGCGGTGTATCGTAAATATGTCCGGCGCAAGGCGGGCCAATTCAAATGGGCGTGTGCCATTTAAATTAGGCACGCTCCCGCGTCGGACCTACTGCGCATGCTCCGTTTCGCAATTCCCGTCGTGCTTTGCGCGCAGTGACGTAATTTTTTCGAACGGCAACGCGCATAGCGTAATTCCGTATTCTCGGACGGCTTACGCAAACCACGTTCATTTTTAAATTTCGACGCGGGAACGGCGGCCATACTTTAGACAGCAATACGTTTGCTGACTAAAGTTAGGGCACCAAAAACGACGACTAACTTTGCGACGGGAAACTAGACTAGCGGTGACGTAGCGAATGCGAAAATCCGTCGTGGATTGCCGTAACTCCTAATTTGCATACCCGACGCTGGTTTACGACGCAAACTCCCCCCAGCGGCAGCCGCGGTACTGCATCCTAAGATCCGACAGTGTAAAACAATTACACCTGTCGGATCTTATGGATATCTATGCATAACTGATTCTATGAATCAGTCGCATAGATAGAAACAGAGATACGACGGCGTATAAGGAGATACGCCATCGTATCCCTTTTGTGAATCTGGCCCACTGTATGCCATCCCATCATCTTTTGATAATACGGTACTCTTACCATGGTGACTAAAACAATAGGAACAAATACATCTCTCTATAGTTGTGGTGGAAGCTCTTGGCCTGACCTCGTGGACCCCTTCCATTTCATTCTTCTCTCCTTCCATTTTCTTTACTTTTTCTTTATTTTTTTACTTATTTTTTTTTTTCTGGTAATAATTAAAATTTTTCTTTGTGATTTGAAGCTCCTGTTTTTTTAATTATATGATAATCTGAATTACTCAAGAACGCAAATAAGAAGGTTACCCACTTCCCGACCGCCGCATGTAGATATACGTCGGCAGAATGGCACGGACAGGCACATCAACGTACCTGTACGTGCCTGCCTAGACGTGGGTCGGGGGTCCGATCGGGACCCCCCCCGCTACATGCGGTGGTCGGGTTCCCTCGGGGAGCGATCCGGGACGACGGCGCGGCTATTTGTTTATAGCCGCTCCGTCGCGATCGCTCCCCGGAGCTGAAGAACAGGGAGAGCCGTATGTAAACACGGCTTCCCCGTGCTTCACTATGGCGCTGCATCGATCGAGTGATCCCCTTTATAGGGGAGACTCGATCGATGACGTCATTCCTACAGCCACACCCCCCTACAGTTGTAAACACACACTAAGTGTACACTAAATCCTACAGCGCCACCTGTGGTTAACTCCCAAACTGCAACTGTCATTTTCACAATAAAGAATGCAATTTAAATGCATTTTTTGCTGTGAAAATGACAATGGTCCCAAAAATGTGTCAAAATTGTCCGAAGTGTCCGCCATAATGTCGCAGTCACGAAAAAATCGCTGATCGCCGCCATTAGTAGTAAAAAAAAATAATAATAATAAAAATGCAATAAAACTATCCCCTATTTTGTAAACGCTATAAATTTTGCGCAAACCAATCGATTAACGCTTATTGCGATTTTTTTTACCAAAAATAGGTAGAAGAATACGTATCGGCCTAAACTGAGGGAAAAAAAATGTATATATGTTTTTGGGGGATATTTATTATAGCAAAAAATTAAAAATATTGAATTTTTTTCAAAATTGTCGCTCTATTTTTGTTTATAGCGCAAACAATAAAAACCGCAGAGGTGATCAAATACCACCAAAAGAAAGCTCTATTTGTGGGGAAAAAAGGACGCCAATTTTGTTTGGGAGCCACGTCGCACAATCGCGCAATTGTCTGTTAAAGTGACGCAGTCCCGAACTGTAAAAACACCTTGGGTCTTTAGGCAGCATATTGGTCCGGGGCTTAAGTGGTTACTCTTACAATACCTCTAGGCTTGATACCTTTTGAAGAACTGTAAATACCTTCTAAAGTTTTAATCGCTCTTGTTTCAATATTATTTAATAGTTATTATAACATTCTCAATTAATTAACATTGAGCTTCTCACCCCTGACTGTATGATATTGTATTTATGTTATGCAATTTGTACACTACTTCTGTACTATTCAATAAAATATTTTGACAAGGAAAATATCCCAGATTTATTTTTATAAGATTTGCAACCTATTGACTAAGTTTGCATTAAAGTTCTCAATTTGCATTTATTTTTTAGGTTTGTGGAACTGCCTGGGTAGTTTGCTGAGATGAGCAATGTTTACAATTTGCTGAAAATGTACACTAATCTAAACCGTTATTTTCAAAAGAGAGAAACCGGATAACAAACATTTCTCAAGATGAAGTCATTGGTCACTATCACAAAATTCTTCCAGTTATTTTTGTCTTTCTTTTTGCCAATCTGTCTACTTCTTATCGTTGTTTTATCTTGTATCTACTTTAGATATCAGGGCCATCATAAGGTACATAATACATGAGGTTTATAAAGTGCATTTTCTGATTACCTTTTTATAAGACGTGTCGTTTTTCTATACCTGTATAGACTGTTATGTCCATGATGACAGTTTTTTTATACAATTTTTTGTATATGTCTACACTGTACCTATTGTATGCTGCTGCCACAATAAACAGTTTGTAAACAATAGATCATAGTGGAATGGAAGTGAAAGAAATGATTTTGCTCCCTTTTAGAAATATACAAAGAATGTAACATTTAGTGGCACCCCATGAGGGAAATAAATTAAGAAATGGAAGCATATGCTTTTACACTTCATTGCCTTCCACTTTCAGGAAATATATTCACATCTGGGCAGCAATATGGCTTAGTGAGCTGAATTTTTGACTGCAATCTGTACTGAGGCCACAGACTGATGAAATAATTGTGACATAGGTGTCAGCGGATGAAGCCAGCGAAGGATCAGTCATTGGACACACCAGAAAATCTTGAACGCAGATTTTTTCATCCAGCTTAGCATTTTAAGTGAGTGAATTAAGGTGGCAGTTTAATAGTTAAGTGCTAAACATATAAGTATAAAACAATTTATTTAGCTGGGTCTCGTTATATCCATGTCCACTTTTTAAGTAGTCATAGTGCATTTTACATGTGTTTTCATTATTCTGATGGGTATCACAGCACATGAAAGTGCAAAGAAAATTGGACGTGCCTCATTTTTACCAAGGCATTACAATGCAGCACACAGATGTTAATGGGCTCATTGGATTTAATGTATTTTTATGACACATGTGTTCTTCTGCACATAAGATTTGAACTAGGTCTTAGGGCACTTTTACACTGAGGCGGTGGGGGCAGTAGCGGTAAAGCGATGCTAGTTTTAGCGACGCCTTACCTCTGTTTAAGTGGTGCTTTACCGAAAGGGTTAAAGGGGGTTAAAAGCACCCTCAAAGCACTTTTTGGAGCTGTGTATACACTACTCCCAAACCGCCCCAAAGATGCTGCTTGCAGGACTTTTTCTAACGTCCTGCAAGCGCATTGCTCCAGTGTGTAAGCACTCAGGCTTTCACACTGGAGAGATAGGAGAGACGTTTTGCAGGCACTTTGCAGGCGCTATTTTTAGTGCTAAAACGCCTTTAAAGCTACTCAGTGTGAAAGTTACAGTACCTCACAGTATTCAATAGAGTTGGGAGGAATTAGGACTTGTGTACTTTTGCAATGCAACATGGGGAACCTAATGTTAGGTTTACCTTCACTTACTGTGCCGTTGCTAATTATTTTACCAGACCCGAAGTGAGGAAAATTATGCAACAGCAACATGGACAAAAAAGAAAAATCTGACAGGGACTTTAGACTTTCCCTACTTTACTAAAGAATTTTTATTTATTTTTTGTTCTGTGCTGCTGTTGGATAATTCCTCTCACATACTGTATGGCAAAACATTGTCTGCAGGACAGGGTACATCTCTCAAAGACAGCCCATCCATTATTCACTTTTTTTTGTTTAACTGCTTGTACGAATATAAAAAAAAACTGACCCGATCCCCCATCCACAGACTCAAAATGGATGGGGGGGAATCCTTCCCACTGAGCTATTGTATTCTGACAGTGGGGAGACTTCCCTACCATCAGAATACACAGTTCAGTGCTGCTGGCTATAGCTATCTGTAACTAAGGGGAAAAAAATGTGGCTACACATTCACTTTAATGGATGCTTGAGTGACTTTTTAGGAATTAAAGTTCATGTATAGCCAAAATGCTTAATTTTTTGGTTTTGGATATATTAGCTAAAAGAGAAAAATATTATCAATTCATTGTAAAAAGTGAGGGAATACTAATGCGCAAACCAAATAGGTATGGATCAATGAGTGGCTGCCAACATGAATAAGTGTTTTTTCCTTAAAGCATCCAGCCAGATCAGACCAATCTTATTATAGAAAAGAAAACTCCACTGGGCATGTTATTCTCCTCAATCTCCTCCACTCTCCTCCATTATAAGCTCACATGCAATATAGAAAGACCTCGATGTACAATAATCCATTATTTGTTTTATTAAAAACAGCAGTACACTTACATCTAAAACTGAAGTGTTCAACTTCACATAAATCAAGGACTTCTAGTCTCAGCCACGACCGGAAGTGACGTTACCCGACTACTCCCAGCGCGTTGCGTCACATATCACGTGTCTTTATCAACTCGCGACTAGACCTGTAGGGGTCTTTAAATGAGGGGAGAGGCTGGGGCACACTATTGTCATGGATGGTGAAAGTTTATTACTTTAAAGAACTGAGGAAAACAATTTGCCCTACGAATGGTGTTATCACTATAAAAACAATTTGTTTTGGACTGAGTTTTTTTGCACAGCACTTTATGAATGTTTTCATGCTTTGTTGATATTTTAGATTTTAGTTTTATTTATTGTATTTTGTATTGCACATTATTGCATTAGCACTTTGAAAGTTAGTTTATTTATATTGATCTTTATTGAGTAAGTGCCACATTATGAATTGTTTGCTGTGTCCCTTCTGTGTTCCCTACGTTATTACAGAATGGATACATATAAATGTTAAGGGGCTTATTTATAAAAATATGAGAGTGACTTTCACCCAACATTCAACGGTGGCGAATCAATCACTGTGATTTAAAACACATGCACCTATAATATTTTCCTCCAGGGAATGTTTGCTAAATGGCAGAACCATTGCTTTTAAAAAAAAAATAATAATAATAATAATAATTATATTTCAGTGCCAAAACAAAGAGCACTAGGCTGACGGTATTTTCCACCTAATAATGTAGTGTGCCAATAATTTCATTGTCACTCATAACATGAAAGAGAAAGAAGTATGCATTTATTATATTTATTATAGTTATATTCTTATGTATAAGCATACAGTGACATTGATGGATGATTCTTTTTATTTTTTCTTCTGTTTGAATGTATTAATTATTGACCTAAGAACACTTTGGTAGGTGTTCTCTGATCTATGAATAGAAATTTAAATGTGCATTATTCTTTTTTTTTTTTCCTAAAAGGCCAAATCACTACTGAATTACTTTATTGTTTTTACAACTGGCAATATCAGCAGGAAGACAATGGCTTAGCCCCATTCTTATGGCATGACATTCCAATGACATTTTGTACCTAATTCAGTAATAACTGTGTTAAAATAATGAAAACTATCTGTGCACAAAGAAAATTAATTGTTCAGTAGGATTTAGTCATAATGTGTTTACCTATAATTGCAAAACACTTTTTATTGAAATACCAGATGTATAGTTATAAATAAAATACTGCACATGGCTAATGTTGTATTTGTTGTATTGAGTGCATACATATCTAAAATGCTTTTTTCTTCTTATCAGCCTCTTTACTTTGCCTAATAATATTGAATGTCACACAGTATGTACAAACTCAATTCAGCACAATAAAGTTTTCCCATATATAAGAACATCATCATATACAATCTTTGCAAATTCAGTAAATTTCAATTGAAGAAAAGAGGGAAAAAGAGAAGAGAAAGATGCCTCTCACCAAAGCTGTGACTACAGCCATGAATACAGCAACATATGAATGTAAGTGCATTTGTGACAACAGCTAGGAAGATCATGTTTGAAATGTATGTTCAGTTCTTTTAGCAAGAAATTTCCTTTTTGTATTGGGGACATTGACGCCTTATACAGGACCAGGAATACCATCAAACATGCTTATCATTAGTAACATTAACATTAATTTAAAAGAGTTCAAATAAAGTAAGAACAGACTAGAAACTAGTCATGCAGTGTCACAGATTGGGAAAGCTCTCCCACTAGGGGCAGAGAGGTTAACTAGGATTTGCATCCCAATGTATGTCAGGTCCTAAAGTAAAAACATATGAAACACTGAGAACGGAATTTGGCGAATCATTCCCTGGCTTTTGGTTCTATATTCAATTGAAGGATTCCCTGGTGAATAGCAAATTCAAATCATCATATTGCCTCCCACTGTCAAACCTAGAAACTATATGCGCCAAAAGATCCCAGGTTTCGAAAACCACATCTCTTGCCTACTCATGGTTGAATCAACCAACGCATACAGACAATAGCAAACACAAAGAGAGGTGGGAACAAGACCTGCGTATCAAAATAAATGATAAACAGTGGGAGAAGGCATGTATCCTAACCCATAAGTGCTCATTGAGCTCTAAATACCAGGAAATTTCATACAAAATCCTCACTCAGTGGTACATTACACCACAGAAAGCCAGGGGATGGTTTCATACATCCTCAGACACATGTTGGCATTGTGGCAAAGAAACTGGAACTTTCTTACATATCTGGTGGGAATGCCCACCGATCCTTGACTACTGGGGAAACATTACAAAGTGGATCTAAACCTATTACAGAAACCACAATAAATTTAGACACAGCTGCCTGTCTGATACACGTTAATCACCTTACATTAAGTAAATATAAGAAAACTCTCACCAGAAATCTACTAACAGCTGCTAAAACTCTTATCCCCCTACATTGGAAATCCGCACACACCCCGAAGGTCAAGGATTGGTTGGACAGGGTTCATTATATCTACAAAATGGAGAAATCTTGGCAATGAAAAAAGAAAACAGCACTAGTTTCAATAAAATGTGGCAGCCTTGGTTGCTGTTCACTTTTTCCGATGATTATCATACATTATCCACGTAAGGTTTAAATATTTGCCTTTTTGTCCTATATGTTTTAGTCATTTGGTAAAGAAACGCAATAAGACCTCACTCAGATATATGCAAAATATATGCTTTATCTCTACTGCTTTTAGCCTCCCTGATTCTTCTCACTATATATCCTCCCCACCCCCCGCCCTTCCTACCCCTCCTATACCTCTCCTTTTCCAAAATAAGATTCCAGATAATGTTTTCATAACTATCAAAACATTTATATTCAGTTATATCAAATTGCGCTACTTTATACTGTAAGCTGACATCCTTTTCATGTAATACTTCTGTTTATCTGTAATACAATGTCAATTGTACACTTTAATTAACCATCAATAAAACCTGGATTGTGAAAAAAAAAAAAGGATTTGCAATGATTGGCTGGATAGTGGTAAAGGCCACAGCATGGACATACTGTACAAAGGACTTGACTGGCTGCTTACTTTGCCAAATGTAAGAGCCCTGAGAAGGGCCAAGGCACAGGGTCTAATATAGCACCTGGCCTTCTCTTCACCAGATCTCCTGAAGGTAGAGAAGTTGAGCTGCAGGTGATGTCCAGGTCGCAGTCCTCAAACTCACCTGAGCAGTCCACACCTGAGAGCTATTGAGATATGTTTGCAGCACTGGGGTTGTGGATACAAAGGGACACATGCAACAAGTAAATGAGATCACAAGAAGACACAGGGGAGTAACACAGGCAGAGAATGCTGGTAAAGATAACAAAGGATACACAGATACACAGAGAGACAGACTTGAGCAGACAGACAAGATTTAACTGAAGTATCGAGGAAGGCAAGAGACAGGACACAGGAAGGAATGCTCAGGATAACTCAAGTGGGAAACAGCAAAAGAAAAATGAGGGACACAGGCATAGGGTATACAAGGCTTAACGTAAAAGGAACAAACAAAGTGAGATCAGTCCTAAGGCAGTCTTTAAAATGAGTGTGCATCTAATAGAAAATGTATTAGTACCAGTTATTTATAGCACAGGGAAGATTGTAATTAAAGGTCAAGTGATTAAAGGATCCATTAAGCGCTGCTGTCGGTGTTGCTAGCTCTTTTGTGGATTCTCCAAATTAATATCACTCTTATAGCACTCTAAACATCTATGTCACTCACTTGAGCAGAAAGAGAGGGTGAATGTCTCCAGATTGGACAAAGAAATCAGTAAAAATCCTACAAGAATTTAGAAAACAGGGCTTTTTTTTCTTCTTTCTCAAGTAATGGTGTTTATATGGCTTTTGCAATTTAAAGTGTATCTTTAGCTTCTTTTTCTGGGATAGAATGATAAAGAATTTGAACCTTTTTTCAGGTTGTACTGCTGACCAAAACCTTTTCCCTGTTTTCCTATTTGTGTAATTTTGGTGTTGGCATCATCACAGGGCAGGGCTCGATGTCTTCTAAGAGCATGTGTGTCAAACACAAATCCTGTGGTGAAAATCCAGCCCGCCAGACCTTTTCATATGACCCTTGAACCTCTCCTGCTGTGATTACCCCCCAGTCTCCTCCCCCACCTTGTCTCAGAAGTTGGTTGCAGAGAGGGGGACAGAACTCATCCTACAGATCTTGCTACTCTCTGTGAAGTCGCAGTCCCCCTTACCTCCCCTGGTAAGACTTTGGTAGCTGACTCCAGCCCTCATCTGATCCTTCTCCAGACCTACACTTTCTTCTTCCCAGCTTCATCCCCTGTTTCATCCTCACAGCAGCACAAGGTAAGGGGGTGTACTGGGATGTAATGAGAGGTGGAATGCTCTGAACGTCTGTTTATAATTATTATGAGAATAATGAAATTCTTTTCCAGTTGAAAGGGAGGGTCACACACCGCTGGTATCATCCACAAGAATGTTTTTGAAGACTGCTCAGACAGAACACAATGGTAGAACCATGTTCTAGTAGTAGTAGTAGTAGTCTGTGTGCCACCCTACTTTTCAGACTTTCATCATCTGCTACAAGGAGTGTGAGTGGATTCGGTGCCAGTCTGCCACCTGCTCTTAACCTCCCTGGCGGTATGATTATGTCTGGAATTTTGTACCAAAATCGGTACAATTTTTTGCATGGAAATTTGGTGATATGTATTAAAGGCCTGCAATTCTTAGTAATTACTTACTTAAACCTGACCAAACAATACTCTAGTAGACATCCCAGATTTGATAAATTTGAAACACAAACTCATGAATTATAATCTAATAAATAATATAATTTTATTCAATAATGTAATGAAAAATAATGAAATGTGTCAAACAAAGAAAAATTCAATAAACACCCTGAGTGTAAAACATTTTGAAGCATGGAACTGACAAAGTCCGACGTCGCAATCAGGACAATGGAACCTTGTTTCTTTTCGGACTTTCTTTCCATTGCCATCTCTCTTTGAACAGCAAACCACGTACATCCTGGTAGGTGCTGCCTTTCTTGCGGTTGGCGGTATGTAGTCCATAAAATACCGACCTGTCAGGTGTTCTGGGTTGACAACGTCAACAGCACGTTGTCCGGGTTTGTTCGCAGCTACTGATGGCATCTGGTGGTTGACAAAAATCTGCTCAGCCACCTTCCAGATAAAGTCAGAATGAACAAGAGGTATGCCACTCTTTGCTCTATAAAGGATATAAGAATTACAAAGGCATTGTTCCAGAAGATGCCTGAAAATCTTCTTATAATATTTTTTTTGCTGTTTGCGCATAGCCGGGTAAAATGTCATTTCCTGATTGGCTCTGTCGACATCTCCCATTGTGTTGTTATAGTCGATCACGACTTGCGGCTTCAGCACATTTTTGCCTTGTTTTGTATGGACCATGGCAGTGGAGGTATTGTGCACGGTACTCATGAGACACACGTCCTTCTTGTCTCACCATCGCATTGCCATCATCTTACCCTTCTGAAAGGAAACCATTTCTCCGGTTTTTAGTTTTTTCTTGCCAAACATAGATGGCATGTCACGTCGGTTAGGCCTAACGGTACCATACACATCAGTTTTGTTTTGGAGCAAAACCTCATACAGTTCTGGAGATGTGTAGAAATTGTCCGTTGTCACACAATATCCATGGTTCAGCAATGGCTCCAGCAGTGTAAGGACAGTTGATGTGGCTATCCCATAGCGGCTGTACCTGGGATTGAACTTTGGGCCTTTACCGGTGTAAATGACCGAATTCCAGATGTATCCAGTGGTTGACTCGCAGAGCATGTAGAATTTGATGCCAAACCGCGCTCTTTTGGATGCAATAAACTGTATTCAGCTTAGGCGTCCCTTGTAGGCCATCAGACTTTCATCCACACTGACGTCCCTTTCTGGCACGTAGGCCTGCTGGAAATTGGTCACAATCATTTGACATACCTCCCAGATTTTTTTTAGTTTGGGCGCAGGATGCGTGGCCTCATCAAATTCTTCATTGTTAGTGAAGTGTAAATACTTCATGATGAGCGAAAAACGGTATTCGGACATCACAGTGACAAAAAACGGAGTGGCCAGTAACCTATTTGTGGTCCAGTACCATTTCTGGAGCGGTTTCCCCACCACCCCATCAAGAATGATGTGAAAAAAGTGCAGGAACTCTATTCCCACGCGTTCCCGCAGGACTTGAGCCCTGGTTCTGGACCTGGAGACTGCTTTACAGATAAAAAAGTACACTAACTTCTGTAAAGGGCCACTGGCAGTGTCCCATGCCCTAAGGTCACATTCCAGATTAACACCATGATCTTTGGTTCAGCACAGTCCATGCATGGCTTCCAAGGCATTGGTGAGCATTAGATGATCTTGATAACTGCTGTGAAGAGACAAGCTCAAGCATTTTGGGCCAGATCCTCAAAAGGGATACGCCGGCGTATCTACTGATACGCCGTCGTATCCCTGTTTCTATCTTTGGAACTGATCCACAGAATCAGTTTCCAAAAGATAGGCAGAAGATCCGACATGTGTAAGGAACTTACACTGCCGGATCTTAGGATGCAGTACCGCATCCGCCGCTGGGGGCATTTCGAGTCGAGTCCAGTTTAGCTTCGTGAAATCTCCGTAAATACTTACGTTGCAATCGTAAAATTAGGGCTGGTTTTACAAAGTGTAAACTGTTTACACCTTGTAAAAGTAGACCCTTCTTACCCGCGACGCTGTTATTTTTATTTTTTATTTTTTTTTTCCGCCGTATCTTTTTTTTTTCCCGACGCAACTTTTTTTACCCGGCGCGATTCTAAAAAACTCGGCGTAACGTAAAAGCGCGCTATGCACGTCAGGAAAATGACGTCGTGAGCATGCGCAGTACGTCCGGCGCGGGAGCGCGCCTAATTTAAATGGGACTCGCCCCATGAAAATAGGAACGCCTTGCGCCGGACGGATTTAAGTTACACAGCCGAAAATTTCTAGGTAAGTGCTTTATGGATCGGGCACTTAGGTAGAAATTTTGCAGCAGTGTAACTTAAATCAGACACCGGACCTTGCCGGAAAGAAATCTTCTGCGCGCATGCCTAACAGTGCTGGAGCCGCAATACACGGAAGACACGCCGAGGCAACATGTCAGCTACCTCGGCGTGGATCAGGTAAGTTACCGATGCCTCGTTCTGAGGTAAGTATTTCATAATGAGCTAGTATGCGGTGTATACTAGCTCATTATGCCTTTTGCCTTACATGTGACAAAAAAAATTTGGGACTATACTACCGTTTTAAGAGTTTTTTTGGCTTTGTCACTGTCCATGACTCCTGAAGGCAGCAACATAACCCAATGTCATATAATATTTTACCATCACTTGTTCCCTGGAATTGTTTTTAAAGTGTATGAGTGATATTCAATTTTTTTTAGCAATAGTAGCATCATCTGCCCATAGCACTTCCACCCATTGCTTAAAATATGATAACCAGTAAGGAGCACATCTAAAATCTGTATTTTTACCTGTTATTCATGTTAGTATGAGGAGCTCTCATCTTAAAGCATGCATAAGTGATGTATAGTAAAAGGTGGGTCAGATTCCTTTTCTTATGTAAGGCTCATATAACAGAGCCCAAGGGAGGGCTGGCTGCTAACAGAGTCAGAAAATCAAAGCTGTCCTAACCTTTAGGCATTTAGCTTACTAAAAATAGTGTGTAGTAGAAACAGTAACCTAAAGAGATGACAAGAGAAAGCAGAAAATATTGAAAGGAGAGGTGCAGCTAGACAAGCACAAAAAGTAACTTGGGTAATATTGAACTTTATGAATTTAGCCTGTCTATAACTCTCCCCTCGCATGCACAGAAATATGGAAATGAAAACATGAGAATGAGAACACCATCAAGCACTGTGAAAGGCCTCGGTAGCATGCTAAGCTGCTGAGGAAAACTTTTTTGCAATATTTAATGGTTCTCATTTTATTCAGAAAGATTAGACAAAAAATAAACAAAATATTTATCTAGCTAGCTACATGGTGAAGAAATCCCCAGAGAGAGTAAAATATCAACTCCTGAGGATTCTCTAAGATTACAGCCAGTTTTCAAACTATATTATTCTGTTTTATGCCTACATTAGTTGTAAATATAGCATTTTGGACTAAGTATTTTGTATTTTATCTTTTGCATCATAGTACAATGTACACATTTTCAAAATACTGCTGTAATACTTTTATGCATTCTGTAGCTCCCCTCCCCTACAGACCAAGTACCTCTCCCCTCAATTGGTTTTTCTGTTGTCTACATGTAAATCTTACAGGGTTTTTGTTTGTTTTTTTCGTTTTGTTTTTCTACAAATGTTGAAGGATTATTATTTTTCACTTTTTTAAAGTTATATTTGAGCACATTAATGTTACATCCTCTGCACGTTCAGCAGGCACTGCTTTTTTTTTTTGTTTATATAAATTTTCACCACCATGAGGTGACAGATCATGAAGACCTATGCACAAACTGCTGAAATTTCATAAGATGACAAATCATGAAGACCCATGTACAAATTGATAAAATGTACTAAAACTTAAGACTAATGTATTTGTTTTTTTTTTGATTCAGCAAACTTTAGAAATACAAAATATGATTTGCCTCTCTGCCACCATGGATGCTATGAAATTGGAATATTAGGGCTAGTATTCCCAAGGGAAGGAGTGCAGTATTTATGCCCCCCGCCAACATCCCAAGGACGGCAAGTTGGCATTAATCCACCCATACCAGCACCCCTTCCTGAGGTATTGGGATGCTGAAAAGTCTGAACCTGTCAGAACTGGTCAATTGCTTTGTTTTGTTTTATCATTATCATCTTCAGACATTAGTATTAATCACATTTTAACACTGATAGTTATGTATTCATTACATCAGCAGTGTAATACAATTTTTAAAAAAATATATAATTAGTACTAATGATGTTTTAACACTGATAGTTTGTTTATTGTTACATCAGTGCAATTTTATTTCATTTTAAATAACTCACTCGTTTTGGTATTTTTTTCACACTGCTTTTTTTTGCTAAAAATAACAATGGCCATTGCTACTGCTGGTTGTCTCTACCTTATTGTCTCTCCTGGCTTGAGTCCACACAATATTTTAGATGTATGAACCCTGATGTTTTGACTCCATATCAAAATTCTTGAGGCACTAAAATGCCAGCACAATACAAACACCCATAATGACCTATTTAAAGACAGAGCCAAGGGTGAACAAAGAGTTTCTGCTGTTCCAGGAGAACAGTTGTCTTCAGAGAATGGCTGGGAATGGTATCAGTATGAATGTATTCAGTGAGACATGAAGATAGGTCAGTACAGGTGGCAGACATAAACATGGTTAATAAAAAGGAAAAGGGGTAATTCTGATAGCAGGCAGAGACACAGTCAGTATTCAGGCATAGAGCCAGTCCGAGAAGCAGGCAGAAATGTGCTCATGAAAGAAGGCATATGGTTGGTCCACATTTCAGAAACAGGCAAATGATAGCTAGTCAGGCATGTGACCACTCTGTGCAGTGTAATACCTAAACTAATACTTTAGTGTAGTATGATAGCAACAAAGGCCAGTTTTGAGGAATAGTAGGGACAATAATAAGAAGCGTCACACCTGCCTTGGGGCTCATGACCCATGCCGGGCGCGGCTAACATGCGTTCGCATCGCTGTCTGGGCTAAGACGAGACAGTGATCGGGGGCTGTGCTGCCGTGGATGCTGCGGTTGGTCTGTTGGTCCCCGGGGGGCCTCTCGGGACCATTTGTGCCTCTATTTTGTCCTCACCTAGTTTCTACCTTGTTGCTGTTTTACACTTACTTCTTTATTGTTTAAGATGCCCGAAAATACCAATGATATTAGCTATATAATTTGTTTTTTCATAACTGGAAGTTGTGCATTAATTGTCATGGTTATTGGGTGTGTTACATATATGTTCTGTATGCCTGCTAAGTTGCCGGGATCACAACTCGGCTGTTCTAACCCTGTTCTCTCTCCCTAAATAGGATTGGCACAGTCCGTGCCTAACACGTGATTTTTCACGAGGTGTCCCGCTCTCTCGGGCACTAGCAGTCTTCCCTTTTTTCTTTGAGCCACTATTCCAAGGTGCTCTCTTTGATCACTCTCTCCCTCATCTCTCCTCTCCTCGTCCCTTCCTTCCTTGCTGTATTCCCTTTCCCTTCTTTCTCTCCCGTTCCCTATTCCTCCGCTCCAACCTTCCCTTATCTTCCCCCTCCCCTCCCTCCCTCCTTGTCACTCCATCATGGCCCACACAATGGTATCTCACCCCAAGCTGCAATTCTGCTCCTACAACGTTAATGGCCTCAATGTTGCCTCTAAAAGAGGCCAAATCCTTTATCAAATGCACAAACGCCAAGTCGATGTGCTTCTCCTCCAGGAGACGCATTTTCACTCCGCCTCCACCCCTTCCTGCTCCAACAGATATTTCAATAGGTGGTTCCACAGCACTAACCCAATTCAGAAGGCTAGGGGAGTGTCTGTTGCCTTTCATAAGACGCTCCCCATAGAGGTGCTTGACCAACTTTCTGACCCTCATGGAAGGTACGTTTTCGTGAAATTCCTGCTGTGGGGTACTAAATTTACGGTAGCTAACATCTATCTTCCCAATGTCAATCAAGTATCGTCCGCATTGAGCTACTTGAAGAGTCTGTCGGGATTCCTAGAGGGTAAGCTCATATTGGGAGGTGATTTTAACACCCCTCTAGAGCCACTTTTAGATTCCTCTACCTCACGATCAAGTGTCTCTTACCCTAAGCTGAGGGCACTGAAGCGAGCATTTTTCGATATGCGTCTTGTCGACGTTTGGAGAGTGCTACACCCTACATCCCGTGATTATACCCACTTCTCTCCTGTACATCACACATATAGTCGCATAGACTTTCTGATGAGTGACCACAGTTGTCTAGATTGGTCTCCTGAATGTAGCATAGACCCGATGGTCTGGTCTGACCATTCCCCTATTCACATGACGTTCTCGATCCCCTCCACTCCGGTTAGGGAGTGGACATGGCGCTTGAATGATTCGTTACTTACGACCCCGGAGTGTATACAGAGGGTCTCTGATACAATCTCTAACTTTCTCGCTGATCACGCCTCAGATACGACTGCTATGCCCTTCCAATGGGAGGCACTAAAGGCTGTACTCCGCGGAACCTTTATCCAAATGGGTGCGCGTCTGAAAAAGGAACGCTCGGCTGCCATAGAGGCAGCAGTCCAAACACTTAGAGACCTAGAAATTGAACACAAACGATCCCCGACGGTGTCAACGCTATCGGATGTATCTAGGGCGCGATCACAACTCAGAGAACTCTATGAGACCTCTGCGCGCACGTATGCGGATAAGCTCGCTTTCCATCAGTACAAGTTCCAAGATAAATGCGGTCGCTCACTGGCTCGCTGCCTACATCCAAAGGGGTCTTCTGCCTTTGTGCCCCACATTCGGGGGGCGCGAGGAGAGTTGATCACCTCACCGACTAAGATGGCTGAGGAATTCAGGGACTTTTATCAATCCCTGTACAATATTCCTGCGACCAGACCGACAGATTCCCCCTGTACTGGGGCGATTGATCAATTGTCCTACATCTCGGCTACGGCACTTCCTACATTAAATGCTGACACCATTGCTGACCTGGAAACCCCTATCACTGAGGATGAAGTCGCCAACGCCATAGCAGGTACACCGAGTGGAAAAAGCCCGGGCCCAGATGGCTTCACTCCCAAGTTCTACAAACTATTCTCGGTCCTCCTCGCGCCCTTTCTTACAAAGGTCTTTAACTCTCTGACAGGGGGCTCAGTGTTCCCTCCGCAAACACTTGAGGCCCACATCTCCCTCATTCCGAAGCCGGGCAAAGACCCTACTCTTTGCGCTAATTACAGGCCGATCTCTTTGATTGGAGTCGACCTGAAAGTCTTTGCTAAAATATTGGCTAATAGGCTACAGCCACTGTTGCCAGGGATAATACACCTGGATCAGGTGGGCTTTGTGAGTGGCCGTGAAGCTAGGGACAATACCCTTAAGACCCTTCTTCTAACCGACTATGCTCGGTCTCACGATGTTCCATTATGCCTATTGACGGTCGATGCTGAAAAGGCATTCGACCGAGTAGACTGGCAGTTCCTTCTACTATCCCTACAACAAATAGGATTGGGACCTAATATGATAGCGAGGATAATGTCCCTTTACTCTTCCCCATCTGCTAGGGTTAGGTTGAATGGCTCGCTCTCTCCGACCTTCTCTATATCTAACGGGACTAGACAAGGATGCCCACTGTCCCCTCTCCTCTACGTTCTTACAATGGAACATCTAGCCATTGCTCTACGTAATAATCCCTCGGTCCAGGGCATTACAATCGGGCCCACCCATACTAAACTCGCCCTTTTCGCGGATGATCTGCTCTTGTTCGTGACGCACCCACATACATCCTTACCCTCAGTGCTTCAGGAGTTCCAGAAATTCGGAGCAGTTAGCAATTTCAAGGTAAACTACACCAAATCGGAAATCCTTAACATATCTTTGTCCAAGTCGGAACTACAGAGACTATCAAACACCTTCTCATTCAAAACTGTCTCTTCCTCCATCAGGTACCTCGGAATCCAAATTCCGACAGACCCTTCCCAACTCTTTTCTCAGAATTTTACCCCCCTGCTTCTTAGGACCCAAGCAGATCTAACCATCTATACGTCCAAACGGCTCTCATGGCTAGGTAGAGTGAATGCCCTGAAAATGGATGTTCTCCCCAGGTTCCTATATTTGTTTCAAACCATTCCTATTCATATTCCTAATTCGTACTTCAAGAAGCTGCGCCGGTTGTTCTCCAAATTCATTTGGAACGCTGCCCGTCCCAGGATACGATACGAAACATTATCTCTTCCGAAGGTTAGGGGGGGAGCTGGAGCCCCAGACGCCTCCTTGTACCACAAGGCTGCGGTGCTCACTCGTATACTGGACTGGTTCCATCACTCATCAACCAAGCTATGGGTTCAGTTGGAAAGCCACATGAACCCTGTTGAACTCTCCGCTCTCCCGTGGACCTCACCCACGATTCGAGGGAGTTCGGGCCCTCTCGGTGACCTTACCCTTCAAACGATCCAGATTTGGGATCGCCTACGATCTAGGAGGGGCTTGTCGAATCATATGGGACCCATGACTCCCTTCTTCGGGACCCCAGCCTTTCCGCCGGCCATGTCCGCAACGAGATTCGGACCGTGGCGAAAGGAGGACCATGGGAGACTTGCCCAGGTCCTTCGTGCAGACCCCACCCTGAGGACTGATACCCCGACCGATCCGACCTCCCGACACCCCACGCAGTGGCTTCTGAGGCAACAGATTACCTCTTACATTCGAACTTTCCCATCCATTCCGGACATCCTTGCTGAACCATCAGAGTTTGAGGCGCTGCTTCTGCAGGCGGATCCTCCAACGCATGTGGTATCTCAGCTCTACTCCCTGTTACTCAATATCTTCTCCCCTGACCCCCCGCCGTTTACAGCGGCCTGGGAAACGGACCTTCGTCACTCTATCTCCCTTATTGACTGGAAGAAGTGCTTTGTCCTGACTCACAAACTATCCCTGGCCACTAAGACCCAAGAGAAGGGGTTCAAGTTGCTAACGAGATGGTACAGGTGCCCGACAACTATCCATCATTTCAATTCGGCAGTGCCGGATACCTGCTGGCGGTGTCTTAAATCCCGGGGAACCATGCTCCACATCTGGTGGGAATGCCCTCCTGTGCAGAGATTCTGGCAGCGGATTTTCGAACTGTACTGCACACTGATGTCGACCTCTATCCACCCTTCTCCTGAGATGGCCCTCTTATCTATACTTCCTGGCACGTTCAAATCCATCAAAAATGACGTACTACGTCACTTCCTGGCGGCGGCCAGAGTGGTGATCCCCCGTCATTGGAGATCGGCAACCATGCCTTCCATGGGAGACTGGGCTGTGGAGGTGGACCGCATAAGGGACCTTGAGCGTTTGTTGGCGGAGGAAGGTGGTAAAAGTGAGCAGTTTTCTCTCACCTGGACTTCATGGTCCATGTTCCGATACTCTTCTGAGTTTCTATCTTGGGCCGAGCGTGGCATGGAGGATGTGACCCTGACGCCATGATGGAGTGACCCTTGTCTCTTGATTCTTGTCCCCTGTCTCTTTGCCCCCTCTTTGTATCTGTCCCTGCTTCCTGTCCTTTTCTTGACCTCTAACTACTGCCTTAAGACTTCATAGAGCTAACGTATCGTGACCCCGACCACCTATGGCTATTTACCCATCGTGAGACCCCACGGGTCTTATTTTACTTCCAGATTCGTGTATATTCTCTCCCAATCTACCACGGGTGATGCAACACTGAACCCCTCACCTTTGTGAGGCTGGTAGATACAGCTACTGCTTATGCCATTTTCCGGGAGATTGCTCAATCGTACGGCCATATAGTGGTCCACACCCTCATGCTCCTAAATTTTTTTTTTTTTTTTTTTTTTTTTTTTTTTTTTTCTCTCTCTTTTCTTGTTCTTTTCCCTTTTTCCACGTCATGTAGACATGTTTTCACTATACCAAATATAATGTTTACGATTATTGTACTTGCTTTTACTGAATGTAATGTTTGAGACGCTATTTGTCTTTATGTTTCTTCTTTTTTCTGAATAAAATAAGATTGAATTAAGAAGCGTCACACCTTATTCCAACTTGTTGCATACAAAGCATTTTTGGGGGGTGTCCTGTGAATTTGGGAAGTGTTTCTCATGCAGCCTGATGACTGCTTGAGATTGAAGTTTTTAAGGTGCAAAGCCTTCCTTATAGGGTTGTTATAATTTCTTCTTAATATTTTAGGAAGTAGCAAAGTATCTTGATCCTTGAGTCGAAAAGTTGGGTTTGATCATCTGGTCATTAAAATCTATATCTCCTATATATAAATTGTACTCAGGATTAAGAATGAGCCGAAGACACCCCCTTTCGGTTCGCACCAGAACTTGTGAACAGGAAAAAAATGAGTTTAAGTCTATGGGATACGAACATGAAAAATCAAAAGTGCTCATTTTAAAGACTTATATGCATGGTATTGTCATATAAATGTTTGGGGACCTGGGTCCTGCCCCAGGGGACATGTATCAATGCAATTTTTTTTAAAACGACTGCTTTTTCGGGAGCAGTGATTTTAATAATGATTGAAGTGATACAATAAAAGTAAAATATTCCTTAAACATTTTCATACCTGGGGGGTGTCTATGCAGTATTATGCCTGTAAAGTGGCGCATTTTTTCCGTGTTTAGAACAGTTCCTGCACAAAATGACATTTCTAAAGGAAAAAAAGTCATTTAAAACTACTCGCGGCTATAATTGAATTGTCGGCTCCCGGCAATACAGATAAAAGTCATTAAAAAAAACTGCATGGGTTCCCCCCCAGTCCATTACCAGGCCCTTTGGCCCAGGCTTTTTTTTTTGTCTGTGACCCCATTGGAGAGGCCCTCCTTCAAATTTTAATAATGTTCCAAAGTTCCGCAAATCTGTTCCGTGCACCCAGCTTTGGCTCCTTTACTGTTGGGAGTCATCTGCCCAACATGAGCAATATAGTTCCATCAGTGCCATGGAAAGCAGAGCCTGGTTTGGTAAGTAAGCATCATCGAGCATCAGTTCTCTCCTCTAACCACAGAGTTTTAAAATCCCCTTTTCCCCCCACAGAGTTCCAGGTTCTACTTTACCCTACATAGTACCAATGCCCCCAACTCTACCCACTGATTTTCCAATGTCTCTCTTCCTCCCTTCATAGAATTCCAAAGCCTTCCTCTCCATCACTGAGTTCCAGGTTCCCCTTTCCTCCCACAGAGCATCAATACAAGGTACAGTGGATCAAAAAACAAACAAACATGCGGTTTAGTAATTATGCATATGAGCGTACCATTTTTTTTTTTTGGTGGGGGAATGGATCTTGGTTGGGAGTTCCCACACTTTTTTCCCCAGGACTTGACCCCTGGATTGCATGATATTTGATTATCACTATATTTGAAAAACTACCACAGCACTATATTAGGACAATTTTTATTGTGTGGTCCATGTATCACTGGACCACACTTTGGATACACTGACTTTTCGAGCTGTTATGAGTTGCTTATTATGTTTATATTGAATATATTATTTTATTTTTTGTTTAAGATTTCTCTAACTGTTTTTTTTTTTATCACATACTGAGAGTTCACATAATTATCTCAACACTCTTTTGCATCTTACCATGGAATAACATTTTTTCAAGGATTTAGTACCGTTCCATCCCTTATTGAAATATTTTATTGTGTATGTGGCAACACTACAGGTATTGTTGCAGCTTAAATTCCTTTATAATTTATAAAAATTATTGTTTGTGATTTATTTTACAAATTTTTCTGATATCGTTCTTTTCAATTGTGCATTTTTTGGTACTTTTATTTGTATTACACAGTGTAGCGCACAAGTCATTTCACTTCTTTGACTATTTTAATGAATTGATCAGTATTTTTTTCTTTTTACACATTATGTTTGCATATAGAAATTGCTTTCATTGCTATATGCAAGAAATGTACTGAATAAAATGTATTAATTCAGCTTGTTTAGTTCGTGATTAGCTTTTATTGGCCACAGCTGATCACATAGCACAGACGGGCCATGATTGGCCCAGTCTGTACCATGTGATCACTGTGACCAATCACAGTTAGCAACACAATTGTACGCAATAAATTACTTCAAAGGCTGCTATCCATTTTTTTGCAACTGTTAGGTGACCTACTGTGATTGGTTACAGTGGTCACATGGTACCAGCAGCAGGCCGGTACAGTGATCAGCATAAAGAAAAAGATACAAATCACTGTGTCATCATCTCAGCTGGAGATATAGAGGAGAGTATCCTATAAGGAATCAGATACCTCAAACTCTATCTCATGCACCATTCCTCCATACAAAGTCAAATCACCCACATACAGTTAATACAGGGAGTGGATGATAGTGTGATCCTCTATATATATACACATATTTTTAGAAGGGCTAAGGGTCCAGAAAGAAATCTTCACAGAGGATCAACTGGTCAATTATAAACAGATTTGTTAAGGTATATTAGATTTAAAAAAAACTGAAAAATTGCAAAAACGTCCTACATAACAAACAGTTAAAATTGCAACATTGTCAAAACCAGACAAGAAAGCAGCTGAAGACACCCACACAGACCACACATCCATCCATGAGAAAGGAAATGCTGCAAATGACTGTAGATGGAGTATAATATGCTTTTAACCCCAGTTGACCAGTCTATGACTGCATAGGTAGTACAGGGCCAAACGTGATGTGGGGTATACAAGGGATGGTGGGATGACTGGATCCACTGAAACAGAGTCAATCAGTGGTGCATTTGCAAAGTACAGCCGTAGGTGCAGGTAAGGGCAGAATGAAGTCTATGCACTGATGTACTGAACGGAAGCCCATCAGCTCATCTGGCTGTGTACATTTGGGTGAATCAGTGTCCTATTAGACAGTATACACAAAGTAAATCAGTGCTATCACACCCCTCCCCAGCAATGCTGAAGGCTCCTAGTACCTCATGGACAGGATCTACAAAGAGGTAGTCCGCCAAAGCACTCTTCGATCATGCTGCTCTGTGTGTGCAATATTTGTCCACAGGTAGATGACGTGGGTGTAGTGGTCTGCAGGGTCTGGTCTAGGAATGGACATCACAAGGGTAATGAGGCTGTGCTGATATGTTTCACTGTAAACACAAGCATCTTGATGGATGAGTTCTTGCTGGATAAAAACTATTTAAGCAACATACAGCATGGATTCATGAAAGACAGAAGTTGTCAGACAAACCTGATTTCTTTTTTTGAAGAGGTAAGTATAACCTTAGACAGAGGCATAGCAGTGGACGTGGTATACCTGGATTTTGCAAAAGCATTCGATACAGTTCCGCACACAAGGCTCATGTGCAAGGTAAAGTCTACAAGATTGGAAATATCTGTTTGTAACTGGATAGAAAACTGGCTAATAGACAGAATTCAGAAAGTCGTGGTTAATGATTCTTACTCTGAATGGTCTAAGGTTATCAGTGGTGTACCCCAAGGTTCAGTGTTGGGACCCTTACTTTTCAATATCTTTATAAATGATATTGGGTCTGAGATCAAAAGTAACATTTCTGTCTTTGAAAATGACACCAAGCTATGCAGTGAAATATTGTCTTTACAGGATGTCGCCAATTTACAAGCCGACCTCAATGCTCTGTCTAATTGGGTGACTAAGTGGCAGATGAGGTTTAATGTTGATGAATGTAAAGTTATGCATTTGGGGGCTAAGAATATGTATGCATCATACATTCTAGGAGGAGTAGAACTGGGGGAATCCGTAGTGGAGAAGGATCTGGGGGTTTTGGTAGATCATAAACTCAATAATGGCATGCAATGCCAAGCTGCGGTTTCCAAAGCGAGCAAAATCCTTTCTTGTATTAAGAGAGGTATGGACTCCAGAGAGAGAGAGATATAATTTTTCCCCTGTACAAATCATTAGTAGGACCTCATCTGGAATATGCAGTTCAGTTTTGGGCTCCAGTTCTCAAGAAGGATATTGGGGAACTGGAGAAAGTGCAGAGAAGGGCAACCAAACTGACAAGAGGCATGTAGGAGCTCAGCTATGAGGAAAGATTAGAAGAACTGAATTTATTCACTCTTGAGAAGAGGAGATTAAGAGAAGATATGATCAACATGTACAAATATATAAGAGGTCCATATAGTGAACTTGGTGTTGAGTTATTCACTTTATGGTCAACACTGAGGACAAGGGGGCACTCTTTACATCTAGAGGAAAAGAGATTTCATCTCCAAATATGGAAAGGTTTCTTCACAGTAAGAGCTGTGAAAATGTGGAATAGACTCCCTGCAGAGGTGGTTCTGGCCAGCTCAGTAGCTTACTTTAAGAAAGGTCTGGATTCTTTCCTAAATGTACATAATATAACTGGGTACTAACATTTATAGGTAAAGTTGATCCGGGGAATATCCGATTGCCTCATGGGGGATCAGGAAGGAATTTTTTCCCCTGCTGTAGCAAATTGGATCATGCTCTGCTGGGGTTTTTCGCCTTTCTCTGGATCAACTGTGGGTATAGAATTGGGTATATGTGATTGTACGATATTATTATTTTATTTCTTATGGTTGAACTTGATGGACTTGTGTCTTTTTTCTACCTGACTAACTATGTAACTATCTTTACTTTGAGGCCAGCCCCGGTGTCATACCCCCATAGGCCAGCGGGAACCAGTTAAATACCATATGAGGCCCTTATCCAAGCATGCAGTCTGTATTTCTGGGAAAGGAGGTGACAAGGGGCCTCACTCCACATCCCTGGCTTGATTTTTTGGGGTCCTCAGGGCAAAACTGATTAAAATCTGAAAGCCCTCTTTACAATAAGGGGTGTCCTAGATATCTGCCTTCCTACATGAATTAAAAAGTATTTTATGAAAAATAAAACAGTGTTAATCCAATGTTAAAAAGATACCAATGACTGGAAATTTCTTACCTTATTGTATTCCCTGCATTAGCTAAAACATGTCCTTGTATTTGATATCACCCCTTCACCCCCTTGCACACTTAGCTGAACTAGATCTCAATCCAGTGCTGTGCCCATCTGCAGTAGTTCTCTCCTCTCTCTTTGCTCAGAGGCAGCAGCTGAAATCATTGGCTAATGCTGCTGTCAATCAAATCATGTCAGCAGAGATCGGGGATGGGGCTAAGCCGCATCATTTATGTCACTAGACGTACACAGACAAGCTGGGGAATCGAGCCCACAGGTGCGCCCCCATAGAAAGAGGCTTTCTATGGTGGTGCACAGAGAAGAGGAGGAGCCCAGCGCACCAGAGGAGAACCCAAAGAGAGTGGGTCTGGAGCCTCTCTATGCAATACTATTGCACAAAGCAGGTATGTATAACATGTTTATTATTTGAATAATAAAAAAATAAGCTTTACAGTCACTTTAATCACATAGTTTATTGATGTAGATATGGACATCCATTGTCAATCGCAATGAATGACACCATGAAAATATACAGATGGATGACCCATGCACAATGGTCCTCTACCTCCAGACTCATGTTCAAATGACAGTTTCCCTGGCTGCCATTATTGACCATATTTCAACAGTTACATTACACCAGATCAACCAGCTTCTTTGTTACAAACATAAGCAGGCTGGGGGATAAGACATTTCATTTATTGTTATTTACAATTTTACTCGTGCTGAAGTACGTTCTACAGGTGCAATAGGTTTAGGAAGGTATTGTGTATTTTTAATGTTGCTCTTTAAACTTTATTTTGGTAAATGTCCAGAGAACTCAATTTTGTTTATTTGTTTTTGATGACTGAGTACAACTTGGGTGGGGAAAGCCTTTTGTGACTCACTGTCACTTTGCCTTTAACTCCTTACTTAATGTATAATGTTTTCTCTGGGTTTGCTGGCAATTCATTTAGAAAAAAACAGGAAACCTATGGAGACTGCTCATCGTGTCTGATTTTACATAAAAGAGGTGGTTTGTTTATTGTTTTATAATGACATGTTTATGTTAAAGTTTATCCAAAGTCTACATTTTTCTAGTTTGGATAGAGTGAGGAATGCTTAAAACTCTGTATTGTCTGTGTTCCATTGAGGTGATTTCACTTTTTGTCACAAAGACCAAAACCCAGTACACACTGCAAGTTTTTTTTTTCAATCCATGTAATTGCACTTTGCAAAGTGCAGTCTATTTGCCTTTAGTAAATCAACCCCATAGTATAGTCCATTTGAAATGCACCTAAAGCACATGGAAAACTTAACTAAAATCCAATACAACAAAACACTCCACACAAGTGTTAATCAGCCCTAAATCCTAACCAGGACTAAAACTTTGCCTTTTTATATACAGTACTTTATTAAGGGATACAAACATCCAGCTTTCATTCACAGTTTGCTTCTTGGAGCTATGGAGGATTGTTTGTGCTTTACTGTAGATGGAAAGTAACCTTGTACAGGCCACCAACAGTAACTTTCCTTTGCCTTCTAAAATGCATTTCAGTACCAAGATGCACCATTTTAGAACAAGAAATATGTTCCTTGGTTAAATGCAGAAAGACATAAAATAACCAACTCACCTGTAGTCTCTTCAAAATAAATACATATTACATACAAAGTTCAGTGTGTGCAGATGATAAACCCTAATAATGGCTACCTTAGTGCAAGTAAACCGCAGAACTTCCATGTTCGGTGTAGTGAATAAACAAAGGGATTTTTTTTTAAGTTATAATTAAGTCAGCAATATATGTTGATTTTTCCCACTTCAATCAGCAAGACACATGAGAAGTACTGCTAATGAACAAAGGATGAATATGAGGAAGTACGTATTTGCATCAAGCTCACAAATTAGAGCTGTATATTTTAACTTCTGTTACGTCAATGGAAATACTAGCTAATGGAATAAGCAGTGTTACAAATGGAAGCAAGTATGGCTTAAATCCATTTAATGCCTAGTGCTATTATAGTTTTGTTGAAGATATCACTAAGATGTATGATTTATTTTAACTGTTATTTTAATTTCAACTGTTAGTTATCTTACTGTAAACTAAGTGTTTGAAATGATTATTTAAATACTAAATATCTTTATTTTTCATCTGTATTTTGTCTTAGAAATATGTATTTTTTCTCTGCTATAAATGGCCCCATTTCTGTTTCTCACAATAAACATTTCATAGATCCTCATATTTTTAGGAGTCAGAAACTAGGATTATTTAAAAGCAGAATTTCAGCCTAACCTACAGTAAATAGCCTTAAACATGTTTCTTCATTCCCCCTACTACCTACAGACCGGAGTGTGGTTATAAATGTGGATCGCTCATAGAGCAGTCATTGGTGGTATACCACAAGGCTCTGTACTGGGTCCTGTTCTATGTAATCTATATGTAAGTGATATAACTAAAGTTTTTTTGGGCAAGGTATGTCTTTTTGCTGATGACACACAGTTGTGAAATAGGGTTGATATCCCATGGAGGTGCCAGTAACACGGAGCATGATTTGGCATTGCTGGAAGATTGGTTAAAGCAGTAGAGACTGCAGTTCCTTATTTCTAAATGTAAAATAATGCACCTAGGCAAAAATAATCGACGGAGAGAGTACAACAATAAGGGTACAGTGTTAGCCAGCACTACAGAAGATTTGGGGGTAATTATTTCAGATGATTGCAAAATGAGCAAACAGTGTGACCAGGCAGTGGGAATTCTAGGATGCATCACTAGAGGGATCGCCAGAAGGAGGAAGGAAGTTCTGATTCCCCTATATAGATCTTTAGTGAGACCTCATTTAGAATACTGTGTCCAGTTCTGGAGACCTCACTAACAAAAAGATATTGATAAAATCAAGTCCAGAGATAGGTAACAAAATGGTGAAAGGTTTGGGGGATAAAACATATCAAGACCAAGCAACTTCAGGAACGTAATATATACTGTAGCCTGGTGGAAAGAAGGGAAAGGGGAGACATGATTGAAACCTTTAAATACATCAAGGGAGTGAATAAGGTTCAGGAAGGCAGTGTTTTTCAAAATGAAACCAAAATCAAGAACACAATCTCAAACTAACTGGTGAGAAGTTCAAAACTAATCTTAGAAAGTAATGTTTTACTGAAAGGGTAGCTGATGCTTGGAATAAACTACCAGCAGAGGTAGTGAGACAGTCAACAGTAAATGGCTTCAAATATGCTTGGGATAAACATAGCTCTATAGTCAGACATCAAAGTTAATGAAAAAACAAAACTTGATGGATTACTGTGTCTTTTACTGCCTTCACTTTTCCATGTTTGTATGCTGACTAACCTGTGTAAAAATATTTACTGTATGCTCCCTTGTCAGTGTCAGATGCAGGGGAGAGGAGGGAGTCACAGCTGGATAACTTAGAGGATCATGTGACTGGACCAAGCCGAAAATCAATAAACATTTACGTATTTAACACAGTTTAGTCAGCATATGTGTTAAGAGGGGAAAGGGGACATTTTTTAAGAATAGTTAGGTTTAGAAAGTATAATAACATCCAAACTTTTCCAGTTTTTATTGAAATGTATGCAGTTTAATGTCTCAAAGCTCTCTGAAAAAAAAAGCATAGAACAAATAAAAAAATTAACATAAAAAAGGAATCATGGAATCATTTTCTGTAACAAAATGTAATCTACATTGATATATAAATATATTTTGGAAAGTTCTTCCCAACATTGTTGCAGAGGTTTCCACAAATGTGTTGCACTTGTAAGTTGCGTTGCTTCCACCCTTGTGTTCAGTTAATTCCAAACTATCTCAATGGGGTTTAAGTCTGTGGGCTGTGCTGGCCATTCCATCATTTGAAGTTTTGTTATTTTCTTCTAATGTAGTTCTGAGACAGCATGGAGGTATTTTTGGACCATTGACCAAATTGGAACTGAGGAACCATCTTTTCACCTGTTCAATGACATACAAAACCACCCGATGAATCAAAGATCTCAAATTATGATTCATCAGTCTATAAGACCTTCTTCCAGTATTCAGTAGTCCGCTGGTGGTGCTTAATGGGCCAGGCAAGACTCTTTTTCTTATTTTGCCATCTTAGCAATGGCTTTCTTACAGCCAAACTGAACCTTGCTTACTTTATTCAGTGTTAAGCTGTGCTTGAAGCTGTTGTCCTGTGAGGAATCATTCACGCAAGCGGTTGACTCTCAACAACTTGTCTGATTCTGTAATAGCTTTGAGTCTGACAGACTTCCTCCTGTCAGAGTTTCCTCCAGCTTCCAAGTGCCTTTTGATGTTGTAGGAAACTGTACTCACTGACACTTTGGCCTTCTTTGCAATTTCTTTAAAAAATACCTACTCTTTAAGGGCTGTAATGGCCTGTCTTCCTTCCAATATACTATGTCCTGCAGTACAATACTGTCCAAAGATTGCTTAAAGTAGTTGTAAACCCTTTACAACCACGTTATGCTACAGGTAAGCCCATATTAAGGCTTACCTGTAGCTACCCAGGATATCTCCTAAACCTGCACGGTTTAGGAGATATCCCCTGTCCCCCTGCATGTGCCGATGTCATTGGCACATGGGCACTGGGGCAAAGTGAAGCAATGGCACGTATGTATCGAAAAAAATAAAACATCTTCGATTTCTAAACTCAGACGAAAAAAGATCGGTGGGGCTCACACACGGTCGGAATATGCGATGAAAAAAATCTGTCTGACTTTTTTCAGCAGGGAATTAAAAGTTTATCAGCAGTTACATAGAAAAAAAAGAATGTTAAGTTAAAAAAATTGTTTTTTTTTTTCCATTTTGCGGGTTTCTCCAGATGACATTACAGAGAAATATGTGATCTACAGGGAAAGCCTGCAATCTAGATATAATAGCTGAAACTAATTATAATACTGTAGTTACATTGCATTTACTGTATTACAGTTGCAAGTTGTTTGGGCTTACTCATGATGGTTTTGAAAGAGTGCACTATTTTTGATGATTAGCTGTATGTCCTGGAGACTTATCCAATATCCTGGAAGGCGTACCTTCTGCATTCTCTGTACATAAGTGGTTAAAGGTTTAAAGCTAAATGTAATCACTTTTTTGTAATGCTTTGTATTTAAGTATTCCATTGCCTTTTTATTTAATAAATTGGCTTGTACACAGATTATGGTATGCTTAATAATATTGTTTAACGCATATTTAATATTCTTTTCAGAAGAACTTATGAACATACAGTATGTCAGCGGTTTTTGGAAACCAATGTCATAATTATTTAAACGTGTTTGTACAGCTGCTAATCTAAGATGAAGAACAAAAGTGTTGATGAATTTCTATTTAGCTGACTTTGCATCTGAATTATTTAGAGAGCATGTGTTTGTTGCAATGCTTCACAAATGAATTATTATATCTATTTATAACTAACAATATTAACTAAAACAATCCATCTGACATGTTTAACAAACCCTGAATTATGACCTGCTTCTTCTGTAAAATAGGTATTTCTATAACAAGGTGATTCCCTATGTAGAAGGATATTTTAGTTAACATAAATCCACTTTTCTTCTGAATGGTATAATGGTACAGTAGGACACATTCCTTGACCTGATGCAGCTATTAGTCTCAACAGCAATAAAATATGTAACTATTAAGTTATATTTTCAATGCTGTGTTTTTCATTCTCTTATTCAGTAAAAGTTCACCATTTCTGCCATTCCTTACATAAAATGAAAGATAATGTGTTGTAAAAGTAATGAAAAAATATGATAGGCATGACATTTCCAGATTTGTTAAGACCTGGACATAAATATATAGCAAAGGAAATGTGTTTTTTCTGACTATGTTTAAAAAAAGTGCACAAAAAGGAAAAGCATTGAGCCCAATGATGTATGACTACTATACATTTGCTAACACTCTGTATATTTGTCTTCTTAAAGAAGATGTTAAGCATACCTAGATGACATTTAGTTTGATAGAGCACTGTGTATAATAAACAGTTAGCATTTTTTTTTCATAAAAAGGCTATCTGTTTAAAAATTTGAAGTGCTAGTTTATTTTTATTTTTTTTGTATATCAGGGTTACTGATCTACATTCTTTTTTAGGGACTTCCAGTCTACATACACTCCAGCTTCAGTGGTTGTTGCACATCTTGATTTGGACCACCTTCCTGATGGACCATGCCTACGTTATGTTTTTGGCATAGCCACAAGAGAAACTGAGACACAGGACAGCGCAATGTCACCCAATAACAGGAGGGTTTTTGAACAAGGACCCTCATAGCAGAATCACCAGACATTATTTTAATGAAAACATGATTTAAAAAAGTTAAAAATTACTTTAGAAATGACTTTAATATGTTTAATATAAAAGATTTTATCAGCAATGTTTAGATATTTTTTCAGTTTACTATAATCACTATAAAACTCTCCTGTGTCTATTGGAACTCAGAATAACATTTTAAAACATATTACATACATCTTAAAACTTGAGAATGATTTGTGTTGTAGACAATTATGGCTATGCTAATAGTTTGGAACTGGAACTGGAATTATAATTTTTTTTTTTTAAATCCTCTTGATGCAGCAAAGCAGTTCTGTCAGTTATGAACAGTGATTTATGCAAACATAAAATGTATCTAGTGACCAGACACTAAATGGCAAAACGATGTTCATTCAAATGCCTGAGCAGCCAAAGTTTGACACAAATCTAGTTTCAGACCTATCCCTAGTTGTGATATGCTATACAAACCTTGGGTGCAATAGCACCCAAGGACCAAATAACATTGGGTCTTCTCTCTTCAGCTTAAGTGATGCATGGTAGGCCTATAACATTATAAGAAGGGTGTTAAAGAAGATTTGCTGGGAATGGTGAGGGAATCGATCTTTTGTGTTCAATGTTTCCCTAGCACTGAAAATTATAATGTTACCTTTTGATACAAGGAAGATATGTAGACCTGTATGATATGATAAGCAGAGAAAACAGAGGATCTTAAATTGAAAGGTATTACCTTCCCATGAAGTGAGCCTAGACTTTGTGGAGGGCAAGAAAAAAATCTGGACATTCCTGATATGGTATTATGACTTTATGTAAGTTGGAATGAAGCTCACCAAAGTTTTCAGTATATTCAACAACCATAGGAAACATTTAATGCTGACCAAGAAGGGGTGGGGAAGTGAAGCACTATCCACAGAACTTTTCTGAGATGATAATGAGGTCTGATAACTCCCAACTGGGTGGGGAAAAATTAAAGTTGGGTTGCACACCATGTCAGTCTCATTGTTTTGAAATATATAAGTTTGCAGCAAAACATTTAATTATCACGTTTGCGCTACTACAAGTGATAACTTTAAAAAGCCACAGACAAGATTGAACACCCCCCACACAAGAACAGAGCCAGTTCAAGCAAATCAAGGTGAATTAACAAAACTAGCCAGGAATCAGAATCTGCACACCCTAAAAAGATTGTCATAAAATTGCTAATGTCATACAACCCCTAGCAGACCACTCAACAGGTTCTAATGTATCCAGATCATAACTCTGGGTTGTACATTTTCTTAAGGCAAAGACTCATAATTGTCTTCAAATTATTTAGAAGTGAGGTGGATGCGCAGACTCTCTGAAGATGGACCCTTAATCCAGGAGCTCTGTCCCGCTCCGGCCATTCTCCACTCCTCACAGCCGCCGACACCCCGTGATCTCCGGATGTCCTAGCTGACGGAATGGGGGACATCACCTGGATCACCCCAGTGCCAGGAACAGCGGTATACACAGCGGGCTGGCAGTGATCGGAGGACACGGGACATAGCCGCTCAACACGCTCAGCCTAAAATGGTGGGTGCGCCTCAGACACCAGCGGCAACCTGAAGTTTACCTCACAGGGATAGTAAGGATTACATTGCACCTCTCTCCATTGGCGCATAACTACTCACACTCTGAGAGGAAGGGCATTGTATTGATCAATCCTGATCCCTTACACAGCATGTAGAGCCAGGAGACGCAGATCTGATCACCTCAGCCAGCTCACAGCCTATACATAGCAGGGGTCTCCCTGAATCCTATAACCACTGCATTTACTCCCAGCACCTGGCTAAAGGTGGTCATTTTTAACTTAATGGCACAAGGATCTGTCAGGAGAAACCTGATTTACAGTGAACGGTGCAGAAACTGAAAAACACAGTATGACAGCAAAACCTCAGATAACTTCCTCAACTATCCCATATTCCCAAGGAATTGGTATTCTCCCAGACTCTCCTGTACCTAACCATCAATTGGGGACATTATTGCCTGCTCCCCTTGTTGGTCAAATATCACCAGTCTCCACTGAATCCCTTATTGGGCACACCATGAATGAGATGCTGCTCCCCCCCCCCACCCCAGGCAATAAGGATCTTCCTCAGATGCATCCACCAACTGACATAATCCCGGAACAAAAAGCGAGTTTCGCTGAGATGTTCAGTAAACTTGCGGTCCTATTAGACCAAGGCCTCAATAACATTGCAAACAAAATTACTACTGACATCAAAGGTGACTTCCAGAACCTAGGTATGTGCATGGACCACTACTGACAATCCTAACTCAACGTGATATTAAATATTGGTGGCTTTTTCCATTTTGTTTGAAATTCCTCAATGGTTTGACCCCCCCTGATTAACATGGCATGAAATATTTTTTTCTGATATCTCAGTTCAAACTGGACTGTTCCCTGCTCTCTAAAAAATTGTGAAATACTTGTTTTAATACTCAACTATCTTGGAAAGTGAGGGAATCATTGAGTTTACATTATACTTATGTTTAAATAGGCTGATCCCTGTTATTCTAAACTATATTTTGTTCATATGTTTAACTGCTAGGGTTTATTTCTGGTTCGACAGCTTTGATTGAGCCCTACATCGAATTGTTCACTACAGGGTGTATCCATTCTCCTAAGGGGTTTTCTAATCCCCTTTATCTTAACACTAACCTAGGAGTGGCTGAAGGCCGGAGTGGTACTCATGTACCTCCACCTGTTTGTCAGCTTTGAGGTTTGACTCAATCTGAGACAGGTTAGTCTCCTCTCTAGAAGAGGTGACACAAATTCTTCTAACTTCTCCCCTTTTCGACCTGCAGGGAACCGTCCCCCCCAGCCTAGAGGTTATGTTTTAGACCCCCCCCTTTCTCCTACTGTCTGTATATATTTGTTACCTGACTCTTCCTGTGAGACAAAACACCTTTCTCTTCTAGTGACCGTGCCCAGAGATCCCATTTCTTTCCTCTTATTCTGATCTCAGAACTTAAGGACCCAGAAGGGAGATTCATATTGGTCAAGGGATTTATTGACAAGCAAATCTATACATTTATTTCATATTACTCTCCAAACACTGGTCAGGACAAGTTCTTTCAAAGTTTGTACAAAATACTAGGGCCCCTGGTAGAAGGCACAGTGATCTATGGGGGAGACTCCAATGTGGCATTTGGCAAAGGTCTAGATAAAAAAAAAATTAGAGGTGATCATATTATACAACCATCGAAAAAGAGCTTGAAGATTGCTAAAATTATCTTTTCTCAAGGTCTAATCGATATTTGGATGGAAATCAACCCTACAATGCGTGACTATACCCACTACTCTGCCCCGCATAATTCATTTGCATGAATCGATCACATTTTCATCCTTGCAAAGCATTCTCTTTGGTCACTAAATCCTACATTAAAGACTCCGTGGTCTCTGATCATTGAGAGTTTTTTGTAGTCTTCAAAAGTCTGTTGGACTCGAATAGCCGTTGACACTGGAGACTCAACAAGCTATATTAAAGGGGTTGTAAAGGTAAAAAATGTTTTCTCTAAATAGCTTCCTTTACCTTAGTGCAGTCCTCCTTCACTTACCTCATCCTTCGATTTTGCTTTTAAATGTCCTTATTTCTTCTGAGAAATCCTCACTTCCTGTTCTTCTGTCTGTAAGTACACACAGTAATACAAGACTTTCTCCCTGGTGTGGAGAAAGCCTCTTGAGGGTGAGGGGGCGAGCAGGAGTGTCTGGATGCCCACTAACACGCAGCTCCTTTCTCTATCTGCAAAGTAGAGAGTGTCCTGACTTGCCTGTTCGCCCCCTTCTTCCTCAAGAGGCTTTCTTTACACCAGAGAGAAAGCCTTGCATTACTGTGTGTAGTTAGACAGAAGAACAGGAAGTGAGGATTTCTCAGAAGAAATAAGGAAAGCAAAATCGAAGGGTGAGGTAAGTGAAGGAGGACTGCACTAAGGTAAAGGATTATAAGAAGGGGGTATAGGGGCGCTCACTCTAAAATTACTATTAAATTAAAATATCTTATATGTTCTTCAATACAAAATAAATAAATATGACTTCCTTTACAATGCAAACAATTCCAAGTGCAGCAATCCAAATGTGAAAAAACTAATCTTGTGTAAAATATCCGTGTAAACCAATGAGGAGAAAGGAAAAAAAAAACTTGATAAGACTGATAAAAACTGATATTCAGTGATATATAGTATAAAGTGCATCAAACAACAATATTATGTGCAAAGTAGGCAAATCACAAGCAACATGCACAGATGCAGTTCCTTGTGCTGGAAAATTTCTGTAAGTGATCCACAGCAATGTGCATAAAAGTCCAGGAAAACTAAACAAATGTGTAGCAGCCACCTATTAAATGTTCATACACTGGTAGCAAAATGAATAAGGACGCTCACTCTAAAATTGCAATTAAATTAGGATAAAAGGTGCATATAATTTATATGTTCTAATAAATAAATATGACTTCCTCTACAGTGCAAATAAATACCAAGTGCAGCAATCCAAATGTGAAAAAAATAATCCTGTATAAAATATCCGTGTAAACCAATGAAAAGAAAAAAAAAAGAAAAAAAAATGATAAAGACTGATAAAAACTAATGTGAATATATAGTGATAAATAGTATAAAGTGCATTCAACAACAACAATAATATGTGCAAACTAGGCAAATCCATGTGCAGATGCAGTTCCTTGTGCTGGAAAATTTCTATAAGCGATCCACAGCAATGTGCATAAAAGTCCAAAACAATGTGAGTCACAGGCAATCAAATTTCAATTGCAGTGTCATACAAAAAGTGCAAGTGCTGATCCTCCAGTGCAGGTGCCAATCATTTCCCCCAGCCTCCCACCTTAATAGGCTTAAAAATAAGCGTTTCTGTTGTGTTCCTTTAAAAGATCCCTCCACTCTTACGGACCTCCTGGTTTTACAATCTCAGACAGGCACGTAAAGGGATAAATAGGCACTCCATAGTGTAGTAATTCCATAAAAATATTGATTTTATTCAAGGTAAAAAACTCACATTTAAGTAGAGTAATTACAGCATTAAAACGACAGTCTTGTATAACATTTACTTCCGGGTTCGGCCTTAACCGGAAGTGGTGTCACCACGGCTCTTCCTGTCCTCACGTGTATCGTGACTACCTTGTCACTTTCTCAAAGGATATCCTGTCATTTTAATGCAGCGGGAGTGAAATCGTGCAGCTGAACTGCATGGTTTCATTCCCGCAGCTCAGTGTGAACCTGGGCTAAAAGTCTGGGCTCATGATCCCAAATAAATAGCAAGTGTGAGGACAGACTGGGTTGTTACATTTGCCCTTGCTATTATCTTTTGTATTTAAATCAGTAGCAAGTATACAACCTATTTCTGTTTATAGAAAATCAATCAAGCTTTCTCAAGCTGTACTATATCCGTGGATAAAGTGTTCTTGATACCCCTCCAACATTTGTGGTCTATCAATAGAGAAAAGGGCAAAGGAAAAATACAGTCTCTTGTTTTAATATTATTCCTACTTGCATTCATTTGCTGTTAGGTTTCCTTTATTTTAGAAGGATGGTCAAAGCCTTCTATGTCTGTTTTAGATTCCACTGGACTTCCGATTTAGCATTTTTGATCCATTGGAATATATATATATATATATATATATATATATATATATATATATATATATATATATATATATATATACTATTCTATTCTCTTCTTATACTTGCATATTAACCTCCCAAAATAATATGTATGTTTGGCAGATGGCACCATTTTGTAATACAACACTTGCAGAGAAACACAATATCTGGGCACACCAAAACTGGTTTAAACTGTTATAATCCCCATCCAGAGCCACAGATTTTGTCATGTTCTCTTTCATCTAGCATAATCTGGCCATAAAAAATCACTTGCAGCAGAGCAGAAGAAATTAAAAAAATGAGACATTAGCATCAACACTGCATCTTCTTGCTCAGTCCAAAAGCAACATGTGAGGAGGAAAATAGAAAGTTGGATGTGAAAAAAGTAGAGATTGAATACCATGAGATTTATAAAAATTCCCCGAAAGATTTGACAAAAGGTTCAATAAAATAGCTGTGTTTACTGCGCTTTCAACATTCGACTTGTTAAGATTTGATTATGCAAGATTAATTGATAGGCATAATAAATAGAGTAAATGTTGACAATCTGGTGGTTAAATCCTGTGGCATCTCTATGGAAATCGTTTTGGTAAATATTTGCCCTGTGAATTTATGTGGTGAATCTTTGATAAATATACCACTGCATATACAAATGACATGCAGCTAATATATATATATATATATATATATATATATATATTAGGGTTGTCCCGATACCACTTTTTTAGTACCGAGTACAAGTACCGATACTTTTTTTCAAGTAGTCGCCGATACCGAATACCGATACTTTTTTTTAATGTCATGTGACCGTTTTCAAACCACAATACAGACCAAAGATATTTTCTTTAGAATTATGAAGAACTGGTACATCATGGTGTGAGGCTGTTTTTTAGCATACGGTACTGGAAATCTACATATCATTGAAGGAGTGATCACTGTCAGTGCAGCTCATCGGTGCCAGTGCCCAAAAGTGCAGCTAGCCAGTGCCACCTATCAGTGCAGATCAGTGCCCATTAGTGCATCAGTGCAGGGAGGCAGCTTATTAGTGCATCTCATCAGTGCCACCCAATCAATGCCAGTGCCACCTATCAGTGCCATCCATTTATGAGTGCCATTCAATCAATGCCAGTGCCACCTATCAGTGCCATCCAATGGTGCCATCCAATTTGTGTTCGATGTCACAAAAAAAAAAAAAAAAAAAAAAGTATTCTATTTTGGTATCGGAAGTATTTGCGCGAGTACGAGTACTAGCGCAAATACTCGGTATCGGTCCCGATACCGATACTGGTATCGGTATCTGGACAACCCTAATATATATATATATATATATATATATATATATATATATATATATATATATATATATTTTTTTTTTTTTAATTCAGTATCTGATATCTGATACTTAGATAAGCCTATAAATGGTTACTCACAATACTAACACACATAAAGTAAGCATGCATATATCTTGCTGTGTTTGTTTCAGAAATGCTTACTTTTACTTTATGACTATGTACTTTTTGTTCTTTCCCAGACTTTCCTGCTGGCATTTCCTGCCCTATGTCAATGCAATGTGTATACAAAAAGAACAGCATCAGCAGCGTTCTAGTTTGAAGAGAATACTGCTTTTCTTAGTGTATTTAAGAAATGAATTGGAACATATACTTTTTCAGGTTGGTTCTTATTTATTAATTTATCCTCACTCAATGTGTGTGTTGTAAATTAAGAATGCTTTCAAAAATATATATTTAAATTGTTTATTTTTATTAGCTTACAAAGTGAGAGAACAGAAGAAAAACCTAAATCAAAACAATATTTGGTTTTACTACCCTTTGGTTTTAAACCAGCATCAATTCTTATGCCGCGTACACACGATCATTTTTCAGCATGAAAGAAAATGTATTTTTTCATCATGTCCAAAAAACAAAGTTTTTCCAACTTCATCATTAAAAACGATGTTGCCCACACACCATCGTTTTTGAATAATGATGAACAAAGCGTGGTGACGTACAGTAGGTGACCGCGATATTGTGTCAATCTCGCTCTCTTTCTCGCCGTGATTGACCACCTATGAGCCCCATTGCGGGAGTCAGCGCCGAGCTGGCTTGCCGCGATGGAGACAAAGCCCTCATAGAAGCGACGGGAGATCCGACTTGGATTCCCGCCAATTCTAGCTGCGGCGTTTGGTATGAATCCTGAGAGGGAGAACTCCATGCCAAATTTTAAATAAAAAACCGACATTGGGTTCCCCCCCAGGAGCATACCAGGCCCTTAGGTCTGGTATGGGTTGTAAGGAGACCCCCCCTACGCCGAAAAATTGTCGGGGTCTGCGGGCGGGGGCTTATCGGAATCTGGGAGACCCCTTTAATAGGGGGGCCCCCAGATACCAGCCCCCCATCCTAGGTGAATGAATATGGGGTACATCGTACCCCTACCCATTCACCTGGAGGCAAAATGTAAAAGAAAAAAAAAACGTTGTGTCAAGCGTTGTGTCAACATCAGGAGAAGAAGGCAGAAGAAGGCAGAAGACAGAAGACAGAAGAAGAGCCGGGCTGGCCGCTGCTAGTAATCGAGCTAACACACGAAGATAGCGGCGGCCAGCCCTGAAGAAGAAGGCACCGGAGAGCGAGCGGGCCGCTGAACCGATGCCGAGATGACAGCGGAGAAGATGGGAGAAGACCCCCGGTGAGCGGAAGAAGACCCCCTGAGAGCGGAGAAGACCCCCGGAGAGCGGAAAAAGAAGCCCCCCTGCTAAAAGAGCTAAAGAAGTCAGGGGGGCCCCCGGAGCTGACTAATAAATTACTTTAAAAACCCTGTGTTGTGTGTTTTTTTTCTTTTACACTTTGCCTCCAGGTGAATGGGTAGGGGTACGATGTACCCCATATTCATTACACCTAGGATGGGAGGCCGGTATCTGGGGGCCCCCTTATTAAAGGGGTCTCCCAGATTCCGATAAGGCCCCGCCCGCAGACCCCGACAACCAACGGCTAGGGTTGTCGGGAAGAGGCCCTGTCCTTATCAACATGGGGACAGGGTGCTCTGGGGTGGGGGGCCCCGCAGTGCGCCCCCTGCCCCATGTTGAGGGCATGTGGCCTGGTAGGGCTCAAAGGGGGGGGCGCTCGCTCGTCCCCACTCCATTCCTGGCCGGCCGGGTAGCGTGCTTTGGATACAGGTCTGGTATGGATTGTGGGGATCCCCCACGTCGGTTTTTCGGCGTGGGGGGGGTCTCCTTACAACCCATACCAGACCTAAGGGCCTGGTATGCTCCTGGGGGGGGGAACCCATGTCGGTTTTTTATTTAAAATTTGGCGTGGAGTTCTGCCTCTCAGGATTCATACCAAACGCCACAGCTAGAATTGGCGGGAATCCAAGTCGGATCTCCCGTCGCTTCTATGACACGCTCGCTGGAATGCGCTTTGTCTATTCCAGCGAGTGCGAGATGTCGGCACCCTGTCGCCGAGAATCAGCGCGATGCTGTCGTGCTGGAAACACATTCTCGGCAACATGTACTGTACAACACGTACGAAGGCACTCTGAAGGGGAAGTTCTATTCGCCTTTGGGCTGCTTTTAGCTGATTCCTTGTTAGTAAAAGACGATTCGCGTTTTTTTGTCTGTTACAGCGTGATGAATGTGCTTACTCCATTATGAATGGTAGTTTTACCAGAACGAATGCTCCCATCTCATAACTGGGCATGCGCTGGTTTAAAACGTTGTTTTAGCCCACACACGATCATTTTTTACAACCCGAAAAACAACATTTTAAAAGCCGAAAAACGATGTGAAGCCCACACACGATGATTTCAAATGACGTTTTTAAAAATGTCATTGTTTTTAATGCCGAAAAACGACCGTGTGTACGCGGCATTACACTTGCACACTTTGTACACTTGCACAAAGTCATGGATGTTTTAGGATTAGAGTTAGATGTATGATTAACCAATTAAACCCAACAGATTCCAATGATCATCACTTTCATATGTAGGTTGAAACACAATCATTAACTGAAACAGAAACAGAAGGTTTGTAGAAGGTCCCTGGGTGAGGAACAATCAAACTCTGCTACTAAGGTGAGGTTGTAGAAAATAGTTTCATGTCACAGGTCATACACCATGGCAAGACTGAGCACAGCAACAAGACTCAAGGCAGTTATATTGCATCAGCAAATTTTCTCCCGGGCAAAGATTTCAAAGCAGACTGGGGTTTCAAGGTGTGCTGTTCTACTCTTTATAAGAGGCACAAAGAAATGGGGCAGTGTTGAAGACCGTAGATGCAGTGGTTGGCCAAGAAAACTTTATACAGCAAATGAAAGACATATCATGCTTACTCCCCTTCAATATCACAAGATGTCCAGCAGTGCCATCAACACAGAACTGGCAGAAACCAGTGGGAACCAGGTAAACCCATCTATTGTTTGGAGATTTCTGGCCAGAAGTGGTCTTCATAGAAGAATTGTGGCCAAAAAGCTATACTTCTGGAAACAAGACTAAGCAACTCAACAAAAACTTAGGAATTGGGGTACAGAAAAATTTAAACAGGTGCTCTGGACTGATAAGTCAAAATGTCAAAAATGTGGCTGTAGCAGAAGTTTGTTCACTGAAGTACTGGAAAGCAGTACAGTAATGAGTATTGTGAGGGATTAGCTTGTGGGGATCACCTTTTCTGAAACACAGTCCGCAAGCAGGCACTTTCTTTTAAGTCTGGCGGATGCCAGATTTTATTTGTAAATGGTTTGCAGGTTAAAATAAACAAAACAGTAAATGAAATCTTTGCCGTTCGGCGCTAAACTAAACAATCATGATCTCCTCTCTATACAGTGCGGGGCTGGTCCCCATCACCCACAAAATAACAATAAAGCAAACCTTTTCTTGCAGTTACATTCCATAGAGCCCCTCACACTCGGGTTCCCTCCTGAGTCTCCAAAAATCCCAGCACCCTGTTGTGCTCTCTTCCTGGTCTTTTAAAGTCCAGCTGACTGTGGACTCCAGTGGACCCAAACATCCGGACCGGATTCCTAGCCAGCCCCAGAGGCTGTGAAACCCGGACCGGATTCCGGTTCACTCCCTCATAATGGAACGAATGCGAGGTGAAATGTACCTATTGTTATGTATTGCACCTCGCATACCGTCACAGTATATGCAGGAAACAGTAAAGCATGATGGTGTTTTTTTGCAAGTTTCTTAGCACTATGAAAAGAGTTGGAGATTTGGTCAAGATCAATGGTGTCCTCAATGCTAAGAAATACAGGCAGATACTCAATACCGAACCCTACAGACTAAGACTGGGATGCCATTTAAGTTCATGTGTATGTAAGGGCAGGTGTCACAATACTTTTGATAATATACCTGGAGTGTATCGTAAGTGTAGAAGAACAAGGAGTCTTGAAAGTGATGTTTTGGCCCCCACAGGGTCTTGATCTCATTATCATTGAGTCTGTTATTACATGAAGATACAGAAGGATATGAGACAGACTAGATCCACAGAAGATCTCCTGTTAGTTCTTAAAGATGTTTGGAACAACCTACCTGCCAAGTTCCTTCAAAAACTGTGTGCAACTGTACCTAGAAGAACTGATGCTGTTTTGAAGACAAAACTTAGTCACACCTAATATTGATTTGATCTGGATCTTTCTTCTGTTCATTTACTTTTGCTTAGTTAACATTTCTACTTATGAAAGCATTTTTAATTGACAGAATTTTTCTCACCTGCCTAAAACTTTTGCACAGCAGTGTATATACATGTTAAATAAAGCCCCCTTTATGCTTCCCAGTAACTATTATAATCAGCCCTTCAACCAATCAGGAGTAGAGTTAAGCGGACACCTGGATGTTCGGGTTCGACGGGTACGGCCGAACTTCGGAAAAAAGTCCGGGTTCGGGACCCGAACTTGACCCGAACTTGACCCCGAACCCCATTGAAGTCAATGGGGACCCAAACTTTTCAGTACTAAAATGTCTCTAAAACACTAATGGAAAAGGCTAGAGGGCTGCAAATGGCAGCACAATGTTGGCAAGAGCATGACAAGTACTCTGCAAACAAATGTGGATAGGGAAATAACTTAAAATAACATAATTATTTGCCCTAAATAAAAAAAAATTAATAGCACACTAGAAAAACAGTATCTAAAGTGTTTATCTCACATGTACAGATATGGAGGAAACACTGCAAACACTGGAGGAAACACTGAAAAATATATTTTTTTGGCCTAAATGTTTTTTTTTTAATAGCACAATAGAAGAACACTAGCTAAAGTGTTTATCTCACGCGTACAGATATGGAGGAAACACTAAATGGATGTTTTTTGAATAGCACAATAAAAAAAAGTATCTAAAGGGTGTATCTCACAGTAACATATGCAGTGCTGGTGTAATTTGATTTCTGAAGCAGGACTGATTCCTATATATTGTTGTCCCTATAAGCACAATCAGGAACCTTTCCCTAATGTATCTAATGCAGAGTATCTCACAGGAACATGCAGCGCTGGTGTAATTTGATTTCTGAAGCAGGACAGTCTGACTCCTATATATTTCTTTCCCTACAAGCAGCAGCAGCAGCAGCCTTTCCCTACCCTAACTAAAGCAGAGTGACATGTTGTGCTATGTGCCTCTAGCTTATATAGAGGCTGGGTCACATGCTGCACTGGCCAATCACAGCCATGCCATTAGTAGGCATGGCTGTGATGGCTTCTAGGTCACACGGTTAAAACAAATGGTGATTGGCTGCCCTGCAGCGCCATTACATTGCCGAACACCAAACCTGAACCCGAACTTACAGCAAATTGTTCGGGTTCGGGTACCAAAAACCCAAAAGTCCTGTACAAACCCAAACTTTACAGTTCGGGTTCGCTCAAACCTAATCAGGAGTCATTCTCCAAATATTACATTATACATATACATACATACATATAAAGGACATTAGCTTGTAATAAACATTAAGAGATATCATCTAAGTGTTATACCCTCACTGATATGACTGGCACACTAGTGATCGTGCTGACCTCAAGTCTTTTCATTCACCATTTTACAAAGAACAACTGCATTACTTTAGGAGGCACATATTCTTGAGGTTTCTGACCCAAGTTTAAAAGTACACTTATGTTTTACATGGTTGCTTATAACATTACATAGGTTGTAGTCAACGCTGTATCCTGGCCTAGGCCAATAAGGTCAAAGCCTGGGGCAGAACTTTGCAGGGGGGCAGCACGGAAAGAGTCCCTGCTGGCTTGCGCTACACTTTTAGTGTAGCACCAGTCTTATGGGGTGGACTGGGCTGAGAAGCAAATTAGTCTAGCGCTAGCGCCCCCATAAAGAAAGCAGCCGCACTGCTTCCGGTATGCGGGCGGCAGGCATTCTGTAACTGTGGGGGTGTGGGGGGTGGGGCTTACCACAAACCTTCCTCACTGTACTATATGTTTTCTGCTGCACCATTGGCATGGTTATATCTTCTTAGTCCTCTCCATAAAATTATCAGAAATTTGTGTTTAACCACTTCCCGACGGCCGTACGACTATTGACGGCCGCAGGGTGGTTCTACTTCTCTGAGGCGCCGTCAATTGACGTCCGCCCCTTTCCGCAGCGGGGAACTTCTGTGCTGGCCGTGTCCCTTGGACACAGCCAATCACAGATTGCCGTGAACGGCCAATCGGAGTGGCCTTTGCTAGGCGATCTGTGCGGCCAATGAGAGATGATCTCATATGTTTACATATGAGATCATTTCTCATTGCCGGCTCTCACAGACAGCGGTGCTGTCAGGGAGAGAGAAGACCGATCTGTGTCTCTTGTACATAGAGACACAGATCGGTCACCCCCCAGTCACCCCCCTCCCCCCACACAGTTAGAAAACTCTATAGGACACACATTTAACCCCTTCCTCACCCCCTAGTGTTAACCCCTTCCCTGCCAGTCACATTTATACAGTAATTAGTGCATATTTATAGCACTGATTGCAGTATAAATGTGAATGGTGCCAAAAATGTGTCAAAAGTGTCCGATGTGTCCGCCATAATGTCGCAGTCGCAATAAAAATCGCAGATCGCTGCCATTACTAGTAAAAATAATAATAATAATAATTCTGTCCCTTATTTTGTAGGCGCTTTAACTTTTGCGCAAACCAGTCGCTTATTGCGATTTTTTTTTTTTTTTTTTTTTTTACTAAAAATATGTAGAATACGTATCGGCCTAGACTGAGGATAAAAAAAAAAAAAAATTGAGCTATTTATTATAGCAACAAGTAACATTATTTTTCTTCAAAATTGTCGCTCTATTTTTGTTTATAGCGCAAAAAATAAAAACCGCAGAGGTGATCAAATACCACCAAAAGAAAGCTCTATTTGTGGGAAAAAAAGGACGTCAATTTTGTTTGGGAGCTACGTCGCACGACTGCGCAATTGTCAGTTAAAGCGACGCAGTGCTGAATCGCAAAAAGTCCTCTGGGCAGGAAGGGGGTTTAAGTGCCCAGTAAGGAAGTGGTTAAAGTAGAACTATAGGCAACACTTTTTTTTTCATTTTGGATAGACAAAGGGAGGGTTATAGCCCCTGTCAGTTTATTTTTTACTATCCCTGTCCCATTTCAGAGATTTCCCTTAACTTCCTGCCCCATTTCCAAACAGGAGTGAGAGGAAATCTATGAAAATTAGGGGAATCCAATGTCCCCCCCGCCCCCCCCAGGCCCTCAGAACTAGTGTCCCCACTCAAAAGTTTCAGGGCGGGTCTTAAACAGCAAGGGGTGTGATCTTGACAGAAAGGGGTGGGTCATATTTAAATTAGGGGGTGCACGAGCTTAGCCAGGTCTAGGGCAGCACTGGTTGTAGTAACACAATATCTTTTAATCTTTTAATTCATTTATAACCCCAACTTTGGGATAAAAACCCTGGAAGTGCCCCCCCCCCCCCCAGCATTGCAAGGGTTAAATGCTAATTAACTAGTGGATAGAGAAAGAGTTCTATTTACTATACTTACAAACTTACTGTAATGCAAGGGTAAGTGTTTGCTTCTGCATGGAGGTAGGCTGAAATTCTCATACCTATATATTCGTATCTGTCTATTCATCCATAATATGCTATCATAGCAAAGAGTGGAATCTTGGGGCCAGATTCACATATACTTGCGACGGCGTAACGTATCGTCTATACGTTACACCTCCGCAAGTTTTCAGCGCAAGTGCCTGATTCACCAAGCACTTGTGTGTAAACTTACGGCGGTGTAATGTAAAGGCGTCCGGCGCAAGCCCGCCTAATTCAAATGGGGCGTGTACCATTTAAATTAGGCGCGCTCACGCGCCGGACGTACTGCGCATGCTCCGTTTTGAAATTCCCGCCGTGCTTTGCGCGAAGTGACATCATTTTTTTGAACGGCGACGTGCGTAACGTACTTTCGGATTCCCGGACGTCTTACGCAAAAAAAATTGAAATTCGACCTGGAAACGACGGCCATACTTTAACATGGCTCGTCTAAAGTTAAGCCATGTTAAAGCAGGCTTAACTTTGCAACGGGAAAAAACGACTAGCGACGACGTAACGAACGCGAAAACCTTTGTGGATCGCCGTAAAACCTCATTTGCATACCCGACGCTGGAAAACGACGCAAACTCCACCCAGCGGCGGCCTAAGTATTGCATCCTAAGATCCGACGGTGTAAGTCAATTACACCTGTCGGATCTTAGGGCTATCTATGCGTAACTGATTCTATGAATCAGCCGCATAGATACTCTCAGAGATACGACGGCGTATCAGGAGATACGCCGTCGTATCTCTTCTGTGAATCTGGCCCATGGTTTTTTACTGAAAACTCCTTTCCAGACCAACAAAATAAATTTCAAGGATATTGGCCAATGTAATTGCACAAATTGCTTCTAATATCTATAGTATATATTAGCATATGCTATTCCAATGTGCTTGCTGAATGTTAATGCTAATGTATTAGTATAATGATCCACAGTGTCACAATACAATGTTAATTGCATACCTTAAAAATCCAGAGGACAAACAACTATACAATAAAATGGAAAGGTATTTTATTTAGCAATTATATAGGTTATATCCATTTTAAATAAATAGGAGATTTTTTTTTTCATAAGGCGCCGAGGAGTTGAGGTTGAGAACATAACCTTCCGTAGCTAAGTGTGCTAAAGGGCACCTTATTAGGGCATCGAACAACTGAATTGAATATTTAATCATGTATTGACTATTGTTTTAATATTAATTGTAATAGACATGCCAGTTAGTAATTTTTTTTCACAATCAGACTTTTTGGGTAGCTTGTGGAGCTGGAAAAAAGCTGGAACACCATGCCTGAAACATCTTGTTTTTCATACTGAACACTACAGAATTTATTACAAAATATGCAATACATATACATTTAATAATTACAAGTAATTCAGTTTCACAATCATTCTTTTTCAGGAATGTGGCAGTCAGTGGCAACTTTGTTGCTAAAACATTTACATTTTTTTAATACTGTAAAAGGCAAGTCTTTTGACAACTAGCCACCGATGGCAATTGTAAAGCTGTCAACATGCAATAAACATTACACTTTAATCTACTAACCTTATATGAGGAGTTGAGCTGCCATCTAGATAATTGAAAGCCCATAGATGTGGTGTATCTGGATTTTTCAAAAGCATTTGACACAGTTCCCCATAAACTTTTACTGTACAAAGTAAGATCCGTTGGCATGGACCATAGGGTATCCGTGACCCAGAGCATCACAGATCACAGTATAGGGCAGATGGCAGTGGCCCTTTACCACATCGGTACAGTGTGAGAGGACAGGGGGAGAGATTGGTTGCTGCAGCACTGTGGGCTGGATCTTCAGTGCCCACAGTGCTACTTCCTGCCTCATCCATCCATGCATGCTCATCCATTCCATCCATACTAAGCCATGCCATCCATACTCATCCATCCATCCATGCTCAGCCATCCCATCCATACTCAGCCATGCCCTCCATACTTATCCATCCATCCATGCTCTGCAATTTCATCCATACTCAGTCATGCCATCCACACGTATCCATCCATCCATGTTCAGCCATCCTATTCATACTCAGCCATCCCATCCATACTCAGTCATGCAATTTATACTCAGCCACCCATCCACGCTCAGCCATCCCATCCCTACTCAGCCATGCCATCCATACTCAGCCATGCCATCCATACTCATCTATACATCTATGCTCAGCCATCCCATCCATACTCAGCCATCCAGTCCATACTCAGCCATCCCATCCATACTCAGCCATGCCATCCATATTCATGCATCCATCCATGCTCAGTCATTCCATCCATAATTAGCCATTCCATTCATACTCAGCAATCCCATCCATGCTCAGCCATCCCCATCCATGCTCAGCCATCCCCATCCATACTCAGGCATGCCATCCATACTCAGGCATGCCATCCATGCTCAGCCATCCCATCCGTACTCAGCCATTCCATCCATGCTTAGCCATCCCCATCCATGCTCAGCCATCCCTATCCATGGCTCATCCACGCCACATTAGTTCTCATCTGTGCCACATCCATGTCACTACAGTGCCCATCAGTGTCACTACAGTGCCCATCAGTGCCACTACAGTACCTCACAAAAGTGTAATAGGTAGTCAAATTAGATTTGAAATGTATGCCCCTAGAACACCTGATGGTGCTCCGTGCATGTTGCGCCTCTGTATGTGGCTAGGCTGTGTAAAAGTCTCACACATGTGGTATCGTTATACTCGGGAGGAGTAGCAGAATATATTTCGGGATGTATTTTTGGCTATGTATATGCTAGATAAAAAGAAATGTACTTCTGTGCTACTAATATAAAGTAAGTGCTATATATTAAATCTAAGGCCTCGTACAGACGGGCAAACATGTACGATGAAAACGGTCCGCCGGACCGTTTTCAGAGTACATGTCTGCCCGGAGATTTCTGTATGATGGCTGTACACACCATCATACAGAAATCCGCGCGTACTCGATATGCGGCGACGAGGCCGCGCCGTCGCCGCGACGATGACACGGCGACGTGCGCGGCCCTGGCAGTTCAATGCTTCCACGCATGCGTCAAAGTCATTTGACGCATGCGAGGGATGGCGGCCGCTCGGACATGTACGGTAGGTCTGTACAGATGACCGAACATGTCCGACGGACAGGATTCTAGCGGGCATGTTTCTAAACATGTTTAGAAATATTTGCCCGCTCGAAAAAGGCCCGGCGGGCAAATGTACGCTGGAATCCTGTCCGTTCGGCTGTACAGACGACCGAACATGTCTGCTGAAACTGGTCCGCGGACCAGTTTCAGCAGACATGTTCGGTCGTCTGTACGGGGCCTAAGAGGTTGCTGCTTAACACCAACTGTTATTAGCAGACCAGTGAAAAAAGAAAAATATGTGAAGCGCTCACTTATTTCAAAAAGAATATTATGTTATGTAAATATAAAATAAATAAAATAAAGTAGTGACCCCTAGTGTGAGTATTGCATATGACATCAAATATATATTATATATATCACAATGAAAGTGGTATGTGCAACCAGTGACCTCTAGTGGGTACAAAAATCATAACACAAATATCACAATAACATTAATATGTACAACCAGTGCCCTCTAGTGGTTACAAAACGTATAACAAACACACACACACACACATATATATAAGATATCAGCATCACAATTCTTTTCATATTTCTGCTGTAGCAGACGCGACATGGCAGTGGGAGGAAGAGGAGATTTGTCTTGTGTCCCAGGGATTGCTATATCCAGACATCCTCTCGGCGAGTACAGAAGGAGTAAAGCTGCCATGGCATTCTTCAGAAAGAACATGAGGCAGGCTTCCAGTGGTGACATGTATCCCTTTACAAACCCTAGTTGTACATGGCTTGGAGCAGGTAGCTGAGGACATTGTGAAATCAAAGAAAAGGGCCATTACTGGATGAAAACTCCCCTGGATGTTACAAAGAAAAAGTCACAGGACCTATCTTTGAGCAAAAGATGAAACACCTGGAGAACATGCTGTGGAGGAACCAAGGTTTGGCATTATATAACGGACAATGTGGCTTAGAGCCTGCTGTCATTGAAAGGAGGAGCAGTGGTGTGGGTGGCTGCCTAAGTGAGGTGTTCACAACTTTTTTTCTACACAGCAACCAGGGCTGTCCACTGCCAACAGCTATCAGCAGTTGCTGCATCATATGGCAGGATAGTACATGGGGTCAAGGGCAGATGCTGATACGCTCCCAATGACAGCCCACTTGATTATTTGGGAATCAGGATGCACCACTGGCCACATCTTGCCCAGTATGCAATTGAGCCAGAGGTTCTTAATAAGAAGGCCATTCCTTCGAAATGTGCCAGCCTGTGGAGTCTCCTTCATGACTCGGCTCCCCACTACCGTGTTCGGTGATCCAAGCAACCGATGAGAGATAGCCACACATGTGGCCTGATGAGCGTTTTTTTTAACTTATGTTTGTGAGTAGACATCTGTATGATTTTATTCATATATTTTAATAAATCTGTTGGATAATTCACTAGGCCAGTGTGCCTTCTTTTCTTTTTCTATAATGTCTAGGAACCACCTGGGTTTTCCAAGGTATGTATTGAGCATGTTTCTTCTGCTAATTCATGGAGGTCCCTATTATATAACCCCAGGAAATATAATACATTGCGGTATGCCATAGTTCAGATCTGAGATGCAAACCAATCCCTCCAGAAACTTTGCATTTTGTTGTATATTTTGAAATACAAGTTTTGTATGCACAGTTTACAGTAAGAGTATTTAAAATATATTTTCCCACTTACAGTGCCTTGAGTAAGTATTCATACCATTTGACATTTTCCAAATGTTGTCACGTTACAACCAAAAATGTAAATGTATTTTATTGGGATGTGTTGTGGTATTGTATTCTGCCCTCCTGAGTCAATACTTTGTAAAACCACCTTTCACTGCAATTACAGTCTTTTTGGGTATGAATCTACCAGCTTTGCAGATATAGAGAGTGACATTTCTGCCCATTCGTCTTTGCAAAATAGGTCAAGCTCTGTCAGATTGGATGGAGAGTGTCTATGAATAGCAATTTTCAAGTCTTGTAAAAGGGGGAACTAATGCGCAAAACCACACTGACCTGGGCACTAAAACTACAATAAGTGAAATGATAAAATAAACTATGCAGCAGCCACAACTCAATAGTGCTCACACACTGATAACAAGTGAAGAATGGGGGGTGTAATGGCGCTTGCTATTTAAATCTAAATAATTATATTATCGCTCGCTAATAACACACAAAATAATAATCAGTAATGACAAATGTTTCCAAATAGCAATACAGGGAATAATTATTTTAACCTCTTTTTTTGTTCACCTACTTTTATCACTATTGGATGTCATTATTTACTTTGGAATGCAATTACCACATTGATAATATATATATATATATATATATATATATATATATATATATATATATATATATATATATATATATATATTTTTTTTTTTTTTTTCTTATTGTACTTTGGATCTCATTAATATCACTTGTGTTATCCCCCTCATCATTGCCATTGATGCCTGGTGGGTTATTAAGGATTAAGAAGTGAAACAATTTCATATATTTACCTAGATTGCTATTTGGATACATTTGTCATTACTTATTATTATTTTGTGTGTTATTAGCGAGCGATAATATAATTATTTAGATTTAAATAGCAAGCGCCATTACACCCTAATTTTCAAGTCTTGCCACAGATTCTCAATTGGATTTAGGTCTGGACTTTGACTGGGTCATTCTAACACATGAATATGTTTTGATTGTAGCTCTGGCTGTATGTTTAGGGTTGTTGTCCTACTGGAAGGTGAACCTCCGCAGACTCCAATGCCGCGTACATACGATCGGAAATTCCGACAAGAAAACAGTGGATTTTTTTCCGACAGAATTTTGGCTCAAACTTGAGTTGCATACACATGGTCACACAAAATTCCGACCATCAAGAACACGGTGATGTACAACACTACAACGAGCCGAGAAAAATTAAGTTCAATGATTCCAAGCATGTGTTGATTTGATTCCGAGCATGCGTGTTTTTTTGCGCGTCGGCATTGCATACAGACGATCGGAATTTCCGACAAGAACTTTTCCAGTCGAAAAATTTGAGAACCAGCTCTCAAATTTTTGCTGTCGGAAATTCGGACAGAAAAAGTCCGGTGGGGCCTACACCTTCCGACCAAAATCTCACAACAAACTTTTCTTGTCGGAGATTCTGACCGTGTGTACGCGGCATAACAGGTTTTCTTCTAAGATTGCCCTGTATTTGGCTCCATCCATCTTCCCATTAACTCTGACCAGCTTCCCTGTCCCTGCTGAAGTAAAGCATCCCACAACATAATGCTGCCACCACAATGTTTCACATTGCCTCCTGGAGTGCCAGATACCCAATTTATGTTTTACGGTGGGGAGGGTGTGTTCAGGGTTATGTGCAGTGTTAGTTTTCTGCCACACATTGGGTTTTGCTTTTAGTTTAAAAAGTTAAGTTTTGGTTTCATCTTACCAGAGCACCTTCTTCCACATGTTTGCTGAGTCCCCCACATGGCTTCTCCCAAACTGCAAATGGGACTTCTTGTGGCTTTCTTTCAACAAAGGCTTTCTTCAAGCCACTCTTCCATAAGGGTCAGGTTTGTAAAGTGCATAACTTATAGTTGTGGTATAATTGAGTTCTGGGTGGATACCTAAATTTGTGATTGTCTCTGTACATCTACGACCAGCCGTTTAGTGCCAACTATTTATTTCTCTCTTCTAGTTCTCTTTCTTGGGCCTCGACCCTTCATACCTTTGTGCTTAATCTATACTTTTCTTATTGAACTTCAGGAATCAGTCAAGTTTGTAACTGCCCGTTATGTTCAAAGCTGGTTTATCAGACTTCAAATATACTCCCGAAGGTTTAGCTAGATATGGGTGGTTTATCCCCCCTGGAACGACTTTAGCCCTAATGGGAATTTGATCTGCATGCATTTCATTCTTCTGAAATATGATCGTCTGTAAGCTTTAGATAGATAGCCTTCTCTCTTGAATTGCTTTTAGATCTATCTCCTGTTATCCTATGTCGTGATATACATAGAACGCATATAATTAGAAGATGTGAGCAGTTGCATCTGCACAAAAATGTTTTTCATGTATGCCATAAGTTTGACTTTAATAAACTTGGAATGTTAAAAAAATAAATAAAAAAATAATAGTTGTGCTGTGGACAGATTCTCTCTACTGAGCTGTGTATCTCTACAACTCGTTCAGAGTTACTATGGGCCTCTTGGCTGCTTCTCTGATTAATGCTCTCCTTGCCTGACCTGTCAGTTTAGGTGGACGGCCATGTCTTGGTAGGTTTGCAGTTGTGCCATACTCTTTTCCTTTTTTGGATGATGGATTAGACAATGCTCCGTGAAATGTTTAAAGCTTTTATAAGCTACTATTGCTTTAAACATCTTCACAACTTTATTCCTGACCTGCCAAGTATGTTCCTTGGCCTTTATGATGCTGTTTGTTCACTAAGGTTCTCTAACAAACCCCAAAGGGCTTCACAGAACAGCTGTATTTATGCTGAAAGTAAATTACACACAGGTGGACTCTATTTACTAATTAGGTGACTTCTGAAGGCAGATGGTTCCACTATATTTTAGTTAGGGGTATCAGAGTAAATGGGGCTGAATACAAGTACATGCCACACTTTTCACATATGTATTTGTGAAAAAAATGAAAACCATTTTCAATTTTCATTCCACTTCACAATTATGTGCCACTTTGTGTTGGTCTATCACATTGAATCCCAATAAAATACATTTACATTTTTGGTTGTAACATGACAAGATGTGAAAAATGTTAAGGCACTGTATAAGGGAAATAAAGATAGTATTACTTTTTAGTATGAGTATTTCAACAGAAGGTCATAAGTAGCACTGGCATTTTATCCAAACACAGATATTTGTTTTTACAACAGTGCATTATCAATGTATTTATATGTCATCATCTTCATCTTAGTCCAAAAATCAACTGGATTATTCCTCATTATATGATAGTGGGTGGGGTCAGGGAAATCCTGGCCTTTATAACCATGGGTCAGCTTTTCATCTATAATTGCTGGTTTAGAGCACATATATAGTCTATTATTTCCGAGGTATTTATTCCAAGCAGCATACAGTAGGAGCCTGATTTAGCTCAGTGTATTTTGGAATAATTAGTTCTATAACATTAAACTGTATCTAAGCTTTGGAAACTAAAGCTGTAAATGAGTTCTCTTTTTTCTAGAGAACATACTGACATTTATGTAGCAACTGGAAACAGGATAGTTATTTAAGGTCTCCACACTTAATTTAAGCCAGATGAAGGTGGTTCTACTTAACCCTAACTCTAACCCTAACTCTCAACCCTAACCCTAATGCTAACCCTAATGCTCAACCCTAACCCTAACCGACCTTTGACCTATGAACTTTAACCCTAAGTGCATCTTCACTTAGTGATTCTCCCCACTCTAAAACCCCTACCTTTCCCAGATTCCATTCGGTTTATTGGAAAAACCCTAAGTGCATCTCCACTTAGTGACTCTCCCCACCCTTAGAACAAAATGAATCGCCAATGTTTCACCTCTAGTTTTTAATAAGCTTTTGATAAGTATCAACTGCTACAACTGGCATTCTCAAACAAACATTGATTCCTTAAGATATATATCAGCTTTTCTGTCTTTTGCTCTCATTAGGTTGTAGTTACCTGAATATAATATTCTTTGAATTATTTAAAATTTGACCCACATAAAAAAAAAAAAAAATCTGCTATTTTGCTACATAAATAAAATGTATTTTTAAACAACTGAGCAAATCTGTGAAAACTCTGGCCCGGATTCACATACATTGGCGCATATTTATGCCGGCGTAGCGTATCTAATATATGCTACGCCAACGTCGCGCAGAGAGGCAAGCACCGAATTCACAAAGCACTTGCCTCCCAAACTGCGCTGGGTTCCCTCGGCGTAAGCCGTCGTAGGTGGAAGTGAGCGTGAGCCATGCTAATGAGGCGTGACCCCATGCAAATGCTGGGCCGAGTGCCAGACAAGTACTTAAAATGAACGGCGCATGCGCCGTCGCGTCAACGTATCCCAGTGCGCATGTGCACAATCACGTCGAAACAACTGGCTAACATACGTCGAATCACTGCCTACAGTGTGAACATAACCTACGCCCAGCCCTATTCACATACTACGTAAATGACGTAAAATACGGCGGCTTGTGTTCCTTGGTCCATACCTTTGCATGGGTTGCGCCTCATAGATAGGGAATAACTTTACGCCGGACGTACGACTTACCCAAACCGCGTATATTATGCGCCGGGCGCAAGTACGTCTGTGAATCGGCGTATCTCCCTCATTTGCATATGTGCATAGAAAATCAATAGGAGCGGCAAATGCGCCCAGCGTAAATATGCGCCCACGATACGACGGCGTAGGCAAGTTACGTCGGTCGTAGGAAGCCTATTTTTAGGCGTATCTCAGATTGTGGGCACAGCGCATAGATACGACGGCACATAGTTACACTTACGTGGCGTATCTCGAGATGCGTCGGCGTAAGTGCTTTGTGAATCCGGGCCTCTGTGTATATGTATAAAAAGTCTCCCAAACATAAAATGGTGCTTACTTCTGACAGAAAATACCAGCAACATACTGAATATAGTGCATTGTTTAATTTAGTAAAAACTTGAATATGTAATTGATAGAGAGGCAGGAGAGGTAGTAGGATATATTTTTTTGTAGCACAACAAAGGAGGAAAAAGAACCAGCCCATGAGATCTGTACATATGATTGTTCATATGTACATTAGAAATTAAAAAACAAAGACATGTTACTTTTATATCTTTTATCCATCAACATTGTTAAAAGCTATATATTTATATATGCACATTTAATTTACCTGTCCTTAGCATTACAATATAGTTCTTGGAGCTTTTGCAAGAGAAAAATACTATATATTGAAATGTACCTATTTTGCAACACCCTCTCCCTACATGCTGCTATTCATGTTTTCAGCCGTCATTTCCTTGTATTTTGCATTTTAGCCTTTAGCATAGGTGCAAAAAGAGTATAGTATTTTTTTAAAATAAATTAAATACATGTTTTAATTTGTAAAGAAATCTTACTGCCAAAAAACAAATATGATGCCAATATTTGAAAAGGACCAAGATATATATATATATATATATATATATATATATATATATATATATATATATATATATATATATATATATATATATATATATATATATATATATATATATATATATAGGAATTACAGACATCAATAGTATATAAACTATTGCAAGGAATAATATCAGGTCAAATCCAAGAATGGAATATGATGGCAATATTCAGACTTATTGGGAGCAATCAGTTGTCTTTGATCACTCAGTTCTCGATGTAGAGGTTGTGGGGTACTGAAGCAGCATCAGATGCATGCTGTACCCATGAGATCTGCAAGGCTGAAATCCAGGAAGTCATACAGTCTGGCTTCATGATGCCCACACTTAAGATGGCCCCAGTCAATTTCTATTTTATAAAGTGTCTAAATGCTGTAACAACCTAACAAAACGGACCTTAGTCCCATGGTATTTGATCACCACTGCGGTTTTTATTTTTTGCGCTATAAACAAAAATGAAGCAATCATTTTGAAAAAAAAAAAAAAATCAATATTTTTAACTTTTTGCGATAATAAATATCCCCCAAAAAGATATAATTTTTTTTCCTCAGTTTAGGCCGATACGTATTCTTCTACATATTTTTGGGTAAAAAAACCTGCAATAAGCGTTTATTGATTGGTTTGCGCAAAAGTTATAGCGTCTACAAAATAGGGGATAGTTATATAGCATTTTTATTAATATTTTTTTTTTACTAGTAATGGCGGTGATCCGCGTTTTTTATCATGACTGCGACATTATGGTGGACACATCGGACACTTTTGACACATTTTTGGGACCATTGTCATTTTCACAGCAATCAGTGCTATAAAAATGCACTGGTTACTGTGAAAATGACACTGGCAGTGAAGGGGTTAACCACTAGGTGGCGCTGTAGGGGTTAAGTGTTCCCTAAGGCATGATTCTTACTGTAGGGAGAGTGGCTTGTTGTGACACATCACTGATTGTGTTCCCGATGACAGGAACACGATCAGTGACAGTGTCACTAGGCAGAACGGGGAGATGTTGTGTTTACACTAACATCTCCCCATTCTATCTCTCCGTGAGACGTTCGTGGCTATGTCCGCGGCGATCTAGTCTGTGGGACCCATGTGTGCGATCACGGAGATCTTGGCGGGCGTGCGTGCCAGCAAAAAACGCGTCTTAAAGGAGACGTACAGGTACGTCCTTTTGCCTGCCCGTGCCATGCTGCAGATGTATATCTGCGTGTGGCGGGCGGCAAGCAGTTAATGTCAATATGGTGAGGATGTAGAACTCCCTTCCACAGTTGGTGGTATCAGTAGGGGTTGTAGATAAATTCCATAAACCTTTAGATGTGTCTTTATTCAACCATACCAACTATGTAACTATATAATCACTGCATATTTTCGTTTTACAGAGATTTTTGGAAATGTGCTTTTCAATACAATTTACCGTTACATTTCACAAATCCAAGCAAGATGGGGAAAAATTAACCATTTAGTAAAATTGTTGTTTTATATTTCCCACACATTTCCAGCATATGTTCATGTGTTCATATGTTGTTTTAACATATTTTTAGCACAACATTTTTATTTTAGATCTAATACTGTATATCTGTTTTCCACATGTTAATGTATTTTTTATTGATAATAATAAGACTCACCATAAATTCTTCCAAGGACTGATATGTTTTTCCTCGAAATTCACAGTAATTTTTCTTTTCTTTGCACTGTGGGCAGCACTGGCTGCTGTCAATTTGAATACAGCGTGGGTGCAGCCTAGGGCATTCTGGTTGAATGCAAAGTGGCCCCTCCTCTGTGCAGCGACACGGACAAGCTGAAGGTCCAGGTGTAAACTTTTCCCCAATAGCATACACAAATCCACTCTCATCCACACAGCCTTTACCCCGATAGTCTGGATAGACATATTCCTCTGGAGCTTCAGGTGTACTGACAGGATCCAAAATCGATAAGTCCTCCATAGGTTGATCTTGTACAGCATCTGATTGTACTTGTATTGTATTAACTAATTTACTACTCAATGTCTGAGTATTCAGAGTCTGTTTTTGTCTGTTTAAAACATCCTTGCTTAGTAAAGTTTTGTTCATTTTAGTTTTCCACTCTTTCATTGTTTCTTCTTTCTCTATTTTATTTTCATTTAATTTACCTTGATGTGTTTGGTTTTGACTGCCATGTACCACATGCTCCTTCTTGTCTTGGCTGTTTTTCATTTGCTGCTGATCCGTTTGTGTAATGTTTTGTACATATATAGTTGGGTTGCACAGGGCAACCATTAGGCAACAAGTTACAATAAGAGAGCTGGAGAGAGCTCCAATTGCCATTACAGTGGAGCTTGGCATTTCCTATGTTATCACCAGGTGTAGGCTCCTTCATTCAGTGTTGACCAGCAGGATCGATTCCTGTGATAGAAGAAGATAACAGTCTCTGTTCATTATTTTTTAGTCAAATATAACTTTAGAAAGAATTCTTGCTAATATTAATTTTAAGTATTGGTAAGGGTATATAGAGCACTTTAAGTTATACATACTCCAAGGGCCCTGATAGGAATATATGCTACAGTGAAATTACCCTAAAAATCAAAAACCCTCCTTGCTCCCACTAATGTACCTAGAAGTTGGCTGAAATATTCTGCTTTAACCGTTTACCGACCGCCCACCGTCGTTTTACGATGGCAAGTCGGCTCCCCTGCGCGAGAGCATGTAATATAACGTCTGCTCTTGCGCAGGCCACTAGGGGCGCGTGCGCATGCCCCCTGCTCGCCCCCGACTCCCGTGCGTGTGACCGGCGGGCACGATCGCCGCCGGGCACACGCGATCGCTCGTTACAGAGCTGGGACCGGGAGCTGTGTGTGTAAACACACAGCTCCCGGTCCTGTCAGGGGGAGAAATGCTGATCTTCTTTTCATACAATGTATGAACAGAAGATCAGTCATTTCCCCTAGTAAGGCCACCCCCCCTACAGTTAGAACACACCCAGGGAACATACTTAACCCCTTCCCCGCCCCATAGTGTTAACCCCTTCACTGCCAGTGGCATTTTTATAGTAATCCAATGCATTTTTATAGCACTGATCGCTATAAAATGCCAATGGTCCCAAAAATGTGTCAAAAGTGTCCGAAGTGTCCGCCATAATGTTGCAGTACCGAAAAAAAACGCTAATCACCGCCATTACTAGTAAAAAAAATAAAATAATAAAAATTCCATAAAAATACCCCCTATTTTGTAAACGCTATAACTTTTGCGCAAACCAATCAATAAACGCTTATTGAGATTTTTTTTTTTATGAAAAATATGTAGAAGAATACGTATCGGCCTTAACTGAGGAAAAAAATGTTTTTTATATATTTTTGGGGGATATTTATTATAGCAAAAAGTAAAAAATATTCATTTTTTTCAAAATTGACTCTCTATTTTTGTTTATAGTGCAAAAACTAAAAAACGCAGGGGTGATCAAATACCACCAAAAGAAAGCTCTATTTGTGGGGAAAAAAGGACGCCAATTTTGTTTGGGTGTCTCGTCGCACGACCACGCAATTGTCAGTTAAAGCGACGCAGTGCCGTATCGCAAAAAGTGCTCTGGTCTTTGGGCAGCAATATGGTCCGGGGGTTAAGTGGTTAATGTACTTTATGTTGAGTAATGTATAGTACAGTGATGGCGAACCTTGGCACTCCAGATGTTTTTGAACTACATTTCCCATGATGCTACACTACACTGCAGAGTACATGAGCATCATAGAAAATGTAGTTCCAAAACATCTGGGGTGCCAAGGTTCACCATCAGGGCCGGCGCTACCACTAGGCGGATTAAGCAGCCGCCTAGAGCGCACTGCCGCCTAGGGCGCCCGGCCGCTGGTTATCCTACTACTCCCCCACTGTCCACAGAGCTTGCACTATACACAGGCAGCCGCTCTGAGCCTCTGACATGTGTGAAGCAGCGTGTCCCCCCCCCCCGTCTCCGGTCTCCGCTCTGAGTCTGACACATCAGTGACAACATGTGATGTGCGTCCACACTGTCCAGAACACCCCCCCCCCCGCTCTCCACTCTGACTCGGAGCAGAGATAGTTCTGAGCAGCAGCACCAGCCCCCCCACGCTCTCCGCTCTGACGTGTGTGTGTCCAGCGTCCACCACATGTCCCCCCCCGAGGATGCTCTCCTGGACTGGCCGTGTCACATTGGAGTGGAGCCGAGAGTAATCATGGGACAGTCGCGCGGCGCCTGTCGGCGGCTCTCCGGGCTTGGCGATAGATGGAGGCGGAGCCTGGACACAGACAGAGGCAGGTATGAAGTGGGCATACGGGCGTACAGAAGAATTTTAGACTGGTGCGAGCGAGGATAAGGCTGGCAGACAGCAAACACAGGTTCACGTCCTCAGATACAAGTTTGCTGAGCCTGGTGTGTGTTGAGAAAACACTGTTTCTGTCTTAGATGCCAAGTATGTACCTACCCAACCTCCCCCCCCCAGGCTGCATTGATTGACAGTGGTGAAGCAGCATTGATGGTCACAGCTGAAACTGTAATACTGTAATTAATGGGCACAGGTGGGGCTGGGCTGTATTTGATAGGCGCTGGTGGAGCTGTATTTGACGGGCACCAGTAACGCAACATTAATGGGCACAGATGAGTGAGGGGCGCTAGTGGGGCTGCCTGCATTTGATGAGCACAGGTGAGACTGCTTTTGATGGGCGCTAGTGAGACTGCATTTGATGGATGCTGGTGAGACTGCTTTTGATGGGTGCTGGTGAGACTGCGTTTGATGGGTGCTGGTGAGACTGCGTTTGATGGGCACTGGTGAGACTGCGTTTGATGGGCACTGGTGAGACTGCGTTTGATGGGCACTGGTGAGACTGCGTTTGATGGGCACTGGTGAGGCTGCGTTTGATGGATGCTGGTGAGACTGCTTTTGATGGGCACTGGTGAGACTGCTTTTGATGGGCGCTGGTGAGACTGCGTTTGATGGATGCTGGTGAGACTGCGTTTGATGGATGCTGGTGAGACTGCGTTTGATGAGCACAGGTGAGACTGCGTTTGATGGATGCTGGTGAGACTGCGTTTGATGGATGCTGGTGAGACTGCGTTTGATGGATGCTGGTGAGACTGCGTTTGATGGGCACTGGTGAGACTGCGTTTGATGGATGCTGGTGAAACTGCGTTTGATGGGCACTGGTGAGACTGCGTTTGATGGGTGCTGGTGAGACTGCTTTTGATGGGCGCTGGTGAGACTGTGTTTGATGGGTGCTGGTGAGACTGTGTTTGATGGGCACTGGTGAGACTGCGTTTGATGGGCACTGGTGAGACTGCGTTTGATGGGCACTGGTGAGACTGCGTTTGATGGATGCTGGTGAGACTGCTTTTGATGGGCGCTGGTGAGACTGCTTTTGATGGGCGCTGGTGAGACTGCGTTTGATGGATGCTGGTGAGACTGCGTTTGATGGATGCTGGTGAGACTGCGTTTGATGAGCACAGGTGAGACTGCGTTTGATGGATGCTGGTGAGACTGCGTTTGATGGATGCTGGTGAGACTGCGTTTGATGGGCACTGGTGAGACTGCGTTTGATGGATGCTGGTGAAACTGCGTTTGATGGGCACTGGTGAGACTGCGTTTGATGGATGCTGGTGAGACTGCGTTTGATGGATGCTGGTGAGACTGCGTTTGATGGGCACTGGTGAGGCTACGTTTGATGGGCGCTGGTGAGACTGCGTTTGATAGGCGCTGGTGAGGCTGCGTTTGATGGGCGCTGGAGAGGCTGCGTTTGATGGGCGCTGGTGAGGCTGTGTTTGATAGGCGCTAGTGGGGCTGCATTTGATAAGCACATGGGGAAATTGTATTTTATGGGCACAGGTGAGGCTGCATTTCATTGGCACTAAGGATGAGCTCCGGCGTGTTTGCATAGAACATGTGCAGAGCCCGCCAGGAAGTGAGCACGGCACTGTGCTAATCACAGCCAGGGAGACATTGTCCCGATGCTCGGCTGCAGGGATCGTGAAATGTCTCCCTGGCTGTTATTAGCACAGTGCCGTGCTCACTTCCTGGCGGGCTCTGCACATGTTCTATGCTAACACGCCGGAGCTCATCCTTAATTGGCACAGGTGAGGCTGCATTTTATTGGCACAGGTGAGGCTGCATTTGATGGGCACAGGTGAGACTGTATTTGATGGGCACTGGTAAAACTTCCTGAATTTGATGGGCACAGGTGAGGCTGCATTGATTGGCACTGGTGAAGCGGCATCCCTTACAGTCACACACAGACACTGAAACACACAATGCATTCCCGTAGACACACAAAAACCTCTGGTCTGGTTCCTTTATTAAAAAGTTGTGGTGTACATGGGTAGGGCAATGGGGGTGGAGTCAGGGGTGGAGCTAAAGGTGTGAGCAGATTTTTGCATTAGGGTGTGCACCCCAAATGTATTAAAACATGAACAGGGTTAATAGGGCAGTGGATGGTGTCAGTAGAGCAGTGGATATGTCAGTAGGGCAGAGGTTGGTGTCCGCAGGGCAGTGGATGGTGTCAGTATGTTTTTGTTTGTGTTATTTTTTTAAAAGACTTTTAGGAGCTCCATTGGGGGGCTTTGGTGGAATATTAGCAGGGGGACTCTGCACCGCATGGGGTGATTAGGGTGTGCCCTGGCACACCCCCTGCGCGCGCCTATGGGTGGAGCGGGGGGGGGGCGGCAAAATGAGGTTTCGCCTAGGGTGTCAAAAATCCTTGCACCAGCCCTGTTCACCATCACTGGTATAGTATATCATTTTTTTTAGATATAGCTGTGAATAAGGTTAGCTTGGTATACATGTAAAGCCCTATACACAGGATCGGATATCTGATGGAATCTAATCCGATTTTTTCATCGGATATCCGATGAAGCTGACTTTTATCAGTCTTGCCTACACATCATCGGTCAAAAATCCGACCATGTCCAACGCGGTGACGTAAAACACTAGGACATGCTGAGAAAAATGAAGTTCAATGCTTCTGAGCATGCGTAGACTTGATTCTGAGCATGCGTGGATTTTTGACCGATGGACTTCCACACAGACAATCATTTTTTTTTATCAGTTTTTTATCCATAGGAACATTTTAAAACATGTTCTATTTTTTTCACCGATGGAAAACAAACAATGGGGCCCACACACGATCGGTTTGTCTGATGAAAACGGTCCATCGGTCTGTTTTCATCAGACAAACTGATCGTGAGTACAGGGCTTTAATTTCTTTTTTTCACTGTATAATTTATAAATGCATCAATGTACAAAAGGGCAGCCATATTTGATTATGATATAGGTAGGCTCTCCTTCCTGCTTTAGGTTACTACACAAAAGTTCTGCTTTATGTTTCTTCACACAATACAAATCTTTGAGTTAGACAGATCACCTAAAACAATGCACTGTCTGTCCAGAAGATATTTTCAGTGGTTGCTAAGAATGGAGGAAGAATGACCCCCAAAGAAAAGGCCACCGAAAAAATAGAGAGGGTAAATGACAATAGCGGAGACACAAATTGCAATAAAAACATCACTGGGGTTCTGAACCTTCCACACACCATCAAAAAAAAAAAAAAAAAAATGGGGAATGGCTATACACACATACTTTTTCACTTAAAATGGTTGTAAAGTCAGGATGATAACACACTTCTATCCCCTCTATTCTATCAAGAGCTATATAGCACTATGTGTCAGGTTTTTTTTTTAAATTCTAATTGTAAGTACTTTATCTTACAGCAATAACTTGTTGTCAGTGGCCCGGATTCAGATACCATAATGTATCTGTCGGCGGGCGTAACGTATCTCAGATACATTACGCCACCATAACTTAGGGCGCAAGTTCCGTATTCATAAAGCCTGTTAGTTTGCAAAGCTCTTTAATCAAAGGGGAGCATTGCTGATTGTTGAGCTGTAGGGGGCGTGTTCGACTTATGCAATGAGACCACTGTTTCCCCAAAGAGAGCATGACATACTATTCTGCACCTGCCGACAGGGTCAGGCTGTGGCTGCTTAGAAAAAACGCAAAATGAGAGACATATTTTGCTTTGATGCACCTTGAATGTATTTAATTGGACTTTAAAGAGAACCAGTTTTAAAGGACTCTGTATACTAAGGAAGGATTTGTATTTGCAATATTATCCAGTTTTATTTGCATTGTTCTAGGCTGACTTTTGGTATTGACAGAAGTATTACTCTGTCCAAATGTAAAAGAGTGATGAAAATGTGTGGTTTCTGATTTCATTATGAACAAAATGTTACATTATCTTTATACATCTTTGCAATCTTTTTTATATAGCTAAATGCTGTGGGGCAGATCCACAGAGAGAGTACGCCGGCGTATCTACTGATACGCCGGCGTACTTTCAAATTTCCCGCGTCGTATCGTTGTTTTGAATCCTCAAAACAAGATACGACGGCATCTGAGTTAGATCCGACAGGCGTACGTCTTCGTACGCCTTCGGATCTAAGATGCAATTCTTCTGCGTCCGCTGGGTGGCGTTCCCTTCGTTTTCCACATCGAGCATGCAAATTAGCTATTTCCGATGATCCACGAACGTACGAGCGGCCGGCGCATTCCTTTACGTCGTCTCTAGTCGGCTTTTTTCGGCGTATAGTTAAAGCTGCTATTTCGTGGCGTACTCAATGTTAAGTATGGCCGTCGTTCCCGCGTATAATTTCCAATTTTTTTTTTTTGCGTAAGTCGTTCGTGAATCAGGATGGACGTAATTTACGTCCAGGTCAAAACCAATGACATCCTTGCAACGTCATTTTGCGCAATGCACGGCGGGCATGCGCAGTTCGTACGGCGCGGGGACGCGCTTCATTTAAATGAAACACGCCCCCTATCCGCCCAATTTGAATTCCGCGCCATTACACCGCTTGAGATACACTACGCCGCCGTAACTTACGGCGCAAAATCTTTATGGATTCAAACCAAAGCCAGGTAAGGTACGGCGGCGTAGCGTATCTCAGATACGATATGCCGGGGCAGATCTTTGTGGACCAGCCCCTGTGTCTATACTTTTAGATGTTGTATTATTAAAGATACATATTTTATACATATATTTTTGCATACGCCTTTTTCACTGCCCTTTAAAGTCCCACCAGAGGGTCTCTATTTGTTTCAGTTTTAGATAATGTGCTGGAAGTAAAGTAAAAAAAAAAATCTGCTGTGTAAATTGTTGAAGCTGTATAAATGCATATAATAACAATAACAGTAATAATAATATGCCTTGTAGAATTGCAATAAATGCAAATGAGTATTTAGATACTTGTATACATTCTGTTGTTTTGGCTTTTTCAACTGATTTTGATTCTGTGTTTACATACTGTATAAAATACTCTTTTGTGCTCCCCTCTAACATTGGTTTAATTTTGTTAGTAAGGTTTACGCTTAGTTAGGGTTACACTTTGTCAACTCTGGAGCTAAGCCTCATTTTTAAAATCAAGTCCTGCCCACCTACCAATCCCCCTGTCCTAAAAAGTTCTTACTGACTACTAGGGCACTTTTAATGGATTTATAATAGAAAATGGGTGGAGGTTAGCTCAATGGCTCACGTCCAGTCTAATGCTGGCTATACTCTATTAGTTTTTATTTCACAAAGAATTTGTTGAATTTTTACAGCAAAGTACATCAACCTTGCACATGTACTGTGAAATACAGAGGTCACAGTGGTAATATAACAAATGTAAAGTACAGTTCCCATTAACCTTGCTATCAACGAGAATGTCAATGCAAAAACAAATAACACCCACAGTGAAGTTAGCTTAATGGTGCACACGTATAAGGCACAAGTGGTGGATATCCAGTCCTTTGGCAGCAATTCAGTGAATGCCTTATTAGTTATTTTTTATCTCAGCCAGTGAGAAGATTTCCCCATCAAAACACACACAAAGTGGATGGAGGAATCCTGCCGACACTCCCAGCTGAACGAGCTAACTTTCAATCAGTGTATAGCCAACTTTAAAGTGTTACTAAACCCACAATAAAACATCAGTTTGTATATGCATAAAGCATGCCTGTTATACTCACTGCAGAACCTAAGGGGTTAATCCTCTGCATTGTGTAAAAAGACTGTTTGATCCTATATATCCTATAGATCCTCCCCTTCTTGCATTGCTCCCAAAACATGACTGGAAAATACAGAGTTACTGGAGTCATGCTGCATATGCTCAGTTTAGTGTGCATTCCTATTGAGTGGGCGTGTTGCCCCTTGTATCAGACCGTCGCTGCAGCTAAATGCAGCGTGGACACTTGTGGTGCCCTTTTTTATGTATTATATGTGGGTTACACATGGTCCCGTTAGAAGGATGAGACGCCCAGCACCTGATTGATCGCCTCCTCCCCTCTTTATATAAAGAAGGCTGTTGGTGATCGTTCTGGGTTACCAGGAGCTCAGGAGACCCAGAGACCTGTGTGGTTTCCCCATCCATTGGCTTATGAGCGGTCTTAGCCCCTGTCAGAATTCAGCTGTCCCTGATTTTACTTCCATTTTTTGGGGCTGATGCTCACCCAATTGTGCTCTTGGTAAGTGGAGTTTTGTTCTATTAGATGATGGGGCTATTTTGTGGTAAATAATGGCATATATTATACTATTATTGTTTTTTATCTTGTTTCAACTCCAAGCATATACGTTATGGTCACCTGTCTGTTAGCCTTTGGGGGGGGGGGGGGGGGGATTTTGACTAGTTGTCAACATAGGTCAGTAGCTCTACCATCTCTTCATTTAATTTTTTTTATTTTTCAAAGAATTGTTGCATGTATTTAGTTTTTGTGATGTATATCATCTGATCAGAGCATGGGCTTTTAGACGTAGGGAGGTTTGCCTGTGTGTATTTTTATTAGTAATTTCTAGTAATGGTTTTAAATTATATACAGTTAGCAGGCCGTTTGAGTTTTTTGTCTGCTCCACTTCAGGGGTGGGCTCTTCCCAATGCAGGTTCCCCTATGTTTTTCTCGCTATAGCCGAAACAAGTGGTTCTAAACCCCAATCCTCAAGTACCCCCAACAGGCCATGTTTAGATAAAATAGCTATCCAAAATACCAAGCCATTGACTTTAAAGCACCTGTACAAGATAAAGGAAAGCCTGCAAACATGGCCTGTTGGGGGTACTTGAGGACTGAGGTTAAAGCGGTGTTTCACCCTAAAAAACAACTTTATAGCATCTCATTCAGCATAGTAGCGCGAGCTACAGTATGCCTTTATATATTTTTTTGGCGCCGTACTCACTGTTTAATCGCGTAGTAAAATTTCCTATTCAGAGGGCTTGTGATTGACGGCCGGCTATGGCGCGTCACGCTTCACGAAAATAGCCGGAGTAGGTCTCGGCTCTTCCTGGCGCTATACGGCGCCTGCGCACAGACATCGGAGCTGACTGCGCAGGCGCCGTGAAGAGCAAACACCTATTTCGGCTATTTCCGTGAGGCGTGACGCGCCATAGCTGGCCGTCAATCACGAGCCCTCTGCATAGGAACGCCCATTTCCCTGAAACTTTACTACGTGATTACACAGTGAGAACAGCGCCAAAAAAAATATAAAGGCATACTGTAGCTCACGCTACTATGCTGAATGAGATGCTAGAAAAAAAAATTAGGGAGAACCCCCGCTTTAATAACCACTGGCCTAAATTAATATGATGGTCACATAAGGTAACAACATTTATTTTCTTTTTGTTTGTTTTTTGGTTTGTGTGTTGTTGTTTTTCTCGTCCCCTTCTCCCTCCTTCTTCCCTCTCTTTTCCATGGGACAGGGAGTTTCATATATATACTTATATTTACATTAATTTACTGTTTTGTGCTTATTATAAGAGATGGAAGCCCTGAAGAAGATGTTACCATGCAATGCGTAATCATTTTTCATTGTCTGACCACTAACCTTAGGCCGCGTACACACGATCGGTCAAAACCGATGAAAATGGACTAAAGGACCGTTTACATCAGTCCAAACCGATCGTGTGTGGGCCCCATCAGTCAGTTAACCTTCGGTCAAAAAAATGAGAACTTGCTTTAAAATTTAACCGATAGACGCCTAACCGATAGGTCAAAACCGATCGTTAGTATGCAAAAGCATTGGTTAAAAACCCGCGCATGCTCAGAATCAAGTCGACGCATGCTTGGAAGCATTAAACTTCGTTTTTTTCAGCACGTCGTTGTGTTTTACGTCACCGCGTTCTGACACGATCGGTTATTTAACCGATGGTGTGTAGGCACATCAGACCATTAGTCAGCTTCATCGGTTAACCGATGACAACGGTCCTTCGGACCGTCCTCATCGGATGGCTTGATCCTGTGTACCGGGCCTAAGTCTTGTTTTTTATATATGTGGAAATTACCCATTTGATGTGATATGTTCACTTTTAACGATTTGTAATAAAGATATGACTTTTTAAATAAACAGTCTGTACAACTATTGTGATTTGAGATATCAGGGGGACATCGCTCAGAGTCCTCATCGATATTTATTCTTGCTTCAGTATGAAAACTCCTCCTACAAGCTTTAACCAGGCACTAAAAGGAGTCAGGCCCCGTACACACGACCAGTTTCCTCGGCAGAATTCAGCTTCCGACCGAGTTTCTGGCTGAATTCTGCCGAGGAAACTGGTCGTGTGTACACTTTCGGCCGAGGAAGCCGACGAGGAGCTCGACGAGGAAATAGAGAACATGTTCTCTATTTCCTCGTTGTTCTATGGGAGCTCTCGTCCCGCCGAGCTCCTCGGCGGCTTCAGTGCTGAACTGGCCGAGGAACTCGATGTGTTTGGCACGTCGAGTTCCTCGGCCGTGTGTACGGGGCCTAACTGCTATATACTGCTGATGAGAAAAGGTATTTAGTGGTTTATATTTACTAAAATGATTGCATTTCCACGTTCTGTGTACTGTGGGAGACCAGCTATAGTGAATGCAGGGTCCTGGGTTTAGTAATGTCAAGGAAGCCAAACACCTAATGACAAAATAGAACTAGGTTCTTAGGGTTTCACAGAATATGCCTTTCTGGTTCATAAAGAAATAGCAGTCCCAAAAAAAAGTAGTCAAGCAATACTCTTGCAAGATATAGTACATTTTATTTTTTTAAGTTGCTGTGAGCGTGCAGGGATGGGGGGTGTTCAGCATCAGATATCATCAGCATATGCCATGAACTATCAAATAGTCAGTGCACTTGATGGTTCATAGTTTGCTATTTTAATAATACCTGCTATAAATTGAAGGGATCCCTAATAACTGCTGCAGTTTGTCAGTATAAAATATTTTTCTATATATCTCAGAGAGGGGTTTTATGTGTCTGCATGATAAGGAATCATTTTAGAAGCAAGGAAATGTTAGAAGAATTCACAATGAACACTTACTGTACTGGCAGAAAGTATACTAAATTCGATATAAATTCAAGTGACATCTGACAGGCACTCATCCATGATTAAACATGTTAAATATCATAAGACCTATCTCAGTTATGTATTATATATGAAATACAGAATAGACCAATTTGTGACTTCTTGCTACAGGGATGTCGTTCAGAACAATGCTTTACCAGTATGAGGATAAATTAAGTTAATACACATTTTTGTGCTATTCTTTAACCTCTTGGGTGATATATTTATCATGTTCTTTTTAAATATTACAGAATGTTAAATATGATTTTATGTTGTTAATTATTTATGCACAAATATAGTCATATTAAATGTGAAGTGTATATTGTTGATGTGGTAACAAAATGTAGTGATCCCATAGCAAGATTAAATGGACGTTTCATTTATACAAATGCTTCCTTTACAATATCATGTCAGTGACTCTCTAGGTCAGTAGTGATTAACTTAAAAATTATAGATGGCCTCACATGTGGTCCCTGACACCTCCAGAGGGCTGCAAAATTGTGATTTGTTATTATGCACTGAAGTGCCTTGAATGGAATTAAGCAGTTTATTCCAAATTAACAGTATGTAATGCACTTCAACCCTTATGCCGCGTACACACGATAATTTTTCGGGTTGTAAAAAACAATGTTTTTTAAAAATGTCATTTAAAACGATCAAATGTGGGCTTCAGAGCATTTTTCGGGTTCTGAAAAACGGCCAATTTTTTTTCCAAACATGCTTTATTTTTTCACGACGTTTTAAACAATGTCGTTTTTCGGGTTGTAAAAAATGATCGTGTGTGGGCTTTAATGATGTGAAAAACCCGCGCATGCTCAGAAACAAGTTATGAGACGGGAGCGCTCGTTCTGGTAAAACTACCGTTCGTAATGGAGTAAGCACATTCATCAAGCTGTAACAGACAGAAAAGCGCAAATCGTCTTTTACTAACACTAAATCAGCTTATGCAGCCCAAAGGGTGGTGTCATCCGAATGGTACTTCCCCTTTATAGTGCCGTCGTACGTGTTTTACGTCTCCGCGCTTTGCTAGAGCATTTTTCTTTAACGATCGTGTGTAGGCAAGGCCGTTTTAATGATGAAGTTGAAAAAAACTTTGTTTTTTTCTAGAGCCGCAACAACGTTGTTTTTTACAACCCGAAAAATGATCGTGTGTACGTGGCATTAGATATATTGATGCACACTGAAGAATAAGTAGAAGCAACGTATGCTTCATCATTAGTGTCAGTGGCTGAGTAACAGTAACTCCCAGCATCAGTGTCAATGGCTGCAAAAGTAAACCCTCAGCATCAGTGAGACCACAATAATATCCCCAGTAATTGGTGTCTGTGGTGGCATTCATAAACCCCAGTATTGGAGGTAGCAACCACAATAGTAATTTCCAGCATTGGTGCCAGTGACAACCATTTTTAACCCACCATTGGGGTCAGTGAAAAAAAAATATTAATCCCCACATTGGTAGTGAGCAGCAGTGCTATTTGTAACCCTTCATTGGTGGACAGTGGCAACTCTATTAACCTCCACTGGTCTGTGGCACCACTCATTTGTTGTAAGTTGGCAGTGTTATTTAACCACTCACTCCATAATGGCTCTCAGTGGAAGTGTTAATTAACCCCTTCCACCCTGCATTGGTGGTCAGTGGCAGTGATGTTAACCTCCCAAACACATTGGTGATCAGTGGTGACATTGGTGCTATTCTGTACATAGATGGTGTACAGAATGCCCCCCAGCAATATCCTTTCCTGCTTGTGTGATTGGCTTTCTAAATTTCCCAGAAGTTTTTTCTCAACAACAGTGGAGTTACTCTTTAACAAGAATTAGACAATGGGGTACAAAGAAATGCTACAGACAAGATCAGAAACTCCAGTATAACAGGAATATTCTGGACTGAGGTAGGAAAGTTAGTACCTTGGGGGTCAGTTTGCATACCAGAATTTAACCTGTCATTAATGGCTTAAATTTTGTCCGAAAACATGAATCATAGGTATTGATAGATAATTTACTTTGGTTAGGATGCCTAGAATGTAAGTCCTTATATAACCCAGTGACAGCACACTCCCTGCAGCTATGGGATAGGCTCAAAGGCCCCTTTAAACTGCACTCCCCACACTACCCCTTAATATTCCTTCCTAGGCAACCCGCTGTTCTGGCTGGCTCACATAGACCCAGATGCTTTTACAATTTGGAAGTGTTTTGGTTTAACTAGACTAATCACTCTGGTCACTTCCTCTTCCCTGAAAAACAGGGAAATCTTCCGTGCCTCTACATCACCGGCTAATATGACACTGTACAAAGGCATCTGCAACTCTGATCATCACGCTCCAGGTATTATTTATAAATTGTACACCTCACGACTACATCTTCCCACCTCCCCTCCTATACAGCCCTTTTGACTTATGACCTGAACGTCTCTCTAGAACAGGAATATTGGGATATACATCATTACAGCTTCTAAACAGACTATAGCAAGGGCCTGTAAATCCTCATCTCTCTTCTCGGTAGAGTCTAAAAATAGGGTCACCCAAGCTATGATCCATAGTAAGATTGAGGCGACCATCCTAAATAAGATCCCACGACACCTGAAAATATGGCAACCATGGGTGGATCACTTCCTCCCCCCATGATTCAATCCCAAGCTCCTGGAATCTTAGGGTTGGGAGACCAATCTCCTACTATAGTTATTCCCTTATGCTGTTACGGAACCGACGGCCTCTTCCCCCTCTCTCTTTGCCGTTTCCCATACACTCTTCCCTCGCTCTCTTTTTTCTTTCTTCTTATCTTTTCCTCCTAGATGTCTTTCATCTCCCTCCTCAGATGTTACCTGAAGATATGTGGTCAGGGCCACCCGGGGTACTCCTCTGAGACCCTTTCCACAAACATTACTCTCCTTTGTAAATAATTGTACTATAACTGCCTGTGCCACGTGCGCCAAATGAAAGTTTTCTCTCCCCTACACTTTCTCTATTTATGTTGTAATATTTATCATCTGGTTAACATGTACGAAGACACTGGCTCATTGTTCAACATTGTCATTGTCTCTCATGCAATGTTTGTTATCAATCTACCTATAATAAATAAAAATATTGAACAAGAACATATCTTCTGCTGCAGGGTTATACCTAAAGTACTGACATTTAAATGTAAGAACTGAGGCTGGGTTCACACTATTGCGATGCAAGACATTGCATGTGATTCACACTGCATTGCTGTGCACAACACATGCAATGTTTGTGCGATGCAAATTCAGCCATACAGTTTGTATGGCTGAAATTACATTGCATTCACACCAAAATGGTGCATGATCCTTTTTTTGGTCCACACTGAAATTGGATCGCATGGGTGTTCAAATTCATGCAATTCGATTCCACAGTTTGCACTGCATTCTGCGAACAAATTTTGGGGGTGCATTAATTAACATTAACATTCTGAAGGTAACGTACCGCACCAGGTAGCAAATCCAAAAGATTCACCTCCTCTGCACTCGGCAGGTACTGCCTCTGTATGCAAGTGAACGAAAAAAATCCGGATAGCGGCACTCCAAGTTGATGTATTTCATTGAAAAACGTACATACAGCATACGGAATCACAGATGAAAACTGAAGTCATAGCTAAAATAAAAGTCACAGCACACTGATATATATGTACAGACATAAAACCTGAGTAATCGTGCATGTGATTGCTGATTTATGTGTAGCCAATTGGATTTGAACACTCACACTGATAATTGGAACAGCTGAAACCATTGCTGGAACCAAAAGGAACCAGCAAAAGCCTCTGTAATTCTTTATAAGAAAGTACATAATATAAAAAAAAAAAATACGTTTCCATATATGAAGAAAGAAAAATAAAGCACATATAAACCAAACATTTAAAAAGTAGGAAAAATTATAAATGCAATAATAAAAATAAATATAATACTTGAAAACAGATTACATAATATATATATATATATATATTTTTATGATAAATTTGGGGATCATTTGGTGATCAATTTTGAGATAAATTTTGTGAATATTGTTTTTTTTTTTATAGGGTTCGGATATTTGCTATTTTTCCCTCTACAGTAAAGTTATGTTTACATTGTAACTATCATGCTTGTAGAGCAGAGATGTTCTATTTTAAATGTTCCCCTTTTCTTTTTTGTCACAGGAGTACTGTAGGAGTAGTTTGAATGCCGACAAGGTTCTTCTCTTTTTATGCATTTATACATTATTTAATTTGACCATGGTATATTTTATATTATTTAATATCATTTTCCTTAAACAAGACCGTTCCTTGCCGTCATGTGGGCAGTTCTCTGCTATGATTTCATATAGGGCCAGATCCACAAAGCAGTTAAGCTGGCGTATCTATTGATACGCCGCGTAAATGCTAGTTTGCTCCGGCGTATCTTTGTTTTGTATCCACAAAACAAGATACGCCTGAAGCTGGGCTAGATCCGACTGGCGTACGTCTTAGTACACCGTCGGATCTAAGATGCATATTTCCGCTGGCCGCTAGGTGGCGTTTCCGTCGATTTCCGCGTCGAGTATGCAAATTAGCTAGATACGGCGATCCACGAATGTACGTCTGGCCGGCGCATTTTTTTTACGTCGTTTCCGTAAGGCTTTTTTCGGCGCTTTTTCCCGCGTCAAATTTTGAAAATTGTATGTCGTTTGCGTAAGTCGTTCGCGAATAGGGCTTTGCATAGAATGACGGAGCATGCGCACTGGGATACCCCCACGGACGGCGCATGCGCCATTCAGAAAAAACTTCATTTACGTCGGGTTAAGACGTATTACCATAAAACACGCCCCCATCTCATCCATTTGAATTGCGCGCCCCTTACGCCGACAGAGATACACTACGCCGCCGTAACTTACGTATTCTTTGAGAATACAGGAAATGCGCTGTAAGTTACGGCGGCGTAGTGTATCTGAGATACACTACGCCAGCCGTAAAGAAGCGCCACGCTTCGTGGATCTGGCCCATATTCTTTTCCTCTGGTATTCCTGCGACAATATGAACACTATTGCACATTTATGCACATAACAAAAACATTTTTAAGGATTCTATATACACAAACTTATATATGTTATGTTATCTGTTTTCTAGTATTATATTTATTTTTATTATTACATTTATATTTTTTCATACTTTTTCCATATGCTGTGTACTGTTTTCCATTCAATAAAAGACATTAACTTGAAGTACGGCTATCCAGATCTTTTTTGGTCATTAACTTAATATTGACACCTGCAGCGGTTCCCAGAGAGCAGTGTGAACTTTCTGCTGCGATGCAGGAATCTGCGCAGGAATCAAGGTGGTTGCTGTATCGAACCTGTGTGAACCAAGCCTTAATGTTCAAACCCAGGCAACACCATAATGTAGGTTATCTGTGGTTTGATTCACCTTGTATATGAAGAAAAGTAACTATACTGCTATGCATATTGTTGAGATTTCACAAAAAAAAAAAAAAACTTTAAGAATAGTGTAAGATAAGACTTAAATATACTTAATAAATTAAATAAAAAAATGGCATAATGAAAATTAACAGGTACTGTAACACTGTATTTGTAGCACCACAAACTAAAAACTTAGCTGATAAAACCCTTCCTCCCCTCATGAAGACTACTTGGATATATGACATAATTTGCCTAAGCCGGGAAAATTAAACGCAATTGAAAAAATGCAAAAAAAAATAAAAAAATTAGAACAAGTAAATATGATAATATGACATATTTCCTTAATCATTTACTAATGTTAGCAGTATACGGATTAAAAAATAGTCAATGTTGAATGCAAGAGTTAAGTTCTGCTTTAAATCGTTGCAGATGATTATTTAACACCATTTATTGGTTCCACCATAATCTGTACTTGGATCATTATTTAAACATGATAGTCTTGCTATACAAAATAAACGCATCAGCATTTGTACGAATTCAGCAGAACAGAGAAAAGAAATCAATGAAATTGCTTTCACTGTTCCTAATACTAGAAAGAAAGTAACACATTCAAACAGGAAGATATAATAACACACACTCCACTCTGTAATGATACTTCAGTTATTTTGTAGCCAGTATACCAGGACAGATTTTCAATTCTGTCCTTTATCTTTTACAGAAAAGGGATAATATCGATGCTGAGAAGACCACCGGGGTATACATAATTAATCTCCATACACACACTATTTTTAAGTAAAACTACAGTTTTGTTAAGAGAAAAATAAAGCAATTCCATCTGGACAAACTATAAAATGTGCAAGGATTTTAAGTAAACTTTGTTGTAGATTCCAATCTTTGTTGGTTTGCAAGAAAGTGATGTTTTCCTTATCACACTCTTTTCTAAACTGACTGGGGATGGGAGTATCTGTCTTCATTAACAAAACCTGTACAATGTAGGTATTGCAATAAGAAAAGTAGCATATTTGAAACTTGTATACTGTACAATCTTTCAGAACCTCTCAGTAAGAAACACATCTAAGTGTGTTTTCAACGGTAACTAGTGTAAATTTCAAAATTTGACACATTAGTCTCCTGGCACCTTCCACTCAGCAGGTAAACAGGTCCCTTATACTGTAGATATATTTCACCTAAGTAAAGTTCACCTCTACCAGAGTTCAGTTTAAAGTGTACCTGTGCCCAGACTGTGCACATAAGCAAGGATTTTTGACACCCCAGGTGAAACCTAATTTTGCTCATTTTTGACTCCACTCCATTTACCCTGCCCATATATACACAACCTTTTTAAACTAACTCAAATTCAGCCTCACCAGTGCCCATCAATGCAGCCTCACCAGCACCCATCAATGCAGCCTACTAGCACCCATCAATGCAGCCTATAAGTGCCCATTAATGAATGTTTGCTTGCTTCCATTCATTAGGGTGTCAGGACACAGATACAGTCCTCTACCACCGCTGCACCTCTGACACTGTGCGAACGGAGCAGGGGCTGCCTGCTGATGCTGAGACTTAGTTGCTTGCTGCAGAGAGAAGAGAGCAGAAACACCAGTGGTCAGGCGCCATAGGCAGCTGCCTAGTTTGCCTAGTAGTAGCACCGGCCCTGCATAAACTTGTGAATAGGGATGAGCTTGGTTTAGGGCTTTCGGTGTGGATGAACATGACATGTCTCTATGTTCGTATTTAAACTCTACATTACGCTATGTACCCATACCTTTTCTCATAGGGGGTGGGATGGCATTTGGGTACACCTTTACTAGAAAAAATACCTTGTTCTCATGAACATGGTACTCCATCCCATGTTGAGGGGGAAAATGGGTTTAAAAGTGAAAAAAAAAGTATACACATTTTTTTCTCTTAAATGACTCTAAGCAGTCATTCATAGTTCTGAAGGTAACAAAATCTATATTTCTGGGTGACAAGGTTCCACAATCTGACGACCAACAGATTATTGAACAGAATGACGTTATGTATTGACAAACACCTAATATACTGTAAATCATATGTAAATTTTGTCTTAGAAGATGTAATGTGTTTTTATAAGCTATCTACACCTTGTAATATAGGCATCTAACCGATTGTTTTTTCCTATAAATTAATGTAACTATATTTTATTAATGCAACAGAAGGAATCACAACAGGAATGTTTAGTGTTTGGATCTGGTCATTCAATCTCAGGTGAAAAAACAAACTCCTATATGTGTACTTGTGTTTTGTCTGATTTATGGCTAGTTTATAAGAAACATAGAAACATAGAAGAGTGATTTTTATTTATTTTTTTGCCTGAGGATAGATCTATATTTGTCATTCAAAGCATGTTTTAAGCTGCTTAATGTCAACTGACACATTACCTCTACTGGAAGTCTAGTCCAAGCATCAACTATTCTTTCCATAAAGCAATACTTTCTAAGGATTGTTTTAAACTTTCCACCTATTGGTTTGTTTTTTTTGTCCCCGTTTTCCTGATCTTAGCTTTATATTAAAATGACACCCTTAATACATTTGAAGGTTTCAGTCGTGTTTTCACTTTCTCTCCTTTTCTCCAAACTTACCTACCTGTAGACATGTGCAATTAATTTTGGTACAAATACAAATTTTTGGTTATTCTGAGATTTGGGTGTATCCGAAGCTCCAAATTAAATAGTAACGAATAGTAATGAATTTAATTGAAATCAGTTAAAATGTTTTTTGTTTATTCATTTACTAACTATTTCCAACTTTTCCAAACAATTATAATTTTGATCAGTCGAAAAACAATCAACCGATTCAAATTCTGTGTGAAGAAAAACTGGTTTCTAAGCAGTGACCCGGGAAGCCGTCTGCCCATGTCCTTAACAACTGATGACTCATCAATAGGGATGGGCTATCTATTCAAGTCAAACATGAGTTCAACTCGAACATTGCCTGTTTGCCCGTTCGCCAAACAGCAAACAATTTTGAAAAGCTGCGGAACACCCTTTAAAAGTCTATGGGAGAAATCAAAAGTGCTAATTTTAAAGGTTAATATGCAAGTTATTGTCAGAAAAAGTGTTTGGGTTCCCGGGTCCTGCCCCAGGGGACATGTATAAATGCAAAAAAAAGTTTTAAAAACTACCGTTTTTTTCGGGAGCAGTGATTTTAATAATGCTTAAAGTGAAACAATAAAAGTGAAATATTCCTTTAAATGTCGTACCTGGGGTGTGTCTATAGTATGCCTGTAAAGTAGTGCATGTTTCCCATGCTTAGAAAAGTCCCGGCACAAAATTACATTTCTAAAGGAAAAAAGTCATTTAAAACTACTCACAGCTATAATGAATTGTCGGGTCCCGGCAATACAGATCAAAGTCATTGAAAAAAAACCAGCATGGGTTCCTCCCTTAGTCCATTACTAGGTCCTTTGGGTTTGGTATGAATATTAAGGGGAACCCTGAACCAAATAAAAAATAAAGCGTGGGGTCCCCTCCAAATTCCATATCATGCCCTTCAGGTCTGGTATAGCTATTAAGGGGAACCCTGCGCCATTTTTTTTAAATGGTGTGAGGTTCCCCCCAAAAATCCATACCAGACCCTTATCCGAGCATGCAACCTAGCAGGCCGCAGGAAAAGAGGGGGAATGGGAGCGTGCCCCCCTCCTGAACCATACCAGGCCACATGCCCTCAACATGGGGAGGATGTCCCCATGTTGATGGGGACAAGGGCCTCTTCCCCACAACCCTTGCCCGGTGGTTGTGAAGGTCTGCGGGTGGGGGGCTTATCGGAATCTGGAAGCCCACTTTAACAAAGGGGAACTCCAGATCCCGCCCCCCTATGTGAATTGGTAAAGGGGTACATTGTACCCCTACCATTTCACAAAGAAAAAGTGTGAACATTTTTAAAATGACAGGATATGGCTTGGGACAAGTCCTTTATTAAAAATAAAAAATAAAAAAAATCATTCCAGCGATATGTAATCCGGTCTGTCCAGCGTTGTAATCGATGTCCAGCGATGATCCATTCTCCAGCGATGCTCTCCACTCCAGCGAGGAACGACGCACAATCCTCCCTGCACTGGAGGCACCCAGGTTAATGACTCGCAAGCTGTTTGACAGTTCTTTTATAACCGAGGGCGGGGCCACCCCGCCCCCTCTAACTTGCATATTAACCTTTAAAACCTTTAAAATTATCACTTTCGATTTTTCATATTCGTGTCCCATAGACTTTAACGGTGTTCATGTGTTTGAACAACTTTTTTGCCTGTTCGCATGTTCTGCTGCGAACCGAACCAGGGGGGGGGGGTGTTAGGCTCATCCCTACATGTATAAATATTTTATGCACTGCAGCTCACTGAGTCACCTACCTGCCTGAAACTGTCTTTGAACAGGCACTCCAGGAATGGCCTACAGTCAGGTATAGGCTTGGCTAGACTATATCAATATATATATATATATATATATATATATATATATATATATATATATACAGTATATATATATATATATATATATATATATATATATATATATATATATATATATATATATATATATATATATATATATATTAAATGCACTGCAGCTAGCTGAATCAACTGCCTGCCTGAAGTATATTAGAAACAGTACACCAGAAGCTGTCTGCAGTGAGATCTAGCAAAACTGAAAACAGTGTATATACATATATATAAATTTATACAAAGCCGGGATGTGTATATATATATATATATATATATATATATATATATATATACACACTACAATATACTGCAGCTACCGCCTTCTTTGTTTCAAGTGGGATAGATCGTATTTGACCACCCACCTCACCACCAGCATTTGCCTCCCTTTGTAACTATATGCCATGTGCTGAAGCACCAGTTAAAGCTGGGTTTCCTGTTTTGGGACCCCCTATTTTTGTTCCTTATTCTCACAGGTATATTAGCTTATCACCCTCTTTTCTCCCCCAATCCTTCCTCCTTCCCCTCCCTTGCCCTCCCTCTCTCCCCTCTGTCCCCACCCCCTTCCATAAAACCCCCATCCCTTCCCCTCCTTGGTCCAACCTTTATGCCCCCCCCTTCCTCCTTGCCATTCCCCCCTACCCCCTCCCCCTTTCCTCCCCTTTGCTGCCCCTCCCCCTCCCCCTATTCGTTTCTTCCTCTCCCCATCTCCGGGTTTGTAATTTCCCCCCTTTCCCCCCTTCCTTCACAACCCCCCTCCCCTGCTTTCCCCTTACCATCCTCCCCTTTTCCTCCTTCCCCCTCCTTCCTTTCCATACCTCCTCCAGATCCCCTTTCCCCCTCCCACCCCTTTGCCCCCCCTTGTCCCCCCTCCCCCCTCCTTCCTTTCCCCCCTTTTTCCCCCCATCTCCCCTTCCCCTCTTTCCCACCCCTTTTCTTGTTCCCCTTTCCCTTGCCCCCTCCTATTCTCCTCACTCCTTATCACATTGCTTCACTTCCCCATCACTTAATTATTCACTTTTTATCATGTGGTCACGTTTTTACACACTTTTCACCCCTTGAACTCTGTTGATTACATTTACTTATGGTTACTATATCTAGCTAGTAGGTCCATCTCCACATACATCCCCCTTGGTCGCTGTGGGAGACCCCAACTGGTGACCCCTGGCCTTTTGAACTGACAGGATATTTTAGTTAAGCAGCTCAGCCCTTGCCACCCAATGTATATATTATACCATTTCTTTGTCAGGTTTGATTGTATGAAGTTTTTTATGCTTGTAAAATCTGTTTAGTTACTGATTGTATGTTAGTTAATTTCAGAATTTTTCCTGACGAAGCGGCAACTGGCCGCAAATCTAGTAGAGACATTTTCTGTGACTCCTGCTTCCACCGTGATTTTCTCCTCTTGGGGTTTATTAGTTTGGTGATATGTATGGTCTGTCACTACGTTTTTATATTGTATATTTTTGTTTGTGTTTTATTGATGTTGTATTAATAAAAAAAAAATATTTTCATATATGTATCCACATATTTGAATTTATCTATTTACCTGTACCGCAATAGTCCAACTGCCACGTTTTTTTGTCATTTTTGGTTTTGGGGACTAAAAGTCCTATCTCTATTCAATTACATTTTTGGATGATAGTACTATTAGTTAACAATATTATGCGTTTTTCCTAGAGACTAAAATTCAATACAAATGCGCTGAAGTCTGAGAAATTGGCCAACTGGAATACCCTTGATAGTGTGTTTAGAGTGACTAGATTGGGCCGATAATAAACTATTGCTGGCTAGTGGTTTCCTAAAAATTTGTTTTAGCACTCTATTAGATGAATGCGATATGCGTACATCCAGAAAATCAATAGTGTCTGACCTGTAAATTTTAGATGACAAGTATTATCATTCAGAAATGTTAAAATATGTAAGCTGTAAATCCCCTCTGCATACAAATATGATATGATCTATATACAGTACCTCAAATAAAGTACAATGTGGTCTCTAAAGAGATTTCCATCTCCCACCAACCCATGAAAAGGTTGGCGAGTGAGGGCAAAAACCTTACCCCCATTATGGCCCCACATTTTTGGAGATAGTATGTACCAGTAAACACAAAAGATTATGTGACAACACCTCCAAAACATTAAGGACATAGTTAGGATGGCAACTTAGTGCATGTGTTTAGGAAAAAGGTTACCACAATGCTAGCTAAATCATGAGGAATCAAAGAATACAGACTAGCAACATTGCATGTAATCCAAACATAGTCATTACACCATTTGAAACGATCCATAATGGATAAAAGGTGATTGCTATCCCTCAAAAAACTAGGCAAGTAGTGGACTACAGGTTGAAGCTGGCCATCCAGCCATTTTCCCAAAAGTGCGTTAATGGATCCAATGCCAGAAACAATTGGTCCACCAGAGAAGGGACTAAGTCCTTTGTGTACCTTTGGCAGGTGATGAAATATAGACATGACAGGGATATCAGGGATGAGACATGCATCCTCCTTAGAAGTAAATGCTCCCAAATATGCTCCCATGTTAACTAAATGTGTCAAAATACCTTTATATATTTTAGTGGGATCACCCCTTAGTTTAGTATAGGTGTTAGGATCAGTCATTTGTCTCAGTGTCTCAACCCTATATGCTTCCCTATCCAGAATTACTACTGCTCCCCCCTTGTCTGCATTACAAACCATAATTAAGGAATCCTCTCTTAGATTCTGAAGTGCAGATTTCTCAGCACGAGTGAGATTGTCATTTATATTTTTGTGAATTGGAGGTAATTTTTGATGCCAGATAACACAGGTCTCTTTCAACCAATCTTTGAAATGTGTCCAGGTCTGCACTATGAGACTGTACTGGATAAAAAAAGAAATTAGCTCAGAACGGTACTCTCCAAGAGTCATCCGAATCTGCTAGACCCTGTTGCTCGAACATCCAATTCTCCATATCCACAATAGCACAATGTTCCCTAAATGACAGACTAGAGCAGGGATATGCAATTAGTGGACCTCCAGCTGTTGCCAAACTACAAGTCCCATCATACCTCTGCCTCTGGGTTTCATGCTTGATGCTGTCAGAGTCTCGCTATGCCTCATGGGACTTGTAGTTTGGCAACAGCTGGAGGTCCGCTAATTGCATATCCCTGGATTAGAGGAATAATTTTCATCTAATGAGGGGTCAGGCTCACTATTAGAACTATTCTCTGAGTCAAAATAATGCCTATGAACAGTTAAGTTACAAATTAATTTATTAAAGTTTAGAATAGTTTTAAAGGAATCCAAGTGAGCACTGGGCATGTGGACAAAAAAAAAAAAAAAACCTTGGGACAATAACACTTCATCTGTAGATAATATCCTTTGTGACACATTAATAACATTATTAACAATAGTTCTTTCCTGTGGGTCTGAGCCCTGAGAGAATATTTTTTTTTTTCTGGCAGGACCATTGGAGTTTCTTCCCTCCTCTTCAGGTCTTTTTTTTTTCTTGTGAGACTTTTGTGTCCTGTTTCTTGGAGGTGCTGAAGTGCTGGTAGTATTGGAGTGACCCAAATGACCCGCAATGTCCGGCAGATCTATAGAACCATCGGACATGGCCACACTGCTCCATCTCTGTATCAGAGAAACAAACTCTTTTTTTTATATTGCAATGGTCAACTCCATGGATGTTTATTCTTCCATACATAAACATTGTTCATATCCTATATATGACAAAGAAAAAAATTATTAAGTGCCAATAATTATAAATAAATTAAATAAAAAATAAAAATAAAAAAAAAAATAGAAAAAGTGCTTCATGCTGTTGTGAACGTCTAGTTCTATGCTTCACAAAGTGATCCTATATGGACCGCACTCATCAGATTTGTGCCCCCTCTTGGGGTTTGCAGCATTCACAGTGTATGTCACTGTGCAGCACTCTGGCAAAGGCACGTCCTGCTGTCAGCTCACAATAGCATGAAGCACTTTTTCAAATTTTTATTTGTATTTTTATTTGTATTTTTTATTTAATTTATTTATAATTATTGGCACTTAATTATTTTTTTCTTTGTCATTTCTTACACCTTTGGAGTGGATATCACTAGTCTTTGTAGCACAAGGATTTTATTAAGGTGCACTATTTTATTATATATTTTTTTGGATAACTTGGAACTGCGTTTTTATCGCAGCTGTTCAAGCAACTTAATTTATCTATTTTTACTTAATCGCATTGCTATTTACACATACATTTTGGATATCACCAGCATTTTCCTTTCCTTTCCGTACTAGGATTTCAAAATTAAGTTTCTTTAAAACTAAATTAAAATTACCTGTATTTGATTATATGTCACTGCGTTTTTCACTATTAAGTACAGGCGCCTGTGAGGCCCCGTACACACGACCAGTTTCCTCGGCAGAATTCAGCTTCCGACCGAGTTTCTGGCTGAATTCTGCCGAGAAACCCGGCCGTGTGTACACTTTCGGCCGAGGAAGCCGACGAGGAGCTCGACGAGGAAATAGAGAACATGTTCTCTATTTCCTCGTTGTTCTATGGGAGAACTCGGCCCGCCGAGCTCCTCGGCGGCTTCAGGGCTGAACTGGCCGAGGAACTCGATGTGTTTGGCACGTCGAGTTCCTCGGCCGTGTGTACGGGGCCTAACACTATTTACCACATCAGCACTGCACTTTAAAAGCTAGCGCCATTCCTACCTCCATCCTCTCTCAAATCATTATCTCACCTAGGTGAAATAAATCAGGTAGGGGCAGCTGCTTAAATTAATTAATTAAGGGCGTGAAAACTCTATACTCACTCACAGGCAATATTTGGTCCTATTGCACGGATTCATTTTTCACTTTCATACTAGCTCATTATGCTTTTCCTTTACAGGTGCCAGGAAAACATTTTTTTTTTGCCTATACAACCGCTTTAAGTCAATTTAAAATCAATTCTAACTATTCTTAAAATTAATAGGCAAGAGACTGTCAAACACAGGGAGCTGCACACTGCCAGGGGGAACACAACTCCATTATATTAAGAGTTATAGAGATTAAATGAAACATAGAGTTCATCTGTATACAGTTACATAGTTAGTCAAGTTGAAAAAAGACACAAGTCCATCTAGTTCAACCAAAAAAAAAAAAAAAAATTCCTTCCTGTTCTCCCGAGACCCAGTTATATTATGTACACCTAGGAAAGGATCCATGCCTTTTTTAAAGCAATCTACTGAGCTGGCTAGAACCACCTCTGGAGGGAGTCTATTCCACATTTTCACAGCTCTTACTGTAAAGAAACCTTTCTGTATTTGCAGATGAAATCTCTTTTCCTCTAAAAGAGTGCCCCCATGTCCTCTGTGATCATCTCAAAGTGAATATTGACCTTAACCTCCCTGGCAGTATTCCCGAGTCTGGCTTGGGGTGAATTTTACATACCAAAAGCGGTAAACCTGAGCCAGACTTGGGATCGCATTGCAGGATACAGGGGAAGTTACTTACCTTGTCCCTGGATCCTGCGATGTCTCCCCGCTGTGTGTGTGAGCTGTCTCCGTGCTCGAGTCACACTGGTGACTGACGAGTGCCGAGCTCCGTTCCCGATGGGCGCGACGCACGGGGACGGAGTTCGGCTCCAAATTCAAAAACTGAAAAACACAGAATAGATACAGTATACTGTAATCTTACAGATTACAGTACTGTATCAAATAATTACACATCCCATTTGTCCCTAGTGGTCTGTCCAGTGTCCTGCATGCAGTTTTATATTATAAAAATTGTTCTTTCTGCCTGGAAACTGGAGATTGTCCATAGCAACCAAAAAGTGTCCCTTTACGTCAAAAGTGCTTTTAGACCAGCTAGAAAACAGCGATAATAAATTAGAATCACTTGCAGAATTGAGCGATAGCGATTTGTGGGGAAATTTGTCATCAAACACTGAAAGTGATGACAGCGACAATTCTGCAGGTGAGCAAATTTCAGTGTTTTTTATTTGATTACATTATTGAATAATTGTTATTATAATTATATTATTATGTTTTACAATTATTTATCGTTATTTATTATATTATAATTTATGATTTTGTGTTTTAAACTTTATCATACCCGTTATGTCAACTAGACTCTTGTTTGGACAGATTTAAGTGAGTTATTCCTAAGAATTACAGGCCTACAATATAAAACGCCAAATTTCCATGCAAAATAATGGTACCGCTTTCAGTACCTAAAATCTGAAAGAATCATACCGCCAGGGAGTTTAAAGTGATGTTAGTCCCTTCCACCGGTCTAAAGGATGTGTATTCCTCAAATGTAAATTAAAAATGGCATATAATAAATTAATATTCATAAATAAATATATACACATTAGGGGGCAGATCCACGTACCTTTGTGCCGGGCGCAGCGTATCTAAGATACACTACGCGCCGTAACTTTATTCATATTTTTCGAATCCTGAAAGAATTTGTATCTTTGGCGGCGTAATGGCGTGGAATTCAAATGGATTTTTTTTTAACTGCGCATGCGCTGTCTGTGGGGGTATCCCAGTGCGCATGCTCGAAATTAACCCGGAACAAGCCAATGCTCACGACGGTGACGTCATTCTACGCAAATCCCTATTCGCGAACGACTTACGCAAACGGCGTAATTTCTTTGTGGATCTGCCCCTAGGGGTCTTTTGAGGACTGCATATAGTGGTGTGTAACACTGTTGCTTTCCTTCCTAAGCAATATGCTTTTATGTCCATGTGTCTAAAGTGGGTCTCTTTTCTTTTGTTCAATGTTTTAACTCCCAGGAATGCTCAGTAAAGACATGAGATTTAAATCTAACCAATTCTTCCCAATTCTCCTAAAAGTTGGTAAAACTTTTAGGAGAATTGGGAAGAATTTGAAATCATCAGACCTTATTATCAACACACCAGAATACACGAAAGCTGATTTACAAGAAGTAAGTTAACTCTGTATGGTGCCTATGCTATACTATATTTAGGAGCTGATGTTTATTTTCTTACATTATTTTGATTACAGGTGCCCTTTAAATTGGAAATGAAACTCTTGATCTTAGGATTTGTAGTGAAAGTTATGATATGCAAATGTATCCTGTTTTAACAAGGCAGTGCTTTACTTCACAGTTGCTCTATGCAAAAACAGGAATAATCCTGTACATGTATGAGATCAGCCAATGGTTGTCCTTTCTGATCCATATAAGCCTGGATTTGCCTTGGATTTCTGTGATTCATATAGACATAAATGAAAGATGGATAGGATTTTTAAAGATTTGCTAAACCCTGCCAACAGTTAAATTAAGCGGCTTGCTCTATCCCTTGTTTTTAAACTTCAGTGAAAATATTAAAAAAATAAAAGCTTTTTTTATTATTACAATTCACCAATAATCTAATGGGAAATAAAATGGCAGACCTTTGTGATATTATATTCAGATACTGTGAACTTGAAACACTTTTTATATATACTTATGACACCCTTAAATCAATTGATTTCCAGAGAACATTTGCCAGGAAATCAGAAGGCGTTATGTTGCTGCCTTACTGTCTGTTTTAACCAATTAAAATTCACAGCGCAACTGTGTGCATTGTTTAATGGGTCATGTTCTGCAAGCAGCAAAACACTGTGCCTATGGCATCTGTACAAACCCCTACACAGTTTTTCAGCTTTGGGGAGCAGTTAATAAAATAATCCTAATGCCTGTACACAATTTTGAAACTTTGACATACAGTATGTTAGTAAAACTGTACATAGCATTGTAACAACTTTGTGTATCTAAGTGAACCTTGTTATTGAGGATAAATTGGGCTTTCATTTGTTGGTAAATGATAATGAATATTTGTTTCTTTATCAAAGGAACACTTGCCCAAAATGGTAAAAAAAAGTAAAAAAAAATTAAATGTAGCTGGACTTTTCTTGCTACTACCATAACCTTCCAGCAAAGAATAACATAAATTGTCCTGCTCCTCACAATCACAGTGATACCACATACAGTATGCATATGTTTCCATAGTATGGCCCAGAAACAACGGTGCACATTTTGTTTGTTTTTTCATCCTTCCTAAAGCAAACACGCTGACACTAACTGATACTAATTTACATTTTGTTTTTTAACTCTTACCTAAAGCATTTTGACCTTGATCTTCGACCCTAACCTAAGGCCCCATACACACGATAGAATTTATCCGCGAATACGGTCCAGCGGACCGTTTCCGCGGATAAATCCTCTCGAGGATTTCGGCGGATTTTCATGCGACGGAGTGTACACACCATCGCATTGAAATCCGCGCCGAAATCCTCTGGCGATGACGATTATGACGCGGCGACGTGCGCGACGCTGTCATATAAGGAATTCCACGCATGCGTCGAATCATTACGACGCATGCGGGGGATCCCTTCGGACGGATATCCATCCAGCAGATGGATATGTTCTGCATGTCAGCAAATATTCGATCTGCTGGAATCCATCCCAGGGGAGATATATCCGCGGAAACAGATCCGCTGGCATGTACACACCATAGGATCTATCTGCTGAAACCCATTTGCTGGGATTTATCTGCGGATGGATTCTATGGTGTGTACGGGGCCTAACAGTAACCCAGATCTAGATTTTCTTTTCTTTTTTCTCTCTTTTTTTTTTGGTACACAATTTTTTTTACACAATTTTGTTTGTTTTCATTTTCTCCTCTTGCAGCAGAGAAAGATACAATGAAAACATACAGGGGTAGGTTTTATAGTGATTTAGCACTGTGATAGCCAATCAGTGGATATCACAGCAATCAGGTGAGCTGTCCCTAATTGTCAATACAGCTCTCAGATCAGCAGATCACCTTGATCAAGAGCAAGGTGATCATACCCAGATCAAGCTCTCAGATCAGCAGATCACCTTGATCAAGAGCAAGGTGATCATACCCAGAGCAAGCTCTCAGATCAGCAGATCACCTTGATCAAGGGCACCTAAGTTAGTTGATCAGAACTCCCCACCAGCACTTCCCTCATCCCAATCCCCCACCAAGGAGTACGAGAAGGAATAAAAATAGAGAATACATTGAAGGGAGAGGAAAAGAGGGGGAGGAACAAAAAAAATGGAAGCAAAAGAATAAGAGAAAGAACAAGAAAGGCGGCTAGAGAGGGATGGGGAAAAAACAAGAAATTAGGATAGAGAGAGATAAAAATGAAAAAAAGGAGAAGAAAGAGAAAGAGTGGTACATCCTAAAATGTACCATAAGGGGTTTTTAATACTGCACGTGTGGAAGGGAATCAGGGAGAGATAAATGTCTGTGGGTTAAGGGCACAAATTACTTGCCTTGCCTTGGGTGCTGACAACCCACTCTATGAAAATTATTTTTATGGTTAGGGGTCCCCACAACTTGGGAAATTTCATCAAGGGGTCACAGCACAAGGAAGGTTGAGAACCACTGCTCTGATGGGTTCAAATGTACTTTTACTTACATCCAAATGCTAAAACCTAAGGCCTCAAGGCAGTGTACAGCTTCTACATCTGAGATTTTAACATAGCAAAATGGTTGATTTCCAAGTAAACGTATGTGTTTTACTTTAGAAGAGTTTTATTTCCCCTTTGACTCTACAGTAAAACCTTGGTTTGAGAGCGTTTTGCAAGACAAGCAAAATGTTTTAATAAATTTTGACTTGATATACAAGTGATGTCTTGATATACAAGTAGCGTCATGTCACAACTGAGTATAAAAGAGAAGAGAGGCGCCTCTAAGTGTAGCAATATGGTTACATTTATTGAAGGTACAACATTTAGCAACTCACATGGTTGATGATTAAAAGAGGCACATCTAAGTATGCAGTAATGCCGAGTAAAGCTGTCCATATAGACCCTCCTCCTCACCGCCATCAATGTCATCCCTTCCACACTGCGCTCCACAAGCCTCGCTTTCAGATCGCTCTACTGCAGGATAGTCTTCCCAGTCAAGATTGCAGACTGACAGCGGTATGAGCCGGCAGTGCGGGGGATGGTCTAGGTGGACAGCTTTACCCCGGATGCCTGCATACTTGTATGTGAATCTTTTAATCATCAACCCATATGAGTTTCTAAATGTTGTACCTTCATTAAATGTAACCATATTGCTACACTTAGAGGTGTCTCTCTTCCATTTTATACTCTGTAGCTGCTGCTGGATTTTGCTTCTAATCTCCTTGTGGAGGCTTCCATTTGTGGATGGACATTTCATGGTTACACAACCATAACTATAATCTTTTCATATGGACTAAAACTTGAAGGACCTATGAATAAATGGTTGTGAAATTACTCATCTGAGTTTCCATTATTTCCTATGGGGAAATTTGCTTTGATATAAAAGTGCTTTGGATTACAAGCATGTTTCCGGAACGAATTATGCTCGCAATCCAAGGTTTTATGGTACATTGTTGTTTGTACCCATAGTATGGCCCAGAAACAACGGTGCACATTTTTATTTTATTTTTTTCATCCTACCGTGTTTCCCCGAAAATAAGCCCTACCCTGAAAATAAGACCCATCTTGTTTATCAGGGAGGGCTGCAATATAAGCCCTACCCCAAAAATAAGCCCTAGTAAAGTTAATGAAAAAGGCTGTAATCCGTTTTGGAAAGAGATCCCAGGTCCAGCTTGTATCCCACTGCAACAGCACCATGTAAAATACCCCATTTATAGCAGCCAGATATAACCAAAGATCGTCTCCTCTCCTTCTCCACCCGGCTGATGGCCCCTCCCTCTTTAGTGCTTAGAGCGGGCTGACATCAGCTGGGATGGCAGCTCTTCCTCTCTTCTCTGCTCCTCCCGGCTGATGTCTGTGGTCCCTCCCTCTGCAGTTCTCGGAGCAGGCTGACGTCAGCGGGATCGCGGCTCTTCTTTTCTTCTCCCGGCTGACTTCTGCGGCCCCTCCCTCTGCAGTTCTCGGAGCGGGCTGACATCACCTGGGATTTCCGAGCGGAGAAGAGCAGAGGAAGATCACATGAGCCCCCCATGTACAAAAAGGTATTTATAAAACTGCCACAAATGGAGACACACTGCACCTGACACCAGCACAATCCCCCTATAAAACAGACCACAGAATTGTATAAGGATTTTAACTAAGATGTTTTTTTTGGGGGTATTAAAATGTCAAAATACTGACTCCTGACCTGACAGGGGGGAGAAGACAGGGAACTTTATAAGGCATCCCCTGAAAATAAGCCCTAGTGTATTTTTTGGACCCAAAATTAATATAAGACCAATTTTTTCTTTCGGGGAAACACGGTACAGTACCTAAAACACACTGACACAAACTGACATTGACACTAATTAAAAAAAAAAAAACCTGTTTGCATAAATGATAAGCTTAACATTAGGTTGGATTGATAAGGGATTAAATAGCACAATGGCTAGTTTTTTTTATTACAGGCTTGGGATCACCAACAAAAAAATGGAATAACATAGATTTATGTATGTGAGCATTTGATGTTCGCGCAGCGAATGCAAACGTCTTGCAGGTACTGATCAATTGCTGGATAGAGTCCAGATACAAAACAGCACTGTCCCAGCCTCCGTAGGAGGTTATATGACCTCATTTTTGACATCACATCCCTTTGATTGTAAACACAATGCAACACATTGTGTTAACAGTTATCTGCTATGGAGCATTGTATAGCAAGATCAGAAGCCCAGGAATGGATGATTTCAACTCATGTGCTTAGCGATGGGTCCTTGTTGTCACAGACAGCTGGCAGTTCCAGCATTAAAGCTGTTTGGGGGCAACAGAAATACCAAACCTGGCCCTCATTTTAAAATGGCACTCAGAACTCAAGTGGTTAAATAAAATATGTAATAAATTAGCACTACCTAAGGAATATTTTATTGCAAAACTATTATTGGAAAGATTATATAAAGGATGACTATAGTTAAAGTGATTGTAAACCCACTTTTTTGACTTTTGCCCACAGGTAAGCCTATAATAAGGCTTACCTGTAGGTCTAAAGAATATCTCCTAAACCTGTACGGTTTAGGAGATATTCCCCTCGCAATGCGCAGGGGGGATCCTCGGCTGAAGGGCCGGCCCCGCCGACCCATGCCGGAAAGGAAATCTCCCGCGCGCATGCGCGGGAGTGACGTCATCGCCGCTCCAGCCAATCACAGCGCTGGAGCGGCGATACCCGGAAGACACGCTCGGCTCGGCGTGGACCAGGTAAGTATTTCATAATGAGCTAATATGCGGTGCATACTAGCTCATTATGGCTTTTTCCTTGCAGGTGTAAAAAATAATAATAATTACACCACATAGTCCATTAAGTTTATTAAAATTAGGAAAATAATAATTTTATTATATTATGATTATAGCAGAATAGGTTAAAACATAAACCAAATTTATTAACCAAATAATACATTGATGGGTACCTGCCATGCTAAAAACATAAATAAAATGTATTAACCGAATAATACATCAATGGGTACCTGCCATGCTATAAATGTAATTTATTATTTGTGAAGTTCAACATGATTTATTTTATAATTACAGATATATGCCCAAGGGTAGGTGAAAATGTCACACTAAAGTCCACTTTAATAATGGCAATAGTTTATGCAAGCAGCATCTGGCCCTTATTATATTAATCTGGAAAAAATAAACTAAGCACTGCATTTAAGACAGGATTCACAAAGAGCTTTACTTAACAGAAAGATTCTGCATTCAATTCATAGGAATATAATGTAGTCACAATTGGCATAAATACAAAGCTGTACTTAGAGTAAACCTGTCTCAAATCTCGGCAATTCACACTGGGCATATGATGAAAAAAAAATGCATTAACTAAGGTTAACTTCGGTGATCTTTGAAGGACTATAAATTTAAATAAAATAGGAGTCGCAAGTGCTTTTGTAAAAAGACAAGCGTGGTCATGCCCCGAAGTTAATTAAAACCAAACAAGGCCCTAGACAGGCCAATATATTTGGGTGCCCCTCCTCCACTCCCAAATCTCCTTTTATATGCACACCATGTTTATTATATAGAACTACTTTATTCTCTAAAGGATTGAAAACTTGTTCACCTTCTATATAAATCTTAAACTATAACTGCCTGTAGCTTTTTCACCTTCTGTATAAATCCTACATATTATAATATTTAATTAGAATTTTTCAATTTAATTTGTATTTCTATAGTGCAAGCAGCATCTAGTCCTTGCTTCATAAATCTGGAAAAATTCAACAAAGCACCAGATTTAAGACAAGATTCACAAAGCAGTTTGTTTAACAGACAGATTTTGCATTTGACAATAGAGTGTAAACACTTCCAGCTTCTGCAAAATCCCTATATAGCTTAATAGAAATAATTTTTTTTTCATACTCTACATCTTTTTTTTATTCTAATGAACTGTTTTCTCTTCTACCTACCACTGTCTCACTCTGACGGTCTGCAGTGGTCAACAGAGCAGTGGTAGCATAGGTGTGCGCAGTAGATATGTGCATTCCCGTTCGTACAAATGTTATTTTCGTACGAAAATGTTCATTTGCGTACCCGCGGAATAATGTGTACATACGAAAAAATTAAAGCACCAAAATACGAAAACGTCGGGATTACGAATGAGCCGCATAACGAACAACCGCAAATACGAACGAACGATCCGACGAAAATACGACAAAACGAAAATGGCAAAAGAACGAAAATGACATCTATAACAAAATGATTTGCATTCTGTATTTTGTTTGAATCCTTTTTCTGTTCGTATTTTCAGTCGTATGTTCCGAAACGATCGGAATACGAAAAAATCCCGTCGTACGAAAAACGAACGGGAACGAACAGGAAAACGGGCGTCTTACGAAAAACAAACGGAAACGAACCTACGGAACGATACGAAACGGAACAAAAAAAACGAAAAAAAATTCTGTGCACATGTCTAGTGCGCAGCCTATTACATTAGGGTGTGCACCCCAAAGCTCAAACACAAATGTATATATATATATATATATATGGCAGTAGGGCAATGGACGTGTCAGTAGAACAGTGGGTGGTGTCAGTGGGCAGGGACTGTGGTCAGTAGTTTCTTTTTATTATTTTTTTATTATTACTTTTTACAATTAAATTTTTTTATATGTTTTTACAATATTTTTTTTACAATAATGTTTTATTATTTTGTTTTACAATTTTTTATGAGCACCATTGGGGGGCTTTGGTGAGATATAAGGGGTCTAAACAGACCCCTGATATCTCACTTTTGAGACAGAGAAAGGGGCTGAGGACAGAAATTCCTGAGTCCCTTTCTCTGCAGTCAAGCAGCAGGGGGAATCTGTGCAGCACAGGGTAATTAGGGTGTGCCTGGGCACACCTGGCACACCCTGTGCGCACGCCTATGAGTGGTAGTAATTATTATCTTAGGATCATCACTTTGCTTTCTTTCTCTTTCAAGAACCTTGATCAGTTTTTCCAATTTTCACACATAAATGCACTAAATGAGCCAAAAACTATATATTTTCTGAAAACATACCTATGAAAAATTATGGTTTCCCACATATAGGGCCAGATTCAGGTACAACTGCGTATCTTTGTGCCGGCATAGCGCATCTCATATGCGCTACGCCGACGTAACGTTGAGAGGCAAGCTGGGTATTCACAAAGCACTTGCTCCAATATTTACGCCAGCATAACGTAAATAGGCCGGCGTAAGCCAGCCAATTCTAAGTAGGCAGGTAGTGGGCGTGTTGTATTAAAATGAATCGTGACCCCATGTAAATGCATGGCCGTACAAACGGCACATGCGCGCGCATGCTCAGAATCACGTCGCATATACTCCCTAAGATACGACGGCTCAATGCGTATGATGTGAACGTAACTTACGCCCAGCCCCATTCACGTAAGACTTACGTAAAATTGCGACGGCTGTTCCGACGTTTCCGACGTCCATACCTTAACATGACTTACCCCTGCTTTATGAGGGGTAAACTTACGCCGGACGCACGCCTTACGTAAATGGCGTAGCTTACTGCGATGGGTGCAAGTACGTTCGTGAATCGGCGTATCTAGGTCATTTACATATTCGACGCGTAAATCAACGGAAGCTCCCCCTAGCGGCCAGCGTAAATATGCACCCAAGATACGACGGCGTAGGAGACTTACGTTGGTCGTATTAAGCCAAAATTCAGGCGTATCTTGTTTCCTGAATACGGCGCATAGATACGGCGGCACATCCTAGAACTTACGTGGCGTATCAATAGATACATCGGTGTTAGCTGTCTGTGAATCCGGGCCATAATGTATATTTCAAGCAGTGAAGCTGTTAGTTTCAGGTAAGTATGTATGCAGGGTGGTCATATGGTCATATGATAAGAATATGCTTTTTTCTGACTTTAAGAATACTGTATATACTCGAGTATAAGCCTAACCGAATATAAGCAGAGGCACCTAATTTTACCACAAAAAAATGGGAAAACTTATTGACCCGAGTATAAGCCTAGGGTGTCCATCTGCATCCCTCACTGTGCCTCACTTTGCCTCACTGTATCCATGTGCATGCCTCACTGTGTCCACGCCTCACTGTGTCCATGCCTCACTGTGCCCATGCCTCACTGTGCCCATGCCTCACTGTGTCCATGACTAGACTGACGTTTAACATGGGAGTCTATGGAAGGGGTGTCCGGGTTTGAAAAATCAGTGCTCCCCAGCCGTAGGTCCCCTAAACCAGTGTTTCCCAACTCCAGTCCTCAAGGCACACCAACAGGTCATGTTTTCAGGCTTTCGATTATTTTGCACAGGTGATTTGATCAGTTTCACTGCCTTAGTAATTACCACAGCCGTTTCATCTGAGGGAAATCCTGAAAACATGACCTGTTGGTGTGCCTTGAGGACTGGAGTTGGGAAACACTGCCCTAGACAACAAACTTTGCACACTTGTAGAGGAGAAATAGGGGCTACATGTGTGCCAAGTTCCGGGTCCAGGGGACCTACAACCGGCTAGTACCAGGTCCCCAAAGTCACCAAAAAAATGGCCGTTTAACATGGGAGTCTATGGAAGGGGTGCCCGGCTTTGAAAAATCGGTGCTCCCCGGCCGTAGGTCCCCTGGACAACAAACTTTGCACATTTGTAGAGGAAGAGTGGGGCTACATGTGTGCCAGGGGACCTATGGCTGGCTGGTACCGGGTCCCCAAAATCCGCGAGATCAGGCGCAACAAGGTGACTGTGACTCGAGTATAAGACGAGGGGGGCATTTTCAGCACAAAAAAATGTGCTGAAAAACTCGGCTTATACTCGAGTATATACGGTAAAACTATTTTGGGCTATTACTTCTGATGGCCAAAGTAGACCTAGCACTGCTGGATGAAAACTCATGTGCTTCTGCTAAAATTACCATTACTAGCCCCTGCCACCATTATTAGCTCCTAGTTCCTCTGCTAGCCTGCAATTTTGTTTTTGTTGTTTACAATGAATTAATTATTATGTGGTACTGCCGTCTGCAAACAAAGCTACAGCTAAATATGCAAAGTATGCCGTCACTGAGGCTGTTCTTAAACAACTATGTTGGTTTTATAAAGTGCAGCTTTAAGGCATCATGCAAATCGGTAATGTTAAGTGGTTGTAAACCTCAATCATGAAATCTGAACAAAGCACATGTAGCTGTAGTTTACTTGTCTAGCACCAAAACTCAAAGGCTGGATACACACTATCCAATTTTCTGCATTTTTTGTTCCTTCAGATTTACCAAAACCATATAATATGAGGTCAGACCTTAGGAGTTTCAATTTGCATGCAATCAGGCAGGCCATTGCACCACATGATTTTGGTAAATCTGAAGGAAATCTGACAACAAAAGTTGTTATTTTGCGTGTATGGGGTCTAAAGCCCCATACACACCATCAGTTTTCCTGCAGGTTTTTCTCTTTAGGTTTACCAAATTCATTTAATATGAGGTCAAACCTTAAGGCCTCGTACACACAACCGTTTTCCTCGACAAAATCCATCAAGAAACTTGGTAGCAGAGTTTTTTTGCAGAGGAAAACGATCGTGTGTATGTTTTTCGTCGAGAAAACTGTTGTGGTTCTCGACAAGAAAAAAGAGAACAAGTTCTCCTTTTCCTCGTCGGGAGTCTCAATTTTCTCGTCGGGCTGGTTTACAACGAGAAACACGTTTGTGTGTATGCTTAGAAACCCGCGCATGCTCAGAACAAAGTATGAGACGGGAGCGCATCTTCGGTAAAAGTAGCGTTCGTAATGGAGATAGCACATTCGTGACGCTGTAACAGACTGAAAAGCGCAAATCGTCTCTTACCAAACTTTTACTTAACACGCAGTAACATGAGATTAGCAAAAGCAGCCCCAAGGGTGGCACCAGTGGAATCGAACTTCCCCTTTATAGTGCCGTCGTACGTGTTGTACGTCACCGCGTTTGAGAACGACGAGATTTTGTCTTGACAGTGTGTACGCAAAGAAAGCTTGACAAGATTCTCGACAAGCCTGACAAGGAACTCGTCGAGGAAAACAATGTTTCTTTTACGACGAGTTTCTCGGTCGTGTGTACGAGGCCTAAGAGTTTCAATTTGTATGCAATCAGGCAGGCCCTTGCAATACATGGTTTTGGTCAATCTGAAGAGAAAAACCTGCAGGAAAACTGATAGTGTGTATGGGGCATTAGTGTAATTTCTCAGTTTTTTTTCCTTTGGTATCGGCATGTGTCACTGGTGACAAGTTTTCCAGACAAATTAGATAATATTGTGAGGGGGAGGGAGCACAGCACACAGCTTATCTATTTAGAAAACAGTTCTGTATTCTTAGCAGGAACAAAGATTGTCTCTGGACAGCCGCACTCTGAACAAACTGTAGCCTTTTATTAAAAGAAGGACAGCACTACAAGTCACAGCAAAATAAAACCTGCCTGTTGACGTGTTTTGCACTGAAACTAGTGCTTAGTCAGCTATGACTAAGCACTAGTTTCAGTGTGAAACGCGTCAGCAGTCAGGTTTTATTTTGCTGTGACTTGTAGTGCTGTCCTTCTTTTAATAAAAGGCTACAATTTGTTCAGAGTGCGGCTGTCCAGAGACAATCGTTGTTCCTGCTTTGCTAAGTGCATTACCTGCACCTGAGTTGTCTGCAATGGAGGATATTCATCTGGGTTCCCACCTGGAGCAGCTACTCCCCTAGTTCTGTATTCTTCCTATGTTCCTGCACCATGTGTGAAGGGGGGGGGGCTTTCCTCCAATCCTCTGTATCACAATTCTGCACTACAGGGGATGTAGAGAAGAGCAGAGACTGCAGATAAACAAGTAAAACTTATTTAGGAGGATTACTCTGAGGATATTCACTTCACTGGTTATATGAAAGAGTTTACAACTTGTTTAAGGGATTTTTATATTTTCTATATCGCTCTCAAAGCTAGCCTCCCCCAAACACACACTGTTCTTTTTTTTGGTTTGTTTTTGCATTACATAAGGTCCACCACAACAAGGGAAAACTTTTTTATGCCATTTTGGTTACAATAAGTTTACTAGCAGCCCCCAAAGTGTTAGGCATGACCATAAATAATTATGGTGCCCCATTGATTTTGATGCAAATTCAAAACTGTTCATGGTTGTTTCACTTAGCGCAGTTATCATACTGGTAAATAATATGCAAGATTAATGCAGTCAGTCAAATCCAGAAGTATTGGACATTTATTTGGTCTCTACTCCTTATTATATATTAACACATCTCCCTACTGGTATCCTTACATTTTACAATCGACTACACAAAACTACACATTTTTGAAAAGCATCTGTATGTTCATACCTACTGTATTTGTTACAGGTGACTAGAAATCTGCATTCCCTTTATCATATTGGCAATTAGAGGTGGGACAAACACCACCTGGTTTGGTTTGCATCAGAACTCTCGAGCATTGCAAAAGTTCAAACTCCGAATCCCATTAAAGTCTATAGGAACTTGAACTTGAAAAAAATCAAAAGTCCCCATTTTGAAGGCTTATATGCAAGTTATTGGCCATAAAAAAGTGTATGGGGGCCCGGGTACTGCCCTGGGGGACATGTACCAGTACAAAAGTTTTTTTTTTTAAAGATTGTTTTTTTAAGGAGCAGTGATTTTAATGATGCTTAAAGTGAAACAATAAAAATGTAAAATTCCTTTAAACATACAATACATAGCTTTATTTCACAGATTGCCTGATGAGGTGCCCAGGACATCGGTGAAATTAATCATGTACATTTTGCTAGCGGCAAGAATCGCAATAGCCCGTCAGTGGAAACAATTGAGTATCCCTCTGGATTTTGTTAAAAATAAGGTAAATTGGATTATGGTAAACGATAAACTCATGCATATACTCCATAATAAATCTGAGAAATTTGAGAACATTTGGGACCCCTGGATTCATTATATCTTGGTTCCCCAATGAGCTCTGAGTTGACCCTCTTCTGCTCTTTTATTTTCATACCCTTTTACTTTTTTCTTTTTCTTATTCTTCCTCTCTTCTTATTTTTAATTTATTTCCTTTTTCCTTCTTTCTCTTTCTTTTCTTCCTTTAATGCTTGATTGTGTTTGACCATATGGTATACTAGGTCATTTTGGAATCTTGTCTGATCATTAGACTCTCAGGAAATGGATAAAGATTCCTTGTCATATATTACACGGTATTGCTCTTTGACTCTTAATTTACTTGTGTTAGATTGTATAATGGTGCCCAAGCTCCTATTGGGGCTTGCGGTGATTTTGGCCTGTCTCTGTTTGGGTTTTATTTTTTTATTGTATCTCTATTTACAAGGCCTTAATACTGTGTAATGAATAGAATTGCTCTTATTTCTATTTTATGTTTTCCTTCATTGGAAATTGTTTTTGTTTAATGATTGGCCTGTGTATGCCGACTATTCTGTTCTTTTCTTCAATAAAAATATTGAAATATAAACATACAATACAATACAATATCATTGCCGGCAATACACAAATGTTTAAAAAAGTGCGTCAGGGTTTCCCCAAATCCATATCAGGCCCTTTTGGTCTGGTATGGATTTTAAGGGAAACCCCACGCCAACATTAAAAAAAAAAAACAGTCCCCCCCAAAATCCATACCAGACCCTTATCCGAGCATGCAGCCCAGCAGTTCAGAAAAAAGGGGGGATGAGCGCTTCCCCTCCTGAACCATACTAGGCCACATGCCCTCAATATGGGGGGTGCTATGGGGTGGTGGGCTCTACCAAAGCACCTTGTTCCCATGTCAATGTCTCGACAACCCTGGGCTATGGTTATGGGGGTCTGCAGCCAGAGGGATTATCAGAATCTGGAAGCCCGCTTTAACAAGGGGGCCCCCCAGATCCCAGCCTTACCACATGTGAGTATAGGGTACAGAGAGTATAGGGTACACTGTACCCCTACCCATTCACTAAAGGTGTCAAAAACATACCTCAGGTCGCCCTGCAAATTCAGGTTAACATCAAACTCTATGGCCTCGTACTCACGGGCAAACATGTCTGATGAAAACGGTCCATGGACCGTTTTCATCGGACATGTCCACTCGGAGATTTTGATCTGATGGCTGTACACACCATCAGACCAAAATCCCCGTGGACAGAGAACGCAGTGGCGTATACGACACCAACTTCGACGCATGCGTGGGATTTCGGGCGAGCGGACATGTCCGATGAGTCGTACTGACCATCGGACATGTCCGACGGACAGGCTTCCAGCGGACAAGTTTCTTAGCATGCTAAGAAACTTTTGTCCGCTGGAAACCTGTCCACTAGGCCGGAAAACTGTCCGGTCGGCCCTACACATGAAAACTTTCCGGTCGGCCCTACACACGACCGCGGACCAGTTTCAGCTGACATGTTCGGTCGTGTGTACAAGGCCTATTGGTAATGAAGCATGTTTGCTATAAATGTCAATTTCATCTTATCTACCTAAAATGCCCTGCAGCTAATGTAAGCAGGTGACGTATGCCTTTGGTGCTAAAAAACTGTATACAGTATCTTCAAGCTAATAAGACATTGCCAATGAGAAATTATTTTTTAGATACCTTTAGTAATATTTCAAGAGTGGAATAGCCACATTCACAAGCAAAAATTGTTTTGGCTACAATGAACTTAAAATTCTTTAGAAGGCTGCCATGCTTTGGATCAGCACCTGTGGTATATCATTGTAAGGGATGAAAAATCTGATTCACTTATGAAGTGGTAATGGGATCTTTTGCACACTTTCCCTGTTTACTCTCATCTTGCAGAGTGCACAGGTTGCACTCTCCGATAGTGCTTCATTTTAGTACAGTGGTACCATCCAGGCTGACCAGTGGTAAAGGATTGAATGAGGTTATAGCCCAGAGCATATTTTATGTTGATGGTAATTTACCAACAATCCAATAATACAGTGCCTTGAAAAAGTATTTATACCCTTTGACATTTTTCACATTTTGTCATGTTATAACCAAAAACGTAAATGTATTTTATTGGGATTTTAGGTGATAGACCAACACAAAGTGGCACATAAATGTAAAGTTGAAGGAAAATGATAAATGGTTTACAAAATGTTTTACAAATAAATATCTGAACAGTGTGGCGTGCATTTGTATTCAGTCCCCTTTACTCTGATACCCCTAACTAAAATCTAGTGGAACTTCCTTCAGAAGTCACTTAATTAGTAAATAGAGTCCACTTGTGAGTAATATTTTCTCATTATAAATACAGCTGTTCTGTGAAGCCCTCAGAGGTTTGTTAGAGAACCTTAGTAAACAAACAGCATCATAAAGGCCAAGGAACACAAAAGACAGGTCATTAATATAGCTGTGAAGAAGTTTAAAGCAGGGTTAGGTTATTAAAAAAATATCCCAAGCTTTGAACATCTCAATCCATCATTTGAAAATGGAAAGAGTATGCAACCCTACCAAGAAATGGCCATAAACCTAAACTAACAGGCTGGGTAAGGAGAGTATTATTTAGTGAAGCAGGCAGGAGGCCGATGGTAACTCTGGAAGAGCTCTCTATGGTGAGAGAATCTGTCTACAGGACAACTAGTAGTCGTGCACTCCACAAATCTGGCCTTTATGGAACAGTGGCAAAAAGAAAGTCATTGTTGAAAGAAAGCCATAAGAAGTCCTTTTTGCAGTTTGTGAGATGTGGGGGGCACAGCAAACATGTGGAAGAAGGTGCTCTGGTCAGATGAGACCAAAATTGCACTTTTTGGCCTAAAAGCAAAATGCTATGTGTGGCGGAAAACTAAGCACTGAACACACCATTCCCACCGTGAACAATGGTGATGGCAGCATCAGGTTGTGGGGATCCTTTTCTTCAGCAGGGACGAGGAAGCTAGTCAGAGTTGATGGGAAGATGAATGGAGCCAAATACAGGGCAATCTTAGAAGAAAACCTGTTAGAGTCTGCAAAAGACTTGAGACTGGGACGGAGGTTCACCTTTCCAGCAGGACAATGACCATAAACATACAGCCAGAGCTACAATGGAATGATTTATATCAAAGCATTATCATGTGTTAGGGTGGCCCAGTCATATGCCAGATCTAAATCCAATTGAGAATCTGTGACAAGACTTGGAAATTGCTGTTTACAGATGCTCTCTATCCAATCTGACAGATCTTAAACTATTTTGCAGAGAAGAATGGGAAGAAAATTCACTCTAGATGTGGCAAGCTGGTAAAGTCATACCACAAAAAACTTGCAGCTGTATTGCATTGCATTAAAAGGTGGTTCTACAAAGTATTGACTCAGGGGAGCTGAATACAAATGCACACCACACTTTTCACATATTTATTTGTAAAACAAATTGAAAACCATGTAGAATTTTCCTTCCACTTCACAATTATGTGTTGGTCTATCCAGGTTTTTTTTCTCAAACAATAGGTGCTGGAACTCAACCACGACCCCCCAAAACCCCTCCCCCACACACACCCTCCAAATCCCATCAAATAGTGGGTGTGGTCAGTCAAATTTCACGAACAGTAGAAGGGTCTTAAAGGGGCATTAAATACCAGGATTGCATTACATACAGAGTGCAGAGCTGTCACGTATAAACACAGAAACTGGACTTCTGTGTTTACAAGTGATTATGGTGAGCACCCCCCCTAGGGTCTGAGCCAGAGGTGGTGAAACTGAGTTCCACCAAGTTCCCCCTGAAAAAAAAGCCCTGGGTCTATCACATAAAATCCCAATGAATCTAATGTACATTTTTGTTTGTAACATGACATGACAGAATGTGGAAAATTTAAGGGGTATGAATATTTTTTCAATGCACTGTATGATCTCTTTGTAAAACAAAAATCTGTAAATGTTCAGGCATGCACGTGCATGCACCAGTAAAACTTGTCTTAGTTCACCCAAAATGCACTGCACATGTGCAGTTCTGAAGTTAGCTGATTCATGATTGGCTAACCTTGGGATGAACTGTATCTGCTAAGCATGGGATGAGCTTCACCATGCTGATGATCTGCCTACTCTCGCCTTCCTCTGCTTTTCTCCACCCTCCTCCAAAATTTAGTCAGCTGCAGCTATACAGTGGGACTAGCATCTCTCCATGATACTATGTCACTCATGCTCAGGCCAACCTGTCTAGTGCTGCTGTGTCAGGCTCTGTCTCTGCACCAAGGAAGGAGACCGGTGAGTCTCACAACAATGAGGGCCAGGGTCATTGTGAGAAAATAATCTTTTGATATCAGTAAAATCTTCTGTGTGCTGTCAATGCTGGAATGAATAACATTTGCATAAAAAATAACCAGTTGGCAGGGCAGCCACAGAAAGCTGTATTGCTCGTTCATCACAAACTCATTCACTGATCTTTTTTCAGTTCTATACATGGATTCCAGCATGAAATTCCAACACCGGAGGGCCCTTGACAAAACTTAATGTGGTTGTAAACTCCCCCAACCCAACTTCAGCATATTCTAATCCTCATTACTAAAGAGACTGATCGCTGTCTGTAAAAGTCTCCTTACTTGTATTGTCTTCTTTCAATCCGTCCCGTAATTTTTGCTTACGTCGCAGACGCATGTGCTCCCTGTCCTTTGATTCACAGCACGCTCTGTGAGCCATCTCCCCAGTGACAGCATGACATGTCCACGAGTTTCACTGTCTGCGGCTGGGCTGTGAAGACTCTCAAGACTGAGGCCGCGTACACACGGTCGGTCCAAACCGATGAAAACAGCCTAAAGTCCAGTTTCATCGGTCCAAACCGACCGTGTGTATGGCCCATCGGTCTGTTGTCCTTCGGACAAAAATTAGAGAACTTGCTTTAAAATCGAACCGATGAACGGCTGACCGATAGGTCAAAACCGATGGTTAGTACACAAAAGCATCGGTTCAAAACCCGCGCATGCTCAGAATCAAGTCGACGCATACATGGAAGCATTGAAATTTGTTTTTTTCAGCACGTCGCGTGTTTTAGGTCACCGCGTTCTGACCCGATCGGTTTTTGAACTGATGGTGTGTACTCACATCAGACCATCGGTCTGCTTCAGTGGTGAACCGATGAAAACAGTCCGTCGGACCATGTGTACGCGGCCTGAGCATTCATTCACAGCTTCCTGGTTCTCCTCTTGTGACCATGTGACATCACATAGGGAGGAAACCATGGCATATCCTATCAAGGCAATCATCTGGATCTTTTAGCCCCTTTCAATGGCATGTATTAGGAACAAATCAACTTAGTGGATTGTTTGGGGATCTGGAAAGAGGCTTGGTAATACACTATCACGCATGCGTGAGATTACAGCAGGGGAAAGCAGGAAGGGCGGAAATTATGTACACAGCCGACTCTGAAAACAGTACCCAAGATGATGCCACTTTATCCCAGAAAACATTTTTTTTTACAAACTTCACAAAAATAGTAAGTTAGAATCGTTACTGCATACATTATACTATATATAGATTGCAGACAAGTGTTTATAACTAAAACACTTTAAAAATACATGCACACTTTAACAATATGATTTGTTTCCTAAATCAATGTGTAACATGCACAATTGCCAAGTTTTTTTGTCTATTTAAATATCTATTTCACCTTTTGTTTTCATTCTTTGTTACATATAAATACCCAGAGGGACAGAGCATTGCCACCCTTTAATGGAAAGCACCTCCACAAGGACCCATATGGCAGGACTATAGTTAATTCTATGAAAATATTGAAATGATGTTTAGTTTTAAGACACTTTAGCGATTGGGTTTTACATATACTTTAATATTATAGGGGCTGTAGTACATAAATGTTGAAGATCTCAGTTCGAATCTATGTTTTTTTTTTTTTTATTCATGAGTGTTCTAAACACCATGTTGTATGTTATATGGTCCTGACCAACTTGTCAATTGGCTCAACAGTTGCTGGTTTTGATTCTTTTGGTATGCTCATATAAACTTTCCAGTAATGGAAATGTTTTTTTTTTTAATAATGTTTCTTTGTCCAGTGGTTTATATGCGTTTGTGAGACTCTCACTTGTGGTCTAGTAATTAACAGAATTTTTCAATTATCCCTGTTTCAGTTTTAGACACATTTTGCAATTAGCTTCTTCTGAAAGGGGGTAATGTAATTAAAACTACATACAGTTGTGCTCATAAGTTTACATACACTGGCAGAAATTATGATGTCTTGGCCATTTTTCAGCAAATATGAATAACACAAAAACTTTTCTTTCACTCATGGTTAGTGTTTGGCTGAAGCCATTTATTATCAAAAAACTGTGTTTACTCTTTTTAAATCATAATCACAACAGAAACTACCCAAATGACACTGACAAATGACATAAGTTTACATACCCCAGTTCTTAATACCATGTAATGCCCTCTTTAACATCAATGACAGCTTGAAATACTTTGTGGTATTTGTGGATGAGGCTCTTTATCTTCTCAGATGGTAAAGCTGCCCATTCCTCATGGCAAAAAGCCTCCAGTTTCTGTAAATTCTTTGGTTGTCTTGCATGAACTGCACGTTTGAGATCTCCCCAGAGTGGCTCAATGATATTGAGGTCAGGAGACTGAGATGGCCACTCCAGAACCTTCACTTTATTCTGTTGTAGCCAATGACAGGTCGACTTGGCCTTGTGTTTTGAATCAATGTCATGTTAGAATGTCCAAGTACGTCCCATGCGCAGCTTCCTGGCTGATGAATGCAAATGTTCCTCCAGTATTTTTTTATAACATTCTGCATCTTGCCATATATTTTACCAAATTTCCTGTGCCTTTGTAGCTCACACATCCCCAAAACATCAGAGATCCACCTCCGTGTTTCACAGTAGGAATGGTGCACCTTTCATCATAGGCCTTGTTGACTTATCTCCAAATGTAGTGTTCATGGTTGTGGCCCAACAGCTCAATTTTGGTCGCATCACTCCAAATGACTTTGTGCCAAAAGGTTTGAGGCTTGTCTCTGTGCTGTTTGGCATATTGTAAGCAGGATACTTTGCGACATTTGCGTAGTAATGGCTTTCTTCTGGTGACTTGACCATGCAGACCATCTATTTGTCAAGTGCCTCATTATTGTGCATCTTTAAAACAGCCACACCACATGTTTTCAGAGAGTCCTGTATTTCACCTGAAGTTATTTGTGGATTTTTCTTTGCACCCCAAACTATTTTCCTGGCAGTTGTGGCTGAAATTTTAGTTGGTCTATCTGACCATGGTTTGGTTTCAACAGAACCCCTCATTTTCCACGTCTTGATTAGAGTTTGAACACAATTGATTGGCATTCTCAATTCCTTGTATATCTCTTTATATCCCTTTCCTGTTTTATACAGTTCAAAATTCTTTTGCTTTCCCCATGATTTAGAATCCAGAAACGTCAGTGAAGCACTGGATGAAAGATGCAAGGGTCTGTCGGGAGTCCAGAAACGCATTGACCTTTTATACACACACACTAATTACAATCAAACAGAATACAAGTGAGGATGGTTACCTTTAATAGCCATTCAAACCCCTTTGTGTCAACTTGTGTGCATCTTATCAGGCCAAAATCACCAGGGTATGTAAACCTTTGATCAAGGTCATTTGGGTATTTTCTGTTGTGATTATGATTTAAAACGAGTAAACACAGTTGATTGATAATAAATGGCTTCAGCCAAACACTAACCATGAGTGAAAGAAATGTTTGTGTTATCATTTATATTCTCCGAAAAATGGCCAATAAATCATAAATTCTACCAGGCTATGTAAACTTATGCGCACAACTGTACATAATGCCATACCATAGAGAACAAGGATGGGCACCCTCTGGTGGGGCTACAGGAGGAAGCATGTACAAATGGCTGTCATCTAACTGACGCTGTACATTCTTATATTTCACAGGTGATCCATCCAAGTGCTGTCAGGTTTATTTACATTTATACCCACTATACACATAACATATGATGTGTTAATTGCAAAATGTATAAAAAACTAAGACACTTCTCCTGCACTGTACTATACAAAACTGTATCTATATAGGGATAAGCATGATTCTGATCCCAAAGGGTCATGGCAGTGACTATCAGAAATCTATATGAGCTGTTTTAAATATTTGGTAGAGGCTGGCTACCAGGGAAAACAGAAGGCCACATTACATAGGCCTTATTTTAGTGATTATGTCTATGTTATATGATCTGTTTTTTTTTTTTTTTTTTTACGGATTGTATGATGCAACAGTATAATTACGTTTTATATAAATACATGTTACTAATCGTTGGCACCAGAAAGTTCCCATTGATTAAGCAAATGTTTGTCAAAAGTAATTAAAATGTGTCAAATAAATCTCACATATGAAAACAGTTGTGTGACATAAAGGTGTATAGGTTCTCTCAATGACAGAACACCAACCCAATACATTCAGGAATCAAAAGAGATGTTGTAAGGGCATACAGGTATGTATGTATTTAACAGGTGCATACAATATGGGTACAATAGGAACGGTACTTTCAAAAATGTACCTAGCAGTCAGTTTTATCTTTCAGGTAACTTATGGAAATTAAGTCATAGAACAGGTAAGCAATGTTGTAGAGATAAGGGAGTAGTCCCTTGTATAATATTCTAAGGAACATATAGTATTGGTTCCCCTTTATAATAACAACATCACGTCATTTGTCTCATGGTTTATTTAGTGCAGTGCTGTTGGATAAATCATGCTTTCAATTTAGCCAGTGATAGATTATCAAAAACATTCTTCTGTATAGGTAATCTATCATTTTCTTTTGAAACAACCTTGACAAGGGCATGAACACTTGAATTGAAAAAAAGGAAAAAAAAACATTTAGAATGCTTGTTGAACATATTTGAACTCAGTTGAAAGTTACAATTTTGTTCAGAAAATGTTACCTCAACAAGCAGAGAACAGAGTAATGCCAAATCATTTTGCTCAAGTTTTAGTGCCCTCTATATCCACAGATATGTGATATCCTTGATATGTTTGTATATTCCTGTTTATATTGATAATTAACCTTCAATTAAGCCATATAGTAAATGATTATTAGATTAATAATGTGAAATATATAATACAAAAGCTTCAATTTAGATTACTATGACATAATTTATTTCCACTGTTTTATGAAACTATCAGCTATTTGATATAAAATGTAGAGAAATTTAACAGAGTATTGCAGCAAAATACTATATAGGATGTTAGGCACTGAGCATGTGTAGAAATGTATTAATTATAGCACACAGTGTAAATTCTTTAAATGTGAACATGCCACAAGCCTCTCAATAGCTGAAATGAATCGTTAATATCACTTCCATATATTGTAAGGGAGGAGCAAATAATTGAAGTGTTATCTATAGATAACTTATTTTACATTCAAGGCCAATGATTCAGACAACCCTAAAACAATAAATAACTTGATAGTTGTAGTTTGTATAATATGCATGTACATTTTTTTTTTTGTTGTATAATAGTTCTGCAAACTTTGTAACAAAAGGGTGTGCTACCACTGCATCCATTGATGTTACTACAACAGTAGTAGCAAAAACCTTTAAATGTGCAGTTTCTCCAGTACCCTCTCCTACCATTTATTTCTACTAACATTGTACAACGTGATTGTATGGTCTCTCTTTGTACCTCCCCTTTTAACATCCACTTTATAAACTGTGTGCAAGGAAAATAACTACTTTAATATATCCAAGTAAATCTGGATAAACCAAATAATATTAAGGAAGATACAGCTAAAAAAAAAAAAAAATGGGCTACTAAAGATGCAATATAATCATTTCAGGACCATGGAGAGAGCATGAGGCACGACTTATTATGAAGAAGAAAGTGTAGCACTTTTTGGTACCAACTATGAGCAGACTTGTGTTTTGGATATTGTTGGTACCAGCTATGAGCAGACTTGTGTTTTGGATAGTGTTGGTACCAGCTATGAGCAGACTTGTGTTTTGGATATTGTTGGTACCAACTATGAGCAGACTTGTGTTTTGGATATTTTTTGTACCAGCTATGAGCAGACTTGTGTTTTGGATATTGTTGGTACCAGCTATGAGCAGACTTGTGTTTTGGATATTTTTTGTACCAGCTATGAGCAGACTTGTGTTTTGGATAGTGTTGGTACCAGCTATGAGCAGACTTGTGTTTTGCATATTGTTGGTACCAACTATGAGCAGACTTGTGTTTTGCATATTGTTGGTACCAGCTATGAGCAGACTTGTGTTTTGGATATTGTTGGTACCAGCTATGAGCAGACTTGCGTTTTGGATATTTTTGGTACCAGCTATGAGCAGGCTTGTGTTTTGTGTTCTCTTTCAGCATACTGTGATATTTCAGAATAAGTAAATATACACGTAAATAAAGAATGTCATTAGTTCAAAGTCATGTTCATGGCAGCTAAAGACAATAGTGAATCTGATCTCAGTGGCATTGGCTCATTAGTAGACACAATGTATGGCATGAATGTTAAACATTACCTAGTAAGCTATAACACTACAATTTTGTATAGAGGCAAGTTGTATGTAATAGTCTATAGCACTGATCCACATGAAAGAGACTATTTGATTAGAAACTCTTGTGGTGTCTATATCCTCCTTCCTTCCTGAATAGTGCAGCAGGATATGAATTAACCTTTTTTCTGCTAGAGTACAGAATGGCATGCAGTACTTAAAGCACTGCAGCTACCAAACGTTCTTGCCTTACAGTCTGTATTAAAATTCTAGCTAAATGCTGTATTGGTATAATCAACAAGTGCCTCTGTCAACATTCAGAGTGAAAGCAGTGCCAATGACACATAACTGTCATTTTAGTCATTTCAGTTGAAATCTTAGCAGCATATCTGAATGATGACTGTAATACAAACAACAAACGATGTTAACTGTAGATTGGTACCATTTACTGTTAACATACAAATGTTCTAATGTCAGTGAAACCAGTCATACATTCGCTTTCCTTTCTGAAGTAGATGGGGGAAGCTAATAGCTGCTCTGTTGCTGAGTTTCTGCACGTTTGCTCTTTGGAAGCTTCAATAAATTTGTAAAGAAAGCTATTTATTCACACTGTCCCCTGTACAAAATTACCAGTACTGCACCTAAAGAATAATAAGAGATTGTAGTTATAAATAATAATTTGGTGTGATTAACATTTTGCCTATATTAAATGTTGCCATCTCCAGTAGGGTACTTAAAGATGCACTAGGTAAATTACATGCTGCCTGTGTTATCCTCACATTATCTATCTATTCTCCTTATTCTTTGCATGCTACAGCCAGCGTTCATGTATACGGACAAGAAATAACAGACTAGCTATGATCAACATGTTGTTCATTATAATGTCACACAAACACAGCATACATTATTAACTATAAGACACATGCAGTACAATCAGAGATAATTACAAAAAGCAGGCAATATAGTATATATATATATATAAAAAAAAAAAAGATTTCTGATATTATAAAAGTAGCCTAGAGATTGCTTAAAACATAAGAATCCTTACTACTATGCTTCATTTAAAAAGTGTCAACATACTATTTAACCCTAAACAACAAAATCAACATGTCAAATGTAATCATTAACTGATATCATGTTTTGTAGGGTTTACAGTAATGCTGCCAAAAAAATCCCAGTACACCCCTTTTCAATTACTAACCAGCGTTAAGAAAGAAGGTCCCAATTCTGCTAATACACGTGGGTCTTCCAGTGGGTGTGATAAATCTAAAAAGAAAAAAAAAAAAAACTTCTCTTTTTCTGTTGCTTTTCCAGCTTCCTTTTTATAAAGCTTAGATTAAATGGAAACTTTCTGAGGTCATCCTTAAAAATCACAAGATGAGATCCTTATCAAAATGACACGAGTAGATAGGCAAGATTGTTTATTTTCCTGCACAGATCTTTGGAAACACAATCCTCTTAAGCTGTGTATAGATCTGTCATCTCATCATTGAAAGTGGATGCTTCCCAGAATCTTGGTACCATTATCTCTTCTTTTAAAATGGTAAGCAGTGTCATATCACATAGAGAATCAACATCATCTCCAGGTCAGTCTGGAAAGCTGGTCTGTTCGCTGCATTCCTGGCTGTGCTTGCAACAGCCCATGATTTATGGTGTCCTTCCTGAGATGAAACTGTAGCTCGCTGTTCCTTTGTCACCTCCCTAGGTTCAGATGTTTAGCGTTCTGGATGACTGAAAAAACCAGTGACCCAAAATGTAAAGTCCAGTAACTCACTAAAGGAGCAGGAGGATCAGTCTGACACTGCCAGACAAGCTGTCAAGAGCTGTGTTGCCAACTCACTTAATCCTGCTGGAAAAATCATTTAGCAGGGATTTTCCCTGTGCAACAAATCTACCTACTATATCTTCTATAACATCCACTAGGAAAGTGCCTTGAATATAGTCCTTTAAGAAATCTGACAGAATGAATTACAATTCAAAAATGCACACAATGAAAGTGTTTTGCATTTCATTTAAATGCATGAGCACAACTGAATCTATGCAGGGAACAGCACATAAGATCTATCTGTCTCTATTGAACTCATGAATCTGGAGCTCTGGCTGGGAGAGAATCAGGAGGAGGGAGATGGGAGGTGCTGGAAGGGGATTCTCTCTGCCTATGCATACAATAAGTCAGAAGACATCTTCTCTAAATAGGGATTTCAAAGCGTTTCTGAATCTCAAGTTGTATGATTTCACAGACCACAGAGAATGAAAAAACAACAAAAAAAAAACAACAGAAGCTTAGAGGCCAGAAGGGGAAGCTGACTATCCTTGCACTGTAAGCAATGAATCAGGTCACAGTTCTACCTGCATTCAGTCTTCCAATTTATATTTTCCAATTCACTAGAGGGTCATTTTTTGTCTACTGATTCTCTTTAAATCTAAGTCACAGGCTACACACCTCCTCAGAAAAATTGAAAACAAATCAGGATCTTAATTTAACTTTTTCATAATTGTATTAATATTATTATCATATATTCAATAACAATAATATTAGATAAGTCTCTCTGAATCTAGCTAAATGAACAGTCCATTTGTTTTTTAAGGCGGTTGTATACCCATTCAGACTATTTTTCTCTATGTGGACAATTGCAGGTTATAAAAATGTATTGCGCCATATGAATATCTCTTTACCTGCTTTCCTTGCAAGTAATCTTTATTTTTATTTCTTATGACGTCACTCGCGCATGCGCCGTGTGTCCCAATTTTCCGGCAACCGTAGACCCTGACGGAAAAATGCAGGGTCTATGACAGGGCTGCATTATTTGCTATTGACTACGACAGCCCCGACATCCCGCGATACAGCCTTATACTAGCTCGGCACTGAGAAGGGGATTGTGGACACCTTGCTATTACTGCACATGCACGGGATTATGGACAGGAAAAGCTACTGCGGGCGGAACTAGCTTACTGGACAGACGCAGAAGACCATAGTTGGGATGTTGCCGGCAAACAACAAGCAGAAGCTTTTCAAATAGAAGGATTTATGACAGTAAGAAATATTTTTGGGCATACTCTTATTAACAATTTCATTGTAAATAAATAGTTATATTAGAATATTGTTTAAATCCAGTATCATTAGGAGAGTTTACTACCGCTTTAATTGAAGGATTTGAACTTGGCTAGAGATAGGAATATATGGGATGCCCAGTAGAACAAGCAATTGGTTGATCATATATAAATCAGTTGGGACAACTATATACACTTGGCTACTCCAGTCTCTTCCAGCACATCTCTTGCTTGCAGACTGTAAAGCTTCGTACACACGATCGGATTTTCTGACGAGAATTGTGTGTTGACAGCCTGTTGGCAGAAAATCCGTCCGTTTGTATGCTCCATCGGACAATTGTTGTCAGATTTTCCACGGACAAATGTTGGATCCGTTGGACAAAAGTCCAAAGTACAAACATGCATGCTCGAAAGCAATGCTCACCAAACACAACATTAGAAGAAGGTTCCCAAAGGGTGGCACTAAGGAGCTGAAAAACCACATAGGGCCATATTCTGATACATTTCAGGCGGCGGAACGTATGTACTTTACGTTACGCCGCCGCAAGTTTAAGTGGCAAGTGCCGGATTCCCAAACCACTTACCTGTGAACTTGCGGCGGCATCGCGTAAAGTCCACCCGTGTAAGCCATCCTAATTCAAATGATCCAGGCAGGGGGCGTGGATCATTTAAATTAGGCGCGCTCCCGCGCCGATCGTAATGCGCATGCTCCGTCGGGTAAATTACCCGACTTGCATTGCGCTAAATGACGTCTCACGGACGTCATTTGTTTTGACTGTAACGTAAATGGCGTCCAGCGCCATTCACGGACGACTTACGTAAACGACGTTCAATTTTGAAATTTCGACGCGGGATCGACGGCCATACTTAACATTGAGTACGCCACCTAGGGGGCATCTTTATCTTTACGCCGCGTATCGCTTACGGAAACTACGTTAAAACACTACGGCGGGCAAGCGTACGTTCGAGAATCGGCGTGAGTAGTCATTTGCATATTCTACGCTGACCGCCACCTAGCGGTCAGCGTAAATATTGCAGCCTAAGATACAACGGCGCAGGCTGGTGTATCTTAGGCATGTTTAAGTGTATCTCAGTTTGAGAATACACTTAAACATAGGAAAGGGACTTACGTAGGCGTATCTGTTGATACGCCTACGTAACTTGTTTAAGAATATGGCCCCCAGTACGTAACTATGTTCGTGTTTGTTGGCCGACAATTGCGTGACGTTTGTATGCAAGACAAGTTCCTGGCCAACGCCCTTCAGACAAAAGTCAGAGGCTTTGTCTGTGGAAAATCAGATCATGTGTACGAAGCTTTACTCTCTCTTTCCTGCACAACACTTAACTTCAGGCACAGCTAGCACATGTTTAGGATTGCCACTGGCTCAGCCAGGCTTCAGCAATCACATTTTGCAGGCAGGGACAGGGAGTCCCTTTTAATGTAGTGTAGCGCCTATGTACTTTATAATAGTAGTGCTAGTAAAATTTATGGGGCAGATCAGAGTGTAGTCAAACTCTGTTCCAGATTGTTAGTAGCAAATTGTGGTCTCTGTCTCAGCTTGGCTGTGCTGTGAGCCCATTCTGCTGTGCTGGAGTGTTCTTCCAACCCCAGTACTACAGGTGGCAGCAGTGGAGTCAAGGGTTTGGGTGCCCTTCCCAGCAGCCAATCACGAGGGTTTGTCCTCGCTGTGCATGCTGGGGTGGGGTATTTATGGGACAGACGCCATTGGTTCTGGGGCTTCTTCGTCCAATATGGCACCCACCTTTAGGGTGGCAACATCACTGTGCCCCGGCGTTATGGCCTACCTGGCCGGGGGCGTGCGTGCCACGCGGTGTTCCTGGTTCCGGGACCATGTTGGCCCAGAGCATCTGAACCAGCGATGGGGATCCAGCGAGCGACTGGGTTCCCTCTTTTGAAGATCCCAACCTGGATGCTGTTCGATGGGGGAATCCGTCTGAGGAGTGCCATTGAGAGGCTGGCAGTCCAATAGGGCTTGGACGAAACCATCGGGGATCACAGGTAGCCGGACACTGCAGGACTGATCACCTGTCAGTCAGTACCTGGGCGACAAGTTGAAGGAGATCCAGACGTAACTCAAGTAAGGAGGCATATCTCCAATAATCCAACCCAGAGGGGACCTGTGGCAGAGGTATCTTCTGAGGCTCTTTGAGAGGGGTCTATTTTTAAGTCTTGCCTCAGGTTCTCAATTGGATTTAGGTCTGGACTTTGACTGGGCCATTCAAATACATGAATATGCTTTGATCTAAAGCATTCTATTGTAGCTGTGGCTGTATGTTTTGGTCAGTGTCCTGCTGGAAAGTGAACCTCTGCCCCAGTCTTATGTCTTTTGTAGACTAACAGCAGAGGCGGCTCTTTAATTAGGCAAATTAGGCGGTCACCTAAGGCCTTACACTCACATGGGCCTCGTGGCTGCCTAATTTGCCTCTGCTCAATCACTGTGTGCTAGATCCCTGCATCTTTCTGCAGCCATTTTTATTTGCTTGAATTGTTTTACCCATTATGGGCATGAGTGGGGACCCGTATCTAAGTTTTGCTTAGGGCCTCACAAAGCCTAGAGCCGCCTCTAACTAACAGGTTTTCTTCTAAGTTTTCCCTTCCCATCAACTCTGATGCGCTTCCCTGTCCCTGCTAAAGAAAAGCATCCCCACAACACGATGCTGCCACCACCATGTTTCACAGTGGGGAACGTGTGTTCAGGGTGATGTGCAGAGTTAGTTTTCCACCACACATGGCATTTTGCTTCTAGATCAAAAATTGCTGTTTTGACCTCATCTTGCCAGAGCACCTTCTTCCACGTGTTTGCTGTGTCCCCCACATGGCTTCTCGCAAACTGCAAACGGGACTTCTTATGGCTTTCTTTCAACAATAGTTTTCTTCTTGCTACTCTTCCATAATGCCAATTCCATATTTTATATATATATATATATATATATATATATATATATATATATATATATATATATATATATATATATATATATATATATATATATACACACAGTATATACAGTATATATATATATATATATATATATATATATATATATATATATATATATATATATATAAACATTTTTAATAAAGGACTTGTCCCAAGCTGTCTACTGTGGTTTGGTTTTTAAATAGTTTGACACTTTTTTTTGTAAAATGGTAGGTTACCAATTCACATAGGGGGGCCGACATCTGGGGGTCCCCTTTGTTCCAGATTCCGATAAGCCCCCCCACCCGCATACCCCTACAACCACCGGGCAAGGTTTGTGGGGAAGAGGCCCTTGTCTCCATCAACTGGGGGACATCCTCCCCATGTTGAGGACATGTGGCCTGGTACGGTTCAGAATGGGGGGCGCTCTCTTGTCCCCCCTCTTTTCCTGCAGCCTGCCTGGTTGCGTGCTCGGATAAGGGTCTGGTATGGATTTTTGGGGGGAACACCACGCCATTTTTTTTTATTTGGCGCATGGTTCCCCTTAAAATACATACCAGACCTGAAGGCCTGGTAATGGTATTCGTGGGGACCCCCACACTTTTTTTTTTTTTTTTTAATGACTTTCAATTACTTTTATCGGTATTGCCGGGACCCAACAATTTATTATAGCCGCGAGTAGTTTTAAATTACTTTTTTTTTTTGGAAATGTCATTTTGTGCAGAGACTGTTATGCCGCGTACACACGATCATTTTTCTGGTTGTAAAAAACGTTGTTTTTTAAAAATATAATTTAAAATGATCGTGTGTGGGCTTCAGAGCATTTTTTTGGGTTCTGAAAAACGACAAAAAAATCATTAGAAAATGCTCTATTTTTTAACGACGTTTTAAACAATGTCGTTTTTCGGGTTGTAAAAAATTATCGTGTGTGGGCTTTAACGACGTGGAAAACCTGCGCATGCTCAGAAGCAAGTTATGAGATGGGTGCGCTCATTCTGGTAAAACTACCATTCGTAATGGAGAAAGCACATTCATCACGCTGTAACAGACAGAAAAGCGCGAATCGTCTTTTACAAACACAAAATCAGCAAAAGCAGCCCCAAGGGTGGCGTCATCCGCATGGAACTTCCCCTTTATAGTGTCGTTGTACATGTTGTACGTCACCGTGCTTTGCTAGAGCATTTTTTTTCACTTTCGTGTGTAGGCAACGTCGTTTTAACGATGAAGTTGAAAAAATATGTGTTTTTTCTAGCGGCTGAAACACTTTGTTTTTTACAACCCGAAAAATGATCGTGTGTACGCAGCATCAAAAACACGGGAAACATGCGCTATGTTACAGGTATACTATAGACAGCCCCCAGGTACGAAATTTGAAAGAATATTTCACTTTTATTGTTTCACTTTAAGCATTATTGAAATCACTGCTCCTGAAAAAAATCCAGTTTTTAAAACTTTTTTTGCATTGATATATGTCCCCTGGGACAGGACCCAGGTCCCCAAACACTTTTTATGACAATAACTTGCATATTAACCTCTAAAATTAGCACTTTTGATTTTTCATGTTTATGTCCCATAGACTTTAACAGTGTTTGCGTTTTCGAACAAATTTTGCCTGTTCACATTTTCGGCTGCAAACCGAATTGGGGGTGTTCCGCTCATCCCTACTATTTCATAGTGGTCACGGGAAGTTCAACATGGCACCTCATGGCAAAGCATTCTCTGAGGATCTGAAAAAAATGATTGTTGCTCTACATAAAGATGGCCTAGGCTATAAGAAGATTGTCAGGACCCTGAAACTGAGCTGCAGCACGGTGGGCAAGACCATACAACGGTTTAACAGGACATGTTCTACTCAGAACGGGTATCGCCATGGTCAACCAAAGAAGTTGAGCTATGATTGGCTAAAGGCACACTGCCTTTGGGGCCAATTATGGCTCTCACAGCAGAACGTGCTGTGATTGGCCAAAGCATGCAGGTCAGGTGCATGCTTTGGCCAATCAGCAGCCGTCAATACACTGATCTCGCAGTGCATTATGGGGTGCTCCACGTCGGTCAAATTTGCTGTAAATGCCCTGTATGTTTGGTTCATTTACAAGCAAACAACTCCTGAACTCACAGAGGGTATGCTATTCATTGTGATTGATATGGAACTACATTGCTGGACAATTTACAAAGGACTTTTTCAAAAATCTGGTAAATCTATTTACTTTGTCTTTTTTTTTTACTGAATGAGTATATATGGGTACTACTCCACAACCACCGGGCCAGGGTTGTGTGGAGGAGGCCATTGTCCTCAGCAACTTGAGGACAAAATTCTTTGTCAGGAGGGCCTATGATGAGGGCCTCCCTGGAAATATATCCTCCCCATGTCATTAACCAAATAATTACTCAGGTATGCCTTTTTTTCTGGGGGTGTTGCATTTTCTTTTACATTTTTGCTACAGTTAGTTTTACCAATGCATTTTTAGTATCATTTTCATAAACAAAAAATCAAAAACATGCTTACTTACGTGCATGAGACCACCTTGAGTCACACAGTTGTAATTTAGTCATTAATTGGGGCTCAGACTTTCATAATTTTCATTTGACTTTCATAATTTTTATTTTTGACAGTTCTGATTTACGTATTCTCATAACTGCAACACTCTGTTGCATCTGGAACACCTTATATGAGACTGGTGCCTCTCTGCTATTTATGCATTGTTTCACTCTATTGCTACCTTTTGTTTCAGTAGAGTATTTTTCCCATGTGATGTTTTTTTCTTGCACCATCCCATAGCTTTCCCAAATAGTTACTGTGTTTTTGGTGTATTAACCCTGTCTTTTGTTTTGGTGTTACAACATTTATTTATACTGTGTGTCCAATACTTATAAGGCTTTGTTTTGAATACTTTCTGTATATTCAAAAAATTATAAATAAAATATGCAAAAAAAAACATGCTTACTTTCTTATGTCTTAGTATCTTTTGTTTTTACCCTTTTTTGTGCTTACTGACTTATTTATGATGAAGCTCTACCTATATAATTCATGCCTAAAGGTAATCTCATTTCAGCCGTTTTGCTCACTGCAGAGTAACCTTAATTTTGGGCTACTGTAGAACACACACTATTATTTATTTATGTAAACTAGCAAATAAGATCAGTTTGGCTGTCAGTGAGGGAAAGACAGCTGACAAGGAAAAACAACTACACGTTACAAGCTTTAAACATGAATTGCCTCTCATAAAGCTTCTCTATATCACCTACAAAAATACACACAAAATAGAATTGAGCTCTTATAAGACGACTCTTGTTATACTTGATCCAGCTGAATAGAAGGAGGGTTGTTGTGTGATTTGTTAATGTAATGACAATATCAATGCATTGGGAGCTAGAAATATTGATGCTTGTTTTGTTTGGTAGTATATGGGGTAATCAAGCAAATAGGGAATAGTTAAAACCCTGTCAGTTTTTTGCCATTGCTGTTCCTTTGGGGGATCTACCTTCACTTACTGTCCTGTAGACACAACAGAAAGTAAAAGGAAAGATCTTCAAAGTGAAGTAAATGTCACCAGCAGAGATGTAGCCAGGAGATGGCAAACATTGCCTGTATTATCAGGAGACACTTTGCAGCACTTGCTACAGTGATACTGTTCTCTCCTAGTGCTCTGTCTTGACTGCATGTCATCACATCCTGAAAGTAGAGGGAATAAGACCTAAAGTGGAGCTTTGCATCTTGGGACATGTAGTCCAAAGAGCCAGGTTTTGCATTCAAGTCAGACTTTTATGGACTACAATTACCAGCTGGCTGGAGAAAAGAACAGATTGCTGGGAGAGGTAATAAAAACCCTTGTGCCGATGGGATTGTTCTCTTGGAACCACAGCCTGAATCTGCAAGCAGTGACTTAGGCTGTAGTTTGTGCTGGGTTGCGGTCTGTGCTACAGAGAGGGAGAGTCATTGCGAGTGGGTACATCCACTGCCAGCCACATCTGATTGTTTGGTAGCTGCCTGGAGGAATCAACTTGATGCCAGATCTAGCTGGACGGTAGCACGGTGCGATACAGGGTCAAGAGCTGTTCCTTGAGCCAGAATCTGCAGGGGCATGCTGCAGAGCCTCCACATTAATCCTTAAAACAGAAGTTTTTATCAGATCACACGTGGGATATGACAGTGCAACCACTTAAATGGGAGGCTTTGAATTGTATTAAAAGGGGATCCTCATTTCTGAAGGTGCTTATTTAAAAAAGCACAGTCTGCAGAGATGACATGAAAAACAAACAAGGCGCCTCTAAGTGCAGAAATATAAAACTTTTAATATCCCCTAAAGGGGTTAAAAACACTTACAAGATGGTGGATGAAGCAGGCATGTAGCAGGTAAGTGTGTCCAGAAGATGTTCCAGTGGCAGGGCAGTCCCAGTCTGATGATAAAGCTTCCAGGGAAGTCCACAGGATAACAGCCAATTTGTGCTGTGAGTGTTTAGGGAACACAATGGTGATGGAGCCTGGGGATGATGTCAGAGGAAGCAAGACAAAAACCAGCATGGAACACAAACAGGAAGAGGGCAGGAAGTGTGTCATAGAGGCGGGACGCGTTTCGGAGCATGTCATTGGTACCTTCTTCAGCCAGTGACAATGGTTCCATAGGAGCTAGACTTCTTATAGTCTATGTGTTGTAATGGGGGCGGGACTTGTGGACAACAATAAAAAACAACACAGAGCCGGATTCAGAAAAGATATACGACGGCGTATCTCCTGATACGCCGTCGTATCTCTGAGTCCGGCCGTCGTATCTATGCGCCTGATTCATAGAATCAAGTTACACATAGATATCCCTAAGATCTGACAGGTGTCTTACACCGTCGTATCTTAGGCTGCAATTTCACGCTGGCCGCTAGGTTCCGTTTGTTTACGCGAGGAATATGCAAATTAGTATTTATGTAGATTCAGAAACGAACGACCACCCGGCCATTTTTTTTTACGTCGTTTGCGTTCGGCTTTTTCCGGCGTAATGTTACCCCTGCTATATGAGGGGTATGTGCGGCGTATCCTATGTTAAGTATGGCCGTCGTTCCCGCGTTGAGTATTAACATTTTTACGTAGTTTGCGTAAGTTGTTTGCGAATACGGCTGGACGTAATTTACGTTCACGTCGAAATCATGACGATTTCCCGACATCATTTGGAGCATGCGCACTGGGATTCAGTCGCGGCCGGCGCATGTGCAGTTCGTTCGGCGCAGGGACGCACTTCATTTAAATGATACACGCCCCCTACCCGCCGAATTTGAATTCCGCCGGGTGATTTACGCTACGCCGCCGCAACTTTACAGGCAAGTGCTTTGTGAATAAAGCACTTGCCTGAAAAACTTGCGGCGGCGTAACGTAAATGAGATACTTTTTTTACACCAGCAGAAAGATCCGCTGATCTTTCTGAATCTGGCCCACAGTGTTTTGGCAGCAGAAGGCTGCCAAATGACTATACACTGTTTACACACAGAGATAACATATATATATATATATATATATATATATATATATATATATATATATATATATATATATATATACACACACACATACACATATATATATATATACACATTGTAACGTTCGGGGGCTATAGCTCGGTGGGATTAAGTGCACAAACCGTTCACCTGAACATAAAAAGGCTTTTATTCAGAGGTCAACAAAAAAATAAGGCTTTTCTCAGCACACAAGGAAACTATAAACAAAAAGTCCGCTTAGCTTCAGCATCAAAATAAAGTCTGCTTATCTTCAGCACCAAAAAGTAAGTCAAAAACAAAACACATACAGTTCGTTGGCACCCTCTGTATTCCAAAAGTCCTCACTGTATTGTGAACAGCAGCTATCAGACTCCCAGCTTGTCCTCACAGGTGCAATCTCCACACTCCTCCACACACCTCCACCACCACTTCCTGTTTAAATGGGTGGTTCTCTGGGAGTGTTAACACCTTGTGTGCTGGCTCTTCATTGTTTAGGAGTGGAGGCTCTTTCCCACCCAAATAGCACTTTAGAGCCTCCAGAATTCCAGGCCCCAAATTACTCTATCAAGAGAGAGAGAACTGTGAGCCAGTCCTCTCTGGATTAACTCTACCTGGAATCCTTCACCCACTTTGGGTGACCCCCTGAACACTCCTCCCGCTATTAATGGGACCATAGCCCAAATAGTGGTGCTGTATAGCACCCGTCCAGGACCCAACCCTGGCGTCCTGTACATATCCCCCCCCTCTGCCTCAACGCGGAGGTGTTGGAGGCACGAGTAGACACCATACAATGGACACGGGAGAGGGCATCGGCATTCTGATGTTGTCTCCCGGGTCTGTGCTCTACCACGAAATTGAACTCCTGGAGAGAAAGGAACCACCTTGTTACCCTGGCATTGGTGTGCTTGTTTTGTCTCATCCACGTAAGGGGAGCGTGGTCTGACACCAAGCGAAACTTCCTACCCAGGAGGAAATATCGTAGGGAGTCTAAAGCCCACTTGATGGCCAGACACTCCCGTTCCACCACTGCGTAGTTTCTCTCAGCTGACGTCAGCTTCCTGCTAAGAAAAACCACGGGGTGCTCCTCTCATTGATTTCCAGAGACAGGACCGCTCCCAACCCTTCACTAGAAGCATCTGTCTGCACTACAAAATCTTTTTTTAAATCTGGAGCTACAAGCACCGGGTCTTGGCACAAAGCTGTCTTAAGCTTTTGAAAAGCTGTCTCGGCCTTGGCGTTCCACTTTATCATCACTGACTTTCTACCTTTCGTCAAGTCAGTCAGCGGTGCAGCAATAGTGGTGAAGTTGGGGACGAACCTCCTATAATAGCCAACTATGCCCAAAAATGCTCTGACCTGCTTCTTGGTTAGGGGACGGGGCCAGTCCTGTATGGCCTCCACCTTATTCATTTGGGGCTTCACCAGCCCTCTACCCACAATATACCCTAGGTATTTTGCTTCCTCCTTTCCAAAGGCACACTTCTCTGGATTGATGGTGAATCCTGCTCTTCTCAAGGAGTCTACGACTGCCTGAACCCGGGGAAGGTGGGACTCCCAATCAGTGCTGAAGATGACTATGTCATCTAGATAGACCGAAGCGTACCGTTGGTGTGGACGCAGAGTTTTGTCCATGGCCCTTTGGAATGTGGCGGGGGCTGAGTGTAGACCAAACGGCATCCTTTTATATTGGAAGTGGCCTTCCGGGGTAGAGAAGGCCGTTTTCTCCCTGGCTTCCTTAGTCAGGGGGATCTGCCAGTACCCTTTTGTGAGGTCCAGCGTGGTGATGTACCTGGCAGGACCTAACCTCTCAATCAGCTCATCTACTCGTGGCATGGGATATGCGTCAAACTTGGAGACGTCATTAAGTTTTCTGAAGTCGTTACAGAAGCGGAGGGTGCCTTTGGGCTTGGGTACCAACACGATTGGACTTGACCACTCGCTCTGCGACTCTTCAATGACTCCAAGCTCGAACATTCTTTTAACCTCTTCCGACACTGCCACCCTATGAGCTTCTGGGATACGGTAAGGCCTTAATCGGATTTTTACATTCGGCTCGGTCACAATGTCATGCTCGATGACATTGGTGCGACCGGGCAACCCTGAAAACATATCCTTATTTCTTTGTAAAAATTCTTTCGTTTGCTGGGTTTGGGGCCCAGTCAGGGTAGCAGCAACCTGCACCAGGTCGATCCCTGCATGGTCCCCTGACTGTACCCCTACTACCGCGGACACTTGTTCTCTGTCTCTCCAGGGTTTCAACAAATTAACATGATAGATCTGGTATGGTTTCCTTTTCCCTGGCTGGTGTACCTTGTAGTCCACCTCACCGACTTTCTCTAGCACCTCAAACGGGCCTTGCCACTTGGCCAAGAATTTACTCTCTACCGTGGGTATTAGAACAGCCACCCGGTCTCCTACTTGGAACTGTCTAATTTTAGCCGACCTGTTATACACTCTTCTTTGGGCATCCTGAGCCTTCTGCATGTGCTCCCTCACTAGCGGCATCACCTTAGCCACTCTCTCTCGCATTTGAGAGATATACTCTACCACCGTTTTATGCGGTGAGGACTCACTTTCCCATGTCTCTTTTACCAGATCGAGTAACCCCCGGGGCCTTCGTCCATACACTAATTCAAATGGTGAGAAGCCCGTGGATGCTTGTGGAACCTCCCGGATAGCAAACAACAGAGCAGGGAGTAGCATATCCCAATCCTTACCATCTTTCTGGACTACTCTTTTCAACATGGACTTTAGGGTTTTATTAAACCTCTCAACCAGGCCATCGGTCTGCGGGTGATAGATGGACGTCCGCAACTGCTTAATTTGGAACAGTTTGCACAAGTCCGCCATCACCTTTGACATAAAAGGGGTACCCTGATCCGTCAGTATCTCTTTGGGGAACCCAGTTCGTGAGAACATTTGAAACAATTCTCTGGCAATGGCCTTAGAGGAGACTTTCCTCAAAGGGATGGCTTCTGGATACCTAGTTGCATAATCTAGGATTACCAAAATGTATTGGTGCCCCCGGGCCGACTTTACCAGGGGTCCCACCAGATCCATAGCGATTCGCTCAAACGGGACCTCAATAATTGGCAAGGGTACCAGAGGATTTCTATAGTGGGACACTGGGGCGGTTAACTGGCAAATGGGACAAGACGCACAATACCTTTTAACCTCGGCTTTCAGGCCTGGCCAGTAAAACCGGTCGGTTATCCTGGCCTCTGTTTTCTCCGCCCCCAGGTGTCCTCCCAGTGCATCGTTGTGGGCCAGATCTAGGAGCATCCGCCTATACGGTTGGGGAACCAGCAACTGCTCTACAGTTTCCCCTCGGCTCTCAGCCACTCGATACACCAAGTCCCCCTTCAATGCAAAGTGAGGAAACCTCTGATCTGCGCCTGGCATTTGTGAGACCCCATCAATAACAGAAACCTGCTCTCGAGCATTGATCAAGGTAGGGTCCTGTAATTGGGCGGTGCCGAACGCACCCCTGGATATATCCAGGTCTGGATGTACTGGCCTTGAGGATGTTTCCCCTTCCCCCTCCTCAACCTGGGAGAGCTCCTCATCATCCTCCCCCAGCATAACTTGCAATGGGAAGACTCCCCCCCCCCCCTCAGAGATCAACTCGGTTTCTAGACCTGGGACAGGGGCATTATCCTCCATATTAGCATTCTCTGCAGTTTCATTATTGGGGACAGGTGTCTCCATATCAGCGGGGTATGTTGGGGAGGTTTCAGGTTCGGACCCCTCAGACCCTGTCCCTTCCAGGTCCAGTGTCCCCAGTTCTCCTGGCAGCCCCATCTGTACCTGGGTCCATAGTTCCAGAAATAGTGGACAGTCCCGCCCCACTATGATGTCATGAATTAAACTTTTTACCACCCCAACCTCCTGTGTAACTGAGGCATGGCCATAGGAAACAGTCACCGGGACCAAGGATACACACTACCCGTAGTGTCTTGGTTACTGGCCCAAGCCTCCCTAGTACCCTGGCATGTACTAGTGTTACCATGCTACCGGAGTCCAGTAGAGCCCTGGCAGGAAGGTGGTTCACCCACACTTCACACTCAAACCGTCCTGCGGCCAGATCAAGATGAGTGGCACACACACTTTGCACATAGAAGGAGCTTCTCCGACCAATCCCGCAGTCCATAGGCTCCTCCTGCAGTGGGCATTGTGCCCGGGTATGCCCCCAGGACCGACACCGCCAACACTGTAGGTCCCCTGTCCTTGGGGCGGGCGCCAACCTTCGTGCTTCTGCGGAAGCTGATGCAGGTCTGCGAGTTCCCATGTCTGGTAGGGCTTCTCTCCTAGGTGTTGTGGTCAGTCTGGTTGGCCTAAGCGTGGGTTCCCGACGCTTGGCAGACCCAAGCAAGTCCTCTACAACGGTATACCTTTCAACCAACTCAACCAGCTGGTCAGCAGTTGCAGGGTCTCCATGGCTTACCCAGCGCTGTAGGTCCTCTGGCAGGGACCGAAGGTACCAGTCCATCACCACCCGTTCCACCATTTGTGGACCGGACAACTTTTCGGGCTGCAGCCATTTTTTGACCAACTGTATCAGTTCATGCATTTGTGACCTGGGTGGTCTGTCAGGTTTGTACCGCCAGTGATGCACCCTCTGAGCCCGGACGGCTGTGGTTACCCCCAGGCGGGCCAGGATCTCTGCCTTCAGTCGCTCATAGTCGCTGATGTGCTCAGACGGGAGATCAAAGTAGGCCTTTTGCGGGTCACCGGTGAGGAAAGGGGAGATAATGCCAGCCCATTGGTCATGGGGCCACCCCTCTCTCTCTGCTATCCTTTCGAAGGTGGTAAGAAAGGCCTCTACATCATCGCTGGGTGTTAACTTTTGTAAAAAATTACTGGCTCTCACGGACACTGGGTTGCTAGCGGCAACGACCGCTTGCTCTCGTCCCTGAACCAGCCGCTGTACTGCCTCCTGCAAGGCAGCCACCTGTGCTTGAGAGGACTCCTGCTGAGCTGTAAACTGGGCGACCAACAGTCGTGTGTTTTCCTGCTGCTGAGCCATCGCTTCCTCATGGCGACGGTTTGCCTCTGCCAACGCTTGCTGCTGGGTCACAGTGGCTTGCTGCTGGGTCACGGTGGCTTGTGCCAGAGCCTTGATGACCTCCTCCATGCCTTTGCCTGTTTGCAATGTCTGGGCTGACTTTACCCAAGACATGCCATAAGTACACTGTCTCTTTAAATGTCAGTTTTTAGTTTTAAACGTTTTTTGCGCCTGCAAATGCACTTTGCCCGCATTCGACACCAGTTGTAACGTTCGGGGGCTATAGCTCGGTGGGATTAAGTGCACAAACCGTTCACCTGAACATAAAAAGGCTTTTATTCAGAGGTCAACAAAAAAATAAGGCTTTTCTCAGCACACAAGGAAACTATAAACAAAAGTCCGCTTAGCTTCAGCATCAAAATAAAGTCTGCTTATCTTCAGCACCAAAAAGTAAGTCAAAAACAAAACACATACAGTTCGTTGGTAGCCGGGTCTTCACCCTCTGTATTCCAAAAGTCCTCACTGTATTGTGAACAGCAGCTATCAGACTCCCAGCTTGTCCTCACAGGTGCAATCTCCACACTCCTCCACACACCTCCACCACCACTTCCTGTTTAAATGGGTGGTTCTCTGGGAGTGTTAACACCTTGTGTGCTGGCTCTTCATTGTTTAGGAGTGGAGGCTCTTTCCCACCCAAATAGCACTTTAGAGCCTCCAGAATTCCAGGCCCCAAATTACTCTATCAAGAGAGAGAGAACTGTGAGCCAGTCCTCTCTGGATTAACTCTACCTGGAATCCTTCACCCACTTTGGGTGACCCCCTGAACACTCCTCCCGCTATTAAAGGGACCATAGCCCAAATAGTGGTGCTGTATAGCACCCGTCCAGGACCCAACCCTGGCGTCCTGTACAACATATATAAGCATAATAAAAATATATAAAACCAAAAAAAAATTATAATAAGAATAATAATGGAGTACTAAAATAGAAAGAAGGAGGACCATAACTGGACAGCATAATAGGACAGAGTCTGCATACTGCTTTTTACTTAGCCCGCATACTCCTTTTTGTTGGGAAAAACAGGGGAATTACTATCAGGGAACATAAGGATATGTATACACATATGTATGCATACATGAAAAAAACGCATGAAAACGCATAATACACCAGACATAGAGGAAGTTAAAAACAGGGGAATTTTTATCAGGGGGAATAAGAATAAGCATACACATATGTATGCATACATAAAAAAAAACGCATTTAAAAACGCATTAAAAACACATTAAAAAAACGCATAATACACCAGACATAGAGGAGGATGAACATTATAGAGGATTGCTTTATACAATGGCACTAATTTCAAAATCCTCATTTAACCCTCCAGGGGCCAGAACACTTAAAGAAAAAATCCAAAACATTTCCCTACGGCAAAGCTTGCGAAAACGCTCAGCTGATGGTAGGTCTCTAGGCATCACATCAATCACCCAAACCGAAAGACCTTCAGTGGATTTTTGGTGATGTTCAAGGTAGTGCCTAGGGACACTATGGTTGTCTAGACCAGCAGTAATAAAACGACGGTCTTCACCAAACCGTTTGCGCAGTGGTCTAATGGTTCGCCACAAGGACATGTCAAGCAATAGACTACATGGTCAGAGGAACAAGTGTGGAAACCTTTGATGGGATACGTTTTTTCCTTTTACACAAAAGTCCCTCTGGCCATGCTTGACAAACCTACAGGTCTTACAAAGGGGTTTTCGGCACTGATACATGCCTGAGATAGCTAAAAATGTAGGGATAGAATACCCTGGCGGTAAGGGTTTTTCTTTTCACTTACTTGGTGCCACTTTACCTTTTATGTTAAGGGCCTTTCTATAGGCAAATCTTGGCTTTTTTGGTAAAGCAGAGACAAGGTGTTCATCCTGCAACAATAAGGGCCAATGTTTCCGCACGATGCCCTTCATCTGTCTGTGGCGGGAGGGAAATTGAGTAATAAACCGTATATCATTTTTATTGTTAATGTTCGCTTGGATCTTAGGACGTGATGGAAGAGACGTATCTTTATAAAAGGAATAAGCTGTTTTGACAATATCGGCTGGGAATTCTTTATCAAGGAATTTTTCTTCCAAGATCTTACTTTGAGTCTCATAATAGGTATCCCTAGTGCAGTTCTTTTTCAATCTACAATACTGGCTTTTAGGTATATTGTTAAGCCACTGAGGATGATGTCAACTTTTACAATTGAGAAATGAATTACCCGCTGTGGGCTTAGTAAAATTCTTGGCATGTATGTCCTTCCCAATAAAGAAGAGCTCCAGATCAAGGAAGGCCAACTGATGTTCGTCTATGACTGAGGTGAAATTAAGACCCATATTATTATTGTTACAGTGAGCAACAAAATCAGAGACTGAGGATACACTGCCATCCCAGATAATGATCACGTCGTCTATATATCTTCCATAAAACACCATGTGAGATAAAAAGGGATTGTTATGCCATATATGGGAAGATTCTCAATATCCCATAGTAATATTTGCATATGATGGCGCAAAATTAGCTCCCATCACAGTCCCGTTTACCTGCAGAAAGAAGTCTTTTTCAAATTGAAAGTAATTATGAGTGAGGCAAAAAGCAGTTGCCTCTAAAATAAAGGATGCTTGCCTGGAATTCAATAAGGGATCCTGACATAAAAAGGATTGGACCGCACGCAATCCCACATCGTGTGGTATGGAGGTGTACAGGGACTGGACATCAAGTGAAACCCACAGGTAAGTGGGCTCCCAAGAATAAGGGGAGAGGAGTTGTAACAAGTGGGTACCATCTCTGATGTAAGACTGCATGGATTGAGCAAGTGGCTGGAGGAACTGGTCAACATATTGTGAAAAACCACTAGTAATACTACCCATTGCTGCCACTATAGGTCGTCCAGGGGGATTAGTTTGATTGTTATGCACCTTAGAAATGTGATAAAAATATTAGGTAAAGTGAATGGTCCCAACTAAAAAAGAAGCTTCGTATTTAGTAATAACAGCATCACAAAGTGCATCCTTGACAAGGAAAGCAGCTGCCATAGTAAAATGAGGCAAGGGGTCAGTCTGCAATTTCATGTATGTGTTACTATCTGACAAGAGTCTATTTGCCTCTGTAACATAATCTAATCTATTCAGGAAGACTATACCCCCTCCCTTGTCAGCAGATTTAATCGTTAAGTTAAAGTTATTGGTGAGGGCCTCAAGAGCCTTCTTTTCAGACTGAGTAAGATTATGGGCAGTCTTATTTTTGCTTGAGATACACATCTCTTGAATCTCTGCATGTACTATACGATAAAAAGCATCAATACAGGAACCTTTAGACTTTGTAGGGTAGAAAACGGAGACAGGTCTAAATGTAGTATTCTGAATTGGTGGCGAGGTCATAAGATACTGGGTATACTGTATTTGGTCATTCATTCACATTCTACAAGGAGGCCCTGGCAGAATGCTCATAGTCGGGTTCAGTGTTATGACAATAAAGATCTTCTAAAAGAGCTAAACAGACATGATCATCATGAGTCATATTGTCATTACACAGGGGACTGGCTGGGATAGGGTGAACCTCAGATTGATTTGGCATGTGATGGGTAGACTTTATATTAAAAATCGTTTTGAAGTGAGACGACGTATACATTTATTTAGATCAGTGAATAAAAGAAAGGGGTTGGGTTGAGCAGAAGGTGCAAAATTAAGGCCCCGACTGAGTAAAGACATTTCGTCACTAGATAGCTGTTGTTTTGAGAGATTGAAGATTTTTACTGTACTCTCTTTTTCCTGTGGTCTGGACTTGGATCTACTTCCTCTACCCCGGCATCCTCTGCTTCGTGCTTTCTTTTTAGAGGTTTGGTCCGGGGGGGGGGGGGGGTTTAATACTAAAAAAGAGACCGGAGAGGATTCAGAAGATTGGGCCACACTAGTAGTGGATACATATAAGGAACTTGGACCAAAGGTTATAGGTAGGTTAGATGATATTTGGTCAACAGATAAACTAAGCATAGGGATGTAGGGGACTTAGGGGGCACTCTATCATGTGCTATAGTTTTCGGATGCTGGTTAACTATGGGGGCATAAGGATTAATATCCAAGAGATGGAATATTACGATTAGATGTACGTTTCCATGAGAATATATTATTTTTACTGTAATCGCCCAAATCTCTCCGGAATTTTCCAAGTTTAAATTTAGTGAGAAGGTCTTCTCTCGTATTGATTTTTTTAGTGATGGTAGATAGCCAATAAGTAGGTAAATGAGAGGTCAATTCCAGGATTTGGGAGATCAGGATATGTATCTGGTGTACCACTTGCTCATATTTAATGTGTCTCTTTATTATAATAATACTGATCCACTTATTTGTACAGAATTCAGAAATAGAGGACCATTCTTTCTGTTGTGCCATAATTTTTAAAGTTCCCGCGTCGTATCTTTGTTTTGTATCCACAAAACAAGATACGACTGCATCTGGGCTCGATCCGACAGGCGTACGTCTTAGTACGCCGTCGGATGTTAGGTGCATTTTTCCCCTGGCCGCTAGGTGGCGTTTCCGTCAAAATCTGTGTTGAGTATGCAAATTAGCTAGATACGGCGATCCACGAACCTACGTTCGGCCGGAGCATTTTTTTACGTCGTTTGCGTTCGGCTTTTTCCGGCGTATAGTTACCCCTGCTATATGAGGGGCAGCCAATGTTAAGTATGGCCGTCGTTCCTGCGTCGAATTTTAAAAATGTTACGTCGTTTGCGTAAGTCGTTCGCGAATAGGGCTTTGCGTACAATGACGTCACCGTCGTAAACAGTGGCCCAGATTCAGGTACGACTTGCGCGGGAGCAAGTGCGATTTGCTCCGCGCAAGTACGGATTTGCGCCCAGGCAAATTTGGGGGTGACCCAAAAAGCAAGCTAAGCCTGAAATGTGGCATTTTTGCACGGAGACAGTTTCTCTGCCCCGGCGCAATTAAGGGTCAATTTTGCTCAGGGAGCAACTTGCGCTCTCATGGTTTTCCCTCAGCAAATATGCAAATGAGGAACTGCCACTGATTCATAAACTTGCGCGTGTGAGGAGCATTTTGCTCCCAAAGCGCGCAAGCTGTTTGGCCGGGGCAAATTTGCACTTTATAAAAGCAGGGGCAAGTTAGCAACAGATGGCCACAGGTCAGCTGGAGAGCAACTACAGCAGCACCAAGACGGACGAGCTGAACAAGCAGAGCACCCACACTTTCTGGATCTCACATCTGTGTGCCAACATGCCAGGGGCAGCTACAAAATAAAAAAAAGATCATAATCTGAGCATCAATAAAAAAAAACACTCAAAATCTGAGCATAACCAAAAAAACAAGCTCATAATCTGAGCCACCAAAAAAAAAAAAATGGTCATAAATTATTTTTTTTCTTTTGGACATCCTTGGCCCAAGGGTGCCCCGGCTCTGGCTCCTCAGACGCCGTGGTGGAGCATGGGGTGGGGATGGAGGGGGGGGAGCATCAACCCCTACTTCATCTCTCCTGGCAGGTGGTGCCTGCAAGCCCTCCATGGCATTGGCCAGGCGGTTGAGGACGGTGTTGGTCTGTCCCAACATCCTCATCTGCCATGTGGTGGTGATCCTCAACTGCCGTCGGGTAAGTCTCCCCTCCTCCCGCACAGCAGCAGTGTTGGCCTCCACCGCACCTGCCAACCTGCTCACCTCCGAAGTTAATAATGCAGTGGCATCCTGCTGTTCAACCAGACAGGTCACAATGGCTGCGCAGTTGCCACTAACATCCTCCAGGGTCTCATTCTGTCGGTCCCCCCGGTCAGCATGGTGGGTGAGGGCCTGCTGGACAGAGGAGGAGGAGGATGCCAGGCTGTCCGCCACCCGCCTCAGGTCTCCCACCATCTCCCCTATATGGTGGGTTTGCCGGGCCTGCTCCTCCTGCAGACCCTCACGGAGGCTGGAGGGTACACCCCTAGTTTTAGAAAGAGCCTTCCTTGGAGGAGAGGCTGGGGCACGAACTGAGGGAGCAGAAGGGGAGGGGGTCACACAGGAGGGAGTGACACTGGAGGGGGGGACACTGGAGGGAGGGACACTGGAGGGAGGGACACTGGAGGGGCTTGCCCTGGAGGGGGATGATGTTATGGTCGGGGGGGTGGTGGGTCGGCCAGGGATGGTGGGATCCTCCTGGAGGGACACTGCTTCCTCCAGATTGAGGATAACGGCCTCCTCCACCACTTCCTCCTCCCTAGATGGACTCTGGCCGATATCCTCCTCCACCAACATGCCCAGGATCTGCAGAGGGCCTGACTGCACCCCATGATGTTCTGGGGATGGCGTGGGTCGCCCTACAGCCGACGACGGCCCAGCCTCATCATCAACATCTGTGGATGACACAAAACAAAAATGTTGCTGGAGCAACACACTTATCATATGTTCCCTTCTACCCCCTCCCATGATACACAGCAGATATGAGAAACAAAAACTTGTTACATGTTCCCTTCTACCCCCTCATATGTTCACTTCTACCCCCTCCCATGATACACAGCAGATATGAGAAACAAAAACTTGTTACATGTTCCCTTCTACCCCCTCATATGTTCACTTTTACCCCCTCCCATGATACACAGCAGATATGAGAAACAAAAACTTGTTACATGTTCCCTTCTACCCCCTCATATGTTCACTTCTACCCCCTCCCACGATACACAGCGAATATGAGAAACAAAAAACTTACCAGTCCCCAAGTCCCCAACAGTGGAGTCATAGCCTGGCAGTCCCTCCACCTGCTCCAGCGCTAGACTCTGAGAGATGACCTCCTCCCCTGGATTGAGTCGCACAGAACAGGCTGGTCCTCCTCCGGTGCCCCTGCTGTGCTTTTTAATGAGGACAATTTTGTCCCGGACGCGACGCCGCATGTCCGTGAACTTTTTCTGGATGTCCATCCAAGTCCGGTCCTCAAAGCCCAGGGCATTGATGTCCAAGGTTATCGCCTCAAATATTGCCCTCCTTTGGGCTACGGTAGTATTTTGGCGTTCAGCGCCATACAGAACAGCAGTATGGCGCGTCAGTGTCTCCAGCATGATCTCCATCTCCACTGCCACAAAATTAGCCTTCCTCTTTTTTTTTTGGCGGGGAGGTGCCATCTCGCAGCAAAGGGCAAAATTACCTTGCTCAGGGGGGGTGGAACAAGCAGGATGTAATTTTGCACAGGACCTGCGCAGGTCTGCCCCTATTTATTTGCTCAGTGCAAGCAGGTGGGCAAAATTTGCCCTGAAAATAGGCGCAAACCACTGCTGAGTGGAAAAAATATCATTTGCATAGGGCACACCCACTTTCACTTGCGCTGCCTTACGCCCTGATTTTTGCCTTACAAAGGAGCAAATTAGCAGACAAAAGGAATCCTGAATCAGGTGGCAATCTTTCCAATTTGCCCCAGCGCAGAGCAAATCAGCTGCTCTTCACAGGTGTAACTAAAGGGCAAATCTACCTGAATCTGGGCCATTGGCTTGTTCCGGTTTAATTTGGAGCATGCGCACTGGGATACCCCCACGGACGGCGCATGCGCAGTTGAAGAAAAACTTAATTTACGTTGGGTCAAGACGTATTTACATAAAACACGCCCCCATCACATCCATTTGAATGGCGCGCCCTTACGCCGCCAAAGATACACTACGCCGCCGTAACTTACGGCGCGCTTGCTTTGAGGATACCAAAAAATCTGCCCCTTAGGCCCCGTACACAGGACCGAACATGTCTGCTGAAACTGGTCCGCGGACCAGTTTCAGCAGACATGTTCGGTCGTGTGTAGGCCCGAGCGGACAGGATTCCAGCATACATTTGCCCGCCGGGCCTTTTCCCAGCGGGCAAATATTTCCGGACTTGTTTTAAAACAGCCCGCTGGAATCCTGTCCCCTCGGACATGTTCGGTCGTCTGTACAGACCTACCGTACATGTCCGAGCGCCCGCCATCCCTCGCATGTGTCGAATGACTTTGACGCATGCGTGGAAGCATTGAACTGGCAGGGCTGCCCACGTCGCCGCGTCATCTTCGCGGCGACGGCTTGGACACTCCCCGCGTATTGTTTACGCGCGGATTTCTGTATGATGGTGAGTACAGCCACCATACAGAAATCCCCGGGCATACATGTACGGTGAAAACGGTCCGGCGGACCGGTTTCATCGTACATGTATGCTCGTCTGTACGCGGCCTAAGGATTTGATCTGGCTGTTCCCAGGCTCATTCAATCTGGTTCACCACACATGTGAACGATCGTTTGGGAGGAGATCGTTGAATGGTTTCCAGGGATTGAGTAACTTCATGCTTTATGGTCACTTGCTGGCCAGAGCCACCTGGTGAGGGCAATTTGTTGTCACTTTGGGTGAAAAGTCCCAAATTTTATCTGAAACACAGATTTAATTTTGGAGCAGAATCATTCAAAAAGATTTTTGGAGTTTTTTTTTACTTTTTATGACACATTTGTTTTGAGTAATTATAAACTATATATACAACGTTTAAAACATTGGTACACATGTATAAAGTGAAGAAATTCACTAATACACTTTTAAACAAGGTTATAAACGTATACATATTATTTGCATAGGTCAATCTTTGCACTTTCAGTGATTGTATTGGGAGCTGTCACGATTTACCTCAGCCACCAGATGGCGCCAGCGGGGCATCGGCGCGCACGGGGCGCGCAATCGCGGCAACGGCGCACACGCACGCGCGTCCACGGTACCGCGGCAGGCGCGGGCACGCGCACTGGCGGTAACGGCGCACGGGCACGCGCAGGCGCCGATTTGGCGCCAAAACGGGGTACTTAATGTGTCCTGAGATCCTGGCCTCTTGCTGTCCGGTCTACAGCGTTCCCCTGAAGACTACCTGTACCTGTACCTGTACCTATTACCCCTGCTTGATCCAGATCCTGATACCCGGCTTGTTCCCGTTGTTCCTGTCTTCTGCCTGCCCTGACCTCGGCTTGCTCTGACCATCCCTCTGCCTGATCCTTGGTACTCCGCTGTCCGCCTGTTGCTGACCCGGCTAGACGACCTTCCTACTACCTTGGCCTCTCCTGTGCCAGACCGGCTGGTCCTGCTTCTCACGGTCTTCTGGGACTTTGTTCCGTCTTCTGGGACTTGTTGTTGCCAGACCCTCTGAATACCTCATCTTCCGGCTGTACCTGCTGTTCCAGTGCCGCTGCATCCGGGCTACTACCTACCAGCCTGCACCTGTCCTCCAGAGACTTCTTCAGACTCCGCAGAAGCTCCATCCGGCCTCTGCATCAGCGTCACCCCTGGCGCTTGTGCGACTCTGCATTCCCGTTCCCCCTGTCTACTATACCAGGGGTCCCGGGATCAGAGGAGTAACTGCTGCCACTTCCTGCACGTCGGGCTCATCCTCAAGGTATGTGACAGGAGCGGCCTTTATCACATCATCGAGATAAGTGGCATCAGGCCTTGCTGTGAGTGATAAAAGCTCAAGCTAAGATCCAGATGGGCAAGCCTGATTCCCAGAAGAGTTTTTATTGTGGAGTACCTGGGCACTTCAGGGGCGATGCCCTCAGAGGAAGAGTGAACCAGATTTGATAGCTGAAGTACTGAAGGTATTGCAGAAACTGCTTCTGAGCCAGAGGGCGGGAAATTTAAGGGGGTCTCAGTGAGAGATGAAGAGCTCCAAAAGAAAGAAGAGTAGGAGGACCATTGAAAGAAGGTTTTGGGGCAGACGACCATGCCACCTTCCAAGTCAAGTAACCTTTCACCAGGATTGGGAAAACAGGTACAGAGTCAATGTCTCACCACCTTTCAAGGTCAATTTTAGGTTTCTCAACAATTGGTAAGGCATAACCAAAAACTGACCCACTCAAACGAGAGCCCAGATGGTTTGCCAGAAAGGCTGGTAGGGTCCTCACCCATTGTGTCTGTGCAAGTGGAAGGCATATACACCAAGACACTACTGGTCACTGGGGCACACTGCTGTATAGAGACTTTTATGACTGATACCTAAAACACATTCTTCTATGTAAACTGGACAAGCTGGAGATTTGGGGAATTGGGACTGAGAAGTTTTTCTATGATGGACATATCCCAATCAAGATCACGTTTGGGCCAGCAGCCATTCGGAAGGTGGAAACGTTTGACATCTTGGCAGTAGTATGCCCTGGGCCCCCCAGGAGCTGAACAGAACTATATGCTGATTGAAACTAACACTGACCTGGTGAGAAGGTTGTTAGTCCCACTGACAGGAGAAGTTGGTTTGGTACCCAATGGGACAAATCCTTGTAACAACACTGGTGAACGGAGTGAACCACAACTGCGGTTAGCAAGGAATTCAATGCGCTTCTCTATGTGACAACTCAGTATTGGTCCCCAAGTGTCACTCCTCACAAACAGGAGTTTGGGGATCTCTACATCATCTTTCTGTCACATAAAGAAGGGCGTTGAGCTACTAAGGATGGATGCATTACAACATGCAACCAGAGCTTAGCATTTAAAAATATATAATATACTTCAAAGAACTAGATTCCAATACACCTCTATATGCAAGTGATTATCAGTATGATACCCCAGGCATCACTCCACACTAACAGGAGATTGGGGGTTCTCTACATCATATCACCTTAAGCATATAGGGATGTATTAGATCACTAAGGGAGATGCTATAAAAAAAAAACAAGCATTGAAAAGTTAGAGCGAACATGTTCAAACAATTAGGACAAGGCCTATTAGGGATTTGTACTTGTGTCAAGCTAGTAGTAAATATGAGTTGTAGTAACAACTAATAGTTGCATATGAGTAATATAGGTCAGGTACTTTGAGAGTACACATAGTAATTAGAGTTGAGCGGACACCTGGATGTTCGGGTTCGGACCCGAACCCGGACTTTGAAAAAAAAGTTTTGGGTTCGGGACCAAACCAACCCGAACTTTGACCCGAACCCGAACTCCATTGAAGTCAATGGGGATGCGGACTTTTGACTACAAAAATGTCTCTAAAAAACTAAGGGAAAGGGCTGGAGGGCTGCAAATAGCAGCACAATGTCAGTAAGAGCATGGCAAGTACTCTGGAAATAAATGCGGATAGGGAAATAACTTAAAATAACATAAAAAAAATAAAAATAAAATCATTTTGATCTAGGAGGACAAGGTCCATCGTAGGAGGTTGAGGTGGATGTGGCGGTGTAGGTGGAAGTGGGGGTGGAGGAGGAGGAGGTAGCCAACACAGCAGGTTTTGGTTTTTAATTGATTTATTTTTTAAATTAGGGTAAACCCCAAAAGAGTGAGAAAGATCTAGTGTTGCTACCTCATCCCTTTAAACCTGAACACAGAGTAATTACACAGGTTCTGGGGCTAATTTAATGTTGATAAGGCACCAAGTGAGTTTAATTAGCAGCACCTTAATCAGCCAGAGAACCTGTGTAATTAATATGTTTTTGCTTTTAAAGGGATGAGATGGCAACCCTAGAAATATCAGAAAAAAAACAATGGCTGGGTAAGGCCGGCCCGGTGTCTATTCTGCACAAGGTACGGACAAGTCCTGTGGCATCCATGCCTGGTTCATTTTAATGAACGTGAGCTTGTCCACATTGGCTCTGGACAGGCGGCTGTGCTTGTCTGTGATAATGCCCCCTGCCGTGCTAAATACACGTTCAGACAATACACTGACCGCAGGGCAGGCCAGCACCTCCAAGGCGTAAAGGGCAAGCTCAGGCCATGTGCCCAATTTGGAAACCCAGAAGTTTAAGGGGGCATAGCCGTCATTCAGTACGTGTAGGCGTGTGCACACATACTGCTCCACCATGTTGCTGAAATGCTGCCTCCTGCTAAAACGTTCCATATCAGCTGGTGGTGCTGTTTGTTGTGGCGTGCTGACAAAGCTTTTCCACATTTCGGCCATGCTAACCCTGCCTTCTGAGGTGCTGGCGGTGCCCCTGCTGCGTTGGCGACCTCTTCCTCCTCCTCTGCCTTCGACTTCTGCTTCCACTGTGCCCCCACTGCCAGGTGGGAATTGCACCAGCAGCGCGTCTACCAGCGTGCGCTTGTACTCGCGCATCTTGCGTTCACGCTCCAGTGAGGGAATTAAGGACGATACATTGTCCTTGTAACGGGGATCCAGCAGCGTGGCCAACCAGTAATCAGCACCTGTTAAAATGTGCGAAACACGCCGGTCGTTGCGGAGACACTGCAGCATGTAATTGCTCATGTGTGCCAGGCTGCCCAGAGGCAACGAAAAGCTGTCCTCTGTGGGAGGTGTATCATCTGTGTCCTCTGTATCCCCCCAGCCACGCACCAGTGATGGCCATGAACTGGTCTGGATGCCATCCTGCTGTGAACATGGTTCCTCCTCCATGTCTTCCTCCTCCTCATCCTCCACCACGTCATCCTCCAGAACTGTGCCCTTGCTGGACAATTGTGTACCTGGACTTTGTGGTTGCACAAACCCACCCTCGGAGCCACTTGTGAATGACTGCCCTGAAAGCCTTGGAAATGACCCGATTCCTCCTCCTCCTCCTCCTGTGCCACATCCTCTTCCATCATCGCCCAAAGCGTTTTTTCAAGGAGGCATAGAACTGGGGTAGTCAGGCTGAGAGCGGCGTCATCGGCACTGGCCATGTTGGTGGAGTACTCGAAACAGCGCAACAACGCACACAGGTCTCGCATGGAGGCCCAGTTATTGGTGGTGAAGTGGTTCTGTTTCGCAGAGCGACTCACGCGTGCGTGCTGCAGCTGAAACTCCACTATCGCCTGCTGCTGCTCGCACAGTCTGGCCAGCGTGTGCAAGGTGGAGTTCCACCTTGTCGGCACATCACATATGAGGCGGTGAGCCGGAAGGACGAAGTTACGCTGCAGCGCTGCCAGGCGAGCAGCAGCAGGGTGAGAACGCCGAAAGTGCTCACAGATGGCCCGCACTTTCTGCAGCAGCTGTGGCATATTGGGGTAAGTTTTCAGGAAACTCTGCACCACCAAATTCAGCACATGTGCCAGGCAAGGGATGTGCATCAAACCGGCTAGGCCCAGAGCTGCTACGAGATTTCACCCGTTATCGCACACCACCAGGCCCGGCTTGGGGCTCACTGATGCCAACCACTCATCGGTCTGTTGTTCCATGTCCCTCCACAACTCCTGCGCGATGTGTGGTTTTTCCCCCAACCAGGAAAGTTTTAAAACTGCCTGCTGGCGTTTACCCATGGCTGTGCTGAAGTTGGTGGTGAATTTGTTACGCTGACTGGATGAGGAGGCGGTAGAGGATGAGGAAGCGGAGTAGGAGGAGTTAGGAACAGGAGGCAAACTGAAGCGCTCTGCAATCCTCGTGGTGAAAGGACATGCGCCAAACTGCTATCCGCCTCAGGCCCAGCCGCAACTGCATTGACCCAGTGCGCTGTTAGGGAGATATAACGTCCCTGACCGTGCTTACTGGTCCACGTATCCGTAGTTAGGTGGACCTTGGCACAGATGGCGTTGTACAGTCCACACCTGATTTTGTCCCCCACTTGGTTGTGCAGGGAAGGGATGGCTCGCCTGGAAAAGTAGTGACGGCTGGGCACGACGTACTGTGGGACAGCCAATGCCATCAGGCTTTTAAAACTCTGCGTCTCCACAAGACGGAATGACAGCATTTCAAAGGCCAGTCATTTTGAAATGCTGGCATTCAGGGCCAGGGATCGCGGGTGGGTAGGGGGGTACTTCCTCTTCCGCTCCAGTGTTTGGAAGATAGAGAGCTGAATGCTTCCATGGGACATTGTGGAGATGTTTGGGGACCCAGGTGGTAGTGTTGCTTGCCGGTCCTCTAATTGAGGGGTGGCAGGTGGCACTGTCACTACAGAGGTGGATGAAGAGGCCGAGAGGCCTGAGACTGATGCAGAAGAGGAAGCAGGAGGAGCCAGAGACCTTTCTTGGTTTTTGAGGTGTCTACTCCACTGCAGCTCGTGCTTTGCACTTAGATGCCTGGTCATGCAGGTTGTGCTCAGGTTGAGAACGTTTATGCCTCGCTTCAGGCTCTGATTGCACAACGTGCAAACCACTCGTGTCTTGTCATCAGAACATTGGGCCAGATCCTCAAAAGAGATACGCCGACTTAACTCGAGATTTCTAAATTTACACGGTGCGTATCTTTGCGCCTGATCCTCAAAACGAGATGCGCCTGAAATTCCGGCTTTTCCGTCCTACCTAAAATAATTACACCGGCGCATCCTCGGGCGCAAATTACGCTAGGCACGCCGCTTTTTTTGATAGGCAAAGATGCAAATGAGGGAGATAGGGCGATCCACAGAATTAAGTGTAGATTACGCCCTGTGCGCACCTGTTAGTTTCCCGGCGGGAAGTTACACTTTATAAAAGCAGCCCTAATTTTACACATGCCGTGTAAATGTCTGCTGAAGCAACACCATTGAGGAAGAGCTCAGCACACACACACTTGCTGGACTACAATCTGTCTGCCAACATGCCAGGGCCATCCATGATCCTAGCTGCATTAGTGTCTTTAGAGGCGCAAAGAAGGTGGAGGGAACGGAGGAGGAGGAGGAGGGCACAGGAGAGGGTATACCGCCCACGCCAAGATGTGTTTGGCATGCCTGCTTCTGAGGTATTCCGCAACTTCAGATTCAACCGTGAAGCCATCCTGGAATTAACCACAATCCTTCAGGATGATCTCACCAGCCCAACACAACGCTCCCATGCACTGCAGCCACTCATCAAAGTACTGGCAACACTGCATTTTCTTGCCACTGGCTCTTTCCAACGCACAAGTGGAGGTGTGGCTGGGATGGCACAATCCTCCATGAGCAGGTGTGTGCACCAAGTAGTCCCTGCAATCCTGCGGCGCATGGGCAATCAATTTCAAAAACCCACCCAGGAGGACCAGCGATTGAAGACCATGACAGACTTCTATCACATTGCCAGATTCCCACACACCATCTGGGCCATTGATTGTACCCATGTGGCACTACAACCCCCCCATGATACTGAGCACATGTTCCGGAATCGTAAAGGCTGGCATTCCATAAATGTGCAGGTGATCGTAGATGCCCATGGCCTCATCTGGCACGTCTGTGCTAAATTTCCGGGATCCTGCCATGACAGTTATATTTTCCGGCAGACCCAGATCTCCAGAGATTTGGAACAGAACATGTATGGAGACAGCTGGCTGATTGGTGAGTGACATGTGTGTCAGGTATGTCCCCCCCATGATGCTGACATCACAAGGGGCACATGCATGACTAATATCCTCCTGTCTTTTCCCTTACAGGTGACTCTGGATATGCCCTGGGACCCAACCTGATGACCCCATTCAGGAACCCCCAAACCCCAGGAGAGCAACGCTACAACCAGGCGCACATACGTACCCGTGGAGTGGTTGAACGTACATTTGGGCTTATGAAGTCCCGCTTCAGATGCCTGGATAAGTCTGGGGGTACACTGCTGTATTCCCCAGACAATGAGAATGCATGAATGCACATCACTGTGGTCCCTAGCACAGACACATCACATGCACATCGAATTGGATTAGATCCAAGTACCCCCCCCCTTTGGTACTTGGGAGCAGTAACGCCACGCCACGGCTCCAATTATGTCACTGTGCATTCATACACCATTCAGGAACCTGGGATTGCACTTCTCCCTGGTCCTGGGGATCCCTACTCCACCAAAACTGAGGGTGACACCCTTATTTTATCAGGAATGCCACCCCCCCACATTCACACATCATTCACACACATAAATCAAATCATAAGTACAGAAGACCAAATTAAATAATAAAAATTACAAAATAATCCGATAAACAACAAAACAAAAGTATCCCTGCTAATTAATTAGCGGCGGCGATTGCTACGCCTTGGCTGGGCAGGGGCACGGGCAGGGGCAAGGGCAGGGGCAGGGGCACGGGCACGGGCAGGGGCACGGCCACGGGCACGGCCACGGCCACGCCGTCGCGGAGGATGTCCATTGGGGGGGGTGAGCTGGGGAAGGAGGAGCCTCCTGGGGGGGTGAGCTGGGGAAGGAGGAGCCTCCTGGGGGGGGTGAGCTGGGGAAGGAGGAGCCTCCTGGGGGGGTGAGCTGGGGAAGGAGGAGCCTCCTGGGGGGGGTGAGCTGGGGATAGAGGAGCCGCCCCTGCTGGCCTGCCCTCCATGGCCCCTGCAAATCTAGTGAGACAGGCAGTGAGGGCAGCCGCATTGGCCTGGCCAGACCTAGTATTGTCCTGCACAGCCTGGGTCAGGGCACTCAGCTCCTGGGCCACGCGTGTTGTGGCGGTCTGTAGGTCGTTCAAGCATGTAATGACCGCCGTTGAGTTGGTGGCCACATCACCGAGTGCCTCCATCATTTCACCCTGGCTGTGCTTCATCTGGGTAAGTTTTTGTAGCATTTTCCCTAGAGTGTGGGTCTGCTGGGCATTGTCCTTCACCACACTGGCCGACAGACGCTCGCCCACAGCCACGGTCTCCTGGGTCGGCCTCCTGGCTGCCGCTGAGTCTTGCGGGCCTGGAGGAGGGGAGAGAGTGACCCTTGTGACTGAAGGCCTGTTGGGGGAGAAGTGGGAGGGGCTACCCCTGATGGTGGCTTGACTGGTGCCAGCCTCAGGGGTAGCCTCAGGGGAAGACTCAAAGGTCATCATATCAGAGGCCAGGAGGACTTCCCGGCCAATCTGCATATTTTCGTCCTCCTCCCCCTCATCCTCCTCCCCCTCATCCTCCTCCCCCTTAACCTCCTCCCCCTCAACCTCCTCCCCCTCAACCTCCTCATGAGGGGAGGTTTGGCCAATCCCCTCCCCTGGGGAATCCTGCCCTTCTTGGGACTCATCATCAGCCTGTCTTGGGGGTGGTGCAGCAGCCTGGCCCGATGGGCCTGCAACCTTCTGGCCTGCAACCTCCTGGCCTGCAACCTCCTGGCCTGCAACCTCCTGGCCATCTGTGGAGGACACAAAACAATCACAGGTTTGAGGATCCACACACTTGGCACATCTTCCCTTCCCCCACCCACACATGCTAATCAACAGAGAGCAAAAAAAACAACGTACCTGTCCTCCTAGGAACATCTGACGTATAGCCAGGCAGGCCCACCACCTGCTGTGGGTGGAAACACTGGGCCACTGCCCATTCCTCCTCCGTCAGTCTGACTGGGCAGGGTCCCCCTCCTCCAGTGCCCCTGGTATGGGCGTCGATCCTTGCCATCTTATTCCTGACGACGCTCCTCAGATCATTAATTTTTTTCTGTATGCCAGCGGGGGTCCTGGTCTCCCCCCCCCGCCGCATTGATCTGGTCCGTGATCCTTTGAATAAGCTGCCTCCTCCTGGCCGGGTGGTGTTCTGGCTCTCAGGGCCATGCAGAAATCGCCCATATTTCACAATGCCCCGAGCAAGAATTTGCTTCTCTCCCAGGGTGAAATTAAGCTTCCTGCGTTTGGGGGCCATCACATACTCCTCCCAGCAACAAGAAACACACCCGACAAACAATAAAGAATACACACCCAAAAACCAGACAAAAATATACACCCCAAAAAACTGACAAAAATCTAAACACACAAGGACACAGCTAATATAAATTCAAAAACAAACACGCACAAAAAAAAAAATAACAAGCACCAAAAAACAATCAGCAAAAACACTAACAAACAAATTAACTAAATACACTTCTCAAAAACAAACACCAACTAGACTCTCCAACTCCTCAAACAGTTTTCTCACAAACACAACTTAACAACACACCAACAAATAGAGCAGAAGCAAATTGCTCATGGAAGGGAAACAATGGGATATACTTTTGCAAGGGAAGTGTGTTTGTGTGGGGCTTTTTATACACAGGGCGATCCTCAAACTAAGTACGCTTGGCCTTTTACCTATCTCACTGATTGCGCCGAGAACAGTTCTGCACATGCCCAGTGAGGTCCAGATTCGTGCGCGCATGCGCAGTACGGCCGGCGCCTCATTTGCATGGGGTCACGGCTCATTACAATGAAGCACGCCCATTCCTTCCCACTTGCAATAACCCCGCCTTACGCCTCGGAATTTAAGTTACGCTGGCGCAAATTTAGACGCAAATGCGCTGTGGATACGGCACTTACGACACCAACTTAGGGCACCGTAACTTAAATGACATAAGTTCGGACGAACTAAATTTGCCCGCTGGCTGAGGATCTGTCCCATTGTGTGAAGAACTGCAACGCTAGGGAACTCCTTGGACCTGGCTTTGGTGTGCTCGGTCCCTTGCTGCGTTGGGCAGTAGCAGGCGTACTGTCTAGGGGACAGACGCTCTGCTTTGGCACCCTGCTCCCTCTTCTGCTGTGCTGGTGGCTCTGTGCGACCACCGCCTCTTCCTCCGAACTACATGGGTCACCTGCATGAGGTTGATTCCATGTCGGGTCGAGGACCTCATCGTCCTCCACATCATCTTCCACCCAGTCTTCACCACTGCCTTCCTTGTCGGTCTGCACAATTGCAAAAGCACCAGCAGTTGGCAACTGTGTTTCATCATCATCCAAGACGTACTGTGATGGTCCCCCCATGTACTCATCTTGAAATATAAGTGGTTGGGCATCGGTGCACTCAATCTCTTCCACTTCTGGGGCTGGGCTAGGGGGATGGCCCTGGGAACACATGCTAACAGACTCATCAAAAAGAAGAAAAGACTGCTGCATGATTTGGGGCTCAGACTGCTTGGCTGATTTGCAAGGGGGTGAGGTGAAAGACTGATGGTGGACATCGGCTGCAGGCGCCAACTCTGAACTTTCAGCACAAGACTGGTTGGAAAACAATGTGAAGGAACTGGAGGCACTGTCAGCAACCCAATCTACTACCGCCTGTGCTGCTCCTGGCCTCAACATTCGTAGAGCTGGATTAGGCCCGACCAAATACCACTGCAGGCTCTGTCGGCTACTCACACCTGAGAAAGGTGTTTCACTTGTGCGTGTAGCTGGCACAGATCGACCACGTCCTCTCCCTGTAACAGGAGCTCCACCAGCAGCACCACGACCGCGGTTACGTCCCTTATTTGACGTTTTCCTCATATTTATCAAATGTAGGATCTTGCCCTAAATGGGTGTTTTTTTAAATACAACAATAGTGTAATATGGTGTAATATGCAGATATTCACCTATATAAATCTTTCCCTATAGCAAGAAGCAGGAACCTAGCCCTAAACAATGTACTGCACAGACAGTATATCACAGGGAACAGGTGGAGTGCTGGTGAAATATGCAGAGATTCACCTATATATTTCTCTACCTATAGCAAGAAGCAGGAACCTAGCCCTAAACAATGTACTGCACAGACAGTATATCACAGGGGACAGGTGGAGTGCTGGTGAAATATGCAGAGATTCACCTATATATTTCTCTACCTATAGCAAGAAGCAGGAACCTAGCCCTAAACAATGTACTGCACAGACAGTATATCACAGGGGACAGGTGGAGTGCTGGTGAAATAGGCAGATATTCACCTGCATTTTTCTCTCCCTATAGCACGAAGCAGGAACCTAGCCCTAAACAATGTACTGGACAGACATTATATCACAGGGGACAGGTAGAGTGCTAGTGAAATATGCAGAGATTCACCGATATATTTCTCTACCTATAGCAAGAAGCAGGAACCTAGCCCTAAACAATGTACTGCACAGACAGTATATCACAGGGGACAGGTGGAGTGCTGGTGAAATAGGCAGAGATTCACCTATATATTTCTCCCCCTATAGCAAGAAGCAGGAACCTAGCCCTAAACAATGTACTGCACAGACAGTATATCACAGGGGACAGGTAGAGTGCTGGTGAAATAGGCAGATATTTTCCTATATATTTCTCTCCCTATAGCAAGAAGCAGGAACCTAGCCCTAAACAATGTACTGCACAGACAGTATATCACAGGGGACAGGTAGAGTGCTGGTGAAATAGGCAGATATTCACCTATATATTTCTCTACCTATAGCAAGAAGCAGGAACCTAGCCCTAAACAATGTACTGCACAGACAGTATATCACAGGGGACAGGTGGAGTGCTGGTGAAATATGCAGAGAGTCACCTATATATTTCTGTCCCTATAGCAAATAGCTGCAACCTCTCCCTAAACTATGTACTGGACACACACAGTATATCACATGTGGTGACAGGTGCAGTGCTGGTGAAATATACAGAGAGTCACCTATAGATTGCTGTCCCAATAGGAAATAGCTGGAACCTCTCCCTAAACTATGTACTGGACACACACAGTATATCACAGGTGGTGACAGGTGCAGTGCTGGTGAAATATACAGATAGTCACCTATAGATTGCTGCCCCTATAGCAAATAGCTGGAACCTCTCCCTAAACTATGTACTGGACACATACAGTATATCACAGGTGGTGACAGGTGCAGTGCTGGTGAAATATACAGAGAGTCACCTATAGATTTATGTCCCTATAGCAAATAGCTGGAACCTCTCCCTAAACTATGTACTGGACACACACAGTATATCACAGGTGGCGACAGGTGCAGTGCTGGTGAAATATACAGAGAGTCACCTATAGATTGCTGTCCCTATAGGAAATAGCTGGAACCTCTCCCTAAACTATGTACTGGACACACACAGTATATCACAGGTGGTGACAGGTGCAGTGCTGGTGAAATATACAGAGAGTCACCTATAGATTGCTGTCCCTATAGCAAATAGCTGGAACCTCTCCCTAAACTATGTACTGGACACACACAGTATATCACAGGTGGTGACAGGTGCAGTGCTGGTGAAATATACAGAGTCACCTATAGATTGCTGTCCCTATAGCAAATAGCTGAAACCTCTCCCTAAACTATGTACTGGACACACACAGTATATCACAGGTGGTGACAGGTGCAGTGCTGGTGAAATATACAGAGAGTCACCTATAGATTGCTGTCCCTATAGGAAATAGCTGGAACCTCTCCCTAAACTATAAGATGCAGATCTCACAGAAATAAACAGTGCTTGTGTAGATTTCTGAAGCTGGATAGACCTCTCTGACACTGTCCCTCAATCAGCAGCAGCCTCTCCCTACCCTAGCTAAAGCAGAGTGACGAGCCCTAAACGATAAGATGCAGATCGCACAGAAATAAACAGTGCTTGTGTAGATTTCTGAAGCAGGATACACCTCTCTGACACTGTCCCTCAATCAGCAGCAGCCTCTCCCTACACTAGCTAATGCAGAGTGACGAGCTGTGCTGTGTGGCTCTATCTGATATAGAGGCTGGTCAGATGCTGGGTCACATGCTGCACTGGCCAATCACAGCCATGCCATTAGTAGGCATGGCTGTGATGGCTTCCTAGTCACACTAGTAAAAGAAATGGCGATTGGCTGCCGTGCAGCGTGCCATAAAATAGCCGAACTCCGAACCCGAACCCAAACATTTTCCAATCATTCGGGTTTGGGTTCGGGAGCAAAAAAACCCCAAAGTCCGTACCGAACCCGAACTTTACAGTTTGGGTTCGCTCAACCCTAATAGTAATACATGAGTTGTAGAGGTAACTAATAGTTACGTATGAGAGGCAGCATAGCTCAGGTACCTTAAGAGTACATGTAGCAATTTGTAGCAGCAACTAATAGTTACATATAAGAGGTGAATATAGCTCAGGGTATTTGAGTATAGAGGACTCCTTAAGATATTACAAACAATCCTTTAGTACAACAGTAAATCCTAAATATCTTGATAGACCGAAGGCATGATAAACAATAGCAATTGTATAGATGGAGCATAAGTAGTAGTAGTAGTGATTCAAAAGCTACTTATCCGTTTTGCAGGCTTCAGTATAGGCAATAAGGATTCCGTGGTGAAGGAAGTTCAGCAAGGAGGCCTCAAAGGTTGTCCCCAGCAATGGCTAACAGTTGTCGTAGATGCAAATAGCACTAAAGGAGTAGTTGCGACTGGAGCAGTGTTGTGGCATGGGGAGCGATGACACCAATCTCTGTAGCGTGGCCGAGCTACGGCTGACAATAATAGAACAGTGTGCAGGAGGCACACCGCTCTGTTTAAAGATAGGGCTCAGGTGTAGTGCATTAGCACTGATTTGAAAAGAAGCACCATTTGTTGCGGCGCACTTCCGCGTTCCATCTTCTATCTTCAGCAGCGTCATTCGCCGGGCTGTCTCCGGTGGAGACAGGCGGCCGGTGATGCTGTGCTCTGGATCCCGGACGATCTTCTCATCGTTGGACAGGAGAGGAGATCACCCGTCGCTAAGGGACTTTTTTCCACGGTGTGTGTGTGTTTTTTACAAACTTTATTTACACTTCCTTCGTGAAATGGTAGGGGTACAAAGTACCCCATTACCAATTCACATAGGGAGGGCAGGATCTGGGGGTCCCCTTTGTTTGACATCCTCCCCATGTTGAGGGCATGTGGCCTGGTACGCTTCAGGAGGGGGGGTTGGAGTTTCCCTTAAAATCCACACCCGACCTTAAGGGCCTGGTAATTAAATTTGGGGGGACCACACGCCTTTTTTTTTTTTTTTATGAATTCTATCTGAATTGCCGGGAGCCGACAATTTATTATAGCCGCAAGTCAGTTTTAAATGACTTTTTTTCTTTCATAAATGATACTTTGTGCAGAGACAGTTCTAAGTACGGGAAACATGCGCTATTTCACATGCTTACTTTACAACCCCCCCCAGGTACGAAATTTAAAGGAATATTTCACTTTTATTGTTTCACTTTAAGCATTATTAAATTCACTCCTCCCGAAAAACGTCAGTTTTTAAAACTTACTTTACACCCCCCCAGGTGCGAAATTTAAAGGAATATTTCACTTTTATTGTTTCACTTTAAGCATTATTAAATTCACTGCTCCCGAAAAACGTCCATTTTTAAAACTTTTTTTTGCATTGATACATGTCTCCTGGAGCAGGACCCAGGTCCCCAAACACTTTTTAGGACAATAACTTGCATATTAGCCTTTAAAATTAGCACTTTAGATTTCTCCCATAGACTTCTATAGGGTGTTCCACAGCTTTTCGAATTTGCCGCGAACACCCCAAATTGTTCGTTGTTCGCCGAACAGGTGAACAGGCAATGTTCGAGTCGAACATGAGTTCGACTCACACTCGAAGCTCATCCCTACTGCCATGTATTCAAATGAAGACTTTACCGTACCGGTTAAGGCTGCACCCATGGGGCATCTGCAGTCAAGGGCCCATGGAGCTAGTTTACGTTGACTTTCTGTGCCTGGAACCTGCTATAGGTGGAAAAGGCAATTTCCTGGTGGTGACTGAACATTTCACTCGTTATGCTCAGGCTTATCCTGCCGAAAAATTTGTTCATTTTAGTTTTCGTTTCATTTGTTTTTTAGCTTTTTCGTAAATTTGGAGAATTCGGAAATTCAGAAATTCCAAAATTAGGGAAATTCGGAAATTAGAAAATTCCAAAATTAGGGAAATTCGGAAATGTGAAAATTCAGAAATTCAGAAATTCGGAAATTAATTTTTTTTTGAATTTCCCTAATTTTCGAATTTTCAAATTTCCGAATTCCCGAATTCCGAATTTCCGAATTTTCTGAATTTTGACATTTTGGAAATTTGTGATTTTGGAAATTCGAAATTCCAGAAATTGGAACACTCGGAATTCGAAAATTCGAAAATTCAGAAATCCGAAAATCCAGAAGGAAAGCGTGACTCCCAATTGGTCTGGCTTTCAGATCATCTGTCGATAACACCTGTAGCTCCATGCTACTTTCATAGCTGGCGCTGCCTTAAATTTAGAGGGTGGTCAGAGATTTAGTTGCCTCTGGCCGTGTTGTTTTGTCAAATTTGGGCCTCTGTTCCAGCCATGGCTGTACTGTGAGTGACCACTATTGCTGTCTGGAGTGCCAGTACCACCCCAGGCCAAGGGTGGCAGCAGTCAAGTCAGGGCGTGTTGGTTGTTTTTCCTCGGCAGCCAATCAGTGGGGGTTGGTCGCCTCGCTGTGCCTCGCTGTGCATGCTGGGGGAGAGTACTTAAGGGACAGACATCAATGGTTCGCGGTCGTCGATCACTGGTCTGTCGTCCCACCACCCCCGTGTGTCGCCCTCATGGCCGGGGGTGCGTGTTCAAGTGTTCCTGGCTTTGGGACAACGGGGTTGTGACCTACTGTGTAGGCCTGGTAGTCAGACTGGGTCTACAATGGCAGAGTGGTTGTCAGAGAACCAACCGTGGAAGAACTGGCAGACCTGTCTTGCACGGACCTACGAGCACAGTGCGCATGCGCGTGCATACGAGCACAATGCCCGCGCATACGAGCACAAGGCGCATGCACGCGCATACGTGCAACAACACCATAAATGCATTGTTCTGCGGGCGGGACTCCTGGCGTCAGTGCCCTATTTAAAGCTTGTTGCAGCAGTCACCAACTGCTGCATGATCTTCAGCCCTTGGTGTGATCCTGAATCCTTGTTCCTGTTCTTGTATTCCTCTTGATGACCTGGCTTGCCTGACCAGACTTCTCCGTGTATGACCCCTGGCTTGTCTCTCGGCTTATCGTTGTCCTGCTCCTGTCTGCTGGATCCAGTGTACGACCTTGGCTTGCCTTCTGACCTGTTCCAGTCACTTCCTGCTTCCTGTGTATGACTACCGGCTTGGCTCCTGACTCTGCCCCTGGGTTTCCTACCAGTCCACCTTATCTACTACTTCCGTGGTACCCCTGCCTGACTGCGTATCCTGGTCTACAGCTGATCTCCAACATCTACTCAGCAAGTCGCAGCTGGCAACTCCTGCATCTCTGGGCATAGCTCCCCCTGTGTCACCTCCAGGGGGCGTTCTGCACTTAGTCGCAAGGGAAGCCCTCTCAGCACTTCGGCCTCTGGTAAGGTACGTGACAGTGGTCCCGTGCTGTCCGTCCTAAAGGAGGAAACCATCCAATGAAGAACCTGTCTGGGAGAGCACCGAGCATGAGGCTGGTATCTCAGAGGCCTTGAACTTCATCGAAGGATGTACTATTACTGAAAGGCTGAATGATGGTCGCCTGTCAGTTCTGAATTTACCAAAGTTTATTCAAGAGAAATCCGGGTGCTTAATCCTTTGAGAAGGATTCTGGACCGAATACATCCACCTTTGGGAAGGTCTTTGGCAGAGACTTTGTTAAGGTTTCCGTGTGACACCCTGGCTGCTAGGCTGGTGAGAGAGGCCTATCCAGGTGCACAATACCCACTCTGGCTAGAATGGCGACGAAAGTTTTATCGCTGGAAGCAGGATTGTTTCCGAACAAAGTTATACACCTGAACCTATTATCCTTTCTACCTCTTCAACTACTACTTTAATTATTTTACCCCATTGGGTAATAAAGCACAGAAAAAGGCATCTAAAGTGTGGACATTGCAGTTCTTCTCAGCTCTCATCGTATACCCTAGACGACGAAGGAATAGAGGTAACATGCCACCCAAAACTAACCAGCAGCTCCTTCGGGGGTAGTGCTACACAGTTCTTTGACTTTTCACAAAGGATTTGTAAACAGGCTGTGGAAGAACCTGAAGCAAGAGAAACAAGAAAATTTTTTATCTGAAAGTAAGGGTGAAAGATCTTCAACCCGGAGATTGTGTGTTATTAAGGAATCTAGGGGTGCCTGGGAAGCATAAGTTCGCAGATCGCCAGCGGCTCCAACCTTATGTCATCTGCAAGCAGATTCCCGGATTGTCGATGTATCAAATTAGACCTGAAGGAAAGACAGGGCCCCTGAAGCTTTTTTTTCCCCAATACATTTTTATTGAAGTATATCAGTTACAGTAAAGAAGAAACATGCGTAAGCAAAGCAACTTTGCGTATCACAATACTTGACAACATGCGTAATAGAAAAACAGATCCTGATTAAATGCGGATATGTTTAAACAGCATCTATAATCATGAGCATCAACATACCCTCGAGCCCTAGACAAAAGTCAGGATTTGTCAACACCACATATCATACACCTCAAGAAAAGGCCCGAGCATGAGTTTGAGCCGAACATTTGCCTGATCAGGCGTTCGCCAAACACCCACATTTGCAGGGTGTTTGGCCAAAGCTCGAGACTGCATTGACCCTCATCCTGAGGATAAAGGGGATCCCAGTGCTTCGCTGGGTTCCAGAATCTGTTGAGAAAATCCCAGTCTGGGATTGGGTGTCCGGACCACTGACAGGTATGATTGCTGTCATCCGGGGGCCTGTTTAGGAAGAAATTTGCTGGGAGGAGATGCTCTTTATTCACCTAAGTCCTTCATTGAAATTGGCCTGTGGCAGGGGCCCTAGAGCCGGGTCTGTGAGACAGACTTGTTCCTCCCAGACAATTCAGAGTGAAGCTTTGGCTGCCAGGCCTATCATAGGGGTCTGTCCGGGGGCACTTTACCCACTCTAAGGCCTTGTACACACGACCGAGGAACTCGACGGGCGAAACACATCGTTTTGCCTTATTGAGTTCCTTGTTGGGCTGTCGAGGAACTCCACAAGCCAATTTTCTCCATTCCCGTCAAGGAAATAGAGAACATGCTCTCTTTTTGGCTCGTTGAGTTTCTCGACAGTTTCCTTGACGAAAATGTACACACGACCGGTTTCCTCGGCAAAAAATATCTCCCAGCAAGTTTCTTGCTGGTTTTTGCAGAGAAACTCACTCCTGTGTACGAGGCCTGAGTGGAGTGGCGACGTGTTATAGAAGTTGGTGTTATGCAGAGCAGTACTGACTGCTCCATCCAATATCCAGGCCAGATACTGCAAGGTTCTCTCCTACTATCCTTTTCATCAACCTTGTTCTTCCAAACTGATGTTGATGTTTGCCGTGTTGGCCTGGAAATAAAGCATTGAAAACTTTTCAGTCACTGTCTGGACATTCGCTCACTATCTGTTCTACCATCGCACCCCTTGGAGCCATGTCAGGGTAACTTAATTTGCCGATCCCAAAATCAATCAGTGGCTCCTTCGGGGGTGAGCGCTACATTTATATCAGGGGTGCCCAACCAGTGGCCCGTGGAGGCCTCTGATATGGCCCACGACCTCCTGCTCTGGGATGGAATAGAATAGAATACTGTTATTAAAGGTCAGTTTATTACTAAAATCACAGTGTATATATGGGCATATCTGTTCTGTAGTGGTTACTGGGCTGCTTTCAAACTGATCCACAGGTGCAGAGTAGTTTACTTGCTGGCACTGAGCTGTTATTACATGCGAGTTTGGTGAGCTTTCTGAAAGTGCACCAAACCTGCAGAATATAATAGAAGTCTATTGCAAAGTGCAGGAAAGCCAAAGGTACACTGATTTGCACCCGCGGTGCGGGTAAACCACAGCGCATAAGTGTGAAAGCAGCCTTGGGCTCCTTTCACACGGTCAGTCCGACAGCCTGACCAATTGGACCCTCCATTGACCTCTAAGTGGTGGCAGACATAAACCAACTGGTGTCCAACCTCCAATCCGATTCCCCCCCCCCAAAAAAAGAGAGTATAGTGGGCTGTGTCCGTGTCCACTCTGCATATACAGAGCAGTCCCCGACATGACATCCACCGCTCCACTCAATGTGGCTCACGACCAGTTACCAAGTTGCTTAAGTGGCCCTTGCTCTTCAAAAGGTTAGGCTCCCCTGCTTTATATACTTATCCATTGAGGTGAACTCTGCTCTAAAATTTGCGGATTCCACGTTATTTGGGAGAATAAAGGATGGTGGCGAGGCTGAATATCAGCAGGAAATAGGAAACCTAGTGGCTTGGTGCAGAGATAATAATTTAAAGCTAAATGTGGATAAAACAAAGGAAATAGAATAGGGAATAGGGAAGTGGAGGGGTGGAGGTCAAGAAGGTTGAGGGGGTACAGGAGTTCTGTTTCATAGGAACAATAATTAGGGAGACAGGGCACATTTTCCTGGTGGGCTAAGCTCATCACAGTTTGTACTTCTTGAGAAATCTGTGGAGAGCAGGCTTTTCTGAGCAGGTCCTCTTCAGCTTCTATAAGGCTACCATTGAGAACACCAAGGCATTATAAAAAACATCATGCCCAGAACCCCATTGGCACACAATTTCTCATTATAGATCAATTTGTGTCCCCCTGGAGAGGTAGTCCAAAAACTCGCGGGGTGTCCCAACTCGAGACATTCTGGATTTATGAGCTAGGTACTCATACACCATCAGGCCTTAATGTAGAGTGGGACATCAATTCTTTTATTAACAAATCCTAAATATTTTGATGATGTCCTAGTCCATCATTTTCAAGTGTTTTATATATACATTTTTTTTCCATAAATTAAACCCAATTGGTGCCGTTTACAGCACACTTGGGTTTATTTGCGGTCCATATAATGTGGGTCTGTGAAATTTGATGTATTTCTTTTCTTTCTTGTACGCTTAATCATTTTTTAATATTCCTCTCTTATGTAAATACATATAATGGAGTGTATTTTATTTATATTGTACCACCCTCCTTGGGGGTTCGTCCATTGCAGAGTCACTTTCTGGACACAATATTGCACACATTATGTTTTGCACATATAGACAACAGCCTTTTTAGAAATTATTAATTGTTAGAAATATAATTTCCCTTTTTAATTTCTAACTTTTTTTTATATTCAATATATTCCTATTGGAATTATAATGTTTAATATCCAGGTACTTTGACATATAACATTTCTTTACAAAGACCTGTTGTTCCCCTGTTGGCGCTATAAATATAATGCAGCAGACATGCTCTCATATACTTTTAATATTTTAAATACAATATTAACACGCTGTGGCAGTTAAAATCTGATTCCACTTTCCTTTTCCTAGGTGTTCCATTACAAACATCTATCACTTCATGGCGTCTACGCTGTTTGTCATTTTTATGATCTACCGGAACGCACAGTGGAGCGCAGCGTTCCACGTTTAACCACTCTGGAAAGCAACGTGTGTATGCGTATACACGCACGCACGCACGCACGCACGCACGCGTTGACGCTCTGAAACATTGTGAACACGCCCACCATTATCGTCACTACGCGACGTCACGCCGTACCCATGTGACTAATGGCGCGCCGGGTGACGATTTGTTTATGCGCCCTCCAGATACGGTCATGTGACCGGGACCTCGGCAACGTTTATTCGCTGTCCGTCCATACTGTGGTGTCGTGCAGTGACGTGGACCCTCTCTATTGGTCCTAGTCACTAGCCCCAGACGTACACGTGATCATGACATGGGTTTTCATTCAATCCGTGCATCAGGCGCCATTAGACATTCACCTCATATACACCAGGTTAGTCGATTTTAAATATTCAACTGGCCATATTTTATTTTTAATTATACTATCATAGACTCTGCACAATACAGGTTCTATATATGCAGCATTGTATGAGACACTGTGTTGACCCGGAAGTGCACTCTCATTGGGTGATCCCCCAGGGGAGTGTTCCCAAACAGGTCATATTTCTCATTTAAGCATGGTAGCAACAATAGAGTCTTACCCCAGACGATGCTAGTTGTAGCGAAACGCGTCGGGACTCTACTGCTGCCAAGCACCATCCTACATTGATGTCCTTTAATGCCTACATAATTGTAAGTGCTTTTAACCATTATTAAACTTCCCCTTTTTTGCGGAGTTACGCTATGTGCCTTTTATTTTCCTCCACATACTCTGTGCAAGCTCTTCCACTTCTATGAGTCATCTTCCAACTGGAGCCACCCTGTCCACCCGTTATTAAGTGAGGATTTCACCGTTGTCTGCTGATCAAACGTTTGGTGTGGTTCGGTTCATTTCCATACTCAACCGAGTTAAAAGCTTTATTGATCCTTTGGGCATAAGCTCATTTGGGTCCATCGCATCCGGTAAGCCTCCATTGGTGGCGGGCGATATCACTGTCATTTCAGTTCATTTTGGATCACCGTGGGTGTCGTGTCACTATCATTTGATTGATCATCTCACTCTTATTTTCACGTTTATTTTTGTGGACTTTTTCTATTTATGGAATTGAAATATACGTCTACAGTGTTTTATACATACTGATCGACATTTTTCAATTTAAGATTATTCCCACTAATTCATGGACTTATACACTTTATGCTCACACTTATAAGTGTTTTACATAGACATTACTGTTTATTTTTCATTTTTTCAGCGCTGCATTTTTTGTTTTCTGTTTGTATTGCTTTCCTTTTTTTCACTGGACTGTATGTACTGTAGCTGCTCAACTATTTTGATAGCGCAGATTTATTTTTTATTTTTTAATACCATTGAGAGTGTGCTGACTTATTACATTTCTCTGTGGCAAGGGATGTACACAGTCCATGACAGAAATGTCTGTACATTTACATGATAAAAACAGTGCAAAAGGTTATTAAAGGAGAGTATTTATCAAGCATAAAAGTACAAGGGTTATAGAAGGTGTCTCCAGAGAGCTATGAATATCCCATTATGTGAATGCCTTGTTTACAGTGTTGCCCTCTGGCAGACAATTTAGGAGTATTTCCTCTCACACTACTAGGCTGCAAAACAGCTTCTTTCTGCAGTCCCTAAGTTTTTTGAACGTGTGAGGCTTTTTCGGGTTACATTAAATATGCAGTATGTATTTTTTTTTTTTATGCAATGTATCTGTTTTTATAAAGATAATGTCCATATGAGTTATGCAATCTCTTTTATGTAAGGAAGCTATAACTGTTATTGTAAAATGATAACAAAGTATTATTATTCTCTTCCTGAATGAGCAAAGTACCTCTACGCATTCACAAAAAAAGTAAACAGTAAAACAAAAAGTGCCCCAGAATGTACATCTATCACAATCACATTGCCCAGTGATGTAGATCTGTGTCAATCATGATGCTCAATGTCCAGAACGAAATATTAAGCCACCCACCCACACACGTCTGGTTGCATCAAGTCACTGATTGGCAGGTCCAGTGGATGATAGATGATATAAAAGGGGGTGGGTTCTCCCAGGTGATGTTATTGACTGTAAAATATCTGGCAGTCTGTTTGCATTTCTTCAGATGACTGTCAAATTGTGATTCACTGCCACAGGTTCTGGAACATGCTATCCTCTGACTGATCTCCCGGAACGCATCTTATGCCTAGTACACACCATCAGAAAATTGTTAGTATGCAGCTTTCACAACAGTTCATCCCAAATTTTTCTCCAGATTGTATAATTTTAATTTATTCAGTACAGTACTCGTCCAAAAAACACCCCGGAAGATTAAAGCCACGCATGCTCGGAAATGTAAGTATACATTACAATACAATACAAAACTTCCCAATTTATATTCTGTTTGATAATCCCATCCGATAATCTGATAATTTAATCCTGTGTACAAGGCATAAAGCTGTGTTACCCTTCTTGGGAGCCCTGGATTTCCTTGGTGGGTGTCAGCAGCGAGAGTGGAGGGCAATCATGAAACCTCCATTTGGGTATTGTTACAGCAATGAATGAACCCTAAAGTGACAAGCATTTTGTCACTTTCCACTACTGCACAGTCTTCCCCTGGCCACTATGGATGGGGAAGAAGCTGAACTAATACTTTTCCTTAGTCTAAATGGTGTGCAAATGTAACACTGGGACTCTACTAGATGCCTTATGTCTTCTTAACCACTTGCTTACTGGGCACTTAACCCCCCCTCCTGCCCAGATAAATGTTCAGCTTTCAGTGCTGTCACACTTTGAACGTCAATTGTGCGGTCTTATTTTTATCATTTTTTCCCACAAATAGAGTTTTCTTTTAGTGGTATTTGATCACCCTTGTTAAGAAAATAAAAAAAGGACAGAAAATGTTGAAAAAAAAATCCAAAACAGTTTTTATATTTTGTTATAAAATTTTGCAAACAGGTAATTGTTCTCCTTCATTGATGTACCCTGCACTGATGGGCACCGATAATGTGGCAATGATGGGCACTGATAGGTGGCACTGATGGACACTAATGGGTACCAGTGATGGACAGTGATGGGCACTGGTAGGTGACACTGATAGGCAGCACTGCTAGGTGGCACTGATGAGGCATTGATTGGCACCACTAGTGGGCATTGATAGGTGGCACTGATTGGTGGCACTGATAAACACTGGTGGGCACTGTCTGGTGGCACTGGTGGGCACAGAAGAAGTGTCTGTGCCTCTTCTGGACCAATGTCCCTTACACAGAAGCTGGTGATTGGCTTATTTTCCTCCTCATGCTGTCAGCGTGAGGAGAAAAAAAGAAGATTATGGACCTTCTGTTTGCATCACGTGATCAGCTGTCATTGGCTGACAGCTTATCACGTGGTAAGGGGCCGCGATCGTAAACACCCGAGTCTCATTGACTCATGATCACAGTGCATGCCCTGTAGGGGGCGCGCGGGGAGCGTGCAAAGGGGAGGACGTCTATTGGCGGCCTCCCAGAAAAGTGGGTCTGTGCTGCAACCATCATTTGGCTATAGCGCTGACAGGAAGCAGTTAAAGAAAACCTGATATTTGTCAGCTTCCTATTTGATAGGAAAAAAAAAAAATACATAAAATCAAAAGAAAACCAACAAAACATTTTTTTTAAAGCCCCGCCTCCAGATACATGAACATATGATGTAAATGTACTTCCTGTGCATCTACATATGAGAATGATAAATGTACCACACATACAGTATTAGGCATTGCTGCACACGCCACAGTGAGATTAATATTTATTTATTTAACACCATGATTCCACTATTGTGGAAAAAATACAGCAAATAAAAACATTATATAGCCTGTAATTGAATGTGTTACACATCAGGGTTTCATAGCTCAATGGTAGTGCCAAAACATGCTAGGTATAGTTTTCAGGGCGTTTTCTGCCCACTTTTTTTTTTAAACGAACATCAAAACTTCACTCAGGTATGTCTTCCCATGCAGGGGGTTCTCACCATCACTGCAAATACATAACATTCAGCCTCATTGCTCTCTTGTGGCAGCTTTACTGCTTCAAGTACCTCTTCAGGGTCCCTCCTGAACATTAGTACCATTTTGGTCCTCCTGACCATGAAACATGTCCCAGTGTTTGTGCACAGACACTGCACTTCAGCTCTGTGCCTTCCTTACAACTTCAAAGCTTTTCTGTCCCTCATTGACTCTCTCTCAGGCTCAGGCCTTGCTCGGTATCGACCTGGACTCTATGGTGCACACCAGCAACTCTCACGGCTTCCTTCACACACTGAAATGCTTGAGGGGGTGGGGCTCTGAGCTCTCTCTGGCTCTCATATGAAATCAGCATACACCTATGTCATTAGTTTGCTTGCTACAAAATCTGGCGTAAATACCTATTTTACTCAGTGGCACAGGATCACTCTATTACAAATGTGATTAACCACTTAAGACCCGGACCATTATGCAGGTTAAGGACCTTGCCCCTTTTTGCGATTCCACACTGCGTCGCTTTAACTGACAATTGCGCGGTAGTGCGATGTGGCTCCCAAACAAAATTGCCGTCCTTTTTTTCCACAAATAGAGCTTTCTTTTGGTGGTATTTGATCACCTCTGCGGTTTTAATTTTTTGTGCTATAAACAAGCGCAACTCCACCTTTTTCTATAAACAAAAATAGATCGACAATTTTGAAAAAAAAATCAATATTTTTTACTTTTTGCTATAATAAATATCCCCAAAAAAATATATAATTTTTTTTCCTCAATTTAGGCCGATACATATTCTTCTACTTATTTTTGGTTAAAAAAAATCGCAATAAGCATATATTGATTGGTTTGTGCAAAAGTATAGCGTTTACAAAATAGGGGATAGTTTTATGGCATTTTTACTAATATTTTTTTTTACTAGTAATGGTGGTGATCAGCGATTTTTTTACGTGACTGCGACATTATGGGGGACACATCGGACACTTTTGACACATTTTTGGGACCATTGTCATTTTCACAGCGAAAAGTGCTATACAAATGCACTGATTACTGTGAAAATGACAATGGCAGCTAAGGGGTTAACCACTAGAGGGCGCTAAGGGGTTAAGTGTGCCCTAAGGGAGTGATTCTTACTGTAGGGGGGCGTGGCTGTAGGTGTGACATCACTGATCGTCGTTCCCTATAACAGACGATCAGTGACACTGCCACACAGAAGAATGGGGAAGGTGTGTTTACACACACCTCTCCCCGTTCTTCAGCTCCTGTGACACGATCACGGGACACTGGCAGAGATCGGGGTCCCGCGGGCGTGGTCACAGAGCTTCGGACCCACGTATATCGGCGTTAGGCGGTCCTTAGGTGGTTAAAAAACACCTTTTCATTTCGATCTGACAATTCAATCCATTTGATGCAATATGGCACCCAAAGGTGTTCTGTATACCCTTGGTTTACAGAAATCCTCAACAAATTTCATTTTCTGCTTCTGTGGTTGGCTTACTGATTTTCCCAGAAGTCTGCACTGAAATACAAGGCAACTCAGATTTAAGTCATCTTCCACAATAAAAAGTAATTTTTTTGTGAGATAATCCTTAATTGGTATTTACTTCTAAAGGAATGCACTAGGTACTTATAATGAACTAATTCCTCCCATTCAGAATCCACATGCAAAGGGCGTGGTCAAACAAACAGCTATTTCTTTAGAGCAGAAGCAGGTAGGAATCTGAAACAAACTTTGTTCAAGTAACTGTACCTTAATAACCCAGAAGTACCAGTAATTGTTTCTTCTAAACAAAAGTGAAATTACTATTGAACTATAGAGCATTTCATTGTGATGGTCACGTCATAAATCCCCTGATGAAGCCAAGGGATTGGCGAAACTAGTAGGGAATATTTGACCACTGACTTGTATCCTATTGTACTGCTCCCACAATATCTGTATACTGCTCCTATGTTTTAACCAAATGTTCTTATTTTTTATGTAACCAATAAAACGTTTCTATTTTTGTATATCAGCCTTTGTTTGGTCTCTATTCAGGCACCACAATAATCCCATACCCCTCCATCTCCTTTTATACTCAATTTAAGGGATGAGGTGCCGTATCTTTATTTGGACTATCGACCACTAATTGCCCACTTTTCTACTGTTGAACTATTGTAACGCTCACCCCCGAAGGAGCCACTGGATAGAATAGGGATGGTGTGTTACCTCTGTGAGCGTCTAGGGGTAGATGATGATGAGTGCAGCAATGATGGAATGTCCAAACAGCAGGTGTCTTTCTTGTGCTTTTATTTCTGCCCAACACGGCAAACAGTAAAACTTGAGGTAGATAGATCAAAGATGGGTGAGGAGAAGGATTAGCAGATTCAGGCTGTCACGTACCTTACCAGAGGCCGAAGTGCTGAGAGGGCTTCCCTTGCGACTGAGTGCAGAACGCCCCCTGGAGGTGCCACAGGGGGTGCTATGCCCAGAGATGCATGGGTTGCTAGCTGCGACTTGCTGAGAAGATGTAGAAGCTCAGCTGTCCACCAGGATACGTGGTCAGGCAGGGGTACCACGGAAGTACCAGATGAGGTAGAATCGCAGGGAAACCCAGGGGCGGAGTCAGGAGCCAAGCCGGAAGTCATGCACAGGAAACAGGAAGTAGCTGGAGCAGGTCAGAAGGCAAGCCGAGGTCATACACTGGAACAATCAGGCAGGAATGGGCTAAAGGGTAAACCGAAAGACAAGCCGGGGTCATACACGAAGGAATCTAGTCAGGCAAGCCGGGTCGTCAACGGGTACACAGGAACACAGGAACAAGAGCTCAGGAACACACAAAGGCTGAAGATCATGCAGCAGTTGGTAACTGCTGCAGCAAGTCCTTAAATAGCGCACACGCATGCACAGTAAAGAATACAGGATTTGCAGAGTTGTTGCCCGTTTGCTCGCGCATGCGCACTGCGCGCGTTTGCGCACACATGCGCATTGTGCTTGCTGGTCCGTGAAGAGCAGGTCTGACAGTTCTTCCACGGTTGGTTCTCTGACACAGGCCTAACAGAACGGAAGCAGTCCTGCCTCCAACGACACTTCACTTTCGTCGCCACTCCAGACGGAGTGGGTACAGTGTACCTGGACAGGTCTCTCACACCGACCTGGGAGCCAGGGTATCACTCGGCACTTTTGAGAGGAACAGGTCTCTGCCACAGACCTGGCCTCAGAACTTAGGATATGGAGATGGTTCTCCTCAGAAAACTTCTTCTTGCCTGAATCTTGCCCAGGTAGTTTCAATTAGGTTACCAACTGATAGGTGGCTAACTTCCACCCCTCAGTGTCCGGGTACCTCGATCCCCGGTGGATTGTCTAGGCCCTGTTGGACCGTCAGCCTCTCATTGGTGCTCCTTAGACAGACTCCCCACCGAACAGCTATCTCGTTTGGGATCTCCTCAGAATTGGCGACCCAGTCGACTACTGGGGCCCCGCCATAGCTTCAAATGCTCCGGGCCAACATGGTCCCGGAACCAGGAACAGAACACCTCGTGGCACGCGCACCCCGGCCTGGTAGGCCAAAGGTGGGTGCCACACCCGGAAAAAGAGACCCCGCCTAATGGCGTCTGCTCCAGAAGTACCTTCCCCCAGCATGCCCCGCGAGGGAAAACCACTCCTGATTGGCTGTTGGCAAGAGGCACCCCAGCCTGGACTCCACTGCTGCCACCTGCCGCCCCGGGGTGTAAAAGCACCTCAGGAACACAGAATGAACCGACAGTACAGCCCAGCTGAAACAGAGGCCTAATTTGCACAAATCACTTGGATGAGACCTAACTAACTCTCTCATCCCCCTTAAATTTAGAATAGCACCTGCACAAAAAGTACACAGGCGCTACACTATAAATTACTTGTAAAGGCTTTCAAAGCAGTGCCTGTAAACAATTTTGCATATCATAGTTTGTTTCATGGCCCAGATGCACGCATGTTTAAGATTTTCACATGTTTGGTATCTAGTTACTCGGCACAACATCATCATCTGTTATATTTTACAAAAAAAATGGGCGTTGTGTTTGTGTGCCTTAAAATTAATGTATTTTTTACAAAAAATATGGATATTACAAACAGTTGTGCTAATATTATACGACACAAAATTGCAACTACTTACATTTTAGTCTCTGCTTTCAGAAAATATATAAGCTTTGAGTATTTTTTCTCACCTTCAGGCCTAAAATGTACATATATACAACTGTTTACATTTGTGATTGTTGTGATTGGCAATCATAAAGCAGAGAGACTCTCTGCTTTGTGTCTTTTGCTTATGTAGCGCCTGTGTACTTTTCGTACAGGTGCTATATTAAATTTAGTGGGGGAATGAGAGAGTTATGTTGCTCTCATTCATTTGATTTGTTAAATTTGTCTGTCGCCAATTCTGGATTTGTCCTGTGGGTCAGTCTTTACTCCAGAGATGCAGTTTCATCTCTGGGCGGCAGGTGCCGCCAGAGGGGTCCAGGCAGAGCCGCTTCTTCCCAGCAGCCGATTGGATGAGTTTTCCCTCGCGGGGCATGCTGGGGAGGGGTATTTCTGTGGCGGAGGCCGTGGTTCGGGGTTCTTCGCGGGTTCCTGGTTCCGGGTGTGGCACCCACCTTTAGGGTGTGCACACGTCACGGGCCCCACCACTATGGCCTACCAGGCCGGGGTCATGTGCTACTTGGAGTTCCTGACTCTGAGCTCTCATACCCCAGAGCAACTGATGCTGTCAGTGGACCCCAGTGACTTACTCGGTTCCCATCCTTATTGAGAAGATCCCAAGCTGGGTGCTGTTCGTTGGGGGATTGGTCTGAGGAGAACCCGGAGGCAGGTGATCCAATAGGGCTTGAACGAACGACCGGGGATCTGGACACCGGACACAGACAGGTTGTATTCAGGCTGTCAGTCTGTGACCTCAAAAGACATACTGGGAGGATTCGCTCTACTTTTCAAACTTTCAAGCACTAGGCCTGTGGCAGAGGCCTCACCTCAACACCCTAATTCAGTTAGAGCCAAGTCTGTGGCAGAGACTTGTTCCTTCCCAGAAGTTCTAAGTGGCGCCCTGGCTGCCAGACCTGTGAGAGAGGCCTGTCCATGGGCACTTTACGTCAAACAACGGTCTGGACATTCTATTACCGCTCTCATCACTACCATCACCCCTAGACACCACATAGAGGTAACTTAAATACGCCCACCCCAAATCTAACCAGCGGCTCCTACGGGGGTAGCGCTACACATGGGGGCTCGTCCGGGATTTGGCTGTTACCTCTAGCAACGGAATCGTGAGTAAAGATTTTATTGAGAGTAAAGAGTGTCGTGTGTTGAACTGTCTGGCAATGAGGGAGTTAACCTCAAACAGCTAAAGCTTGGGCGTACGTGCAGCAGAACACGCGCCTGCAATGTGTCTGCACAAGTTCTTCAAGTGGGAGGAGTCACCCACCCCTGCGTGAGACATATAGCAAAGTCTTCGAGCCAAATCAGCAGACCAACGCCCATCTGCGAGAGAGAGAGAAAGAGACCACGTGCATGATGTTCGCTTCCTCGCTGCCGTTTGCTGTTTCTCAGCGGTTGAGACCTCCTACCACCTTACCGGGAGTCTCACGGACACGGGTATCCGGATGTCCACAGAGGGACAGTTTGTTCTTCTATCGAGCGGAGGATCTGAGACTTTGGGACTATCCTGCCCTCGTTTCGAGGAGTTGTCAGTGCAGATCCTGCCGTTTGCTCGGTGCCAGAAATGCCGGGCCTACTTGTTCGCCGTGAAGCCACCCGCTAAAACTCCTCGGGAGTACCGGGTGAACTACATCACGGGGGCCGTCACCGCGGAGGAGGAAGCCACATGGCCGGAACCCTCCCCGTCGGTGGAGATTGTGGAGCCAGAGGCTCAAAATCCTGAGGTCATCTCTATATCGTCCACCCTGACCCTGCCGTCGGCTACCTCGCCATCCCGCTCACCGGAGGTAAGCCCCATAGACGAAGATGACCACCCGACCAGTACACAGGCCAATGCCACCTTTGAGACCACCACCTCTACAGCGGTCTCCGTGTGGCGTGCTTCCATAGGAGAGGGCCCTGCTCAGGCCTCCCGTGGCTGCCCGTCGCTCCTTATCGGATTGGCCAAGAGACCCTGCAGCCAAGGCCTGCGGTTACCTGCCTGCGGAGGAGCTAAACTCCTCCGATTTTGACTCTCTTTTGGATGACGAGGACACTCTGGAACATCTATTTGAGCCAACGTTCCCGGAGCAACAGGGGTTCGGAGGATTCCAGGCCCCCTACCCTACGCAGAGGAAGAAACGTTCCGGCCAGAACGCACCGCGTGGGTCCCATGCATCGTCTTGGGACGTCCCGCAGCTGACCTGGGGAGATGGTGAGTCAGTTTCAGTTCTTTCCCTCACCGCTCCCATGCCCCTTGCCGTGCCTGCTTTGAGAAGGGCACCGGGCGCTATAGTGCTGCCGGGACGTGGAGACCCACGCACGCTGCCCAATTTGGCCAGGTTACAGCGCCTGGTGATAAGAAAAGTTGCTGCCAGCCATGGGTACAAATACCCCTACATGCCATCCCCTCTCCTGTATAAAGTTGACCAAGAGCGGGAGGCATGGAGCCATGAAGCCATCTTGGCTTATTTGAAGGTACCCCGGGTCGTTAAAGGCACGGACTTGAACTTGGCCCAATTTGAGCATTGTCTCAGAGAGTGGAGCTGGGGCCAGCACATTTACAGTGACCGGGTTGTGCTAAAGTGTCCTGGAAGAGAAGACCAGGTCTTTTCAGTCACCTCTACGACTGCAGAGGGTGACATTGTTATCCTGCCAGACCCGCGTTTCTATAAGTAGGTCACATGCCTGTGCTACCTGACCTACTCCTTTTAAGAAGTTCATGGACAAGGGTTCTCACCCCCACTCACATTTGTTCTTTTGTTTTTTTCCTGCCTTTCAAGATCCACATTATTTTATATGTGAAGAATTTCGATGGGTGGGTTCAGCCAAATAGAGTGGGGCCTTGCCAACTTCTTCACATCATCGAAAGAAGATTTAGCGAAGGGAATGCTTTAATTTTTACCCTTTTGTTGCTACATCTTTTGAGTTGAACTTGAACTGCTGTGTGATACCAGCACGCTGACCGCTAGGGGCAGTGTTCTGCAACATTCTTATTGCAGGACTGAAATGTATATGTTTATTTCTTGCAATCAAAAAAAAAAGAGTAATGCTCAGCACTTGTGGTTAAACTCCCTTGGAGGAAGGGAAATTTCATTCTCTGACGGGAGGGTGCAGTTTCAATTCTGACTTAATAGTAACAAATATTAATATATCAGAGTATATATATTTTGGGCCAGATCACATAGGTTAGCGGATCTTTAGATCCGCGTAACCCATCTGATTTAAGATCCGACGCCGCAAGTTTTTGAGGCAAGTGGGTAATTCACAAAGCACTTACCTCAAAACTTGCGGCGGTGTATCGTAAATCCCCCGGCGGAATTCAAATTCCACGGCTAGGGGGAGTGTACTATTCAAATCAGGCGCGTTCCCGCGCCGATCGAATAGCGCATGCGCCGTCCGCAAATTTACCCAGCGCTAAATGACGTCGCAAGGACGTCATTGGTTTCCACGTGAACGTAAATGGCATCCAGCCCCATTCACGGACGAGTTACGCAAACAACGTAAAAATTTTAAATCGCAACGCGGGAACGACGGCCATACTTAACATTGGCTGCGCCTCATAGACCCAGGGGTAACTATCCGCCGGAAAAAGCCGAACGCAAACGTGTAAAAAAAAAGCGCCGGGCGGTCGTTTGTTTCTGAATCGGCGTATCTTTTCATTTGCATATTCGTTGCGTAAATAAACTGAAACGCCACCTAGAGGCCGGCCTGGAATTGCAGCCTAAGATTCGACGGTGTAACACAGTTACACCTATCGGATCTTACAGTAGGCATAGCTATGCGTAACTGATTCTATGGGCCAGATTCACATAGGTTAGCGGATCTTTAGATCCGCGCAACCTATGTGATTTAAGATCCGCCGGCGCAAGTTTTTGAGGCAAGTGGGTAATTCACAAAACACTTACCTCAAAACTTGCGGCGGCGTATGGTAAATCCCCCGGCGGAATTCAAATTCCGCGGCTAGAGGGAGTGTACTATTTAAATCAACCGATCGAATAGCGCATGCGCCGTCCGGAAATTTTCCCAGCGTGCATTGCTCCAAATGACGTCGCAAGGACGTCATTGGTTTCGACGTTTACGTAAATTACGTCCATCCGTATTCGCGATCGACGGCCATACTTAACATTGGCTGCACCTCATAGAAGCAGGGGTAACTATACGCCGGGAAGACCCTTACGTAAACGACGTAAAGTGACTGCGTTGGGCCCGTGTACGTTTGTGAATTGGCGTATCTCGCTGATTTACATATCCTCGCCGTAAATCAGCGAGAACGCCCCCAGCGGCCATTTTAAAATTGCAGTTAAGATCCGACGGTGTAACACAGTTACACCTGTCGGATCTTAGGCATATCTATGCGTAACTGATTCTATGGGCCAGATTCACTTAGCGCAGCGGATCTATAGATCCACTCGATCTACGTGAATTAAGATCCGCTCCCGCAAGTTTAGGAGGCAAGTGGCTAATTCACAAACAACTTACCTCCAAACTTGCGACAGCGGATCCTAACTCCCCCGGCGGAATTCAAATTCCGCGGCTAGGGGAGTGTACTATTTAAATCAGGCGCGTTCCCGCGCCAATTTAAATGCGCAGGCGCCGTCCGGGGAATTTCCCGGCGTGCATTGCTCCCACTGACGTCACTAGGACGTCAGTGGTTGCGACGTGAGTGGGACTTGCGACGCGCGTGTTCGTGAATCGGCGTACGGAAACGACGTAGGAAAATTCAAATTCGACACGGGAACGCCGGCTATACTTAACATTGGCTGCGCCTGATAAAAGAAGGGGTAAGTATACGACGGAAAACCGCTACGGAAACGACGTAAGAACACTGCGACGGGTCCGCGTACGTTCGTGAATTTGCGTATCTCGCTGATTTACATATTATTTTTCGTAAATCAGCGGGAACGCCCCCGGCGCTATTTTTAAATTGAAAAAAAGATCCGACAGTGTAACACAGTGTAACACTGTCAGATCTTAGCCCTATCTATGCGTAACTGATTCTATGAATCAGGCGCATAGATAGGACCAGTGTAAGTCAGAGATACGATGGTGTATTGGACCCACCTACTATCAACACTGTCGGAGAATGGGCAGCATAGATAGATAGGGCTGTGTAGTGTTCAAGGACACTAATATTTGTAATTTAAAGTTTGTAATTACGTTTCCTCTCTTTTCCTACTTTTACTGTTTAGCAGATATCAGGCTGGCATTCAGGCTTGAATGCCTTAGGACACTGGGGACAGTGTCATTTCAAGTGGGGGGAGTATGTAGCGCCTGTGTACTTTTCGTACAGGTGCTGTATTAAATTTAGTGGGGGAATGAGAGAGTTATGTTGCTCTCATTCATTTGATTTGTTAAATTTGGCTGTCGCCAATTCTGGATTTGTCCTGTGGGTCAGTCTGTACTCCAGAGATGCAGTTTCATCTCTGGACGGCAGGTGGCGCCAGAGGGGTCCAGGCGGAGCTGCTTCTTCCCAGCAGCAAAATGGAGGAGTTTTCCCTCGCGGGGCATGCTGGGGAGGGGTATTTCTGTGGCGGAGGCCGTGGTTCGGGGTTCTTCGGGGGTTCCTGGTTCCCATAGCTGGGAGCAACTGATGCTGTCAGGGGACCCCAGTGACTTACTCGGTTCCCATCCTTATTGAGAAGATCCCAAGCTGGGTGCTGTTCAGTGGGGGGATCGGTCTGAGGAGAACCCGGAGGCAGGTGATCCAATAGGGCTTGAACGAACCACCGGGGATCTGGGCACCAGACACTGACAGGTTGTATTCAGGCTGTCAGTCGGTGACCTCAAAAGACATACTGGGAGGATTCGCTCTACTTTTCAAACTTTCAAGCACTAGGCCTGTGGCAGAGGCCTCACCTCAACACCCTAATTCAGTTAGAGCCAAGTCTGTGGCAGAGACTTGTTCCTTCCCAAAAGTTCTAAGTGGCGCCCTGGCTGCCAGACCTGTGAGAGAGGCCTGTCCAGGGGCACTTTACCCACTCCGGGTGGAGTACAATTATAGAAGGCAGGACTGCTTTCTCTATCCATAGCCTGATTCTACAAAGTTGTTCTTCCTTCACCAAACTATCCTGTCTACTTCAAGTTGACATGTTGGTCGTGTTTGACCAAGAAAATAAAGCATTTGAAAACGTCAACCAACGGTCTGGACATTCTATTACTGCTCTCATCAGTACCATCACCCCTAGACACCACATAGAGGTAACTTAAATATGCCGATCCCAAATCTAACCAGCGGCTCCTCCGGGGGTAGCGCTACACTTATTCTTTTTCCTGTCAGCAGGAATAACAGCTTTGTGCACAGCAGGGCTGTATCCTGGCCTAGGCCAACAAGGCCCAGGCCTAGGGCAGCACGTTGCAGGGGGGCAGCATGGAAAGAGTTCCCGCCGGCTTGCACTACACTGTTATTGTAGCGCCAGTCTTATGGGGCGTACTGGACAGAGAGGCAAATTAGTCTAGTGCCCCCATAAAGCAGCCGCACTGCTTCCGGCCAGCATTCTGCAACTGTAGGGGGGGGCGGAGCTTCCAATTTTGACTGTTCTATTATCCTGAACCACAAACCTTCCTCACTATGCTATGTATTTTCTGCTGCACCATTGGCATGGTTATATCTTCTTAGTCCTCTCCATAAAATTTGCAGAATTCTGTGCCTAAAGTAGAACTATAGGCAACACTTTTTTTTAGGGAAGGGCAGGTCTTAAACAGCAAGGGGTGTGGCCTTGACAGGAAGGGGTGTGTCATATTTAAATTAGGGGCTGCACGAGTTTAGTCAGGCCTAGGGCAGCACAAAACCTAAATACACCACTGGTGCACAGGGCTGCTGTTAAAAATCATGGGGCCCTGTACATCCTACCTGACAGCCCCTACACCCCCCCCCCCCCCGGAAAATATCAAATTATATTTTTTTTCTAAAATGCCAGGATTGCAATGGCTTTGCAGCCATGGCAGAAATTACACCCTTGCTACCGCTGCCTCCTGACACTTTTTTTCTTAAATTGCTGAATGGCAATTTTACATTGTAAGACCACACTGCAACTGTGAGCCAAATGTTGCCTGGTGCTGCCTGTCAAACTCTGCAGCTGGCATTAAAAATGCTGCATCTGTGAAGTAAAGCATTTCAGCCACGGTATGTATACAACCCTGTTAGGATTTGGGTGAGCAGCCAGGGATAGTACTAATCCACAACTCAGCCATAAATGTTAAAGAGCCCATAGGCAGCACATGGCAAAGTGCACAGGAAACACATGTTTTAAAGTGCATTTCAGAAATAGTGCTTGCAGTGCCATTAATTGTTAATGAAACCCTAAATGCAGTTAGCAGACCCACATTTTGTCATGTGACAAACTTGCAAAGTGCATGCCTAAAAAGGTTCTAGAGCTTCTATGGTGCGTTTGTCACACGTAGAGTGTGAAAGAGCTGCCCTATGTTCAAAAAACAAGAAAAAAACGTGTTTCCGTTATGCGAAGTGTGAATAATGGGGCCTTAGGAGTGGCATATAGAAATGGCTGGGCAGAGATGTCTGTCAGCTGGAGGCAGACATATATTCACTGGCCCCTACCTCCAGCACTGCAGTGGCAGCCAATGTCTATCTGCAGTTTTAAACTGGTTCCTGGCACATTCACCCCCTCTCCGAATACTGAACTTTCTGCAGCTTCACTCCACCATCAATCCCCCTTTACCCACACTCACCTCCTTCAGCAGAATCGGCAAAAGCACTACTCCATTCAATCCCAGCAGCCAGTACTGGAATTTACAGTGAACACAGAACATGGCGTGGAAGGAGGGGGAGCAGAGGTCAGAACTCATGGAGTAGGTAGAGCAGGCAGAGAACTCCTTCCTTCTTCGATCTGTCATGCTGGCAAGAGAGATAACACTGCTGACCACGTGGGGAGTGGAGTTTCAGCACCCAGCATTTAGGACCCAGCAGACTCAGAGGCAAAGACAAAGGGCCGGATTCAGATAGAATAGCCTATCTTTTTGCGGGCATAACGTATCTCAGATACGGTACGCCGCCGTAAATTTGGGCGCAAGTTCTGTATTCAGAAACCACTTGCGCCCTTAGTTACGGCGGCGTAACGTATGTGTGTCGGCGTAAGCCCGCCTAATTCAAATGTGGATGATGTGGGCGTGTTTTATGTATATTAACTGTGACCCCGCGTATTTGAAGTTTATTACGAACAGCGCATGCGCCGTTCGTGAAAAAATCCCAGTGCGCATGCTCGAAATTACGCCACAAATCGTAAATGCTTTAGACGTGAACGTAACTTACGTACAGCCCTATTCGCGAACGACTTGAGCAAACGACGTAAAATGTTAAAAACTCGACGCGGGAACGTCGTCTATACTTAACATTAGCTACGCCTCATATAGCAGGGGAAACTATACGCCGGAAAAAGCCTAACGTAAACGACGTAAAAAAATGCGCCGGCCGGACGTACGTTTCTGAATCGGCGTATCTACCTAATTAGCATATTCATCGCGTAAATATACGGAAGCGCCACCTAGCAGCCAGCGTAAATATGCAGCCTAAGATACGACGGTGTAAGACACTTACGCCGGTCGGATCTTAGGGAAATCTATGCGTAACTAATTCTATGAATCAGTCGCATAGTTACGACCCTGTACACTCAGAGATACGACGGGGTATCCGGAGATACGCCGTCGTATCTCCTTTCTGAATCCGGGCCAGAGACTCTGTAGCTGTCCGTGCTGCAAAATCAGGACTTTTGGCAAGTATGTAGAATCGATCCCCCTGCAGGGCAGCAGGATGGAGAAAGTTGGCAGCGCTGCCGGGAAATCCACAAGACTCATACAGCAGTGCAGAATTCTCTCCTGCTTGGCAGGTGCCTATTTTTTTAACTGATGGTGCCTGGTAGGGTGACCATGTGTCCCGGACTGTCCGGGACACAAATAAATACTTTATTTGTGTTTATTTACTTTGTAATTTTTCATTTAATAAGTGAGTTACCAGGGGTATTATGTGCCCTTTACTCATTCAAGTTAGGGGAGAGCTGAATATCTTGAGAGCCCCCTGGTACAGTCCCTGCTCCATGTTGAGGGCATGTGGTCTGGTACAGTTCAGGAGAGGAAGACAAACCCTTGCTGCCTCCCCATTCCTCCATGCTCAGATAAGGATCTGAGTATGGACTTTGGGGGGGCCTATACTATTTTTTGTGTTGGGTTTCCTCTTAAAATCCATGCTATGGATTATGAAGGTATCTTATGCTTTTTTTTTGGTATGGGCGTCCCCTTAAAATCCTAGACCCTCATCAAGGATAAGCCCCCATTCACACCTAGTAATATAGTAATTATGAATAACCAGCAATACAAAGAGATGTGTCTAAAAATCTTGAGCAATAATGAATGGTATACCAAAATTTCTAGGTTGCAGATCAATACATTTTATGATGAATTTTACAAACTTATTGACAATGCGTATGCTATGAAGACCATTAATCTTCAAACGTGGAATTTTGTAAGGACTATGCACCCCAGAATTCCCACGTTTTATAGTCTTCCCAAGATTCATAAAAACAAGATACCACCCCCTGGACGTCCTATCATTTCGGGTTGTGGCAGTATCACAGAAAACATTAGTAAATTTATAGACGAACAAATACGTCCATACGTCAATAATTTACCCTCCTTTGTTCAAGACACATTGCACCTTCTCCAACAACTGGATGGTCTGTCTGTTCCCCCTGATGCCCTTCTGGTGGCTATTGATGTGGAGGCTCTTTATAGCTCCATTCCCCACCTGAGGGGCATCGAGGTGATCAGACACACTTTATCCCAATCTCATCGAGACAACTGGACTTTTGACAATTTTTTGCTTTCAGCCTTGGAACATGTTCTCACTCGAAATGTCTTTTCATTCGATGGCTCCCACTTCCTCCAGGTACAGGGCGTAGCTATGGGGACTTCTTGTGCCCCAAGCTACGCAAACCTGTACCTGGGGGAGTGGGAGCAGGGGTTTCTGTCTGAGGAGGCTTATTTGCCCCTAACAGACCACATCATACACTGGAGTCGCTATATTGACGATATCCTGTTGGTCTGGACTGGTACCCCCCAAATGTTATTAGCATGCCTTTCAGCCATGAATGACAACACATACAATTTAACCTTCACTATGACTTATAGTGATGTTTCAATCAATTTTTTGGATGTGACCATTGAGAAAGACCTATCTGGTAAACTTATAAGTGCGTTGTTTAGAAAGGACACTGCATGTAATTCCATTCTACATGCACAAAGCGCACATCCTGTATCTTTAATTAGATCTATTCCTTTTGGCCAGTACTTGCGGCTACGCCGCAACTGCACAAAGGATGAGACCTTTAAAATAGAAGCTGACAAGCTAAGTGATCGGCTCCTTCTAAGAGGCTACTCTCTAACTTGCCTAAAAAGGCCTTTAGGAAAGCCAGTGCCAGACCAAGAAATGACCTACTTACCAAGAAAAAACAATGTAAGAAATTACCGACCAACGCAAATCCAAATGCCCTTCGGATCATTACCAGGTTTAATAGGCAGAGCAAACATGTGGGCAGGATTATCTCTAAACATTGGCATCTGTTAAGTGTAGATCCATTACTAGCCCCTTATGTACCACTAAGACCCTTGATCACGTACCGTAAAACCAAGTCACTTAAAGATAGCCTTACTCAGAGTGAATACGTGGGTGAATTCCGCACAGATCCATGTAAAAGACCTGGCACCTTCCGATGTGGAGGATGCAATCTGTGTCAATATATGAACATTGGGGACAATATCCTATTACCTGATGGTAAAACTTTCAGACCTTCCCACTTTGCGAACTGCAAAACACCTGGAGTGGTATATTTACTTCCATGCCACTGTGGGGCTTTTTACGTTGGAAAAACAAAACAACCTTTCTTTAAACACGCTTCCAGACATATTACATGTATGCGGAAAGCAGACCCGGACCTTCCCCTGGGGCGCCATATTCGAGACGCCCATGGTGGGATGATCCCTAAAATCAAATTCCTTATTTTGGATAGAATACACCCCAACAGTAGAGGGGGCGACTGGAATAGGACTTTGTTGCAGAGGGAGACAAGATGGATAGCCATGCTAGATGCTACTAGAAAACCAGGCCTTAATGAAATAGTTAGCTATCGCCCTTTTCTGGAGGGGTTCTCCTCCGGGGGATGGCAGGAATAGACTTCTCCACATCCATCCCCCCCTCCTCTCCATTTTGTTTGACCTCTGACTATCCATGCTCTACTATGTACGACCATTTTTTGTACACTTATTTGCTGTATAATGCTTCGCGGGTGAGGGTATCTGTTTGGCCTCCACCTGACGCACGTGGGGGGCATTTCATGAGCACCTACGGTTCACCACCTGGGTTTCGTTATGTTTGCCCCCCATATTTGCAGTCATTTCTGCTTTCTTGCGTCAGCGCACACTCCATGCCGGCTGCTTCCCAATTTTGGGGCGATATCCGGCATGCCCTGTGCGAAAGGCCCTCTCCATCCCCCTTCCTTCCTTTCTTCCTTCCCACTTTTTTTTTTTTGGTCCCGTATTGATGGCATTGTCATCCTAATTCGGGTTATATACTTGTGTAAGGGTGGATTTGCACTGGCAATATCACTTATTTAAGTGATATCTCCTCCCTTTATTATTTTTAATTTTTTATTTTATTTTCATTTTTTGATCAATGTCATATATGGAATCACCATATTGACATTGATATAATTGCGTCCACTTGCGGACTTTATGCCCGTTTGCCGCGATTGCGTCATCATGCCAACGCTACTATATGTGTCATTGCAGCAATGGTGTTACCATGCTGATCGACACATGCGTACTACACTTGTGCCATCAATGGGCTCTACTTGGGCCCTTTGTGGACGTCCATATTTTTGACTATCATGGTGTCTGTTAAATTTATTTGGACTGTGTAGGCATTAATGTTCGAGTGTAGTCACCGCACTGATATTAATGTGCTGGTGTCCACTTGCGGGCTTCATCACAATTGCGTCATTTCCGCAATTGCATCATTACGCAGCGCGTGCGCGCGCATTCGCCTAAGCCGCTAATGTACTTTATTCAAGCCCATCACGTTTTTTTTCCCCAAGACGCAATTGCGTCACTACGCAGCACGTGCACGCGCGCATGTGCCATAGCCACCAATGAACTCTATTTAAGCCCATTGCAGACGCTATTGTCTCTGACTGTCATGGCGTCTGCTGAACTTATGGAGACTTCTCACATGCAGGTAGGACCACTGGTTGTTGATGTTTGGCTTATTGTTTGTTTTTGGTGCTGTGCCTTTATGCACACTTCACCAGACAAGCCATACATATTATTTATATATACTCTTAAATTCCTTTTTCCAGTGATCTCTGCTTGCGATCACCCAGCAATCCACCCTTCCTGAATCATAGGATAATCTGGGTAGTTTGTCTCCTTGTGGCTGAACTTTTGCTCTCTGGCACATGCATACCCTCTCCTATATGGATTTCCATATCTGGTAAGTTACTCTCCATTTTTGGATTACCAGCTCTATGGGGTTACTCTTCCTTGCTATAAATGTGTGTCTGCATTTAGTTCTTTGATTTGAATGCAACAAATAATGATATATACATATTATATATATATATATATATATATATATATATATATATATATATATATATATATATATATATTTTTTTTTTTTTTTTTTTCTCTTTCCCTTCCTTCCCTAGGCGTGGACCTTTTTGGTAGGCTATGATTGTATATCCTCCCCGTGAACACAGAGACATTGATCTCCATATACAGCATTCTCCCCTTGTTTTTGGCGTACTTTCACACTGAGACAGGATTCTATCTACAGATCTTATTGACTGTAAGTAGCTTATATCTGTTTTGATAAATGACATAGTTGTATGGCTGTCCTTTTCTTGTCTCCCCTTCCCCATTTTTTTAACAATTTCGGTCACTTGAGTTGTAAATATTGTTTAAGTTGAATTTTTTTCTATGTAATATGTGTATATATCTCTTTTCTAATAGACATGTATTTCTCTGACACAATGATCGTCTGTAATACCCCTTGAAGAAGGATCACAGATACCGAAACGGCTGTCGGGTTGGACCAATTTTTGTCTCATGTCTGTTTTATTGCTTTACAAATAGGATCTGTATACCACTTGCATGTGGTCTTTTATCCTTGCTAGGACACGTTACGATGTCCTGACTTGAATTATTTAAATAAATTTGCTATATATTTTTCTACTCATTCACGTGTTTGTGTCACTTATAAAGTCCCACCCTTGAGGGGGTATTTCATGTTTTTTCCATAACTCTAGGGATGTGGTGACTTACAAACACTGACATTCTCCTGATTGTGGGGTCCCTCTTTTTCATTCACACCTAGGCGTTTTGTCGCCTGTAGTGTGACGCCGCAGCAGCCCCGAGACGCTGGAGGGATGAAAACACATTGCCCTCTATGGAGATGGTTCACATCTCCACGCCGAACGCCGTACGCCTGCCGCCTGAAAAAAAGTCCCGGACCTTTTTTTCAGGCGGCTTTCGGCGTTCAGCATAGGAGATGTGAACCATCTCCATAGAGGGGGTGAGGCTGCATTCACAATCGCTGCGTTTTGTCGCCGCAAATCGCGGTACAAAATGCTGCAATTTGTCGCCGCAATTCGCGGGACAAAACGCCGCGATTTTGTACGCCTAGGTGTGAATGTAGTCTAAGGGTCTGACTTGCAATCTGAGGTGATCCCATACCAGTAAAAAAAAAAAAAGAAAAACAGGTAAATGTCATTGAATTCTAAGGGGCAGATCCACAAAAGGATTACGCCGGCGTATCTACTGATACGCCGGCGTAATTTAAAATTTCCTGCGTCGTATCTTTGTTTTGAATCCTCAAAACAAGATACAACGGCATCTGGGATCGATCCAACAGACGTACGTCTTAGTACGCCGTCGGATCTAAGCTGCAATTTTTCGGCGGCCGCTAGGTGACGTTCCCGTCGAAATCTGCGTCGAGTATGCAAATTAGCTAGTTACGGCGATCCACGAACGTACGTCGGCCTGGCGCATTTTTTAACGTTGTTTGTGTTCGGCTTTTTCCGGCGTATAGTTAAAGCTGCTGTTCTGAGGCGTACTCAATGTTAAGTATGGCCATCGTTTGCGTAGGTCGGTCGCAAATAGGAATTTGCGTAGAATGACGTCACCGTCGTAAGCATTGGCTTGTTCCGGGTTAATTTCGAGCATGCGCACTGGGATACCCCCACGGACGGCGCATGCGCAGTTTAAAAAAAACGTTGTTTACGTCGGGTCACGACGTATTTACATAAAACACGCCCCCATCACTTCCATTTGAATTCTGCGCCCTTACGCCGCAACAGATACACTACGCCGCTGTAACTTATGGCGCAAATTCGTTGAGGATTCGAATGGAATAACTTTACGCCTGAAAATGCCTTACGTAAACGGCGCATCTTTACTGCGACGGGCGCACGTACGTTCGTGAATAGGCGTATCTATGCATTTACATATTCTACGCCGAACTCAACGGAAGCGCCACCTAGCGGCCAGCCTAAATATTGCACCCTAAGATACGACAGCGCAAGAATACACTTAAACTTAGGACGGTGCAGATTCCGAGTTAGGTCGGCGTGTCTACTCATACGCCGGCCTAACTCTTTCTGAATCCACCTATTAAACCCATCTAAGATACGACGGCTTGCGCCGTCGTATCTTAGGGTGCAATATTTAGGCTGGCCGCTAGGTGGCGCTTCCGTTGAGTTTGGCGTAGAATATGTAAATGCATAGATACGCCTTTTCACGAACGTACGTGCACCCGTCGCAGTAAAGATACGCCGTTTACGTAAGGCATTTTCTGGCGTAAAGTTATTCCATCAAATAGCTGGACTAGTAATGTTAAGTATGGATGTCCCGCGTCAAAATTTTAAAATTTTACGTCATTTGCGTAAGTTGTCCGTGAATAGGGCTGGACGGAATTTACGTCCACGTCGAAACCAATACGTCCTTGCGGCGTACTTTGCCGCAATGCACACTGGGATATGTACACAGACGGCGCATTCGCCGTTCGTAAAAAACGTCAATCACGTCAGGTCACCCCCCATTAACATAAAACACGCCCCCTCAGCCTAATTTGAATTAGGCGCGCTTACGCCGGCCACATTTACGCTACGCCGCCGTAAGTTAGGAGGCAAGTACTTTGTGAATACAGTACTTGCCTATCTAACTTAAGGTGGCGTAGCGTAAATACGATACGCTACGCCGCCTTAAAGATGCGGCGGTCTTTCTGAATCCACCTATTAATGTTTTACTTTAAGCCTGGGTTCACACTATTGTGACTGCTGTGCCAATCATATGCAATGTCTGTGCAATGCAAGTTCAGCCATACTGTTGTATGGCTGAACCCACATTGGATTCAGATAAAAAAGGGGCAGGGACTTTTTTTTTTTCACACTGAAATCGGATTGCATGGGTGTTCTTACCCATTCGATCTGATTCCTGTGCGTATCCACAGCTCGCACTGGTTTCTGTGAACCGATCTGCGAGTGTCATTAACATTGTATTGACACCCACAGCAGTTCACAGAGGGCAGTGTGAACTGCCTGGGGTAGAGATGTGATGTGGGAACCAGCGCTGGAATCGCGCTGGTTCCCGCATTGCTAAAGTGTGAACCAGTTTTATTTAAAGATCTGCTCCCTAATAAAGTATTTTGTAAACTTTTCTTGAATTTCTACATGCCCCGAGGGCAGTTCCAAGCTCCCTTGTCATTTGTTTGATTTCAGGGAGACCATTTAAAAAAAAAAAAACGCACTGGCAAGAAAAAGGCAATTAGCAGCAGATGTTTTTTTTTTTTTTTTGGTGTACTGCTTTTGTAGGTTTAATACGCCCCTCAAACATGTTATTTAAAGAAATTTAGCATTTTTAATATTGCTCTATAAGCGTTATTAACCATTTGAATGCTGGAAGACTTTACCCTCCTTATGACCAGGCCATTTTTTTGCTATTTGGCAATGTGCTATTTTTACTGATCATTGCGTGGTCATGAAACACTGTACACAAAGTTTATATAATTATTTTTTTCTACACATAGAGATTTCTTTTTGTGGTATTTGATCACCACTGGGTTTTTTTTTGCTATATAAATGCCATTTTTTTTACTTTCTGCTATAAAACATATTTAATAAAAAAAGTATTACATGTCACTGGTATAAACAAAAAAACAAAAATGCATATTGATTGGTTTGTCTGACCGTTCTATCATCTACAAACTACAAACTGTGGGATATATACTGAATTTTCATACATCACGGGACACAGAGCCTTAACTACTTAATTGGTTATGTAGTCTCCACAGGGGATTGGACACTGGCAAACCCAATTAGAATTGAGTTCCTCCCCTATATAACCCCTCCCAAATGGAAAGTACCTCATTTTTTTTTCTCAGTGTCTAAGGTGGTTGGTCACGTTGAACATGTGCTAAGAAGAAAAAGCTCTTTTGATGGTCTTCTGCCGAGGCCTAGAAGCTATAACCAGATCTATGCCTTGGGCCGATATCAAAAGAATAAGATGGGTGGTACCCAGGCCTCATGTAAAGAAGAAACAAGGTTTTCCTGTAATGTCTCTCTGTGGAGGTCTGGGCTCTGGGATCCAGGCTTTGGTGTACTAATGCAACTGTGGCACGAAAAGTTACTGTTTTCTACAGGTCCAGGAATGAGGTTCTTGGGAACTCATGGTAAACCAGAAGGTTGGCACAACATTACCCGCCGTGATGGGTGAAGGCTGGATCTGCTATTTCAGTAGCTTTCCTATAGGCAGGTGGAGAGGGGGATGGCTGTGGTTGCTCATGCCCATGCGTGTGCACTGCACACCTGTGCACAAGCGCCAATAGGCTTGTTTTAAAAGCACAGCACGCCAGAGCCTTCTGCAAAGCGGCATGGACACAGAGCTGTGGGCTGTAAGCATTCCTGTGGATTGAACCAGGCAAACCTAAGACTCCTACTTGGCATCAGGTTGTGCAGTAAGCTAATATTGTGTATTGTAAGACCATAGCACAACAGTGGTTGCATTTTGTGATAGTACCTCTGCTTTGCAGTACAGAACTATGTCCCCCAGAAGAGGTACAAGGGCCAGTAAAAGAGGCACTAGGAGATCCCCGCTTATGGCTAAGGATTCAGAGCATGCCTGCAGTTGAGTTTACCATCCCCCTCTGTCAGTCTGGTAGCAGCCTCACACGATGATCATGTGCCCCTGTCTGGTTTTGCAGCTTCTCCTTTAGCAGCTCCTGTATACGTCACTGAGGATGCTTTAAAGGTTGCTTTGGATGGCTTAGGCCTATTACACACGAGAGGATTTATCCGCGGATACGGTCCACCAGACCGTATCCGCGGATAAATCCTCTCGAGGATTTCCGCGGATTTTGATCGCGCCGCGATGATGACGTGCGCGACGCTGTCATATAAGGAATTCCACGCATGCGTCGAATCATTACGACACATGCGGGGGATCCATTCGGACGGATTGATCCGGTGAGTCTGTACAGACCAGCGGATCAATCCGTTGGGATGGATTCAAGCGGATAGATTTTAAAGCATGTCTTCAAATTTTTATCCACTTGAAATCCATCCCAGGGGATAAAAATCCGCGGAAACAGATCCGCTGGATTGTACACACCAGGGGATCTATCCGCTGGAGCCGGTCCGCGGATCAATTCCAGCGGATGGATCCTCTCGTGTGTACGGGGCCTCAGAAGGAAGGATTACTACTATAATCGCAACCTCCTTAACAGGTGGCAGAAAACGGGGTAGATCCCCTTCATCTGCTCTGGCCCTCTCATCAGATGAACATTCTGAGGGTGAAAAATCCCTTTCTGGAGATGATGATCAGGTGCAGTCTGAGGACTCAGAGGATGAGAAGCTTCCTTCTACCTCTCAGTCGCTAAAGATGCAGGTGCAATATTATGCAGAGATGGTGCATGCCACAAATTGCCTCCTGTTGAAGCTTCTATGTCCTCTATTTCCTCCTTGGAATCTGGGAAATCCCCACAGGCTGCATGCTCTTTTCCAGTTCATCCCTTGCTGGATAAACTGATGTATGATGACTGGGTTCGCCCAGATAAACTGTTTTCTCCTCCTAAGCAGTTTGTCCTCTTTTATTCTATGGAGGAAGGTTTCACTAAGAAATGGGGGGTACCTGCTGTAGATGCAGCTATTTCTTGTGCAAACAAAAGCCTGACCTGTCCTATAGACAATGCTCTGGGCTTTAAAGATCCAACTAATAAAAAGCTGGAATCTTTATTGAAAGCCTCCTCCTCTATGGCCGGTGCTGCAGTACAACATGCAGTTGAAGCGATTGGCATATGTCAGTTCCTCAAGGAAATAATGAAGCAGATGGTTAACCTCCTCCCTACAGAGGAGATTAAGGTTTCTAAGGACCTTCCTAAGGCCCTGTGTTTTGCGATTGATGCGATTATGGACACTGTTCAGCAAGCATCCTGCTTGAATCTCCCGCTGCTATGCAGATCCCTTTGGTTGAAACATTGGGACCTTGGTGGAAGACGCCTGTTTGGGGATGATTTGGATAAATACATCCAAAAGATTACCGGAGGCAGGTCTACTCTGTTGCCAGTTAAAAAGAAGAGTAAGCTCCCTTCATTTAAGTGTTCTCTTTCCCCAGCCCCTGGAATCTCATTGTTCAGGCAGTGGTGATGGCCTCCCCAGTCTAATACTAGGGGAAAGGCCCAGAGCCAAGCCCAAGGGCAGAGAAGGAGTTGGGGTTCAAAATCTTCCCAACAGAACCCCAAAACTTCCCTATGAAGGGGTGCCCCCGCTGGGACGAGTAGGGGGAAGGCTGCTGCAATTTGCAAAAGCCTGGCAGGAAGAAGTTCAGGACAAGTGCTTCATCTCCACGGTGTCCTCAGGCTACAAGCTGGAATTCAGAGAAATTCCGCCTCCCCATTTTCTGAGATCAAGAATTGCCAAAGATCCAGAAAAAAAAGGCCTTTGTTTTTGGCCTTGGAACACCTGTTGTCCCAAGGAGTAATCATAGAGTTAGCCCCAGAGGATCAGGGTTCTACTCAAACCTTTTCACGGTTCAAAACCAAAAGGGGATGTCAGTCCTATTTTAGATCTGAAAAGCCTGAATCAGTTTCTGAACATCCACTCCTTTCAAATGAAGTCTGTTGGTTCAATTGTCTTCACCCTCCAGGGAGGAGAATTCCTGGCATAGACATCAGAGATGCATATCTACATGTGCCAATATTCCCCACTCACCAAAGATTTCTAAGGTTTGCGGTGGATCAGCGAAGGTGTAACAAGAACAATTTGCGCTACCCCTGATATACAAAGAAGTGAAAGTGATGTAAAAAACACACCTGTGAATGCAAAGCAATAATGTTGCCTCTGTTCCCTGTTGATGCCCAATAGGGAGAAACACAGCGTCGGGTGGAGCATCAGGAGCTGACGTCACCACATTCCCAGCTAATCGGCCAGAGCCAAAGCTGTTTTAAACTTTTTTCACCTGGACTTTTTACTTTGTTGCCTAAAGCCTTTTAGATGTCAGTGATTTATCTCCAGCAATTGGAATAAAGAGAACCTTTTTATTACGTCACTTCACTATGAAGCCTTTCTTTTCTCTCCATTTATATCACTTGTAAAACCTCCCCTCCATGTGAGCTCCTTCATTGAGAGATCTGTTTGGAGATCGTGATATCCCTGCCACCTGCAGAGGAGGAAGAGGAATACGAGTGAGCATTTCATCCAGCTGATGTGCCTGAATAATCTTTGGATCTGCTCCTTCACTGAGAGACCTGTCTGGAGAACGTGACATCCCTGCAATCTGCAGAGGAGGAAGAGGGATACGAGTGAGCATTCCATCTAGATGATGTGCCTGAATGATCTTTGGATCTGGTAAGCGGCTATTCACTTATTTGTTGAAGGATAAGATTGAAGGTATCCTCTTATTGGGTTGATTGGTTCAAGCAATTTCTTTCCCCAGGAAGGAACACACGCATGTGGGATGAGCTCATAGGACTATATGCTCTCGAGCATTAGATTACATCACTCAGTTGATTATTTCATTAATTTATCAGGACTCAGCCACCTGTATTTTATTGTTTGGGTTGCGCACTCATTTGTTGTATTTTTTCATTGCAGTGGATCAGCGCTACTTTCAGTTTGTGGCCCTTCCTTTCTGTCTGGCTACGGCACCTCGAGTGTTCATGATAATACATGCCCCACCCCCTGGCAAGGCTGAGGGCACGGGGCATATCAGTAACAGCCAATCTGGATGCTCATAGATCAGTCCGCTACATGCTTGGACCACAATGTGCACATTACCTGAAGGGTCTGGTATGGATTTTTGGGGGAACCCCACACCATTTTTTTTTTAATTTGGCGCAGGGTTCCCCTTAATATCCATACCAGACCTGAAGGGCCTGGTAAAGAAATTTTGGGGGACCCCCATGCATTTTTATTTTGGTTTGTTTTTTCTAATGACTTTTATCTGTATTGCCGGGACCCGACAATTCATTATAGCCGCGAGTAGTTTTAAACTACTTTTTTTTCCTTTAGAATTTTCATTTTGTGCAGGGACTGTTATAAACACAGGAAACATGCACTATTTTACAGGCATACTATAGACACCCCCCAGGTAAGAAATTTAAAGGAATATGTCACGTTTATTGTTTCACTTTAAGCATTATTAAAATCACTGCTCCCGAAAAAACAGACATTTTTAAAACTTTTTTTTTTGCATTGATACATGTCCCATGGGGCAGTCCCCAAACACTTTTTATGACAATAACTTGCATATTAACCTTTAAAATTAACACTTTTGATTTCTCCCATAGACTTTTAAAGGGTGTTTCATGGCTTTCGAATTTTCCACGAACACCCCAAATTGTTCGCTATTCGGTGAACGGGCGAACATAACACTTATCCCTATTTGTGTGTACTTACAAAGCGCATGCATAGACATATTTAAAGGATTAATGCATTTATCTAAAAAGCCCTAAATAAATTACAAATGTTGCCATAAAAATGATGCACTTCACAGTGAGCAAAGCTGTGGCAGCCTACAAACATATTCGGTGCACCTGCAACGCCAGTTACCAAGGCAGGATACATTTTGGGGGATAGGCTTCAGCAGGCATAAATGAGGATGTGGGAATATTGCTACATTATCACCTACTGTACTGCACTGACTTGCAGCAGGTAAAGAAAAAGAAAAGAAGAAAAAAAATACTTTACACAGTACCCTGTGTAAGTTATCCGTGACTTTCTCTTCTTTTAATCCACTTCTCAGTCTGCAACAAAGAAGATACAAACTTCATGTACCAATGATCTATTCTAGAAGCTTCCATTCATTTGCTCAGCTGCAAAGGTGAGGAATGGGAAAAAAGGACAGACTAGCTGCCTGATTACGAATAATTTACACAGGACTAAAAATCTCTAAGTATAGATGAAGGGAATAGCACAGAGCTGAAGAAGGAGAGTAAGATTTGTTCCCTTATTCTTATAGAAGAGACTTTGGCGTTAGGCTCCCATAGAGCTGTATTGTAATCTGTGAACAAAGGGAAGCTGCAAAGCAAGGATTTCATGTTGTGCAGTCATCCCTGGGGTGCCCACAGGAAATAAAGCTGTGAATAAGTAAAAATAAATGAAAATTTTAGAGTACCTTTTTAATGTAAGAAATAATTAGATAGAAGGAATGTAGTTAACTCTAGTTCATGGAATGGGAAGTAAAATTGCATGTACAAAATTATAAAAAAATATGCAATTTAAAATAAGTTTACACATTGCTATTGGTATGGCAGATGGTATGGAAGGGCAATACAGGGTTTTTTCTTTTATCCCTGAAACGTGTTTTGTTCATGAAAATTCGGACTATAAAGATAAATATATATAATGTATTTATTGGCGTATAACACTCACTTTTTTACCCTGAAAATAGAGGGTAAACTGTGCCTGCGTGTTATACGCAGGGGGTAGTGGAAAGTTTTTTTCCTGAAACTCCCCTCTTAAAGTTAGGGTGCGTGTTATACGCCTGTGCGTGTTATATGCCGATAAATACGGTATATAAAAAAAAACACACACAATTACACACATATATATACACACACACACACCATGTACACGCTGCCTGATCCTCAGTCATCTGTGTTTATCTTAAAGTTAAAGTAGTCATGTACTTTATAAAAGTAATGCAGTCATTACTTGAAAGCAATTTAGCCATAAATATAAATGGGATGTCATCCAGAAGGGTGTCACTCAGAATTACTATATTTATACACAAAATCACTGATTGTATCACCCCAACGAATTACCATACAATGTTCCCATGTAATCACCCTTTACCAGTTACAACATAATGCCCACACTCTCCTGAGGTAAATACATTTTGTTGTGGAGGAATTATCAGTGTTCTAGTTGCACAGTGGCTGTTTTTATACATTTCGCAGACAGTCTACTACATTAGACCATATGGGAATGATTATAATCTTTCTACATAATTAAAAGGGGTTGTAAAGGTAAAAAAAAAAAAATCCCTAAATAGCTTCCTTTACCTTAGTGCAGTCCTCCTTCACTTACCTCATCCTTCGATTTTGCTTTTAAATGTCCTTATTTCTTCTGAGAAATTCTCACTTCCTGTTCTTCTGTCTGTAACTATGAACCGTAATGCAAGGCTTTCTCCCTGGTGTGGAGAAAGCCTCTTTAGGGGGGAGGGGGCGAGCAGGAGTGTCAGGACACTCTCTACTTTGCAGATAGAGAAAGGAGCTGTGTGTTAGTGGGCGTCCTGACACTCCTGCTCGCCCCCTCAAGAGGCTTTCTCCACACCAGGGAGAAAGCCTCACATTACTGTGTGTAGTTACAGACAGAAGAACAGGAAGTGAGGATTTCTCAGAAGAAATAAGGACATTTAAAAGCAAAATGGAATGATGAGGTAAGTGAAGGAGGACTGCACTAAGGTAAAGGAAGCTATTTAGGGCAATTTTTTTTTTTATCTTTACAACCCTTTCATATTAGCCCAATGCACCACATGTATATTTATTGTCACAATCACATATACTATTTACTTACAGTAATTTGATATAATATGCAGATGAGGTACCATATGACAGAATCTCGTGGGGGAAACTAAATAGGATACAAAGGCTAATATTATAAGCCCCTCGGAATAGAGAGCACAATTATTATAAAGCATAATCAGTAGGTTAAATTCATTGCATTAAAGAATGCATCCAATTTCCCACACTCTCTTTACACAAAGGCATCTTTTACCTTTAAATGTACACCCTAGCTCTACAGGTAAAAACTAGGTTCAGTGGAATTCACTATATGTATGGTGGTTGATTTCCTCTTAGGATTTTAGCACTCTTTTAGGTCCTTTTTTTATTGTATTTATGTTCTTCAATACAGAGATGTAGTGTTGTAATTCACTCCACTAGGGACTGAATTGGATAGTACTTTAGTACAATAAAATTCAGAATGACTATATTTCTATAAAGATCAGTGCTACAAATCTTGACTCAAATTTTTTTCTTTTTCACAGCCTTAGATTTATGCTGGCCATACACTATATGAAAAATCGGCCAAACCCATTTTCGAAAAACAAACATTCCGCTGTGAGCGCAAACGATAGTGCCATGTAATAAATCGTTCAGTGGACATAAATGAATACATTTTTTTTTTTCGTTTTTTTACATATACCTAGTGCAAACAGTTTAGACAGGAAACACATTAACCTTTCAATTTTTTGTTTGTTCGGCAGAGAATTTCCAAACTTGTCCTTTTTCGGCTCAAAAACGTCCCAACGATTATTGATTTTGTGCCCATTAACTGTCCGAAAAATGAACAAATGACCGAATTTCGGACGACAGCATAACTCTGTCCACAATTAAAGGATACGTGAACTTTAACCACTTAAGGACCGGACTAATATGCTGCCTAAAGACCCAAGGTGTTTTTACAGTTCGGGACTGCGTCGCTTTAACAGACAATTGCGCGGTCGTGCGACGCGGCTTCCAAACAAAATTGGCGTCCTTTTTTTCCCACAAATAGAGCTTTCTTTTGGTGGTATTTGATCACCTCTTCGGTTTTTATTTTTTGCGCTATAAACAAAAATAGAGCGACAATTTTGAAAAAAAAACAATATTTTTTACTTTTTGCTATAATAAATATCCCCCAAAAACATATATAAAAATATTTTTTTTCCTCAGTTTAGGCCGATACGTATTCTTCTACCTATTTTTGGTAAAAAAAATCGCAATAAGCGTTTATCGATTGGTTTGCGCAAAATTTATAGCGTTTACAAAATAGGGGATAGTTTTATTGCATTTTTATAAATTTTTTTTTTTTTACTACTAATGGCGGCGATCAGCGATTTTTTTCATGACTGCGACATTATGGCGGACACTTCGGACAATTTTGACACATTTTTGGGACCATTGTCATTTTTACAGCAAAAAATGCATTTAAATTGCATTCTTTATTGTGAAAATGACAGTTGCAGTTTGGGAGTTAACCACAGGTGGCGCTGTAGGATTTAGTGTACACTTAGTGTGTGTTTACAACTGTAGGGGGGTGTGGCTGTAGGAATGACGTCATCGATCGAGTCTCCCCTATAAAGGGGATCACTCGATCGATGCAGCGCCATAGTGAAGCACGGGGAAGCCGTGTTTACATACGGCTCTCCCCGTTCTTCAGCTTTGGGGAGCGATCGCGACGGAGCGGCTATAAACAAATAGCCGCGCCGTCATCCCGTATCGCTCCCCGAGGGAACCCGACCGCCGCGTGTAGCGGGGGGGGGGTCCCTATCGGACCCCCCACCTGCTAGAAGGCAGGGACATACAGGTACGCCAATGTGCCTGTACATGCCATTCTGCCGACGTATATGTACATGCGGCGGTCGGGAAGGGGTTAAATCAAAGTGCTATAAAATTTTCTGTAGAACTAATTTCTGAGCTTGCTCATCCTAAGTGGTGGCTGGTGCTCACTTTTTTTTGGGGGGGGGGGGGGCGCAAACAAACTGGAAAATACTGAAACAAAAACATTAAATGCAGTCACTGTGCCCATCAAATGCAGCCACTGTGCACATCATATGCAGCCCCTGTGTCCCATCAAATGCAGCCCCTGTGCCACATTAAATGCAGTCACAGTGCCCATCAATTACAGCCACTGTGCCCCATCAAATGGAGCCACTATGCCCATAAAATGTAACCACTGTGTCCATGAAATGTAGCCAATGTGCCCATGAATGCAGCCATTGTGCTAATCATATGCAGCCATTGTGCTCATCATATGCAGCCTCTGTGTCCAACAATTACAGCTACTGTGCCCATGAAATGCAGCCTCTGTGCCCCATCAATTGCAGCCTCTGTGCCCATGAAATGCAGCCTCTGTGCCCATGAAATGCAGCCTCTGTGTCCAATCAATTGCAGCCTCTGTGCTCCATCAATTGTAGCCTCTGTGCCCATAATATGCAGCCATTGTGCCCCCCCGCCCGCCCATGTGCTGTCTGACTGGCACTTACTCCATATTGGGGGGCGGGTCAGGCAGCGGGTGACAGTGGGTAGCATGGATCAGGCGATGGCTCCTGTGTTCTCCGTGTGTCTCTTCTTCGCTTCTGCTAGCTGGCCAATAAACAAAAATAGAGCGACAATTTTGAAAAAAATGAATATTTTTTACTTTTTGCTATAATAAATCCCCCAAAAATATATATAAAAAAAAACATTTTTTTCCTCAGTTTAGGCCGATACGTATTCTTCTACATATTTTTCATAAAAAAAAATCGCAATAAGCATTTATTGATTGCTTTGCGCAAAAGTTATAGCATTTACAAAATAGGGGGTATTTTTATGGCATTTTTATTAATATATTTTTTTACTAGTAATGGCGGCGATCAGCGATTTTTTTTTCTCGGTCCTGCGACATTATGGCAGACACTTCGGACACTTTTGACACATTTTTGGGACCTTTGGCATTTTTATTCAATGCTATAAAAATGCATTGGATTACTATATAAATGCCACTGGCAGGGAAGGGGTTAACACTAGGGGGGCGGGAAGGGGTTAAGTATGTTCCCTGGGTGTGTTCTAACTGTAGGGGGGATGGACTCACTAGGGGAAATGACTGATCTTCTGTTCATACATTGTATGAACAGAAGATCAGCATTTCTCTCGCTGACAGGACCGGGCACTGTGTGTTTACACACACAGCGCCCGGTCCCCGCTCTGTAACGTGCGATCGCGTGTGCCCGGCGGCGATCACGCCCGCCGAGCATGCGCACGGGAGTCGGGGGCGAGTGGCCTGCACGAGAGCCGATGTAGAGCTACAGGCTCTCGCGCAGGGGAGCCGACCTGCCGCCGTAAAACAACGGCGGCTGGTCGGCAACTAGTTAAAGAACTTGGCTGCAAGTTGAAGGGACTGTTTGCAAAATTGCAAAATTGCAACTGTTTTCAAAAATACTCTCTAATTTCTTTAATAAGTAAGAGAAGAATTATTTGGATCCTGGTTGTGTTGTTATACACCTAATCTGGCAATGGATCCTCAGAAATTTCAAGTGTTATGGAAAGGAATTTGTGGTTTGAAATGGTTAGATTTGTCTTTTTATCTCTCTAGATTCAGCCCCAGATATACTAATAGTGCTTTTGGGAGGTAATGACGTGGGTAGAGCAAAAACACTAGATCTTATGTTTGCAATGAAAAGGGATCTGAATACATTTAAATTGTCTACCCCAAATACTACTATAATATTTTTAGAAATAGTCCCAAGACTAATATGGCTTCAAGACGCTCAATTTAAAAATATTGAAAAAAACAGGCGTTGGGTAAACAGATTCATGGAAAAATTCATGCTGCTTATTTGTGGTTTTTCATATAGACATAGGAATTTAGAGGGAGGTTATGAAGGGTTAAACAGGGCAGATGGAGTTCATCTTTCTGATATAGGTTTAGATATTTTCAATGTGGGATTGCAGAATAGCATCGAATCGGTAGGCCAGACTTGATAATTCAAGCCCGGCTGGTGGGGACTTGTTTTTTGATATACGGTATTTCTTGAGTCCTGAAGACCTGTTTATATTTATTATTTACAATTGAGAATTTTATGAATTAATAAAATGATTGAATGGATTTAAGTCATTTACAGTTTACACCAAAAAAAATGCCTCAGACAATTTTATTCCAAGCACATTGTGAGTGTACTGTAGTTATTTATTATAGGTGAAGTGGGTATTTAAGGAGGGATAGGTGTATCCTACATTTCCATGTCCCCCAATCCTTGCCTACTGGGAAGAAATCAAAAAACGGATTAAACATATTACAGAAACTAAAATAGAACTCAAAGCTGCTGCTTGTTTGATTAACATCAATACCCTTATATTCAGTAAGTATACGAAAACACTTTCCAGACACCTATTAACTGCTGCTAAAACCCTCATTCCCCTACATTGAAAAACTACACACATCCCGAAAGTCAAGGATTGGCTGGACAGACTTCACTACATTTACAAAATGGAAGAAATTGTGGTCATGAAAAAAGAAAACAGCACTAATTTTTACAAGACATGGCAACCTTGGCTGTTATTTACTTTCTTGTCTGAATACCAATCACTTAATATATGATTTATCCCATTTGCTCTCCTTTGTTCTAATTGCTTGTCCTAAGAAAGAATAAGAAAGAAAAATGTTCATTGCTCCAGTTAAAAATATGCCTACATTTTTTATTAGTTTATAGTGGATATTTTGTTTGTATTTATTTTACTTTTATTTTATCTTTATTTATTTATTTTTACTCTTTCTATAGTACATTACTGTACCATTACTTATCGTCCTTCCAGTCCTACAGTTAGAACCCAGTTGGGATAGACTGGTCTAGGTCATCAAGGCCCGTACCATGTTTACAAGCACAGCCTTTACAGATCTGATTATATCTCTGCTGTTTTGTTTGTACTGCAACTCTGTCATTTATGCTTTTGCTGTATGTAGGTACTATTTTATTGATATAATAAAAAATTTATAGTTGGAAAAAAAAAATATGCCTACATTGACATGTGTTTACCCATGCTTTTATATCTCCCCCTTTTCCTCCCTCCCTCTTCCCTTTCCTACCTTTCCTGTTTCAATGTCTATTTTCTCATTTATCACCAAACCATAGTAATCATCTATCTGTTATTGTGCAACATCTCCATGTAAACTGGCATTTGTTAACATCTCATTATTGTTTCATGTATTCTACTGTCCAATGTTTGCCTGTTCAATTTTCAAAAAAAAACTTTGATTGTGAAAAAAAGGCAGTTTGGTTGTGAGTATGAAGGTACATTTCATAAATACAATGTGTAAAGGTACAATTTTTTTTTCCTAAATAGCTTCCTTTACCTTAGTGCAGTCCTCCTTCACTTACCTCATCCTTCGATTTTGCTTTTAAATGTCCTTATTTCTTCTGAGAAATCCTCACTTCCTGTTCTTCTGTCTGTAACTCCACACAGTAATGCAAAGCTTTCTCCCTGGTGTGGAGTGTCATGCTCGCTGTAACGGCTACCCGGGCTAGTGAGAGGGTATCAGCCATTGGAGACGTCCTTTTCCCTGGCAAGCTGCGATATGCAAGTACCGCCGGTATCCCCATCCACGAGATCCAGAGAGAGAGAGAGAGTCCCCCTTTCAAGAACGAGACGAGGCTGCATTTGAAGGGTCAAACAAGACTGTTTAATGGGACATTTCACCTAGCTTATATGTGCTTACAACTGTTACAGGAACAATGACAATCTCCGCCCCCCCCTCCTCACACAGTGGGGGGGGCTTCAATACAGATACTTTGAAATAATGACATCTCCTTGAATCAATCAGTCTCTAGACGTTCCGGCACCGAGATCCACTTAACATGACCTGGCCAGGCACATTCCTTTCTCAATAGAATTCAATTAACCTTTAGAACAATACACACTCACAGATGATCACATTAGCATACACCTGGCAGGAGGCTGTTAACTGGTAATACACAAAAGAGAGTCAATTAGCATTTAGCAGTGAAAAAGTCACTCTACAATTAACCCTTTGAGCTCAGAATATAATGTGGTAAATCCAATTGTAACAAGTCATGCAGTCCTTTGTAGGCAGAATAGTTCATAGGTCTGTTACACTCGCCCCCTCCCTTGGACTACAGGAGAGTCAGGACACTCTCTACGTTGCAGATAGAGAAAGGACTCACCAGTAGTCCAAGGGAGGGGGCGAGCATGTCACAGGGCCAAATCCCACTGTCTGTGTCATGGACGCAGCAGCAGGGCTCGGGTGCGAGCACGTACCAGTACCCCCATGGTAAGCAGCTTTCTATGGGGGCACTGGGCAGAGGGGGGGGGCAGAAGCGCCAGCGGGGGACCTGAATAGAGAAGGTTCGTGGCCATTCTGTGCAATTCCTCTTTAGATCTATGTTTATATTGCCACACCAGTGCAATCAGAATCATAGGCTTTACATGGTAAAAATAGAACTAGTTTTTTAAACAACATAAAAAGAGTGGGTCATTGGTAGATACAAAGCAAAATTATGCCACCAATGAAGCTGTGTAGGCAATGCAGAGGATACAACCAGATCTCACTGTTGGGCAGGGTACCAGCTTGGAACCATTTAAATACACAAAACGTTGTGATTTAGTGTTAACATCATTATTCTAAGTTGGTTTGATGCTACCTTTGGAGGCTCCGCTGCCCTTTTCTTATGTTGTCTATGCATAATTCTAGCCCTTACTATGGGAAGGACAGAATACTTTTAACAGCATAGAAGTACACTTTTCTGTTAAGCACTATGGGGGACTTCAAAATAATAATTGTGTGCTGCTATAATGGTATTTATTTTATCCAAACTTGAGTTTAAAAGAACAATGTTGGCAACATTATAGTTTAAAATGTTCCAAATACATAAAGCAAATTACAATTTTTCAGTAACATGGTTAAGTGGGAGTGAGACTGATTCTTTTAAATTAAACTCCAGCATAGGATGAGAAACTGCTTGCAGCAAAAATTACACAGGCAGTGTCTCCAAAGCAGTGACACTCATAAAACGAGATTGAGCACTGACACACATAGATCTGTGCCACAGAAGTATTAGCTTGCTCAGCAAACCAAGCAAGATCTCTACTTAACCTTTATGGCATAATTATGCAGTGCTTTTATTATGTATGCCACTTGTGTTCTCTGTTTTGTTATTTAGGTAATGCTACTTTCAGGGAATCATCCGTGGGTCATTTATGTTACAGAATCAAACTGTTTCTGTACGATCTTAAATGCATTGCGTTTGAAATAGTTATGGTTCCTTTGTTATCCTCTGCTATAAAGTAAACATCAGCGTTTTTTTTTCTAATGAATATGATTAAACACAAAAATTTTAACCAACTCATAAGCGTTGATGGCATTCTATTTATGAAAATGCAATAGTTATGTCTTTTGCATATTACTAAGAGGGAAAAGGAAAAAGGAATTTCAAAAAATGAAAAAAACATTTAATATTTGAAAATGATAATACCTAATCTTCTGCCTAAACATAATAACTTTAATACATATCTGATGCCTGGGGATATGTTTGTGAAACTCTTCAAATAAGTTCAGTGTTCAAAGCAAGCAGTCATTTCACAGTTTTCATAATACAATGAACCCACAGTTTGAATGAACGAGGCAATGTGCATATCAACAGACTTAATATTTCAGTAAAAAATTGTATATAATACAACTTACTTTTATTTATTTTTTGCAACGATTTAACATCCACCATTTTATTTAAGAATTATATTTACAGAAATACATTATTTTATGTTTATATTAATTGTATTAAAAAACACATAAAATGTATAACAAGCACCACTAATCCTAAAACATAGTTAACCACTTGACCACTGGGTACTTAACCAATTAATACCCGGACCAAAATGCAGGTAAAGGACCAGGCCCCTTTTTGCGATTCGGCATTGCGTCGCTTTAACTGACAATTGCGCGGTCGTGCAACGTGTTTTCCAAACAAAATTGGCGTCCTTTTTTTTCCCCACAAATAGAGCTTTCTTTTGGTGGTATTTGATCACCTCTGCAGTTTTTATTGTTTGCGCTATAAACAAAAAGAGAGCGACAATTTTGAAAAAAAATGCAATATTTTTTACTTTTTGCTATAATAAATATCACCCAAAAATATATAAAAAAAATGTTTCCTCAGTTTAGGCCGATATGAATTTTTCTACCTATTTTTGGTAAAAAAATCGCAATAAGCGTTTATCGATTGGTTTGCGCAAAATTTATAGCACTTACAAAATAGAGGATAGATTTAATGCATTTTTATTATTTTTGGAACAGCGCGGCACCCCGCCCGTTGAAGGGGGAAGGAGTGAAAGCCAGGAGCCCCAATACCAATGAGAGCACATCCTCCCCCCACCCCCCCCGAGTGGCACACCACTGTCACAGCCTGCACCAAGACCAAGGAGGAGAACGAGCAGGTGAGCCTGCAGTCAGAGCTATACATTTGCTAAAGTACCCTCCCCTCACCTGAGCAGCACAATGTTTCCTTAAAATACAGCAACCCAGGAAGTCGATTGTGCCAGACACATCAGAGGGCTCAGGGGTGAGTCACAGTACATGGACATATGTATGAACTTTGTCTTCAACTTGTGCAGGACTTGTTTTTGCTCCCCCTAGTGGGACTAATGCAAATTGTTTGAAGTGTAAAATGACTGTAAATTGCCTAAAAGCACAATGAAATGTCAGGACAAGTCTGTATACATGCATGGACACTGTTATAACTGGGCACTGGCAGGCTGCTGCATCTGATGGGCACAGGCACTTGTGAGGCTGTATGACATGGGCACTGGCGGGCTGCTACATATGGGCACAGGCACTGGTGATGCTGCATGAGGCCCCGTACACACGTCCGAGGAACTCGACGTGCCAAACACATCGAGTTCCTCGTCGAGTTCAGTGTTGAAGCCGCCAAGGATCTTGGCGGGCCGACTTTCTTCATTGAACAACGAGGAAATAGAGAACATGTTCTCTATTCGGCCCGACGAGTTCCTCGTCGGCTTCCTCGCTGAAAAGTGTACACACGACCGAATTTCTCGGCAGAATCCAGCTCCGATCGAGTTTCTGGCTGAATTCTGCCGAGAAACTCGGTCGTGTGTACGGGGCCTGACAGGCACCGGCAGGCTGCTGCATCTAATGGGCACAGACACTGGTGAGGCTGCATTTGATGGACACTGGTGAGGCTGCATTCATCTCCTGCATCATATCTGCTAGAGGTGCACCGCATGGAAATTTTGCTAATACTAGTAGCAATGTGTTATATAAAAATGTATACGTTTTATTTCAAATATAAAAATACATTTTATTTAAAATATATACTGTCATTTTTGGTATGGGTCATTTTCGGTTTCGGCCTGACATTTTTTTTTATTTCGGTTTTGTTTCGGTTCTGAAATTTCCATTTCGGTGCACCTCTAAAAAATAGTGTTAAAATGGACACAGGGTATGCACATTTGCTGGGTGCAACTCTACGGAGCGTAGATGTGGACTGGAGAAGACTGCTGGTGCAGCTTTCTCCAGGTTTTGGTACTTTGTCATGGGGCTCTGTAGTTTGGAGATTCCACAGTGTCTGTGGTTTGGACGGAATCTCTAACCCTGTATCCAGACTTTGTGATTACTAGCAGGGTGTGTGCTCAGGTGAGCACAGCCCTTATAATGAGAGTGTAGGAAGATCTCATGGCTCCCAGTTGGAGACAGCTCCTGGAAGAGATAGGAGGTCTCCAGAAGTCAGAAAGGCTGTAGGAGACAGCCAGAAAATTGGTAACTGCAAGAGGCAGAGCTATAGACGCTCAAGGGAAGCCACCTATGTTGAGGAGTCCGCTGGTCTGGGTGACCAGCAGTGAGCTGAGGAAGACTTCTGAAGGTGAAGTGGTTGTTGATATCTTTGCTGTGTGATAAGAAAATCAAAAAGACTATTGTTTTCTGCTGGAAGACCAGCAGTGTCTGCCCAGCAGTAGGCTGTGCCAGACTCCATAGGTAGGTTCCTGTGTTGTGAAGGTAGACGGCCCAAGTGGCCAGGGTTTATTTTATGTTTTATTTTGTTTATGCTGTTTTGATGCTTGCACTTGTTTCCAGCAATATGGAAGAATAAACCATAACCCTTGTTTTTCAACCACCCACGGCTGCCTCTCTGTATAATTCAGTGTGTAGTGAACCCACTCAGGAGGTCACACACCCCGCTACCGAGCTAACCCCTTACAATATCTAAATTCTGGATGATGGTACGATTTTCTAAGTGTTTATTGATTTTTTAACTCTGCATTCCAAATTAGTAATTGGGTGGATAACACACCCGGGCCCCCGTTGGGTGGTCTGTGATAAGCGCCGGGGTTGGTTTCTTTCCACCCCCTGTGCCTCTCGCACTCCACCCACCTATACTCCTCAATACATAATTGGGGAGTATTCCTCTGATTATATCTTACATTACCCCAAATCTATTCAGTTTTGTATTATTTATGGTGTGACCTGAGCAACCGTTTCTTGTTATTTGCTGGGGCACAGTCTGGATTTGAGGTTTGGTTTTGTCCCTCCCGTTCGTAGCCTGATTCACCACCAGGCTGGATGGGACGACCTCAACCTGTCCAGACTCTTTGCTCAGTCTGCCCTACGCAACTACAAGTGCGAGGACACATTGAGTATTTTTGGCCCCCTTAAGTGTTTGCCACCAGCTCCGTCTGGGTGCTGTGATCCCCCTGGGCTAATGTTTGCCGCAGTGGGGCACATAATGATGCCATCGGAGACTTTTTGCCTGTACCTTACACATGCCCCCAGCGATCACAATATGTTGCTCTAGTCCACCCCGGTGCTCATTACCCATTGGGCATCTCATTAAAATGTTTATTGTAGCTATACCATATTTACATTATATGTATTCTATGTTTAACGATTATATTATTTTACACATTTCCTTACATATAACCTATATATTTTATCAGACTCATCTGCCCACCACTCCCACTTTCTGAGGGCTGGCTTGGGCGTCCCCGGACTCCTCCTTGATGTTGACCGAGCCTTCGTCTCCATGGAGATACTAGCCCCGTTTCTAGGGGTGTGTCCTGCCTGCAAACACTCCAGTGTGGGCTTCCGCCCTTTCATCGCGAGGCATTGACGCATGGCACATGCGCAAAACCAACGCGCTGACGTCATGCGGACGCCCAGACCCGGCGATGCTGTACAACAACGTCCTCTGACGTGTGTCAGCTACGCCGCGTAGGGGGTATAAAAGCAGTCAACACCTGCTCCCAGCGCAATGGATGCTGGACCCCGGGATCCCTGTGGCCTCACCCAGTCCACAGTAAGTAACTAGTTCATGTTCCCTATCTCTCACTGGATTCTTCAGTTTGCCCCTGGCCCCCCTCTTTACTCCTCATTTCCTCCCCCATGCCCACCCACCTTTCTTAATTAATTTTATGTTTTTCATTTAGGTGTCACTGGTGGGCTTCATTACCCTGACGCCACCTTGGGATCCAATGTGGTCCCCCTCCCTTCTTGATTATCATGGACTCTCCCTGTGGAGGTTTTATGTGGCATCATACACATGTCTCAACTTGGGCTCCCGATCCCGGGGCCCCCTACACGCATTATATTCCTTGTAATCAAGGTATACATCCTTCACCCCCCTTTCCTTCACCTCACTTTCAACTCTCAGTTCTCCCCTCCTTACTCCTTCCCCCCCTTCTTTTCCTTCTCCTCCCCCCTCTCTCCCTTCCCCCCCTTTCCCCCTCCCATTCCTTGTTTGACTCTGTACTTCTTTTCCCAGCCACTCCTCTTCCCCTATCACTCACACCCTCACATCACCTCAACTTACATTTTTTTATCACGGTTGACATCACAATGTGTGCACTCCCCTCCCCACCCAAGGCCTGGGCTTATCATACTAATTATCATTCTTCCTGTATATATCCAAGCAGTAGGTCCACCCAAACATATGCGCGCCCCCTGGTCGCCATGCGGGACCCTGTGTGGTGGCGCCCGCCCCGCTCGCTCGTGTTTTTTTTTAGGTGAGCAGCTGAGCCCCTTGTTCCCCAACTTACCTTTTGCATGTATTGTTCAATGTATAGTTGTTGATTGTTTGTCATTTTAATTTTAGACATGCTTCTGATGAAGTGGCTATAGCCGCGAAACTAGTCAAGATGATTGTCATGACTCTCAACCCACTGTTTTTTTTCCCCACTTGGGGATTATTATACTGGTGTTGTGTTGGTCATTAATTATTTTATTTTTCACCCCCTGTTGTGTTTTTACTGATGTTGTATTTAATAAAAATGTTTCCTATATTTTTATATCTGTGTTTGTACACTTTATATTCATATTACCAGTACCGTGATAGTCCAACAATGGCCCCGCCCCCCCGTCTTTGGTTTGGGGACCTCAGAACCAATTTCTCTATACCTAGCAAATAGGTGAAACCCTTTGCTATACTCAAGGAAGCCAAGACCAGGAGCTGTTATAGATGTTTTGAAGTGTACATAAGCATTATACATTTTATCATGCCATTTTATACAATCTGGCATGTCAGTAACTGTGGTTTGTCTCAAAATGTTATCATAGTAGGAACAGTCAGGTATCCATTGGTGACAGTAACCAATCATGCCAAGGAAGGACAGCATATCCTTCTTGGTCTGTGATGGGGCTAGACCCACAAGAGCGCAGCTCTCTTGTGACTGACTTTCCTTTTACATTTTGTGAGTGTAAAACCAAGGTATTCAACAGTTTCTTGACACCACTGAAGTTTCTTTTTGGAAACTTTATGACAAATATCTCGCAACCAATGTAGCAGTTTTAAACCATACTCCTTGCAGGCTACCTGCCTTCGGTTATATCATATTGGAGTAGGACAGAACCATGACGGGGAGTCTAGGACCTCAATGTGGCCTGGAGCACAACTAATTAGACTACAGAAGAGTCCACATAACCCTGGGGCATTCTACACAATTTTTTTGGGCAGTTTTGTCCACAGGAACGGAGAATACATGCGTTCGTAAGGTCGATAACAGATAAATATTCTGCAGGAGATGGTATGGAAGTAAGGAGGGATGGCACATTAGGCACTATAGGAGCTATGGGGACAATTAAATTATTAACGGCCCTAAGATCTTGTACAAGCCTATAAGAACCATCAGGCTTCTTTACAGGATTTATTGGTGTGTTCCATTTATTTCCAGTGATTTCTCTAACTATGCCTAGTTTCAGAAATGTTTTAATAATAGGAACAATTCCCTCTTCCATTTCTCTAGAAAGAAGATATTGTTTATGATAAATGGGTTAGACTACGGGCTTCAACGTGGCCCCATAAGGGGTGCATGAAATGAGCCCAACATCTAAACTGTTTGAGGACCAATGGAAATATTTTTAGAATGTACTATAATTCCTTCTTCCTCTGTCCCTGTGTCTATTCTGTTGTGCACTGCTTCCCGGGTAGGGCTGCTGTTGTGACAGTCCTCCCTGGAAGTGTGTACCTCGACCCTTCGGTATGTCAAAACATCCTGCTGCATCCTTCTCTGTGAATTCCGGTATGGTCTTTGTAGGCCAATCAGAAATCATTTGCTTAACCATTAAAACATGTTGTGGTTTTAGGTTACTAATGAAAGTCTGAATAACCAAACTATGCATATCCGGTAGTATTGATAATCCAGCTTCCTGCGTCCACACATCCATAAATCTCTTCCAAAATTCTAAAACACTTTCTCTTTACTTTTGTTTATAAGCTATGGCAATTGGAAGGGAAGTTCTGTTTTCAAAGGCAATATTTAATTCCGCTTCTAATTGATCCCACATGGTATTTTGTTTTTTCCCTTTCAGTATTTCATTTATATGCATTAGCCTTTACTGTTTTTGGATCTTCAATATCATTTATGGATGGAATAGGGAAAACCCAATCACTGGAGTGAATAAAGGTCGGACTTTGAGGCAAGGCGGAAGAATATATAAAAATAATTATTTACTACAATAATAGAAAATTACAGAAATACAAAAATATAGCAATGAAAAAATATTAAATAAAATAGAACCATCTAGATTAATAATTCATTGGTGATAGACAAATCCTTTGAAGTCGCCTACGCATTTCGCCGTTGGGCTTCTTCAGGACGAGACCAGCAGGATTTTTTGACAATATATAGACATTGTTTCATAATCTGGAACAATTTATATCAAATTAGTACAATATTGGAGCATTATTTAATGGTTTTGCACAGAGGAAAGGGGGCAGTTGTAATAGAATTAAAAATAAGGAAACAAAGTTACATATGTATATACACATATAGCATGATTACGTCACCTATTACATCGTGGCCAGTGTATTCATCCAGACTACTCCGGGCATTTCACAATAAATGCTGAGATATCAGAGAGTCGATGTAATGTCACTTCCAATGGTATCAGAAAAATTGATTATCTATTGAGAAATGTATATATGAAAATTATTATATAGAGTTCACCATGAGTAGGGAACAAAAGAAGAAGACTTATTGAAAAAACAAACAGACAGAGAAAGAAGAAAAAGGAGAGAAAGGGAAAAGGGGGAAATGGTTTAAAACAAGAGAAGACAGAAAAAGAGTGGGGGGAGGGAAGAGGGGAAGAAAGGAAAAGAAAAAGAAAAAGATAGAGACGCAGGGGGGGAGGGAAGAGGAAAAGAAAGAAAAGAGAGGAGGACGCACAATAAAGAAAAGGATGAAGTAGTAGATTAATTATTTAATTAATTGATTTAACATACCAATAGTCCAGGTTAATTACATCTATGGTGATAATCCCATAGTGTCAAGGATTGAGTAATTAAATGGAAAACCGAGAAAAGGTTGCAGGGGTTTTGCCGAAAGGTCAGCAAAAGAAAGAAAACCCTGTTCTGTAGAGAAATACACATATAGGGATTGCGTAACTAAGTAAATGAATATGTGATTACATGTACTTCCCATAGATAAACATGTATGTGTCAGCAAATGGGTTGCACAGAATAACCATACCAACCCTAAAAAATGTTGTTATTATGGACGATTTGGATTATAGAAACATGTGCTGGGATATTCTTAAAAACCGCACATGGTATAAACCAGTTTCAGTTGATTTAATTATGAGATACAATCAACAATACAACAATGCCATACAGCTTGCCCTCTCCGAGGGCTTGATCACCAAAGCCATTTTTGAAGGGATACAATTCGCCTGCCCAAAAACGCCTACTTTTTACACGCTTCCAAAAACGCATAAGAACATGGAACACCCACAGAAAGGGCTAGCAGATTTGTGGATGAATACCTCAGACCCCATGTAACAGCTCTACCCTCATATATCCAAGATACCCCTGACCTCTTGAGGGCCCTAGATGGCCTTAGCGTCCTCTTTGGTATCTATCAACGTCGAAGCCTAGTATTCTTCTATCCCACACACCAGGGGTTTGGAAGTTATAGCTGGCTTTTTGGCGGAAAAAGGTCCTAAACGGAACAAACTCAACACATTTGTGCTTAAGATACTTACTCATATTTTAACCAAGAATATGTTTTCATTTGACTGGTCCCACTTCCTCCAGGTACAGGGTGTCGGAATGGGCACATTGTGTGCGCCCTCTTACGCGAACCTGTACCTGGGGGGTGGGAGCGAGATTTATTTTCTGGTGATGAGCCTGATGATTTACTTTAATTTGTGTTGGGTTGGTTCAGGTATATCGACGATGTACTTCTACTATGGACCTGGAACATTTGAAAACTTACAAACATTTATGCAGCTATTGAGTCGCAATAGCTACAATTTAAAGTTCACTATGTGTTCAAGCCAATCAGAAATTGCCTTTCTAGACATTCTTATTTATGTGAATGAGACAGGAATGATTACCGAAAGCCCACAGCTGGGAATACGATTTTGCATGCTGCGAGTGCCCATCCATCTCCCTGATAGGTAGTATACCATACGGACAATATTTGCGTCTATGACGCAATTGTTCCGACTATAAGAAATTCAAGACGGAAGCAGACCAGCTATACATTAGACTTGCCAGCAGGGGTTATAGCAGGACATGCCTTAAAAAAACCTTTAATAGAGCAATTGGCAAACAGAGAGTGGAGATACTCTCAAAAGTTATAAAGAAACCGGTATCTAATACCACTAGGTTCATTACCACATATTCCGACCAGCACAAACAGATACGCGCCATCATGGACAAACATTGGCACCTTCTCACTATTGATCAGACCCTATCGAAGTATATAGGCCACAATCCAGATATTACCTATAGACGCGCCATTTCAATTCGCGACCGATTGGTGAAGAGCAAATATTGTAAATCAAGCGTGGAGCCAGTTGACACCCCAGGTTTATTTAAATGTGGGTGTTGTAATTTTTGCGATATGATACTCGAAGGTGCCTCTGTTCGGCTGCCAAATGGTCAAACTCATACGATACGGCATCACATTACATGCCAAACGAAAGGAGTTATCTACATTATTTTCTGCCAATGCGGCAGTTTTTATGTGGGAAAGACCATCCGTCCCTTTTGGAAAAGAATCAAAGACCATGTGTACTATGCCACGAATGGCCTTTTAAATACTACTATTGGCCACCATGTGGCATTCAGACATAAATATGAACCCTCTCTCTTTAAATTTTATGCTCTGGAATGCATTCTTGAAGACACAACGGGGGGGCAATTTTGATCAAAAAGTGCTCCAATGTGAAGCCAAATGGATTTACCGTCTTAAAGCCAACCATTTCCCAGGCCTTAATGAGGCTATCAGCTTTAAACCTTTCTTGGAGAGTTAATCAAACAATCCATCCTGTCGGTATCCCTGCCTACAAATTCCTTCCTTTTACAACCCTTGTACGTCCATTTAAAGAAGCATGGTGTGACTTTGATACACCTTTGTGTCTCAAAGTGACTCCCAGTAAGATAATAATATCATCAGGAAATGATTAGGGAACCACAACAATTTTTGGGTGATATACTATCGCCCTTGTATACAAATAATGCTATACCATTACTATACTAGTGTTATACTAATTAGGAAGTATTTTAATTTAGTTTTATTTAAGTATCCTTTTAATATCATGTATTATTGTTGTTATGTCTGTATTGTGTATGCATGTGACTCGTACTTTCTGGCACATCGTGGTAAAAGTGCTTCATCCACTTAACAAATGATACCCTTCATTTGTTTTGTTTTTGATTCCCCCTCTGTTATTCCCATTTTTAATTACTGGGAACTCCGCTTTATTGGGTCACTATGTAGAGTCCCTTTTCCTTTCCCCTCCTTTTTTTGTCTCTCTTCTCCTTTCCCCCTTTTCCTTTCCCCCCCCTTTTGTCCTCCCTCATCGCTATTCCCCCTTTTTGGATATTCCTTTCCTTCACAGTTATTCTATTTTTATTTTACATCTAATGTTATTGTGTTGTTACGGCCCGCTGCGGGGCTACACTGATCTGACCAGCCATGATATTTTCCTATTTGTCTGCAGCTGTGGCACCTATTCTTTGCCACCTACAGGTGCCGTTCACGCCGGGCTAACAGTGGGCATCTGTTCAGGCTTTGATGCGCTGGCACTTGCTGCCGCGCACCTATACTGTTTGCTTGTCTGCCCCCGGACCATTAGGAGACACCTAGCCCATTAGCAACATATGCGTCATTACGTTCATTCCTCCGCCTTACTCGCCGACATCTTTATGTTTATGCGCCGCTGTTGATGCGGCGCTTGACAATGAAGTCATCACGTCACGTCGATTTTCTAGCATACTTAAACCCAGCGAACAGTGCTAGCTGTGTATTCAGCATTGGCTGTTACCCTGGGGCACACGCGGACCTTATCTAACCACAGTGAGTACTTTAACAACCCATCTTTTTATCTTGTTGCTGCTGTTGCTGGGCTATGTGTGTGTTTTTTGACCTATATCTACTTTTGCTCCTTCAGGAGCGTTGGGCTTTTTGGACTCTACTGTCCTTTGGTGTTGAGTGCTCAAACTAGGTTTGGATCTCCACTGTGTTTGTGCCTATATCTGACTTGGTGATAACCTGCCCCAGCTTTAATTCTACCACAGGAGGGCTTAGGTAATTTCTTTTCTTTTTTCATGTTATAATTTTTTAGGGTTGGTATAGTTATTATGTGCAACCCATTTGCTGACACATACATGTTTATCTATGTGAAGTACATGTAATCACTTATTCATTTACTTAGTTACGCAATCCCTATATGTGTATTTCTCTACAGAACAGGGTTTTCTTTCTTTTGCTGACCTTTCAGGAAAAACCCCTGCAACCTTGTCTCGGTTTTCCATTTGATTACTCAATCCTTGACACTATGGGATTATCACCATAGATGTATTTTACCTGGACTATTGGTATGTTAAATCAATTAATTAAATAATAAATCTACTACTTCATCCTTTTTTTTTATTGTGCGTCCTCCTCTATTTTCTTTCTTTTCCTCTTCCCTCTACCCCCTGCATCGCTATCTTTTTCTTTTTCTTTTCCTTTCTTCCCCTCTTCCCTCCCCCCCTCTTTTTCTGTCTTCTCTTGTTTTAAACTATTTCCCCCTTTTCCCTTTCTCTCCTTTTTCTTCTTTCTCTGTCTGTTTGTTTTTTCAACAAGTCTTCTTCTTTTGCTCCCTACTCATGGTGAACTCTATATAATAATTTTCATATATACATTTCTCAATAGATAATCAATTTTTCTGATACCATTGGAAGTGACATTACATCGACTCTCTGATATGTCGGCATTTATTGTGAAATGCCCGGAGTAGTCTGGATGAATACACTGGCCACGATGTACTAGGTGACATAATCATGCTATATGTGTATATACATATGTAACTTAGTTTCCATATTTTCAATTCTATTACAACTGCCCCCTTTCCTCTGTGCAAAACCATTAAATAATGCTCCAATATTGTACTAATTTGATATAAATTGTTCCAGATTATGAAACAATGTCTATATATTGTCAAAAAATCCTGCTTGTCTCGTCCTGAAGAAGCCCAACGGCGAAACGCGTAGGCGACTTCAAAGGATTTGTCTATCACCAATGAATTATTAATCTAGATGGTTCTATTTTATTTAATATTTTTTCATTGCTATATTTTTGTATTTCTGTAATTTTCTATTATTGTAATAAATAATTATTTTTATATATACTTCCGCCTTGCCTCAAAGTCCGACCTTTATTCACTCCAGTGATTGGGTTTTCCCTATTCTTACTATATACGGACGTGGCTAATGTGAGTGCCCCTCCTTTTGTATCGTGTCCCACCCTTCCCATTCCTTTGCCCTCTGCCCTTCCCCCTCTCCGTGTTTTTGTTCCTCCTTCCCCTTTTCTCCCCCATCCTTATTTGATTCATCATTTATGGATACTACTTTAGTCCAATCAAATGCGAATGTGTGTCTTTCTTGACATTTTCCACCAGAACTTCATGGACCGGGAAAACTTTATTTTTCTGTTCTCCCAGGCAGGGGCACATCTGATCGTGGTGTGTCAGGGGTTTCTAATCTGCCTGAATTCCCAGAGTGGTGTAAATAGCCCCCAAGAGGTCTGCTACCTCTTCAAGGCAAAGTTTATATCACGAAGGCCCGCTGGACTCCCTGTCTCAGCCTTCTCCCTCTGATTTTTCTTGAGAACCCGAGGTTACTTCACTGTGTGCTGTCTGGGCTCGCTCTGCTTCCGACGTGGCTGTGCTTGGTGGTTGCCTTTGGAGCCTCATGTTGCCTGTGCCAAGTTTCCGGGTCCCCGGCTTTCTGGCCTGGTTCCTAGCAATGTCTCTCCACCGGAGGAAACACCAATAACTGAGGACCAACAGGTGGATGTGAACTTTTATAGGCTGACACAGTGTTTGCTAAGGAGGGGAGGAGCCCAGGTCTCTCATTGTGGCTGTCCTAAAAGAGGGTGGGGAAATAGCTTTGGGTTGGTACCTAACTCTATTCTGTTTGGCCATATTCTTCCCTTACCATTCTCCTCTTTGCTGCAGATGTTGCAGTTTTACTGGTAAACTAATGCATATCTTATGGGCATTTAAAAGTCTCAATATTTGCTGGCGGAAAAAATTTCAGATCATTTCACAAGTAACTGGAGTGTTACTTGTGAATTGTGTGTTACATTACTAAAGCCATCACTAGCTATTCTGAATCTGGAAATTATTAATTTTGTACTGTGGTATCCCACAGTAGACTAACTACTACCAGACACAGGGAACAAGTCTTGCACCTTATACATCTGAACTTGTTAAAGGAGTTGTAAATAAAAAAAAAATGTTTATGCTGAAATGACTGTTTACAGGGTATAGAGACATAATAGTTAACTGATTCCTTTTAGAAACAATAAAAATAGATAAAAATCAATCATATAATGTACCTGTAGTTTCTAGTTTCATTTGTACATGTTGTTTCCTGCCTCTCTGCTGTACAGCGCATACAGAGCCACAGAGCCATACAGGGCAGTGATGGTTTGGAAAACGAAACTGGAGGTGCTGTGGGGTTTTAGACACACAGTAATCACACCTCCTTGACTAGTGACCACAGAGAGAAAGCTCACAGCACTGTGTTTATCAGGAAACAGACAACCAGGAAGTGTGGAGATCAGAGAAGAATTACAGCAACTCGCGAGCAAAAACGAACAGTGAGGACTTGAAAACAGCACTGCATTAAGGTAAAGGAAGCTATTAAGATAAAAAAAAATTCCTTTACAAACCCTTTAAGCTCAGTTACCATTTTATATGGGGAGGACATAGAAAGCATTCAATATGCAATTTGTGTACTGGGAGTACATGACTGTAGACTGAGGAAACTTCAGAGGGGAAACTGAAGACTGAGTGTGCTGGGGGAAGGATACAGGGGAAAAACCATTGTGTGTGTGTGTGTATGCTGGGTGTGGGGTCTCATTCGAGAAAAAAAATATCTGTGGGTTGGAAGTGGGGAATGATCAATGTGTTTTCTGAATGCTGAAACTCACTTTCAGAGAATGTTTTTCTTAGCAAAATTTTAAACTAGAAGCAGTATTCCCTATTGACAAAGTGAAAGTAGGCAGATGAAATTACAAGTTTAACCGGTTCCCCGACCAGTCACCCTAGATGAAACCTCATTTTGCCCCCCCCCCCTCATTGGCTCCACCCCTGTCTTCACCCCCTTTTCCTTGCCTTTTCCCCGCCTATCACATGCAGCTTACCAGCGCCCATCAATTAATTTTTGCTTGCTTTCATTTATTCGGGAGTCAGGACACATACACAGTCCTTCCCCGCCGCTGCGCCTCTGACACTATGTGTGAACAGAGTGGCGGCTGCCTGCTGATGCTGAGACTTAGTTGATTGCTGCAGAGAGAAGAGAGTAGGAACCCCAGTGGGTGCCCTAGGCAGCAGGCAACCTAGGCGGCTGTCTAGTTTGCCTAGTGGTAGCACCAGCCCTGCCTGTTATCTAAAAAGACCATGAAAATGAGACATAATTTGTCAAGCAGGGAAGCTAAAAAAGTTTATACTTAACCCAAATATGGTTAAAAAATCCACAGGTAAGGGTATTAATAATGTTTTCATAGAACGGGGAAAAAAACTCACAACGTATTAATCAGAATATGACCAACCATGACATTTTAGAGAGTAACAAACATAAAAATCTATACAGGTTTTGCAGGAATAATTAAGAAAAAATAATTTTAAAATATGAATATACATTTTATTCAACACAAACATGGAATTATGTTTATGTTATATGCTACAGAACAGCTCTTTTATAAAAAAAAAATGCATAAGAACAAAATTCAGATTTTGAGCCTAGGTTCACACTGTGACCCAAACAGGAATCGCATCAATGTCAGCCATTTATTTTGAATGGCTCAAATTGCACCACATACAAACAGTGCAGGAAGCTTTTTTTTGTTTGCACTGGAACCAGATTGCATGGATGCTTTTGGGGATGGCATTAACTTGTATTTGACACCTGCAGCAGAACACATGAACACACTGTGATTGCTATACACTGCAGAAAACGCACATAAATTGCTACGTTTCCCGCACTGCATCAGTGTGAACAAGGGCTCAAGGTCAAAACTCTGAGGGCCAGATTCTCAGTGGAGATACGACGGCGTATCTCCAGATATGCCATCGTATCTCTGCGTTGCGCCGTCGTATCTATGCGCCTGATTCTTAGAATCAGTTACGCATAGATAGCTGTTAGATCCGACAGGCGTAAGTCTCTTACGCCGTCAGATCGTAACTGCATTTTTACGCTTCTAGGTGGCGCTTCCGTCGAATTCCGCGCCGAGTATGCAAATTAGCTAGATACGCGAATTCCCGAACGTACGCCCGGCCGACGCAGTAAAGTTACGCCGTTTACGTTAGGCTTTTCCCGGCGTATAGTTGCCCCTGCTATATGGTGGCATAAGTGCGGCGTAACAATGTTAAGTATGACCGTCGTTCCCACGTCGAAATTTGAAAATTTTGCGTCGTTTGCGTAACTCATCCGTGAATGGGGCTGGACGTAATTTACGTCCACGTCAAAATCAATACGTCCTTGTGGCGTATTAGGAGCAATGCACACTGGGAGATTTCCACGGACGGCGCATGCACCGTTCGTGAAAAACGTCAATCACGTCGGGTCACAGTACATTTACATAAAACACACCCCCCTGATCCAAATTTGAATTAGGCGGGCTTACGCCGGCTGATTTACGCTACGCCGCCGCAACTTACGGAGCAAGTGCTTTGAGAATACAGCACTTGCCCGTCTAAGTTGAGGCGGCGTAACGTAAATCAGATACGTTACGCCGCCGCAGAGATACGCAGAACTACGAGAATTTGTCCCTGAGTTTCAAAATCTTAAGTCAGAGATTGAAATTCAGTGCACATGTCTTCAAACCTACTAGTTTTTTTTTTTTTTTTTTATGTTTGAAGACCATAATTAAGAGACTTATATGCTGAAAGGCTGATTTTTTTCCTACAAGCTAATAAGATAACTGAATCTGTGCTTGAGTGTCATAGCAACCAAGAGTGTTTATATGATTCACTACCTTATGTTTGCTGCTAAATCAAATGACCAGCCACTGGAGGAAATTAAGAGATTTTTTTTCCTGCAGCCCTTCTGAAACCTAAAGGTAGATATATTATTACAGAAGGGGCAAACTGCCAGTTGAAAAAGCATCAGAATGTATTGCTGAATTGTTAAGGTGTATGTGTAGTAGAAAGTGACTTGAGTGCAGGGGAAGAAAAATGTTACCTTACTGTTTCTTGCATTCGTCTCAGGGGTTCTCCTTGAAGAGTTATCCGGAAGAAATGTCTGCACCAACACAAAGGGGCTGATTTACCAAGCCTTTGCGCCATGATTCATGGTGCATCGGTTGGAGCAACGGGCATTATAAAATTTACTAAAGGAATGCGCTGGCAATGCAGCGCAATTCCTTATTTACTATAATGCCGAAATGCGCCTAGGAGGGGGGCGCATGGTGCACCCCTATGGACCTGGCGCACGGCATCTAGACATGTAAAATAAAAGGGTTTGGGGGTGAGTTTATTATGGGGGGGATGTGGGATGATGTGGGGAAGTGTAGTGACATATGTTTGTGTAACATATACGGCCTGAACTGAAAGTGAAAGTGACTTTTATAAAAAAGCAGCCGCTGCGCCTGCTAGTACATTTAAACCTACAGGAGGTTTATTTGTGTACTGCGCATGCGTGAGCCGCATTTTCGGCCATTCAGGTGCGCCGCTTTACTAATATTAGGTTTGGTATGGATTGTAAAGGGAAACATCTACACCAAAAAAATAAAAATACATACCAAACCCCCCGGCAGAAGGCAACGGTGAAGTCCGGCTCCCCCCGGCAGAAGGCGGTGGTGAAGTCTGGCTCCCCCCCCGGCAGAAGGCGGCAGTAAAGTCCGGCTCCCCCCCGGCAGAAAACATCAGAGAAGACCCGGCCTACCCCCCTTGTAAAAGAGCTTAAAGAAGAAAGACCCCCCCCAGCTGACTAATAAATTACTTCAAAAATCTGCGTAGTGTGTTTTTTTAACTTAACATTTTCCCCCCAGGTGAATGGGTAGGGGTAGGATGTACCCCATACTCATTCACATAGGGTGGGGGGCCGGCATCTGGGGGCCAACTTATTAAAGGGGGCTCCCAGATTTCGATAAACCCCCGCCCGCAGACCCCGACAACCAACGGCCAGGGTTGTCGGGAAGAGGCCCTTGTCCCCATCAACATGGGGACAAGGGTGCTTTTGGGTGGGGGGCGCAGTGCAGCGCAAAGCACCCACCCCCCCATGTTGAGGGTATATGGCCTGGTATGGCTCAGGAGGGGGGGCGCTCGCCCGTCCCCACCCCCATTCCTGACCGGCCAGGCGGCGTGCTCAGATAAGGGTTTGGTATGGATTTTGGGGGAACCGTTTTTTAGGCGTAGGTGTTCGTCTTACAATCCATACCAAACCTAATGCCGTGTACACACGATCATTTTTCGTCATGAAAAAATTACGTTTTTCAGCATCTCGAAAAAACTTTGTTTTTTCCAACTTCATCATTAAAACAACGTTGCCCACACACGATCGTTTTTAAAAAATGCTCTAGCAAAGCGCAGTGACGTACAACACGTACAACGGCACTATAAAGGGGAAGTTCCATGCGGATGACGCCACCCTTGGGGCTGCTTTAGCTGATTTTGTGTTAGTAAAAGACGATTTGCGCTTTTCTGTCTGTTGCATGATGAATGTGCTTACTCCATTACGAATGGTAGTTTTACCAGAATGAGCGCTCCCGTCTCATAACTTGCTTCTGAGCATGCGCGGGTTTTTAACGTCGTTTTAGCCCACACACGATCATTTTTTACAACCCGAAAAACGACATTGTTTAAAACGTTAAAAAATACAGCATGTTCGGAAAAAAAAATTGTCGTTTTTCAGAACCCGAAAAATGATGTGAAGCCCACACATGATCATTTTAAATGCCATTTTTTAAAAACGTTGATTTTTTCATGCCAAAAAATGATCGTGTGTACGCGGCATAGGGCCTGGTATGCTCCTGAAGGGGAACCAACTGCGTTTTTTTGGGGGGAAATTTGGCGCAGAGTTCCCCTTCATGATCAGCATAACAAAAACCCATGCCGGTGTTTTATTTAACCACTTCCATACCACACCTATTCTGGAACTTCTCTCCTTCATGTAAAAATCATAATTGTTTTACTAGAAAATTACTCAGAACCCCAAACATTATATATATTTTTTTTAGAAGACCCCCTAGGGAATAAAGTGGCAGTCATTGCAACGTTTTATCTCCAATGGTATTTGCGCAATCATTTTTCAAACGCCTTTTTTTTTGCCAAAAAGAAAGATGATGTTACACCGAGTAAATAGATACCTAACTTGTCACACTTTAATATTGCACACACTCAGGGAATGGCACCAAACTTCGGGACTTAAAAATCTCCATAGGCGTAACTTGAATTTTTTTTACAGGTTACCAGTTTAGAGTTACAGAGGAGGTGCTAGAATTATTGCTCTCGCTTCAACGCACGCATCAATACCTCACATGTGTGGTTTGAACAGCGTTTACATATGTGGGCGGGACTTACATGCACGTTCACTTCTAAATGTGCGAGCTACTAGTGACAGGGCCTTTTTTTTTTTTTTTTTTTTTTTTTACGCAATATTTTTTAGTTTTTCACTTTTTTTTATGATCACTTTTATTCCTATTACAAGGAACTTAAACATACCTTATAATAGGAATAGTGTGTGACAGGTCCTCTTTATGAAGAGAGGTGGGGTCAATAAGACCCCACATCTGTCCTCCAGGCTGGAAAGCATGAGATCGGGAAAAAAAACCACTGATCTCATGCTTTCAGCCGCGATTGCAGCTTTGTTTATGTTTATGTTTTTAAATCTCTATGCTCCTCATTTGGCTGGGGACGATTCATCCTCCGGGCCTCCGAATGGCACGGGAGAGCCCGGAGAAGCACCAGATGGCAGTGGGAGGGGGGATGTCCCCTCCCGCCACCTGTAAGAACGATCAATCGGCGGAACTGCCGCTATGATCTTTCTTATGGTGCGAACAATCGCCGCCTGTAAAAAAAGGATATCTGAATGATGCTTGTAGCTGCACCCATCATTCAGATATCCCCCACTAAAGTCCAGGACATCATATGACATCCTACGGTACGGAAGTGGTTAAAATTTGCCTTGGAGTCAAGGCCGGTGCTACCACTAGACAGCGCACTGGAAAGAGGCGGGGGCACTACCACCCAGGGTGCCCGGCCACCAGTGATCCTACTCCCTTTTAGCAACTAACTCAACAGGCATCTGCTCCACTCTAGAGTCCCTCCGTACAGTGTTAGAGGCGCTGGCACAGCAGTGGTGGAGGAATGGAGGGAGGAAAGAAAACATCCCCTGCGCGCCCCTGATCATAACAGTGCCACTGGCAGTGAGTGTGACCTGTCTGTGTACCTGCGGTCACATGATGTACTTCTCCGCCACCGCTACAGCCAGCCAGCTCTGCCTCTGAGCCTCTGCCTTTCTGCCCAGTGCTGCCTGTGCCCATACGTCGCATGCCCCCCCCCCTCCATCATGGAGGCCGCTCTCTCTCTCTTTCTCCTGTTTTTTTCCTATTGTGGCAGCCAGCGTGAGATGTACAGTACCCTGTCGCGGAGAACCAGAGTGATGAGATCATGCTGAAAGTACAATAACTGCGGCAGGTACTGAATGTCCCTTAGGGTGGGACCTGGGCCCCCATACCAATTTTAAGGCCAATTACTAGAAGATAAGCCAGCCAAGTGGGGTCTAGCAAAATGAATAAGTCAATTCCCATAGACTGCAATGGTATTTATAGTATAACTTTTGCCCATGTTAGGCTCTTTGTTTGCCCACCCGGACCAGGGGGTGTTTGTCCCATCTCTAATTTTGTAGCATGCTGGATAATGTGATTCATTTTGGCCAGGGCTTTGCCTTATTTTCTGCTAGCTGCATTTCTGGATATCTGAGCATGCCCAAGGACTTAGATTTTTTGATGTTTCTTTTTGTGTGTGAACAGCACTTGGATGTTTCATAGAGCGTGTTTTGGGGGATTTTTTGGTCTGGGCATGCTCATGGACTTATTAACCCCTTCAGTGCCCCCTAGTGTTTAACCCCTTACCTGCCAGTCACATTTACACAGTAATCAATGCATATCTATAGCACTAATCGCTGTATAAATGTGAATGGTCCCAAAAACGTGTCAAAAGTGTCCGATGTGTTCGCCGCAATGTCACGGTCACAATAAAAAATCGCAAATCGTCGCCAATACTAGTAACAAAAATAATAAAATAAAAATGCCATAAATCTATCACCTATTTTGTAGACGCTATAACTTTTGCGCAAAGCAATCAATATACGATTATTGCGATTTTTTTACCAAAAATATGTAGAAGAATACGTATCGGCCTAAACTGAGGACATTTTTTTTTCTTTTTAAATTGTGATATTTATTAAATAAAAAAGTTAAAAATATTGTGTTTTTTTTTTAATTTTGCTGTTATTTTGTTTATAGCGCAAAAAATAAAAACCACAGAGATGATCAAATACCACCAAATGAAAGCTCTATTTGTGGGGGGAAAAAAACATAAAGATTTAGTTTGGGTACAGTGTTGCATGACCACGCAATTGTCATTCAAATTGCAACAGCGCTGAGAACTAAAAATTGGTCTGGGCAGGAAGGGGGTGAAAATGCCCTGTATGGAAGGGGTAAAAGGAGTTGTAAAGGAAAAAAAACTTTTTGCTAAAGGAAGCTATTTAGCTAAGAAAAAAAAAAAAATCCTTAGTGACCCTTTAATGGGTGTCCCCACTTTAAAGTTCAGTCTCTACATTGGGTGAACTTGAGTTTTGTGTGTTTCATGGGATGTGCATGTGTTTTCAATTGCCTAATTAGCACATAAAGCTGGCATAGAGCAGTTGTTACCTTGCCCTGAAAAAAGGTGTGTGTCCTTATCGAATGTCTATTTTATTTATGTCTTTGCAAAACAGTTTTTGATCAAGGGTTTTTTGACTGGTTTATTTATTGATTTTGGGTGGGGGCTATCTTCGCCTGAAATATGTGTGAGGTTGTCAATGTATGTTGTTTAGGGTGTTCACTTTGATGTAATTGTCTGTGCTGCATTATTTTGCTAAATCTTTCTCAAGATGTTGTGACTAATTAATGTTTCAATCCTTAATAGATGTCTGTGGGCCTTTTAATCTCCTGTTAATTTCCATTGCATAAGCCATATTCTGTTTTTAGTGTCTCAAATGAACCTACTGTAGGTGACTGCGATATTGTGTCAATCTTGCTCCCTTTCTCGGCGAGATTGCCCACCTACGAGCCCCATCGCGGGAGCCAGCGCCGAGCCGGCTCGCCGCAATGGGAACAAGCTGTCATAGAAGCGATGGGGATCCGACTTGGATTCCCGCCAATTCTAGCCGCGGCGTTTGGTATGAATCATGAGGGGGAACTCCACGCCAAATTTTAAATAAAAAACCAGCATGGGTTCCCCCCAGAGGCATACCAGGCCCTTAGGTCTGGTATGGATTGTAAGGAGAACCCCCTATGCCGAAAAAACGGCGTGGGGTCCCCCCACAATCCATACCAGACCCGTATCCAAGCATGCTGCCCGGCCGGTCAGAAAGGAGGGAGGACGAGTGAGCGCCCCTCCTCCTGAGCCATACCAGGCCGCATGCCCTCAACATGGGGGGTTTGGGTGCTCTGGGGCAGGGGGGCTCCCTGCGGCCCCCCACTCCAAAGTACCCTGTCCCCATGTTGATAAGGACAGGGCCTCTTCCCGACAACCCTGTCCGTTTGTTGTCGGGGTCTGCGGGCGGGGGGTTTATTGGAATCTGGGAGCCCCCTTTAATTGAAGTTCCCACTGTGTGATGCTCCTGTTCTTATGCCAGTACTTTTATCACTGAGGACGCAGCGTCATCCGGTGACTCCGCCCCCCTCTGACGCACATGTACTACACGGGCACTTCCCTATGGCTTTCCCCGTGGCGTCAGAGGGGGCGGGGTCTCAGGGTGACGCCACGTCCACAGTTATAAAAGAACTGTCAGAAGAACAGGAGCATCACACAGTGGGAACTTCAATTTCAAGTGGGTCGTCCGGGGAAGAAGAAGCCGGTGCAAGATGCGGACGAGAAGACCGAAGGAAGGAGCAGAGGAAGAAGAAGATGTAGGAAAAATACGGAATGCACAAAAGAAGAAGACGGTGCAAGATGGGAACGAAAAAACCAAAGAAAGAAGCAGATGAAGATGAAGAAGAAGATGGAGGAAGAAGCCCGGAAAGAAGACATTAATAAAGGAATTGTCAAAAACCGGCTATTGTCTTTTTTTTACATTTTTGACAATCTTTTTTGGTGAAATGGTAGAGGTACAATGTACCCCATTACCATTTCACACAGGGGGGGCCAGGATCTGGGGGTCCCCTTTGTTAAAGGGGTCTTCCAGATTCCGATAAGCCCCCCGCCCGCAGACCCCCACAACCACTGGCCAGGGTTGTGGGGATGAGGCCCTTGTCCCCATCAACATGGGGACAAGGTGCTTTGGGGGGGACCCCAAAGCATCCTCCCCATGTTGAGGGCATGTGGCCTGGTATGGTTCAGGAGGGGGGGGCGCTCTCTCGTCCCCCCCTCTTTTCCTGCGGCCGGCCAGGTTGCGTGCTCGGATAAGTGGTCTGGTGTGGATTTTTGGGGGAACTCCACGCCATTTTTTTTTATTTGGGGTGGAGTTCCCCTTAAAATCCATACCAGACCTGAAGGGCCTGGTATGGGTATTTGGGGGGAACCCCACATCATTTTTTTTTATTTGACAGCGCCCTGAAGGGCCTGGGAATTGAATTTGGGGACACCCCACGCTTTTTTTTTTTTTTTTACGAATTAATTTTCTCTGAATTGCCGGGAGCCGACAATTCATTATAGCCGCGAGTGATTTTAAATGACTTTTTTCCCCATCAGAATGTCATTTTGTGCAGAGACAGTTCTAACCACGGGAAACACACGCTAATTTACAGGCATTTTATACACCCCCCCCCCCAGGTACGAAATGAAAAAGGAATATTTCACTTTTATTGTTGCACTTTAAGCATTATTAAATTTACTGCTCCCAAAAAAACGGCAGTTTAAAAAAATGCATTGATACATGTCCCCTGGGGCAGGACTCAGGACAAAAACTAGCATATTAACCTTTAAAATTAACACTTTTGATTTCTCCCATAGACTTTTAAAGGGAGTTCGGCGGCTTTACATATTTATATTTACATATTTATTGCAATACGCCCTCTGCTGTGCCTGTTCATATGCTCAATTAATGATTTATCCAGCGCACCAATTAAGCCATGAACTGGCGCAGCGCATTGTTTATAGTAAATCAGCCCCAAAGTCTCTTTCAAGGGTTTTATTGAACAAACTTTCCAACAGAGGGGTAGAGGGATGGGGAGGACTCGGGTATCTTACTTGCAGATCACGGATATTCTCCTAGGTCCATAGGAACAACTGTCTCCATGCTGGACTCAGCAACCACCGAATAGACCCACTCTCACTGTCCTAGCAACCGGTGTGAAGCTCGATCAAAATAAAGTCTCTGCCACAGACTTGGTAGTAGAATTTGTTCATTAGTCTCTGCCACAGACTTGATGAACTTAGGATTTGCTCAATAGTCTCTGCCACAAACTTGTGCAATCCCTCACTGGGTTAGCTTCTGAAGAAAAAGAACACAGCTCTCAGTGCCAGGATCTCTCAATCGTTCCCGGCAGCACTGTGAGGTAAACTTTAATCCGGATACATCCTCCAATTGAGTCCTCAATTGCTTGGTCCCTTCCATCAGGTAAGGCGACACAGGATCATCCCTGGATCAGTAGGCCCCAGTAACTCCTGGGCTTACATCTCAGTTGCGAGGCCTCAGGCCAACGTGGCCCCAAGGCAGAAACTGCTAACACATTCTTGAGGCCAGGAGGGCCTTCAGGTGAGGATCGGAAGACAAACACCACAAAATGGTGTCTGCCCCTTAAGTGCCCTCTCCCAGCATGCACAGCGGGTTCACAACGCCCTCTGGGCTGCTTCTGGGAAAAGAGGTACCCAATGCATCCAGCCTGTTGCTATTCCAACCCTGACCAGCGGTGACAGTGACACCTATCGTCAGGAGGAAAATCATGCAACTAGCTGAACTGAGACAGAGCCACAATTTAGACACAATCACTGTCCACTCATTGGCTGGATGTGGTCCAAGGAAACCTGGGCTCATATAAGCAGATTGAATGATAATTGTCATTAGAGTGAGGACATTTAATGGATGAAAAAAAAGGGGGAAATCTCTGAACTAAAGGTGAATATTGAAGCAACATCTGGTTTTGTCATTTTATCTTTTTATTGGCTATTCCTTTTTATCTTGTTGTTTTTGGTTAGAGTTCTGCTTTAAATGCACATAGAACAGAGCTAAAAAAAACTCTTTGGGGGCTTTATATCTTCATAGCTCCATGTCTCACAAGCGTAAAACATGAGAAAGAATGGAAGCTTTGTAAGGGGCAGACATACAGCAAGCACATCATGAAATAATGAGAAATTGACCAAGTTGTGCTAAATATTTCCTCCTTTTCCCTTGCAATGGAAATGATAGTAGAAAGGCACGTTTCAAGACCAATTTGATTGGCAACCATGGTACCCTCCATAGATACAGAGAAATGAGTGAGGAAAGCAATCATAGGACAGAAAGTGTATTGTATTTAGGAATACTGGATAAAAATAAAAGGAAAAAATGGAAGCTATTGTACACTTTCACTTTGTCAAACAACCCATTCAGTTGACAAGTGATCACATTCCCTCTGTCCTCATCTGCATAAGAGCTGGGGGAGAAGAAGCAGCATACTGAGCTTCCCAGTGAATGGCTGTGAAGCAGGGGTGTGTCAGGACAAGTCTAATTACACCAGAGATGTCACATAAAGGAAGCAATACAAAGAGAACAAGATACTTTCTCATACAAGTACATGGTACAGCAGGCACATATCAGGTATATGAAGTGTTGGGTAGGGATGAGTCAAACACCCCCCGATTCGGTTTGCAGCAGAACATGCAAACAGGCAAAAAATTTGTTCGAACATGCGAACACCGTTAAAGTCTATGGGACATGAACAGGAAAAATCTAAAGTGCTAATTTTAAAGGGTTATATGCAAGTTATTGTCATAAAAAGTGTTTGGGGACCTGGGTCCTGCCCCAGGGGACCCTAGCGTTAAAGGGGGTAGAGTCACCTGCGCATGCCACGGGTGGCCCTGCCCTTGGATATTTAAGAGCTGTCACGGCGGGTCCCATGTTATTCGGTGGGCGTCTCCCATGGAGGCGGAATCGATCATGGCGGCGTGTATCGTCGGGTCGTGGAAGGATTACATCACTGGAATTTTTATTTATTTTTTATTAAAGGACTTGTCTCAAGCTGTGTGTGTTTTTTTTTTTTTTACAATTTTTGTCACTATTTGGGTGAAATGGTAGGGGTACAATGTACCCCGTTACCAATTCACATAAGGGGGGCTGGGATCTGGGCATCCCCTTTGTTAAAGGGAACTTCCAGATTCCAATAAGCTCCCCGCCTGCAGACCCTCACAACCACCTGGCAAGGGTTGTGGGGATGTGGCCCTTGTCCCCATCAACATGGGGACATCCTCCCCATGTTTAGGGCATGTGGCCTGGTACAGGAGGGGGGCGCTCTCTCGTCCCCCCTCTTTTCCTGTGGCCTGCCAGGTTGCATGCTCAGATAAGGGTCTGGTATGGATTTTGAGGGGGACCCTATGCCATTTTTTTTAAAACAATTTGGCGCAGGGTTTCACTTAATATCCATACCAGACCTGAAAGGCCTGATATGGAATTTGGGGGGACCCCCACACATTTGAAAAAAAAATGGTTCAGGGTTCCCCTTAATATTCATACCAGACCCAAAGGGCCTGGTAATGGACTGGGGGGAACCCATGCCATTTTTTTTTTTAATGACTTTTATCTGTATTGCCGGGATCCGACAATTCATTATAGTAGTTTTAAATGACTTTTTTTCCTGTAGAAATGTAATTTTGTGCAGGGACTGTTCTAAACACGGGAAAAATGTGCCACTTTACATGCATACTATAGACACCCCCCAGGTACGAAATTTAAAGGAATATTTCAGTTTTATTGTTTCACTTTAAGCATTACTAAAATCACTGCTCCCGAAAGAGCGGACATTTTTAAAACTTTTTTTGCATTGATACATGTTCCCTGGGGCAGGACCCAGGTCCCCAAACACTTTTTATGACAATAACTTGCATATTAAACTTTAAAATTAGCACTTTTGATTTCTCCTATAGACTTTTAAAGGGTGTTCCTCGGCTTTCGAATTTCCCGCTAACACTTTAAATTGTTCGCTATTGGGTGAACAGGCCAACACCTGATGTTCGAGTCGAAATTACGTTCGACTCGAACATCGGGCTCATCCCTAGTGTTGGGGTAACAATTTACAAATGCTTTAAAACTCATGCAGCCACTACATCTACTGTAAGCTTAAATAATATAAAATGTTTGGTTATGTTTAAGAGCTACTTTAGGAATTAAACTCTTCCATGACATTCATATTTCTAAACAGAATAAAACTTAGTTTGAGCTGCCATTGTTAAAAGCTGCAAAGGATAGCAGATGTTGTCATCACAGAAAAACGTTGTCTAACAGCAGAGATTTCTATCCTTTGTCGTAACAGGTGCAGTGTTAATTATCAGTGGTCTGTCATACTAAATTTACCTTTCTACATTTATTCATTGATGTCTTCTAAGATTGAACTATTTCAGGCACTCCACAAATCTTATCACAAATTGATATTCCTGCAGGACCTGTCTTTAAGATTCCTCCAGTTTCTCTTTTTGCTACCTGCAATATTTTAAGCCATCTTCATGTGCATCAACAAGGTAATTTTTGGGGTTTGTGACGTCAGCTAATTCATTCTCTATATGGTGTACTCCCCCCCCCCCTATATAATGTATTTGAACTGTAAATTTACAGATAAGGAAGGACAAATCTGCATGGAGGAAATTATGAAGAGATATGCGCATCTCCTTAATAGTTGTGAGCAGAATTGGCTGGTTTGATAAAGGAAAGGTAGCTATTGAGAACTGCAGCATGGTGTATGTGTGTGCCCTGTGTCATATAAAGGGATCACGTTGATCTCCTGCTGGCTGTCATCCAGTCTCATCTGTGTTTTAGCTGGTCTGCCCCTGGGAGGTCCTCCTGATGGAGAATAAGGGAAGGCAAAGACAGCTTTTGAGATCTCGGCAGTAGGAGAGGAGGCAATTGAAAGATGATTGTAATCTTAATTTCCACTTTTGGCCAGCTGGGTGAAGAACGCAATGAGTTTTTGGAGTTTTTTGTTGCTGTTGCACCTCTTTGTGTTTGTGGGACATTGCGCTTTGGGTGTCACTGATATAGAGCAAGTAGGGAGGCTGCTTGTGTCAGAAGGCTTTTGATGCGCTGTGTCACCTGTCAACTCCAGGAGCTCCGATTTCAGACGGCCATTCAGCTTGTCCCTGCTACAACACTGTATCCTGGCCTAGGCCAACAAGGCCCAGGCCTAGGGCATCACTTTTCAGGGGGGCAGCATGAAAAAGAGTCCCCGCCGGCTTGCACTACACTGTTAGGCAAATTAGTCTAATGCCCCCATAAAGTGGTCGCACTGCTTCCAGTATGCGGGCGGCCGTCATTTCGCAAATGTGGGGGGGGGGGGGCGCTGCTTCTAATTTTGACTGTCCTATTATCCTGGGCCACAAGCCTTCCTCACTGTGCTATATGTTTCTGCTGCACCATTGGCATGGTTATATCTTCTTAGTCCTCTCCATAAAATTATCATACTATATAGAACTATAGGCAACACTTTTTTTTTTTATTTCGAGTAGAGTAAGGGTGGGTTATAGCCCCTCTCAGTTTATTTTTTACCATCCCTGACCCATTGCAGAGATTTCCCTTCACTTCCTGCACCATAGCCAAACAGGAAGTAAGAGGAAATCTATGCAAATTAAGGGAATCCACCCCCCCCAGGTCCTCAGATCTAGTGTCCCCACTCAAAAATGTCAGGGCGGGTCTTAAACAGCAAGGGGTGTGGCCTTGACAGGAAGGGGTGGGTCATATTTAAATTAGGGGGTGCACGAGTTTAGTCAGGCATAGGGCAGCACAAAACCTAAATACACCACTGCCCTGCTAGCATAGTGCTTTTCAGCCTCCACACTAGCTGGTGCCCCCTCCCCCCTCCTTAGCCCCCCCCCCGATCTGTAGTTTATACTGGTTATATACAATGCATGACTTCTGTTTAGTTCAGTTTAAACGTAAGACTGTCTATGTTTCATTTCAACTACATTATTTTTTCTGGTTCAAATTGCTCCAGTCGGAACATCCGATTTGTTGTAACAAATGTATCTTTGGTTCACTTTATTAAAAATATTAATAAAGAAATATTGAAATCTAAAAAAAACTAAAAAAAAGCCTTTATGGAACACACATTATTTTAACTGTACTAAAGCCAGCCCAAGCTCATAACTATTCTGGCCCCCAGTGGAAGAGACTGGTTGGAGACACCTTCAAAATACTTTTGGCTTGCCTTAGCAGCCTGCTCTGGTTCCACTCTTAAGTTTAAAGCCCTTTCTTGATGCTTTAGTCACCAAAGTTAACGCTATTGCTGATCAACAGGCAAAACCTGCCACTGTATAGATTCTCTACAAGTCTGATTCACACTACAATTTCTGTGTTCTGGATGCATTTCTGAATGCGAGATTTGATGAATTCCAGTGCGTTTTTGAAAGTGTTTGCGCATTCCAGATGCATTCCGTACAGAAGAAAATGCAGTCTACTTTTGTTGACTGCACTGGAACGCATTGCACTGCTGTGAACTAGGGCCATCGGAATTCATGTTAAGTACCGTCCATGCGTTTTTGAATAAATGCACTGGGCTGTATCTGGTGTGAACTAGTCCTAAGTCTACTTTTTTATGCATAGGATCCCTAAAGGCAGCTGAGTTAATAAAAGGCAAAGACACTTGATGCACCGGAAGCTGGAGGACTGCATCCACTCCTGGATGTATCTTTTAAACATCAGCCACCTTCATCTTATAAAGCTTAGAGAACCTGTACTTTAAATGTGTTTCTGATGAAGTTTCTCCCAATCTTTGAGCTCTTTACCATTTGTCATTATGGAAAAATAAGGCCCTTCCTTCTGCACATTTGGACATATCTGTGTGCTTTCTGTGGTTGGACCTCTAGCCCCCTCTACTAAAGGGGCTAATGAGATAGAAATGAAAAGTATGCACACTTGACCTTTCTTCATCTGCCCTAAGCTGGGTGAGGTATTTCCTATCATTCTGATATAAATGCATGTGAGCCATTACCACATGACGTGCTTTGGGAGCATGAAAACCTCCCTGTACGGGAATCTGAAAAATGCAGATTGTCCTGGTGTCAGAAACCATGAATCAGACCGAGACAGAAGTACAGTTAAATCACACTTGTTTATTATTATTAATAATAATAATAATAAAAAGATAAACAGAGTAAGCATAGTCAAAACATAGCCAGAGTTCAGGAATCGGATTGGATAGTCAGCCAAGCTAAATGTCAGAGGGCCAGATATATACGTAATAGAACAGCAAGCAGGATCTGGAGGCAGAAGGAAGGAATTCTTAACAAAAAAACTACAATTGCAGCCACTGTGCCCATCATTTGCAGCCACGGTGCCCATCAAAAGCTGCCTCTGTGCCATCAAACGCCACCACGGTTCCCATCAAATGCTGCTACTGTGCCTAACAAAAGCTGCCACTGTGCCCATCAAACGCCACCACTATTTTCATCAAATGCCGCCACTGTGCCCATCAAATGCCGCCACTGTGCCCATCAAATGCCGCCACTGTGCCCATCAAACGCCGCCGCTGTGCCCATCAAACCCCGCCACTGTTCCCATCAAATGCCACCACTGTGCCCATTAAACTCTGCCACTGTGCCATCAAACGCTGCCACTGTGTCCATCAAACACTGCCACTGTGTCCAAACGCTGACACTGTGCCCAAATGCTGCCACTGTGCCCATTTAAATGCCACCACTGTGCCCATAAAATGCCACCACTGTGCCCATAAAATTCCACCACTGTGCCCATCAAATGCTGCCACTGTGCCCATTAAATGCTGCCAGTGTGCCATCAAATTCTGCAACTGTGCCATCGAATGCCACCACTGTGAATCCTCACCGCCCGCTCACCCAGCACTTACCCTGTCTTAATGGAGCAGCGGGGTCCTCCATGCGTCTCCTGCCGTCCTCATATCCCGTCCTCTCCTCCTGATAAGCGTCCAATAGCCGCGCCTATCGTTTCAGCCAATCAGATGATGGGTAACAGACCCGTACACCTGATCGGTGGAGAGGTGGTTCAATGTTAGGAAAGTGAATATTAATTTGCCTTTCTAACACACCTGGGTGGACTGTGAACGCCCAGCATGGTACTCGCAGTTCACCTATTTTTAAGCCTATTAGAGCCTATGGCTTAGATTCATGTAGGGCGGCGCAAGTGTGGGCGGGCGTAGCGTATCGTATTTACGCTATGCCGCCGCATTTTAGAGAGGCAAGTGCTGTATTCACAAAGCACTTGCGTCCTAAGTTATGGCGGCGTAGCGTAAATGTGCCGGCGTAAGTGCGCCTAATTCAAATTGTGAAGAGGTGGGCGTGTTTTATGCTAATGAATCGTGACCCGACGTGATTTACGTTTTGAACGAACGGCATGCGCCGCCCGTGGACGTATATCAGTGCGCATGCGTCGGATAGAATGCCTAAGATATGTCGAACACTGCCTACGAAGTGAACGTAACTTACGCACAGCCCTATTCGCGTATGACTTACGCAAACAACGTAAAAAGATACGCTTGTTCGGACGTCCATACTTTGCATGGGCTGCGCCACCTAGAGACCTGCTTTATCTTTACGCCGGCGTATGTCTTACGTAAACTAAATGCGACGGGCGTACGTACGTTCGTGAATCGGCGTATCTAGCTCATTTGCATATTCCACTCGGAAATCAACGGAAGCGCCACCTAGCGGCCAGCGTAAATATGCACCCCAAGATACGACGACGTAGGAGACTTACGCCGCTCGTATCTTGGCCAAATCTATGCGTAACTGATTCTATGAATCAGGCGCATAGATACGACGGCGGCCATTCGGACTTACGACGGCGTATCTGGAGATACGCCATCGTAAGTCTTTGTGAATCTGGCCCAATGACTCTAATCAGGTGCTTCAAACCCCGCCCCCCCCCGTGGTAATTCAGGCGACCGAAAAGGGCCGGACACCTAAATGTGTACATACATACATATACACACACACATATAAACACATACAGTAGATAGATAGTCATAAAAAAATGTCAGACATTTACCTTGGCTCTTCCTGATGGGTACTGCACTCTAGGGGGAGACAAAGAGCACAGCACACACTACTTTCACTTTAGGTTAATGTGACGAGCTCCCTGTACAGTTCGGCTGACGATCGGGGAGCTCATCTCAGCCGACCCTGCCGCTCCTCCTGTCGAAGAGTAATTCCGCCACTGCTTCAGCCTTTTTACAACTAGTTTAATCTCTCCCTAAAAAACAGGTACACAGTACCTTTAAGGCCCATTTGCCTTGGCAGCACTTCCTGAGGTGGACAGTTGACACCGATAGAATCTGAGACAAAACCAGTCATACTGTCAAACCTACAGGAGCACACAGCACTGCAAGGGAGCAACAAGTCTTTACCTCATACGAGAAATCCTGGCAGGACTGCAGAGAGAGAGGGAGAGTAGCCAGCCTCTAAAACTTTAATATTAAGTTGGTCCACCATTTGCAGCTTTAACAGCTTCAACTCTTCTGGGAAGGCTGTCCACAAGGTTTAGGAGTGTGTCTGTGGGAATGTTTGACCATTCTTCCATAGGCGCATTTGTAAGGTCAGGCACTGATGTGTATGAGAAGGCCTGGCTCGCAGTCTCCGCTCTAATTCATCCCAAAGGTGTTCTATCAGGTTGAGGTCAGGACTTTATGCATGTCAGTCAAATTCCTTCACCCCAAACTCGATCATCCATTTCTTTATGGACCTTGTTTCTGCACTGGTGCGCAGTCATGTTAGAATAGGAAGGCGTCATCCCCAAACTGTTCCCACAAAGTTGGGAGCATGAAATTGTCCAAAATGTCTTGGTATGCTGATGCCCTAATGTGGTTGTAAAGGCAGAATGTTTTTTATCTTAATGCATTCTATGCATTAAGATAAAAAAACCTTCTGTGTGAACCACCCCCCCCTCAGCCGCCCCTAATACTTACCTGAGCCCCATCTCTGTCCAGCGATGTGCAAGAGTACCTCGGCCATCTGGGACTTATCCTCCTGACACATCAGTGATGACATTGGCTCCTGCTGCTGTCAAAGTCAGTGAGCCAATCAGGAGATGGGGGTGGCGAACAGTGGCTCTGTGTCTGAATGGACACACAGAGCTTGGGTGTCCCCATAGCAAGCTGCTTGCTGTGGGGGCACTCAACAGGAGGGAGGTTCCAGGAGCACTGAAGAGGGACCCAAGAATAGGAGGATCAGAGCTGCTCTGTGCAAAATCATTTCACAGAGCAGGTAAGTATGACAAGTTTATTATTTTTAAAGGAAAAAAATTGACTTTAGTATCACCTTCACTGGAACTAAGTGGCCAAGCCCAGCCCCTGAAAAACAACCCCACACCATAGTCCCCCCTCCACCAAATGATTTGGACCAGTGCACAAAGCAAAGTCCATTCAGACATGGATGAGAACGTTTGGAGTGGAGGAATTTGCCTGGCCTGCACAGAGTCCTGACCTCAACCTGCTAGAACACCTTTGATTTGGAGCAGAGGCTGCGAGCCAGGTCTTCTTGTCCACATCAATGCCTGACCTTACAAATGTGCTTCTGGAAGAATGGTCAAACATTCCCATAGACACACTCGTAGACCTTGTGGACAGCCTTCCCAGAAGAGGTGAAGCTGTTATAGCTGCAAAGGGTGGGCCAACTCAATATTGAACCCTATGGCCTAAGACTGGGATGCCATTAAAGTTCATATGCATGTAAGGGTAGCTGTCCCAATACTTTTGGTAATATGGTGTATGTATATAAAAGAGTTACATACTGACAGACACAAACTGAAACACAGAAATTGCTATGGTTCTGAGGGTGTTAATATGCACTTCCTTGATCATTCAGAAATAAGTTATTCACATCATTGATCCACCCTCTACTGCAGTATTCTGGATGTGCTGCTAGGACAGAGGCTGCATATCACAGAATAGCTAATAAGAGTCTACATTCCCAACCAGATAAATGCAGAAAGCCCCATAAAATAAATTTCCGGTACCTGAATAAATAAATAAACTACACTTTTTTTTGCAGAAATTAAATAATACAGCTCAAGCTTATGTACAAACATGACTATAGGCTGTAGGCTTTTTTTATTTCTTGAAAATAGACACAGAAAATTATGGGTAAACCCAATTAAAGTGTATGTAGGTGCAGCAATTAATAGAGCTGCATTTTTGATTGTGTAAACCTGCTAATTATAATTGTTACATTGACATATGATAGAACATTAGCCTAGATATTAATTACACATCAGTTTTGTACTTTATGACAGATATTACTTTTATAAATAAGCCACTGTATTTAAAACGTTGCTTTTGTTTCACATGGGGAAAGGATTGCCTGCAGCATTTCTTCAGGCATTCACAATCAAAGTCTGTTTTTTACAGCACGTAGGGCAGATTTTTCAGTTTTTTCAAAAGCACAAAAAATATATTTATAGGAACTTAGGACCAGATCCACAAACGAGATACGACGGCGTATCTACTGATACGCCGTCGTATCTCTGTTTCTAACTATGTGACTGATTCATAGAATCAGTTACGTATAGCTAGCCCTAAGATCCGACAGGTGTAATTGAATTACACTGTCGGATCTTAAGGATGCAATTCTAGGCCGGCCGCCAGGTGGCGAGGCCATTGCGGCCGGCGTAGAATATGCAAATGAAGACTTACGGCGATCCCCGAACGTCCCGAACGGCCCGTCGATCTAAATCTACGTAGTTTCCGTCGGGTTACGCCGCGTAAAACTAGGGCTGAGACCTAGTTTTCTTAAGCCATGGTAAGTATGGCCGACGTTCCCGCGTCAAAATTGAAACCTCAACGTCGTTTGAGTAAGACGTCCGTGAATGGCGCTGGACGCCATTTACGTCTAAGCAAATGACGTTGGTGCGATGTCAGTTAGCGCAATGCACGTCGGGTAATTTACCCGACGGAGCATGCGCAGTACGTCCGGCGCGGGAGCGTGCCTAATTTAAATGGGACTCGCCCCATTCGATTGGGCCCGCCTTGCGCCGGATGGATTTAAGTTACACCGCTGCAAATTTCCAGGTAAGTGCTTTGTGGATCGGGCACTAACTTGGAAAAATTGCGGCGGTGTAACTTAAATCGGGAAAGTTAAGTTGCGCCCGGGCTACGTGGATCTGGCCCTTATTGAACATTTCATAAGATTTAGATGTTTTTTTATGTATATTTTGAAATCTGCAATATTTTATTATTCAGCAAGAATATACTTTATTATAATAAAAGTATAATGTGTTAATGTTTTTTAAGTGCAAAGGATGAAGTAAAATTATAATATAAACATGAAAAAATGTAATCTATATATAGACATTAGTAAAAATCCAGCATTTATATAATCTAAAACAATAATACAAAAAAAAGTTAAATTGTATAGTTTTTTGTTTACTTAAAAATAAAAGAGAACCCTTGATTCATACCCCACTGTGCAATAAAGTGAAACAGCCTCCCCGCATTTTCCTTGTAAAGAAATATATTACAGGACCTTGCAGTTGTTTACACTACTTTTGGATCAGCATTAGGTACAAATAATTTATTAGAAATTGGCTCTACTGGAAGTTTGCCCAGTCCTCTTTTACCAGGTGTGAATGTTTCTATCAAACTTTGATCTATACTCTACAGAAATAATGAATTATTTGAAAAATAATTATCGTAACATAACAAATTTAACAGTACAAAATTATGTATTTTACAAATGTAACAAAAAAATTATGTCGTGCAAAAATGTAATGAGTATTATTTCCTTTAGTTAATTTTACCACCACTAACAAACCCTGTAAGTTGTAACTGCTGTCCATTGGTTCATTGGATACATTACCCCCTCACTTCCTGATGACTCTATTTTTATAACACACTGACTGAGTCTCCTATGGCAGCCCAGACAGAAGTCAAAACACCTTTTAGGCTGGGTTCACATATATGCAAATTGGTTGCAGCTTTCCCCACATCCAAATCACAAATGTGATTGGCTCTCAAGGGAACCATTTCACACAGGTCCGGGGCAGCCATGGTCCAGATTGCAGAAGGGTCCTGTGCATTTTTTGGTTCAGTTCAGGTGTGAATCAGGTAAAAATTCAGACCTGAATTGCACCTGAACCGGTGAACAGACACACACTGGACCTTAGGCACAAGCCCGCAGCCACACATATGTGAACCAGGCCTCAAAGTAAACTTAGGTAATGATATAACCCTTGTAGATGTGAGGATCATTGGCGACACCAGTCTGTCCATGGTTTTAAAGAACTGTCAAATAGTTGGCTCTTGCCTGGCAGAGAGGGATTTTTCATAGGAATACTTCAGCTGGACTAGAGATAAAACTTCCTATTTGTTAGGGGCTTGGGAAGCTTTCCAGTGTCTAGCTAATAAAGTTCTCGCAGCAATAAGAATGTGGGTCATCATTGTGTGGAAAGGTGGCGGAAGGTCATCAATTTGTACGTTCAGGATTGCTAGGGCAGGGTTGGGTTTAAGGAAGATCCCCCTGACATTAGAGAAAAATTTTAATATTTCTCTCCAGAAACTTTTCTGTAGGATCGAAATATATGATAAAGGGTACCCGTCTGCCCACAACCCCTCCAGCATAAGGAGGAGTTCTGTGGGGGAGAATTTGGACAATTGGTAGTGGACAAATCTAGTGATTTGGTATATTCAAACATTTTGTGCCAGTTAGCCCCTAACTACTTTTGTAAAATAATTAAAAGGGTTGATTGATTGAGCTAATAAAGTATGTTCATTTAAAAAAATGTTTGTTCACATAGCAAGGTCAGTTAACAGAGCTTAGAGAATAAGGTGAAGCCTTATAAGGTGCTTTTATTAATAAAACAATTATGTGCAAAATATTAAACAACATGTTTTGTCATTTTCTGGCATGTAACAATGTATTATTTCTAAAGTGTGATTTAACCACATTCTTTAGGATGAAGGAAAACAGCCTTGCACAGCAAACATGTTATATTCCTGCTTTAACCACTTCTCTACTTTGGGTGTTTTTCAGATTTGGTGTTTACAAGACTAAAACAGTTTTTTTTGCTAGAAAATTACTTAAAACCCACAAACATTATATATATTTTTTCTAATACCCTAGAGAATAAAATGGCGATCATTGCAATACTTTTTGTCACACCATATTTGCGCAGCGGTCCTACAAGCGCACTTTTTTTGGAAAAAAAACACTTTTTTGAATTAAAAAATAAGACAACAATAAATTTGGCACAATTTTTTTATATATTGTGAAAGATAATGTTACGCCGAGTAAAATGGTACCCAACATGTCACGCTTACAAATTGCGCCCGCTCGTGGCATGGCGTCAAACTTTTACCCTTAAAAATCTCGATAGGCGACGTTTAAAAAATTCTATAGGTTGCATTTTTTGAGTTACAGAGTAGGTCTAGGGCTATAATTATTGCTCTCGCTGTAACGATCGTGGCGATACCTCACTTGTGTCGTTTGAACACCGTTTTCATATGAGGGCGCTACTCGCGTATGCGTTCGCTTCTGCGCACAAGCTCGTCGGGACAGGGTGCTTTAAAATTTTTTTTTTTTTTTCTTATTTATTTTTATTTATTTTATTATTTTTTACACTGGAAAAAAAATAAAAAATAAAATTATCACTTTTATTCCTATTACAAGGAATGTAAACATCCCTTGTAATAGAAAAAAGCATGACAGGTTCTCTTAAATATGAGATCTGGGGTCAAAAAGACCTCAGATCTCATATTTAGGCTTAAATGCAAAAAAAAAAAAAAAAAATTGAAAATGTCATTTTTTCAAATGACAAAAAAAAAATGTTTCTTTAAGAGGCTGGGCGGGACTGACGTTTTGACGTCACTTCCGCCCAGCAGAGCTATGGGGACGGGTGAAGGAGATTTTTCCTTCACTCGCAACCCCGCACAGCTGCCGAACGGTCGCGATCTCCTCCGCCGCTACCGGTAAGCGGCGGAGGGCGCGGGAGAGCGGCGGGAGGGGGGGGCCCTCTCCCGCCGCCGATAACGGCGATCTCACGGCGAATCCGCCGCGGAGACCGCCATTATCATGTACCGGACCGCTGACACTAAAGATAGATACCTCGGTTGTGGCAGCAGCTGCTGCCGTTACCGAGATATCTATCTTTAAATTTAGGCCGTATAAAGACGTACAGCGGTCTGGAAGTGGTTAAAGCCAAGCAATACTTTGTCCACGTGGGATGAATCTTAGGCCCCATACACACGATAGAATCCATCCGCTGAAAAATCCCAGCGAATGGGTTTCAGCGGATAGATCCTATGGTGTGTACACTCCAGCGGATCTGTTTCCGCGGATATTTATCCCCTGGGATGGATTTCCAGCAGATAAATATTTGATGACATGCTATCAAATCTATCCACTGGAATCCATCCCAACGGATGGATCCGCTGGTCTGTATAGACTCACCGGATCCATCCGTCCGAAGGGATCCCCCGCATGCGTCGTAATGATTTGACGCATGCGTGGAATTCCTTATATGACAGCGTCGCGCACGTCGCTGCGTCATAATCGCGGCGACGGTGCGACACGTCATCGCCAGAGGATTTCGGCGCGGATTTCAATGCGATGGTGAGTACACTCCATCGCATGGAAATCCGCACAAATCCTCGAGAGGATTTATCCGCGGAAACGGTCCGCTGGACCGTATTCGCGGATAAATCCTCTCGTGTGTATGAGGCCTTAGAAACATTCCATTGATGATTTTAAAAAAATCCTTGTAGCCCACATTGGATATAGATGGATCAGTCCCCCAATTCTTATCTGCCTCTACCTACCTTACCCGTTCTTATCCTTGTCCTGTCCCTCCTAATTCTATCACCACTCTAACTCCTTTTTTCTATTATCCTCAATTGAATCCTCCTCTCCTCAATCTCAACAGTAACATTTGTTTCATTGTCTTTAATTTAACTGTATTTGTTATTTTTTTGTCCACTTTTCTGATCTTTTACATACGGTATGTCTCTGTCCTCTAATGTTAAGTAGAAAGAGGTCAATGTAGTTTCTGCACTGATATTATTTGCCCAATATGTTTGTAATTAGACTTAAGATAGTTATACATACAGTACTTCAGTCCCTCTTGTTCTTCTCTGCAGCATGAACAAGATAAATTACTCATTTGCATTATCCCTGTTAAACAGCATTAATGAAGCAATATCTTGCTACCAGTGTATTCAGAGAGACACAGCAGCTGCAGTATCAGAAAGGCCTGAATTTTATCAGTGCCTCATTGGATGAAGCCACTACTCAGTCAAATCTTCCACAACTGGCTTTCTGAATTGCTCTATTGGCTTTAGTCAAACCACATCATGGGAATTTACCCTCACATGGGTAACATTTTGTCAAATTAAGTACAATTCTCAAAAAAACATAGTTGTGTATTATTTGTATTAGTTTCAACCTGGTTAGACACATAGTATCGGGCACCTCATCCTACAAAATCTAGTATATAGAGGGAGAGAGGGAGTGCAATTATAACGGTGCAAATAGATGTGTAGTAGAAACAGACGATAATTAAAACATTACATTTATTAGAAACATAGTCAAAATATAATCCAATAAAATTATTAGATTTTGGTGTACATATCCATTGTGGTGATCAATCAGGTGTGATTCCAGTTATATGATGGTTAAGGTTGTTGGCTTCCAACGCTTACCCCAGCAAACTCCCAGGAAGTCGCCACCATCTCAGAAAACACAGCAGAGAGGGGACACCACAGAGGGCACAAAAAGACCAGGCTAAAGAAGAAGAACAATTCACAGATAAGGAATTCTACAGTGGCGGAACTTTCATAGTCGCAGCAATCGCAGCTGCGACCGGGCCCTGTAAGTCCGGGGGGCCCACCTGACTGTCACACACAGTGTTTGTTGGCTGATGCGGTACGCAGGGTTGCCACTCGTACGGGATTCACCCGACAGTACGAGTTTTGAATCCTGTGTACGGGAGTCTGCCTGAGCCCCGGACACACACAGTGCTGCAGAGTCTCCGAAGTTCCCCGTGCAGGTGGCTCCCTCCCTCCCTGCACTGCCCGGCGCTCTGGCCGAATCTCCGGCGCTGTGTAAAATTTGCGGTGACAACACATTACAGCAGAGCAGGGTGACTGTGCTGTGAGGGGGAGAGACGCGCTAGTGTGCCTACTCATGCAGACACAGCCTCGGCATGTGACCTGTCTGGAAAGCGGGAGGAACAAACACAGCCGGTGTACAGAGCCTGCCGTGCAAACTAAGGGGACACCGACCGCGACCACGGGGTGAGTGCAGAGCTGAAGCTCTTTACTTTCCTACAGATCAGTCTCTCTCCAGTGTGGGGGTTTGTCATGGTGGTCTTTCCAGGGAGTCGGGACATGGCTGAAGATTGCAGTCTAGTGTTCTCCCTACAGTACCATCCTGGCAAAATTACTGTATGTGCAGTGCTCACTCAGTAGCCTTTATCTATCTATCTGCTTTGATTTTTTGGGGGTTTTATTTGGTAATTAAAAGTCCACTGCCTGCTGACACCGCTCACTGCCTACTGACACCGCTCACTGCCCTGCTGACACCGCTCACTGCCTACTGACACCGCTCACTGCCCTGCTGACACCGCTCACTGCCTACTGACACCGCTCACTGCCTACTGACACCGCTCACTGCCTGCTGACACCGCTCACTGCCTGCTGACACCGCTCACTGCCTGCTGACACCGCTCACTGCCTGCTGACACCACTCACTGCCTGCTGACACCGCTCACTGCCTACTGACACCGCTCACTGCCTACTGACATCGCTCACTGCCTGCTGACACCGCTCACTGCCTACTGACACCGCTCACTGCCTACTGACACCGCTCACTGCCCTGCTGACACCGCTCACTGCCTACTGACACCGCTCACTGCCTGCTGACACCGCTCACTGCCTGCTGACACCGCTCACTGCCTACTGACACCGCTCACTGCCCTGCTGACACCGCTCACTGCCTGCTGACACCGCTCACTGCCTGCTGACACCGCTCACTGCCTCCTGACACCGCTCACTGCCTGCTGACACCGCTCACTGCCTGCTGACACCGCTCACTGCCTACTGACACCGCTCACTGCCTACTGACACCGCTTACTGCCCTGCTGACACCGCTCACTGCCTGCTGACACCACTCACTGCCTGCTGACACCGCTCACTGCCTACTGACACTGCTCAGTGCCTACTGACACCGCTCACTGCCTGCTGACACCGCTCACTGCCTGCTGACACCGCTCACTGCCTACTGACACCGCTCAATGCCTACTGACACCATCCACTGCCCTACTGACACCGTCCACTGCCCTACTGACACCGTCCACTGCCCTACTGACACCGGTGGCAGCAGTGGTACTTAAAGAGGGGTGGTACTTGAGGGGGGGTGGCCGTGGTGCGTGGGAGGATGGGATCAGTAAGAGGCACAGGTGGTGGTGGGAGAGGATGGCACTGCCACCCCCCCTCAAGTACCACCACAGCCACCCCCCTCAAGTACCACCGCTGCCACCCCCCTCAACACCACCACTGCCACTTCCCCCTCAAGTAACACAGCTGCCACCCCCCCTCAACTACCGCTGTTGCCACCCCCTCAAAAAAAAGTATCAAAATCATGCCTTTTCGGGGGGGGGGGGGGGGGCCTTTGTGATTTCTTGCACCCGGGCCCAGAAGTTTCTAGTTACGCCTCTGGATTTCTATATGTATAAGTTCAAATTACATTTCAGAGTATAATAGCACCATAATGCGATGGCTTTTGTACATAAAAAATAACCCTGATAGTTGTGTATAACTTTCTTTTTTGTTTTTAGTGGGCATAAAAGGGCAAAACACTTAAGATACAATTTTTTTTGTGTTATAGTTCAAATTAAGAATGCCACTTTTAACATTCTTCGTTTATTGGAAGTCAAACACAAGCAAGATAATTTATTTTTGTAAAAGTGAAACTTTACTTAGTTTACGAATTCACCACATGTATTGTTAACTTTAACCCTTTCCCGACGAGGGTACGCATATATGCGTCCTCGGCTTTCGGGGGTTATACCGGGATGATGCCCACAGCTGCAGGCATCATCCCGGTACCGTTGTTTAGAGCCAGCGAATTGGCTATCCAGACATAACAACAGATGCGGCTAAAAGCCGCTCGGTTGTTATGCCGGAGGAGCGGGAGGGGACATCCCCCCTCCCGCCGCCTCTCCCCGCTCTGACCGGGCCTCCTGTCCCACCGGGAGACCCGATCCTCGATCCAGCACCTCCAGTGTCCAGGCACAGACTGAAACAAAGCCGTAAACGGCTTTGATTCAGTCTCCGCAATGTAAACACGGAAGCGACGTCATGACGTCACTTCCGGGTTTCTCGGATTTAAAAAAAATACACAGTATTCAGAATCGCCGTTTTCAGTGATCTAAATACTTTGAAGTGCAAAGGAGGGATCGGGGGTCTTTTAGACCCCCGATCCCTCCATAAAGAGTACCTGTCACCACCTATTACTGTCACAAGGGATGTTTACATTCCTTGTGACAGCAATAAAAGTGATCAAAATGTTAAAAAAAAAAACAATTTTAATATTATAAAAATAAATAAGAAAAATAAAATAAAAATGTAAAGCGCCCCCTCCCCGCGAGCTTGCGCAACAAAGAAAACGCATACCGAAGTCACGCCCGCATATGAAAACCGTGTTCAAATCACACATGTGAGGTATCGCCGCGATCGTCAGAGCGAGAGCAATAATTCTAGCACTAGACCTCCTCTGTAACTCTAACCTGGTAACCGTAAAAAAAGTTTAAAGCGTCACCTATGGAGATTTTTAGGTACAGTAGTTTGTCGCCATTCCACGAGTGCGTGCAATTATAGAGCGTGACATGTTTGGTATCTATTTACTCGGCGTGACATTATCTTTCACATTATACAAAAAAAATAGGGCTAACTTTCCTTTTTTATTTTTTTACATTTCATGAAAGTTAATTCTTCCCAAAAAGTTGCGTTTAAAACACCGCCGCACAAATACCATCCAACATAAAATATTGCAACAATCGCCATTTTATTCTCTACATTCTCTGCTAAATATATATATATATATATATATATATATATATATATATATATATATATATATATATATATATATATATATATATATATATATATAATGTTTGGGGGTAATTTTCTAGCAAAAAAATATGGATTTTAACTTGTAAACACCAAATGTCAGAAATAGGCTTAGTCATGATTGTTAATTTTTCTTTTTTTTTTTTTTCAATCAAGTTTAAGTTTATTTTGAAAATGCATATGGTACATCAGATTTTATACAATAATAATTTCAATACATTGTGTTACAGAAAGACATACTTTAGTAGTATGTTTCTTCCTAACATTACTTTGGTTCTGATCAAGGAGATACTCTATAGTCAGAGATATAGAAAACTAAAAGAGAAAAAAAAAAAAAAAACATATTTCCTCAAATCGGACCAACCGAAGTTTAGTAATTACCCGTATTTTCTCATACGCAATCTTCCTCTTAGGCCGAGTACTCACGACCAAACATGTTCGCTCGAAATGTCCGACGGGCTGTTTCCGGCGTACAAGGCTGTTTTTTCATTTGGCCCGCTGGCTTGTACACACCAGCGGACGATATTTCCCTGCGGACCTGAACGCGTGCACGTAATCCACGTTTGACGTCACTATAAAGGGAAAGGCCAAAGTCAATGGCGACGCCCTCTGTTCCGCTTTTGCTAGTTACGGCTTTGCTCGTGTTAGTGAAGGTTTGGTTAGAGCTGATTCGCGCTTCTCGGTCTCCAGGCTTTAGCAGGTAGTATTTTCTCGTTCAGTGCGTGTGCTTGTGGGTACGTAGTTGGCATTCGGGTACAGGCGTGCAGTTCGTTCTGCTTTGCAGATTCGTACTGTGCGTTCGTATCTGTGTGTCGTGCGTTCTTTGCAGGTCCCGCTGGATTTGATTGTGCTTTCTGTTGGAGTGTGTTCTTGACTGACCAGCCGGCCGGTTTGAAGCCATGATGGAGCAGCAGCGTCAATTTTCGCGAGTTGGTGCTGTTTATGGGATGGCTGCTGGATATGTTCATTATTCCAGTACTTTGGCCAGAAACAGGGGGCGGAGGCGTTTCTGGACCAAGAATTGGTTGCGCCAGCGTGACCAGTTCTCTCATATGCCTCTGCTTAGGGAAATCCAGGAGAATAATCCTAATGACTATAGGAATTTTCTCCGCATGACGGACCCCGTATTCAACAGTCTGCTGGAACTTCTGTCCCCCTATATCACGAGGCAGGACACTGTGATGCGCCAAGCCATCACGGCCGAGCAGAGGCTTATTGCCACGTTGCGGTACCTGGCGACTGGGAGGAGCCTGCAGGACCTCAAGTTCTCGACAGGCATCTCTCCGCAGGCGCTTGGGGTCATCATACCGGACACGTGTGCTGCCATCATTAAAGTTATGCACGAGGAGTATATGAAGGTAAGTTTCCTCATTTTAACCTCACAATGTGTCTTTAATAATGTGGCAAACTAACTTTTTATTTTATTTCCCAGATATGCTGTGTGTTTAACTAACGTTCCCTTTTCTCCCTATGCATGTTGATATCAGCTTTTACATGTTCTTTTTATTTTGGCCTACCTGCATATTTTGATCTTACCCAATATTAACCTGTCCAGCATGCTATCTTCGGGCCAACCCCCACCATGCCACTTTTTTTTTTTTTTTTTGTTTTCTAAAAACAGTTTAAACACCCCCCACCCCCCCTTCAAAGTGTTTTTGTCCCCATCAGAGGGCTGTGGAGTCTCTTATTAATTAAGTGGGCCTATATATTTGTGCCCTGAAATTCTCCCTTCATAATTTGTAAATGCTATTTTAAAAATGTAAAGTTGCACAAGGATGCTTGTAGGATTATGTTTGCAATGTTTATGTGCCAAAGTACTAAATCTCTTTTTTTGTTTGTCCCCACAGCTACCCTCCACACCACAGGAATGGCAGTCTGTGGCTTCCCAATTTGCCGAGCGGTGGGATTTTCCAAACTGCGGTGGAGCAATAGATGGGAAACACGTCCGCATTGTGCCCCCACCCCACTCGGGGTCCTACTATTATAATTACAAGGGTTATCATAGTATTGTGTTGATGGCGGTGGTGTCGGCACAGTATGAGTTTCTATATGTGGACGTGGGGAAGAACGGCCGGATGTCAGATGGGGGAGTGTTCGCACGGACTGATTTCTATGATCGTCTCCAAACTGGTGGTCTGGCATTGCCACCAGATGAAGATAATGTGGAAGGACTTCCGTTTTGTGTTCCTAGCGGACGAGGCTTTCGGCCTTGGACCTCACCTAATGCGGCCTTTTCCCCAGAGGACCCTCACCTCAGAGAGGAGTGTGTTCAATTTTCGGTTGTCCAGGGCTCGGAGGGTAGTCGAGAATGCCTTTGGGATCCTCAGCAACCGGTTCCGCCTGTTCCTGACATCGATACATTTGGCGGAATATAAATTGAACACCATTATATTTGCCTGCTGCATTTTGCACAATTTTCTACGCAGGCACTCCCAGACGTACCTAGCCTCCATGGGCTCTGAGGCAGGACTACCCTCAGAGAACATTCCTGGCCTGGACACTGGTCGCGCTGGCTTGGCCCCCCAATCTGCTCGTGAGGTACGCGACAAATATGTTGAGTACTTCATGGGTCGGGGGGCCATTGCTATGCCAGATCATATTTCTTTCTAATTCGACCCCCAAAGAAAGGAATATTCTCACAACTAATAAATAATTAGACCATTGGACTTTATACAGTTGTTTGTCATTACTGCTTTTTCTCTATTTTTCTGTCTTCCAGGTTCTCTCCAAAAATAGTGCACTTCTAGTGCCAGATTTACTTACTCAGATGTATTAACTAACCACATTTGCACATTATTCACTCATCTACTAACTGGGTATTCAGTCTAGAAATAAGAAGCCACTCATTTTTCTGCTTTTGATGTCACAATTAAATTTTTTTATTTTAGTCATTTTTTAACAAGAAATGTGTATTATTTGGCTGAAACATTTCCTGCAAATTTTTTTGACAAAATATTGGCTTTGAATTATTTATTTTTTTGTCTTTATTGACAGTGATTAGCAATAATACTGATCGAAACACAATGTAAGAATAATTTCACTGAAACTATACGCAAGAATTTTTGGGCTTGTCTCCTATATATCTATCTCTAGATATAGATATATATATATATATATATATATATATATATATATATATATATATATATATATATATATATATATATATATATATATACACACTTCTAAACATAATTTTTTTACACTTTGGTTCAAAATTAAAGTTCTTATTTAGTTTGGTTTTCAATAACCCAGACTAATTTATGTAGAATTTTTTTTGGTTATTTTTTATTTTTTTTTATTTTTTGGGTATTTGTTTCGAAGACATTTATTTACATTTAGAAATGTTTGGGTATTGTTTTTATACAAAACATTTTTTGGCTTTGTATTTGTTTGTGTATAATTTTTTAAACAAGATTTTAACACAACAAAATTTTTTTTTTTTTTTTAAAGAAAATTCGTTAACTTATTTCTTTAGGTGAGATTTCTTGTTCGTTTTGTGATCTGAAACTGTAAACATTTACAAACCAAAAAAGATCAACACCAAACACAAATTTAAAAAAAGAACAGCAGTCAGTCATGGATGGTGTGCTTTCACACTGGAACACGCCAAAATTTCTAAATGCACACATTCAGTGAAAACTCGCCAAATGTCATTGGTTAAACAGACAAATGGCCACATGTGCTATCTGACATCATGGGTGATCAATGTCTGTGTTTTGTGGGAGCAAACCCTTCCTCTCAACTACTTGAGGATCGAGGAGGGGTTTGTACCCACAAAGCACAGACAATAGATAGTCTGTGATGGCAGATAGCACATATTGGCACACTGTGTGTGCATTTAGAAATTTTGGCGTATTATAAAGTACAAAAATTAAAAAGGGTTTTGTGGGCGGGGGATGGGCGGGGGATGGGCTTCTGTGGTTCAGTCTTTGACACGGCCCATCATGTCAATGATATTTTTGTAATTCTGTTCGATGACTAGCATCCTTTGGCGCATGTTGTCCATTTCCGTGCTACACTCTGAAATGACATTTCGCACATTCTGCTCCATGACTAGCATCCTTTCCCGCATATTGTCCATTTCCGTGCTGCACTCCATTACTTGCTGTACAATTATAGAAGCACTTGCACGTGAAAAATGTGCTACACCATCTTCATCCCCTAAAAAGAAACAAATTGGCATTCAAAATATGTAAATAGTTTCCAGCCTATCTGCATATGTTTGGCCCTATTAATATAGGGGTGACACTGACCTGATGGCCTGATAATTTCCACATCCCCAATTTCTTCATCTTCTATCACTCCTCCTTCTTCCACCACCTCCCCATCATCTTCTATCACTCCTCCTTCTTCCACCACCTCCCCATCATCTTCGACTCCTCCTTCATCCATCAATCCACCTTCTTTCAATTCGCCAAATTGTTCTTCCGCCACTTGCCCTTCATCTGCTATAAATTCTAAGTCCAAAATTACTTCTTCCTCCTCTCTTCCTTCCTCCTTTCTTCCTTCCTCTTCTCCTTCCACATCCTCTTCTCCTTCCACATCCTCTTCTCCTTCCACATCCTCTTCTCCTTCCACATCCTCTTCTCCTTCCACATCCTCTTCTCCTTCCACATCCTCCTCTCTTCCTTCCACAGCCTCCTCCTCCTCAACATGTGGAGGTGTTTGATTTTGTGGGTGTCTGGCCCTCTCTGCCTCCTCCAATTGCTGGCGTCTTCTTTCCCCTATAAGAAATAATAAAAAACAAAAGGTATACTCATCAGCACACAGATATTGGATATCATAAATCGCACACATTGCATAGACGATACATTTATGATGATTTTTGGTTGTTTATTCTTTCAGCAATCCTCCATTTTTGGCGTAGTTCTAGGCCAAGCTCTGATCCTGCCCCTTTTTTGCAAAGAAGTGACACACATGGATGTCCCCCCAAAACATTAATTCTCGTCGACCCTCCAAATAAATATACTTTGATTATTGAGACACAGGTATTTATATTTATTTTTATTTACTTTTTATTTACTTTTTAAATTGATTAGGGGCATGGCAAAGGTGACGAGGGCGGCGTTTCATACATACGCGGAGTGGATAAAAGGCGCTTGACGTGATTACGTAGGTTACGTGTTAATTCAGCGAGCGTAACAAACGAGGATTTTGAGAGAGGCAGGTAAGAAATTTAAACATGGGATCAGCAGCGGGCTCTAAAATGTAGAGCCATGGGATGGGGGTTTGGTCTGTTGGTTGCACAGTTTTATTAAGCTATTATGTCTCTTGGATACCAGAATGTGATTTTCGTACCCAAATGCTTTTGTAGACATCACAAAATAGAGAGGTCAAAAATGCTGTGACTCATTATCAATTATGTAGGGTGTATTCAGATCAGGCCAAGTATTGTTCTGTGTTGGTTGGACAGAGGTCATTAGGAAGTTTCTTTCATGTAATCAATGCTGAGGGGCAGGATATCTACACATGCAATAGTGCCTTGAGGAATGCTGTCATTTGTAATAATTGTGTATGGTTGTACATTTCTATTATTTCCTGCAATGTAACCAAAGGGGCGGCATGTATAAAAAAAATGTTAGCTAAAACCAACCAATGGGGCAGAGCTGGCCAGCATTTTCTAAACAAGAGACACTGTGTTTGTATTTCTATATAGGTACTACTTTTTAAACAACATATTCTATCAATGTAAATGCTGAGGCTTTTTTTAATTGTGTTTTTGGTTTCTTTTTATTTTTTCAATCTAGAATAAAAAACACTAAATCATCATTTCCCAATGGATCTCCTGCAGACCCAAGAGATTATCCAGCACTTGCTGGATAAATTTAGGGAAATGCCCATCCTGTGGGATTCAAAGCAGCCCACCTACCACAACAAGGACGTACGAGCGGCAGCACTTGAACAGCTAGCAGCATACATGAGGACATGGGTGCCAGAATGCAGTGCCAACATGGTGAAGGATAAACTTGCCAACCTCAGGGGCACATATAGGAGAGCGTACAAAGCTCACCAAAAGCAGCTAAGATCTGGAGCAGCAGCAAGACCACCAAAGGAACCCAAGCTGTGGTATTACAGCCAGATGTCATTTTTGCGGGATCAACTAGAAGGCAGGCCATCTATGTCAAGTCTGAATCCCAACCTTCCCTCCATGCTACCTTCCAGCGGGACTTCCCCAGATCACCACAGCCCTGCAGAGTCGGATGAAGAGGGCCTGGCTGACAGAGAGGCAGATCTGCGCCTCTACGATGATGAGGTATAGTAGTTTCATAACTATTTATGTAATAATATTAATTATTGTTTGATTCTTGACTTGATATTGGTTAATAAAATACAAGCTGGGAAGTAAAAATCTAAAGTCGTGGGCAAACAAATAGGTGTCAGGGATGACAACTGCAGGGGTCAGAGGGTGAGTCTGTTTTCAAGTTTAAATTCAAGGCAAAAAATAAGATTCAAGCATGAAAATGTGAGTGATTATATTCCTAAATATATTACAACATGTCCCTTTTTTTTACACAGGAAGAAGAGACCAGCCAGGAGGTGGCAGATCCTCTCCTCACTGTCAGCCAGGACGAAGGGGTCAGTGGCAGCCAGGAGGAGGCCGGGCCCAGTGGCGTTCAGCAGCTCCCCAGGACAAGCACCACCAGCCAGGCTCCTCCCCTTTATATTAGGCCACCAGGCCGTAAGAAGAAATTGGGGGCAGTGGAGGAAGCCAGCCTCAAAATGATTCAGGAGGCGAGTGCCATCATGAGGGCCCCCCTCAACCCCACTGAGGCCTACAGTGCCTCCGTGGCACATGATCTCAATAAAGGCACGGAGGAGCAGAGGCAATTGGCCAAGGGCATCATCAACCAGGCCCTTTGGTGGATGCAGAGGGAGCTGCTGACCCCAGACACTGGGCTATGTGACCCGGCCCGGCTTGCTGAACATCATACTCCTGCTGCCACATCATCCCCACCTGCAAGGGCCCAGGGAAGACCCGCTGTAAGGCAGCCTGGAAGGAAGGTTGCAAGGAAGAGGAGACATTGATGCCCTGCCTTCCATTTGATCCCCCACAAATGGCATCTTGTTTGGACTACCACAGCTTGGGTTCCTTTGGTTATGTGCTGCTGCTTCAGATTTTATTTTGTGTGCCTCCTGAGGTTGGCTAGTTTATCCTTCACCATGTTTTAAATGCAAGTTTGCATGTATTTTGCTAGCTGTTCAAGTGCTGCCATTCTGGTTTTGTTCCTTTTTATCATTTGCTAAAATAAAAGCCTTTTTGTTGATTTGAAAAACGTGCCTATTGTTTGTAATACTGTGGGTATTATTTTAGGCATCAAACATTACAAACAAATAAAATGTTTAATCTAAAATATTCACTAACTCATGGGGGGGGGGGGGGGCATTTGGTGTGCCAACATGGTAGACAATTTAAACAACCTTCAAAATAATCCAGTTAAATATACAAACAAAAGCAAAATCAAAACTATTTCCTATTAAAATATTCTAAATGGTGACATAACTATAAACACATAAATAAAGTGGGAAAGATAACCATTAAACATTTAAAAGCAAAAAATTTGACATGTGGAGGACCACTAAAAATATGATACGTCGGGCCAATAAAAGTTTGCTAAAATCTTACTACATCACAGCTAACAAATGTCACTTTTCAGTATGGAACAACTCAGTTGAAATAACATGAGCTAAATAACTGATTATTTATAGCAAGAGAAGAATGAATAAAACGACGGCATCAAGCGTTGTTTATTGTGTGGTTTGCTTCAGTGTTCTATTGCTAGAATTAATCTTTCTATTGACGAATGTGCCATATCCCAAACAAACGTGAGTTTTACCTGAACGAGCGCTCCCGTGGCCTCATTTAGTCTGAGCATGCGCGGGGTTTTTGTACGTTGGTTTTGTGTACTCACCACCAAACATGTCCGTTCGGACAGGATTTGAGCGGACGGTTTTAAAACAAGTTTGCAAATAAATGTCTGCTGAAAAATGGCCCGGCGGGCAAATGTACGGTGAAATTCTGTACGCTCGTAACTACACACGACCAAACATGTCTGCTGAAACTGGTCCGCGGGCCAGTTTCAGCAGACATGTTTGGTCGTGAGTATGGGGCCTAAGTATCATTCAAATTTATTGTAACCATAAATACGTGTTATACCATAAATTAAATTATTCAATTCCAGGAATAGAATTTGGGCCAAATTCTCAAAAAGTCTGCCTAACTTAAATTTCAGCAGTTAAGTTACACTGACTTAAAATTTCTACCTAAGTGCCCGATCGTCAAAGCACTTAGGTAGAAATTTCAGGCCGTGTAACTTAAGTGCCGCCGTCGTAAGGCGGTCCTCCTCTCCTGGGGGCGTTTAAAATTTAAATGAGGCGCGCTCCCGCGCCGGCCGTACTGCGCATGCGTGTGACGTAATTTTCCCGACGTGCAGCGCGCGAACGTAATTAACCCAGGGCGGCTTTGAGAATTTCGACGGGACACTAAAGTTGCGACGGGTGAAAAAAAAAGACGCGCCGTGAAAACAAATAATTATAAAAAAAAATGACAGCGTCGCTCAGCATGCATTCCTGAGAGGGAGAACTCCATGCCAATTTTCAAAGAAAAAAACGGCATGGGTTCCCCCCCAGGAGCATACCAGGCCCTTAGGTCTGGTATGGGTTGTAAGGAGACCCCCCCACGCCGAAAAATTGACGTAGGGGGTCCCCCTACAATCCATACCAGACCCGTATCCAAAGCACGCTACCCGGCCGGTCAGGAATGGGAGTGGGGACGAGCGAGCGTCCCCCCCCCCTCCTGAGCCGTGCCAGGCCGCATGCCCTCAACATGGGGGGGTTGGGTGCTCTGGGGCAGGGGGGCGCACTGCGGGCCCCCCCACCCCAGAGCACCCTGTCCCCATGTTGATGAGGACAGGACCTCTTCCCGACAACCCTTGCCATTGGTTGTCGGGGTCTGCGGGTGGGGGCTTATCGGAATCTGGGAGTCCCCTTTAATAAGGGGGCCCCCAGATACCGGCCCCCCACCCTAAGTGAATGGATATGGGGTACATCGTACCCCTATCCATTCACCTGGAGGCAAAAAGTAAAAGTTAGTAAACACACAACACAAGGCTTTTTAAAATAATTTATTATTCTGCTCCAGATGCCCCCCTGTCTTCTTTATTAGCTCAATTACCAGGGGGGGCTTCTTCTTCCACTCTCCGGGGGTCTTCTCCGCTCTCCGGGGGGGGTTTCTTCTTCCGCTCTCCGGGGGGGGGGCTTCTCCGGACTCCGGGGGGCTTCTTCCATCTTCTCCCCTCTTCCGCTGTTGACTCGGCGAACCCCGGTTCTTCTGCAGCTGTCCGGTGCCTTCTTCTTCAGCGCTGGCTGCCTGCTATGTTTGTGTGTTAGCTCAATTACTAGCAGGCAGCCAGCGCGGTCTTCTGTGACGTCAGGGTCTTCTCTTCTGTTCTTCTCCCCTCTTCCGATGTTGACTCGTCGCCTGTTGTCGCTGTAATGATGGAAGCGCGCCTTGCATCCCATTTATATAGGCATCACCGTCCCATTATGCTCTGGTAGGTACCCACGTGGTGGGTGCCTACCCACGTGCACCCACCACGTGGGTACCTGCCGGAGCATGATGGAGCCTTTTCACTATTTTACTTTTGAATTTTGCCATATGAGTGCAATAAAAAAACTTTAAATGAGGTGTATGGTGAGGTTGAGGGTCCACCTTTTCTGGTAAGAGTACCCACCCTTTAATCAATGCCCATGTGTGAAGAGTGTTATGTGTTTTGAAGATTTTGGCTCCACTCCAACAATTGAAGATCATATGTGTGCTTTCAAAGACTTTTTCTGTACACTGTTATGGTGTCACGTTCACTGACGTATTCAGTCATTTATATATTTAAGGTGTTTTTACCTTTTTTTGAAACATACTATCACGTTTGGTTCATTTATATATTAAGGGTCTTTGTTTTTAGATCACTTGAACGTCATTTTTGTTCACCATCCACTTTTTCTCAGCGATTGTCTGAGAGGCAACAGGTGCTCTGAACTCATACAGACATCATCTTCACATATAATTGATTGCAGCATTATATATATTGGCACCAATTTTTGGCACCATCATATAGACCTATATCTGAGGTATTTTTGGTCTATGTGGTTGTTTTTACCTCACAGGTTCACATATTTTGGGATTAAAGTAGTCGGTGATGCAGATCATTTGACTATCAGGTTTACTATATTTACATCCTTTTAAGGGCTTATTTATTCATTTTGGGCGCTACATTTTTTTACAATATTTTCACTTAGTATCCACTTTGTTATGTTGGCAGCCTGACTCACGACACCTAGTGGTTTGCGCAATATTATTTTATTATTATTAGTATACCTAATTTGACTGGAGAATGCATCCAAATGGATAAAATAAAATTATATATGAAAAGAAAAGAATAAAGTCATATATAACACAATCATGTATATAAAGTACCCTGTGTTATCTTATAAAATAAAAAATAAAAAATAAATTAAAGAAATCAGACCAAAGGAAAAAAAAAAATAGGGGGAAAGAAAAAGGAGAAGAAGAAAGTGAGGACTAAAGAATAGAGAGAGAGAAGAGTAGATAGCCTACCTGCCAAATGTATACCACAATATGCAGAGATTTCAAATTCATATGTTATTCAAGATACCCAAGTATCTCAACCACGGTCCCCAAATTTCATTAAACTGGTCATCTGTATCTAATAGTAAGCCCATCCTTTTTTCCTGCTCCATTATCCAAGTCACTTTCCGTTTCATATATAATATCGAAACTGATGTTTTTTTCCAAGCAGCTGCTATAGAAATTCTGGCTCATACGAGGATAAATAATATCAGTCTCCTGGTAGACTTATGAGCTTGCGGTACAAATCCATTCAATAGAGCAATTGTTGGAGATTGATGTATATTACAGCCAGTTATACGTCTTATAATATGAAATACCGTATTCCAGAAACTACGTATTTTCGGGCATTCCCACCATATATGAATCATAGAACCAACCCCATGACATCCTCTAAAGCATAGAGGTGAGAGAGAAGGGTAAATAGTGGCTAGTTTCAAGGGTACTAAGTACCATCTAGTAAATATCTTTAAATTAGCTTCTATAAGTGAAACATTGGTAATCCCTTTTATGGATCTTTCAAAATTAGAGTACCAGTCTTTTAAATCCCATTCAACTTGGAGATCCTTCACCCAAGCAATTATATGAGGTAATTTTTGATCATTAGTAGCAAGCGATCTATATATAATAGAAATTCCTCCCCTCCTTCCCAAGACTTGGTCACATTTCATCTCATAGGCTGTCATATAACCCGAAATGGTCTCATCTAACCAAAGCCTTTGAGTAAAATCATAAATTCGAGAAAACCCTGTTTTTTCAGAGGGTGGAAGATCTAGGTTATCCGTAAAGTATTTTTCGGAAAGGGGACCCGAATGTGAGAAGAAACGACCAATGCGGTACACCCCCTTGTCACGCCACCATTTAAAGGATTCCCCTTTTACTTCAGGGGCAAAAGCAGGGTCCCTGAATATATTAGCTAAAGGATGACCCTTGGAGATCAGAGAAGGATCTTTCTTAAGTGAATCCCATAGTACCATGGTGTAACGGTCATCACCGTTTACGACCTTCCATCCCATCCAAGACAGCTTATCGACACTCCACAATCAGGCAAACGAACAAGACCCATAAGAATTCCCCCCAGAAACGAGACACACAGCTCTTGTTTGAGGTTCAAAACAGGGAATGAATCTTTATTATCTGCACATGGTAACACATTTCTCTTCAAAATACATCCCTCCCACCCTTGGGAAACAGGGTGGGTTAAATTGTCCAATGACAATGGTGATACAGGTCAGGTGTGTTCAAACTTCTCCTTCAGCAAACAGTCCCAGCAGGGGGGGGGGGGCTGCTGGAGTGATTCCCCCCCTTTCCTCACAGCAAGACACTTGAACATCCCATAATAGGTATGCAGACTGACTACCAAGCTCCAATCCACATAGCCGACTTAATTACCACAATAGACAATGGAATGCAATCACACCCCACCCCTTTCATCACAGCAAGCTTACTAGTATACATCAGCCAACACACAATATATATACAATATCTGACCGCATTAAATGTGACTAGCACAGACCATAGTGGGGTTCTCCTTCACCCTGTGCCCCTAAAGTGACTCCCGTTACATGGCTCCCTCCTTGTGGAACACTCCGGCAGACCCGGCTTGATCCTTTTCGGATCAACTTGGGGATGTCCGGAACTAGGAGGCCGGGATGACGTCTGTTTGCCGGGATAAACCATCAGCATTGCCATTTGGCTTACCAGGTCAGTAGCTGATGGTGAAGGTGAATAATGGAATTCAGTTCTGGAACAGTCACTTGCTTTGCTCTCTCAATGGCTCCCAAAACCTGTTGCTGATGCTCTTGGGACAGATTAGGCACAACCTGGATTCAAATCCCATTTAATCTTTTGACAATTTCAGCCTGTTTGTGCATTTCAATGTTCAAGCCACGGGACATCTCATAATACATGACGTAGTGTCCTTGCATCTCCAATTTCTCTCTGGCCAACTTGTCACATTCCCATTTTAGACTGTGATATTGTGCCGGATCTACAGTACATGTCGGGGAAGTTAGTCTTACCCGGGTCTCAGCAGCAAGCGAGTTGGTTGCACATTGGGGCGTACGCAGAAACAAGGGGGGCCAAATCATTCCCCAGTAGTACATCTGCTGGCAAATCCTTCATCACCCCCACATTCACATGTCCCGAACCAACCCCCCAATCCAGGTGAACCCAGGCAACGGGTAGCCGGAAGACGGTGCCTCCCGCTACTCTTACGGCTATGGTGTCTCCGGTGTGCTGGCTCTCTGGGATGAGTTTCTTCTGTAGCAGGGTCATTGTGGCTCCAGTATCACATAGTCCATTGGCTACCTTTCCATTGACCTGGACAGTCTGCCTGTGTTGCTGCCTGTTGTCCTGGTTAGCTGCTTGTATCGGATCTGCCTCATGCAGGACGCCCCAATGTTCTTCCTCCTCAACACAGTGGGCCGCAGGCATGGATGTACGGGGGTTCCCCCTTTCTGGCTGTCTCCATGACTGTGACTGCCTGGGTGGATTCAATGGACAGTCTAGCTTTCTGTGTCCTAGCCGTTTACACCCAAAGCACCTGATGGGCTGTGAGTAGTCCTGGGAGTTGAACCTAGGCTGCTGATGATAAGTGGCCGCTGGAGGTGGTGTTGTAGGACGGTCCGACTGGGGTTTGTAGGCAATAGCCGGCGGGGGTGCCGCTGATCGATAATCCACCCGAGCTGTGGTCTTGACCACAGGGTTGTCCAGTTTGCGGGCGTCTGTGTATTCGTCCGCCAGGCGAGCTGCTTCAGACAAGGAGAAAGGGTTTCTGTCCCGGACCCACTCTCTGACTTCCCGAGACAGTTTGTCAAAGAAGTGCTCCAGCAGGAACACCTGCAGCACCTCTTCCCCGGATTCTGCTTGGCATCCATTGACCCAGTGGGATGCTGTGCGTTGTAGGTGGCATGCCCACTCGGTATATGAGTCTCCAGTCTGCTTGCTCGTCTCTCGGAACCGCCTCCGGTATGCCTCCGGTGTGACGGCATACCTGGCCAAAAGTGCTTCTTTTACCAGTCCATAGTTCATAATATCCTTGTCTGGGATGGCCCTGAACGCTTCACTGGCCCGGCCGGACAATTTCCCAGACAAAATGGTAACCCATTCCTCTGTGGGCACCCGGTGTAGGGCACATTGCCGTTCAAAATCAGCAAGGTACCCATCAATCTCCCCTTCAGTTTCAATGAAGTTCTTAAAAGCAGCAAAATGTATCTTTCTCCTTTCAGTTGGTGCTGCTGTGACTTCTGCTGCTGCAGAAATTCTTTGCCGTAGCCAATTTGCGTCCACAGCAGCTATAACTCGGTCTATGATCTCTGGTAGAGGGTTAGGACCATTGGGCCAAATCCTCAGCCAGGCGGCGTAACTTAACTTTCAGCAGTTAAGTTACACTGACTTAAAGTTTTTACCTAAGTGCCTGATCCTCAAAGCACTTACGTAAAAATTTCAAGCCGTGTAAGTTAAGTGCCGCCGTCGTAAGGCGTCCCTCCTCTCCGGGGGGCGTTTACAATTTAAATGAGGCGCGCTCCCGCGCCGGCCGTACTGCGCATGCGTGTGACGTCATTTTCCCGACGTGCATCGCGCGAACGTAATTGACGCCGGGCGGCTTTGTGGATTGCGACGGGACACTAAAGTTGCGACGGGTGAAAAAAAGACGCGCCGGGAAAACAAATAATTATAAAAAAAAATGACAGCGTCGCTCAGCATGCATTCCTGAGGGAGAACTCCATGCCAATTTTCAAAGAAAAAAACGGCATGGGTTCCCCCCCCAGGAGCATACCAGGCCCTTAGGTCTGTTATGGGTTGTAAGGAGACCCCCCCTCCGCTGAAAAATTGACGTAGGGGGTCCCCCTACAATCCATACCAGACCCGTATCCAAAGCACGCTACCCGGCCAGCCAGGAAGGGAGTGGGGACGAGCGAGCGCCCCCCCCCCCCCTCCTGAGCCGTGCCAGGCCGCATGCCCTCAACATGGGGGGGTTGGGTGCTCTGGGGCAGGGGGGCGCACTGCGGGCCCCCCCACCCCAGAGCACCCTGTCCCCATGTTGATGAGGACAGGACCTCTTCCCGACAACCCTTGCCATTGGTTGTCGGGGTATGCGGGCGGGGGCTTATCGGAATCTGGGAGTCCCCTTTAATAAGGGGGCCCCCAGATACCGGCCCCCCACCCTAAGTGAATGGATATGGGGTACATCGTACCCCTATCCATTCACCTGTAGGCAAAAAGTAAAAGTTAATAAACACACAACACAAGGCTTTTTAAAATATTTTATTATTCTGCTCCGGACGCCCCCCCTGTCTTCGTTATTAGCTCAATTACCAGGGGGGGCTTCTTCTTCCACTCTCCGGGGGTCTTCTCCGCTCTCCGGGGGGGGGTTTCTGCTTCCGCTCTCCGGGGGGGGCTTCTCCGGACTCCGGGGGGCTTCTTCCATCTTCTCCCCTCTTCCGCTCTTGACTCGGCGAACCCCGGTTCTTCTGCAGCTCTCCGGTGCCTTCTTCTTCAGCGCTGGCTGCCTGCTATGTTTGTGTGTTAGCTCGATTTCTAACAGGCAGCCGGCGCGGTCTTCTGTGACGTCATCTTCTCTTCTGTTCTTCTCCCCTTTCCGATGTTGCCTCGTCGCCTGTTGTCGCTGTAATGATGGAAGCGCGCCTTGCATCCCATTTATATAGGCATCACCGTCCCATCATGCTCCGGCAGGTACCCACGTGGTGGGTGCACGTGGGTAGGCACCCACCACGTGGGTACCTACCGGAGCATGATGGGACGGTGATGCCTATATAAATGGGATGCAAGGCGCGCTTCCATCATTACAGCGACAACAGGCGACGAGGCAACATCGGAAGAAAGGAAGAGAAGACCCTGACGCCACAGAAGACCGCGCCGGCTGCCTGTTTGAAATCGAGCTAACACACAAACATAGCAGGCAGCCAGCGCTGAAGAAGAAGGCACCGGAGAGCTGCAGAAGAACCGGGGTTCGCCGAGTCAACAGCGGAAGAGGGGAGAAGATGGAAGAAGCCCCCCGGAGTCCGGAGAAGCCCCCCCCCGGAGAGCGGAAGCAGAAACCCCCCCCCCGGAGAGCGGAGAAGACCCCCGGAGAGTGGAAGAAGAAGCCCCCCCTGGTAATTGAGCTAATAACGAAGACAGGGGGGGGGCGTCCGGAGCAGAATAATAAAATATTTTAAAAAGCCTTGTGTTGTGTGTTTATTAACTTTTACTTTTTGCCTACAGGTGAATGGATAGGGGTACGATGTACCCCATATCCATTCACTTAGGGTGGGGGGCCGGTATCTGGGGGCCCCCTTATTAAAGGGGACTCCCAGATTCCGATAAGCCTCCACCCGCAGACCCCGACAACCAATGGCAAGGGTTGTCGGGAAGAGGTCCTGTCCTCATCAACATGGGGACAGGGTGCTCTGGGGTGGGGGGGCCCGCAGTGCGCCCCCCTGCCCCAGAGCACCCAACCCCCCCATGTTGAGGGCATGCGGCCTGGCACGGCTCAGGAGGGGGGGGGGGGCGCTCGCTCGTCCCCACTCCCTTCCTGGCTGGCCGGGTAGCGTGCTTTGGATACGGGTCTGGTATGGATTGTAGGGGGACCCCCTACGTCAATTTTTCGGTGGAGGGGGGTCTCCTTACAACCCATAACAGACCTAAGGGCCTGGTATGCTCCTGGGGGGAACCCATGCCGGTTTGGAATTTACAAATTGCCGTGGAGTTCTCCCTCGGGAATGCATACCAAATGCCGTCGCTTGAATGGGCCTTTACAAGGTGTGACTAACTTTACACTTTGTAAAAGCAGCCCTAGTTTTACACCAGGCAAACTAACACTTACGGCGAAAAAACTAGGCACAAAAGCTTTGAGGATCGCCCTAAGTGCTAATTTGCATACTAACAGAGGCATTTCGACTCGAAATGCCCCCAGTGGCGGATGCGGTACTGCATCCTAAGATCCGGCAGTGTAAGTCCCTTACAGATGTCGGATCTTCTGCCTAACTTAGGAAAACTGCTTCTGAGGATCAGTTCCAAAGTTAGAACCAGAGATACGACGGCTTACGCCGGAGTATCTCTTCTGTGGATTTGGCCCATAGTGTGCCAGTCTTAGTTTGACAGCCCGATCAAAGCTTGCCTCCTCCGGGGTCCTGTCTGTTACGCTGGGCCTTTCCGTTAAGTTGGGTCTTTCCGCTCCATCATTTTGGACAAGTTCTGTGATCACGTCCATCTTCTTATGGTTGCTGGCTGGTCTGCCACGGTTCTCCAGTAGTCCTTGTAGCTGTCCTTTAAGCGATGGAATTATCCCGCTGCTAGCCACCAATTGTAACGGTCATCACCGTTTACGACCTTCCATCCCATCCAAGACAGCTTATCGACACTCCACAATCAGGCAAACGAACAAGACCCATAAGAATTCCCCCCAGAAACGAGACACACAGCTCTTGTTTGAGGTTCAAAACAGGGAATGAATCTTTATTATCTGCACATGGTAACACATTTCTCTTCAAAATACATCCCTCCCACCCTTGGGAAACAGGGTGGGTTAAATTGTCCAATGACAATGGTGATACAGGTCAGGTGTGTTCAAACTTCTCCTTCAGCAAACAGTCCCAGCAGGGGGGGGGGGGCTGCTGGAGTGATTCCCCCCCTTTCCTCACAGCAAGACACTTGAACATCCCATAATAGGTATGCAGACTGACTACCAAGCTCCAATCCACATAGCCGACTTAATTACCACAATAGACAATGGAATGCAATCACACCCCACCCCTTTCATCACAGCAAGCTTACTAGTATACATCAGCCAACACACAATATATATACAATATCTGACCGCATTAAATGTGACTAGCACAGACCATAGTGGGGTTCTCCTTCACCCTGTGCCCCTAAAGTGACTCCCGTTACACATGGCTTGAGAAAGAGTCGGTGACATAATAGGAGGTCTAGATTTGGGGGCGACCCATAATAAATCTTCCGAGTAAGAGGGGGTAGCCTGTTCTTCCAAACATACCCAATCAGGTCGATCCCCTTGGACGTATACATCCGAAAGTTGAGCCAATCTAGCAGCTTTGTAATACCACAGTAAGTTCGAAAGACCAAAACCACCCTGTTCAGGTAGATTAAAAAGAGAGCGCGAAGAAACACGTGGGTTCTTCTTATTCCAAACAAATTTGGTAATTTTACTCTGAAAGGTTTTTAAATGGTTTGTCTTTATTGGTATTGGGAGTGAACGGAATAGGTACAAAATCCTGGGCAAGAGAGTCATTTTAATGGAACGTATCCTTCCCATCCAACCTATGTTATGTGAACTCCACTCATCTAGATCAGATTCAATTTTTTTATACATGGGAGGATAATTAGCCTGATAAAGATCTTCGAATTTCGAGGTCAGATTAATACCTAAATATTTAATGGACGATGTATTCCAGCTAAAAGTATAATTTTTGCGAATGAGGGAAACCATAGAACCAGAGAGCGACACATTAAGGGCCCTGGATTTAGTAATATTGACTGTAAGGCCTGAAACTTCAGAAAATTCATCCAATAGAGAATATATAGCAGGTAAAGAAGATATTGGGAGGTAATGAATAGTAAAAGATCATCCGCAAATAATGCACATTTGTGTTCTTTCCGGGCACATTTAACCCCCCTGATGTTCGGGTCGTTCCTGATTGCTACAGCTAAAGACTCTATTACAACAGCGAACAGCAGAGGAGACAAAGGACAACCCTGACGAGTACCCCTTTTAATTTTGATAGTCTCTGAGTATATTCCCTGCAGTCGGATTTTGGCCTCAGGCGAAGAGTAAAGAGCAGTTAAAAAACCTAAAATCCTGGGACCAAATCCCCATCGCCGCAAGATTGAAAACATATATGGCCAGGATACCGAATCAAAGGCCTTCTGGAGGTCTATTGACAATAGCATACCTTCCTGTCTATTGTTTCCAATCCAACCAGATTGCAATATTGAAATTAAGTCGACCGCCCACCTGATCTGGTCTGGAGCTTGTCTATTAGGAATAAAACCTACCTGATCTTTATGAATATATTGACCTATGAAGGACGACAGTCTATTAGCCATTATTTTAGTCAAAATGTTTAGGTCATTGTTGATCAAAGATATCGGTCTATAATTCTCAACTAAGCTGGACTCTTTGTCAGGTTTAGGGATCACAGATATGTATGCCATATTAAGTTCACTGCCTATTGGAGTACCTTCGGACAAACCATTGAAAAACCTTGCGAGATAGGGTGCCAAAAGGATCGAAAACTTCTTGTAATAAGGAGATGAAAAGCCATCCGGGCCTGGAGCCTTATTTGTCTTCAACCCCTTTATAACCTCTATAATCTCCTCAACTAATATGGGAGCCTCCATTTCACTACTATGTAAATCCGATAGTCTTGGTAGATCCAAGCCTTCAAGGAATCCTGTCACTCTATTAGGATCACAGCCGCCATCGAAATGATAAAGCTTTGAATAAAAATTTTGAAAGGCTTCCATCACCTTTTGAGGATTTAGAGTAAGAGAACCATCATCTTGTTTAATCTTGGGAATGACCCTAGATCTAAACCTGGGCGAAAGTTTATTAACTAACATCGGACCAATTCTATCCCTCATTCAATAAAATTTTGTCCCGGACCATTTAATAGCTTCATCTGCTTTAACCGTAAGTGCTAGGTTCAGAGCAGTTCTAGCTGAATCTAAATTGGAAGTAGGAAATCCTACAGGGTCTGTTTTATGTTGCAAAACGAAATCAGTAAATTCACGTTCAAGTTTTTCTATTTCCATTTTTTTAAATCTTTTTTGTCTAGCTGCTATCTGTATTAGTTTGCCTCTGATCGTCACCTTGTGAGCTGCCCATAAGATTTCTGGCGAGATCCTGTCTGTATCATTAACTTCAAAATAATCGTTTATGGCCTGTTCAACTTCCATAACTATATTGGGGTCATTTAAAAGAGATTGGTTAAGGGTCCAATGAGAAACCTTCCGGATGGTGTTCACCCTCTTTAATGCCAACTTGACTATGGAATGATCCGACCATGGGACATCTATGATAGAGGAGTGCAGAGCACAAGGGATATGATGAGTGGATAATAATATATGATCTATACGCGAAAACGATTGGTGGGGACTAGAGTAGTGCGTATAATCTTTTGCTGTCGGGTTCAATTCCCTCCAGATATCTGACAATCCGGATTGGTGAATCAGATGGGCAATTTGTGTGCTGGCCCTAATTGGTCTGATCAATTTAGCCGTAGATGGTCCAGATTTATCCAGCCCAGAATCAAAGGCCAAATTGGAGTCACCACCCATAACTATGATCCCCTCCATGAAAGATTGGAGAGTCTCAAACATATGGTAAAAAAAAGATTTCTGTCCCCTATTAGGAGCATAATAGGAAATAAAAGTATATATGCTTCCATCCAATGTACCCTTGACCATAACAAACCTGCCGTCTGGATCAACATATTCCTTAGATAAATTAAAATTGCAGTGTTTGGAGAACGAAATAGCTACTCCCTTGGTTTTATTTTCAGCTTTTGATAAATTAAAACGTTGGAAAATTTTCATGTAAAAACGAGGGGGTGTACCGCTTTAGGAAGTGAGTTTCCTGTAGAAGTACTACATCTACACGAATGGACTTATAGTATTGTAATGCTTTTCTCCTTTTGATCGGAGAATTCAACCCCTGTGTGTTATCGGAAATAACACGAAGGGGAGATGGAGAACTAGCTATACCAGCCATGAGTCAAGATAGTAATGAACCTAAGCAAAATGCCCATCTGGAGTTGGATGGTACCAGAACCAATATCATATGAAAAATAGACATTAGATGGACTGTATAACTGCAGCAATAACCTCATCTCAATATGACCATAAATTGGCAGGTAGGCTAAAAAGGTAAAAAAAACAAGAAAGATAGAGAAAATCATAGAAAAAGAAGAGAAACATAAATTCATCAGGACAAAGTAAAATAATAGAGAGCCAAAAAAATGGCCCTGAATGAGGGGAAGGTGAAGTCCCCCCCCCCCCCTCCCTCAAAAAAATAATATTAGAATAGCCCATAAAAAGGGCTATGAACTCACACCCTAGGACGACCAAACGTCAATCTAAGGAGTGAGTTGAGGCCTAGTGACCCACCACTGGCCTGCTGCCATTGTCTAAAGATAAACATAAGATAAAATAACCATCTAAAAAAGATTCAGCTCGGACATATTTTATACACCAAACGGAAATGACTATTAATGCATTTTTCGCAATAAGAGTGTAGAAAAGGGAAATGAAGATTAAAAAAAAAATATTTTTTGTTCCCTGTCCTTTAAAAATATATATGCCTAAAATGTATACATAAATATACAGATACGAATAGGAACAGAGATACCATTAAATGAAAAAAAAATCAAAAACTTTCCGTTCCCTGTCTTCTAAAAATATACATGTTTAAAATGTATACGTATATATATATATATATATATATATATATATATATATATATATACACACGAGTAGATATAGAGAAACCATTAAATGTTGAAAAAAAAGTCCAAAATTCTTCTCTCTTCCTTTTTCTCTCTTTTTTTCCCCTTTTCGATCCCTGACCTCAGAAAATATATATGCTTAAAATGTATTCGTATATATATTCATACAAATAGGCACAGAGGTACCATTAAATGTTAAAAAAAAAAAAAAAAGGAAAAAAGGAAAAAACTTCTTCTTCCTTTCTTCATCCATTCAGGTAACAGAGTTATCTTTAACCTTCCTGTGCTTGACCTTCGACCATGTAGAAGATGTCAGGCTTATAGGAGTTTGTCTTTTAGCAGAGCCCTGCTGGATCGGTGAAGTGTCCATATCAGGTTCCGTAGAGATTACATTAACCACTTTTCCCCCGGAACATTTGTCAGCCTTAAGACCAGAGGTGTTTTTACAATTTTCCACTGCGCTGCTTTAACTGGTAATTGCGCGGCCATACAATGTTGTACCCAAACAAAATTTGCGTCCTTTTTTTCCCACAAATAGAGCTTTCTTTTGATGGTATTTGATTGCCTCTGCGATTTTTAATGTTTGCGATATAAACGGAAAAAGAGCGAAAATTTTGAGAAAAAATGATATTTTCTACTTTTTGTTATAAGAAAAATCGAACAAACTCAATTTTAGTCATACATTTTGGCCAAAATGTATTCAGCCACATGTCTTTAGTAAAAAAAATGCCAATAAGCGTATATTTATTGGTTTGCGCAAAAGTTATAGCGTCTACAAACTAGGGTACATTTTCTGGAATTTACACAGCTTTTATTTTATGACTGCCTATCTCAATTCTTGAGGTGCTAAAATGGCAGGGCAGTACAAAACCCCCCCAAATGACCCCATTTTGGAAAGTAGACACCCCAAGGAAACTGCTGAGGGGCATATTGAGCCCACTGAATATTTAATTTTTTTGTACCAAGTGATTGAATAATGACAAAAAAAAAAAGAAAAAAGAAATTACAAAAAGTTGTAACTAAATGATATATTGCTCACACATGCCATGGTTATATGTGGAATTGCACCCCAAAATACATTCTGCTGCTTCTCCTGAGTACGGGGATACCACATGTGTGGGACTTTTTGGGAGTCTAGCCGCGTACGGGGCCCCGAAAACCAAGCATCGCCTTCAGGATTTCTAAGGCCCCATACACACCATAGAATCTATCCGCAGATAAATCCCATCAAATGGGTTTCTGCGGATAGATCCTATGGTGTGTACACTCCGTCGGATATTTATCCGCAGATAAATCTCCCCTGGGATGGATTTCCAGCAGATGGATATTTGCTGACATGCTCAACAAATCCATCTGCTGGAATCCATTCCAACGGATGGATCCGCTCGTCTGTACAGACTTACCGGATCCATCCGTCCATAGGGATTCCCCGCACGCGTCGTAATGATTTGACGCATGCGTGGAATTCCTTATATGACAGCGTCGCGCCCGTCGCCGCGTCATAATAGCGGCGACGGCGCGACACGTCATCGGCAGAGGATTTCAGCGCGGATTTCAATGCGATGGTGTGTACACGCCATCGCATAGAAATCTTCTGAAATCCTCGAGAGGATTTATCCGCGGATACGATCCGCTGGACCGTATCTGCGGATAAATCCTCTCGTGTGTATGGGGCCTTAGGGCGCAAATTTTTTTTTTCACTCCTCACTACCTATCACAGTTTTGAAGGCCATAAAATGCCCAAATAGCACAACCCCCCCCCCCCCCCCAAATGACCCCATTTTGGAAAGTAGACACCCCAGGCTATTTGCTGAGAGGCATGTTGAGTCCATGGAATATTTAATATTTTGCCACAAGTTGCGGGAATATGACAATTTTTTTTTTTTTTGCACAAAGTTGTCACTAAATGATATATTGCTCACACATGCCATGGTTATATGTGGAATTGCACCACAAAATACATTCTGCTGCTTCTCCTGAGTACGGGAATACCACATGTGTGGGACTTTTCAGGAGCCTAGCCGCGTACGGGGCCCCGAGAACCAAGCACCGCCTTCAGGATTTCTAAGGGCGCAAATTTTTGATTTCACTCCTCGCTGCCTATCATAGTTTCGGAGGCCATGGAATTCCCAGATGGCACACAACCCCCCCAAATGACCCCATTTTGGAAAGTAGACACCTCAAGCTATTTGCTGAGAGGCATGGTGAGTATTTTACAGCGCTCATTTATTTTTGAAAATTAAGAAAGATATATATATATTTTTTTTCTTCTTTTTTCAATTTTCAAATCTTTGTAACAAAAAGCAAGATCTGCAAAATACTCAACATACCTCTCAGCAAATAGCTTGGGGTGTCTACTTTCCAAAATGGGGTCATTTGGGGGGTTTTGTGCTATCTGGGCATTCCATGGCCTCCGAAACTGTGATTGGCAGTGAGGAGTGAAATCAAAAATGTATGCCCTTAGAAAGCCTGAAGGCGGTGCTTGGTTTTTGGGGTCCTGTACGCTGCTAGGCTCCCAAAAAGTCTCACACATGTGGTATCCCCGTACTCAGGAGAAGCAGCAGAATGTATTTTGGGGTGTAATTCCACATATGCCCATGGCATGTTTGAGCAATATATCATTTAGTGACAACTTTGTGCAAAAAAAATAAAATAAAATAATAATAATTCTCTTTCCTACAACTTGTGTCAAAATATAAAATATTCCATGGACTCGAGATGCCTCTCAGCAAAAAGCTTGGGGTGTCTACTTTCCAAAATGGTGTCATTTGGGGGGGTTTTGAACTGTCCTGGCATTTTATGAACAACATTTAGAAGCTTATGTCACACATCACCCACTCTTCTAACCACTTGAAGAAAAAGCCCTTTCTGACACTGTTTGTTTACATAAAAACATATTATTTTTTTGCAAGAAAGTTAAGTTGAACCCCCAAACATTATATATTATTTTAAAGCAAAGGCCCTACAGATTAAAATGGTGGGTGTTGTATTTGCGCAGCGATTTTTCAAATGCATTTTTTTGGGCAAAAATACATATTTTTTTTATTTTAATGCACTAAAACACACTATATTGCCCAAATGTTTGATGAAATAAAAAAGATGATCTTAGGCCGAGTACATAGATACCAAACACGACATGCTTTAAAATTGCGCACAAATGCGCAGTGGCGACAAACTACATACATTTTTAAAAGCCTTTAAAAGCCTCTACGGGTTACCACATTAGATTTACAGAGGACTTCTACTGCTAAAATTACTGCCCTCGATCTGACCTTCGCGGTGATACCTCACATGCATGGTACAATTGCTGTTTACATATGACGCCAGACTGACACTTACGTTTGACTTTGCGCGAGAGCAGGGGGGGACAGGGGTGCTTTTTTTTTTTTATTATTTCATTTTCTTTTTTAATTTTATTTTAAACTGTTTCTTACTTTTTTTATTATTTTTATAATTTTTATTGTTATCTTAGGGCATGTAAATATCCCCTATGATAGCAATAGTTAGTGACAGGTACTCTTTTTTGAAAAAATTGGGGTCTATTAGACCCTAGATCTCTCCTCTGCCCTTAAAGCATCTGACCACACCAAGATCGGTGTGATAAAATGTTTTTCCACTTTCCCAATGGCCCGGTTTATATCCGGGGAGGGGACATTCCCTCCCACTGCTTGTAAAAGCAGTTTAGAGGCTATATAGCCACTAGGATTGCTTTTACATGAAAGCCAACCGCTGACTGAAAAGAATGATACCAAGATGATACCTGAACCCGCAGGCATCATTCTGGTATAACCATTCAAAGTCCAGCAACTTACCATACGTTGATGGTTCTTGTTGGACATGTATTGTAATCTTTTTTTTTTTCATGCAGCCTGTTAGCTGAACGAAAAAAAAAGATTGATCGGTGGGTATGCCCACCATTAGAATACCTCCCTTCATCCACCCACTTCTAATGATGGGCATACATGCACCATTTATATATGCCGAAGCATGGGGGCATCCTCCCACAAAAAAGTTATGCCGCTCACACACGTATGTACGCCGCATAAAAAGTTATGGCGCATACACACGGTCGGACTTTTCCACGGGCAAGCTTCCGACGGAATTTCGACCGTATGTACGCGGCATTAGGAGCAAAATCGCTCCTCCGCCCCTAATGCCCCCATGCTTCGGCATATATGCTCTTTTTTTAACTGTGGTGGTGAAATCACCTCCCACAGTGTTGGAGTCGCGGCATTATGTATCGTGGGAGCAAACGCTGTTGCTGTCACGCTAAATAAATCCGTGCTGCAACTGAATGGCGTACCTGCTAAGCAAATGATGGTTAACATTATAACAAAGTAACATTACATTTTAACATTAAGATCTTACCATACCATACCTGCAAAGCAAATACCAAAAAAATAAAAACAGTAAAAAATAAAACATTTTTTAACGCAACCTGTGCCTAAAAAATATACATGCCGAAGCATGGGGGCATCCTCCCGCATAAAAAGTTATGCCGCGTACACACGGTCGAACTTTTCCACGGGCAAGCCTCCGTCGGAATTTTGACCGTATGTACGCGGCATTAGGAGCAAAATCGCTCCTCCGCCCCTAATACCCCCATGCTTCGGCATATATGCTCTTTTTTTAACTGTGGTGGTGAAATCACCTCCTACAGCGTTGGAGTCACAGCTTTATAAATCGTGGGAGCAAACGCTGTTGCTGTCACGCTAAATAAATCCGCGATGCAACTGAATGGCGTACCTGCTAAGCAAATGATGGTTAACAATAAAACAAACATTACAGTATAACATACCATACCTGCAAAGCAAATACAATAAAACATTGTAAAAATAGAGAGAATAGATATAGAACAATAGTGAGTGGACAGTAGAGAGTGAACATAAGAGAACAATAAAGAGAGGAGAAAAATGCAACCACAACTATTTTTGGATTTTTTATTTTATATTTTTTTTGTGTTTTTGTGTGAGTTTTTTTATTTATTTTTTTCACTTTTTTTCACTTTTATAAAAACTGTAAGAAAACTGAACGTTGCAGATTATGGTCTCTCAAAATGTGATGGCCATCACATATTCCGAGACCCTGTGTTGGTGTGCCTAGGACTGTGTGGTGCTGTACCCTACGCTAAAACTCAACTAGTGTGTGGTAGCATTTGAAACATACACCAATGCAGAGACCAGGTTGGTCAGGACAGTCGGGACAATAAAAGCGGGTGTCACGCCTAAATCCGAGTTTGCTGCAGACACGACATCTTTTTTGGCGTTTTTTTTGGGTAGGGGTACCAGGGAGGACAAAAGGAAAATGCCTCTCATATAGCCGGCTCACTGCATTTGCGTTGGGAAGGTGGGGCACAGCACCATCTGGAAACAGAAGGGCTTCGACGATCTCTTCCTGGAATTTTAGGAAGGATCCAGTCCGTCCTGAAGCTCTGTATAGCACATGAGCGTTCAGCAAAGCCAATTGAAACAAATAAACAGACACTTTTTTGTACTAGCGTTTGTACCTCCGGGCAATTAGGTATGGCGCCAACAACTGGTCATTGAGGTCCACCCCTCCCATGTTAAGGTTGTACTCGTGGATACAGAGGGGTTTCTCCACAACACCAGCCGCCGTAGGAATTTGGACTGCCGTGTCTGCGTGAAGCGTGGACAGAACGAAAACATTCCGTGAATCCTTCCACTTCACTGCTAACAAATTATTACACTGTAAGCAGGCTCTCTACCCCCGACTAAGACGAGATTCTACAAGCCGTTGGGGGAAGCCCCGGCGATTAGGTCGCACGGTGCCACATGCGCCAATTCCATAATCAAAAAGGTGACTAAAAAGTGGCACGCTTGTGTAATAATTGTCCACGTACAAGTGGTACCCCTTTTCCGAATAAGGGTGACACCAATTCCCACACTATCCTACCAGCGCTCCCTATGTAATCTGGGCAATTCTCCGGCTCTACTCTACGTGACTGTCTTTTCCCTCGTAAACCATAAAGCTAGATGTATAGCTTGTTGCCCTGTCACAAAGCTTATACATCTTGACCCCGTATCTGGCACGCTTGCTGGGAAGGTATTGTTTGAATGACAAGCGGCCAGAAAACTTAATCAGGGACTCATCAACGCAGACAAATTGATGGGGATTATACAAGGCTGCAAACCGTTCGTTGAGGTGGTTTACGAGGGGCCGAATTTTGTAGAGCCGATCGAATCCAGGGTCTCCCTGAGGACGACAGAGTTCATTGTCACTAAAATGCATGAACCGCAAGATCTGCTCGTATCGTGTCCTGGCCATGGAGGCAGAGAAAATGGGCATATGGTGAACTGGGTGCGTGGACCAATACATCCGCAGCTCACTCTTTTTAGTAATGCCCATGATGAGGGAAAGGCCCAGAAAGATCTTAAATTCGGAAACCGTAATTGGCTTCCAATCTCTGGCAAGGGACAGCTGGGGATTAGCGGCGATGAATTGACCAGCATACAAATTGCTTTGGTCCACAATAGATCTATAGAGATCTTCGGTGAAAAACAGCGAATAAAAATCCAGTGACGTAAAATCAACTGTATTCACCTGAATTCCAGGTTGGCCAGTGAATGGGGGAAGTACAGGTGCTGCAGAAGTGGTGGGTACCCAATCAGGATTGGCGAATGCAGCAGTAAGGGCACTATGGGGACGGGCCTGTCTTTGTCGTCTTCTTCTTGGTGGCAGCGGGACACTACTCGTGCTTGCCACCTCTCCAGCTTGAACTGCACTTATGGGACTCGCCACATCACCAAGTGTTACTGCAGTGCTGGATGTATGACCAGGATGTACTAGGCCGCTGGTGCTTGCCAGTTCACCAGAAGGAATAGCGGCGCTAGTAATTCTCTCCTCCATACGAGAGCCCTGCGGTTCTTGCACCTCAGCGACAGCAGAAGATCGGGGTCTGGTATGCCTGACCCTAGCAGGGACCACAACTCCGTCGTCAGAGCTATCTGTCAGGGAGCCACTGTCGTCTACAGGATCGTATTCTGAGCAAGAATTTGACAGATGCGTGACCTCCTCATCACTATCTGTCAGGCTCATAAACAAGTAGGCCTCTTCATCACTGTACCATCGATTTGCCATTTTGGGCTCTAAATTTAGGGGTACGGTGGTGAGATTCACAGACAAAAAAGCACCTGACCTGTTAGCGACTGAGTCAAGCGCTACCAAAAAAACTGTTAGCGATCGCAGAGATCAGGCCTGACTCTGCGAATGCTGCAGTTATGTGTTTTTGTGTTTTGTGTCAGTGATCGATCAATCGATACTGCACTTCGGTGGGCTGGGCTGGGCGAAGGGGCTAAGCGCAGGTGCTAGCAGGTATCTGGGCTGATCCCGCTAACCATGCGTTTTTGGGAACTCTAAACTGCAGGGGATGCTAGTATAGATCTGATCAGATCAGGTATCGATCCGTTCAGATACTATACCACTAAAGGGAGGCGTATGGTGCGTGCGTGGGTGTTAACGTTATTGGCACTAATCTGATGCTGCCTGGGGCGACGCAGACCCTATCTGGCGCTAAAACTAAACTTTGATCACCCGCCGGGCGATCAGGGGGTTAAAACTTTATTGCAAAAAATATGGCGGGTGCCTTGATGCTATAAAAAATGAACTAGCTAAACTGCGTCACCCGTGACACTTATACTGTGATCACTGGTGACAGGGGGTAATGAAGGGGTTAAACCTTTATTGGGGGGGTTAGGGGGGGTCCCTAGACTTTTTAGGGCCTAAGACTAATTACCCTAACAATTATTTTTGTCACTAATGACACTAGTACAGCGATCAAAAAAAAATCTGATCGCTGTACTGGGTGACACAGTGACAGGCAGTGAAGGGGTTAATTTGGGGGGTGATCGGGGGGTGAATTGTGTGCCTACGTGACCTGGTGTCAGTGTAGTGTTGTGCAACTCACGTTTTAGATGCTCTCTCCCTCTCGGTCTGGAACGAAAAGACCGACACGAGGGAGAGAGCAGTACTTCCCCTGCCAATGTTTACAAAACATTGCCAGGGGAAAACAACCATTGGTTAGAGTGATCACCAGGTCCAGGCCAGATTTTATTGGCCTGGACCTGGTGATTGATCAGTTTTGCAACAAATCTGATCATCGGGAACGGCGGGGGGGCGCGCATGCGCGCCGCCTTGCCGTTCACGCGCCAGACGTTATACTACGTGCTCTCGCCTAGGAGAGCCAACTTGTTGACGTAAAACGGCGGTGCGCGGTCGGGAAGTAGTTAAGACTCATCAGTAGACGTTCACCTTCCTGAAAGTTATGGACTGCATAGTGGTCGCTTTTATAAGAAAACTTCAGTGCAAAAGGAAATGCCCATTTATATCTTATCTCTTTCTTCAGGAGGGCTGACAATAAAGGCTTCATTGATCTTCTCTTTTGAATCGTATAAGGAGAAATATCTGAAAAGATTTGAATAATGGTACCTTGGTAGGTCAGTTGTTCACGTTGGCGAGAGCTTTTCATTATCTCATCCTTCGTAGAGTAATAATGTGGTTTAACCACTATATCTCTAGGTAAGCCATCCTTCCTCAATGGTCCCAAAGACCTATGTGCACGGTCCAAATCCAGTTTATGAGCCGAAATAGATGGTAATAAAATTTTAATAATGTCCTGTACTGCATAGGTAACATCAATAATAGATTCAGGCAGGCCTCTGATCCTAAAATTACCCCTCCGAGATCTATTCTCAAGTTCATCGATCCTAGCTTGCGCTATGTCCAGTTGTTCCTGCATGTATTGTAAGTGATCGGCGTTCTGAGCCGTTTTAGCAATATTAACATCCAAATTATGTTCAATAGTTTCAATTCTTGAACCCAGGCTTTGAAAGTCAGCTCTAATTTCTCCAGTTATTCTTTCAGCATTTTGTGCTAAGCCTCTGTCAAGCATTTCAGATATTCTAGCATACATGTCTGTGTCCTTATTAGTTGAATTACATGAGGGAACCAACACAGACGTCAGTTGATTAGATTCCACAGGGATCGGTTCCTGAGGTAAAGTGTGATGCATTACAGGGGACACAGAATCCATATGTGATGGAGTCCCATTAGCTGCACATTGAGCATACGTTTGAGGTACTGTGGTCATTTTGAGAAGTTCCCTTGTCACAGCAGGTTGCTTATTATTTTCTTTGCCCTTTTTTTTATTATTCTTATAGGATTTAACAGTCATGTGTTAATGACTTAGGGCCAGATTCACAAAAGGGATACGACGGCGTATCTGCTGATACGCCGTCATATCCCTGTTTCTATCTATGCGACTGATTCATAGAATCAGTTACGCATAGATATCCCTAAGATCCGACAGGTGTAATTGTTTTACACTGTCGGATCTTAGGATGCAGTACCGCGGCCGCCGCTGGGGGGAGTTTGCGTCGTAAACCAGCGTCGGGTATGCAAATTAGGAGTTACGGCTGATCCACGACGGTTTTTCGGGTTCGCTACGTCGCCACTAGTATAGTTTCCCGTCGCAAAGTTACACATTTTTTTTTCACTTTTTTTCACTTTTATAAAAACTGTAAGAAAACTGAACGTTGCAGATTATGGTCTCTCAAAATGTGATGGCCATCACATATTCCGAGACCCTGTGTTGGTGTGCCTAGGACTGTGTGGTGCTGTACCCTACGCTAAAACTCAACTAGTGTGTGGTAGCGTTTGAAACATACACCAATGCAGAGACCAGGTTGGTCAGGACAGTCGGGACAATAAAAGTGGGTGTCACGCCTAAATCCGAGTTTGCTGCAGACACGACATCTTTTTTGGCGTTTTTTTGGGTAGGGGTACCAGGGAGGACAAAAGGAAAATGCCTCTCATACAGCCGGCTCACTGCATTTGCGTTGGGAAGGTGGGGCACAGCACCATCTGGAAACAGAAGGGCTTCGACGATCTCTTCCTGGAATTTTAGGAAGGATCCAGTCCGTCCTGAAGCTCTGTATAGCACATGAGCGTTCAGCAAGGCCAATTGAAACAAATAAACTGACACTTTTTTGTACTAGCGTTTGGACCTCCGGGCAATTAGGTACGGCGCCAACAACTGGTCATTGAGGTCCACCCCTCCCATGTTAAGGTTGTACTCGTGGATACAGAGGGGTTTCTCCACAACACCAGCCGCCGTAGGAATTTGGACTGCCGTGTCTGCGTGAAGCGTGGACAGAACGAAAACATTCCGTGAATCCCTCCACTTCACTGCTAACAAATTATTACACTGTAAGCAGGCTCTCTACCCCCGACTAAGACGAGACTCTACAAGCCGTTGGGGGAAGCCCCGGCGATTAGGTCGCACGGTGCCACATGCGCCAATTCCATAATCAAAAAGGTGACTAAAAAGTGGAGTTCGCGTCGTAAACCAGCGTCGGGTATGCAAATTAGGAGTTACGGCCGATCCACGACGGTTTTTCGCGTTCGCTACGTCGCCACTAGTATAGTTTCCCGTCGCAAAGTTACTTTTTTTTTGGTGCCTTAACTTTAGTCAGCAAGTGTATTGCTGTCTAAAGTATGTCCGTCGTTCCCGCATCGAAATTTAAAAATCAACGTAGTTTGCGTAAGCCGTCCGGGAATACGGAAGTACGCTACGCGCGTCGCCGTTCAAAAAAATGACGTCACGGCGCGCAAAGCACGGCGGGAGTTAGGAAACGGAGCATGCTGTCATGAAATACCTCAGCCACCAGATGGCGCTAGCGGCACATCGGCGCGCGCGGGGCACACGCAATCGCGGCAACGGCGCGCACGGGCACGCGCACCGGCGGCAACGGCGCGCACGGGCACGCGCACCGGCGGCAACGGCGCACGGGCACGTGCAAACGGCAATTCGGCGCCAAAACAAGGTACTTAAGGCGTCCTGGGAGTCTGGCCCCTTGCTGTCCGGTCTGAAGTGTTTCCTGAACCTGCCAGTACCTGTTACCCCTGCTTGAATCCTAATCCTGATACCCGGCTTGTTCCTGTTGATCCTGTCTTCCGCCTGCCCTGACCTTTTGGCTTGCTCCGACCATCCCTCTGCCTCATCCCTGGTACTCTGCCGCCCGCCTGTTACTGACCCGGCTTGACGACCCCTCTACCATCCTGACCTCCCTGCGCCTGATCGGCTGGTCCAGCTTCTCTCCGGCTTCTGGGACTTGCACTGTCTTCTGGGACTTGTTGCTGCTTGATCTTCCAGACCTCTTCCCACCGGTCTGCTACTTGCCAGGCTGCACCTGCCTTCCAGAGACTCCATCAGATCCTGCAGAAGCGACCAACAGCCCCTGCATCAGCGTCTCTCCAGGCGCTTGTGCGACTCTGCATTTCCGTTCCTCCTGTCTACTCTATCAGGGGTCCCGGAATCAGAGGAGTAACGGCTGCCACTTCCTGCACGTCGGGCTCACCCTCTGAGGTACGTGACAGTACCGGACAGCCATGTCCGAGCCCGCGCAGGGAGTGGATCCTATGCAGGAACTTTGCCGCCATCTTGAGGGACTGACCCAGGCCGTCCGAACCTTACAAGAAGGCTACACGCGTTTGGAGAATCGTGTCCAGGCTCTATCTACTCCCACCACCGCTGCAGCGGCTTCTGGGGCATCTGCTTCCCCATCCGTGATCATGCTACCGCCCGAACCCAAAGTCCCTATGCCCGAGAGGTTCGCGGGTGAACGTAGTAGATACCGGGCCTTCCGCAATGCTTGCGAACTGTACTTTGCTCTGCAGCCACGGACCTTTTCGTTAGAAGCCACTAAAGTGGGTTTCGCCATCTCACTGCTGTCTGGCGAACCGCAAGCTTGGGCCCATCGCCTCCTGGAAAACAAAGATCCATCACTTGACAATGTTACTACCTTTTTCCAAGCCATGTCTCTGCTGTATGAGGACCCTCACCAGGCCGCCTCCGCGGAGGCCGCTTTGCACGCCCTGCAACAGGGTCGCAGACCAGCAGAGGACTATGTGTCCGAGTTTCGCAGATGGAGCTCAGACACAACCTGGAATGACTCGGCCCTCTGCTACCAATTCCGCCTTGGTCTTTCTGAGCCACTGAAGGACGAACTGGCCCGGGTAGGAGTTCCAGGGACCCTGGAGGCATTAATTAACCTGACCATCCAGATCGATCGGCGCCTGAGGGAGCGCCGAACGGAAAGGACCACTACCCCATCTCGTCCGGTCTGGATGCTGCCACGGGTGCCTCCCGTTTCCAGTATAGTTCCTCCGGTTCCTTCAGCCTCATCTATTCCTGACACCTCAGAGCCCATGCAGTTGGGTCTCCTCCGTCCTTCCCTGACGCCCGAAGAACGACAACGCCGCAGGGTCAACAACTTATGCCTGTATTGCGGAGAGGCCGGGCACTACGTGAGGACCTGTCCTGCCAAACTTCGTAAGTGTCTGTCCATGTCTTCCGTTCACCTACCTGTTCTGCCAAGTAATTCCGCTCATCTGGCTATTCCTATTCTCTTCCAGCTTCCAGGAGAGTCCATCCAAGTCAGCGCTATAATTGACTCAGGGGCCTGCAGCTGCTTTTTGGACCAGTCTTTCGCCATCAAGCATCGGATCCCTCTTCGTCCCAGGACTACTGGACTCTCTGTTTACCTAGCGGATGGCTCGGTGCTAAAATCCGGACCAGTCACCCGAGAAACCCAGCCTCTACCCACCACCATTGCTGAAAATCACCATGAATTGCTATGCCTAGATGTGATTCACTCTCCCCTGTTTCCTGTCATACTGGGGGTACCATGGCTTCAAATTCACAACCCGCAGATTGACTGGACCACGGGCAAGGTCAGCTTCGGTTCTCTGTTCTGCCGACAGCACTGCTTACAAGTGTCACCTCCTCCTCTGCCTTTACTTTGTATGGACTTCGACATCGAGACCCGTCAATCTGTTCCAGAAGCTTACCACGACTACCTGGATGTTTTCAGCAAGAAGGGGGCTGAGACCCTTCCACCACACAGGGCCTACGATTGCCCCATTGAACTCCTTCCAGGTGCTGAAGTTCCCTTCGGAAGGATCTTTCCCTTAACAGGACTTGAACTAGAGACTTTAAAAACATACATCGATGAAAGTCTGAGGAAGGGGTTCATCCGCCCATCCACATCACCCGCGGGAGCAGGCATCTTTTTTGTGGAAAAAAAAGACCATTCCCTTCGCCCTTGTGTGGACTATCGGGAACTTAATAAGATAACAATTAAGAACCGGTACCCTCTCCCCTTGGTGCCTGAACTGTTTCAACGTCTTGGGTCCGCGGTTGTCTTTACCAAACTAGACCTCCGTGGGGCCTACAACTTAGTCCGCATACGTGAAGGGGATGAGTGGAAAACCGCTTTTCGTACCCGTTTCGGGCACTTCGAATATTTAGTCATGCCCTTCGGGCTCTGTAACGCCCCAGCAACGTTCCAACACTTCGTGAATGACATTTTTAGAGACTACCTGGACCTCTTTGTCATCATTTATCTGGACGATATCCTGATCTTCTCCCCTTCTCTGGAAAAACACCGGCTACACGTCAGGAATGTACTTGAGCGTCTCCGAACCCACGGACTGTATGCCAAACCCGATAAATGCGAGTTCGAACGCTCAAGTATACAGTTCCTGGGGCTTATAATTTCCATAAAAGGCGTTGAGATGGACCCCCAGAAGGTCTCAGCGATTCTCGACTGGCCAGCACCTACGGACCGAAAGGGCGTTCAGCGATTTGTCGGCTTCTCAAATTTTTATAGGAAATTCATCAGAGCTTTCTCCAGCATCATTGCTCCTATAACGGATTTGACCAAACAGACTGCTCGTTTCCGCTGGACTACAGAAGCCCAAACAGCCTTTGAAACCCTGAAGAACTTGTTTACTTCGGCATCCATTCTCAGACACCCCGACGCGAGTTTGCCATACATTCTTGAGGTGGATGCGTCTGAAACCGCGGTTGGGGCAGTTCTTTCGCAGAGACAGGGCCCCAAGGCTCTGTTACACCCCGTTGCTTACTTCTCCCGTAAGTTGTCTGAAGCAGAAAGAAATTATGACGTCGGGGACCGAGAGTTGTTGGCAATAAAGGCCGCTCTGGAGGAGTGGCGTTACCTCCTGGAGGGCGCAGCGCACCCAATTTTAATTTACACTGACCACAAGAATCTCGAGTACCTGAAGGTGGCCAAGAGACTTAAACCACGCCAGGCCAGATGGGCACTTTTTTTTACGAGATTCTCTTTTCATATCACATACAGGCCAGGGTCAAAAAACACCAAGCCGGATGCTCTTTCCCGCATGTACGGAGATTCAGGGTCTCTCAGTCCCCCTGACACCATCTTGTCATCTGGGAACTTTCTATTGTTACAAAGGGACTTATTACCGCAAATCAGGCAAGCCTCTGCTGGAATTTTCCCTTTATCTGGTTCGGAGCTGCAGTCCAGGGACGGTTTGCTATGGCATCAGGACAAGATCTTCGTGCCCGAGAGTCTACGAATTGATGTTCTGAGCTCTTGTCACGATCATGAGTTGGCCGGTCACTTTGGGATACAAAAAACCTCGGAACTTTTGCAACGCACCTTTTGGTGGCCTCAACTTCTGAAGGACTGCAAGGACTATGTGGAGTCTTGCACCACGTGCATTCGCAACAAGGGAAGCAAGCTTAGAGCCTGGGGACTCCTTAAACCGTTATCAGTGCCAGAGAGACCATGGAGAATGATCTCCATGGATTTCATTGTGGAACTTCCCCCATCAGAAGGCTTCACCACTATCTTTGTGGTCGTGGACAGGCTCTCAAAGATGGCACACTTTGTCCCTTTGAAGGGCACACCCTCTGCCCCGGAAACAGCCAAAGTTTTCATCAGGGAAATTGTTAGGCTTCACGGCGTCCCAGCGGACATCGTGTCCGATCGGGGGGTGCAGTTCACGTCTAGGTTCTGGAGGGCACTCTGCAGTAGTCTCAAAATCGGTCTCTCCTTTTCATCAGCATACCACCCACAGTCAAATGGGCAGACGGAGAGAACAAATCAAACTCTTGAGCAGTATCTCCGCTGCTTCTCCTCGTTCTCTCAAGAAGATTGGGTGTCCCTGCTGCCCTTAGCGGAATTCGCTTACAATAATTCTATTCACTCCGCCACCAAACAGTCACCCTTTTATGCCAACTACGGGTTTCATCCTCTGTTCCTGTCTAATTCTATTCCGGAGAGTACGGTACCCGCTGTCCAGGATACTCTAAACTTTTTCAACACAAATAACAGGATCCTGCAGGAGACAATGACTAAGACACAGGAACGCAATAAAGAGATCTTTGACAGGGGAAGAAGAGGAGAACTCAATCTGGAACCTGGAACCAAAGTTTATTTGTCCACTCTGAATCTAAGACTTGCATGTCCCACGAAGAAGCTAGGCCCTAAATTTGTGGGCCCCTTCTCTGTTAAAAGAAAGATAAATGAGGTAGCCTACGAACTTGATTTACCAGAAACCTTTCGAATTCATCCAGTCTTCCATGTTGCTTTGCTCAAGCCGGATGTTCCCAATCCCTTTCCTGAACGAGATACTGGTCCCCCAGAACCGGTATTAGTCAATGGGGAAGAAGAATTTGAGGTAGAATCCATCCTTGATTGCAGGAGGAGACGCAACCAAATTCAGTTCCTCGTTAAATGGAAGGGGTATGGGCCCGAGGAGAATTCATGGGAACCAGAGGACAACATACATGCTGAGAGACTAATCCAATCATTTAAGGACTCGCATCCACTGGAGATGTCTCGATTGGGCATCCGGAGGCTGCCCATTGGAGGGGGGCAATGTCATGAAATACCTCAGCCACCAGATGGCGCTAGCGGCACATCGGCGCGCGCGGGGCACACGCAATCGCGGCAACGGCGCGCACGGGCACGCGCACCGGCGGCAACGGCGCGCACGGGCACGCGCACCGGCGGCAACGGCGCACGGGCACGTGCAAACGGCAATTCGGCGCCAAAACAAGGTACTTAAGGCGTCCTGGGAGTCTGGCCCCTTGCTGTCCGGTCTGAAGTGTTTCCTGAACCTGCCAGTACCTGTTACCCCTGCTTGAATCCTAATCCTGATACCCGGCTTGTTCCTGTTGATCCTGTCTTCCGCCTGCCCTGACCTTTTGGCTTGCTCCGACCATCCCTCTGCCTCATCCCTGGTACTCTGCCGCCCGCCTGTTACTGACCCGGCTTGACGACCCCTCTACCATCCTGACCTCCCTGCGCCTGATCGGCTGGTCCAGCTTCTCTCCGGCTTCTGGGACTTGCACTGTCTTCTGGGACTTGTTGCTGCTTGATCTTCCAGACCTCTTCCCACCGGTCTGCTACTTGCCAGGCTGCACCTGCCTTCCAGAGACTCCATCAGATCCTGCAGAAGCGACCAACAGCCCCTGCATCAGCGTCTCTCCAGGCGCTTGTGCGACTCTGCATTTCCGTTCCTCCTGTCTACTCTATCAGGGGTCCCGGAATCAGAGGAGTAACGGCTGCCACTTCCTGCACGTCGGGCTCACCCTCTGAGGTACGTGACACATGCGCAGTAGGTCCGGCGCGGTAGCGCACCTAATTTAAATGGGACTCGCCCCATTCGATTGGGCATGCCTTGCGCCGGACGGGTTTAGGATACACCGCCGCAAATTTCCAGGTAAGTGCTTTGTGGATCGGGCACTAACTTGGAAAAATTGCGGCGGTGTAACTTAAACCAGTTACGTTACGCTGCGCCCGGGCTATGAGAATCTTGCCCTTAGTGTATTTTCTGCAGAATGGCAATATGGTAATGTTCAGTTTTCATACATATCAAGCTAGTATCTTCAAATCATGAAAAGTCATTATGATTTTATCCCATGACAGTGGTCATTTTATTAAGCCTCCATCTTAGCAGCGCTCAGGAACGCACCACCATTTCTCAAATGCAAATTTTGAGGTATAATAATCAGCCGTGAGGTGAAAAATCATCATAGTCAGAGGGCCTAAGGAGTATTACAGCTGCTGACTCTCACCTTTGTCACTCCCAGTATCCTTTTCTTACAAAGCTCTGTTGCTGGATAGTGGGTCTTCCTCCTAATACACAATATCAGGATTTATGCTATTAATAGGGCCTGGCTTCAGACTCGGAGCCTCCTTCAGCTGCGGTATCACAATACAGACAGTAATGTCTCACAGGCCTCAAAATGGCGCCGGCGGATCTCCAACAAGAAAGGGAGAATCTCGCCGCCTAACGCCGTTCAGGTGTCTGCCCTGGGTTACCTTCGTGGAGCGGTGTATCCCGGGCACATACAGGAGGATTAGCCCTGCAGTCCGTTCCGCGATCCGCACTTGAGTGCGGTGGTTTCCGAGGCCTCGTAGGCCTCAAAATGGCGATGGCGTCGCAATAAATAGCGGAGGTTCCGGTCCTCAGAGAGGAGCGAGTAAACCGTTTGGTCTGCCAAAAAAGGTACGGGGCTGATCAGCAAGTATCCCGGAGACAGGATGGGGGGTTTTTGGGCATGAAAAGCCAAAACCGACAAGGGATGGCAGTAGATTACAATCTGCCTGTCGGAGCTCAGTCAGAGAACCGATTGTTAATTTTTCTAGTTCACATTGTTAGCCACATTATTGCCAAACATGTAAAAAAATTGTTCAAATACAACATCAATTATTCCCAGACTAGCAGTTGAGGTGCCACTATAAATCATGTTGACACCTTGCCAAATTATTGAGGTCAACACCAGTGACCTCTCTGTAAGGCTACTGCCAGTAAGAATTAGTGTTATTAGTTGTTGTTGATTTTTTTGGTTTATGTCCACCAAATTTGACGTGACTTCTTTGTGGGTTAAGTGGGCCAAAAATGTGACACTGCTTTGGGGGGATAATTTAGAGAGAAAACAACCCAATGTCTGTGCTTGAACCAATTTAGAGTTAAGTTATTAAAACCAAGAAATATAAAAATATTCTTTAGCTGAATCAGAAAAGGAAAAAAACAATGTTTCCGCCTAGGTTTTGAGTGTGTTCCTTTTTCATATATGCACTTACTGTTTGTTTGAACATTGTCATCAGGACAGAAACTATGGAGACATCTTAATAATTAAGGGTCAGAGAGCAGGAGAAAGTACACAGAAGTTTAAATGCATTTTTCCTCTGACTAAAAACTTTCCTCAAACTAAACAAAAATTTTTTCTCAGTGAACCTTTTAAACAAAAATCTGTGTAAAACTATAATCAGCTGGAGATCTGTCAGATTACTCTGAACACTTTTGATTCTTGCTGAGGATAAAAGTTGCTAGGCATTATCAGCAGGGGAGGAATAAACGTTCTGGGTGAACTATGTGTAAAACAAATATTATCAAAATATAGGAGCTGTGTTGTCTACTGCGGCTGTCACTTGAACGGGTGAATAGGTGAACAGGAACAAAACAATCAAGTTATGCAGTGTAAATAAAACTCAGCCATCATTTTTTTTTATTAGTTATTGCTGTGAATCTTTGTTAGTCAAGCATTAAATGTGTGCAATAACTATTTTTATGACATTACTTAATTTAACAAGATTATATGGTTAGGGTATGCATCAAGCATCAAGTATGAATCGCTTGCCTCAATGTACAAGCTCTACTTATTGGAAAAGTATGCTGTGAAGAAATTTAGACTCAAATAATAATTGTAACTAGAAATTTTTGTTTTTCAAAGATAAAAAACTATACTCCTTTAATAAAACCACTTTTTAGTATTACATAAAATCTAGTTTTGTATACTTGAAACAAACAGGGCTTTTTCTCATTTTTCTAGCTATGGGAGCAGTGCTGCGATTTCACACTCTCCACCTTGTCCATTTAGAGAATACTGTAAGGGATGCCTACTCAGAAAAACTAGCTGCCAGAGATGGAGAAGAAGCCAGAGGTGTGTCAGCTGTCCCTTGTGCACCCCAACAGGTACCATCAGTGTGTGCTGCACTTGTGCTCTGTAGTTTGCACCTAAAGCTACTTGGTGTGTACTGCACTTGTGCTCTGTAGTTTGCACCTAAACCTACTTGGTGTGTACTGCACGTGTGCTCTGTAGTTTGCACATAAAGCTACTTGGTGTGTACTGCACGTGTGCTCTGCAGTTTGCACATAAAGCTACTTGGTGTGTACTGCACATGTGCTCTGTAGTTTGCACATAAAGCTACTTGGTGTGTACTGCACGTGTGCTCTGTAGTTTGCACCTAAAGCTACTTGGTGTGTACTGCACTTGTGCTCTGTAGTTTGCACCTAAACCTACTTGGTGTGTACTGCACGTGTGCTCTGAAGTTTGAACATAAAGCTACTTGGTTTGTACTGCACATGTGCAATATTCCTTTAAATTTCATACCGGGGGGGGGGTGTCTATAGTATGCTTGTAAAGTATCACATTTTTCCCATGTTTAGAGAAGTCCCTTTACTGCAAAATGACATTTCTAAAGCAAAAAAGTCATATAATGAATTGTCGGGTCCCGCAATACAGATAAAAGTCATTGAAAAAAATGGCATGGGTTCCCCCCAGTCCATTAATTGGCCCTTTGAGTCTGGTATGAATATTAAAGGGTTTGTAAAGGAATTTTTTTTTTATCTTAATAGCTTCCTTTACCTTAATGCAGTGCTGTTTGCATGTCCTCATTGTTCGTTTTTGCTCTCAAGTTGCTGTAATTCTTCTCTGATCTCCACACTTCCTGGTTGTCTGTTTTCTGATAACCACAGTACTGGGAGCTTTCTCTCTGTGGTCACTAATCAAGGAGGTGTGATTACTGTGTGTCTAAAACCCCTCAGCACCAATCAGTTTAGTATTTCAAACCATCACTGCCCTGTATTAGCTCTGTGGCTCTGTACATCACAGAAGCAGGAAAAAACATGCAAATACGAAACTAGAAACTGCAGGTACATTATATGATTGATTTTTATCTATTTTTAATCATTTTTAAAATTAATCAGTTAACAATTATGTCTCTATACCCTGTAAACAGTAATTTCAGCAAAAAAAATAATTTTACTTTACAACTCCTTTAAGGGGAACCACGAACCATAATTAAAAAAAAATGCACGGGGGTCTCCCCAAATTCCATACCAGGCCCTTCAGTATGGATATTCAGGGGAACCCTGCACAAATTTAAAAAAAATGCTGTAGGGGTCCCCCTCAAAGTCCATACCAGGCCCTTCAGTTCTGGTATAGTTCTGGTATAGATTTTAAGGGGAATCCTGTGCCAAAATGAAAAAAAAAATGGCATGGGGTTCCCCCCAAAAATCCATATTAGAACCTTATCCGAGCACGCAACCTGGCGGTCCTGGGTCTTCCCCCTGCCTAGTGCCCCCAATAGCATGCTTTGGGGCACTCAAGCTGTGCTCTTGTAAATGAACATTGTCTATTCACACACAGAAGGAGGCTCATCCCCCTCCTCATTGGCTCACTTTCTGTTATCCCAGCTGCTGTGTGAGCCAATGAGGAGAGAGATCTTTACTGCATCTGAGCACCACAAACCAAAAACACTACTTTATTCATTTTTAATATTCAAAGCAAACTGCCCCACTGGATGTCTCTATAAAGCAAAGGCTTTATTTTGTTGCAAAATCACTTTGAAAAATAACCCCTTAGCATTTCTGGCCATGGTCATATTGAATAAAGGGCAAACGTAGTTTTTTAACATGAAAAAAACGAGGTTGCCTACACACGACGTTTTTTCAAAATGCTCTAGCAAAGCGCGGTTACGCTCAGCATGTACGACGGCACTCTGTTCCATTCAAGCTCGCGTCATAACTTGCTTCTGAGCATGCACGGGTTCTAAAACGTTGTTTTAAACGTCGTTTTACCCACACACTATCATTTAAAATGACACAAAAAAACTACGTTTTCAGAAGACATAAAACAACGTTTTTCCCCAGACACGGTCATTTTAAATGACATTTTTAAAAATTTCGTTTTATTTCATCACAAAAAACTACCGTGTGTACGCGGCATAACATTTACTTCCCGGAATCCATCTGCCCTTAGTTCTAGCATGCATGCAGGAGAGTGTGCTTAGCTAAGAAAACCCCTCCTCTTCCCCTCAACTCCTGAAGACTCCTGGGATGTATGACATCATTTGCCTAGGCAAGAATTCAGGAGTTAACTGAAGAGATGTAAACATTTTAAAACAAGTAAATATTATATACTTTCCTGTCTATTTACTAATGCTAGCAGCAAGATGAAAATCAATGTTGATTGTGAGGCCCCGTACACACGACCGAGGAACTCGACGTGCCAAACACATTGAGTTCCTCGTCGAGTTCAGTGTGGAAGCCGCCGAGGAACTCGGCGGGCCGACTTTTCCCATTGACTAACGAGAAAATAGAGAACATGTTCTCTTTTCGGCCCGACGAGTTCCTCGACGGGTTCCTCGCTGAAAAGTGTACACACGACCGAGTTTCTCGGCAGAATCCAGCTCCGACCGAGTTTCTGGCTGAATTCTGCCGAGAAACTCGGTCGTGTGTACGGGGCCTGAGAGTGAAGTTCCACTTTAATTGTGTCTTAATGTTAGAATACCAATTTATGCCACGTAAGGCTCTCTTAAAAATACCACTTTGTCATATAGCCAATCAGACAAGAAAAAAAAAAAGAAAAAATTATAGTGATGATTTGTCCAAAATAAAGGCAGAATACGGTACTTATTTTAATATCTTATTAATGCCATTCTAATAATTTGCAATATCAAATTTACAAAAACTAAGAAATTATGCAGCATTTTGGTCAAATGTATTTGCAAATTGTCTCATTGTGCTTAGAAACATTTTAGTGGTGCAATAGTAAATTCTTTACGTTGCAAATGGCCCCCTTCAGTGAAGTAGAGATATATGCTTTTTTTGCATTCTGTTAAAAAAGAACTGAAAAACTTGCAGACTAATGCACACAGCTATCTCTTACTAATATTAATGGACAACCACTATCACTGAATGAACCCAATCCATACTGTAGTACCAGATTAAGTAGTTTGCTTATTTCAATATATGATATGTGTATTATGCAGGCATGGTAAGCTACCTTCATGGGACACTTGGGCTGGGTCTCTTTTCTTTTTAAGATAGCAGATCTGCACATTATAAATGAAATCCCTGCCATTAGGCAATATGAATTTTTTAACAGAGAATGTTTCAGCTCAGAATTGTTATTCATTTTGCAGTAAAATTAACTAGAGAGAGCGTGAAATCTCATTAGTAGGGGATTTATGTGAAACAGCAGATATCTCCTCTGCTTGACCCCTTTTCAGCAGTTGTCAGATGTTGAAAGTGGAACTAAACCCATCGATTTACCTGTTTCGCAAAACCGTTGCATTCAAGGCATGCAGTAAATGATAATTGTGACAGATGCTTATACTCTCAACTGACAACCAATCCATCAGGTGTCTGGTGTCAGAACTGATTATAGCACCATGGCAACTGAAGATCCAATAGAGACTAAGATGACAGCTTCCATGGCTTTAACCACTTGCTTACCGGGCATATTCTGGCACTCCTCTAATACATGCAAAAATTATCATTTTTTTGCTAGAAAATAACTCAGAACCCCCAACACTACATATGTTTTTTTAGCAGACACCCTAGGGAATAAAATGGCGGTCATTGCAACTTTTTATTTCGCACAGTATTTGCGCAATAATTTTTCAAACGACTTTTTTTGTTTCATGAATTAAAAAATAACAAAACAGTAAAGTTAGCAAAATGTTTTTGTATGATGTGAAAGATTATGTTATGCTGAGTAAATAGATACCTAACATGTCACACTTTAAAAATTGCACACACTCATGGAATGGCACCAAACTTCAGTACTTAAAAATCACCATAGGCGACGCTTCAATTTTTTTTACAGGTTACCAGTGTAGAGTAACAGAGGAGGGCTAGTGCTATAATTGTTGCTGGCACTCGAACGTACGCAGCGATACCTCACACGTGTGGTTTTGTACAGCATTTACATATGTGGGCCGGACTTATGTGTGTGTTCGCTTCTGAGCGCGAGCTACTGGGGACAGGGGAGTTTTACGGGTTTTTTTTTTTTTTATTTGACTTAATTTATTTTTATTTTTACACATGTAAATGTAAACATCCCTTGTAATAGGAATGGTTTATGACAGGTACGCTTTATGGAGAGATGCAGGGTCAATAAGAAAAAAAAATTCACTGAACTCATGCCGACAGCCACGATTGTGGCTTTGTTTACTTCTGTGTACCCGGGCGTGACGTCATAATATCACACCCAGGACGCCAATGGTCATAGAGTTGACTGGTGACCATCTGGATGGCGGCGGGACGTCCCCTCCCGTCGCCTATAAGAACAATCAAACGGTGGAACTGCCACTATGATCATTCTTATGATGCACAGAATCGCCGGCTGAAAAGATGCAGGCATCATTAAGATATCCCCACTGAAAGTCCAGGACGTCATATGACGTCCTTGGGTGCGAAGTGGTTAAAGTACAAGAGAGTTTAGTTTCACTTTAAGACTATCTGCAGTACAGGGTAGCTAAAACATATTAACATATCAACATCCACCACACAGCTATTATCTCACTCAGAGTTGCTTATAGATAATAATGTTCAGGTTGTAAATTTAATTTATTGTAAGCCACACAACCAACCGGCTTTAGTGGACTGCCTGTTAAATAATTCTCTGTCAGTTTATTTGTATAAAGCCCCATACACACTATCAGTTTTCCTGCAGGTTTTTCTCTTCAGGTTTACCAAAACCATCTACTATGAGGTCAAACCTCAAGAGTTTCAATTTGTATGCAATTAGGCAGGCCTTTGCACTACATGGTTTTGGTAAACCTGAAGAGAAAAACCTGCAGGAAAACTGATAGGCCCAGATTCACGTAGGAGATACAACGGCGTATCTCCAGATACGCCGTCGTATCTCTGAGTGTAAGGCATTGTATCTTGGCGCAGATATGCCAGAATTTGTCTAAGATACGACCAGCGTAAGTCTCCTACGCCGTCGTATCTTAACTGCATATTTACGCTGGCCGCTAGGGCCGTGTACGCTTATTTACGCCTAGAATATGTAAATCAGCTAGATACGCCTATTCACGAACGTACACCTGGCCGTCGCAGTACAGATACGCCTTTTATGTTAGGTTTTTTCCGGCGTAAAGTTACCCCTGCTATATGAGGCGCAGCCAATGTTAAGTATGGACGTAGGGCCAGCGTCAAATTTTCAGGTTAATTTGGAGCATGCGCACTGGGATACTTTCACGGAAGGCGCATGCGCCGTTCGTAAAAAGCGTCATTAACGTGGGGTCACAATAAATTAACATAAAACACGCCCACATGTTCCACATTTGAATTAGGCGGGCTTACGCTACGCCGCCGCAACTTTGCTTTGTGAATACTGCACTTGCCTGTCAAAGTTGCGGAGGCGTAGCGTAAACAGGATGCGTTACGCCCGCTCACAAATACGCGCTCCCTACGTGAATCTGGGCCATAGTGTGTATGGGGCTTAACATGTTGTTTTTGCATGCCCAAGTGAAATCATTATACAGTTTAGATTAAATACCCTTTATCATGGTATTCAAGCATTTTTCATCATAGATAAATCCTCACATTTGGCAGATGGTTAAAGAATGTTATCGTGGCTTGAACTTTTTAATAAAAAACTCAATTTAAAAAATAAATAAATAACAAATAGCATATTTTTCATCCTCTTTAGATATGAATTGTCATTAATATTTGAGCATATAATCTGATTTTGTAATACTAAAGTCTTAAAATCAAAATAATAAAACTCCAACAGCGCCCTTAAACAAGGGGGGCTTTTGTAGATTACTAAAGTGGCGCTAATTGTCACCAGTCCACCGTGAACAATCTTTCTTATAACAGTTCATAAGAGAAATATATGAAGGATAGAAGGTGTGTCAGAGTCCCGGAAAACCCATAGGTGCTTCTGGAATGCGATGTGCTCTCTCACTGCAATCAGCTCCCACTGTGTGTCACACACCCCTTTCGGGTTTGTACTCACCAAAAGGTTGAGTTTATCAGGCGCTGACAAACTGGTTCATCCCTCCATCCTCCACATCCTGGATGTACACGCTCCCAAGGACAATCTTCTCCAGAGTCTTTTCTAGAAAGATAAGTGCTACTGTGGGATCTGTCCTTTGTCTTACTACATGAAGGATTATTTCAACCAGAGACAATGGGTTAATCAGACACACTGTGTGTGGAACGTCTTCTTCCTCACTCCAGTCATGTGACAAAGGGATAGAGACTGAGGCAGAACAGCAGCCTTCCCTCACTGCACAGTGGCGCTCTCTATTGCCACCTTCAGGCTGGAGGCAGGAGGAAGCTGAATCCGCTCTCCAGCTATCTGTCAGCTCTCCTATGCTGCACGGCCGTGCGGGTAAAGGACGGTTGATGGGTCACTCGCGCTTCCTCGGATTGGTGAAGGGGGGGGTCACCCGAGCCAAGCTGCATCTCCCTGTGTTCATTCAGACACAGAGCCGTGGCCCAGCCCCACCCCCTTTTTCTCCTCATTGGCTCACTGACTTTGATCGAGAGCAGCGGGAGACAATGGTGCTTCGCTGCAGTAGAAAAAAGAGAGAACGGAGGGACGCACCGACCTAGTGTGATACTGATAAGATTTTTAATAAAAATGTTAAAATAAATCATTGTACTCACAAATGGAGTATAAAATCAGGCCTTGAAAGACAATACAGCAGAGGTCCAACACCATCGGCAAAACACGATAATCGCTTCAATCTATGACCGTTGTTAGGGCTGACGCGTTTCGGGGGCGTACCCCTTTCCTCAGAGCTTGGTGGTCTGCAGTGTTCCCTCTCCGTGGGACTTGTGGCAATTTATATACACATACAAATAGATGGGCATGTGCTAAAGGGCCAGGGTTACCCCTCCCACAGAGTAGGAGGTGCACACCTGGGACCCCACCCCCACACATGCACGCACACACACCCCTCCAAGTGGCCCACACCTCTAGGATTGTACCCAACCATCTATACATAACTGCATCAATGACAATGGATAGTGATGATAATGAATAGTGATATGAGCAATACAGATCCACACATATATATACACACATATATATATATATATATATATATATATATATATATATATATATATATATGTGCATGTATATGCACATAGTGCCAATTGGTAAAGATGTCTACCGGCTGCCCCCATATGTAGGATACTAGCATATGTCTCTGGCAGAGTGGAAGCAGACTGTGTAGTAAAAAGTCTCTTCCTATCATAAGTGGTATTTAACATTAGCATATGCCAGAAACACAAAGAATGTATACATATACACACACACCATGGTGTGCCTACCTTCCCGATTTGCAAAATTCCAGAGGAAGCCTAGTGTGGCTGCTGAAATGCAGGCCCGCTATAGCAGGGGCCAGGTGCGCTCCAGCCGATTCTCCAACAGAGCCCCGCAGTTCGTGCGCATGCGTGTGACGTAATCGACACCACGCGCGGCGCATCTGTGACGTCCGTGCATTCCAGCCTTCACAACCAAAGGGCTGGAACGTCACAGCCACTGCTAGATGGCGCGCTCCCATATGGGAGAATCGGACATTTGCCATCTAGGGGTAGGAGGATAAACTTCCTATTGGTAACAACACTAACCAGCGCATACCTGTCACTAAGGCGAGTGTGTCTGCAGAACCTATGTATGGTCTGCACGCTCCTGGAAAAGTGAATGGGGTATCAACTCTAGCTGGTAACAATCCAAAAGGGAGTGGGGGGGGTTTTGTGTGGAGGAAAACACAAGGATGTACAAATTCAATAGAATTACATTAAATTAAAACATACATGTATAAATGGATAAAAATACATTCAAGACGACTATGGTCATATCCCCAACGATGTTAAAAAACGCATATACACAGAGGCCCCACATGAATAAACTTATTGGGAAGACTGCAGACCCTCCAGATATTTACATAGATGTGCCGTGTAGTTACACTGTTACAACCTCCCTCGATCTATTCTGGAGATTCCTAGCAGGATGGTTCCCTAGACATTTATGATGCCACCATTTAATAGTGGTAAGTGTATTGTTACATTAAAATTATATGTTGGATGATATTGTCCTGTTAAGTAAAATTTTTATGTTAAATTTTTTATTTTTATTTATATTTTTTAAAAATTAAATTTTAAATTATTGATTGATTTCTAATGCCATGGTTGCATTTTCTATACACATAGGGGAGGAATAAAGGAGGGGGGACAAACGAGACCCTATTACTAAATCCCATAGAGTATTAAATAGGAACTACTAAATGAGGAGTGGCAATATCCCAGATGGGCTTGTGTCGACTGAGTTGCCTTACCCGATTGCCAAATCTCATAATAGGAGGCCCTCTTCCATTGGGTAAGTAGATATCAGTATTGATATTTCTTCTCAGGTTATGGTGTGCAGTTCGATTTCTTCATTAAGTCCATTTGGCACCATAGTGCCCAGGGTAAAAATCCAAAAAGCCTCTCTTTTGCAGAGAATTTGATGTTTTTTCCCACTATCTAACCCATTTTGAATGGCCTCTATTCCAAAAACTTTTAGGCCCTCCATTTCACCATCGTGAACTTCTCTGAAATGTTTGGGTATGGAGCCTTTATCTTTTTTTGTTGAGATACTACTCCTATGCTTGTTCATTCTAGTTCTTAATTGTCGTGATGTGCGTCCCACGTACAGTAGACCACATGGACATATAATGCCATATATCACAAATGCAATTCCACAGTTGATGAATTGTTTGATCTTATGTCGTCTTCCATCCACCCCAATGACCTTTTTTTTTCTATGATACATATGTATGCAATTGCCACAGGTGTTTACCCCACATTTGTAACTTCCTTTTTGGTCGAAGATTGTGGTCCAGGGGCCTTCCAGTCCTTTGTTTTTATTATTTTTCTTGACCCTACTGGGGGCAACTATGCTTCTCAGATCTTTGGGTCTTCTAAAGACCAAATTCGGATGGGATGGAATACATGTCTTGAGGAATGGGTCTGCTGTCAAGATCTTCCAATTTCTTTTGAAGATTTTTTGTATGGTGGAGGCTCTGCTATTGTATCTAGTGCAAAAACGTGCTGTCTGCATTCTGCCCTCTATAGATTTCACAACTTTTTCACTTGCTGACCCTCTGTGCTTCGTAATCCTTCTTCTGGGTACAAGTTCGTTTCAGGCAGCAAAATTGGCCAAAGGGAACATTTTTTATCCACCTTGGATGGTGCTGGCTTGAGGCATGTAAGTAGGAATTCCCTGCACTTGATTTAAAGTGGGTCTTCGAAAATATACTCCCGCTCTCATCCGCTCTCAACTCAAGATCTAAGAATACTAGTGATTCTTTGTCCACTACGTGTGTAAAAGAGATCCCAAATGGGTTCTTACCACAGTGTGCCAGGAATCCCTCCAACTCTTCCTCACTGCCATTCCATATGATCAAGATGTCATCTATATATCGCGAATATAGTACTAGATTTTTTGCAAAGGGGTTGTTGTCCCATATGTATTTGGATTCCCAATATCCCACAAAGAGATTCGCGTAGCTGGGGGCAAATCTGGCCCCCATGGCAGTGCCCCTTATCTGTCTGTAGAAGCAGTCTAGGAAGGAGAAGTAGTTGTGGGTGAGAGTGAACTCTATACAGTCACGAATGAACAGTGCCTGTCGTGGATTAAATTGGTGTGCCTCAGCTAGGTAGTATTCAATGGCTCTAAGCCCGAATTCATGTTGTATACACGTGTATAGTGATACCACATCCAGTGATAGCCACCTATACCCTCTTTCCCACTTATACGACATCAGAATCTCTAAGGCATTCCCCGAGTCCTTGATGAAAGACGGTAGACTGATCACCAGATTTTGCAGGAAGTATTTTAGATAGCTCCCCAAATTGCTGGACAGACTATCATCAATTCCTGCAACAATCGGTCGGCCCGGTGGTCTCTCCAGGCTCTTATGGATCTTAGGAATGTGATAAAAATGTGGGACTACTGGGTGTTTGGAATATAGGAATTGGAATTCGCTTTTCGTCAGGATCTTATCTGACACCACCTTTTCCAACAGTTTCTTAAAATCCTTGTTGTATAGTACCGTCGGGTCCCATAGTAGTCTTTCATATGTTGTGGTGTCTTCGATCAGTGTAAACGCTTCTTCCAAGTACTTTTCCTTGTCTTGTATAACGAGGCCTCCACCCTTGTCTGCCTTTTTTATTATAATGTCTGGATTGTTCTTCAGGCTATTTAGGGGCGCCTCAAAATCTATATTGGGATTTCTTTTGCCTTTTTGGCTACTTTTTCCACAGATCTTTCTAAATTCTTTTAGAACTACCTCATAGAATGTGGAAATAAAGTTGCCCTTGTTCCAATGTTGGTAGAAGCTCGACTTGGCCCTAAAAGAGGTGCCAATTATTGGTTCTTCACCTGTTGAGACTAGGGGTTCATTTTGGGTCCCCGTCCTTCCTTCGTTATATAGTTCTTCCAATATGTCTAATATATCTTCCTCCAATGGCTCTTCCTCACACGATAGAGTGGTATCTTCCAAAATCTCACTGGGTGCTCCATTGATTTCTTTGAGCCTAAATAATCGCTTCACTGTAAGGCTGCGTATGAATTTGTTGAGATCAATGAATAGTTTGAAAAGGTTTGGAGCAGTATCCAGGGCAAAATTTAGGCCTCTTCTCAACAATTTCAGCTCTTCTTCTTTGAGGGTGCATTTGGACAAATTGAAAATCTTGATGGTGGAGTGGTTTTCTACTTCTTCGGTTCTCTTCTTAGACTTCTTCCCTCCTCTCTGGCCTCTTCTCATAGGTTTCTCATTCTCTGAGTGTTTGGGGGGGAGGGGATGGACCTGGCTGTTAGATTTTTCTGAGCTGCGGGTCTTGTCCACCCCGCAGCTCCTTTGCCGAAAAAAGAAGAGGAATTTTCATCCTTTTTGGCTACTGCTGCTAATTTAGACCTACATCCTCCCATGGTGCTCTCACTAGTGGGCACTATTGGGGTTTCTAACTATGTTGGTTCTATTTGGGATTGCTCAACCACATCTATGATGTCCTCTTGTGATGGGTGACCATCTATTCCTATGGGTTTGTCTATTTTATGCACTGCTTCATTATGGACAGTGTTCACATTAGTTGTTGCTTGAGCATTCTTATGTGTCAGGGATGGGGGAAAATCATCCTGTATATGTGATCTATAGAGTTCACTATCAAGCTGATTTTCAATATCTCTATTTTTGATGTTAGTAGTTCTATATTTAAATTTTTGTCTATTTTTAAACTGTTGTCCTGTCTTCATCTCTTGACTTGTATTTTTGTTTCTGTTTGTATTTTTATTTTTGTTCTTACGGTGATTTTTGGTATTTCGATTTGTGTACTCAAATTGTGGATGGTGCTCAGAGGTAATGGCACCTCTATGTATTTCTTTTTATGGGAGCGCGCCATCTAGCAGTGGCTGTGACGTTCCAGCCCTTTGGTTGTGAAGACTGGAACGCACGGACGTCACAGATGTGCCAAGCGCGGTGTCGATTAAGTCACACGCATGCGCAAGAAATGCGGGGCTCTTTTGGAGAATCGGCTGGAGCACACCTGCCCCCTGCTATGCCGGGCGTGCGTTCCAGCAGCCACACTAGGCTTCCTCTGGAATTTTGCAAATCGGGAAGGTAGGCACACCATGGTGTGTGTATATGTATACATTCTTTGTGTTTCTGGCATATGCTAATGTTAAATACCACTTATGATAGGAAGAGACTTTTTACTCCACAGTCTGCTTCCACTCTGCCAGAGACATATGCTAGTATCCTACATATGTGGGCAGCCGGTAGACATCTTTACCAATTGGCACTATGTGCATATACATGCACATATATATATGTGTGTATATATATGTATATATATGTGTGGATCTGTATTGCTCATGTCACTATTCATTATCATCACTATCCATTGTCATTGATGCACTTATGTATAGATGGCTGGGTACAATCCTAGAGGTGTGGGCCACTTGGAGGGGTGTGTGTGCATGCGTGTGTGAGGGTGAGGTCCCGGGTGTGCACCTCCTACTCTGTGGGAGGGGTAACCCTGGCCCTTTAGCACATGCCCATCTATTTGTATGTGTATATAAATTGCCACAAGTCCCACGGAGAGGGAACACTGCAGACCACCAAGCTCTGAGGAAAGGGGTACGCCCCCGAAACACGTCAGCCCTAACAACGGTCATAGATTGAAGCGATTATCGTGTTTTGCCGATGGTGTTGGACTTCTGCTGTATTGTCTTTCAAGACCTGATTTTATACTCCACTTGTGAGTACAAGTACATTTTTATTAAAAATCTTATCAGTATCACACTAGGTCGGTGCGCCCTCTGTTCTCTCTTTTTTCTTTTATAGTTTATGAATTCCCATGATTCTGAGGAGGGCTGCAAGACTCTGGAAGATACCTTTTAAATTCAAATTTAAATTGAACTTTACCATCTCATAACATCTTCCAAAAATACCGGAGCGCAGGAGATTTGTCTTTATTTGTTATTTCTTTCCGTTTGGGAACTCCAGCTGCTAGGTATTTGGAACTATGATGGATTAGTGGAATAAAGTACCAAGGGTCCAGGATACATGAACTGTGGTCCAAAGCAAATATGGTACTGTCCATTGAGGAAAGACAGCTAAGGAGAGCTTCACTAGCTAAAGGCTTCCTTAACAGCATTGACAATCATGAACAACAACCAGAGGAACAAGATACCAATACGAACATTGATAGCCCATCGGTTAGAGAAGAAAAAATTATATCTACATTTTATAAATTGAAACATCTGCTAGAAGATGAGATGACGCAATGGTGGGACATTATACTATTACAAAAATATTTAGAAGTCAATAGGATTCCTAGAGGGCTCAGGATAAATAAACTGTGTAACTTTTTAGATGATGATTTACACCAGGAGTGGATTACAAAAATGCGCCTATTTAACAAAACATGGTTAGAAACGATCATAAAACAGAGGGAAAGGAATATAGAGAACATTAAAATAGGTATTAGCAATGTACACAAGACTCTGGCGGCATTTATTGATATATAAGGGTTCTCTGAATGGGAAACCAGCATTAATGAACAAATTGTGGAGTTTGAAGCAGATATGATAATTCGGAAATCCGGGAAATTTGAAAGAGATAGACAAGATTATCTGTCAGGATGTGAGTTCAACTGGAGGAGAGAGCAAACTCTGCCTCCTCCAGAAGAAGAAATACATAGAGGTGCCATTACCTCTGAGCACCATCCACAATTTGAGTACACAAATCGAAATGCCAAAAATCACCGTAAGAACAAAGATAAAAATAAAAATACAAACAGAAACAAAAATACAAGTCAAGAGACGAAGACAGGACAACAGTTTAAAAATAGACACAAATTTAAATATAGAACTACTAACATCAAAAATAGAGATATTGAAAATCAGCTTGATAGTGAACTCTACGGTATAGATCACATATACAGGATGATTTTCCCCCATCCCTGACACATAAGAATGCTCAAGCAACAACTAATGTGAACACAGTCCATAATGAAGAAGTGCATAAAATAGACAAACCCATAGGAATAGATGGTCACCCATCACAAGAGGACATCATAGATGTGGTTGAGCAATCCCAAATAGAACCAACATAGTTAGAAACCCCAATAGTGCCCGCTAGTGAGAGCACCATGGGAGGATGTAGGTCTAAATTAGCAGCAGTAGCCAAAAAGGATGAAAATTCCTCTTCTTTTTTCGGCAAAGGAGCTGCGGGGTGGACAAGACCCGCAGCTCAGAAAAATCTAACAGCCAGGTCCATCCCCTCCCCCCCAAACACTCGGAGAATGAGAAACCTACGAGAAGAGGCCAGAGAGGAGGGAAGAAAATCTAAGAAGAGAACCGAAGAAGTAGAAAACCACTCCACCATCAAGATTTTCAATTTGTCCAAATGTACCCTCAAAGAAGAAGAGCTGAAATTGTTGAGAAGAGGCCTAAATTTTGCCCTGGATACTGCTCCAAACCTTTTCGAACTATTCATTGATCTCAACAAATTCATACGCAACCTTACAGTGAAGCGCTTCTTTAGGCTCAAAGAAATCAATGGAGCACCCAGTGAGATTTTGGAAGATACCACTCTATCGTGTGAGGAAGAGCCATTGGAGGAAGATATATTAGACATATTGGAAGAACTATATAACGAAGGAAGGACGGGGACTCAAAATGAACCCCTAGTCTCAACAGGTGAAGAACCAAAAATTGGCACCTCTTTTAGGGTCAAGTCGAGCTTCTACCCGCATTGGAACAAGGGCAACTTTATTTCCACATTCTATGAGGTAGTTCTAAAATAATTTAGAAAGATCTGTGGAAAAAGTAGCCAAAAAGGCAAAAGAAATCCCAATATAGATTTTGAGGCGCCCCTAAATAGCCTGAAGAACAATCCAGACATTATAATAAAAAAGGCAGACAAGGGTGGAGGCCTCGTTATACAAGAAAGGAACAGTACTTGGAAGAAGCGTTTAGACTGATCGAAGACACCACAACATACGAAAGACTACTATGGGACCCGACGGTACTATACAACAAGGATTTTAAGAAACTGTTGGAAAAGGTGGTGTCAGATAAGATCCTGACGAAAAGCGAATTCCAATTCCTATATTCCAAACACCCAGTAGTCCCACATTTTTATCACATTCCTAAGATCCATAAGAGCCTGGAGAGACCACCGGGCCGACCGATTGTTGCAGGAATTGATGATAGTCTGTCCAGCAATTTGGGGAGCTATCTAAAATACTTCCTGCAAAATCTGGTGATCAGTCTACCGTCTTTCATCAAGGACTCGGGGCTTGCCTTAGAGATTCTGATGTTGTATAAGTGGGAAAGAGGGTATAGGTGGCTATCACTGGATGTGGTATCACTATACACGTGTATACAACATAAATTCGGGCTTAGAGCCATCGAATACTACCTAGCTGAGGCACACCAATTTAATCCACGACAGGCACTGTTCATTCGTGACTGTATAGAGTTCACTCTCACCCACAACTACTTCTCCTTCCTAGACTGCTTCTACAGACAGATAAGGGGCACTGCCATGGGGGCCAGATTTGCCCCCAGCTACGCGAATCTCTTTATGGGATATTGGGAATCCAAATACATATGGGACAACAACCCCTTCGCAAAAAATCTAGTACTATATTTGTGATATATAGATGACATCTTGATCATATGGAATGGCAGTGAGGAAGAGTTGGAGGGATTCCTGGCACACTGTGGTAAGAACCCATTTGGGATCTCTTTTACACACGTAGTGGACAAAGAATCACTAGTATTCTTAGATGTTGAGAGCGGATGAGAGCGGGAGTATATTTTTGAAGACCCACTTTAAATCAAGTGCGGGGAATTCCTACTTACATGCCTCAAGCCAGCACCATCCAAGGTGGATAAAACATGTTCCCTTTGGCCAATTTTGCCGCCTGAAACTAACTTGTACCCAGAAGAAGGATTACGAAGCACAGAGCCAGATTCTGAGAGTAAAATTCAGGGAAAAAGGATATGGAGAAGCACATATAGAGGAAGCCTTTCAGAAATATCTCCAGCTCTATGAGAAGGATGGGTCAGCAAGTGAAAAAGTCGTGAAATCTATAGAGGGCAGAATGTAGACAGCACGTTTTGCACTAGATACAATAGCAGAGCCTCCACCATACAAAAAATCTTCAAAAGAAATTGGAAGATCTTGACAGCAGACCCATTCCTCAAGACATGTATTCCATCCCATCCGAATTTGGTCATTAGAAGACCCAAAGATCTGAGAAGCATAGTTGCCCCCAGTAGGGTCAAGAAAAATAATAAAAACAAAGGACTGGAAGGCCCCTGGACCACAATCTTCGACCAAAAAGGAAGTTACAAATGTGGGGTAAACACCTGTGGCAATTGCATACATATGTATCATAGAAAAAAAGAGGTCATTGGGGTGGATGGAAGACGACATAAGATCAAACAATTCATCAACTGTGCATTCATGATATATGGCATTATATGTCCATGTGGTCTACTGTACGTGGGACGCACATCACAACAATTAAGAACTAGAATGAACGAGCATAGGAGTAGTATCTCAACAAAAAAAGATAAAGGCTCCATACCCAAACATTTCAGAGAAGTTCACGATGGTGAAATGGAGGGCCTAAAAGTTTTTGGAATAGAGGCCATTCAAAATGGGTTAGATAGTGGGAAAAAACATCAAATTCTCTGCAAAAGAGAGGCTTTTTGGATTTTTACCCTGGGGACTATGGTGCCGAATGGACTAAATGAAGAGATCGAACTGCACACCATAACCTGAGAAGAAATATCAATACTGATATCTACTTACCCAATGGAAGAGGGCCTCTTATTATGAGATTTGGCAATCGGGTAAGGCAACTCAGTCGACACAAGCCCATCTGGGATATTTCCACTCCTCATTTAGTAGTTCCTATTTAATACTCTATGGGATTTAGTAATAGGGTCTCGTTTGTCCCCCCTCCTTTATTCCTCCCCTATGTGTATAGAAAATGCAGCCATGGCATTAGAAATCAATCAATAATTTAAAATTCAATTTTAAAAAAATATAAATAAAAATAAAAAATGTAACATAAAAATTTTACTTAACAGGACAATATCATCCAACATATAATTTTAATGTAACAATACACTTACCACTATTAAATGGTGGCATCATAAATGTCTAGGGAACCATCCTGCTAGGAATCTCCAGAATAGATCGAGGGAGGTTGTAACAGTGTAACTACACTGCACATCTATGTAAATATCTGGAGGGTCTGCAGTCTTCCCAATAAGTTTATTCACGTGGGGCCTCTGTGTATATGTGTTTTTTAACATCGTTGGGGATATGACCATAGTCGTCTTGAATGTATTTTTATCCATTTATACATGTATGTTTTAATTTAATGTAATTCTATTGAATTTGTACGTCCTTGTGTTTTCCTCCACACAAACCCCCCCCCCCCACTCCCTTTTGGATTGTTACCAGCTAGAGTTGATACCCCATTCACTTTTCCAGGAGCGTGCAGACCATACATAGGTTCTGCAGACACACTCGCCTTTGTGACAGGTATGCGCTGGTTAGTGTTGTTACCAATAGGAAGTTTATCCTCCTACCACTAGATGGCAAATGTCCGATTCTCCCATATGGGAGTGCGCCATCTAGCAGTGGCTGTGACGTTCCAGCCCTTTGGTTGTGAAGGCTGGAACGCACGGACGTCACAAATGCGCCGTGTGCGGTGTCGATTACGTCACACGCATGCGCACAAACTGCGGGGCTCTGTTGGAGAATCGGCTGGAGCGCACCTGGCCCCTACTATGGCCACACTAGGCTTCCTCTGGAATTTTGCAAATCGGGAAGGTAGGCACACCATGGTGTGTGTGTATATGTATACATTCTTTGTGTTTCTGGCATATGCTAATGTTAAATACCACTTATGATATGAAGAGACTTTTTACTACACAGTCTGCTTCCACTCTGCCAGAGACATATGCTAGTATCCTACATATGGGGGCAGCCGGTAGACATCTTTACCAATTGGCACTATGTGCATATACATGCACATATATATATATATGTATATATATGTATATATATATGTGTGGTGTTGGACTTCTGCTGTATTGTCTTTCAAGGCCTGATTTTATACTCCACTTGTGAGTACAATGATTTATTTAAAATTTTTTATTAAAAATCTTATCAGTATCACACTAGGTCGGTGCGCCCTTCGTTCTCTCTTTTTTCTTTTTTAGTTTATGAATTCCCACGATTCTGAGAAGGGCTGCAAGACTCTGGAAAATACCTTTTAAATTCAAATTTAAATTGAACTTTACCATCTCATAACATCTTCCAAAAATACCGGAGCGCAGGAGATTTGTCTTTATTTGTTGCTTCGCTGCAGTCTCACCAGCCAATGAGGAGGGAGAGTCCTGGGCAGCCCAGTCTCTCGTGCAACATCGCTGGTTTGACATGGGGCTCAGGTAAGTATTAGGGGGGTGAGGGGGGGGGGGTGCTGCACACAGAGGGCTTTTTATCTTAATGCGTAGAATGCATTAAGATAAAAAAAATGTGTGCCCTTACAACTACTTTAACTTCTGAATTTAATATACCGTATATACTCAAGTATAAGCCAAGTTTTTCAGCAATTTTTTTTGTGCTAAAAAATGCCCCCCTCGGCTTATACTCGAGTCAACTTTTTGCGCCTGATCTTCCGGACTTTGGGGAACCGGTACCAGCCACCTTGGCACACATGTAGCCCCACTCTTCCTCTACAAGTGTGCAAAGTTTGTTGTCAGGATGACCTACGGCCGGGGAGCACCGATTTTTCAAAGCCAGGCACCCCTTCCATAGACTCCCATGTTAAATGGTCATTTCTCCAGTGACTTTGGGGATCCGGTACCAGCCGGTCATAGGTCCCCTGGACTTGGGTCTTGGCACACATGTAGCCCCATTTCTCCTCCACAAGTGCACAAAGTTTTTTGTCTGGGGGACCCACAGCTGGGGAGCATCGATTTTTCAAACCCAGGCACCCTTTCTATAGACTCCTATGTTAAACGTCAGTCTAGTCATGGACACAGTGAGGCATGGACACAGTGAGGCATAGACACAGTGAGGCATGGGCACAGTGAGGCATGAACATAGTGAGGCATGGACACAGTGAGGCATGCACATGGACACAGTGAGGCAAAGTGAGGCACAGTGAGGCATGCAGATGGACACCTTAGGCTTATACTCGAGTCAATACGTTTTCCCATTTTTTGTGGTAAAATTAGGTGCTTCGACTTATATTCGGGTCGGCTTATACTCGAGTATATACGGTAGGGATGAGGTTCGAGTTCGAGTCGAACTCATGTTCGACTCGAACATTGCCTGTTCGCCTGTTCGGCGAACAACGAACAATTAGGGGTGTTCGCGGCAAATTCGAAAAGCTGCGGAACACCCTGTTAAAGTCAATGGGAGAAATCTAAAGTGTTAATTTTAAAGGCTAATATGCAAGTTATTGTCCTAAAAAGTGTTTGGGGGCCTGGGTCCTGTCATGGGGTACACTGTACCTCTACCATTTCACGAAGGAAGTGTAAATAGTTAAAAAAAAATACACACACACACCGTAGAAAAAAATCCTTTATTAATAAAAAAGAAATTGCTCTGGAGCTTTGACATTACTTATATAGGGGAAGCGGCCACCCGTCACGTGACCCCGCCCCCTCTGACGCACCCTCGTACGTCACTGGGAAAGACCGGTCATGTGACGGGTGGCCGCTTCCCTTATATAAGTAATGTCAAAGCTCCAGCGCGTCATTCCGCTGGGCTGTGTCCAGCGGAGATTGGAGCTCGCCTGCTGCACTCTGGACGGATGGATCTTCTCATCGCTGGACCGGACCGCTGATCACCCGTCGCTGGAGAGATCATCCGTCACTGGATAGAAGACAACGTTGGAGCAGGGAGCCGCATCGACAGTGGATTACCACTGCTGTATTTTTTTTTTATTAATAAAGGAATTTTTTCTACGGTGTCTGTGTGTATTTTTTTTAACTATTTACACTTCCTTCGTGAAATGGTAGAGGTACAGTGTACCCCATTACCAATTCACATAGGGGGGGCCAGGATCTGGGGGTCCCCTTTGTTAAAGGGGTCTTCCAGATTCTGATAAGCCCCCCGCCCGCAGACTCCCACAACCACCGAGCAAGGGTTGTGGGGATGAGGCCCTTGTCCCCATCAACATGGGGACATCCTCCCCATGTTAAGGGCATGTGGCCTGGTGCGGTTCAGGAGAGGGGGGGGCGCACTCTGTCCCCCCCTCTTTTCTGCGGCCGGCCAGGTTAACGTGCTCGGATAAGGGTCTGGTGTGGATTTTTGGGGGAACTCCACGCCATTTTTTTTTAATTTGGGGTGGAGTTCCCCTTAAAATCCACACCAGACCTGAAGGGTCTGGTATGGATATTTGGGGGGAACCCCACATCATTTTTATTTTTAAATTGACGGCGGGGTTCCCCTTAATATCCATATCAGACCTGAAGGGCCTGTTCATGGAATTTGGGGGGACCCCCAGGCTTTTTTATTTTTTATGAATGAATCATCTCTGAATTGCCAGAGCCGACAATTCATTAGAGCCGCAAAGCCGGTTTTAAATGCCTTTTTTTCTTTCAGAAATGACACTTTGTGCAGAGACAGTTCTATGTACGGGAAACATGCGCTTTTTCACATGCTGACTTTACACCCCCCCCTAGTTACGAAATTTAAAGTAATATTACACTTTTATTGTTTCAGTTTTAGCATTATTAAATTCACTGCTCCTGAAAAAACGGTAGTTTTTAAAACTTTTTTTTGCATTGATACATGTTTCCTGGGACAAGACCCAGGTCCCCAAACACTTTTTAGGACAATAACTTGCATATTAGCCTTTAAAATTAACACTTTAGATTTCATATGTTCGAGTCCCATAGACTTTAACGGGGTTCTAAAGTTCACACGAACATTTGGTGTGTTCGCAAGTTCTGATGCGAACCGAACAGGGGGGTGTTTGGCTCATCCTTAATATACGGTATTTTGACACATATTTAGTATTATTTTATCCACCACGATACAGGGAATATTACATTCCAAATGATCACACAATGTTGTTTTACACATTTCAGTCTGTAAATAAAAGCAATATTATTCACACTTAATTTTAATTTTATACAAATGTTCTTTTTTTTTTTTAAATAATCTTAAAGTTCTCAAGAATTTAATGGCTGAAAATATCTGAAAATATACATGACATGAATACTAGTACAGATACATCAGTCAGAAGATTAATTGACAGAATATGAAACGTCATTGTGGAATAAATTCATTGAGCCTTATACAAATCAGTTAACAGAGGGGAGGCATATTAGATGCAATTCATCACTCATCAGTAATAGTAAAATAGCAATCAGCAATCTTATCTCAACATGAAAGTAATCAAGAATATGCAGTTAATGACTCATCATGAGAACACAAAGTAAAAAATTGTGGATCTTTAGTTGGAGTAGGTGAAAATGCTTATCACCTACAGTGAATTTTGAACAATAAATCAAGACATAAAGTCAATTGACTTTAATTAACATAGGAGGTATGATGACTTAGAAAATCAAAAATCATACCTGTAAGGAAAATGTTTTGATATTATGCAAATTTCTTGCAAGTTTTTGTCAATTAACTGTCATTGTCTTATAGGAATTTTTAAGGTCAGGAACTCAACTATAGAAAATGTTAAACTTCAACCTTTTGTATTTTTGCTTTAACAGTTTTACTTTATAGGCTATTTGTATTACACCCTTTGGTGTTGTACATTGTACGCCAGTCCAGAACTAAGTTTTTAAGGGCCTGGTAGCCCACTTTTATTTAAAAGCACAAAAGTTCACAAATACATTAGCAGCCCTCGCAGGGGGTTCCACCATTCCTGCATCGTGTAAACTCAATAGATTAGCCTACTGGCTTTCACACTTGCCATCCGGCAGTTTCAGGCCTCTAGTTTAGGCCTAAGGTTCTGTTCCTTCAGAACAAACAGTTTCCTAGAGTTAAGCACACACCTAGCTTACTCCTGTCAGCGTCTTGCTGTTCAATCATCAAATGACATCTGCCTCCTGCAGATATGCATGCTTTAGCTATCCCCATGCAGCATCTCTGACTCCTCTCAGAGAGATTTGGGAATCCACCTGATTCCCGGAAACAGACTTTCTGTCTGTTGGGTGGGGCCCTGAGCCATAGTCAGGTCAGAACTAAATAGCTGAACACACAGCTGCTCAATTAATGCGTCTTTCTCTCCAGAATATGGCGTACCCCAGCAATCTTTCCCATAGCACAGAGTCCCACCCTCACAATATATATATATATATATATATATATATATATATATATATATATATATATATATATATATATATATATATATACACAGTGGGTACAGAAAGTATTTAGACTCCCTTAAAATGTTCACTCTTTGTTATATTGCGGCCATTTGCTAAAATCATTTGAGTTCATTTTTTGCCTCAATAATGTACACACATCACCCCATATTGACAGAAAAACAATGCATTGTTGACATTTTTGCAGATTTATTAAAAAAGTTAAACTGAAATATCACATGGTCCAAAGTATTCAGACCCTTTGCTGTGACACTCATGTATTTGTGCTGTCCATTTCTTCTGATCATCCTTGAGATGGTTCTACACCTTCATTTGAGTCCAGCTGTGTTTGATTATACTGATTGGACTTGATTAGGAAAGCCACACACCTGTCTATATAAGACCTTACAGCTCACAGTGCATGTCAGAGCAAATGAGAATCATGAGGTCAAAGTAACTGCCTGAAGAGCTCAGAGACAAAATTGTGGCAAGGCACAGATCTGGCCAAGGTTACAAAAAAATTCTGCTGCATTTAAGGTTCCTAAGAGAACTGTGGCCTCCATAATCCTAAATGGAACCCTTCCTCGAGCTGGCCATCTGGCCAAACTGAGCTATCGGGGGTGAAGAGCCTTGGTGAGAGAGGTAAGGAAGAACCCAAGTTCAAATCTGTTGGTTGGGGCCGTGTGCTGCTGTCTCTCTCTGTTTTGTTACCCACAGGTTGCAGGGGCCGATCATGCGATGGCTGATTGATGCTCTCATGGGTGTAATGCTGTGGTATGTCAACTCACAAGATGGGGGGTAAGATAAATATATTGTCCTGGAATGTCAGAGGTATGAATTCGAAGATAAAACGATCTCTTGTCTTCGACTTTATACGGAGGTACAAACCCCATATTATTATGTTACAGGAGACACATCTCCAGGGTTCTAAGGTTTTAGCGCTGAAAAAAGCTAACATTATGAGGGTCATACATGCTGAATACTCTACTTACTCTAGGGGGGTTGCTATTTTGGTTACTAAGAAAGCGGCGGGCACATATTCTACAGGTTAAATCTGATACCAATGGGAGGTATGTTATCCCTGTGTGTCAGATCTTTGGTATATGTATGACCTTGGTATGTGTATATATCCCCCCTCCATTCTCCTTTCAGGTCCTGGAGGACGTTCTTGGTGTTGCAGTACAGGTGGCACAGGGTTCTCTGCTCCTATTGAGCGATTTTAATGTGGTGTCAGATGGGGTGCTTGACAGGCATGGGTGTGCGGCTGGCTCGCGCCTTACTCTTTCCTCGTGGCTGGACAGCTTTGCCCTCACTGATGTGTGGCGCTGTCGCAATCCGGGTGTCAGAGCATACTCATGCCACTCGGGAACACATAAGACACTTTCCAGGATAGACATGCTGTTGTACTCTGTTGTCTTCCCATTATTTCCGGGGTGCGGTACCTTCCCAGGGCCCTGTCGGATCACTCTCCTATGGAAGTCACATTGACTTTGAATGTGCCCATTGGGAGACGGATGTGGCGTATGAAGACGCAATGGCTAGAGGAGGAGTATGTGACAATAAATTGTAAGACGGCTATGGGTCATTATTGGAGTGAGAATAACTCAGGAACTATGATACATAATCAGTGGGATGTATTTAAGGCTACCATGAGGGGGGTCTTCACTAGGGAAACATGAGATTTTGCGAAAGCGTTAGACTCCGACGTGCAGCAGGCGGAACGAGCTGCCGCAGATGCTGAACGGCTTTATGTACAAAACCCATCCTCAGACGCATATGGCTCTTGGCAGGACCTGACGAGACAGTATAAGCTGCTGCTGAATGATCAGACTATGAAAAAACAATTGCAACAGACCAGATCCATTTTTGATCCGCTTATTAGCCTTTTTAGTGAGACCTATATATGCCCCTACCTCGGTACTGAAAATTAGACGCCCAGAGGGCGATTTGGTGAGCGACTCCCAAAGTATCCTAGCCACGTTGCTGTAATTCTATGGTAGCTTGTATCAGTCCCAGTCTAGCTGTACTGATCAGGTACTCTCTTCCTATCTGGACAACATGACTCTTCCATCCCTAAAGCTTGGGGACAGTGCTGCTCTTGAACAATCCTTCACTCCTGAGGAAATAGCTGGTGCCATTGCCTCCTTTAAGCCGGGGAAGTTGCTTGGATTAGATGGCTTCCCGGCAGAATGGTACCAGCTACATAAAGATAGCTTGATTCCCCGCCTCCAAAAAGTATTTATAGCAGCAGAAAAAGAGGGTATATTACCAGAATCGATGCGTGAAGCCTTGATTGTGGTGATTCCGAAGCCCGGTAAGGATCCAATGGAGTGTGAGTCATATAGGCAGATCTCATTGATCAATACCGATGTCAAGGTACTGGCCAAAGTTCTGGCCGGTAGGTTGCAGTCAGTGATACTTAAATTGATCAACTCGGATCAAACCGGTTTTATACCAGGCCGATGTACTCAAATGAACCTGAGGAGGTTATATGTCAATCTACAAATATTTCACGCCAATAGCGGTAAGCAGGTGGTAGCATCACTCGATAAAAAAAAGCGTTCGACTCTGTAGAATGGAACTATCTCTTTGCTGTACTTGTAAGACTAGGTTTCGAGCCAAGATTTGTAAACTGGGTTAAGCTACTTTACTGTGAACCTAAGGCTAGTATTAGGCTCAATGGACTTATATCAAATTCATTCCTGATCAGGCGGGGGACGAGGCAGGGCTGTCCCTTGTCGCCACTTTTATTTGCATTGGCTATAGAGCCCTTGGCGGTTAGACTCAGAGATCAGGCTGACATAAAGGGGCTGTTGGTTGGGGACATGGAGGAGCGTGTATCATTATATGCAGACGATATGCTGCTATACTTGGGAGATCCAGACGTTTCCTTGACTGCTGCATTCTCCCTGATACAAGAATTCAGGGATTTCTCCGGATTTCGGATTAATTGGTCTAAATCGACACTTTTCCCTCTTGATCCACAGCCAAACCTGACTCTGCCCACTTGATACCCTCTAAAGGGTGACGACCCGTTTTAAATACTTGGGGATAACTGTAGAACTACCAATAGACACGTTTTCTGAGATTAATTTATGGCCGGTGATTAGGGACTTCAGGGACAGGGTGCAAAAATGGAAGGATCTTCCGCTTACATTAATGGGTAGGGCCAATTTGTTTAAAATGATATATCTCCCGAAATTATGTTCTCTCTAACACCCCCTTGTACGTTCCTAGGAAGACGTTCCGGTACATTGACTCCTTGTTGACCTCTTTTCTTGTGGGGCAGTGGGACGGTCCGGGTGGCGCTGGCTGTTTTGCAGTTGCCGGTAGGGAGGGGAGGTCTGGCAAACTACTTGGCGTCACAGCTGGTCCAGGCTCACTGGCTAATGTTCCCGCAGCTGAACAATGACGCTACTGCGGTGGAGGCAGCTGTGGCAACCTCTTACGAGACACTACTGAACTTTTTCTATAGGGGGGAGGTCCCTACGGAGGGTGGAGTGACTGTACTCCGGTCGGCTAGGAGGGTGCTTTAGATTTGTATGAATCATGTGCAGGACACCCCTCTACACCTGTCGCCTAACGCCCCACTGTGGTTCAATCCCAGATTAAAGCATTTCCTCCTATTGGATGAGGGGCATAGGTGGGCCAAATTTGATCTTGTATATCTACATCAGCTATTTGATAAGGGGGAACTCAAAACATTTACACAACTAAAGAGGGAGCTAGGCGTACCTGACTCATGGCTATTCCACTACACCAGACTGAAGCACGCTGTTCGCGCTCAGTTTGGTGTGGGGCCTGTTGTTCTGGAAAACACTAAGTTGGAATTATTGATAATGGAGCCTGAACACACCAAACGAGTCTCGGCCTACTATGCTGTGCTCATGGGAAGGAAGCAGCCGAGGGAGGAGAAAGCGAGACTCAGATGGAATAATGTGATCCCTGAATTGACTGAAACTCAGTGGGAGGAGGTTTTGATGTCTTATCTACCTACAGTAATCTCTGCTAGGGACAAAATGATACAACTAATGTACCTGCACCAAATGTATAATACTCCACACAGATTATATAGGATGGGCAGAAGAGATGACCCTGTTAGTCATAAGTGCCTGGTGGCAGAAGGCAACTTTATTCATATGGTGTGGGAGTGTAACAGGATTCGTCCGCTGTGGTCGCAGGTTACCCAATTTATTGCTGACACTTTTGATCTCCCGAACATATGTAGTCCACTCTTGGGCCTCCTAGGTATTCTAGAAGATGAAGTGATGAGTAATAATATGCGAACATTCTTGAGACTGCTCTTTTACTATGTCAGGAAACTGATTGTCCTAAATTGGGTGAAGAGGGGTTACCTTACTCTGTCGGCTTGGAAGGGACTGGTTAATGCAAATGTTAGGCCCCGTACACACGATAGAATCCATCCGCGGATAAATCCGTGCAAACGGGTTTCAGCGGATAGATTCTATGGTGTGTACACTCCAGCGGATAATTATCCGCGGATATTTTTCCGTCGAATCGCTTTTCAGCAGATCAAATATTTGCTGACATGCTTAACAAATATATCTGCTGTGAAGCTATCCGACGGATATATCCGTTGGTTAGTACACAATATCCGCGTATAAAAATCCCGCGCATGCTCAGACGAAATAAGGGGATGGGAGCACTCGTTCAGGTAAAACTCTCGTTTGTTTGTGATATGGCACATTCGTCCTGTTAAAGCTCTATTGTGTTGTTTCTTGCCTCTTTTTTTTTCTGCGTTCTCTTGCTAGAATAAACCCGTTTTCTTGCTAATGCTATCTATCCAGATGTTGTAACTTTATTTTAGTCCTCCACATGTCTATGTTTTTTGGTTTATTTTTAAATGGACATTTTTTTTTTTTGGTGTTTTATTTTATTAATATTTTTTGTTCAATTTCTGGCACCATTGTTTTTTCATGCCCATTTTTTTTTATTTATTTTTTTTGTGCAATTTCTGGCACCATTGTTTTTTCATGCACATTTTTTTTGTTTTTTTTGTGTAAAATTTCTGGCACCATTGTTTTTTCATGCACATTTTTTTTTTTTTTTTTTTGTGCAATTTCTGGCACCATTGTTTTTTCATGCACATTTTTTTTGTTTTTTTTTGGTTAAATTTCTGGCACCATTGTTTTTTCATGCACATTTTTTTTTTTTTTTGTGCAATTTCTGGCACCATTGTTTTTTCATGCACATTTTTTTTTTTTTTTTTTGGTTAAATTTCTGGCACCATTGTTTTTTCATGCACATTTTTTTTTGTGCAATTTCTGGCACCATTGTTTTTTCATGCACATTTTTTTTTGTATTTTTTTGGGTGAGGTTATGTCACCATTTTTGTTATGCGTGTGTTTTTCCTTTTTGGTTTCACCAAGTTGGTACACCAAATGTCCCCCCCCCCCCACAAGGAGTTGGTGTCCTTTCTAAATGACACATATTACCAAAAATGTTTCATGCCTAATCAACACAGTGTAAAAAAACAATAGACAAGGTATTTCTGAAAATAAACTCACCATTTATTTCAAACATAATTCACCAAAAAAATAACTAGAAGGGCAGCACTTGCTGAGATAGCAACATACATGCAGACTTGTGTTCCAGACTGCACAGGCAACATAGTCAAAATGGCAAACCTTGAGGACCGCATACCAACAACTAAAGAGAACAACCACCTAAACCAAAAACCAGGAGCAGCAGCAAGCGAGCCAATGGAGCCCAGGCTGTGGTAGTCCAAAAAGCAAAACGTTTTTGGGGGATCAAATGGAAGGCCGGGAATCATCTTCTCCTGTTCCTTGTAACCCTCCTTGCAGCAGATCTTCGACGGATCCGGAAACGGCCTCTTGCAGATGGGGAGGATGTGGCAGCAGGAGGAGGTAAGAGATGTTGGGCAGGATGGGCCGGGTCACTGAGCTCGGTGTCATCGGTCAGCCAGCCCCTCTGCATCCATAGAATGACCTTATTAAATAGGTTCCTGGCACGCCTCTGATCTTCCTCCCCCCCTGTTGATAGTTTGTGTGCCACATAGGCACTGTAGGCCTCAGTGCGGGTCAGGGGGGCCCTCATTATGGCGCTTGCCTCCCTGATCATCTCGAGGCTCCTATCCTCAACTTCCCTCCTGCGCCTCATTAGGCCTGCTTGCCTGACCTGGGGGGGAGGGACATGCGGGCTTGTGCTAGCCCTGGGCCTGGGGCCCTCCTGACTAGTGCTTGGCCCGGCCTCCTCCTCCTGGCTGGCAATGACCCCTTCCTCCTGGCTGGCATGCATCTCGGGCTCAGTAGCCGTCAAATCCAGGCTGGTCTCTTCTTCCTGTGGCAAAAAAGGGACATTTTTTACAATTTGACACCAGCAAATCACACACATTTTCAGGCTCTAGACTGGTTTGTTTTATCTTACTTTAATCTTTAATCTACTCTCCTTCTGATCCCTGTACTTGTCATCCAGGACCCCTATTTTTATGACCCCGAATTTTCTCAGCCATTTTTTATTTTGTGCTTACAATATCAACTCAAGAATTAAACCATAATTAGCAGCCAAAAAATTTGGTGTAAAATACTCTACCTCATCAGAAGAAGTGCTCAGTCGAAGATCTGGACGCATGCCAGCCAGCCCCTCACTGTTCTCCTCCTGTCTACGGTGATCCGTGGAAGGTCTGCTGCCCTGCTGTCTGGGAGGAAGGCTTGACATTGATCGCCGGCCATCCATTTGATCCCCCAAAAACTCCAGCTCCTGGTAGTACCACAGACTTGGCTCCGTGGACTGGCTTGCTGCTGCTCCTGATCGTTGTTCCCGTAGTTGTTTTCTTTTTGTGCGGAATGCGGCCCTCAGGTTGTTCATTTTGTTCTTGACTATGTGGCCTGTGCAGTCGGGAACCCATGTCTGCATATATGTTGCAATGTCAGCAAGTGCTGTCCTTCTGCGCGCCCGATTTTTATACAGGGGGTGTCTGCTATCCCAAAGTAGGGGCGTCTCACGATACTTCGCAATAAGGCGACTGATAGCTTCTTGGCCCACAATCTGGTCCATTTCCTTTTTGAAAGTTTTTTCCCAAAACACACAATTAACACACTGTAAAAATAAAAATTAAGAAGCATAAAAAAATGCACATCATTCACATTGTAAGAATATGTGGCACCAGATTTCAAAACTACTATGCAAACACAGTGTCTCCTGCAGCTAAAATGCTGCCCAGCTCTGCCCCATTGTTGTGACCAAAAATTATTTCATATGCAGCCCATTTTAGAAAAAAGTTGGCTAAATACGTGTCATCTCTAACCATCCTCCATTTTTGAAATTTTGACCATTCCTCAAGGCACTATTTCATGTGTACCTAGCATGCCCCTCATCATTCCTGACATAGAAATACACTTCACATACTAACCTCTGGCCAACCAACACAGAACAATACTTGCATGATCACAATACACCTGTCAAAAACTACAAATACGTAGAGCATTCTTCACATCTACATTAAAGTGATGTGTGAAAGCATTGTGAGAAGGAATTACCGTTTTGGGGACACAAGAAACATAAGTAGCGTTAAAAGGGTGCAAACAACAGACCAAACCCCAATCCCATGGCTCTATATTTTTTAGGCCTCTGCTGATCCCATGTTCCAATTTTCTTACCTTACTATCTCTAGCTCCTCGTGAAGCACCTTCAATTAATCTCCGCGTAAAGTACGTAACCACGTAGGTTCCCTTTTATACACTCCGCGTATGCGTGACACCCCGCCTTTGCCATGCCCCCTAATCAATGTTAATTCCAAAAATATGGCGTTAAGTGGGTAACTTCTGTCAAATGTTATAATCATCTCCGCGTAACGTACGTAACCACGTGGCTTCCCTTCTAGACACTCCACGTGTGCGTGACACCCCGCCTTTGCCATGCCCCCTAATCAATGTTAATTCCAAAAATATGGCGTTAAGTGGGTAACTTCTGTCAAATGTTATAATCATCTCCGCGTAACGTACGTAACCACGTGGCTTCCCTTCTAGACACTCCGCGTGTGCGTGACACCCCGCCTTCGCCACCTTTGCCATGCCCCCTAATCAATGTTAACTCCAAAAATATGGCGTGAACTATGTAACTTCTGTGAAACGAGCGAATAATCTCCGCGTAACCTACGTAATTACGTCTTATTCATTCTCTACACTCCGCGTATGCATGAACCGCCGCCCTCGTACACGCCCATGACGGGACATTTCCTGGTTTCCACGCCCCTAATCTCTGTGGGGATGAAAGATGGCGATGACAGGCGACCATGCACGGAGCTCTCAGGCCAGAAGTGAGGGGACAGAGGCAGGAACGTCCCGATCCCGTCCAAAACGGTATAAGGCCACTAATATGGCTTTTGAGGAAATGATAGAGCTTGTGGATATAATGCGGAGGAAGGATTATGATGGCAAATATGGGCCATACAAGACCCCCAACCGCAGAAAGGGGAAAATAATGGAGAAGGTGGCAAGAAGAATGAAGAGAATGTTTGGGATCACCAGGTCCAAGGAGCAGCTACGGAAGCGGTGGTCTGATTTGAAACTGAGGGAGCCACATCAGTACAAGAGGATCAAAAAAATCTTAAAGAAAAGTAAGTTAATTATATTAGTTGGGGGGGGAACCTTTTTTGATTTTTAGCTTGGTCAGGTACATTTCTACATCTGTCTCCTTGGCCTGGTTGTACTTCTGAGCTCATGTTGAAATAGAAGGTGTTGTTCTCAAACATTTTGCTTGGGCAACGACTGTTAATAGTAAACATCTTTGACATCAGCTTATTTCTACTAAATACGATGTTGGCCCAGGAACAAAACACCTGGACATGCCTCTCTGGCCAAAAACATGGTTTGTAAACATTGTGTACAAATAGAGTTGTGGAAAATGCAAATCCAAGACTGTGTAATGCCAACAGTGCTACTAAGCTGGTGTTTTCATATCTGAAATCCAGAGCACCTGTGTCTCCACCTAAATATTAAGATTGTAATTTGTATGGTGTCCGTGTTAAAATTTAAGGGGGGGACATCCATGTGTGTCACTTCGCTAAAAAGGGCCCGAATCAGAGCTTGCCATAGAAGTCATCCCAAATGTAGGAGTGGGGGGTAGAAGACCCAATTTAGCCCCAAAAAAAAGCCTCTTCCTTAATAAAGCAATGTATGCGATTTCTGCTCTACAATATCTGTGTGTTGATGAGTATACCTTTTTGTCATTGTTTATTTAGGGAAAAGAAGACGCCTGCAGTTTGAGGAGGCAGAGAGGGCCAGACAAGGCCAACATCAAACATCTCGCCATGTGGAGGAGGAGGAGGATGTGGAAGGAAGAGAGGAGGATGTGGAGGAGGAGGAGGATATGCAAGGAAGAGAGGAGGATGTGGAGGAGGAGGAGGATATGCAAGGAAGAGAGGAGGATGTGGAGGAGGAGGAGGATATGCAAGGAAGAGAGGAAGATGGAGTCATCTTGGATCTGGTACTTGTGGATGAGGAAGGGGAATTTGATGAGGAGGATTTTAGCAATTTAGAAGATGGTGGATTGATGGAAGGAGGAGTCGTGGAGGATGATGGGGAAGTGGTGCAAGAAGGAGGAGTGATTCAAGATGTCGAAGATGTGGAGGCTGGAAGGAGCACACCATCAGGTCAGTGTCACACCAGCTTTATATGGAAATACAGATGTAGATAGGCTTGCCACCTCATCCCTTTATTCCCAAACACATATGGATTACACATGTTCTGTGGCTAGTGTAATGCTGATATGGCACCAGATGAGTTTAATTACCACCTTAATCAGCCACAGAACCTGTTAAATTAATATGTGTTGTGGTTTAAAGGGATGAGGTGGCAACCCTATATAGATCTAGACAGGCTTTTTCTCACATAGTATTTTTTTGGCTTCATTTTGTAGGGGATGAAGATGTTGGTCATCATTTTTCGGCCGCCAGTGCTGGAATCATTATACAGCAAGTGATGGAGTGCAGCAGTGAGATGGACAACATGCGCCAAAGACTGCATCTCATGGAACAAAATGTAAAATCATACTTTTTAGAGTGCTGCACCGAGCTGGAAACTATGCGCCAAAAAATGAGCGCCATCGAACAGAACTATAAAAACATCATTGACATGATGGGCCGGGTCAAAGACTGAACACCCCCCCCACCCGCCCATCCCCCAACCAGTTTTATTTTGTTAGTCAGCAATACGCCAAAATTTGAAGATGCACACACAGTGTGGCAACATGTGCTATCTGCCATCACAGAATCTTGATTATCTGTGCTTTGTGGGTACAACCCCCTCCTCGATTCTCAAGTAGTTTTGGAGGAAGGGTTTGCTCCCACATAACACAGACATTGATCACTCATGATGGCAGATAGCACATGTCGCCCTTTGTCGGTGTTTAGATGTTGTAGAACTGCCATTTGTCCATTGGTGTGTGCATCTTCAAATTTTGGCGTGTTCAGGTGTGAACTCACACCATGACTGGGATGTACAAGTGAAACATTTGTCTTTTAGATGTTTTACACATTTTATATGTTTTCTAAAAAATAAAGGCTTCAATCAAAAAGCAGGAAAAAAACACAAAAAAAAATCTAAAATTAATATTAAAATAAAATTAAAAATTAGAAAAAAAAAATTATTAAAATTAAAGTAAAAATTTTAACAAAATTTTTTTTAGAAGATTTTAATTATTTTTCTAAAAAAAAAAATAGTAAATAAAGGAAACCAAATAAAAAGGTAAAATATAATATTTTTGAGAATAAACCTTTCCAAATATTCAAAAAGTTTCACTAAAAATGTTGGGTGTGAAATATGTCCAAAAACTTGGACCAAGATTTGAGCAATAATACCAAAAAAAAAAATTATTCCCAAAAAAAAAAAAAAAAAAAATATTTGGATTAAAAAATTCACACACAAAAATTGTGTTAAGTTTACATTTGTGAAATATTCTATTTGTGTGAAAAATGTAAATTTTAAATACATTGTTGGTGAACTCCAAAAATATAGGAGAATAATGATTGTTAAAAATCCGAGAATTCGATAACTAAAAAAAATATAAAAATTAAAAAAAACCTTGCAAAACCTCAAAGTTGACATGTTTGTTAATAAAAATTTGAGTAAGCAAGGAAAATGAAAAAGCTGAAAATAAAAAAAGCTTGTCCAAAAAACAAACAATGAGTGGCTTTCTTCTTTTATATGCTGGATACCCAGTTTGTAGATGAGTGAATAATGTGCAATTGTGTTTATTTACTAAAACCTGAACCCTACATTTGGCACTAGAAGTGCACTATTTTTGGTGCAAACCAGGAAGACAGATAAAAAGCAACAAAGCAGTAATGACAAACAACTGTATAAAGTCCAATGGTCTAATTATTTATTAGTTCTGTGAATATTCCTTTCTTTTGGGGGCCGAATTAGAAAGTAATATCATCTGGCATAGCAATGGCCCCCCGACCCATGAAGTACTCAACATATTTGTCGCGCACCTCACGAGCAGATTGGGTGCCAATGCCAGCGCGACCAGTGACCAGCCCAGGGAGAGGATCTGAGAGTAGTCTTGCCTCAGAAACGCTGTCGGGTAGGTACGTCTGGGAATGCCTGCATAAAAAGTTGTGCAAAATGCAGCAGGCAAATACAATGGTGTTCAATTTATATTCCGCCAGATGTATAGCTGTCAGGAACAGGCGGAACCGGTTGGTGAGAATCCCAAAGGCATTCTCGACTACCCTCCGAGCTCTGGACAACCGATAATTGAACACCCTCCTCTCGTAGGTGAGAGTCCTCAGGGGAAAAGGCCGCATTAGGTGAGGTCCAAGCCCGAAAGCTTTGTCCGCTAGGAACACAAACGGAAGTCCTTCCACATTATCTTCATCTGGTGGCAGTGCCAGATCACCAGTTTGGAGACGATCGTAGAATTCAGTCCGTGAGAACACTCCCCCATCTGACAGCCGGCCGTTCTTCCCCACGTCCACATAGAGAAACTCATACTGTGCCGACACCACCGCCATCAACACGATACTATGAAAACCCTTGTAGTTAAAATAGTCGGACCCCGAGTGGGGTGGGGGCACAATGCGGACGTGCTTCCCATCTATTGCTCCACCGCAGTTCGGAAAATCACAACGCTGGGCAAATTGGGAAGTCACAGACTGCCATTCCTGTGGTGTGGAGGGTAGCTGTGGGGACAAACAAAAAAAAAATGTTTACTAATTTATCAGATAAACATTGCAATCACAATACAAAAACCATCATTGTGCAACTTCAACAACAGGATTCTAATTTCATACCATCATTGTGAAGTGAGTATTTAGTTAAAACAATATAGGCCCACTTAATTATCAGACTCCACATCCCTCTGATGATAGAGCAATAAACTAATTTCGGGGGGGAGGAGGGGGGGGGGCAGAGCTACAATTGATTAGCCAAAAATGCAAAAATTGGCTAGGTGGGTTTGGGCCTAGCAAAGCATGCTGGACAGGTTTATGGTGGGTAAGGACAAAATATGCAGGTAGGCCCAAAAAAAAAACATGTAAAGGTTAACAACATGCATGGGGAGAAAAGGGAACATCCCACACACAGCAGATTACAATCTCATGGTTATTATGGAAGAAAAAAATATTAGACTTTATCACACATTTAAAAAAAAAACATTGTGATGTTAAAATTAGGGAACTTACCTTAATATACTCCTCCTGCAGAACATGTATGATGGCAGTACACGTCTCCGGTATGATGACCCCAAGCGCCTGGGGAGAGATGCCTGTCGAGAACTTGAGGTCCTGCAGGCTCCTCCCAGTCGCCAGGTACCGCAACGTGGCAATAAGCCTCTGCTCGGCCGTGATGGATTCCCGCATCACAGTGTCCTGCCTCGTGATATAGGGGGACAGAAGTTCCAGCAGACGGTTGAATACGGGGTCCGTCATGCGGAGAAAATTCCTAAAATCATCAGGATTATTCTCCTGGAGTTCCCTAAGCAGAGGCATATGAGAAAAATGGTCACGCTGGCGCAACCAATTCTTGGTCCAGAAACGCCTCCTCCCAGTGTTCCTGCCCAAACAACTGATTCGCTGAGCCTGTCCATAAGCAAACCCATAAACACCACCAATTCGCGAGAATCGACGATGCTGCTCCATCATGGATTCAAACCGACAGGCTGGTCAGTCAAGAACACACTCCAACAGAAAGCACCCCCAAATCCAGCACAACCTGCTAAGCCCGCACGACACACAGATACGAGCGCACAGTACGCGGAAACGTGCTGAAAGCCTGTGCCCGAATGCCAACTGCAAACCCGCAAGCACACGCACTGAACCCAAGAATACCACCTGTCAAACCGCGGAGACTGAAAAGCACGAATCGGCTCTAACCAAACCTTAACTAGCACGCGGTCACACGGAACTAGCAAAAGCAGAACAGAGGGCGGCGCCGTTGACTTTGGTCTTCCCCTTTATAGTGACGTCTTACGTGGTTTACGTTGCATACGTTCTGGTTCGCGGGGATTTTTATACGCTAGTGTGTACGTGACAGCGGATCAACAGATAAATCCGCCGATCCGCTGAAACCGATCCGCGGATAAATTCAAGCGCATGGATTCTATCGTGTGTATGGGGCCTTACACTGTATAAAATGACTTATGAGGCAAGAGGTAGTAGGAAAAAATTTCATGGTGTGTGGGGTAGATGGGTTGACTCCAAGGACACCAATAATGGAGAGTATTAAGGGAATGTTGTTTTTTAATGGAAAAATGTGATACTCCGGTAAAATTGATTGGGGGGAGTACTGTGGGGACGGAGGGGCAGCGGCACACAGCACACAAAAGGGTTTCTCTTGTTCATGTTTTTTTTTTTGTTGTTGCTAGGAAGAAAGGCAACTTTCTTTGACTTGTTTTTTTTTTCTCTGATTCCTATGGTGCTCTATGTCGGTTCTACATGATATGGATTAACATACTATAGGGTATACCCTGGAATGAAGTGCAAGATTTTGTAATTGCAATAAATAAGGAAAATGCTATGTACACTGTTATGAGACCCATGTTAGGGTTGTTTTTGAAGTAGTGGTGTATATGGAGGTCAAGGACCATGGTCCCTTTTTTTCCCCTCTCCTATACTTTAAAAATGTTCTCAAATACCCTTGTACCTTGCATATTCCGTTATCCCCTATGTATGTGTATATGGCAAATAAAAACCTTTAAAAAAAAAAAGAAGAACCCAATGATCACTGTGGCTGAGCTCCAGAGATGCAGTCAGGAGATGGAAGAAAGTTGTAGAAAGTCAACCATCATTGCAGCCCTCCACCACTCAAAGCATGGTGGTGGCAGCATCATGCTGTGGGGGAGTTTTTCAGCTGCAGGGACAGGACGACTGGTTGCAATCGAGGGAAAGATGAAGTCGGCCAAGTACAGGGATATCCTGGACGAAAACCTTCTCCAGAGTGCTCAGGACCTCAGACTGGGCTGAAGGTTTACCTTCCAACAAGACAATGACCCTAAGCACACAGCTAAAATAACGAAGGCGGTTTTTGAATGGCTCAGCCAGAGCCCTGACTTAAACCCAATTGAGCATCTCTGGAGAGACCTAAAAATGTCTGTCCACCAACATTTACCATCCAACCTGACTGAACTGGAGAGGATCTGCAAGGAGGAATGGCAGAAGATCCCCAAATCCAGGTGTTAAAAACTTGTTGCATCTTCCAAAAAAGATTCTGTATTAGATCAAAAGGGTGCTTCTACTAAATACTGAGCAAAGGGTCTGAATACTTAGGAAGTGACATTTCAGTTTTTATTTTTTAATAAATCTGCAAAAATGTCAACAATTCTGTGTTTTTCTGTCAATATGGGGTGCTGTGTGTACATTAATGAGGAAAAAAATGAAATTAAAATGAACTTAAATGATTTTAGCAAATGGCTGCAATATAACAAAGAGTGAAAAATTTAAAGGGGGTCTGAATAATTTCCGTACCCACTGTGTATATATGTGTACATATATTTAAATCTTTAGTTATTGAACCTAAAAGCTATTATTTTAATGGCCAAGCCCAGTGTCTGTGCATTGATGGCACAGCTTGCATTCAGCCAAGCCCAGCGCCTTTGCATTTCAAAGGATGCATTCTAGGAAGTGGAAAGTAAATTTACTTGATGTCGTTGGGCCGGATTCAGATACATTGGCGCATATTTACGCCGGCGTAGCGCATCTTATTTACGCTACGCCGGACCAGCGCGGAGAGGCATGTACTGTATTTAGAAAGATATTACTCACCAAGATGCACCAGCGTAACGTATTTTCTACGGCATAAGCGTAAGTGGGCCTCACCCCATGCAAATGATGGTCCGACCGTGTCGCAGAGAGATACGTCGGGCGTATCTTAAACGGCGCATGCGCTGTGACGACGACAGATTGTATGCCCCCATCTGCGCATGCGCACAACTGCGCCTGGCGTAACCCCTAAGATACTCCGGCCCACTGCCTACGCCCAGTGCATAAATCCGCCCAGACATGCACCCGTCAAGTGCAAAAGTACACAAGCATTTTTGGGTGCTAGTACTTTTGTTTTTTTGGAAATGTGTCTGCACAAGGGACTTAGAGTGACCGAAGGATGACCAACTTTAGCCCTGAGGAGAAGGCCATAATTATTGATGGCCTCTCCCAGTACGGCGCCCGCCTCTATGGGCCACAGAGTGGCACCACAGGCAAGGACAACAAAACCCGTATATATATGGAGATCACCACACAGGTGAATGCCCTCGGCGTGGCGGCTAGGGAGCCAAAACATAGGAAAAAAATCAACGATCTGCGGAGACTGGTCAAGGAGAAGCTTGTGGCGATGAGGAGGCATGCCACTGGCACAGGAGGAGGACCAGCCACAAACATCTCCCTGAGGAGATGATCGTTGCCAGGTGCCTGGATAGGCAGCTGGTGGAGGGCCTGGGGGGCTTTGATTCTGGGGAACAGCCCTTGAGGACAGGTAAGTGTGTTTTATCTTCTTTCTGGTGTGTAGCATGTGTGGGGGGGCAAGGGAACATGTGACAAGTGTGTGGGTCCACCAACATGTGAATGTTTTGTGTCATCCACAGATGTGCAGGAGGGAGCTGGGCCGTCATCGGCAGATGTGCGACCCACGCCATGCGTGGTGGAGAGTGAACCCTTCTCACCTGTTGAGGAAGTGGAGGAGGAGCACGTCGGGATAGAGGATGCAGTCTATCTTATGGAGGAGACCCCCATACCTGGTCCCTCCCAAACATCCTCCCCCATCAGAGATAGCCCCTCAAGGGCCACCATCCCTATCAGGGATACCCCCTCAAGGGACACCATCCCTATCAGGGATACCCCCTCAAGGGACACCATCCCCTCCAGCCGGCCCCAAGCCTCTCCTGCCCCTAGGAAGGCTACCCGAAAACCAGGGGTGAGCCTGAGGAGTTTGAGGATCATCTGGCGAGGGACCAGACCAGGCAGACCCGCCATATGGGTTCCCTAGCGGGTGTTCTGCACCGAGTTGCAGATAGCCTGGCCTCCTCGGCCGAGAGCCAGGCTGCCTGCACTGTGGCTGTGCATGAGGCACTCACCCAGCAGGCTGGCCAGAATGTAACCATAAATGAGAGCCTGCAGGATGTTGTGGGCAACGGCGCAGCCCTTCTGAACTGTATGGTGGACCTGCAGGCCACCACATCTGGCCTGGTGACTGAGGTCCGGAGCCTGGCAGCTGCTGTCCATGAGGAGGGGAGGCAGACAAGGCGCCAACAGCGCAGCAACACCACCCGCCGTCTGTGGATGCAGGCTGCCACCAATAGCTACCTCCACCGTATAGCCATGGCATTGGAGGGCAGCCAGGGAGAGACCAGGGGATGTTCCACCACCAGCCCCCCCAGCCCCCCCACCTGAGGCTCGCCCCAGGCAACTGCGCCCCAGGAGCCTAGGGACCAGGCGTAGCCCACGACAGGGCCGATGATTTTTTTTAAAGTTATTTTATACTCCAGTGCTGAGTTTTGTCTTTTTTTTAGACTCAGGTGATGAGTGTTTTTATTATTTACACTCAGATTATTTTTTTTTAATCCCTGCACACAGGGAGTAGTGCAGACTATAGTGTGACTGGTGTGTGAATGTGGGGGGGTGACACTCTCGGTCGTTGGGGAGAAGATATCCCCACGACCCGTGTGAATGGTGTATGAATGGTCAGCAACATAATTGGAGCCTTGTCGTGGCGTTGCTGCTCACAAGTCCAGATTGGTGGACTTGGGCTAATCCAACATTATGAGGATGTGGGGTGTGTGTGCTAGTGGTGTGCATGCGTGCATTCTCCTTGTGCCATGATGAATGTGTGTGTTTAACTTGTAAAGAAGCCTACCACGAGGTATCTCCTGACTGCTCTTCCCTCAGCAGATGGGGACCCTCGGGCAGGGGGGGACTGTGTGGTTGGGGGGTCAGGTCATCACGTAGGTCAATCTCCAGGCCCTTTCTCATGGCGTAGTTGTGCAGAATGCAACATGCCCCCGATGATCTGGCACACAAAGTTTGGGGAATACAACAGGGTACCCCCAGACTTATCCAGGCATCGGAAACAGGACTTCAGGAGGCCAAATGTGCGTTCCACCACTCCACTGATACGTGCGTGTGCATAATTGTATCTTCTCTCTCCTCTGGTTTGGGGATTCCAGAATGGAGTCATGAGATGGGGTCCAAGTGCATATGCAGAGTCACCTGGAAGGGAAAAGACAGGAGGATGTTAGTCGTGCATGTGCCCCTCGTGATGTCTGCATCATGGGGTCGGACAGTCATGCCTGACTCCCATGTCACTCACCAACCAGCCAGCTGTTTCCATACACGTTCTGTTCAAATTCTGTTGGGATGGTGCTTTGACGGTATATGAAGCTGTCGTGGCTAGCCCCGGGGTGTTTGGCACGGACGTGCCATATGAGGCATTGGGCATCGGCTATCACCTGTACGTTGATGGAATGCCAGTGCTTCCGATTGCAGTATATGTGCTCTGTGTCACGGGGGGGCCGTAGTGCCACATGGGTGCAATCAATGGCCCCCACGGTGCGTGGGAATCCTGCAATTCTGTAGAAATCTGCCATTGCCTTCTGCCGCAGATGCTCATGGGTGGGTTTGATGAAGTGGTGGGATATGCATCTGAGGATTGCAGGGACAACCTGATGCACGCATCTGCTTATGGTGGATTGTGACAAACCAGCCACGACTCCACTTGTTCTTTGAAAAGATCCACTTGCGAGGAAATTAAGTGTTGCCAGTACCTTGACCAGTGGCTGCACTGCATGTACGCGGCGTGTCTTGCTAGTGTAATATTGGGGGTGTTTAGCTCAAGTGGGATATGCGATTTTTAAGCGATTCACTCCAGCCAGGAACTATGTTTAAGGGCATGGTAGCCCATTTTTATTAAAAAGGCAAAAATAAGTCCAAACAAACGTTTTCTCACGCAGGGGTTCTTCTCCATGGAATACACAACAGAAAAATGCTAGCGCACCTGACTCTCTGTAGCAGTACTTCTGCTCGTTGTCCTGGTCACCCAGACCAGCAGACTCCTCAACACAGACCGCTTCCCTTCAGCGTCTACAGCTCTGCCTCTTGCAGTCACCGTTCTGGCTGTCTCCTACAGCCTCTCTGATTCCTGGAGACCTCCTGTCTTCCAGGAGCTGTCTCCAACTGGGAGCCATGAGGTCTTCCCACACACTCATTATAAAGGGCTGTGCTCACCTGAGCACACACACCCTGCTGGTAATGAACAAAGCCTGGATTACTAAAACCTGGAGAATGCTGCAAAAGCAGTCTTCTCCAGTCCACAGCTATGCTCTGTAGTTTTTCACATCTCAGGTGTGCATACCCTGGGTCCATTTTACCGTCACAGTAGCTCCTACTGTTACATACCTCCCCCCCTTGTTTCGAACCCGTAGGGGGCGGAACACACAAGCCTGAATCCTTGATTGGGCCTACGCAGCGAACAGCTGGCGCAGAGGTGCCCCAATCTTTTTTTCAGGTGTGTTTCCAGGCACGCCCTATCCTGGATCGGAACGGGGTCCTACCATTCTGTATCCCCAGCCTACTCCCTCTGTCCTTGGGGTTCCTGAACTCATGTTTCTTTTCTGGTGGCCCCCTGCCTTTCCTGCTACTTTTGGGTGTACCAACTTTTGCCAGCTCACACTTTTCCATATCCCAATGTTTGTTCCTCTCCATACTATATTTTAGAGTGTCTCCAGGTACCCCAACTTGTACCTCTTTGTAGGTGAGAGACAAAATATCTGCTTTTGCTGTGTCCGTATCTGGCCCTTCCTTCTTAGTTGTAACGGGTGAGGCAGTATCCGCGCCATTTACAAAACACTGCTCAGCCGCACCTCGGACCACATTAGCAGACATTTCCATCACCGCATCAGGCGGAGAGACCTCTGATGTCTCCAGCAGCCCCCCAGAGCGCCTTCCGTACTGAACTTTATCCAAAAGAACCCTCACAGGAAACCAGGAGATCACTTGCCACACTATCACAAAGCACCGGACCAACCAGTTCCACTGGTGATTAATTTTAACCGGCACAGGTTGTACTACCTGGCTCCATCCATTGGTACCACGCAGCACCACCACCTCTGACTGTAATGGAGGCACCCAGGTATACAAGGACTGTGCTTTCACCAGTTCAAGCAATTCCACCAGCATATCTGTAATTTCTACACACTCCACATCAATATGCCCAACATTTTTGGGGACCTTAAAGCGGGGGTTCACCCTGTTAAAAAAAAAAAAAATGTTTTTTTTTATTATTCCATTACTTTCGGCATCGTAGCGCGAGCTACGGTATGCCGGTCCTAAATTTTTAATCCCCGTACTCACTGTGCTATCGTTGATTGAAGAATCCGGGGAATGGGCGTTCCTATGGTGAGAGAAGGTGATTGACGGCCGGCCCTGGCACGTCACGCTTCTCCGGAAATAGCCGAAATAGGCTTGGCTATTCACGGCGCCTGCGCATAGCCTGTGCGCAGGCGCTGTGAATAGCCGAGACCTACTCCGGCTGTCTTCGGGGAGCGTGACGTGCCAGAGCCGGCCGTCACAATCCTCCCTCTCCATAGGCACGCCCATTCCCCGCGGGAGTCGGATTCTTCAATCAACAATAGCACAGTGAGTACGGGGATTAAAAATTTAGGACCGGCATACCGTAGCTTGCACTACGATGCCGAAAGTAATGGAATAATGGGGTGAAGGAGGGTGAACTACCGCTTTAACCTTATTACAGACATGGAGGGGCTCTTTTATTGGGGTGACACTGGTCCCTCTCTGAGCTCTATGTACAGGCACCCCCTTACTGTCCAAACTTAGCGTCACTTGTTTCCTCATGTTCACTGCATGCTTCATTCTGTCAGTTTCATCACTAACATCTTCATATGACTGCGGCCTCATCCTAGTCTCCCTCTGAAGGACATCCTGACTATCTTGCCATTCTGAGGTTTTTAAGTCATGTGACACCTTGCTAAGCTTTGGGCCATTTCCCTCCAACCATTGTTTACCAGGATCCTTCTCAGATCCTAGAAGTTCCTCGAACCTCAGGAAACCTTCCCCAGAATTACCCTTCTGAACCTGTAGGGGGCCTAATTCTGCTTTACTTTTTACCTCTGTGTCAAACCCATCATTCCCTGTCTCGCTACAATTTTCAGGGTTTGCTACAACCAGATCAACTTGACCAAGACCATCAGGTCTACCATTATTTTTGATGTCACCCATGGCAACCAAACCATCAAAAATCGCCAACATGCTGCATTTTTCATCATGGTCAGAAATATCAATGCATTTGTCATATTTCATTTCACCCATGTTTGGCAGGGCAGTGTCTGGAGAGGAACTGCACCCAGCGGTGTGGTTGTCTCCGGCAGCTTCAGTATACACCAACTCTATTGGCATGAGATCCTCTGCCAGCAACTGTCCTGACCGCTGAACATCGCATAACACAACATTTGGACCTTTGATTACAATCACTTCATTTATTGCTGTGCCATCTGGCATTTCCACCAATACCAGCTCATTTGGCGCGGCATCATCCATTACCATATCATTAGGCCCTTTGTGGATCACAGACATGACCTCTTCTGTGCGTTCGCCGTTACTTGGCGTTACCATCTTGTGAGCAACATTATCTGCAGCAGCAAATGCACCATTGCATACAAGTCGCTCTGCAGGTCCTTCATCTGGCACTGCAGAAATCATGTCTGCTCCACTCTTACCAACAGAGGCCTTTTCCAACAAAGCCAACAGGCTTTTTGCCCATCTGTCCCAATCTGTTATCTCTGCGCTACCAGAGGGACAGAGTGGCACATCAACAGACACATTGCAAACATCACTTTTGTGTAAACCAGACTGTGGTAATACATTTTTAACCAGAGCAGGCTGCAATACCACACTCTCACCACCTTGCTCTGGTGGCGCTTCATTAAATGCATGAACACCTTCACACCTGTCACTGCCAGACTGCATTAACCCCTTTTCACCATGAGTGTTTTCAAACATTTCCATTTTAGCATTTAACATTTTGTCATCACCATGCTCAGGTACCCTCCTATTCACCAGAGCGGCACCATAGCTGTCCCAGGCAACCTCCGGCTCCAAAACGCAGAGCTCCCTGGGGGTTTCTAGGGACACCTCTATAACCTTTGTCTCAGTTGCTAGGGGAGATAGCACATCTTTAATTGCATTCATAGCAACATTGTTATCTCTAGTGAGCTGCACTAGCCCATTAGCAGCTGGGCCATCAACTTTAGCCAACACAATATTGTCAGTTTTACCCATCATATTGTCATATTCAACTTTACCACTTGCCTCCCCACTGGACAGGGCACTGCAGCGAGGCAAGTCCTTTTCCACACAGACAGTGGATCTCCCATTTGGGGTCACTGCAACTTCAGTGTGCACATTCACATAGTCAATCTTTTCCATGCATTTACCAGCAACAGTCTTACCGATCACTGTAACGGGGGCTGCCATGTTCATTTGAGTACGTTGTCTATCCTTTATCGCACTTTCACTGGCCAACTCTCCCTGGTGGCCATGGGATGAAACTGCAGCAGCCACCGCTGACTCCTTAGCACCCCCTGCAGGCACAACAGATACTTCCTTACTGTTGCCAGAGGTGATTGCAGACACGCTTGCAAAAAAATCTGGGCTTGCAGACAAAGACTTCTGCCCAGTAGCCATATCTTCAGCCATGTTCCATAACCTGGGACAAGAAAAAATGCCATGCCCCAGCTGACCACATTCCAGGCATGGTACATTTTTGCAAACATCTTTAGTGGGACGCCTCTCCACATCTCCAATGTAGCTCCTCCTTCTGGTTACCATTTGATCTCTCGTTGCTAAGGAAGACGGCGCTCTTCCAGCTGTACTTTGCTGACTCTCCCAAACGCAGCGACTTTGCGATCGTTGAAGCATTGTTGCTTTCAACTTGCTACGCTCCTCTGTTGGCAATACATTTCTCACGTGGTTTGCAGACCTGATATCACCACCGTTGCTACGGGCAACCACATACCTCTCAAACTTCTGATCCGCCTTTTGGACACTCCCGGCACTCAAATCAGGTTTTCCAAACATTGTTGCAGACCTTTGTCTGGCTGTGTCACTTTGTATTGGAGACTGAGACAAAGGGCATTTGGAGACAACATGCCCCCACTCACTGCACCGCAAACAGCGCTCTTGCTTCATTGCCTTAGCAGGGCTTCCCCAACTGCATCCTCTTGTAAGCATGGGACTTTTCACATTAACAGCTGTCCTGCTTGTACTAGCATTACCAGGGGCAACCACATGCACTTCCCCTTTAACTGGAGTTGGTTTAAGAAAAAACAGTCTGCAATGCTCTCCGGCAGGCTCAAACCCTTGCATCATCTTTGCAGTCACTCCACCAAACTTTTGCACCGTCCAGCAAAAAAAATTAAGCACTGTCACTTTAAAGCAAGTTGCTTTTCACTTCATGCAAGCTCTCCTCAGCTGCACACAGATTGTGCTGTCTCAAGCACACAAACACAGTTCATATAACAGGTGAACTTACTTTTGCAGAGATCTCCAGTTCTGCCAAGATTCTCCTTTCACAGGCACATAACCTGCAATGCCTTTTGCCTGGCTGCACACAGCCAACAGTTCCTGACGTGAATTCACTGTGGAGCAAGGACCCGGATACCACCGTCTTGTGCCCGCTGAGTCCACCACTTGTAATATTGGGGGTGTTTAGCTCAAGTGGGATATGCGATTTTTAAGCGATTCACTCCAGCCAGGAACTATGTTTAAGGGCATGGTAGCCCATTTTTATTAAAAAGGCAAAAATAAGTCCAAACAAACGTTTTCCCACGGAATACACAACAGAAAAATGCTAGCGCACCTGACTCTCTGTAGCAGTACTTCTGCTCGTTGTCCTGGTCACCCAGACCAGCAGACTCCTCAACACAGACCGCTTCCCTTCAGCGTCTACAGCTCTGCCTCTTGCAGTCACCGTTCTGGCTGTCTCCTACAGCCTCTCTGATTCCTGGAGACCTCCTGTCTTCCAGGAGCTGTCTCCAACTGGGAGCCATGAGGTCTTCCCACACACTCATTATAAAGGGCTGTGCTCACCTGAGCACACACACCCTGCTGGTAATGAACAAAGCCTGGATTACTAAAACCTGGAGAAAGCTGCAAAAGCAGTCTTCTCCAGTCCACAGCTATGCTCTGTAGTTTTTCACATCTCAGGTGTGCATACCCTGGGTCCATTTTACCGTCACAGTAGCTCCTACTGTTACTCTAGTGATGTCATCATGGAGGGTTCTTGGTAATTCCAGGATGGCATCAGGGCTGATCCTGAAGATGAGATACACCTCCAATTCCCCCATGCCAAAGACGTCAATGCGCGTGCGGAATATCCTCTCCTGTGCCCTCCTACGTGCCCGTCGACGCAGTAGTGCTTTGACCATGGCTGCCCCTGGCTTGTCGGCATACAGATGTGTTGTCCTACAGGTCATCTGTAACGGTGCTGCTGTAGCTGCTCTCCAGCTGACCTGTGCAAGTCTGGTGCAAAGTTACCCCTGCTTTATGAGGGGTAACTTTCCGCCGGACTTTCCACTTACGCGCACCGCGCGTAGCCTGCGCCGGCCAAACATACGTTTCTGAATCGGCGTATCTCACTCATTTGCATATTTGAATACAAAATCCATGGGAGCGGCAGATCCGTCCAGCGTAAATATACACCTACGCCGCGCCAGCGTAGAAAAGTTACGCCGGTAGGAAGAAGCATATTTTGAGGCGTATCTGGCTCTGTGGGTACGGCGCATAGATACGACGGTGCAAATTTACACTTACGCCACGCATCTCGAGATACGCCGGCGTAAATGCTATCTGAATCCGGCCCAATATCTCAATTTGTATAGTAAAAAGGTATGTCAAGGTATCTGCGCTACTGTACAGTAATAATGATCCTATCTAAACTAGAAGCAGCCAACACAATTTGTTTGCTTTAGCAAATACAACAAAATAAAAGTCCATGTGCGGCTCTAAAAATGACACCTAACAAACAGTCTTTCAATAAGAAGGGAGAGATGAATTCCCAGCACCAGCTTCAGTGTGTAATGAAAGCACACCACATCACAGTGTCAATCCAATCTCCTTACCAGATGGAAGAAAGAGCAGGCATGTAATCAGAAACTCAGCAGTTACTCCAACTCCATTCCCTTATTGGATTATTCAATGTGGTGGAATCACATGGAAAGGGCTTGCATCAACCCACGCTCTTGATAACCAAACTACCAGAACTTCCAGCAACCAGGTGTAATCAAAATTTCTCCTAGTCAGGAGGATAGTATCACCAATGAAACAACAATATAAAACAGCACATGGTGAAGCCCGTATAGGTAGATGAGAATAATTTATTTCGATTGCACTTACATCAGGACAGATAAAAAACAAGCATGTAGTAAAGGTAGTAAAATGGCCGCGGCTCTCAGCGTGCTTGTGTCTCCAGGGCCCTACTAACGTATTTCATCCAATGGGACATCATCAGACTTATAGTCAAACTTGTTTACGCATTTGGAGGATGGACAGATTTTGTTTTTTGTTGAAATCAATGTTCAATTTCACATGACAGGAACTACAACCCTTTTTGCACTCTTCTGATCTATATGACATGTGTACCAATTCCAGGGAAAAGGACTTTACTTATTATTCAGCTCCTCACAAATCATACTTGAGAATAGATCTATTTGTATCCAAATTGTCACTTTTGCAAAATGTCATATTGGTTACTATTCACTCTATCACATGGTCTGACCATGCTCCAGTCTCACTGCTTATCAAAAAACATTGCAATGCGGCACCGGGAAAATCTGTGGCGCAATAATACGACTATTAAAACATCCATTGTACTGGGACTGTCTGCATGGCCAGATCAAAGAACAAAGCTAGTAAGTTCTTATTTAACTATATACACAAAAAACAACAAAAAGCTAAATTATCCCATATAAATGACTCTAGTACGGCCAAACATGTACAACACCCCACAGACATAGTTAATGCATTATGCAAATACTACAAAGACCTATATAATTCAAAATCAGACCTCTCAACACCTCAACCCACTGATATTAATATTAATAAATTCCTTCAGCCTTTTAAACTACCATCTCTAGATGAAGTTATGTTGCAGTCTCTGAATTTTGACATTTAAGAAAAGGACATTTTTCAGGCTATACATGCACTTCTTCTCAACAAATCGCCAGGGGCAGATGGATTTTCAGCAGAGTACTGTAAGGCATTTAAAACCATACTGGTGCCATTAAACTTTTTAAAACTGCAATTTCCTTCACCTCTTTTACTAAAGAGATGCTTTAGGCCAGGGATATGCAATTAGCGGACCTCCAGCTGTTGCAAAACTACAAGTCCCATCATGCCTCTGCCTCTGGGTGCCATGCTTGTGGCTGTCAGAGCCTTGCTATGCCTTATGGGAATTGTAGTTCTACAACAGCTGGAGGTCCGCTAATTGCATATCCCTGCTTTAGGCTGTTATAGTGGCTCCCAAAGCCATGGAAAAAATGGACACACCCCAAAAACATCTGGCCTATATCCCTCCTCAATAATGATTTTAAAATGTATGTAAAACTTATAGCTACCATATTGGCAGAAATAACCCCTCACCTAATGAAAGCAGATCAGGTAGGCTTTGTAAAGGCTCCGGATGGCACCCGTAGGTTGTATAATCTTCTTAAAATTGCAGAAACTCGTAAAGTGCCAACAGTGTTCCTGACACTAGATGCTGAAAAAGCGTTTGATCAGTTTCAGTGGGGGCACTTAAGAGCAACACTTTTTAAATTTTTTTTCATTGGTGATCCCCTAGCAGAGGCCATTAAGAAGGGTTAACCTTGTTAAGAGCATTTGAGTGGCAGAGAGGGATCACAAAATCTGCCTATTTGCAGATGATGTGGTATTAACTCTAACATCCCGGTGCCCTCCCTAGATAGGGTACAACATATACTAAATTATTTTGGGTCGTACTACAAATTCAATTTTACCAGTCCTCTTACCTCCATCTTACCAATATATTTACCTACCTCTATCTTAAACAAGCTAAAATCACAATTCCCATTCCAGTGGACTACAAAAAAAAACTTCAATACCTGGGGTTTACCCTTTCTTTTCCCACTTCTGCTATATATAAGAATAAGGGGGCGTGACTTGGCGCGCGATGCGAATGGCAGCAGTGTGAAGGAGCTCCGGCAACCCATGGGACCTGGGAACTGAAAAAGGCCAGCTCAAGGGTGACAATGTCCTCCCAACTTCGTAGAGGGTCACACAATCGTTCCCTACGATCACTGAACACCCTTAAACGAAAGACCACGCCGACTAACCTCAGCAAATTCGGCTTCACCAGCAGCAACAAGGCCTCCAAGATGGCGCCGCCGCATAGACTGCACATGGAGGAGGACCTAGACGAGGATGATGAAGTATCTCTCCCAGCCTCCGAAGAATCTTCCAGAGGTAACGACCCAGACCAAGTGAGGCCTACCCTAACCGCCATCTTTAACAACCTGATGGACAGGCCGGAACAATCCCCGATTGAGCTCGATAGGGCTCACAGAGCCCTCAGACCCAGAGCCCCGGACAACAACCCCCCTAGAGACATTATATGCTGCCTCCCAAACTTCGGCCTGAAGGAGGAGATTCTACGGAAGGCTAGAATGGCGGACCAGGTCATGCATGAAGGCGCTGTGCTACAACTATTCCAGGACCTGTCCCCCATCACATTAAGGAACAGGAGAGCCCTGAAACCCCTTCTTGAAGTCCTCCGAGAGAAAAATGTGCCCTATAGGTGGAAGTTTCCCTTCGCTCTACAGGCTAACTATATGGGCAAACAACACCTGCTCAGGATACCAGGGGAACTACTGAAGTTCTGTGAAAACCTGCAGATTGCGCCAGTGAGCCCAGTGAGCCTACTGGACTGGTATGCAGAATTTCTTCTACCCCCTCCGGTCAACAATCCTCAACAGTCGCCGGGACCACCATCATTACTCCCCCCGCTCCAACAAAGGAACCGGTGTAACAACCAGAATGACCGCTTTGGCAACTCGCCAGCTACCCCTAAGAGCTCCAAAAGCCCCAGAATGAAGGAAGCACAGAGATTCTAAAACATCTTTGAGCTACGAACACTCAGATTTTTCCTCCCCTAACGGCCCTCAATAATCTGAAGCAGGTTTGACAACCACCCTTTCCCGATTTTGTTCTGTCCCTGATCCGCCCTTTTTTTTTTATATTCATTTCTTTTCTCCCATACTACACTATGAGTGAGAACGCTCAGTTCCACCACCAGATGGAGTATGAGTCCTGAGTTTGACACTGTTGTTGGCTCATGAAGGAAACTTCAACACAAGCCCTATTGTCACTATGCAGGGACTAACTCTTTAACTGATGTGGTTTTTCTGCTATGATACGAACTCCACCTCCACAGATTATTGACACCTAATATATTTCTTGCAGAGAGAATGACTAAATTACTGCAGCTGACCTTAAACCATATACACCTAGATATATGCAGATTTACACATCATAGCCACAGGGCTCTAACTTTCTTTACAACCCCTAGATCCCTTGTATCCACAGGATCAGAGACATCTACCGGATGCATCAGATGCGGATAATTGGAGCTACACTACCTCATCCAGAAGGACAGATGCACCTCAGTCAAACAACGTTGAAAACTCGACACACTGTAAAGACCATCTGACGGTCCTAACCGTGAGTAATCTATCGTCACACCTCCACAATACCCGCAGGGTGTTTAACACCTCTAGACAGATACCAATACTTACTTAACCAAGGTCGCGCCTCACCCCACCGGGGAGGCCTCTACGGTGGTGGTGAAGAATTAACATCTTCTGTTCTGGAGAAACGCACAGACTATAGCAAACTAAAGAGGAGTTAAATGACTTTGCTCCCCCTACACCTCTTACCTGCTATATTCAGGGGGTTGTCACACTAAGCTATGTTCTAGGGGGGGAAATTTTTCTTTTTTCCTTTCTCGTTTCATTTTTATATTTTTATAATTCTGAGTTCATTGTTCCCATCCTGACTGTCAGACCTTATTAGGTTCTACATGGGATAATGTTGTTGGGCACGGTTGCACAGAAACTTAAGGATGTAATTACGTAGCATATGTTACAATAGGATTTGTAAGCTATATAGGATACACAGGTTGTTCTGATTTATATACTAGCTCACCTTGCTCTTTCCGCCTCCATTTTTCTATTCGGCCTGAGTCAAGGAAAAATATGGAGGAAAGGGTGATACCTTTCCATGACAAATCTTCCCAGGTCCCACGACCCCCTAATTCCTCACGAACACATTAATACAGTTTATTATTACCATTTACCTAAATTTCTACAACATTGGTAGTAGATCTGATACATTCCACTCGCGCTCCTCCCACCTACCTCCAGGAGCACAACTTAATTCTTAGTAAATAAGAATCTAGTAGACTCTCCACACCTCTAGTGTGTATTTGAGTAACACTCACATTTATTCCCCTATTTACTTTATCCTCCCTTTGCCTCACCCCTTTTTCTCCCCCCCGCCCCTCTTACCTCCCCCCTCACATACCCCCCCCCACCTACCTTGGTTACAATTCCAGGGACCCATTGTCTCATCCCCAAAACAGACACCTAAGGACTAAAAGTTACCACCATGGCCTACGCCTTTCTGGGGAAAGCCCCCTCTATCATATCACACAATATCAATGGACTGAACATACCAGAAAAGAGAACCAAAATGTTACGCGAACTTAAAAAAGTACGCCCTTCAGTGGTTTTCTTACAAGAAACCCACTTTAAAGGGCAGGACATACCCAAACTAACTGACAACCTCTTCACGAAAGCATTTCATGCCACGAACCCCCTAGCCAAAACCAAAGGAGTTTCTATCCTACTTAACAAGGACTCCCCCTTCGTGCTTAAACAACTCCTAGCGGACCCAGAGGGTAGATATCTCTTTTTAAAAGGCTCATGGGCAGGGTCACCCATCACATTAGCCAATGTCTACTTCCCCAACACAGCTCACATCACGTTCTGCCACAGGATCATAGATGAACTCACACGATTCGCGGAGGGGTGTGTTGTCCTCGGAGGAGATTTCAACATCCCTCTTTCCCCACTGAGGGACACCTCTTCAGGACATACTCATGTCTCCTTTAAAATCCTAAAACGTATCAAAGTCATGCTACAGTCTCTTACACTGGTGGATGCATGGAGGTCAACACACCCATCCCAGAAGGATTTCACATATTTCTCTGCCCCCCACAAAAAGTACTCGCGTATTGATATGATTTTTGTCTCTCAAAGAGATCTGGGAAGCGTTTCCAGGGCTGAGATTGGCATTATCTCGCTCTCGGACCACGCCCCAGTAGCCATATCCCTTGTTCTTGACCCGCCTAGGAGATCCACTTTCAACTGGAGACTTAACGCGTCTCTACTTACAGACCAGATGATTAAAGACGACATACATCAAACAATCACCACATTCTTTTTAAATAACCCTGCTGCAGACACGAACCCCCTAAATAACTGGGAAACACATAAATGCGTAGTACGGGGAGAGTTGATAAAGTGGGGATCCAGGAAAAAAAAGGAAAGAGACAAAGAAATTGCCAGACTGATAAACCAAATAGCCAATCTAGAAACACAACACAAGCAATCACTGTCAATCTCTGTTGAAGAAGAACTGGTAAAATGCAGGTCGGCCTTAAAACTAATATTAGACATTAAAGTTAGGAAGTCCCTCTTCTTTAAGAAGAATATCTTCTACGAACAGGGAGACAAAAGTGGAAAGCTCCTTGCAAATGCCCTTAGAGATGCAAAATCAGCGAATCAAGTCCACGCCATTAGTGATAAAGGGGGTACATTAAGACATGAACCTGAAAAAATAGCAGAACTCTTCCATAGGTTCTATGACAAACTATACAAATTGCCAAATCAACACAAACCTTCTCATATAAAGAAGTCTAAAACGGAAACCATATCTGACTTCCTGAAAGATAGTGGACTCCCCTCATTCACCCGAAACGAAATCAGCGATCTAGAAAGTCCCATAACCGTTCTAGAACTACAGGCTGCCATCAAAGACCTGAAAGCAGGAAAGAGCCCCGGCCCAGACAGATTCACATCCCAATATTACAAAACATTTACGAACATACTATGCTCTCCCCTACTTTCTACTTTTAACTACTTAGCAAAGAACAAAAATACCTCCAACTCATTCCTCATGGCACATATTGCTGTTGTCCCCAAACCCGACAAAGACCATACTGATTGCGCTAACTTTAGACCCATATCACTCTTAAATGTCGATCTGAAACTCCTGGCCAAAATTCTAGCCAACAGGCTAAAACCCATGCTCAACAAAATTGTAGGCCCTGAACAGGTGGGCTTTATGCCAGGAAGGGAGGCCAGGGACAACATTACTAAGGCACTAAACCTAATTCACCATGCCCAAAAATCCAAATTTGAAGGAATGCTTCTATCAACAGACACCGAAAAGGCATTCGATAGAATATCTTGGGACTACATGTTTGCCACGTGCTCGCATATAGGGCTAGAGGGAAACATGATGTCATGGATTTCGGCCCTATACCAGAACCCACAAGCCAGAGTCAAGGTAAACAACATACTCTCTAACCCGATAAATATAAAAAATGGGACACGTCAGGGATGCCCACTCTCGCCTATACTCTTCATCATTTCTTAGAACCCCTAATCAGAACTATTAATCTTTCCAGAGATGTAAGTGGGTTTGTGGTGGGAGATAAGGAATACAAAGTGGCTGCGTATGCAGACGATCTGCTGTTCTTCCTTACACAACCCCACCTCTCTATCCCCAATTTACAAAAAAATATTCGACACTTTTGGTTTCATCTCACACTTTAAAATCAATCAATCCAAATCTGAAGCACTAAATCTTACCCTAAAACCTGAACACCTAACTTTGGTCAAGTCAAACTACCAGTTTAAATGGGTCCCCATGACACTTAAATACCTAGGCATCCACCTAACTAACTCTATAGATTCCCTATTCAATACCAATTACACCACTCTCCTAAAGTCTATTTCTGAGGACCTTAATAAGTGGACCCCAAAACTGTTTTCATGGTTCGGCAGAGCCTCAATTTTAAAAATGACAGTCCTCCCCAGACTTCTTTACATATTTAACGCCCTCCCTATATATGTTCCAGACACATTCTTCACTAAACTAAGCAGGATACAAAGACGCTTCTTATGGGCAGATAGGAACCCCAGAATAAATTTTAAGCTACTAACCCGCTCCAAAAAAAATGGAGGCATTGGCCTCCCAGATTATAGGAAATATCACCAGGCATCCCACATAACCAGGATCATTGACTGGCACTGCCACTTTAGAGAAAAAGACTGGGTCAGACTGGAACAACAGTTAGCTCCTCATCAAACTATATATTACCCGTGGACATCACATTCAAAGAACACTGAGACAATAGAACACCCTCTAGTAGCAACTACCCTCGCTATTTGGCACAAAATGGCAGGGAAACATGATCTTGCCTCCATTCCTGGCCCCCTCACTCCAATTTTTAACAACCCAGACTTCCACCCAGGCCTCAACAGAAAGGAAACCCCTAATCTTCTGGCCACACACTGTCTCTCTGGCACCACAGTTAAAACGTACGAGGTTTTACAACAAGAAAGGAAAGAGGCTTTGCCTGGCTTTTGGTTCTATCTACAGCTAAGAGATTTCCTGGTTAATACCAAATCCCACTCTTCATTTTATCTCCCTCTGACGGCTCTTGAAAACATTTGCCTTAAAGGATCGCAGGTACCACATACCACTTCCCTGGCTTACTCATGGTTAAATCAACCGCTACCTAATGAAACCAACAAACACAAATTAAAATGGGAAGGTGACCTGGGGATACAGATAGAGGATGCAGCCTGGGAAAAAGCATGTATCATGGCACATAAATGCTCATTGAGCACTAAGTACCAGGAAATCTCATACAAGATCCTCACCCAATGGTACATTACACCACAGAAAGCTAAAAAGTGGTTTCACACAAACTCTGATGTGTGCTGGCGCTGTGAAAGGGAGGTTGGTTCCTTTTTACACATATGGTGGGACTGCCCGCAAATTCTTGGTTATTGGAGGGGGGTGGTTGAATGGACCAGGCACATCACAGAGACTTCCATTACACTTGACGCTGCCGCATGCCTGCTCCACATCAACCGTCTCCCAATCAGTAAGTACAAGAAAACTCTCACCAGACATTTACTAAATGCGGCCAAAACTCTCATCCCCCTACACTGGAAGTCCAAACAGTCCCCAACAATCAAGGACTGGTTGGACAGAGTGTCATTCATATACAAAATGGAAGAGATACTGGCAATGAAAAAGGAATCCAGTGACGGATTTAATGCTCTTTGGCAACCCTGGTTTTTGTTTACATCATCCACTGAATTCCATGTACTAAGCACAGGATAGTTCACTGATGCCCAACTAACCGATAAGATTTAAAATGTACGGTATCAATGTATTCTCAGTCTGTTCTGCCTAAATAGCAAATAACAGAAAGCTGTTCATATATATTCCCCCTCGCATTCCCTACCTGATCTCCCTCTCCCCCTCTCTCCCCACTTCTCCCCCGCCCTCTCCTCTTCCCTCAGTAATTATTACAGTAACTAGATATCGGACCCTGTTTTCCAGTATTTTACCTCTACTTAAGATACCAAATGTTATAAGTCTGGACATTGATGTTACTTCTCATTACTATGTACAAACTTTCATTTGTATACACTGTAAAAGAAATGTCACTTGTATACTCTGTTTAAGCTTTCAATAAATACCTTGATTGAGAAAAAAAAAATAAAGAATAAGGCCTTGTACACACGACCGAGAATCTCGTCGTAAAAGAAACGTTGTTTTCCTCGACGAGGTTCTTGTCAGGCTTGACGAGAATCTTGTCAAGCTTTCCTTGCATACACACTGTCAAGACAAATCCTCGTCATTCTCAAACGCGGTGACGTACAACACGTATGACGGCACTATAAAGGGGAAGTTCGATTCCATTGGCGCTGCTTTTGCTAATCTCGTGTTACCGCGTGTTAGTAAAAGTTTGGTGAGAGACGGTTTGCGCTTTTCAGTCTTCGTGCTTTCAGATCGTTTTCTGCGGTTCAGTTTGTGCTTGTGGTTTCGTATCTTGTCTTTCAGGGCATGTGGTCAGGTCGTATTTGTTTTACAGTACGTTCCTGTCTGCTCGTTTCTGATTTTCAGGTCGTTCTTCATAGGACTTGCTGTTCTTCAGTGCGTTCTGTTTAGTTTGTTCATTCTGATTAGACGTTCGTTTTCTAGCCATGTTGCAGGCACCTGCTCGTCGTAGAGTTTGTGTTTTGCAGTCGGTGTGTGTTTGTCTTAGGCCCCGTACTCACGACCAAACATGTCTGCTGAAACTGGTCCGCAGGCCAGTTTCAGCAGACATGTTTGGTCGTGTGTGGGCGCGAGCGGGCCGAATTCCAGCAAACATTTGCCCGCCGGGCCTTTTCCCAGCGGACAAATATTCCTGGACTTGTTTTAAAACAGTCCGCTGGAATCCTGCCCGCTCGGACATGTACGGTCGTCAGTACAGACCTACCGTACATGTCCAGGCGCCCGCCGTCCCTCGCATGCGTCGAATGACTTCGACGCATGCGTGGAAGCATTTTAAAGGCGGGCCGCCCACGTCGCTGCGTCATTGTCGCGGCGACACCGCGTCATCGACGCGGCAACACCGCGGACACGCCCCGCGTATTGTTTACGCGCGGACTTCTGTACGATGGTGTGTACAACCATCGTACAGAAGCCCTCTGGCAGACATGTATGGTGAAAACGGTCCGACGGACCGCTTTCACCATACATGTTTGTTCGTGTGTACCCGGCCTTAGGCCCCTTTTACATTGGGCAGTGGAGCCACGGTGACGGTATAGCCGCGCTTTTTGTAGCGCCGCTATACCGTTGTATTTACCGCGATATTCGGGCGCTAGCAGTGCGGTATTAATCCCCGCTAGCGGCCGAAAAAGGGTTAATACCGCCCGCAATGCGCCTCTGCAGAGGCGCATTGCGGGCGGTATTACCGCGGTTTCCCATTGATTTCAATGGGAAGTCGTGGTATAGGAGTGGTAAACACCCCACTCCTATACCACTCCAAAGATGCGGCTAGCAGGACTTTTGGAGCGGTCCTGCTACCGCACCGCTTCAGGCTTTCACATTGAAGCCTGCATGGCATGATTTTTTCAAGCGGTATATCAGCGCTATTTTTAGCGATGTACCGCATGAAAAACACCTTAATGTGAAAGGGGCTTTATTGTTTTAGACCAAGATGAGGCCATGAACAGGGTAAGGAGGCGTTCATGGACCAAGAATTGGTTGCTCCGTAGGGACCAATTCTCTCATATGCCTCTGCTGCGGGAGATCCAGGAGAATAATCCTGATGATTACAGGAATTTCCTTAGGATGTCTGACCCCGTTTTCCAGCAGCTCTTGGCTTGGTGTCGCCCTATATCACCAGGCATGATACCGTTATGCGGGAAGCCATCAGCGCTGAGCAGAGGCTAGTTGCCATGTTACGCTATCTGGAAACTGGGAGAAGCTTGCAGGACTTGATGTTCACGACAGGCATCTCCCCCCAGGCTCTGGGCCTCATAATCCCAGATACCTGTTCTGCCATTGTAGAAGTCCTGCAGGAGGACTATATGAGGGTACGTTTTCTCCTTTAATATCACATTCTATGTATTTAATGTATGCTAATGTATTGTATTTTTTTCCTCCTTCCCTAATTACCATGTTTGTAATATGCTGTGAATGTCCCCTTTGCCCCCATGCATGCTGTAAGTTTTTAATGCTCCTTTTTTGGCCTACATGCATATTTCCCTTCACTAACCTCTGCAGCATGCTATCCTGGGCCCAAACACACCGAGCCTAGTCACTTCCCAATGTATTTTGTAAGATCAATTGTAGTGCTTTATCCTCCCCCCTAAAAAGTGTTTTAAAGTATAGCTTCACTTTTTTTTTTTGAGGTCCCAAACTCATCTAGCCCCCCCCCCCTAAAATGTGTTTTAAAGTATAGCTTCACTTTTTTTTTCTTTTGAGGTCCCAAACTAGCCCCCCCCCTATTTTTTTTTTACAATGGTCCATCAGAGGGTGTGAGAAATGTGATAATTGGGCCTTATATTTTTGTATTTAAATGCTTCTTAACTGCTTGCCGACCAACCCCGGGCACACGCGATCGCTCGTTACAGAAAACACACAGCTCCCTGTCCTGTCAGGGAGAGAAATGTATGAACAGAAGATCAGTAATTTCCCCTAGTGAGGCCACCCCCCCTACAGTTAGAACACACCCAGGGAACATACTTAACCCCTTACCCGCCCCCCAGTGTTAACCCCTTCACTGCCAGTGGCATTTTTATAGTAATCCAATGCATTTTTATAGCACTGATCGCTATAAAAATGCCAATGGTCCAAAAAATGTGTCAACAGTGCCTGGTATCATAATCAGACTTTAGCAATATGTCCACCATTTCCACCATTTCCGCGTAGGACATGTTAGATGCCTTGTATCTGCTCCTTGTTTCTGAAGTTTCCTCACCAGACTCTGGGCTTGTTGTGTCGTTGTTTCGACAAATTTATAATTACAGACACCTGCTCATCAGACTCCGCCATGTCGTTGTTTTTGGATGAACTAGGCCTAATTGGAGATACCTGCTCATCTGATTCCGCCATGTCGTTTGTATATAAACGTAGTGTATATAAAGCTTAACACACATGTGTCATACCTACGTTCGCTGTGCGGAGGAAGTCGTAAAAGTGAGGAACGTGTGAACGAAGGTATAATTTGAACTTGGGACATCAGTGGCCTATACTGCAAAGAGATTGAAGGCCTATATATAGGATAAAGATTACTAGAGTTTATAGAATGTGATTGACATTAGTATATTTGTCTTTTGTTTTGTCTTGTAGAAAATATGAATCCATTTAATGAGAGGGAGTTCCTTAGTGATTTCATAGTTAGATTAAGGGAGCTGCCCGCTCTTTGGACGACAAAAGACCCCATCCACCAGCAAAAAGGGCTAAGGACAGCAGCACTAAAGAGCCTGCTCCCATTTGTGCACACTCGCATGCCCCATGTAACCACTGAACAGCTGGACACTAAAATTGGGACCTTGAGAGGCACATACAGGACTGAGCGTAACAAGGTCCTGGCTTTTCAGAGGTCTGGAGCAGCAGCAGGAAAGGTATATGTACCGTCGTTGTGGTACTACAGCAGACTGTCCTTTCTTGATGACCACCTTGAATCAAGGCAGTCACTTTCCAGCCACCCCCCCCCCGACTTACCTCCAGAAAAACCTCCAAAAAACCCTCCAGCCAACCCTCCAGCCTTCCCTCCAGCCTTCCCTCCAGCCAACCCTCCAGCCTTCCCTGCAGCCAAGCTGAGCCTTCTCAGGAGCAAGAGGAGCCTTCCATCCTGGAGGAAGACCCGGATGTGGCTGTCTGGAGCCAGGTATAGTATTTTAAATGTGTTTATTGTGGAAAGAAATGCTGTAAAATAGATGTTAATATGTAAAGAATATATAATGTTTGATCTAAAAGTGTTTTCCATGTCAATAGACAGTAGTGGCCCAAAAAGTTGGAGAGAAAAGAATAAAAACTGCTGGGGTCAGAATGATTGTCTTTTATATTTATTTTCAATCAATTTGCAACAGTCATGAGCTGAAAATTGTGTGTGATTTTTGAACCCAAAACTCAAACTGTCCCTTTTTTATACACAGGAGGACATCAGCCAGAACGAGGGTCTGGAAAGTGTCAGGCAGGAGGAGGCCAGGGTGAGTGGCAGAGAGGAGGTGGCAGGAGTGAGTGGCAGAGAGGAGGTGGCAGGAGTGAGTCTCACAGAGGAGGTGGCAGAACAAAGGTGCCAGGTGCCTCCCATTCACCTTCCAACAAGAAGTGCCAGGAGGGATAGGAGGGTAAGCGAGGCAGCACTGGCCCTCATTAAAGAGGCACAGGCCAACCTCCAGCAGCCTACCACCCCTGAAGAGGGCTATGGCACCCTCGTAATGGCCAAAATGAGCCAGATGTCCGAGGACCAACGCCTCATATTTCAGCCCCTCTTAATTCATTTGATGAATAAGGGGGTGAGTGGGGCACTTATCGAGGACATGGACATTTGTAGCCACGGCCATCCTCCTCCACCTGCTTCTTCTCAACCTCATCCTCCTCTACCTTCTTCTTATCAACCTCCTCCACCATCTTCTCCTCCACCTGCTTCTTCTTCTCCGCCTTCTTCTTCTCCTCCGCCTTCTTCTCCTCCATCTTTTTCTCCTCCACCTTCATCTCCTCCTCCTCCTCCTTCTCCTCCACCTTCCTCTCCTCCTCTTGGCACGAGTACACCTCCAGAGGCACAGGCTCCAGCAAAGCGGAGAAGGAAGCCTGAATAGAAGGTTGCAGGGCAGGCTGCAGAGAAAGCAGCAAAGAAGGCTGAAGGGAAGGCTACCAGGAAGACCAGGAAGTGATGGCCTTGCTTCAAGGTGGTCTGACAGAAGGCAGCCTGCTGTAGTACCACAAACTTGGGACATATATCTGACCTGCTGCTGTTCCTGACCTCTGGGAGTCCAGGATCAGATTGGGCTCCCTCCTGTATGTACTTCTCAATGTCCCAATTTTAGTGTCCACACAGAGTTGCACAAATGGCAGCAGGTTTTTCAGTGCTGCCTTCTATTTATTTTATTTATGATCTTTACCAGAAAAAATGGTCATTGTTTTTTACATACTTGCCTATGTGTGTGTTTTTAATCAACCCAAACATTTAGCTTGTGAGTAGGCAGGTTAACTTTAAACAAAATACAAGGGCGCAGATCCACAAAAGAATTACGCCGGCGTATCTATTGATACGTGGCGTAATTTCAAAGTTCCCGCGTCATATCTTTGTTTTGTATCTACAAAACAAGATACGACTGCATCTGGGATCGATCCGACAGGCGTCTCTCTCTCTCTCTCTCTCTCTTCCAGGTTCCAGGCCTCGCCGAAGAGGTTGGGTTCACATTCTCAGCGTCATATCCTGAGGTTGTAGATGTATGAGGGTTGCCAGCATTGCTGCAGAGGTTAAAGGGGTGGGGGGGTCAGCCTGTCAGTGCTCAGACCATACAATGCACACTGCATCAAATTGGTCTGCATGGCTGTCATCTAAGAAGGAAGCCTCTTCTAAATATGATGCACAAGAAAGTCCACAGTTTGCTGAAGACAAGTAGACTAAGGTAATGGATTACTGAAATCATGTCCTGTGGTCTGACAAGATCAAGATAAATGTATTTGGTTCAGATGGTGTCAAGCATTTGTCTTTCCTACAGTCAAGTATGGTGATGGGAGTACCCTGGTCTGGGGCTGCAAGAGTGCTGCCGGCACTGGGGAGCTACAGTTCATTGAGGGAACCATGAATGCCAACATGTACTGTGACATACAGAAGCAGAGCATGATCCACTCCCTTCAGAGACTGGGCCGCAGGGCAGTATTCCAACATAATAACAACCCCAAACACACCTCCAAGACAACCACGGCCTTCACAAAGAAGCTGAGGGTAAAGGTGATGGACTGGCCAAGCATGTCCCCAGACCTAAACCATATTGAGTATTTGTTAGGCATTCTCAAATGAAAGGTGGAGGAGCACAAGGTCTCGAACCTCTACCAGCTCAGTGATGTCGCCATGGAGGACTGGAAGATGACTCCAGTGGCAACCTGTGAAGCTCTGGTGAACTCCATGTCCAAGAGGGTTAAGGCAGTGCTGGAAAATAATGGTGGCCACAAAAAATATTCACACTTTGGGCCCAATTTGGGCATTTTCACTTAGGGGTGTACTCACTTTTATTGACAGAGGTTTAGCCATTAATGGCTGTGTGTTGAGTTATTTTGAGGGACAGCAAATTTACACTGTTATACAAGATATATACTCACTACTTTACATTGTATCAAAGTGTCATTTCTTCAGTGTTGTCACATGAAAAGATATAATAAAATATTTACAAAAATGTGAGGGGTGTACTCGCTTTTGTGAGATTCTGTATTTACCTATAAGGCCTTAAGCCTCCAAGCTATAGGTTAGGCAACTGTTTATTGTCATATATGATCCAATATTGTCAAATGTCTTTTTGCATTTTGTTAAAACTATACTCTTTAATAAAAAACAATTGAACAAAAAAATTAATTAACTGGTATATATTTTTTTTTTTTACAATCCCTATTTTACAAATAAACAATTACTATAGTGTAACAGTACAGTTCCCTGTCCTGGTAATCGTCGACCAGGGTTCTCAAATAGACAGGTTGAGGGGCTCCAGGGTTATTTAATGCGGAGGAATCTGTTTTATCAGTTTCCTCCAAAATTTGTAAAATCCAGTTGGGGACCTGGAGCCCAGAGATTCCATAGCGATATGGGTGGGATGGAATCTCCAATCCTGGGACCCTGTTTTGGCAACAGACAGGAGTCTGGCTGATTGATTGAGCAGGTGGGTCCTTGGCTTATAGCAGAGTCTTCTGGACCTCACCTTCCCGAGGAGTCCAGGCGAGCAAGGGAGAAGCCAGAGTGCTGGTGTACACTGGAGAAGCCAGAGTGCAGGCTTGCATGGGAAAAGCATGCATGTCTTCATGGTATAGTCAGAGGGCTCAAAGCTGTGGACTGAGCAGCACAAAAGCTTAAAAGAGGTAGCTGGTTTATGGCAACATAAGGAGATTCTAGCCCATCAACTTTTCCAATCAGGTCTTTTTCTAGAACGCACCTCTCTCCCAGCTAACCCAAATAGCGATACTTTCCCTCTTTGGACATACTTCCAGATCAGACATTTCCTTAGAAAAGCTAATCAGGATTCCCTCGTATCTCGTCATCTCACCACCTTTGAACAGCTATGCTCTCAAAATACACCACAAAAACATGTGATTTCTAATATATTATAACTTACTCACCTCAGGATGCTCGGTGAAATCTAACAAAGCATGTCTTAACTGGGAAAGAGAATTAGGGATAGAACTGACGGAGGAGCAAAAGGTTCTCTTAATGTTTCGATCCAGGAAAATAATTTTAAACTTTTGACCCGCTGGTATAAAACACCAGTATTGTTACACAAATTTAACCCTTCCTTCTCTGACAAATGCTGGAGATGTTCCAGGGAACTAGGCACATTATCTCACATATGGTGGTCATGCCCCTTAATCCAACCTTTTTGGACTCAAATCCGAGAACTAATTACACAAATTTCCACATACGCCTTAGAACATACCCCAACACAGTTCCTCCTACACCACTCAGATATAACAACTCACCATTACCGCAAAACACTAATACCACCCTTAATAAACACGGCGAAATTGTGCATCCCTTTACATTGGGGTTCATCCTGAATTCCGACCATTCCTGAATGGTTCAAGCGAGTGGAAAAAATAGCGGAAATAGAGGAACTAATCTCCATAGCTAGAGATTGTCCAGCCACATTTTCACGCACTTGGGCCTGCTGGTCCCATTTTTGCACTACAAATAGATACAAGTCATTAATATGCCATACTGTTCCAGATCCTCCATAGCAAGACGAATGAGATTTACCCATACTTTCCGACAGGTTTTCCCTTATATATGCGAGACATTGGGCCTCCCACCCCCAAACAAGGGAAGATTGAGAGGGGACCCTTCCTGCGATTTCAGACTAATCACTCCCCAAAGATAAGGGAAATTATATATATATATATATATATATATATATATATATATATATATATATATATATATATATATATATATATATATATATTATAAGGAGGAAAATAAGAGGGTAAAGGAAAGTAGTTCAAGGGAGGAAATTAGAATTAAAAAAAATTCCTGATTAGGCTAAACTACCTATCTTACACTGATCCCTTGGGTTTGGTGGCGGAGACTGAGACGCTAACTATGCACTCTCCCTATTTACTCCGGTCCTTCTGCAATTTTGCCCCCCCTTTTTTTTTCTTTTCTCTTTCTTCTTTCTCTCTCTCTCTCTCTCTCTCTCTCTCTCTCTCTCTCTCTCTCTCTCTCTCTCTCTCTCTTCCTATTTCCCTCTCTCTTTCTCTCCCCATGTATAGGAATCATATCATGACCTACATCTAATAATGATTGATTCTATGATATTCCAATGCTCGAATAGCCTACCCTTACGACATGAAGATGTACGTCCAGAATCAGCTGTTACCACGCTAGGTTTTTATCTCCCACCTTGGTTCAGAGATTGCTACCTAACCTGTATTAGCACCAGACAGAACTTGAATTCTTATGGTAAACACTATAAACTAGCAAACCTAGTACAACCATACAGTATCTTTCTTGCAGAAATTCACTCTGGATTCTTGGTTTTGAAATATTTTGTAATTTGATGTTACTAGTAGAGTTGAGCGAACCCGAACTGTAAAGTTCGGGTTCGGTACGGACTTTGGGTTTTTCCCGAACCCGAATAATTGGAAAAAGTTCGGGAAAAAAAATGCGCAGAGGTCCCCTCAAATTCAATAACCAGACCCTTTAGGTCTGGTATGGATATTAAGGGGAACCCCGCCGTCAATTTAAAAAAAAAAATACGTGCGGTTTCCCCTAAATATCCATAACCAGACCCTTCAGGTCTGGTATGGATATTAAGGGGAACCCCGCCATCAATTTAAAAAAAAAATGACGTGCGGTTCCCCCTAAATATTCATAACCAGACCCGTTATCCGAGCACGTTGACCTGGCTGGCCGCAGAAAAGAGGGGGGGACAGAGTTCGCCCCCCTCTCCTGAACCGCACCAGGCCACATGCCCTCAACATTGGGAGGGTGCTTTGGGGTGCCCCCCAAAGCACCTTGTCCCCATGTCGATGGGGACAAGGGTCTCATCCCCACAACCCTTGCCCAGTGGTGTGTGGGTGTATGCGGGCGGGAGGCTTATCAGAATCTGGAAGACCCCTTTAACAAAGGGGACCCCCAGATCCTGACCCCCCCCTGTGTGAAATGGTAATGGGGTACACTGTACCCCTACCATTTCACGAAGGAAGTGTAAATTCTTGTAAAAAAAAAAAACACACACCGTAGAATAAAGTCCTTTTATTAATAAGAAAAAAACTCCAGCAGGGATAATCCACTCGTTCCCGGATTCCTGCTCCAACGTTGTCCTGATCCAGCGACGGTTGCGGGTGATCTCCAGTGATGAGAAGATCCAGCGACTGATGCGGGTGATCTCCAGCGATGAGAAGATCCATCCATCCAGAGCGCAGCATCGCCGACCTCCTCTCACCGCTGGACACAGCCCAGCGAATGACGCGCTGAAGCTGTGACATTACTTATATAGGGGAGGCAGGGCCACCCGTCACGTGACCCCGCACCCTCTGATGTACCCTCTGCTACGTCACTGGGGAAGCCCAGGAATAGGGAAGACTGGGCTTACCCAGTGACGTAGCAGAGGGTACGTCAGAGGGTGCAGGGTCACGTGACGGGTGGCCCTGCCTCCCCTATATAAGTAATGTCACAGCTTCAGTGCGTCATTCGCTGGGCTGTGTCCATCGGTGAGAGGAGGTCGATGATGCTGCGCTCTGGATGGATGGATCTTCTCATCGCTGGACTGGAGATCACCCGTCGCTGGATCTTCTCATCGCTGGAGATCACCCACACCCGTCGCTGGATCAGGACAATGTTGGAGCAGGAAGCCGGGAACGAGTGGATTATCACCGCTGGAGTTTTTTTCTTTTTTTTTTACTAATAAAGAACTTTATTCTACGGTGTGTGTTTTATTTTTTTATAAGAATTTACACTTCCTTCGTGAAATGGTAGGGGTACAGTGTACCCCATTACCATTTCACACAGGGGGGGGGGTCAGAATCTGGGGGTCCCCTTTTTTAAAGAGGTCTTCCAGATTCTGATAAGCCTCCCGCCCACATACCCCCACAACCACCGGGCAAGGGTTGCGGGGATGAGACCCTTGTCCCCATCAACATGGGGACAAGGTGCTTTGGGGGGCACCCCAAAGCACCCTCCCAATGTTGAGGGCATGTGGCCTGGTGCGGTTCAGGAGAGGGGGGGCGCACTCTGTCCCCCCCTCTTTTCTGCGGCCGGCCAGGTCAACGTGCTCGGATAACGGGTCTGGTTATGGATATTTAGGGGGAACCACACGTCATTTTTTTTTTTAAATTGACCGCGGGGTTCCCCTTAATATCCATACCAGACCTGAAGGGTCTGGTTATGGATATTTAGGGGGAACCGCACGTCTTTTTTTTTTTAAATTGACGGCGGGGGTTCCCCTTAATATCCATACCAGACCTAAAGGGTCTGGTTATTGAATTTGAGGGGACATCCGCGCATTTTTTTTTCTAAAAGTCCGTGTCCCATTGACTACAATGGAGTTCGGGTTCTTTTTTTTTAAAGTTCGGGTTCGGACCGGAACCCGAACATCCAGGTGTCCGCTCAACTCTAGTTACTAGCTTCGCTGTAAGATAGTATGTTATTACTCAATGTATTGGATTTATTGTCTTGCGCTCTTTTTTTGTAAACATTGGCCCAGATTCAGGTAGATTTGCCCATTAGTTGCACATGTGAAGAGCAGCTGATTTGCTCTGCGCTGGGGCAAATTGGAAAGATTGCCACCTGATTCAGGATTCCTTTTGCCTGCTAACTTGCTCCTTTGTAAGGCAAAAATCAGGGCGTCAGGCAGCGCAAGTGAAAGTGGGTGTGCCCTATGCAAATGATCTTTTTTCCACTCAGCAGTGGTTTGCGCCTATTTTCAGGGCAAATTTTGCCCACCTGCTTGCACTGAGCAAATAAATAGGGGCAGACCTGCGCAGGTCCTGTGCAAAATTGCATCCTGCTTGTTCCACCCCCCCTTGAGCAAGGTAATTTTGCCCTTTGCTGCGAGATGGCACCTCCCAGCCAAAAAAAAAAGAGGAAGGCTAATTTTGTGGCAGCGGAGATGGAGATCATGCTGGAGCCACTGACACGCCATACTGCTGTTCTGTATGGAGCTGAACGCCAAAATACTACCGTAGCCCAAAGGAGGGCAATATTTGAGGCGATAACCTTAGACATCAATGCCCTGGGCTTTGAGGACCGGACTTGGATGGACATCCAGAAAAAGTTCACGGACACGCGGCGTCGCTTCCGGGACAAAATTGTCCTCATTAAAAAGCACAGCAGGGGCACCGGAGGAGGACCAGCCTGTTCTGTGCGACTCAATCCGGAGGAGGAGGTCATCTCTCAGAGTCTAGCGCTGGAGCAGGTGGAGGGACTGCCAGGCTATGACTCCACTGTTGGGGACTTGGGGACTGGTAAGTTTTTTTTTCCTCATATTTGCTGTGTATCATGGGAGGGGGTAGAAGGGAACATGTAACAAGTTTTTTGTTTCTCATATCTGCTGTGTATCATGGGAGGGGGTAGAAGTGAACATATGAGGGGGTAGAAGGGAACATGTAACAAGTTTTTGTTTCTCATATCTGCTGTGTATCATGTGAGGGGGTAGAAGGGAACATATGAGGGGGTAGAAGGGAAGATGTAACAAGTTGTTGTTTCTCATATTCGCTGTGTATCATGGGAGGGGGTATAAGTGAACATATGAGGGGGTAGAAGGGAAGATGTAACAAGTTTTTGTTTCTCATATTCGCTGTGTATCATGGGAGGGGGTAGAAGTGAACATATGAGGGGGTAGAAGGGAACATGTAACAAGTTTTTGTTTCTCATATCTACTGTGTATCATGGGAGGGGGTAGAAGGGAACATATGATAAGTCTGTTGCTCCAGCAACATTTTTGTTTTGTGTCATCCACAGATGTTGATGATGAGGCTGGGCCGTCGTCGGCTGTAGGGCGACCCACGCCATCCCCAGAACATCATGGGGTGCAGTCAGGCCCTCTGCAGATCCTGGGCATGTTGGTGGAGGAGGATATCGGCCAGAGTCCATCTAGGGAGGAGGACGTGGTGGAGGAGGCCGAAATCTTCAATCTGGAGGAAGCAGTGTCCCTCCAGGAGGATCCCACCATCCATGACCGACCCACCACCCCCCCGACCATAACATCATCCCCCTCCAGGGCAAGCCCCTCCAGTGTCCCTCCCTCCAGTGTCCCTCCCTCCAGTGTCCCCCCCCTCCAGTGTCCCCCCCTCCTGTGTGACCCCCTCCCCTTCTGCTCCCTCAGTTCGTGCCCCAACCTCTCCTCCAAGGAAGGCTCTTTCTACTAGGGGTGTACCCTCCAGCCTCCGTGAGGGTCTGCAGGAGGAGCAGGCCCAGCAGACCCACCATATAGGGGAGATGGTGGGAGACCTGAGGCTGGTGGCGGACAGCCTGGCATCCTCCTCCTCCTCTGTCCAGCAGGCCCTCACTCACCATGCTGACCGGGAGGACCGACAGAATGAGACCCTGGAGGATGTTAGTGGTAACTGCACAGCCATTGTGACCTGTCTGGTTGAACAGCAGGATGCCACTGCATTATTAACTTCGGAGGTGAGCAGGTTGGCAGGTGCGGTGGAGGCCAACACTGCTGCTGTGCGGGAGGAGGGGAGACTTACCCGACGGCAGTTGAGGATCACCACCACATGGCAGATGAGGATGTTGGGACAGACCAACACCGTCCTCAACCGCCTGGCCAACGCCATGGAGGGCTTGCAGGCACCACCTGCCAGGAGAGATGAAGTAGGGGTTGATGCTACCCCCCCCCCCCCTCCATCCCCACCCCATGCTCCACCACGGCGTCTGAGGAGCCAGAGCCGGGGCACCCTTGGGCCAAGGATGTCCAAAAGAAAAAAATAATTTATGACCATTTTTTTTTTTTGGTGGCTTAGATTATGAGCTTGTTTTTTTGGTTATGCTCAGATTTTGAGGTTTTTTTTTTATTGATGCTCAGATTATGAGCTTTTTTTTATTTTGTAGCTGCCCCTGGCATGTTGGCACACAGATGTGAGATCCAGAAAGTGTGGGTGCTCTGCTTGTTCAGCTCGTCCGTCTTGGTGCTGCTGTAGTTGCTCTCCAGCTGACCTGTGGCCATCTGTTGCTAACTTGCCCCTGCTTTTATAAAGTGCAAATTTGCCCCGGCCAAACAGCTTGCGCGCTTTGGGAGCAAAATGCTCCTCACACGCGCAAGTTTATGAATCAGTGGCAGTTCCTCATTTGCATATTTGCTGAGGGAAAACCTTGAGAGCGCAAGTTGCTCCCTGAGCAAAATTGACCCTTAATTGCGCCGGGGCAGAGAAACTGCCTCCGTGCAAAAATGGCACATTTCAGGCTTAGCTTGCTTTCTGGGTCACCCGCAAATTTGCCTGGGAGCAAATCCGTACTTGCGCGGCGCAAATCACACTTGCTCCCGCGCAAGTCGTACCTGAATCTGGTCCATTGTAATCTTTTTTTCTCTTTACGAATAAAATGTTGTGGAATAAAAAAAGAAAAAAAAGAAAAGGGGTACAGTGGTTGTACGGGAAACTCTGTTATATGGCCAAGAGGGCTGAAGTGTAAAGCCTAAGCGGCAGTACTGCTGAAGAGAGCCAGGTGGCTTGGTATTTTTCATTTATTATTACTGCCATAGCAATTTGAAACCCTCTGCGTGGGAATTCTGGATGGACATTTTCTTTCCTTAATAAAAGTGGGCCAACAAGCCCTTAAATGACATAACTGGTGTGGTCTATGCTCACTGGTATGCTCTACACAGAAGCTAAATAACCCCCAATATTACAATAGGTATAGTATGGGTTTCTGTCATACAACAGTATTTGTATTTCATGTTGGGTTTGACTGTCCTTGCAGAATAAAATCCAGATTTGCATTAGGAGAGGAAGAATATGTCCCACTTCTGAATCCCTCAGTTGACTCACTGACTCATTAACCACTTGCCGACCGCGCTATAGCAAAAATACTGCTACAGCGCGATCGAGTTACTGTGACAGGACGTCCCTGGGACGTCCTCGTGCACTTCCGCGTTTGCGCGTCCCCTGGGGCGCGCTCGCGGAAGTGTCCGTGCTCGCCGGGGTCTAGAAGACCCGGCGCATCACGGATCACGGTAAATTGCCGCTGATCGCGGCTGTTTACCACGTGATCGCTCCGTCAAATGACGAAGCGATCACTTGTAAACAAACCGGCGTCATTTGATGACGTTCGGTACAGTGCGAGAGGAGAGGAGAGGGGGGGGAGCGGGTGTCAGCAGTGCTGTGGCTGGATCTGTGACAACTGCAGTCACAGATCCAGCCATCCATCCCAGCTCAGCTATGCCTGCGCAATACTCTGCCATACCCCATACTCTGCCATACCCCATACTCTGCCATACCCCATACTCTGCCATACCCCATACTCTGCAATACCCCATACTCTGCAATACCCCATACTCTGCCATACCCCATACTCTGCAATACCTCGTTACTCTGCCATACCCCATACTCTGCAATACCCCATACTCTGCCATACCCCATACTCTGCAATACCTCGTTACTCTGCCATACCCCATACTCTGCAATACCCCATACTCTGCCATACCCCATACTCTGCAATACCTCAATACTCTGCAATACCCCGATACTCTGCAATACCTCGATACTCTGCAATACCCCGATACTCTGCAATACCCCATACTCTGCAATACCCCATACTCTGCCATACCCCATACTCTGCCATACCCCATACTCTGCCATACCCCATACTCTGCAATACCTCGATACTCTGCAATACCCCGATACTCTGCAATACCTCGATACTCTGCAATACCCCATACTCTGCAATACCTCGATACTCTGCAATACCCCGATACTCTGCCATACCCCATACTCTGCAATACCCCATACTCTGCAATACCCCATACTCTGCAATACCTCGATACTCTGCAATACCCCATACTCTGCAATACCCCATACTCTGCAATACCCCGATACTCTGCAATACCTCGATACTCTTCAATACACCCGATACTCTGCAATACCCCGATACTCTGCAATACCCCATACTCTGCAATACCCCATACTCTGCAATACCTCGATACTCTGCAATACCCCGATACTCTGCAATACCCTGCGCAATACTCTGCAATACCCCAATACCCTGCGCGATACTCTGCAATACCCAAATACTCTGCAATACCCCCAATACTCCGCAATACCCCAATACTCTGCAATACCCCCAATACTCCGCAATACCCCAATACTCTGCAATACCCAAATACTCCGCAATACCCCAATACTCCGCATATATAATGTTTTGGGGTTCTATGTAATTTTCTAGCAAATAAATTGTGATTTTTCCATGTAGGAGAGAAATGTCAGAATTGGCCTGGGTGCTCCAGAACGCCTGATGGCGCTCCCTGCATGTTGGGCCTCTGTATGTGGCCACGCCGTGTAAAAGTTGCACACATGGGGTATTGCCATACTCGGGAGGAATAGCAGAATGTGTTTTGGGGTGTCATTTGTGGTATGCATATGCTGTGTGTGAGAAATAACCTGCGAGTATGACAGAAACAAGTTTTTTTTTTTTTTTTTTTTACAGAATTTTCTGTCGTTTTTCTTTTATAGCGCAAAAAATAAAAAACCCAGAGGTGATCTAATACCACCAAAAGAAAGCTCTATTTGTGTGAAAAAAAGGACAAAAATTTCAAATGGGTACAATGCACCGAAAGCTGAAAATTGGTCTGGTCAGGAAGGGGGTTTAAGTGCCCAGTGGTCAAGTGGTTAAAATAAAAAAATTTAAATGAAATACAATTTTTATCAAAATGTATATTTTTATTCATGAACTTAATGTTTTAACAAATACTATGGGGCAGATCCACGTAGATCGGCGCTTCTCTCCGCCGGGCGTAGCATATCTAAGATACACTACGCCGCCGTAACTTATTTTCTTTTTTCAAATCCTCAAAGAATTTGAGCCGTAAGTTATGGCGGCGTAGTGTATCTTTGGCGGCGTAAGGGCGCGGAATTCAAATGGATGTGATGGGGGCATGTTTTATGTAAATATGTCGTGACCCGACGTAAACAACGTTTTTTTTGAACGGCGCATGGGTCCGTGGGGGTATCCCAGTGCGCATGCTCGAAATTAAACCGGAACAAGCCAATGCTTACGACGGTGACGTCATTCTACGCAAATCCCTATTCGCGAACGACTTACGCAAACGATGTAAAAAATTCAAAATTCGACACGGGAACGACGGCCATACGCCTCATAATAGCAGCTTTAACTTTACGTCGGAAAAAGCCGAACGCAACCGACATAAAAAAAATGCGCCGGCCGGATGTACGTTCGTGGATCGCCGTAACTAGCTAATTTGCATACTCGACGCGGAATTCGACGGAAACGCCACCTAGCGGCCAGCGGAAAAAATGCACATAAGATCCGACGGCATACTAAGACGTACGCCTGTTGGATCGATCCCAGATGCCGTCGTATCTTGTTTTGTTGATACAAAACAAAGATACGACGCGGGAACTTTAAAATTACGCGGCGTATTACTAGATACGCCGGCGTAATTCTTTTGTGGATCTGCCCCTATATATTTAATTTAAATTAATTGATTTAACTGTTCATGTGGGATGAATTTTCGCTATTCTAATTTGTTCTAACTCACTTTACAGTGTTTAGTAGTATAGGCCTATTGTTTTCTTTTCCTTTAGCTTATAAAACCCATTTTTCTGAATTTTTGCAAACTTCTTCTGACCATAGAAAAAAATATGCACATTATAATCAGGAGAATCGAAGAGGCACTTTTCTCAGGAAAGTATCTGAGATGCCAGTTTGCATTGATTTTCAGATCAGTTTGCTCATCCTTTAGATATAACAATTATTTATCTTTTATTGTAAACTTTGCTCGTATCCTGTTTTTCAGAGATCAATGAGCCATTTTCAAAGAAGAGCAAGTAAGTATGAGATGCATTAGTGTAAAAAAGAGTACATATATAAAAGGCAGTTCAGTTTTTCTTATAAAAGGAAAAACCACCTCATTAACTGTCCTACAAGAGCCAATTAGTTGGGACTTGGAATAATAAAAAAGATGCATTATGATATTTAACAGAATTCTGAAGTGTTTCTTTTGCACTGAAGAGTCATATAACTGTCTTTATCTACACTGCCTACACCAAGTTGAATTAAATATGCATATTGAATCACAAAAGCAAATGTATCAGACAAAAGCTGATAAAAAAAAAAAACATGTTATCAAAACCCTTTCATCTCCACTTTCTTATTATCATAAATTGTTACTGTGATTAGCTTTCTTTAAAAAAAAAATGGTGTGTGTGTAAATGTTTAACTGCTTACCTACCGATTTTTTAATTAATGTATTTATTGGAGTATAACACTCACTTTTTTACCCTGAAAATAGATGGTAAACTGTGCATGTGTGTTATACACAGGGGGCTGTGGAAAGTTTTTTTCCTGAAACTTCATTTTTAAAGTTAGGGTGCGTGTTATACGCCTGCACGTGTTATACCCCGATAAATACTGTATTTACATATTTCTCATACATGTTAAAATCTGCATATCCAGATGGACTCCATGGCAGACTACATGGTAACCCTGCCTCCTCTCCAATACTATAGGATCCCATAACCATAAGTTTGAGCTCACCGCTAGGGACTGTGTTCCTTTTCTGTCCTCCTCCATGGACCCTGCATCATGTTGTTCCTGTACGATGTCCGGTTGGGATGTTTCCTGCTTCTGGTACCAGCTGTGTTGTGCAACCCAGTGCCCATCTATGAGCAGGTGAGTGGTTCTTGGGCTCATAATACCCCTATGGTGGAAGGGAGGTGGCCCTTGTGTACCAGGATGGATGTCGACAAAAGCTCCTTTTTCGGATGGCAAGGTCTGGATTCTAAACTTTTCTTTTATCCATGGCAGTCGTTTATGTATGTATGTTTGTCATTTTCTCTTGCTCATCCATTACTATGGGTCTTTTTTTCTTTCTTTTTGGTCTTCATGGCTCCTGGAACGCTTCTGCATTCCAGGACACTGCATACCTTCCAGGTTCCCAGCTGCCGCGAGCGCCTGTGCATGCATGAGGTCTCGGCAATACCGAGGCTTGGTTTCGCGCAGGTGCGGATGCGGTAATGGGTCCCCTGGCCGCACAGGCGCTATTGACAGGTCTCTTCGGCGCAGGCGCATGACACAAGCTGAAGGTGATGTCATTCCGGCAGGGGATTTAAACCACTGGGAGCCCCTGACAGGTTGGGATATCTGTGGGCAGTCGGTGACAGCATCCCCAAGTCCAGCACCGCCTAGAGCAAGGTAAGCCCTTTGTATTCTTCATAATACTTGATTGACCTTCTCCCTTTTAAAGGGGAAATATAAAAAATAAAATAAAAAATTTCTTTAAGGGGACCGTGTATAATTGCTTCTCTGATGCTCGGGTTTTGGCTAAGCGCTGTCTGCATCCTCCCAGGGTGCGTCTTTTGTTTGTTTGTCCAAGGATCATAGACAAGTCTCCCCCTTCATGTGGCCTTCTCCTTCAAGTCTCCTCCTTCAATTTGCTTGTTTTATAATCACTAGAAGGCAGTAATCACTGGTCTTGGTCCCCCCTACCCCTTTTTTTCTTCTTATTTTTTTGCTTTCTTGCAGGCCTGCCAGATCAGACTAACAATTATTGGCTTTATTGGCTTTAAGAGACCTTGCCAGGCTGCAACAATGCTCTTCATCTAGGTGCAGACGTGTCTGGGACCCATTATCAGAAGAGATGTTTCCATTCCTCCTCCAAGGAGAGGAGATGTTCACATTCCTTCTCCAGTCACCGCTACCACCACCACAACATATGGAGTCTCTTGTCAAACGTGTGGTGCAATAGCCCCTAAAGGAATTGGGTACATCCCACACGCGGAGCCAGTCCACCACCCTATCTGGCTCTAAGATGCCTCCCCTGATTCCTCACACAGCGAGATGGAGGGAGATGAGTTCATTGGGGGCTTCGACTACTCCTTAATCTCCCCACTGAATAAAGCACTCAAGGAGACCCTGAAATTGGAAGATACTTCCACTCCCCCAGAAAATCAGAGGAAACTCTTTAAGAAATTGGGGAAGGAGCGTTCCAATTTTCCACTTCTTCCTGAATTAAAGGACATTTTTGATGAGGAATGGAGCAAGGGAGACAAGAATGTTTCTATGTCTAACAAAACCTCCAGATTATACCCCTTCAAGGGTGAGGAAGTAAAGCACCTGGAGAATGCTCCCCTTGTCAATGCAGCTCTGATGCAACTAGCCAAACATGTCACCCTTCCGTTAGAGGATACAGTATACTTTAGGGATGACCTTGAGAGAAGGATAGACCAAGACCTCAAAAGGATCTATGGATTGGCTGGAATGGCTTGCAAGCCGACCTTGGCCCTTGTGGTCACATCTAAGGCTATGGAGGCCTGGACGGAACACATGGACTCCGTACTTAGAGGAACTTCCAAGGAGCTGACCCAGGGCTTGACAGTCCAAGAACTGAAGCTGGCAGTGGCCTTTCTGGGGAAGACTTCGATCGACCTTCTCTGCCTGTTGGCACGGTCTATTCTGTTCTCGGTCACGGCCAAGCGGGCCTTGTGGTTGCGCCATTGGCTTGCCGACCCAGCATCTAAACAAGTCTGGTATAAAATTCCCTTTGAGGGGCCCTTGTTGTTTGGCAACAGGTTAGACAGTGCTATATCCTGGGAAGTCGGGGTTCCTTTTCCCAGGATAGGTGTCTGTTTGGTCGGAGGAAGCCCCAGCGAAGACGCAGTACTTAGCACTTAAGAGAAGCGCGCTCCTACAGGCCTTTTTTTCAGGAAAAATTGGAGAAGAGGACAGGCACCCTTTCAGAAGTTCGCCAAGAAACAGGTGCCCGGTGGTCGCAAGTTAGCTAAGTATTTTTGAGATTGGAGGTGGGTCAAGTAGGGGCTCGTCTGCCTCTCTTCCGGCACATCTGGGCTGCTATCCTACGTGGATTCGCTGAAAGTTCCAGGAGCGGTGGTGCCTGTCCCGAAAAACGAAGAATTCCAGGGCGTGTACTCCCCTCTCTTCCTAGTCCAGAAGAAAAACGGCTCTTGGCGCCCGGTGATAGATTTAACCTTCTTAACCAAGTTCATATAATAAATTCATAACATTTTAAATGGAGACCCTTTCTACCATTCAGCATATCGTGCAACCAGGTGATTGGTTGATCTCGATCGATTTAAAAGATGCTTACTTCCATATATCAGTGGCAGAGGGATTCTGCAAATACCTCCAGTTCCACGTCGGACTAGAACACCTACAAGTCACCTGCCTCCCGGTTCGGGCTGAAAACCTCACCCCAAGTTTTCTCAAAGGACCTCCTGGCCGTAGTGGCCCTTATCAGAACTCGAGGGTTACGCCCGTACCATTACCATTACGATCTCCTGGTATTGTCTCAAGACAAGGACCAGCTGCTAGCTCACAGGGAGAAAGTTAGCTCTACTCTAACCGAATTCGGGTGGCTCCTAAACCTTGAGAAAAGTCAGCTAGATCAAGTTCAGTGCCTGGTATATTAAGGTGGAGTACACCATTTCCCTTCCAGAGGAGAAGATCCCAGTCATTCGGGAGAGAATCTCTCGGGCCTCGCAATGCCTAAAAATTGGTCGGCATGATGGTCGCTATGACCCCTATGGTCAAGTGTGCGATGTGGAGGTTACGTCCCTTTCAAATGAGGCTTCTTCAGCAATGGAGGTCAGGGGACATCAATCAAATTGTTCATATTACACCTTCAATGAGGAACAGCCACTTCTGGTGGCTTCAGTGCAAGAACCTGCTCACATGCCACTCCATTGCCCCTATTCATTGGCTGACACTCACATCCGATGCCAGCGGTACTGGTTGGGGAGCCCGCTGTGGGTCAGAACTTGCACAAGGCAAATGTAATGCCCATCTACACAGCCCGGACTCGAATGTCCTGGAATTTTGGGAAGCATGGTGTGCCCTTCGGTCCTTATCTCACCTCCTGAAAGGCGAATCTGTGTTACTAAAAATGGATAACACCACAGCGGTTTCCTATGTGAAGAGGCAAGGGGGAACCCGGAGCCCCACCCTACTCCAAGAAATCAAGCCCATTATGTCTTGGGCCCAGAAGAATTTGATCAATATTTCGGCAGTCTTTATTCCCAGGACTCGGAACGTCCAAGCAGACTTCCTGTCCCGCAAACAGTTGGACAATAACGAGTGGTCCCTTTATGCGCAGACATTCGAGTGGATCCTGCCCGGATGGCAACCCCCCTTTTTTTAATAAAACATTTTTCATTTTTTTAATATATTTGTTTTTTATTAAAGGGCTCAAAGGTCCCCAGGGCCCCATGTGGCAACCCCCCTTTTTTTATTTATTTTTTATAAATGTTTATTTTTTTATTTTTGTTTTATATATTTATTTTTTTTATTAAAAGGCCCAGAGGTCCCCAGGGCCCCGGATGGCAACCTCCCTTTTTATATGTATTTTTTATAAATGTTTATTTTTTTAATATTTTTTTTATTAAAGGGCCCAGAGGTTTCTTTTTTATTTTTATTAAAGGGCCCAGAGGTCCCCAGGGCCCCGGATTTTATATATATATATATATATATATATATATATATATATATATATATATATATATAATTTCTTTATTTCTTCTTTTTTTTTGTAAAGGCCCCCCCCGCTTCTCAATTTGCGGCAGCCTCCCCGCTTCTCAATTTCAGGCAGCAGCACCACCCCCCCCCCCTGGTTCTCTGCTCCAGGGGGCCCATGCCTTAAGCTGTGTAAGGGGCCCCAAAATTCCTGATGGCGGCCCTGCGCATACCTCCCAACACGCACGGATTCTGCTGGACTTTCCCGCACAGACAGCTTCTTCCCGCAGTCCCGCTAAAGGGTTAATTTTCCCGCACTGCAAGAGGAGGCAACACGGAAGCAGGAGGAACCAGGGCGGTGTGTGGAGGACTGTGACTGCTGAAGGGAAGAAAGCCGACAGCCGGGATAATGACAGTCTGTGCCCCCGGCTGTCGGCACAGGTGAGAGGCACTCCCCCCTATCAACAACTGCAAAACCCCCCAGAGTGGTGTGTGTGTATGTCTGCTGAAGGGAAGAGAGCCGACACATTCCGTGCACAGGTGAGAGGCACCCCCCGCTCAACAACTTTAATGCGCACCCCCCCCGCTCAACAACTTTAATGCGCACCTCCCCCCGCTTAACAACTATGACCCCCCCCCTCGCTCAACATCTTCGATCCCCCCCAATTCTCGGCTCCAGGGGGCCCCTTCAACACTCAAGCCCAGGGGCCCCCACCACCCTAAGTCCTGCCCTGGCCCCAAGGGTGGCGCTATCCGAATGGAACTTCCTCTTTATAGTGCCGTCGTACGTGTTGTACGTCACCACGCTTTACTAGAGCATTTTTTTCATGATCGTGTGTAGGCAAGGCCGGTTTAACGATGGTCTAGTTTTTAATGGTCTAGTTTTTTTCTAGACCATTAAAAATTACAACCCAAAAAATGGTCGTGTGTACGCGGCATTGGGGTTCAAATCTCAACTTTGTCAACCTTTTCCGGGAACATCATGCACTGTTCACCCTCTAATCCGGCAGTTCTTTCATGGGGCAACGAGACTTGGGCCCCAAAGAAAACCAAGGTTCCCCAAATGAGATCTTCCTCTTGTTCTTGACTCGCTGACTCGCTCAGTATCACGAGACTAATGCCGCGTACACACGATCGTTTTTCGGCATGAAAAAAACGACGTTTTTCAGCATGTCCAAAAACCAAAGTTTTTCCAACTTCATCATTAAAAACAACGTTGCCCACACACCATAGTTTTTAAAAAATGATGAACAAAGCGCGTTGACGTACAACACGTACAACGGCACTCTAAAGGGGAAGTTCTATTCCTTTGGGCTGCTTTAGCTGATTCCGTGTTAGTAAAAGACGATTTGCGCTTTTCTGTCTGTTACAGCGTGATGAATGTGCTTACTCCATTATGAACGGTAGTTTTACCTGAACGAGTGCTCCCGTCTCATAACTTGCTTTTGAGCATGCGTGGGTTTAAATCTTAGTTTTAGCCCACACACGATCATTTTTTACAACCCGAAAAACTATTTTTTTTAAAACAACGTTAAAAAATGCAGCATGTTCAAAAAAAAAATTTGGCGTTTTTCAGAACATGAAAAACGATGTGCATCTGTTCAGAAGGTTGCACCTCACTTTCTGTCCCAATGACAAATGATTTTTTGAAAATTAGTTTTTTTTTGTGAAACAAGGATTGTGATAAAGCATCAGTGGACAGGAGACACCTTTTACAGAAGATAATTTCCCTTTCTAAGGGTAGATTTCCTCTCACTTCCTGTTGTCTCCTTCCATTTGCAATTAGGAGTCGTTTGTAATTTGGATGTTTAAAAGTAGGGGCCTGCCATATATACTCTGCAGAAATTTGGGACCTAGGTGTTGGTATTGCCACAACACTGTAAGCCCTCACAGTTAGTCTTGGTGGGCGCTGGAACGCCCTGCTGTAAAATATTAGATCAAGAATTGTAATTACACGCCCCTGTTGAACAGGGGCAGAAAAATTGGGCCTTAGGCACTGGTGACGGTGCAAAAAACACTGCAACCCCTCACAGATACTGTAATTGGAGCGCAGCAAAGTACAACATGCAAAGAATTGCATCAAAAATAGTTATTATACGCCCCTGTTAAACAGGGGCAGAAAAACTGGGCCTTAGGCACTGGTGGCAGTGCCACAACACTGCAACCCCTCACCGATAATGTAATTGGAGCGCAGCAAAGAGCCACATGCAAAGTATTGCATCCAAAATTGTTAATATACGCCCCTGTTAAACAGGGGCAGAAAAATTGGGCCTTAGGAACTGGTGGCAGTGCTCAGAACCAACAATGTTCTTACTAGCTATCAGCAAGATCATTGAGGAGGAAAAGGATATTCATTCAGCAGCATAACAGGACAGTCACTCAGCATCAGCATAAGCAGTCTCCAAGGGATCTGACATTTCCCCAAAATTATTCAGTTACATCAGCATCAGGTGCTTGGTAGCTGGTGTTGATCCAAGCCTGGTTCATTTTTATGAAGGTCAGTCGATCGACGGAGTCGGTGGAGAGGCGTACCCTGTGATCGGTCACAAAGCTTCCAGCAGCACTGTATGTGAGTTCTGAAAGAACGCTGGATGCAGGACAAGCCAGTAGCTCAATTGCATACTGTGCAAGCTCTGGCCAGTGATCCATCCTCAAGACCCAGTAAGCCAGAGGATTTTCGGTGGGGAAGGTGTCCAAGTCTGCTCTTGCCCCTAGGTACTGTGGAACCTGTACCTAGTTGCTGGAACCTTACCGGTTCCAGTAACCATGTAAACCAGACGCTGGCGATGGTTGCTGGAACCGGCCATACCTTGGGGCTGCGGACTAAAAAATTGTCTGAACGCATCGGTCAGACGGCCACCTTCTCCACTGTTGCCGTATGTTTTTTTGGGTAATCTGAATTAAGTAGAGATATGTGTGTATATGTATGTATATGTATATGTATATATATATGTATATATGTATGTATGTGTATATATGTGTATATATATATATATATATATATATATATATATATATGTATATATATATGTGGCTGTGTCTGTGTATGAATATAGAGATATATATATTCTAAATATATATATTTCTCTGAGTAAGAGGCGGAAGACATTTCAGTCAGAGTACAAAGTTTATGGTTCATTTAGCATACTAATTCATGGCATTTAGCATATAGCAAAGTTCATTGTTTGGTAACAGACATTGTGGAGCCAATGAATTAAACCACCTTATGTGAGGGACCCCATGCTGGGATGTTCAATCAAGATAGCCACATCCTGTTTAAGCTTGGGAAAAATTCACTTTACTCTGCTGTCGGATATAGTCACCAAGATTTGCATGAAAGGGGGCTGACTTATTTAGTCGGGCCTCCAATCATGATCCTAGCTAGGCCAACCAATGGGACGTCAGCTTAGAAAGATATACTCCACAGCACAGATTAATGGAGTTCACTTTATGGAACCATCACTTGATGGAAGGATGTCTTGATGGAGAGCTGGCCTACAGGCCTGGGTCTTAAAAAGGGTAACTATGATAATTACTTGTAGCAACTGCCCATGCTGGCAATCTAAGGTTTTAGAGGAATATACTCTGTATTCCTTCATGTAAATGTATGTATTTTAACCTACGATCTGAGTTTTGAGACTATAGATAGGTTCTGTGTGTTAGATTAGACTTTGTATAAGCTCTAATAAATGTGTTATGTTGAAACTTTCACTCTGACAATTGAACTCTCATATTTTTAACCATATATCATATATGCGAGATATTAAATCTTAAATATAAAGTTACTTGGTAACAGTGGCGACCACAGAATATGTACAGACTGGAAGTATTTAATATAATAGCAGAATATTGTGTATTAGAGATTAAAGCTTAGTAGGAGGAATTCAAGTTGAGTCAACTTATCCAATCCTATCTAGGGAACATATAAGTAAATATTTTTTTTTTTTTTAGTGGGTATTAGGAGACAATATACACCACAAGTTTTTTTTACTAAGGGATTCAAGCTGAGTCAGCTTACCCACAAGTTATTTTTAAGGTTAGTAGGAGTTCAAACTGAGTCAGTTTATCCTATCCTAGCTAGGGAAAATATATGTTAATATTTTCTAAGGTTATTTGATTTTTTTTTTGTGTTTCATTAATATCCCAAAATCATAATGTATCTTGGATGTACCATTATAACCGGTCAATTTAATTGGGGAGGAGATACCGGGATAGAAACAGCTTTGACACACTGAAAGAGTGGGTCATTGGGTTTGTGGAAAAAAATAAATGATTATTATTTTTTGCAATTTATACAATTTTGTTTAAGACACAGAAACGTGCTGGTTGTCTGTTGTCTGTAGAAAGACACTGAAATAGTGGTCTGGACGTTTGTTGTTCAAAGAATCCAACAAGTTTTTGTTTTATTTAAATCGTATGTCCACTAAAATTTAAATTTGGAGGACATTGGAAATCTACAAAAGATTTTTTTTTTAACTTAGGTGTTATTGCTAACGGTGTAAAGTTACAAGTAGTAATATTCTCATTGTTGTTAGTTAAAGTACAAGACTGTGGAAGGCTTGCAACTGAAACTAATTTCTGCAAAAGATTATTAGGATAAAATAAGGTGCATTTAGCATACTGTATTTTATACCTTGAATTTTTTTTTTTTAAGGATAAACCCTACCAAGTACTAATAATTTAATAATCTAAGTTGGTGGGAGATTTGTCTTTGGTTTGTTTATTTTAAACTGAATTGGGTGTAGCAAATATTGGGGTAAACATAGCTGTGTTTACATTCCCATTGTGCACCTAAAGCAAACCTATTGTTCCGTGGGTGTGGATCTTAGCCCTTTTGTTTTGGTGTAGACTTCATTCTGTGAAGATAGTAGTGTTATGTTAAAACTGGTATCTGCACTCTGGGGAAAATTCTAAGTTCTAGACTTTGATAGTCGGCTCTGTGGTGTATTATTGTATCACCACTGAACTTTAATCATGGAGAAATTGATGGCCAGGATGGCTAAAGTTAAAAATAGCGCAGAGATAATAAGGACAATGGAGGAATCCAAAAGCCCATGGCACCATGCACAAGAATATGTAAATATAAAACTTACAGAGAGAAAATACAGCAAACGTGAGGGTAAGACCGCACTAATTTTTGCTGCATTTTGGTTAGCCAACAATTATAGGTCATTATTATTGCAGACCATTTCTCTCAAGCAAGATCTAGAAATTTCCAAAAGTAAAATCAGTACTCCAAGAGTTTCTATGACAAATACGAATTCTAGCCACCAGCAGCCAACAATACAGGGGCTGAATGCTGAAGACAGTAAATGTGAACAATTATCTGCATCTTCCAGCACAGTGCAGACGGTACAATCTACACATACCATAGATTGTAATGCAACAAGTTTCAGTATTTCTAGTTGCAACAGGAAAGTACCTGCGTCTGGAGTAGGTGATAATGCCAACAGCTCATTGAAAGATGGGAGCTCTTTTGAAAGAACCTCCATTTCTCTTACAGCAAAAGGTGTTAATCAGGTTGTAGCCATTGAATGTTCTCAGCCTAAAACCACACCAGTTGTTAAAAGACGATTTAATACTTTACAAAAGATAAAATGCTTCTCGTGTGGTTTATTCGGACACATTTCCCAGTTTTGTTTAGCTTCTGGTGAAAAGATATTAAAACCAAATCAGTATACAACAAAGAGGCGTGACGTAGAAGTATACTCACCTCGCTGGGGTGAAAAGCCTAAGAAATATGAAAATACAAATTCATACATCCCTTCCTCAAATATTAAGGCCCAAAATGAGGCTTTACAGTATGAGATCAGGCAAATGAAACAGGAAAGGGATGAGTTTGTGAAAGAATTCCAGTCCTTTAAAAGAAACATTATTGACTTGAATTTGAAAAATGGAGGGAGTAAATTTAGAAGGGTTTTAGATGTCTAGGACATTTAGTTTCACTGGATCAAAGTTTACCAATGTACATGTAAGAATGTTGTATTGTTGGCTTTAAATAAGAAAAAAAGGGGATAAGTATTAATTATTTTGCTGCAAGTTTTTTTTTTTTCAGGGTGAATCACAGAAAGCTGTACATATGCGTAACAAAAGGTCAAGTATAGGGTTTTGTTTTTCTCTTATTCGGTCCTTTTGTATTCTCCCAATGGCCAGAAACACCTAGCAATTCATTTGCAAATTACCAAAGCTAGGGGATTCAAGCTAAACGAAGGTGTGTTTGTGTAGGTCATGGAATGAAAGGGTATGAATGGTCCATGTGTAAACAAGACTTTTTCTTTTTGTTTGTTTTGATTCTTTTTTTTTCTGTTTTATGGAATTCATAATTGTTTTCTCTCTCTCTTCCCCAATCTCTTGTTTGTAATGAGCTCAATACTGGTACCAGTTTAAATTTATACCTTTTCTATAACTTAAATGTATTCGCGAATAAAAAACCTGTGCACAGGTACAAGATAAGTTTATTTTGTTTTTTCTCTCTCCTTTCCTGGGGTTAGAGTGAAGTGTCATTCACTCTGACACTTGGAAACTACATAAAACATTATGCTGCACCTTGTGGCATATTATGGATCCAGTAGGTCCTATATTTCTCTGTTTTTCTCCTTCCAAAATTGACGCATGTGCTGGTAATATGCGTAAAGGGGGTAGGTCAGCAGGAGGTCTTCTTAGACGGTAAGTACTTACAAATCCCACCATGTTTTTCCTATAATTTTTGTTTGTTAAAATACAGATATAGGAGGGAGTCAGTTACATGGGTCACTGTACTTACGGTGGATAGACTCATTACCTCCGCTGGCAAGCATATACTGTCAGTTAGCCCATAAACCTCCTCAGAAGAGGTACAGTAAGATGTTATTAATGGTTTGGACTTTTGTATTTTAGGAAGAAATACACACATGGACAGAGGATCGAAACCAAGACTGATCAAAATACTGTGAAACACAGAGGACCTTAAAACATAGTTTTTTTAAATGTTTGTTTTAAGGACAATCCTTGAATAGAATTAATTAGAGTCAGGCCCAACTAAATTCTAAAATATATTTAAATTTTTTTTAGTGGTCTGTTTCATTAAACAGGGCCGGGTCTCTTTCTCTCTCTGATACCACTTCCTGTGGCCTGTTGGGCTGGAAAATAGATTTTCACTGAGAATCAATTAATATGGTAATCACTACAGAGAGGACATTGCCTTTTGTATAACAGCAATGCATTTTTTATTTTTTTAGTGTTTACTTGTTTTTATTTTTATTTTTTTTAATTATTTTGTTTTTTTGGTTTAACAAAATACATATTCAATGCTCTTTAACAATACAAAGGTTGGGGCAGCATTGAATCTGAATTTTTTGTTTTACTTTTTTTATATATACCTTTTTAGGTTTACTTTTATTTCCTCCTTTTTCTTCTAATGAAAACTATTTTTCTTCATTTCCTATATCACTTTATTTTTGGTGATTCTGGAGGTTGCTATGGTGAAATAAAAAAAAAAAAAAGAGGGGAGTAGGGGTAACATTATATGGACAACATTTAGAACAGTTAAAACAAAACAAAAATGTTGATATAGAATATTAAAGCTTCCCTATATCATTTTGGGGATGGGACAAAGTTCCAACAGTTTTTTCTTCTCTTTTGACACTGGATAAATGTTTTATATAAAATGTGTGACATTGTAGCTAATACCAACTATGACAATAGTCAGCAACAGTCATGTGACTAGTTTCCTGGTATAGGTGACATTGTATCCTCTCTACAGTTCTAATATTGGACAGTCATCATATGTATGTGGTCATGGGTAATTTTTTTTTATGTTGGTCAGTTTTCTTTTTGTGCCATAACTAAGTTCAAAAAGCAATGCTTAAAGATCATATAGATATACTGGGACTGGTGAGACTCATAGTGATTGGCAAATAACAGAGTATAGTACAATTGTACTTAAGTAATTTAGTATAATCATTCCTGAAGCCACAAGTAACTGGTAACATCACACCTATCCGCATTCTGAAATCAAGTTATTTTTGTCTGCTTACATGACACTGCCTAAATCTGCACGGAGACCTCTTAAAGTGATGACCTCTTCCCTAGTCTGCTAAAGGCAGGACTCATACAGCAGCTACACATGATAGCCAAGGACGGAGCTATATGCCCAAAAGTGGGGCACCACCCCAGGCTTCAACCCATCAGGGTTGGTATAACTGAACACAGCGTCAGTAAAAGGAGTTTGTGGTGAGTTGCGATGGCAACAAGATCCCCCTGGAAACTGGAAGGGTCACACACACACACACAGGGGCAATCCGCAGAAGGCGGGGCAGAGTTACTTGCAGACATATGACAAAGGAGGAAGAAAGATGGGAGATGGCAATCAGACTAGCTGGCTGATGGGCGCAATCATTTAAATTGTTACACATGGCAATGTAAAGGGCCTCATATTAGGTCACAGTATATCTATAACAATTTTAATCAAAGGTCCTTAATACTCCGAATGACAAGATAAGCATTCATTGGAAGGCATATGTCGTAAAAGTACTCGTGTTTTTCACTCGTGTGTATATGTATGTATATGTATATGTATATATATATGTATATATGTATGTATGTGTATATATGTGTATATATATATATATATATATATATATATATATATGTATATATATATATATATGTGGCTGTGTCTGTGTATGAATATAGAGATATATATATTCTAAATATATATATTTCTCTGAGTAAGAGGCGGAAGACATTTCAGTCAGAGTACAAAGTTTATGGTTCATTTAGCATACTAATTCATGGCATTTAGCATATAGCAAAGTTCATTGTTTGGTAACAGACATTGTGGAGCCAATGAATTAAACCACCTTATGTGAGGGACCCCATGCTGGGATGTTCAATCAAGATAGCCACATCCTGTTTAAGCTTGGGAAAAATTCACTTTACTCTGCTGTCGGATATAGTCACCAAGATTTGCATGAAAGGGGGCTGACTTATTTAGTCGGGCCTCCAATCATGATCCTAGCTAGGCCAACCAATGGGACGTCAGCTTAGAAAGATATACTCCACAGCACAGATTAATGGAGTTCACTTTATGGAACCATCACTTGATGGAAGGATGTCTTGATGGAGAGCTGGCCTACAGGCCTGGGTCTTAAAAAGGGTAACTATGATAATTACTTGTAGCAACTGCCCATGCTGGCAATCTAAGGTTTTAGAGGAATATACTCTGTATTCCTTCATGTAAATGTATGTATTTTAACCTACGATCTGAGTTTTGAGACTATAGATAGGTTCTGTGTGTTAGATTAGACTTTGTATAAGCTCTAATAAATGTGTTATGTTGAAACTTTCACTCTGACAATTGAACTCTCATATTTTTAACCATATATCATATATGCGAGATATTAAATCTTAAATATAAAGTTACTTGGTAACACCACCGCTCCTTCTTTGACTCACCGAAGCCTCAGCAACACGTTGTCCAGGACCAGGATTTGGTAATCCTCCAGGTTCTGGGAATGCGTTGCACAGACCTTTCTGCAAGGCCTCCCGAAGATGTTTCATCTTCTGCTCCCTCTGCGACAGCAAGATAAGCTCTGCAACCTTACTCTTGTAACGTGGATCAAGGAGAGTTGACAGCCAGTAATGATCCCTCTCCTTGATACCACAAATACAAGGACCTTACGCAGGCTTTACAGTATCAGGGAGGCCATGCAGCGTAGGTTTGCTGAGGCATTCGGGGCACAGTCCTCTGGGTCACTGAGGATGACAGGATCCACAGCCACCTCATCCCAGCCATGTAAAAGTCCATGGGTTCCTTGGGACTGTAAATGATCCCTTGAAGACTGCTGCTGCTGATGCTGAGTGATAGGATCCACCTCCATTCTGATGATACAATCCTCCTCCTCCTCCTCCTCGTCCCCTTCCTGTGTGCTAGGCGGGCAAGCAGGACCACTGTCTGGATAAAGGGGGCCTTGAGAGGTAAGGAAGTCCTCCTCTTCCTCCTTCTGTTCTGCCTCAAGGGCCCTGTCCATTATTCCACGTAGCGTGTGCTCCAACATGTGAATAAGAGGGACAGTCTCACTGATGGATGCACTGTCACTGCTCACCATCCTTGTGGCCTCCTCAAATGGTGACAGGACAGTGCATGCATTCCTGATCAAAGCCCACTGGCGTGGGGAAAAAAACAAGCTCCCCTGACCCAGTTCTGCTGCCATATTGGCACAGGTACTCATTGATGGCCCTCTGCTGCGTGTGCAGCCGCTGCAGCATGGCCAATGTAGAGTTCCATCTGGTGGGCATGTCACAGATTAGGCGGTTCTTGGGCAGGTTGTATTCCCTTTGGAGGTCTGTCAGCCGAGCAGTGGCATTATATGACCTTTGGAAATGCACACAGACTTTCCTGGCCTGCTTCAGGACATCCTGTAAGCCCGGGTACCTGCCCAAGAACCGCTGCACCACCAAATTCAGAACATGAGCAAAACAGGGCACATGGGTCAGTTGTCCCTGTCGCAGGGCAGAGAGGAGGTTGGTGCCATTGTCGCTAACCACCATTCCTGGCTTAAGCTGGCGTGGCGTCAACCAACTCTGAGCATGCCCCTGTAGAGCTGACAGAACCTCTGCCCCAGTGTGGCTCCTGTCTCCCAAGCACACCAGCTCTAGCACCGCATGGCATCTCTTTGCCTGCATTCCTGCGTAGCCCCTCGTACGCCTACGGAGCACGGCTGGTTCCGAGGACACATCAGCACAGGAAGAGGCCACAGAGGAAGAAGAAGAGGAGGGGGTGGAGGAGAGAGGTGTGTCACAACCGGTAGGAGTGTTTTGGAGGCGTGGTGGTGGAACAACCTCCAACACTACTGTACCTTGCCCTGCGTCCTTCCCAGCTGCCAGCAGAGTCACCCAATGTGCCGTGAAAGAGAGGTAACATCCCTGTCCATGCCTGCTGGACCATGGGTCAGTGGTGATATGCACCTTACCACTGACCGCCCTGTCCAGCGAGGCATGGACATTGCCTTCCACATAACGGTAGAGAGCCGGAATTGCCTTCCCTGAGAAAAAGTGTTTGGGAACTTGCCACTGAGGTACCGCACATTCCACAAACTTACGGAAGGGGGCAGAATCTACCAACTGAAAAGGCAGCAGTTGAAGTGCTAGCAATTTCGCCAAGCTAGCATTCAACCGCATGGGCATGTGGATGGCTGGGAGAGTACTTCTTTCGGCGCTGCAGCTGCTGGGGCAGGGAAATTTGTCTGGTACAATCTGACATCGGTGTACCGATAGTAGATTGCCCGCATGTACTACTAGGTTGTGACACACCAAATTCTACACCTTCAGTCCTATCAGTGCAGGCTTCAGAGAGGACTGAGGGTATAGTGGGGTTGGAGATCCCAGCTGATGAGGGGCAAGGGGAGGTCTGCTTTGTTCTTTGGTGTGGGTCTTTCAGGTATGCTTGCCAACGAACTGCATGGCAGGTCGACATATGTCTGGTCAAGCATGTGGTGCCGAAGCGGGTGATGTTTTGGCCACGCGAGATACGCTTGAGACATATGTTGCAAATAGCAACAGTGCGATCTGATGCACATGTCTCAAAAAAGGTCCACACCAAAGAACTTTTGCAGTAACGTTGAGACGAAGGGATGAGCCAAACACCCACGCGTTCGGTTCGCACCAGAACTTTCGAACGGACCAAACGTTCGCGCGAACATTTAGAACCCCCATTGAAGTCTATGGGACTCGAACGTTCGAATTTAAAAGTGCTCATTCCAAAGCCCAATATTCAAGTTATTGTTGGAAAACGTCTTTGAGAACCCGGGTCTTGCCCCAGGGAACATGTTTCAATGGAAAAAAAACTTTTAAAAACTGTATCTTTTTCTGGAGCAGCGATTTTAATGATGCTTAAAGTGAAAATAAATAAATAAATTCCTTTAAATATCGTACCTGCTGGGTGTCTATAATAGTGGCACGTGTTTAGAAATGTCCCTGCACAACATGAGATTACTATAAGAAAAAAATAAATGTAATACTGCTTGCGGCTTTAATGTAATGTTTGGTCCCTGCAATATGGATAAAAATCATTGAAAAAAATAGCATGAGTTTCCCCGCCACCACTCCCCCCAAGTCATTACAAGACCCAGTGCCGATCCTGACCTCCCTGGGGCCCTAAGCAAAATGACATGGCACATTAAAAATGAGAAGCAGGGGGGTGCTGATGACAGTGACATGTCACATTTGAGAAGCGGGGGAGGGGGTGTTCTGCTGTGAGAAATGACTCAGCCAGCGAGTTCAGAAGTGGGGTGAGGGGGCGAAAATGACTTCTCACCAGGCGGGGCCTCTAGTAATTTGGGGGGCCCTTTGCAGCTTTGCGGGGCCCTAAGCGGCTTGCATAGTGAGCCTATAGGGAGGATCGGCCCTGACAAGACCCTTTGGCCCTATATACTTTGAACAGCAGTATACAGGCGGTGCAAACAAGACAAGGACTGTAGGTTTGTTAAGTAGAATCTGAAACATGTCATACTTTGCTGCTGCATATTGCACAATTTCCTAAAGAAACCATCAACAAACTACATGACACGTGTGCCTGATGAGGCCATTGATGTTCCAGTGGTGGCCCGTGAGCCTGTGGCCATACAGGCTTGGCCCCCCAAAGCGCATGTGCTGTGTGGCAACAATATGTCGATTATTTTAGGGGTCGGGGGCCATTTCAATGCCAGATCTTGGCTCAATAAATTATTTTTTTGGGAAAGAAAAATTCTAGAAAAAAGGGGGGTTGCCATCCGGGGCCCCCTTTAAACAAATTCTGTGAAGAACTCCTGTTCTCTGAAGGCCTCCATTATTTCTGCAAGTCAAAATTTAGCAAAAAAAAATAATGTCAATCAAGCCTTAGCTTTCTCCCCATATCTAACCCACAAACTCATCCACTGATCATAAAGTTCAAAATCAAGTTTCGTATCGTCGTACTGCATGATCATTTTCCCGACGTTTTCTACCGACTGTGAACAACGTTCTCACTCACGCAATATCCCTTTATACACTGCGCATGCAAGAAGCTCCGCGCGTATCCCCGCCCATGACGATCGTTCTAGTAATTGCCACGCCCCTTTTTGGTCGGTCAATGGACTTCACTGAAGACATGATGGAGGAGACTCAGGAGAGACAGGAAGCTGCAACCTCAAGGCAGGAGAGAGGCCAGGCACACACCAGGAGCAGGAGGAGGTACAAAGCCACCAACATGTCCTTCGATGAGATGGTGGAGATGGTTGCCATTCTTAAAAAGGAGGACTATGATTGTCAAAAAGGGCCTTACAAGAACCCAAAAAAGGTCAAGGCCCAGAAAATGGAGAGTGTTCAGAGGACTCTCCATCAGAAATTCAAGGTGCCGAGGTCAAGGGAACAGTTGAGGAAGAGGTGGTCAGACCTCAAAAGAAGAGAGCCGAAGCAGATGGAGAGGATTTGAAGATTCATCAGAAGATGTAAGTAATTTTCATGTGTACTCTGATTATTTGTTTTTATTATTTTGCGGCATGTGCTTTTTCTTTCAGGTTGTGTGTGTATATATACAGTTCAAGAATGGATGTCTCAAGGTTCATGTTTGTGGGCATAATAATTAGTTGTTCATTAGTGGGAATGCTTTAATAAGCATTCCCAGTATTGATATTCGTAAATTTATTATTCTTAATTTTAATTTTATTCCGTACGTTTTTTGGCTCTGCGTAACTTCTGCATACTTTCAGCTATTGAGACCATTCAACTATTAAAATGTTCACCTCGTTCAGCTAACGATGGGACTTCTTCAAGTTTTTTTGTACTATTTATACTTTTTAAAATATTAAGCTTTTAGACACTTTTTTTTAACATTGAAGTCAATGAGAACATGCTTTTTACCCCTTAAAATTTCATGTGATGCCAAATGCTTCTTCTCCTTCATACTTTCACTTACAGACACCAAACAAACTTTAAAACGGTCACAAAATATTCAGCTATCCGAAAATGACTTTTTAGATTGATATCTTTTACTTTTTGTGAAAACGCAATTTACGTTTAGTGATTTTTTCAGAAAATGTTATCGGTTATAATGAATTCCTATGGAGCAGGTTTACAGTGTGTCATGTGACCTTTACAGTAGAGATCATTGAAAAAAAAATTATCTTTAAAAAAAGGGGAAACAAATTGCTCTCACGCCCACAAGATCTACTTGTCATACACAATTTATATATCAAAACGTAGGTATTTTTGTCTGGTTTCAGGCAATGTGATCAGTTTTGTGATACGCATTTTATTTTTAGTTCGTGGAGCTTCTAAAGGACAAGAGTACCAAATTTTCTCTCATTGACTGTAATGTTAAAACGTCTAAAAAAAATTCCAGCAAAACGCACAAAGACACTCTTTTTTAAATCGCTGACATGGCCACATTTTTAAGTTTATCAACATAAATTTTATACCGCTTTGTTCACAAAAGCCTTGTGTTTCAAACGGTGAAGTCGCTGTATCGATCGCATGTACGGTTGTGGATTTATTAAGGTTTGTTTGAAGGCTTAATTCATATATTTGGTATGTGAATTAAAAGCGTTTGTAATGGTATTTCTTTCCATAAATATCTTTCCTTACCTCAGTGCAATATTCCTCCTCACTGACCTGGGGGGGGAAACCTCTTGAGGGGGGAGGGGCGACCAAGAAGCCAGGATACTCTCTACTTTGCAGATAGAGAAAGGAGCTGTGTGTCCTAAAGATAGTGTAGTGGTTATGGTGAATGGCTTTGGTGCGGGCTCAGCAATTCGGCTATTCATTATTCCCACGCGCATTTTCCTCAGGAAATGCATTTTCTAGTTCTATTTATGATCTTTTTATGTGAGACCAATTTTTTATTTAATGTAGATGTGTTATTAACTAGATTTAAATAATCCAACTTAAGTCAATATACAGTAAAAGGAGAGTATGCTCAGCACAGCAGTTGGTTACACATATGGACTCAGTAGCACAAGTGTTGGCATGGCCGATTCGCCTTATAGGCTCACTATGCAAGCCGTTTAGGGCCCCGCAAAGCTGCGAAGGACCCCCCAAATTACTAGAGGCCCCGCCTGGTAAGAAGTAATTTTCGCCCCTTCACCCCACTTCTCAACTCGCTGGCTGCATGGGAGAAGAGGCAAGAAGTCAGCACCCCTTGCTTCTCAATTTAATGTAAGATGTCATTTCCAACAGCAGAACACCCCCTCCCCCCACTTCTCAACTTTCTTTAATGTGACATGTCACTGTCGTTAGCACCCCCCGCTTCTCATTTTTAATGTGCCATGTCATTTTGCTTCGGGCCCCAGGGAGGTCAGGGTCGGCACTGAGTGTTGGCCACAAGAACAACCTAGTTAGGGTGTCACAAAGAGGTCATACAGTGGATACTTGGTGTTTTTCCATGTAGGAAACTTGGCCAAAAATAGAGAAATGCAGCAGCTTTGGTAATGGATAAAATCCTGTGTTAAGCTTAGAAGGATTGTAAAAACAGACAATTGTACCACACTTTAAAAAAGGATGATTGATATTCCTCTTTCAGACCTCTAATCTTTTTGATTCATGTATCCCTTTTTTTACAATCTCATAGGGCGCAATCAAGCTGCAGCAGTGGAGCCGACCAACCCCACACAGAGCCAAGCCCCACCCTCGCCGGATGTGCAGGAAGTGCAAAATGCCACCACATCAGGTCAGTGTCATCATACAGCACAGCTTCAGGTAATAGATGTAGGCCTGCATAATTGTAATACATGTTTTTTTTCCAAATTTCGGTAGGTATTCGTGCGGTTGGGGGCGAATTGGACACCTACAGTGCCCAGGTCCTAATCGGGGAGATCTTGTCCTGCAGGGCAGAAATAGAGGACATAAACCTTGCCTTAAGTCAGCTTAAAAAGAAAACCCAAGTGGTGGGCCGAAAACTCAAGAATCTGATTGATGTACTGGGGAGGGTTTAAAAAAAAAAAAAAAAAAAAGAAGATGTAGACAAGTATTTCAAAGCAAAAATATATATAAAAAAAATAAAGAATTTATATTAAGATATTTTTGGAAAAAATAAAAATGACACATTTTAAGTGTGAAACAATAAATATTTTTGGATACTCAACAATGTGTGGCTTATTATTATATCAATGCTGTCTAAAAGAACAAATCTAGATTTGTGGTGTTTACATTGACAATGATGAGTATTTAGTATAGGGAAATAAACATGACACTATGATAACGTAGGAGAAAGCTAGCATGAACTCAAAATAGAAAAGAATCAAACAAAGAAAAATACTAGAACAGGGGCATACAAATTGGGCCTTAGGCACTGGTGGCAGTGCCACAACACTGCAACCCCTCACAGATACTCTAGTTGGAGCGCATTAATAAGCCCTGCTGCAAAGTATTGCATCAAAAATTGTTATTACACGCCCCTGTTAAACAGGGGCAGAAAAATGTGGCCTTAGGCACTGATGGCGGTGCCACAACACTGCAACCCCTCACAGATAATGTGTGAAATGGTAATGGGGTACATTGTACCTCTACCATTTCACCAAAAAAAAATCAAAAATGTAAAAAATGACAGTAGCCGGTTTTTGACAATTCCTTTATTAATATCCTTTTTCCGTGCTTCTTCTTCTTTTCTCAGGGTCCCAGGAGCGGCACACGGCGGAGAAATCAATTTCAAGTGCATCGTCCAGAAGAACAAGAAGATGCGGGACGAGAAGGCCGACGGAAGGAGAAGAAGATGGGAGAAGACGCCGGGCAAGATGCGGACGAGAAGACCCAAGAAAGAAGCAGAGGAAGAAGAAGATGCGGGATGAGAAGGCCGACGGAAGGAGAAGAAGATGGAAGAAGACGCCGGGCAAGATGCGGACGAGAAGTCCCAAGAAAGAAGCAGAGGAAGATGCAGGAAGAAACCCGAATGAAAGAAGAAAAGAAGAAGCGCGGAAAGAAGATATTAATAAAGGAATAGTGATGTCGCGAACCTAAAATTTTGCGTTCGCGAACGCCGATTGCGAACTTGCGCATATGTTCGCGAATGCGCGAACCGCCATAGACTTCAATGGGCAGACAAATTTTAAAACGCACAGGGACTCTTTCCAGCCACAATAATGATGGAAAAGTTGTTTCAAGGGGACTAACACCTGGACTGTGGCATGCCAGAGGGGGATCCATGGCAAAACTCCAATAGAAAATTACGTAGTTGTCGCAGAGTCCGTTTTTAATCCATAAAGGGTATAAATCACTAAACATTCATAAATTGTTTGGAATAACGTGCTCTAAAACATCAAGTATGATGTTATATCGATCAGGTAGTGTAAGGGTTAGGGTTAGGGTTAGAGATAGGGTTAGGGTTAGGATAACAGATAGCGTTAGGGTTACAGATAGGGTTATGGTTAGGGTAACAGATAGGGTTACAGTTAGGGTTACAGATAGGGTTAGGGTAACAGATAGCGTTAGGGTTAGGGTTAGGGTAGGGTTAGGGTTACAGACAGGGTTAGGGTTACAGATAGGGTTAGGGTTACAGTCTGTAACCCTAACCCTATCTGTAACCCTAACCCTATCTGTAACCCTAACCCTAACCCTATCTGTAACACTAACCCTATCTTTAACCCTAACCCTATCTGTAACCCTAACCCTATCTTTAACCCTAACCCTAACCCTATCTGTAACCCTAACCCTAAACCTATCTGTAACCCTAACCCTATCTGTAACCCTAACCCTATCTGTAACCCTAACCCAAACCCTATCTGTAACCCTAACCCTATCTGTAACCCTAACCCTGTCTGTAATAGGGTTAGGGTTCACAGTGACAGACCAAACTCTGACAGATCAAACTCCCCGTTTAACGCACCGCAAACACCTGCAAACAGTCCATTTGCACAACCGCAAACTCCCCATTTACACAAGGTTGGATACCAAGCTAGCCATGTCCCGTTCCTTGTCCTCACTGACGTCAATGAACGTTTTTGAGATTGCAGGCGATGGGGGTTTTTCAAAGCCTATGGTCGTGCTGAGGTAGTTCAGTGACAGTTTAGTGACCCAGAAAACAATGATTCTGCAGTGTGGGCCCATTGTTGGCCTAGTAGGCTTTAATGATCACCTTAGATGATCACAAAGAAATTTAATGGTTTTTCTATGCAAAATTATCCAGCTGATCGCTTTTGGTCTGATCACAATGAAGCAACGACCTTATCATCTGGGGTGTGCCAGCATTGTCATTGCCAACACACTCATAGAGGTGGTCGCTTCATCGTGATACGCAAGCCCCTTCACCACAACAAGGTAGCGATAACGAAGGGGAATTGACACATGTTTGTGCCTTTTTTTTTGTTTTGTTTTTGCAGCCACAGTGCAGCACCAGAGGCCAGAAAAATTAGGCATGTACACATGTCTAAAAAATTAGGTATTGTTGCAGCTGCTGCTGTAGCAGCGGCCAGAAAAATTGACGTTTTCCAGGCAGAAAGTGCACTAAGACATTGAGGCTTGAACCCTAGTTGGTGGCGGATAAGCCACGCAAGTCATCCGGCAGAGATAAAATACAGCAGCATGTGGACCATTTGTAGCCCAAGGAAGCTCATCTCATCAGGCCTTTAGTCAAATGTATCGCCCACTGTCAGTCCCTTCGGGATCCATGCCTCAGTCATCTTAATAAAGGTGAGGTAATCTAGACTTTTTTGACCTAGGCGACTTCTCTTCTCAGTGACAATACCTCCTGCTGCACTGAAGGTCCTTTCTGAAAGGACACTTGAAGCGGGGCAGGACAGAAGTTCTATCGCAAATTGGGATAGCTCAGGCCACAGGTCAAGCCTGCACACCCAGTAGTCAAGGGGTTCATCGCTCCTCAGAGTGTCGATATCTGCAGTTAAGGCGAGGTAGTCTGCTACCTGTCGGTCGATTAGTTCTCTGAGGGTGGACCCCGAAGGGCTGTGGTGACGCGTAGGGCTGAAAAAGCTCCACATGTCCTCCATCAACAACACGTCTGTAAAGCGTCCTGTCCTTGCCGGCGTGGTCATGGTAGGAGGAGGATTACTTTCACCTATTCCCCTGTTAGATTCCCGTTGTGCTGCGACATCACCCTTGTATGCTGTGTAAAGCATACTTTTTAATTTATTTTGGAACTGCTGCATCCTTTCCGACTTCCGGTAATTCGGTAACATTTCAGGCACTTTCTGCTTATACCGGGGGTCTAGTAGTGTGGCCACCCAGTACAGGTCGTTCTCCTTCAGCCTTTTTATACGAGGGTCCCTCAACAGGCACGACAGCATGAAAGACCCCATTTGCACAAGGTTGCATGCCGAGCTACTCATGTCCCGTTCCTCGTCCTCACTGATCTCACTGAAGGTCTGTTCTTCCTCCCAGCCACGTACAACACCACGGGTACCAGATAGGTGACAACGAGCACCCTGGGATGCCTGCTGTGGTTGGTCTTCCTCCTCCTCAAAGCCACATTCCTCCTCTGACTCCTCTTCCTCACACTCCTCTTCCAGCGTTTCTGCAGGTCCAGCAAGCGATGCTGATAAGGCTGTTTCTGGTGGTGGTGATGGTGACCACAACTCTTCCTCTTCCTCTCGCTCATCTACGGCCTGATCCAGCACTCTTCGCAGCGCACGTTCCAGGAAGAAAACAAATGGGATGATGTCGCTGATGCTGCCTTCAGTGCGACTGACTAGGTTTGTCACCTCCTCAAAAGGACGCATGAGCCTACAGGCATTGCGCATGAGCGTCCAGTAACGTGGCAAAAAAATTCCCAGCTGCGCAGAGGCTGTCCTAGCACCCCGGTCATACAAATACTCATTGACGGCTTTTTCTTGTTGGAGCAGGCGGTCGAACATTAGGAGTGTTGCATTCAAACGTGTCGGGCTGTCGCAAATCAGTCGCCTCACTGTTATGTTGTTTCGCCGCTGGATATCTGAAAAGTGCGCCATGGCCGTGTAGGAACGCCTGAAATGGCCACACACCTTCCTGGCCTGCTTGAGCACATCCTGTAAGTCTGGGTACTTATGCACAAAGCGTTGTACAATCAGATTCATCACATGTGCCATGCACGGGACATGTGTCAACTTGCCCAAATTCAATGCTGCCAACAAATTGCTTCCGTTGTCACACACCACTTTGCCGATCTTCAGTTGGTGCGGAGTCAGCCACTGATCCACCTGTGTGTTCAGGGCGGATAGGAGTGCTGGTCCGGTGTGACTCTCTGCTTTCAGGCAAGTCAACCCCAAGACGGCGTGACACTGTCGTATGCGTGATGTGGAATAGCCCCTGGGGAGCTGGGGGGGTGAAGTTGATGTGGAGCAAGACGCAGCAGCAGAAGACGACTCAGCCGAGGAGGTTATCCAAGAGGATGGAGTAGGAGGAGTAGAGGAGGTGGCAGCAGACCTGCCTGCAAGTCATGGCGGTGTCATCAACTCCTCTGCAGAGCCATGCATTACATGCTTGTCAGCCGTCAGCAGGTTTACCCAATGCGCAGTGTAGGTGATATACCTGCCCTGACCGTGCTTTGCAGACCAGGTATCAGTGGTCAGATGGACCCTTGCCCCAACACTGTGTGCCAAGGATGCCATGACTTCCTTTTGCACAATAGAGTACAGGTTGGGGATTGCCTTTTGTGAAAAGAAATTTCGGCCGGGTACCTTCCACTGTGGTGTCCCAATAGCTACAAATTTTTTGAAGGCCTCAGACTCCACCAGCTTGTATGGTAAAAGCTGGCAGGCTAAGAGTTCCGACAAGCCAGCTGTCAGACGCCGGGCAAGGGGGTGACTCTGTGACATTGGCTTCTTACGCTCAAACATGTCCTTGACAGACACCAAACTGTGGGCAGATGAGCAGGAACTGCTCAAGGTGAGAGATGGAGTGGCGGATGGTTGAGAGGGGGCAAGGAGGACAGCAGTGGTTGATGTGACTGAAGATGCTGCACCAGGAGGAGGATGGTGGCTTTGAGCTTGTGTGCTGCTTATACTCTTCATCATGTGTTGATCCCATAGGCGTTTGTAAAGTGTGATCATGTGCCTTCGCAAAGCAGTTGTACCTAGGTGGGTGTTGGATTACCCACGACTCAGTTTCTTTTGGCACAGGTTGCAAATGGCATCACTGTTATCAGGGCCAGACACACACAAAAAAATGCCACACTGCTGAGCTTTGCAATGCCGGCATTCTGGTGGTGGCAACAGCATGTGTTGATTGGCATGCTGTCTGGCTGAACCTGGGTGCCGATACATGCTGTCTGACTGTGCCACTAGTTCCCTGCGACGACCTCCCCCTGCTTCCAACTCGTCTCCTCCTCCTCTCTGTCTCCCCATCTGAACTTTCACCCTCTTCTTCTTCTCTTCGAGCGGGCACCCACGTGACATCCCCGGACACATCGTCATCATCAACCGCTTCACTTGTATCTGACAACTCAGCAAAGGAAGCAGCAGCGGGTACATCATCATCACACCATACGTCCATGTGTGTAATGCTGCCTGACTGAGTCATATCCCTTTTATCTACAACCTCTGGCAATAATGGTTGCGCATCACTCATTTCTTTCAACTGATGTGTAAATAACTCCTCTGACGGATCAAGTGAAGCAGCTGTGATGCTAGTGTTGGTGGTGGCGGCATGCGGGCGAGTGGTAACTTGAGAGGTGCCCGAAGCTGAGCTGGAGGAGGATGGTGTGTCAAGGTTATGAGCAGAAGCTGTAGAAGATTGGGTGTCCTGTGTTAGCCAGTCAACTATGTCCTCAGAACTTTTCGAGTTCAGGGTACGTGGCCTCTGAACACTCGGCATTATTCTAGGGCCAAAGGGAATCACAGCACCACGACCACGATAGCCCCTGCGGGGTGGCCTGCCTCTGCCAGTCATTTTTTATTATTTGTTTAGTTGTACTATGCGTGCAAGCTACTGTGACACCAGATATGAGTGGCACTGTGCACTGGCAGAAGTTGGCAGAGTAGACGCTGTAGGCCTGACACACGCCTGCAGACAATTAACTGCTATTCTATTGCAGTCAAAATTGTGTTTTTTCTTTTTAAATTTAATATACTATGCCACCAGATATATGAGTGGTGGCACTGGGCAAGTGAGCACAGTTTACACTATGAGCCTGACACACGCTGGCAACTGATTACAATTCTATTGCAGTAAATTTTAGGGGGTTTTTAAATGTTATGTACTGTGCCACCAAGACAGATGGGTGGTGGGTGGCACTGGGCACAGTGTACGCTGTACCCTGACACACGCTGGCAGACAGGCAACTGACTACAATTATATTGCAGTAATAATTTTTTTTATTTTTAAATGTTATCGACTATGCCACCAAGACAGATGGGTGGTGGGTGGCACTGGGCACAGTGTACGCTGTACCCTGACACACGCTGGCAGACAGGCAACTGACTACAATTATATTGCAGTAATAAAAAAAAATATTTTTAAATGTTATCGACTGTGCCACCAAGACAGATGGGTGGTGGGGTGGTACTGGGCACAGTGTACGCTGTACCCTGACACACGCTGGCAGACAGGCAACTGACTACAATTATATTGCAGTAATATTTGTTTTTTGTTTTTATGTTATCGACTGTGCCACCAAGACAGATGGGTGGTGGGTGGCACTGGGCACAGTGTACGCTGTACCCTGACACACGCTGGCAGACAGGCAACTGACTGCAATTATATTGCAGTAATATTTTTTTTTTTTAAATGTTATCTACTGTGCCAAGAAAGATAGATGAGTGGTGTATGGCACTGGGCACAGTTTACGCTGTGATCCTGACACACACAGGCTGCCTTCCTAGCAGGCAACTGCAATGAGATTACAGAGAAAAAAAAGCCACCAAGATAGATGAGTGGTGGATGGCACTGGGCACAGTGTACGCTGTGATCCTGACACACACAGGCTGCCTTCCTAGCAGGCAACTGCAATGAGATTACAGAGAAAAAAAAGCCACCAAGATAGATGAGTGGTGGATGGCACTGGGCACAGTGTACGCTGTGATTCTGACACACACACAGGCTGCCTTCCTAGCAGGCAACTGCAATGAGATAAGATTACAGAGCAAAAAAAGCAGACTGATATACCAGCCCTAAAAAGGGCTTTTTGGGGTTACCAGCCCTAAAAAGGGCTTTTTGGGGTGCTGTCCTTACAGCAGAGATCAGATGAGTCGTTCAGGACACTGAAAACACTACTCTAGCTATTCTTTCCCTATCAATTCAGCAGCAGCAGCACTATGCCTCCTCTCACTAAGAATGCAGGTTCGGAATGAATCTAAAATGGATGCTGCCCTAGAGGTGGGAGGGTCAGGGAGGGAGGGTATGCTGCTGATTGGCTGGAATGTGTCTGCTGACTGTGAAATTGAGGGTCAAAGTTTGCTCAATGAAAAATAATAGGAGGCGGATCGAACATCGCATATGTTCGCGCAGCGGCGAACGCGAACGCGCAAAATTCGCCGCGATTTATTCGCCGGCGAACAGTTCTGTACATCTCTATAAAGGAATTGTCAAAAACCGGCTACTGTCATTTTTAACATTTTTGACACTTTTTTTTGGTGAAATGGTAGAGGTACAATGTACCCCATTACCATTTCACACAGGGGGGGCAAGATCTGGGGGTCCCCTTTGTTAAAGGGGTCTTCCAAATTTCGATAACCCCCCCTGCCCGCAGACCCCCACAACCACTGGCCAGGGTTGTGGGGATGAGGCCCTTGTCCCATCAACATGGGGACATCCTACCCATGTTGAGGGCATGTGGCCTGGTACGGTTCAGGAGAGGGGAGGGGCGCACTCTGTCCCCCCACTTTTCTGGGGCCGGCCAGGTTAACGTGCTCGGATAAGGGTCTGGTGTGGATTTTTGGGGGATTCCATGACATTTTTTAAAAAAATTTGGAGTGGAGTTCCCCTTAAAATCCACACCAGACCTGAAGGGTCTGGAATGGATATTTGGGGGGAACCTCACATCATTTTTTTTTTTTTTTTTACGGTGGGGTTCCCCTTAATATCCATACCAGACCTGAAGGGCCTGGTAACTGAATTTGGGGGGACCCCCACGTTTTTTTTTTCTTTTATGAATGAATCCTCTCAGAATTAAATGTCTTTTTTTCTTTCAGAATGTCATTTTGAGCAGGGACAGTTCTAACAATGGAAAACATACGCTATTTCACATGTTGACTTTACACCCCCCCAGGTACGAAATTTAAAGTAATATTTCACTTTTATTGTTTGACTTTAAGCATTATTAAATTCACTGCTCCCGAAAAAAACGGCAGTTTTAGAAAATAAAAAAAGCATTGATACATGTCCCCTGGGGCAGAACACTTTTTAGGACAAAACTTGCATATTAACATTTAAAATGAACACATTTGATTTCTCCCATAGACTTCTATAGGGAGTTCGGCGGCGGCTTTACATATTACTTGCATTGCGCTGGCTGCTAAGCCGGTTCATGCGCCTAATTAAGGCTTCACCCGAAGTACTAATTAAGCCATGACCTGGCGCAGCGCAGTGATAATAGTAAATCAGCCCCTGTGTCTCTGTCTCTCTCTCTAACTGACTGACTGTTCTTTTCTTTAACAACGCCGCAAGACACTACACGCGGCCGCCTTGCAGGTGGCCTTATATAGTGTGGGGCGTGTACTAAACCCCCTGAGCCATAATTGGCCAAAGCCACCCTGGCTTTGGCCAATTATGGCTCTCCGTTTTTTGCGCGCTGTGATTGGCCAAACATGCAGGTTCATAGTGCATGCTTGGCCAATCATCAGCGCGCAATGCCACAGTGAATTATGGGCCCTTGCGCGTCACTCGAATTTGGCGCGAACGACCCGTTTTGTTTGAATTTCGACGAACGTACGAACAGACGATGTTCGAGTCGAACATACGTTCGACTAGAACACAAAGCTCATCCCTAGTTGAGACACAGCAGCGCCCTGCACAGGCGTTGCTCTGCGATGTAATGCAGTTGGTGTGCTGCCCTTAATCTGGCCCCTGGAGGGCATCCTGCCTTTTTGGAGATGTGCCTCTGCCTCTTCCTCCTCCTCCTCTTCCTCCTATCAGGCACCCACGTAGAGTCAGTGACCTCATCATCCCCTTCCTCCATATCACTGTCGAAAACCTGGCAGTATGCTGCAGCTGGGGGAACAGGACTGCCAGATTGCTGTCCCTCTCGGGCACCCCCTCTCTCTGGGCTCACATTACTACCTTCCTCTATCTGTGTTCCATCATTGGAGCCTTCAAAACGCTGCGCATCTTCATGCAGCATGTACCTAACACTGTGTTGAAACAGTTCAGGGGACTCCTCAGGAGGACATGGTGGGAGTAGGGAAGGAGTAAGTGATGCCATTGAGCAGAGGGAAGAGGACGCCTTGGCAGCTTATTTGCCAGACAAAGTACCCTGAGCCTGGGTGAGAGAGGATGAGGACAAGGATGAGGATGGCTTGGTCATCCACTATACCAATTTGTCTGCATGTTGAGGCTCAACCCGGCCAGCTCCCGAAAAGAAGGACGAGCGTGTGCAACGGCCACATGCTGAAGAGGATGCACCGTGTCCACCACCAGCACTGTTGCCTCTAGATGCAGAGCCTGCTTGCCCTCGTGACTCTCTGCCTCTCTTTGTTGTCCTTCCAGAGTCACATGATCCATAACAACCTCCTCCCAGCCACGTACAAATCCTTGGGTTTCTGGGGACTGAAAATTATCCCTTTAAGACTTCTGCTGAGTGTTATCCTTCATGTCCATGCTGACACAATCCTCCTCCTCCTTTTCTTCTTCCTGTTGTGTTTGGCGGGCCCACAGGAATACTATCTGGATAAAGGGGGCTTTGAGAGGTAAGGAAGTCCTCATCTTCCTCCCGCTGTTCTGCCTCAATTCCCCTGTCCATTATTCCACGAAGACAAGAGGGACAGCATCACTGATGCATGCTTTTCTAAACAAATAAGTTGGTGTTTACAGTGACAATGGGGGTTATTTACTAAAGGAAAATCCACTTGGCACTACAAGTGCACTAGGAGAACCTAGGAGACAGCTGAAAGAAACACAAGCAATAAATAAAATTCAAGATTTTAACAGATAATTTAGTTTTTATTATAAAAAAAGATTTAAACATTGTCTGGCATAGCAATGGCCCCCCTACCCGTAAAATAATCAACATATTTTTGGCACACTTTACAGCACTTTGGGGGGGGCAAGTTAGTACGGCCAGTATCCAGCCCCGTCAGGGGATTAACACAAAGTCCAGCCTCGGGCCCAACTGTGGCAATATCATTTGTATAATTTTTCCTTAAAAAATTGTGCAAGATGCAGCAGCTGAAGATTATATGGTTGAGTTTGTATCCCGCCATGTTGACGGCTGTCAGAAACAGGCAGAATCGTCTGGCCATTATCCCAAAGGCATTCTCAACAACTCTTCGTCCAATGACGGAGCGATCACATGTAAACAAACCAGCGTCATTTGATGATGCCGGTTCCTCCCTCCTCTCTTTGTACCGATCGGTACAGTGTGAGAGGGGGGAGCACGGGTGTCAGCAGCGCTGTGGGTGGATCTGTGACTATTGCAGTCACAGATCCATCCATCCCTGCTCAGCCATCCCTGCAACCCCCGCCCCAATACTGTGCAATACCCCCAGCAATACTCTTCCTTCCCTGCCAGTACTCTGCAATACCCCTGCGCAACACTCTGCAATACCCACGCGCAATACTCTGCAATACCCCCGCACAATACTCTGCAATACCCATGCGCAATACTCTGCAATACCCATGTGCAATACTCTGCAATACCCCCAGCAATACTCTGCAATACCCACGCACAATACTCTGCAATACCCACGCGCAATACTCTGCAATACCCACGCGAAATACTCTGCAATACCCACGCGCAATACTCTGCAATACCCACGCGCAATACTCTGGAATACCCCCGCGCAATACTCTGCAATACCCACACGCAATACTCTGCAATACCCTCGCGCAATACTCTGCAATACCCCCGCGCAATACTCTGCAATACCCCCGCGCAATACTCTGCAATACCCCCGCACCAATACTCTGCAATACCCACGCACAATACTCTGCAATACCCCCGCACCAATACTCTGCAATACCCACGCACCAATACTCTGCAATACCCACGCACCAATACTCTGCAATACCCACGCACCAATACTCTGCAATACCCACGCACCAATACTCTGCAATACCCACGCACCAATACTCTGCAATACCCCCGCACCAATACTCTGCAATACCCCCGCACCAATACTCTGCAATACCCCCGCACCAATACTCTGCAATACCCCCGCACCAATACTCTGCAATACCCCCGCACCAATACTCTGCAATACCCCCGCACAATACTCTGCAATACCCACGCACCAATCCTCTGCAATACCCGCGCACCAATACTCTGCAATACCCACGCACCAATACTCTGCAATACCCGGAAAATACTCTGGGGAAAAAAATGCGTTTTAACCACTTCCCGCCCGCCGGACGTCATATAACGTCCTTGACTTTGTGCAGGGATATCTGAATGATGCCTGCAGCTACAGGCATCATTCAGATATCATCTTTTTCAGCCAGCGATTCCCTACACCATAAGAATGATCATGGCGGCTGTTCCACCTCTTGATCGTTCTTACGGGAGGCGAAAGGGGACGTCCCCCCTCCATTCGCCCTCTAATGCTTCCGACTCACCGCTACGATCGAAGCCAGGATCGTTTTTTTTTTTTCAGGCTTCCCAGCCTAGAGGTGAGATGTGGGATTTTATTGACCCCATATCTCACTGTAAAGAGGACCTGTCATGCTATATTCCTATTACAAGGGATGTTTACATTCCTTGTAATAGGAATAAAAGTGATCAAAACATTTATTTTTGGGGAAAAACGTGTCAAACTAAAATAAATAAAGTAAAATGAGCAATAAAAAAATAAATAAAAAATTTAAGCGCCCCTGTTCCCATGTGCTCGTATACAGAAGCGACCGCACACCTAAGTCCCGCCCACATATGAAAACGGTGTTCAAACTACACATGTGAGGTATCGCTACGAACGTTAGAGCGAGAGCAATAATTTTGGCCCTAGACCTCTTCTCCAACTAAAAAGATGTAACCAGTAAAAATATTTAAAGCGTCACCTATGGGGATTTTTAAGTAGCGAAGTTTGGCGCCATTCCACAAGCGTGTGCAATTTTGAAGGGTGACATGTTGGGTATCTATTGACTTGGCGTAACTTTATATTTCATATTATGCAAAAACATTGGGCTAACTTTAATGTTTTTTTTCTTTTTAAAGCACAAAACTGTTTTATTTCCCAAAAAAACGCATTCGAAAAAATGCTGTGCAAATACCATGCGCGATAAAAAGTTGCAACGACCGCCATTGTATTCTCTAGCGTCTTTGCTAAAAAAGCATATATAATGTTTTGGGGTTCTATGTAATTTTCTAGCAAATAAATGGTGATTTTTACATGTAGGAGAGGAATGTCAGAACAGTCTGGGTGTTCCAGAATCCCTGCATGTTGGGCCTCTGTATGTGGCCACGCTGTGTAAAAGTCGCACACATGTGGTATCGCCATACTCGGGAGGAATAGCAGAATGTGTTTTTGGGTGTAATTTGTGGTATGCATATGCTGTGTGTGAGAAATAACCTGCGAATATGAACATTTTGTGAAAAAAAAAAAAAAAATCTTGATTTTTGCAAAGAATTGTGGGAAATGTCTTCTTTCCAAAAAAGGGTCATTTAGGGGGTATTTGTACTTTTCGGGCATGTTAGGGTCTCAAGAAATGAGATAGGCCGTCAGTACTTCAGGTGTGATCAAATTGATAAATTTTCAGATATTGGCACCATAGCTTGTGGACCCTATAACTTTCACCCAGACTAAATAATATCCAATTGTTTGTTGTTGTTACCAAAGATATGTAGCAGTATACATTTTAGGCCAAATTTATGAAGAAAAATATTTTTTTTTGCAAAATTGTATAATAGAAATGAAGAAAATTTTTTTTTTTTTACAAAATTTTCGTTCTTTTTTCATTTATAGCGAAAAAAATAAAAAACGTAGAGGTGATCAAATACCACCAAAAGAAAGCTCTATTTGTGGGGAAAAAAAGGACAAAAATTTCATTTGGTTACAGTGTTGTATGGCTGAGTTATTGTCATTCAAAATGTGAGAGCACCGAAAGCTGAAAATTGGTCTGGTTATTAAGGGTGTTTAAGTGCCCAGTTGTCAAGTGGTTAAACCCCTTATAGTTATAATAGTATGATCCTGAATAGGATGGTGGCACGATGTAGACATGCTTCCGTCTATTGCCCCTCCGCAGTTGGGGTAGTCCTACCGCTCTGCAAATTGGGAAGCCATTCCTGTGGAGTCAAACCAGAAAAAAAAATTTACTTTTTCACATAACATTGCAAGCAGATTATACAAAAACATTTTTAGCCAACATCAGTATAACATTTATTTAAAGGAGTATTTAAAGACAAAAATATAAGGCCCAATTATCAGATTCCTCACCCCCTCTGAATGACTTATTGTAAAATATTGTAAAATGGAATGCCCCCTGGGAGGGAACCCATGCAGGTTTTTTATTTAAAATTTGGCGTGGAGTTCCCCCTCATGATTCATACCAAACGCCACGGCTAGAATTGGCGGGAATCCAAGTCGGATCCCCGTTGCTTCTATGACGCGCTCGCTGGAATGTGCTTTTCCTATTCCAGCGAGTGCGAGATGTCGGCACCCTGTCGCTGAGAATCAGCGCGATGCCGTCATGCTGGAAACACATTCTAGGTGACAGGTACTGTACAATTCCAGCACAGCTGTTCACCCTTTTCCCACCCTGTCCTTAGAGGTTCGTATCAATGTCATCCCAAAATTATTTTTCCTGGTGAAATAAGCACTGTTGCCATATTTACACAGTGGTAGACATGATATATATACAGTGCCTTTAAAAGTATTTATATCCCTTGACATTTTCCACATTTTGTCATGCTACAACTAACAATGTAAATGTATTGTATTGGGATTGTATGTGATAGACCAACACAAAGTGGCACATAATTGTGAAGTTAAATGAAAATGATAAATGGTTTCCCAATATTTTTACAAATGATACAACCCACAACAAAAACTACTTCATCTAGTATTTTGTATGATCTCCATGATTTGTAAGGACAGCACCAAGTCTTCTAGACATGGAATTAACAAGTTGGCAACATATTACATCTATCTTTTTCCATTCTTTCCATTAGAGCCTGGATGCTGGGTGGAGAGTAATGCTCAACTTGTCTCTTCAGAATTCCCCACAGGTGTTCGATCGGGTTCAGATCAGGAGATGTACTTGGCCACTGAATCCCTTTCACCCTGTTCTTCATAGATGCAACAATCGCCTTAGATGTGTGTTTTGGATCATTGTCATGTTGGAAAAGTGCACGACCAATGGCAAGGAGTGATGGTAGCATCTTCTCTTTCAATATAGAGCAGCACATTTGTGAATTCATGATACCATCAATGAAAATGCAGCTCTCTGACATGACACCAGCAGCACTCATGCAGCCCCACAGAAGAAGAACATTTGTTAGGAAAAATACTGTTTTGCATATGCAAATTAACAAATCTTAGTTGCAATCAATCAAAATGTCCCATAGAAAATGTTGATTCTTAAAGAAAATAAAAGGTTTTCTGACAAATCTGTTGGGGTGTACTCATTTATGCTGAGCACTGTATATATTACTTACATCAGCATGTACATTCAGCATAGCAATACCATTAGACAGTGCACTTATCAAAGAAACAGGTTAAAACAGTGCATTATATTGCTGTTTGGGGTTTATAAATACTTAATTTGACAATTACTACTATAAAACTATACTGACTTCTGCAAATTACCACTAGTAAACCTCCTTGGCTTAAAAAGGCTAATAACATAGAAGAGACAGAATGGCAGATTTAAATACAATGTCAGATATCTGAAATTAATTTACTAATGGATATCTTTATGAGTATTAGTAAATGTATTCACTGGCTCGTAATACAAGAGCCACAAATAAAAAATGACCTTGTAACTACCATCATGACATAAAATTGAAATAGATTACTTGTTATGGGTAATTGCACTTTGCACTTCCACGTTGCGCTGTCGTATTAAATAAGTCTGATAATAACCACAGACAAATAAAAATGATATACAGCACATAAAGCAGCAGCATTCATAAAGTGATCTGGCATCCATTGTAAGGATTTATTTATATTTAAATGATCAAATTCCCAGACAGGATATGTTGCTGTAAAACGTGTATGCTGGGTAGTATAATCGAGAAGGCACAAAGCCAGTTTAATCATGATAGGGCACTGAGGAGATCAGAGAGGCAAATACCAAACCTGATGTCATCTATAACTTAAGCTGGGTAGCTCTTGTGATTTTAATTATTTTATCTAAGCTTGAAAGAGTAGAGCAAGGCAAACATATAAAAAAAAACTGCATCTGAAGAGTATGTGGCAGGCACTTGTATCATATCTATATGTCAATAAAGGGGTTTTAAACCCTCAAGGTATTTCACCTTCACCATGCATTAAGGTGAACAACCTCCTGTGATGCAGCAGCCCCCCAGAGCCCCCCTTTTACTTACCTGAACCTAGTCTTTCCTGCGATAGGGACGAGTACACCAACTCCATCTGGTGTTTTGGGTCCTGATTTGATAGCAGTGCAGCTATTAGCTCCCGCTGCTGTCAATCAAATCCAATGTTGCGCGAGGACTGGGCCAAGTCCTGCTGTCTTTGTCAATGTATGCAGGACACAGGAGCCCACCTGCACAAGTGCCCTGAGGGAGAGCGGCTCTATAATGGGGCACTCAAGAATAGAAGGAGCCAGGAGCACTGCTGAGAGACCCCAGAAGAGGAGGATTGGGGCCACTCTGTGCAGAACTCTTGTATGACTTGTTTTTTTCTAAAAACAAACCTTTACATATCCTTTAAGAGTTCACTCCAACATTTCAGATATAAGTGAATACTGACAACATTAAAGCAAACCTGTCACACCTAAAATTGTATAACTCAGGGTCGTCTTAATTAGGGTTGAGCGAACCCGAACTGTAAAGTTCGGGTTCGGTACGGACTTTGGGGTTTTTTGTTCCCGAACCCGAATAATTGGAAAAAGTTCGGGTTCGGATTCGGAGTTCGGCTATTTTATGGCACGCTGCACGGCAGCCAATCGCCATTTGGTTTACTAGTGTGACTAGGAAGCCATCACAGCCATGCCTACTAATGGCATGGCTGTGATTGGCCAGTGCAGCATGTGACCCAGCATGTGACCAGCCTCTATATCAGATAGAGGCACACAGCACAGCTCGTCACTCTGCTTTAGCTAGGGTAGGGACAGGCTGCTGTTGATTGAGGGACAGTGTTAGATAGGATTATCCTGCTTGAGAAATCTACACCAGCACAGTTTATTTCTGTGAGATCTGCATCTTATCGTTTAGGGACTGTGCATTACATCGTTTAGGGCTCATCAGTCTGCTTTAGCTAGGGTAGGGACAGGCTGCTGTTGATTGAGGGACAGTGTTAGATAGGATTATCCTGCTTGAGAAATATACACCAGCACAATAGGCGTGCGCAGCCTATTGCATTAGGGTGTGCACCCCAAAGCTCAAACAGACAAAAGTATTGGTACACCTGCATTTACACATACACAAACTTTAATGGCATCCCAGTCTTAGTCCATAGGGTTTAAAATTGACTTGGCTCACCCTTTGCAGCTATAATAGCTTCAACCCCTTTACATTACACAGCACCCTGCTCCACTGGACCCCTTTACATTACACAGCACCACTGGACCCCCTTACATTACACAGCATCCTGCACCTCTGGATCCCCTTTACATTATACAGTCCCCCTCGCCACAGACCCCCTTCAGCACAGACGCCAACTTCAACACAGACCTCCCCCTTCAGCACAGACCTCACCATTAAGAACATCTAAAAAGACAAGCCAGGGTAAGAATTCATATGGATTGGTTGGCTTTTTTTTTTGGCGCATCATTTGCCCATTGCCTGCCCTGCTCAGTGCTGTCTCACTCACTGCAGTGCTCACGTGAGTCACCTCACCTCGAACTAGCAGCAGGCTGCAGCCATTCGTCTGCCGCTCTCCAGGCTCCAGTCCGCTGCTTCCATTCCAAGGGAGAGAGAGGCCGGAGGGGGTGCGGAGTGCAGATGTAGATCACTCTGCCAGCGCTGGTGGGGACCTGCTGCCGGAACTATAGAAGCTGCATCGGCAAATGCAGCTGGCTTACTCCGCAGCTGAGGTCCTAGTTCCCTGCTCAAACACCTCAAGCACAGCTGTTTTTACCAGCCCCAGTGGTGGTGACTGAGTTACACAGGGACAGGGCAGATGATGCAGGCATTTAGCACTAACAAAACATTCGAAACACAGAAAAGGCACAGGGATGATTAGGCATATCTCTCCAAACTTTTTAACTTCAGAATGAGAGACACCGGAGGAGTAAAAAAACCTATGGCACACTACGTTGCAGTAATTTGTGGGCGTGGTCAAGTGCCTAGCAGCGGGAGGGACTTAAAGGGATGTGGCTAAATGTACAGAGTGCAGAGTTGAGAGGGTGCTAAGTACAGAGTGCAGGGTTGAGAGGGTGCTACAAACAGAGTGCAGGGTTGAGAGGGTGCTACGTACAGGGTGCAGGGTTGAGAGGGTGCTACATACAGAGTGCAGGGTTGAGAGGGTGCTACGTACAGGGTGCAGGGTTGAGAGGGTGCTACGTACAGGGTGCAGGGTTGAGAGGGTGCATGGTTGTGAGGGTGCTACTTACAGGGTGCAGGGTTGAGAGGGTGCTACGTACAGGGTGCAGGGTTGAGAGAGTGCTACGTACAGGGTTGAGAGGGTGCTACATACAGGGTGCAGAGTTGAGAGGGTGCTACGTACAGAGTGCAGGGTCGAGAGGGTGCTAAGTACAGGGTGCAGGGTTGAGAGGGTGCTATGTACAGAGTGCAGGGTTGAGAGGGTGCTACGTACAGGGTGCAGGGTTGAGAGGGTGCTACGTACAGAGTGCAGGGTTGAGAGGGTGCTACGTACAGAGTGCAGGGTTGAAAGGGTGCTACGTACAGAGTGCAGGGTTGAGAGGGTGCTACGTACAGGGTGCAGGGTTGAGAGGGTGCTATGTACAGAGTGCAGGGTTGAGAGGGTGCTACATACAGGGTGCAGGGTTGAGAGGGTGCTAAGTACAGAGTGCAGGGTTGAGAGGGTGCTACGTACAGAGTGCAGGGTTGAGAGGGTGCTACGTACAGAGTGCAAGGTTGAGAAGGTGCTACGTACAGGGTGCAGGGTTGAGAGGGTGCTATGTATAGGGTGCAGGGTTGAGAGGGTGCTACGCACAGGGTGCAGGGTTGAGAGGGTGCTACGTACAGGGTGCAGAGTTGAGAGGGTGCTACGTACAGGGTGCAGGGTTGAGAGGGTGCTACATACATGGTGCAGGGTTGAGAGGGCGCTACGTATAGGGTGCAGGGTGCTACGTACAGGGTGCAGGGTTGAGAGGGTGCTATGTACAGGGTTCATGTAGTGTGCAGAGTTCAGGAGTCCCATATTTCAGCTAAAAAAAGCCCTTAGTAGTATACAGTACAAACACTGTCTGCAGCCATGAATAATACAACCACAGCACATGTGATCACTATTATCATGCTGTTGACTACACTGTACAGCCTGTATACACTACAGTAAGACACAGGCTGTATAGTGTAATCATCAGCATGATAATAATGATCTCAGGTGCTGTGGCTGTATTATTCATGGCTGCAGACATTGGTTGCACTGTTACTGTATACTTGTACTACTCCATAAGGGACTGCAAGGAATGTACCAGGCTGCAGAACAGTTGGAAGACATGAGCCTGGGTGAAAGTGCAGATTTATGTGAGTGGAGAGCAGAAACAGGAGACAGTGAACAGGAAATGGGGGAGGTGATGAGGATCTGTGTGAGAGTGTGTGATTACTGCATTGTTTAGAGAGAAGATGACACGGAGGGGAAGTGCAGCTGTATCAGGAGAACTTATCAGGAGGAAGGGCTGAGTGACTGGGAAGGAGAGGGTGTCGATGGCAGTGGAGAGAGCTCAGTGAAGGAGGAGAGCAACATTTCAGTGCAGTCAGTAGCAGATCACTCACCTCTGATCACTGCAGGACTTTCTCTTTGCACGCAGCTCTTGTTCAGACTTCTCCCCGCATGGGAGCTGCTTCATCCCACACACCCACTAACACAGGAAGCCCGCGGGATGATGGGTAGCTGAAGTTCACAGTGCACTTTATGTGTCAGAGGCAGAGGTGAGCGATGCGGCTGCCATACAAGTGTAACACGCGGCATTTGGGATGGAACCATAGCAACCTGCACACGTCGTGGCCATTCCGGGACCCTGATTGGAAGGTATGGATTAGGGTGTGCCTGGGCACACCCGGCACAACCTGTGGGCACGCCTATGACCAGCACAGTTAATTTCTGTGAGATCTGCATCTTATAGTTTAGGGCTAGGTTCCTGCTATTTGCTATAGGGACAGAAATATATAGGTGACTCTCTGCCTATTTCACCAGCACTGCACCTGTCACCTGTGATATACTGTGTGTGTCCAGTACATTGTTTAGGGAGAGGTTCCAGCTATTTGCTATAGGGACAGCAATATATAGGTGACTCTCTGCCTATTTCACCAGCACTGCACCTGTCACCTGTGATATACTGTGTGTGTCTAGTACATTGTTTAGGGAGAGGTTCCAGCTATTTGCTATAGGGACAGCAATATATAGGTGACTCTCTGCCTATTTCACCAGCACTGCACCTGTCACTTGTCATATACTGTGTGTGTCCAGTACATTGTTTAGGGCTAAGTTCCTGCTTCTTGCTATAGGGAAATAATTATATAGGTGAATCTCTGCATATTACACCATTTTACACTATTGTTGTATTTCAAAAACACCCATTTAGGGCAAGATCTTACATTTGAGAAATATGAGGAAAACGTCAAATAAGGGATGTGGTCGCGGTCGTGGTGCTGCTGGTGGAGCTCCTGTTACAGGGAGAGGACGTGGGCGATCTGTGCCAGCTACACGCACAAGTGAAACACCTTTCTCAGGTGTGAGTAGGCGACAGAGCCTACAGCGGTATTTGGTCGGGCCTAATCCAGCTCTACGAATGTTGAGGCCAGGAGCTGAACAGGCGGTAGTAGATTGGGTTGCTGACAGTGCCTCCAGTTCCTTCACATTGTCTCCCAACCAGGCTTGTGTTGAAAGTTCAGAGTTGGCGCCTGCATCCGATGTCCACCATCAGTCTTTCACCTCACCCCTTTGCAAATCAGCCAAGCAGTCTGAGCCCCAAATCATGCATCAGTCTCTTCTTCTTTTTGATGAGTCTGTTAGCATGTGTTCCCAGGGCCATCCACCTAGCCCAGCCCCAGAAGTGGAAGAGATTGAGTGCACCGATGCCCAACCACTTATATTTCAAGATGTGTACATGGGGGGACCATCACAGCACGTCTTGGATGATGATGAAACACAGTTGCCAACTGCTGGTGCTTTTGCAATTGTGCAGACCGACAAGGAGGGCAGTGGTGAAGATGATGTGGAGGACGATGAGGTCCTCGACCCGACATGGAATCAACCTCATGCAGGTGACCCATGTAGTTCGGAGGAAGAGGCGGTGGTCGCACAGAGCCACCAGCACAGCAGAAGAGGGAGCAGGGTGCCAAAGCAGAGCGTCTGTCCCCTAGACAGTACGCCTGCTACTGCCCAACGCAGCAAGGGACAGAGCACACCAAAGCCAGGTCCAAGGAGTTCCCTAGCGTGGCAGTTCTTCACACAATGTGCTGATGACAAGACACGCGTGGTTTGCACGTTGTGAAATCAGAGCCTGAAGCGAGGCATAAACATTCTCAACCTGAGCACAACCTGCATGACCAGGCATCTGAGTGCAAAGCACAAGCTGCAGTGGAGTAGACACCTCAAAAACCAAGAAAGGTCTCTGGCTCCTCCTGCTTCCTCTTCTGCATCAGTCTCGGGCCTCCCAGCCTCTACATCCACCTCTGTAGTGACAGTGCCACCTGCCACCCCTCAATTAGAGGACCGGCAAGCAACACTGCCACCTGGGTCACCAAACATCTCCACAATGTCCCATGGAAGCATTCAGCTCTCTATCTCCCAAACACTGGAGCGGAAGAGGAAGTACCCCCCTACCCACCCGCGATCCCTGGCCCTGAATGCCAGCATTTCAAAATTACTGGCCTTTGAAATGCTGTCATTCCATCTGGTGGAGACGCAGAGTTTTAAAAGCCTGATGGCATTGGCTGTCCCACAGTACGTCGTGCCCAGCCGCCACTACATTTCCAGGCGAGCCATCCCTTCCCTGCACAACCAAGTGGGTGACAAAATCAGGTGTGCACTGCGCAACGCCATCTGTGCCAAGGTCCACCTAACTACGGATACGTGGACCAGTAAGCACAGTCAGGGACGTTATATCTCCCAGTGGCGGCTGGGCCTGAGGCGGATAGCAGTTTGGCACATGTCCTTCCACCACCGAGGATTGCAGGGCGCTTCAGTTTGCCTCCTGTTCCTAACTCCTCCTACTCCGCTTCCTCATCCTCTACCGCCTCCTCATCCAGTCAGCGTAACAAATTCACCACCAACTTCAGCACAGCCATGGGTAAACGCCAGCAGGCAGTTTTAAAACGTTCCTGTTTGGGGGAAAAAACACACACCGCGCAGGAGTTGTGGAGGGACATAGAACAACAGACCGATGAGTGGTTGGCATCAGTGAGCCTCAAGCCGAGCCTGGTGGTGTGCGATAACGGGCGAAATCTCGTAGCAGCTCTGGGCCTAGCCGGTTTGACGCACATCCCTTGCCTGGCGCATGTGCTGAATTTGGTGGTGCAGAGTTTCCTGAAAACTTACCTCGATATGCCACAGCTGCTGCAGAAATTGCGGTCCGTCTGTGCGCACTTTCGGCGTTCTCACCCTGCTGCTGCTCGCCTGGCAGCGCTGCAGCGTAACTTCGGCCTTCCCGCTCACCGCCTCATATGTGATGTGCCCACAAGGTGGAACTCCACCTTGCACATGCTGGCCAGACTGTGCGAGCAGCAGCAGGCGATAGTGGAGGCTCAACTGCAGCACGCACGAGTGAGTCGCTCTGCGGAACAGAACCACTTCACCACCAATAACTGGGCCTCAATGCGAGACCTGTGTGCCTTGTTGCGCTGTTTCGAGTACTCCACCAACATGGCCAGTGCCGATGACGCCGCTCTCAGCGTGACTATCCTAGTTCTATGCCTCCTTGAAAAAACGCTACGGGCGATGATCGAAGAGGATGTGGCACAGGAGGAGGAGAAGGAGGAGGAATCGGGATCATTTCCAAGGCTTTCAGGGCAGACATTCACAAGTGGCTCCGAGGGTGGGTTCGTGCACCAACAAAGGCCAGGTACACAATTGTCCAGTAAGGGCACAGTTCTGGAGGATGACGCGGTGGAGGATGAGGAGGAGGAAGACATGGAGGAGGAGGAGGAATCATGTTCACAGCAGGATGGCATCCAGACCAGCTCATGGCCATCACTGGTGCGTGGCTGGGGGGATACAGAGGACACAGATGATACACCTCCCATAGAGGACAGCTTTTCATTGCCTCTGGGCAGCCTGAGCAATTACATGCTGCAGTGTCTCCGCAACGACCGGCGTGTTTCGCACATTATAACAGGTGCTGATTACTGGGTGGCCACGCTGCTGGATCCCCGTTACAAGGACAATGTACCGTCCTTAATTCCCTCACTGGAGCGTGAACGCAAGATGCGCGAGTACCGCACGCTGGTAGACGCGCTGCTGGTGCAATTCCCACCTGGCAGCGGGAGCACAGTGGAAGCAGAAGGCGAAGGCAGAGGAGGAGGAAGAGGTCGCTAACACAGCAGGGGCGCCGCCAGCACCTCAGAAGGCAGGGTTAGCATGGCCAAAATGTGGAAAAGCTTTGTCAGCACGCCACAACAAACAGCACCACCAGCTGATATGGAACGTTTTAGCAGGAGGCAGCATTTCAGCAACATGGTGGAGCAGTATGTGTGCACACGCCTACACGTACTGAATGACGGCTATGCCCCCTTAAACTTCTGGGTCTCCAAATAGGGCACATGGCCTGAGCTTGCCCTTTACGCCCCAGAGGTGCTGGCCTGCCCTGCGGCCAGTGTATTGTCTGAACATGTATTTAGCACGGCAGGGGGCGTTATCACAGACAAGCGCAGCCGCCTGTCCAGAGCCAATGTGGACAAGCTCACGTTCATTAAAATGAACCAGACATGGATCCCAGAGGACTTCTCCATACCTTGTGCAGAATAGACACCGGGCCGGCCTTACCCAGCCATTGTTTTTTTTCTGATCTTTCTAGGGTTGCCATCTCATCCCTTTAAAAGCAAAAACATATTAATTACACAGGTTCTCTGGCTGATTAAGGTGCTGCTAATTAAACTCACTTGGTGCCTTATCAACATTAAATTAGCCCCAGAACCTGTGTAATTACTCTGTGTTCAGGTTTAAAGGGATGAGGTAGCAACACTAGATCTTTCTCACTCTTTTGGGGTTTACCCTAATTTAAAAAATAAATCAATTAAAAACCAAAACCTGCTGTGTTGGCTACCTCCTCCTCCTCCACCGCCGCTTCCACCTACACCGCCACATCCACCTCAACCTCCTACTACATATGGACCTCGTCCTCCTAGGTCAAAATTATTTTATTTTTTATTTTTATTTTTTTTATGTTATTTTAAGTTATTTCCCTATCCACATTTATTTCCAGAGTACTTGCCATGCTCTTTCCGACATTTTGCTGTCATTTGCAGCCCTCCAGCCTTTTCCCTTTGTTTTTTAGAGACATTTTAGTAGTCAAAAGTCCGGGTCCCCATTGACTTCAATTGGGTTCGGGTTCAGGTCAAAGTTTGGGTCAAGTTCGGGTCCCGAACCCAAACTTTTTTTTCAAAGTTCGGGTTCGGGTCCGAACCCGAACATCCAGGTGTCCGCTCAATTCTATAACATAATGAAGGTGTGATCTCCATTACGAACGCTAGTTTTACCAGAACTTGCTTCTGAGCATGCGTGGGGTTCTCACGTCGTTAAAGCCCACACATGATCATTTTTTACTACCCGAAACACAACATTGTTTAAAGCGTTGTGAAAAAATAGAGCATGTTCGAATTTTTTTTTTTGTCGTTTTTTAGAACCCGAAAAATGCTCTGAAGCCCACACACGACTGTTTTAAATTACATTTTTTTAAAACGTTGTTTTTTACAACCCGAAAAAATTATCATGTGTACGCAGCATAAAGTTTTTAACATCACATTTTTATTTACTGATTAATGTATGCTGCTTCTTAGATTGGCAATAAGAGGCCCACCATTGTTTTATATAGGTAATCCAACATACCCTATTAAAGTTAACCATTTTAATTAATTTTTTCACCATTTTGGTCATTAATATTAACATTAACTTTATTATCTCATCTCCAACCCTGATTTTAATAACATCAATTAGCAAGTTTTTAACACACTCCGGCTCACTCCACATTTCAGATCATGTATGGGATACAGGGATGCCCACATGGTTTAAATATAAAAAGAAGAAAAAGAAAGGCGCACCAGCCTGGTGTATTACCGTTTGACAGTTTAATAAATGAGTAAGATAAAATAAAACTACTCACAAACGAGATGGTATAAAAGGCTTGTCAACAACGGTATGATGATAAATATCCCTCGAACCGCAATCCCAGATAGGAGGGGGAAGAGGTGTGTCACTGCCGGCTGACGCGTTTCAAGGCAGCAGAGGCCTCTTCATCAGAGCTCAGCAGTCAATTATGAGCAATTATAATTACATACATGGCACAAAAAGACTACCAATGTGCAGCCTTACGATCTCCCAAGCTGTGATATGTAGTCCAGTCGGCGGCCATGCAGTTTACCAAAGCCCCTCCTTGTAATCCTCGTCCGTGACGGAACACTGACTCTGACTTCCTGCTGGGAAACAGTGTTCAGCCTATCACGGACAAGGACTAGGAGGGGGCGGGGCTTTGGTACACTGCATGATCGCGGACTACATATCACAGCGCGGAAGATCATAAGGCTGCACATTGGTAGTCTTTTCGTGCCACGTATGTAATTGTAATTGCTCACGTAAACAATAGACGCTGTGCAGTAATGATTGACAGCCATACTCGTATATACTCGGCTTATACTCGAGTATATACGGTATATCAAATTTTTAATAAATGTTATCGATTTTTAATTATGTATGTATATATATTCTAATTATGATATTTTCATATATATATATATATATATATATATATATATATATATATATATATATTTTCATTTGCGAGGAATGTATGGTTTATGTAGATGATGGTTATCATGTCACTAATATTGGGAGGCATTAGTTAACATTCTACTAAAAGCACAACTAGGTTTATAGTGTTAAGTGACCCCATATGAAGCAATGACTGAGCTTCCGGTAAGCATGAGATGCCTGGTTAGAATAAATAGGTCTGTGATGAATGCTGAAGCCCCATTTGATAGACAGGATCTCTGCAATAGGCAGTAGTTGACAGGTATCTGGATAAATATATCTGAGAAGTCCATGAGGGTTTTTGATGGCATATGTGAGATTGGACTAGGATATTACTACTATAATATAAACTAAGGACTTTGGTCTTCAAAAGCTTATAAAAAATACTAAACATGGCCACCGTAGTCATACGCACAGGCTTATGGGAATCACTGCACACTATAAATAGATGGAAAGTGTAGTAGGATGGATGCTCCAGATGATGTCTAGAATGACAAAACACATAGGGCAGGGCTACAGGACGTCTTAATATCACTTCCATTTGAGGCCGCAGATAGCTTTTTTCTCGGCGCTTGTGTCGGCAATTTATGTCTGATTGTGTTGAGTAAATGTGAGTACATTTCAACACCTCTTTTATTAAAAGAAATGTTTTTAAATGGTAATACGCTAGGGGCACCCTTCTCTTCTTTACATACTAAACCTTGGAGGAACGCCAACACCACAAATAAGGATTGATCTCCCAGAGTGCTACACAGTGGCACATACTGTGTCTGCATAGCACCCCAGGTGGGGTAAGAAGCATCGGGTGAGTGCATTCAGAATAAGAGCACGTATTAATCACCTGCACTGCAAGCACTTTATTGAGAGGAGAAAAAATAACAGCTTTATTTGTGGACAAATAGCACTGGACACTTTATTAAGAGCACACATCACTTTATTATTTAATAGTACCACTAAGTGAATAATATGTTTTGTTTATAGACTCTATTTACATGTTCATTGTGGTTGTCAATTTATAAATAATCCATTAATTAAGTGTGGTATTACTGGGATTATATCAATCAGCTTATCCAATAGCACCACTCACATATTCTGGCAGGGGATCAAACCCCTCATAGCACACTTTATGTTTTTTTAATTAATTGCATCAAGCAAACACATTAAATAAATACTAATTTAAAAGTCTCTATTAAATAGGAGGCACCCAACCCACAGGAACATTAACTACCTTGTATCAGTATCACCCACATTGTCTAAAACCAATTCTTTCTCACATCAATTTTTCCTCAGCACTTGTCACTTTGTACCTAATTTTAAAATTGTCAATTCATATCAACACAATAATTCTATCACATAAAAATCCAAGGATTTGAGTCTCAGCACATTAAAAAGCCAAGTTTCAGCACTCTCTGTGTATCTGGAAAAAACCCTAGCATCCAAACTGTGGACAGATAGGTTTTTCAAGCCATCGAGCTGGCAAAGATTAGTGCAGGAGCCACCTTTCCCTAAATGGGATCTGTCTTCCGATATTTCCAGATAAGATTTAAAGTATTTAAAAGAGATCCACCTTTTTTTCCCCAAAGTAGCCTCAAAATATCCTAGAGGCCAGGAAATTATTTTACATTCTTTTTGTGCAAATCCTTCTAGAGAGCAAGAATTTAAGTTCCATAAGATGGGTGTAAGGAGGTGTGTCCTTCAATACTTAGACAAAATCCTTTAGGAAGATGGATTCTCTTTTTGTTTTATTTTCAGGGGCAAAGAAAGGGCACAGAGCCTCATAGCATACTATAGGCAGGTGGCTTAGAGAGGTTATTGGCCAGGTCTACACTTTGGGAGGTATGGAGATTCCAGAGGGTATTGGGGCACATTCTATGAGAGCTATGGCAAAATCACAGGCAGAGAGGGCTGGGGCAATGTCGGAGCAGATCTGAAGAGTGGAAACATTGTCCAGTTTTACCATCTTTGTCAAACAATACAGAATTTACCTTTTGTCAACAAAGAATCAAGCCTTTGTACGCAAGGTCCTACAAGCTGTAGTGCTGCCCTAAGGGTAAGTGCTCGATTATCCTCTCAGATGGCTGTCCTGAAAGATGATTTGGGGAAAAACAAAGTTACTTACTGGTAACAGTCTTTCCCTGATTCTTTCAGCACAGCACCGTTACTCTCCAAAATGCATAGGGTCCTTAAGATTCCTGACACATGAGCTGTACGAGCTGTATTATTAAATATGTACAGTATGTCATATGTTCTTATGTCTTCCCAGCTGGCCAGAGGTGCTCTAAGAAAACTGACGAGCCGGCAGGCGAGGGAACATTTTTAAAGGCTTTTGCAGTGTTTCCAGCAGATGGAAGGAGCCAAGGTCTCTCAGGTAGCTTTCCTGAAAAACTCCAGGAAAGAACTTCAGGAGAGAAACACATTAACCTTTCAGTTTATCGTCCGTTCAGCAGAAGTTTTTCCAAACCTGTACTTCGATTTTTGGGCTCAAAAATATCACAAACAAATTTTCGATTTGTGCCCATTAACTGGATGAAAGACGAACCAAATGAGAGATTTTTGAACTATGGTTTGTCTAGTGTATGGGCACCATAAGTCAAAGGATCAGGCATGACTCACATGTAATCAGAAAAGGCAGGTTCACTTTAAAGTACCTGCCAGCTCAAGTCTTAAAATATTGAACATAAATCTTAATTAGAGTGATGTATATCACTTTAAAAAAAAATCTACTGGCAGACTTCAGCAGGCTTTCAGTAAGCTTCAACACTGTTTGAAGCCTGCAGTAGCTTGATAGCAGATTGTTTAATGTAATAGCCAGCACTCCCATTAAGATTTGTGTTCATCATTCCCAGAATGGACAATACAGACATCAAGCTGCTCTAGCTAAGGGTTACCAGAACTCCTAACTAAAGCAGATGGCTCAGGAGTAAGCTTGCCAAGCTATGACAACCATACATATGCTGAATACACTCAGCATTTAGAAGCTTTCTTGCCAGGAATTTATTGTATCAAAACAAAAATACAGTGTGTAGGAAATTGCTCAATGTGCTTCCCACTATAAATGGCATAATCACAAATGATCCTCCTCCATGACAATAGCCTGTGCATATGGTGCTTACCCACTAAAATAGTTTATTTTATTTATTGTTTTATACCTGAAGCAGGTCTACAGACTTAAAGCCTCTTAAATAAGTGCAAGACAGTCATTTGGTGTAAAAATCTAATAATATGCAAAACTCTTGTGGAGCATATGGTAGATCCTCTAAAATACCACAGGCTTCCCTAATAATAAGCTAATAAAGCCTATGTCTACATGGATTCTTTTCATCTTAACCTAATTAATAGGGTTGCATGAAGACGCTTTCACCTTGCCCAATTTGCTTGTTTTTGTGTATTGTTTGTGTTGTGGTGATTAAACATTGAAAGTAGGCTACATGACTGTTGACGTGAAAGTGCACTCTGGTATGTTCAATGCTCAACTTGCAGTAGTATTGTACAGCAGAAGACAGATGAGGAGAGTAAAGCACATGTAATAACAGGCTTATTATGAAGGGTCATAGCTGCACAGTATAGACTACTATAGACTACTAATCAGGGCTCAAGTCCTGCGGGAACATGTGGGAACGGAGTCCCTGCACTTTTTTCACAGCAGGAACACAGTTTCCTTTGCAGGACTAGAGCAGCCGAGCCGCCTGAGCCGATCCTTCACTAAGAGGCGATGCCCAGCTCGAGTCACTGTCAGGGGCAGGCAAACCTTAGTAATCCTTTATGTTACTGGCCGCTTTCTGTATATGGATTCATCGGGTAGTGTGCGGGTATTCCGTCACTTCCTCGATGCCGCAATGTCTTCTGGGAGCTTTTGTCATTGTTCCCAGGAGACATTGCGGAGGCCTGGCGTGAGTTATCACGGGATTTAGAAAGAACTTAAAGAGGAGTTCCACCCAAATTTGGAACTTCCTCTTAACCCACTCCTCTCCCCCTTACATGCCACATTTGGCATGTAATTTTTTTGGGGGGGGAGTGGGGGCTTCAGGAGGAGTGGGACTTCCTGTCCCACTTCCTCCTTCCGTGTAGACGATTAAGCCTAATCGCCTAGGCGATTAAGCTTAATCACCTACAGGAAGGGGCTGCTGTAGGCGATCGCCAGGACACGTCACAGGTCCTCGGCGATCGCCTGTCCAATCAGACGGCGCCTCGCCGGGCCGCGCCGCTCGCGCATGCGCAGTGGGTGCCCGGCCGTGAAGCCGAAAGCTGTCACGGCCGGGTGCCCACACTGAGCATGAAGACGCCGGCCGGCGAGGGGGGGCAAGGAGCGGAGCCCCGTCCGGCGCGTCGCTGGAGCCGTGGAGCAGGTAAGTGTCGGTTTATTAAAAGCCAGCAGCTACACTTTTTGTAGCTGCTGACTTTTAATAAACTTACAAAATGGGTGGAAAACCCCTTTAACATAAAGGATTACTAAGGTACAGTGGATCGAAAAAAAAAACAAAAAAACATGCGGTTTAGTAATTATGCATATGAGCGTATCATTTTTTTATTTTTTTGGTGGGGGAGTGGATCTTGGATGGGAGTTCCCACACTTTTTTCCACAGGACTTGACCCCTGCTACTAATTACTGTACATTTAAACCTACTGCAATGTATTGCTAGCTCAGTGAGACCTGTTTATATAACTTATTATGGTAAACAAAAATACAATTTTATTTACTGTGTATGTAGTACAAGACAAGATTCAGTTACAAATGCTCGGTAGTTATTCCCCGTACACACTATCAGGCTTTTGCCCGGCCAAACTCACATCGGAATTCCGATGGAATTCCATTGGAGTGAAAGAGAACAATGGAATTCCTCGGAAAAAAGACTGATAGAGCATACACACGGTCAGAATTTCCAATGGAAAAAGTCTGTCTGACTTTTTCCATCGGAAATTCCGAGCGTGTGTACGGGGCTTTACAGTGAAGTACATCTTTTTGTTGCAAACAAGACAACAAGAATTTCCAGTATGAAGAATGAAAAAGCAAAAGTCTTAAATGCACAGCACAACAACTATCCAGATTCTGGCCCCATCACTCAAAAATCCACTTACTGAGCTGAATCCATCTCACATAACAGATATGTACACTATATATAATGTGGAATTTTAAACTGAAGACCACATTCCTTTTTTTTTTTTAGTTTTGAATAAAGTGGTAAAGTGGAAAAGAATTAGAACACCCGTTTTTTGTGTCTGTTTTTTAGGTAATTTTTTTATGTCTGTTGCCCAGCCTCTCTATTTGGCCTATTTACTGTTATAGCCAAGAATGAAAGTGAAATAAAATCCGAAAAGACAAGGTGAACAAGGGTGCAGGAATGGGCTAAAACTATATAATTTACAGTATTCACATAAAAAACATCAGAGACCATTGTGCAGAAATAGCCTAGAGATTTGGTACAGATGACAGATGGTAAAATTGGACCCTCTACAAAAGCTTTCAAACAGCGGTGTCTACTGCTGCTCTGTATTTTATTGGAGCAGGCTGTGCATGTGGAGTGGATGACAACTGTTTCACTATCTGTACAGCTCTATATATAGCCGGATTCAGGTAGATTTAGGCGGGCGTAGCGTATCTCAGATACACTACGCCGCCGTAGCAGCAGGTCCTGTATTCACAAAGAAGTTGTGCTCTAACTTACGGCGGCGTAGTGTAACTGGGCCGGCGTAAGCCCACCTAATTCAAATGTGTAAGATGTGGGCGTGTTGTATGTAAATTCATTGTGACCCCACGTAAATGACGTTTTTTACTAACGGCGCATGCATCGTCCGTGGACGTAGCCCAGTGCGCATGCTCCAAATTACGCCGCAAAGACTCATTGGTTTCGACGTGAACGTAACTTACGTCCAGCCCCATTCACGGACGACTTACGCAAACGATGAAAAATGTGAAAAATTTGACGCGGTCCCAATGTCCATACTTAACATTGGCTGCGCCATCTTTTTGGTGGTTTATCTTTACGCCTGAAAACGCCTTACGTAAACGGCGTATCTTTACTGCGATGGCCGGGCGTACGTTGGTGAATAGGCGTATCTCGCTGATTTACATATACTAGGCGTAAATCAGCGTACACGCCTCTAGCGGCCAGCGTAAATAGGCAGCTAAGATACAACGGCGTAGGAGGTCGTATCTTAGCAACATTTAAGCGTATCTCAGTTTGAGCATACGCTTAATGTTACAACGGCGCGTATTCAGAGTTACGACAGCGTATCTACTGATACGCCGTCGTAAATGTACCTGAATCCGGCTATTAGTCTCTGCATAAAATACCCTATTCTCCCGCCTTTTTGTTAGGCTTGAAAAAGAGAGTGGAGCCCTTTAAACATGTCGTAGCCACCTCCAAGGAGTGTGCCTCCCAGGAGTGACCCCTCCCACCATTCTTTCTGGGCTCCACTGTTCCACCTATAGGCCCAGGGCCTGTATAGCAGATCCACACAGAAGAGAGCCATAAAACATTACTTCCAGTGGGCCAGATTCAGGAACATCAGCGGATCTTTGGTCCGGCGCAGTGCATCTTTTTTACACTGCGCCGGAGCAGCGCAGAGAGGCATGCTAGTGATTCAGGAAACTTTTTTCCTGTCTCTTGCCCCGGCGTGGCGGATTTTACACGGCGTAAGGCGGCGTAAGGCGGGGTAGAATAAAATGGGTGGCTCCCTATGCTAATGAAGCGGGGAGCGTGGCGCAGGGGTCACGCCGGGGCGCATCTTAGACCGCACATGCTCAGTGACATCCAGGGGTAAATGCCCCAATCTGCACATGCTCAGAACTGCGCCCCGGCGTGATCCCTGAGCTCCGCCGACCCACTACCAAAGCCCAGTCCATGAATCAGCCCAGACTTCCGCCCTGCAGGTGCAAATGTACTGAAGCTTTTTTTTTCCAAGCTAGGTGGTTTGCATTGTGGTGGGGCAGTTATGGCTGATGAGGAATCCTCAGGTGGGCGGATGACCAATTTCAGCCCAGAGGAGAGGGCTGTAATTATTGAGGGCCTCTCCCAACATGGGGACCGCCTCTGTGTTGTCCAGCAAGTGTTGTTGCTCAGGTCGTTTGTAACGCTGCTGCTTTAGCTGCTCTCCAGCTGACCTCTGCAAGTTACCCCTGCTTTATAAAGGGTAACTTTCCGCTGCAAACCAGAGTTACACGCACCGGGAGTAGCCTGCGCCGGCAATTCGTAATTTGCTGAATCGGACCAACTCCCTCTTTTGCATATTGAAAATAGAAAAACCAGGGCTGCGCTAGTTCAGACCAGCGTAAATGGGCGCCCACGCCGCACCGGCGTGGAAAGGTCCAAACGAAAAAAAAAAATCTACGTTACGGAGTAATATTGTTTGCTGAATACGGCGCGGAGATACGCCGGCGCAAATTGGCATTTACGCCGCGCATCTCAGTCTACACCGGCGGAAATTGTTCCTGAATCTACCCCACTGTCTGTTGTCATTTTCCCTGGCCCTTAGAGCAAGGGAACAAGCTATAGAAACACAATCTGCATTCCATCAGCTTCAATGAAAGGTAGATATGAAATCAGGTGCCTAAAAGACCCCTGATATCTCATTAAAGAGAATCTGTTTTTAAAATGCCATATCATATGATACTCTCACTAAGATAATCCCTGCACATAGATATGTCCTCTGTGCTCAGTAATACCACCTCTACTGTGCAAGAGCTCACTTTCAGAGTATTACCAAACCTATTGGGAAGCTTGCCTTTACACGCACATGAACTGCATCCCAGTCTTAGTCCGTAGGATTCAATATTGAGTTGGCCCACCCTTTGAAACCATAATGCCGCGTACACACAATCATTTTTCGGGTTGCAAAAAATTACGTTTTTTTTATGTCATTAAAAACGATCGTGTGTGGGCTTCAGAGCATTTTTGGGGTTCTGAAAAACGGGCAAAAAAAAATTCGAACATGCTCTATTTTTTAACAACGTTTTTAACGTCGTTTTTCGGGTTGTAAAAAATGGTCGTGTTTGGGCTTTAACGACGTGAAAAATCCGTGCATGCTCAAAAGGAAGTTATGAGACGGGAGCGCTCGTTCTGGTAAAACAACCGTTCGTAATGGAGTAAGCACATTCATCACGCTGTAACAGACAGAAAAGCGTGAATCGTCTTTTACTAACACAAAATCAGCTAAAGCAGCCCCAAGGGTGGCGCCATCCGAATGGAACTTCCCCTTTATAGTGCCGTCGTATGTGTTGTACGTCACCGCGCTTTGCTAGAGCATTTTTTTTCATGATCGTGTATAGGCAAGGCCGTTTTAATGATCAGGTTGAAAAAAACAGCATTTTTTCTAGAGCCTGAAAAACGTTGTTTTTTACAACCCGAAAAATGATCGTGTGTACGCGGAATTACAGCTTCAATTTTTCTTTGGACATTTTCATGCTTCCAACTTTGTGGGAACAGTTTGGAAATGGCCCCTTCCTATTTTAACATTACTGCACACCAGTATGCAAAGAAAGGTCCATAAAGACATGGATGAGCGAGTTTGGGGTGGAGAAAATAGACTGTCCTGACCTCAACCCAAATAAACACATTTGGGATGAATTAGAGCAGAGACTGTGAGACAGACCTACTTGTTCACATCAGTGCCTGACCTCACAAATGCGCTTCTGGAAGAACGGTCAAATATTCCTATAGACACACTCCTAAACCTTGTGGACAGCCTTCCCAGAAAAGTTAAAGTTGTTATAGCTGCAAAGGGTAGACAAACTCAATATTGAACCCTATGGACTAAGACTGTGATTGCAATTAAAGTTCATGAGTGTGTAAAGGCAGGCATCCCAATACTTTTGGTAAAATAGTGTATTTACTGTATGTTATGATCACAATGACCTGATTGATGCACACATGGAGCATGACCTAGAAGACAGGTTATATCAAAACAACATTCAGAGGTACACTATATTGACAAAAGTATTGCGATGCCTGCCTTTACACACACATGAACTGTAATGGCACCCCAGTCTTAGTTAGAAGGTTCAAAATTGAGTTGGCTCACCCTTTGCAGCTATAACAGCTTCAACTCTTTTGGGAAGGCTGTCCACAAGGTTTAGGAGTGTGTCTATGGGAATGTTATAACCAAAAAATATATACAGTAGATTTTTATAGCCGGATTCAGGTAGAGTGGCGTATATTTGAGCGGGCGTAGCGCAGCTCATATGCGCTACGCCGACTTAACATAGAGAGGCAAGGCCAGTATTCACAAAGCACTTGCTCCCGAATTTTACGGCGGCTTAGCGTAATTCAAAGTAGGCAGGTAGTGGGCGTGATGTATTGAAATGAAGCGTGACCCCATGTAAATGAAGGGCCGAACAAACGGCGTATGCGCGCGCATGCTCAGGATAACGTTGAATTTACGCCCTAAGATGCGACGGCTCAATGACAACAACGTGAATGTATATAGTAGATATAAGAATATGAGGCTTGTAGTTTAAATATGTAAATAGGTCAGGTTTCCAGTCCTATAACTGCATATATGGAAAAAATTTTTTGAACAAGAGGGTCAAACCGAAAAGAAGGACTATAAGGAAAACCACCTGACTAAATAATTATTCAAAAAGTAGAAAATTTTATTTTAAATATTAATAGTACATATATTGGAAGAACTTGGTTGGATAAGGGACAATATCCCTGTAATATATATCCCTCCACACTATCTGATATCCGGATGGCCTCTATGTTTATATGTTTTGTATATATTTTTTCTTTATTGTTAGTATGTGGAGGCTGCCTTGCTGGTCTCAATATACCCTATAGCTGGTGAACCGCACCGCAGCCAATCTTTTAATAATATTGTCCCTTATCCAACCAAGTTCTTCCAATATATGTACTATTAATATTTAAAATAAAATTTTCTACTTTTTGAATAATTATTTAGTCAGGTGGTTTTCCTTATAGTCCTTCTTTTCGGTTTGACCCTCTTGTTCAAACAATTTTTTCCAACAACGTGAATGTAACCTACGCCCAGCCCCATTCACGTACGACTTACGTAAACGACGTAAAATCCGACGGCTGTTCCTTCGTCCATACCTTTGCATTGGCTGCGCCTCCTATTTGGTGGTTTATCTTTACGCCGGACGTACGCCTTACGTAAACGGCGTATACTCATGCGACGGGCGCAAGTACGTTTCTGAATCAGCGTATCTTGGTCATTTGCATATTCGACGTGTAAATCAATGGAAGCGCCCCTTATGGCCAGCGTAAATATGCGCCCAAGATACCATGGCATAGGAGACTTACGTCGGTCAGATGGAGCCGAAATTCAGGCGTATTTCCTTTGCAGAATCAAACGCATAGATACAACGGCGCATCCATGGACTTACGCGGCGTATCATTAGATACGTCGGCGTAAGTCTTTCTGAATCCGGGCCCTAGTGTATATCTGAGGCGATAACTCTCAGTTTCTGCCGGAGATGCTCCCTGATGCTACAGAGATAGAACAGATAGAACAGACAGAGACAGAGCTCACCATATTCATAAACTTTCTTTTCTACCGGATAATATACCACTTGATGTTCTTGTGTGAGAAATCACCTCTTTCACACTAAAAGAAAAGTTATGAAAGTCTGTCAGAAACAACCCTGATAAGTTTAGTTTAGAGTCCCTCTATATGCTGACCTCTCAGTCGCCACTATACAAATCAGGAAACAATTCCTAACCTTAATGAAAGCGCTGAGAAACCATCAAATCTTGTACAAGTGGGGCCACTCCAAGCTGCTGATCTCCAGACACAGCAAAACTTACACTGCCCATTCCCTTGAGAAAGGAATGAAACACCTGAAAGAATTGAAAATGTTGGCTCCGGACGCTCCAATCCTAGGCAAACCAATTTTTACTAAAATCCCAATGGACTGGTCCTAAAGTATTGTATCTCTCATCAAGGCACTCACTATTTTCTGCAACACTATTATGCCTCTTCTGGCCTTCCTCACAAGTTCAGCCAATTGGAATACAATGTTAAACTTTTCTACTGAACTTCTTTTTTTCCCACACAATTTTGCAATATGGTATTCCTGCTGCTCATGATGCCTCATTTATTCTTCAGGTTGTTTTTTATTTTCTCTCAAAATAACATTCCTTTGTTGTTTCTGAGCTTCTCCTACCTCACATGGCAATGCAATAGACACTTTATGCTGATGCTGTGGACTAGTCAAAGGATCCCTCCCATGGGGACACTTGCGGGGGAAATGATGGTTGATGGGGCACTCGCGCTTCCTCGGATTGGTGAAGGGGGGGCACCCGAGCCCAGCTGCATCTCCCTGTGTTCATTCAGACACAGAGCCGTGGCCCAGCCCCATCCCCTGTTTCTCCTCATTGGCTCACTGACTTTGATTGAGAGCAGCGGGAGACAATGGTACTTCGCTGCAGTCTCAGCCAATGAGGAGGGAGAGTCCTGGGCAGCCGAGTCTCTCGTGCAACATCGTTGGTTTGACATGCGTAGAATGCATTAAGATAAAAAAAATGTATGCCCTTACAACTACTTTAACTTCTGAATTTAATATACCGTATATACTCAAGTATAAGCCGAGTTTTTCAGCAAATTTTTTGTGCTGAAAATGCCCCCCTCGGCTTATACTCGAGTCAACCTTTTGCACCTGATCTTCCGGACTTTGGGGAACCGGTACTGACCACCTTGGCACACATGTAGCCCCACTCTTCCTCTACAAGTGTGCAAAGTTTGTTGTCAGGATGACCTACGGCCGGGGAGCACCGATTTTTCAAAGCCGGGCACCCCTTCCATAGACTCCCATGTTAAATGGTAATTTCTCCAGTGACTTTGGGGACCCGGTACCAGCCGGTCATAGGTCCCCTGGACTTGGCTCTTGGCACACATGTAGCCCCATTTCTCCTCCACAAGGGCACAAAGTTTGTGGTCTGGGGGACCCACGGCTGGGGAGCATCGATTTTTCAAACCCAGGCACCCTTTCCTTAGACTCCCATGTTAAACGTCAGTCTAGTCATGGACACAGTGAGGCATGGGCACAGTGAGGCATGGGCACAGTGAGGCATGGGCACAGTTAGGCATGGACACAGTTAGGCATGGACACAGTTAGGCATGCACATGGACACAGTGAGTTGTGGCCCCTTCTTCCAGGCACCAAATGCATTGCAGGTACTATACCCATAACTAACACCTGCCTCAGTCCTTCCGAAAAGAGAAAAAACTGATCATCCTTTCCTGGCAAAGTGGGAAAAAGAAAAAAACAAACTCATCGTAACGCATGACCAATAAAACCGGGGGTCCAGTTTGGGCAGGTGCCGCAAAAACAGGTGCAGCGAGCGAAGGTAGCTACGGTTGAAGTAACAGCAGTGGCGGTGTCCGCTGGTGACCTGCTCACAACAGTAACAGCAACATCCCCCTCGGGATTACTCACAGCAGCAGATGTGGCGGGGCATGGGCCTGGCGATTTGGTCGAAGGCAGCAGCTTCTTCTGTTACGTTGCCCGTGGCCCAGTTCACTCTGTAGGCAAGAGGCAGCATGGTGGGTTGCTCCACAGCAAACAGGTACTCTCGCAACGTAGGCATCGAACAAATGGACGGGGATGCATGACCATTGACCAGTCCTTCGCACCTGTTGCAGAAGCATACCCAGCGCCTCCACATCACCAATTGTACCAATCGTATAGAGCAAAAACCACCCATGCGGTTTCAGCTGAATGCCAGTGTCCATTAGCGCGGTCCTCGGCATCATGGTACTTGTAGCGGTACCCACAGGAAACATCCTGGGCCCAATAGCAGACTGTAGTGATAGCACTGAAGACATGGCAGGGTTGCGGTTCTCTGAGTGCTGAACACACTTGTCCCACTTGCTCCCTTTAGCACGTAGCTTGCAGGCTTTTCTTTTCCTGGCTCCGCCCACAGACCACGCGGCTAAGAGTGACCACAAAGTTCTCCCCCCCTCTGTGATATAGGTCCCAGAGTAACAGTTCATTTTGAGTTGCGAAAGAAAATGACAAATCCCGGACGAGCCCCCACGTGTAGCACTACCCCCGAAGGAGCTGCTGGTTTAGATTTGGGCCTGCCGTTACCTTACTGTTCCGTACGCTCATTTCAGGGGTTCTACTTGAAGAGTTGTCCATAAGAATGTCTGCACCAAATGCAAAGTCTCTTTCAAGGGTTTTATTTAAACAAAGTTCTCCAACAGAGGGGTAGAGGGATAGGGAAAGGCTCAGGTACTCTCCAGCGAGGAACAATGAACAATTCTACCTCCATCGGAGACGCCCGGCCGAATGACGCGCAAGCTGTTTGACAGCACTTTTATAACCAAGGGCGGGGCCACCCATGACGTGCGACCCAGTCTCCTCTGATGCATCACGGGAAACTCCTGTTGCGTCATAGGGGGCGGGATCACCCGTCCACGTCACAGGTGGCCCCACCCTTGGTTATAAAAGAGCTGTCCAACAGCTTGAGCATCATTCGGCCAGGTGCCTATGGTGGAGGCAGGATCGTGAGTCGTTCCTTGCTGGTGAGCATCGCTGGAGATCGAGAATGGATTACAACGCTGGACATCGAGACTGGATTACATCACTGGAATCATTTTTTTATTTTTAATAAAGGACTTGTCCAAAGCCGTCTCCTGTCATTTTTAAAATTTTCTAAATTTTTTGTGAAATGGTAGGGGTACAATATACAGTACCCCTTACCAATTCACATAGGGGGGCCGGGATCTGGAGTTCCCCTTTGTTAAAGGGGGCTTCCAGATTCCGATAAGCCCCCCGCCCGCAGACACCCCACAACCACCCGGCAAGGGGAGAGATACGATGGCATATCTCCTGATACGCCATCGTATCTCTGAGATCCGACGGTCGGATCTATGCGACTGATTCATAAGAATCAGTTACGCATAGATCTCCCTTAGATCCGACAGGTGTAAGTGACTTACACCGTCGGATCTTAGGCTGCAATCTCCCGCCGGCCGCTAGGTGGCGCTTCCATTTGTATATGCGATGAATATGCAAATGAGCAGATCCGCCGATTCAGAAACGAACGCCCGCCCGTCGCTTTTTTTTAAAGTCGTTTGCGTTCGGATTTTTCCGGCGGATAGTTACCCCTGCTATATGCGGCGTATCCAATGTTAAGTATGGCCGTCGTTCCCGCACCGAGTTTTGAATTTTTACGTAATTTGCGTAAGTCGGTCGCGAATACGGATGGACGTAATTTACGTTCACACCGAAACCAATGACGTCCTAGCGACATCATTGGGAGCAATGCATGCCAGGAAAATTTGTGGACGGCGCATGCGCAGTTAAATCGGCGCGGGGACGCGCCTGATTTAAATACTACACTCCCCTAGCCGCGGAATTTGAATTCCGCCGGGGGATTTACGATCCGCTGGCGCAAGTTTCGAGGTAAGTGCTTTCTGAATACTGCACTAGCCTCTCAAATTTGCGCCGGCGGATCGCAAATCAGATAGATTACGCGGATCTAAAGATCCTCTAATCTATCTGAATCTAGCCCCTTGTCCCCATCAACATGGGGACATCCTCCCCATGTTGAAGGCATGTGGCCTGGTACAATTCAGGAGGGGGGAACCCCACTCCCGGCATTGCCCCTGTGCTGATATATGTATTTCTCCATTATGAGCATTCTGCCCATGTGCTGTATGCATGTTTTGACCTTGGGCGGTATATTTGATTTCCAGTTATGAAGAATGATCTTTCATGTTCGTGTGCCATATACTTTAACGTTGCTTGAACAAATTGTTTGCCTGTTCGCATGTTCTGCTGTGAATCGGACCGGTGGGTGTTCGGCGCATCCCTAGTTAGGATTATGTGTAAACCAGGAATCTGTTGCTTAATTCTGACAGCTCATTTTTGGGGTGGGCTTCGACAAGTATGTTTAAGTTTAGGCTTGGCTACTAAGGCTCTGGTCCCTTTTGATGAAATTGGTCCTCCAATGTAACGTGTAGGGCTGAGCCTTGCAGTGTGTGCTCAGAGCAGAGATTTCCCTTGCCAATATCAGCCACAGTCTACATCATTGGCTTCCTAAGCAGTCAGCTCGAGATTCTTTTTTTGAATCAAATGGTTTTTATTGCTCACAAAACATACAAAATATGAAAATATAAAATACTGTACACTGTAGTCTGACATTGAAATAACATATCACAAGTCATTGAGCACAGCACGCAACCAGGAAAACAAACAGTCTGCTCATAATCTCTTCATGTATGTCATATTCTGCTCAAACCCCTGCCCCCTGCCCCCCCCCCCCACAGGCCGCCCATCCATCCAGAGATTTTACCAAGTGTCCAACCAAGTATCCCTTCTCTTATCCTCTGCACCTATACACCCCCTAGCAATCTCATCTGAACCAGTTCCAAGGGGCTCAGACCAGGCACAGTAAGCCATGGATCCCAAAGTCTGAGAAATTTCCCGGCATTGCCCCTGTGCTGATATATGTATTTCTCCATTATGAGCATTCTGCCCATGTGCTGTATCCACGTTTTGAACTTGGGCGGTATATTTGATTTCCAGTTAAGAAGAATGATCTTTCTCGTCTGGAACAATGCCCTGGCGAATGCCACTTGGGTCACCTCCTCCGTTATCGCCCCCTCCAGAACCCCCAGCAGGCAACAAAGTGGATCCAGTGCAATGTTGGCCTGGAACACCAAATTAAGTGTAGCCAGGACCTCCATCCAGTATCTATGGAGTTTGGGGCAACGCCAGAGCAGGGGAATCAAGTCCCCGGCACCGCCCTGCACCGTCCAAACAGTGGGTCGGGTGCCCGGCCCATTCTAAAGAGTTTCACCGGGGTGAAATGCACTCTCAGTAAAATGTACAATTGAGACACTCTCTGTGACACATTGAGCGAGCAGGCATTAACTGCCTGTAACGCCTCCTCCCAGAGTTCCCCCGCAATGGGTCCGACATCTGCCTCCCACTGACCCACTACACTCACAGGATGCCCCTCCAGAAACGATGATAGTAACATGTTATAGCATTGGGAGATTACACCCTTAGTGTCGGATGCAACCCGTAGTGTATGGAAAATTGGAGTGGGGGACTGAACCCACTCCACCGCATCTCCCTGGGCCCTGACAGCATGCTGTAATTGCAGGTAGTAGAACTGCATATTGTGTGGGAGCGCAAATCTAGACTGTAGATCGCTAAATGGGAGCAAAGCACCGCCATGGAAAACATGTCTGAGGTGCGTAATCCCCAAGGGACGCCATTTGGGTCCTTGCTTAATCTTGGCCAGTTCAACGTACATGTTGTTTCCCCAGAGAGGACTGTACTCGGTGAACCCTGTTACATTCTGGAGCTGTTTGGCCTTGTTCCATACCTTCTGAATGAGCGAGTAGGTGGGCATACGTTTATTGGGTTTTTGAAACTGCTGGGCCTACAACCCCTCAGGTATCGCGTCGGCACCCGAGCCCCGCAACAGAAGCCTAGCTGATGAAGCCGCGGGCAACGGACCCATGGCTCCTATCAAGTGTTGAAGCTGTGCTGCCAAGTAATATATCCAGGGATTGGGCAGAGCAAGGCCCCCTCCCTCCTTTGGGTGTTGTAATTGCTCTAGTTTTATCCTAGGGGGTTTGGTGTGCCATAATAATTGCCTAAAGAGAGAATTAACAACTCTAAATATTTTAAAGGTAATAACTACAGGAGCAAATATAACAGTTGTGGCATTAGTATCATCTTAATGAGGTTTGTTTTGCCCGCTAGGGATATTTTCAGTTTGTTCCAGATGTGGATTTTGTCTCTGAACTTGGTCAGATGTTCAATTTGCAAAAATCTGTTATTTTAGGGGACACACAGACGCCCAAATACTTGAAAGATGACACTACAGGGACGGGGCAAGGAAGGCTCCCCCCAGGCACAGGCGTCTCATCTAGGAACATTAGAGTTGACTTTGTCCAGTTCATGGTAAGGCCCGAAAAATGGCCAAAGTCAGTAATAAGGGACATAACCTGCATCAATGAGTCATCCGCATCCTCCAGAAAGAGGAGCATGTCGTCGGCATACAGCATGATTTTCTCATGCATGTCGCCATATCTAAAGCCCCGTACCGCGGGGCAGCTACTCACCAGGGCCGAAAGGGGCTCAATAGTCAGAGCGAAGAGCAGGGGGGACAGGGGACATCCCTGCCTGGTCCCCCTGCCCAGTCCAAAAGCATGGGACATCCTATCAGACATGCGTATGGCCGCCTGTGGCGTGTCATACAGAAGTCTCACCCACCTCAGGAAATAAGGACCAAATCCAAACCTAGCCAGCACCACCCAGAGATACCGCCAGCCAACACTGTCGAATGCCTTATTGGCATCAAGAGACAACAGTGCCCTACTGCCGACGGAGTCCGAAGGGGTCTGCATATTCAGGTATAACCGCCGAAGGTTGGTCGCGGTAGAGTTACGTGGCATGAACCCTGCCTGGCCCGTATAGCCAGTACCTTCGCCAGAATCTTAACATCGCTTTGCAACAGCAAAATGGGCCTATAAGAGCCAGGATCCAAGGGATCCTAGCCCGCTTTAAGTAACAGGATAACGTTCGCCCTTGTCATGGATGGGGGCAGATTACCTGACCTAAAAAAAGAGTTAAAAACTTCAAGTAGCTTGGGCAACAGCACCTCTCCATATTGAGTGTACACCTACATGGGGATCCCATCATCCCCTGGGGCCTTACATGTGGGAAAGGAGGCAGCTGCCTCCTTAAGCTCCTCCAAGGTGAGTGGAGCCTCCATCTCAGCCCTCGCCCTGCTGCTCAGAGACGGAAGGTTCACAGCACCCACATATTGTTGCAGTTCCTCATCTGTATAATCATCACACGATTTATACAGCTCGGAGTAGAAGGCAGCTAATTCCACTATAATAAACTCTGGGTCATTCACCAGTCGCCCCTGAGCACCACGGATCTCTCCTATGGCTGGGGACATCTGCTGAGATATGGCAATCCTAGCCAAAAGTCGGCCAGTCTTCTCCCCCTCCTCATAGTAGGCCTGCTTGGTAAAGAAACACTTTTTTTCCACGGCGGAGGGGAGGTTCTCAATCGGTCCAGGGAGTCCTGACCCGACATCCATGCCTCCCTCGCGGAATCTGTGGGGTCTAGGATAAATGCAAGTTCCAACTGCCTCACCTGGTCTTCCAAAAGAGCAGACAAGTTACGTTTAATGGATGCAATCTCCTGAATGAATGTTCCCCTCGGACAGGCCTTAAGGGCATCCCAACCCAGCGCCAGATCCACATCTCCCCAATTTTCTAAAAAGTATTGGTCTATCTGGTGTACAACTCGATTGTGGGATGTAAACAGCTTCAGCCAGAAGGCATTCAATTTCCATGGAGCTCTAGGTAGAGAAGAGACCGGGCGAGTAACCAGGTAGGCCATGAGCGGAGAATGGTCAGAAACCCCCCTGGGGGAAGTATTCCACTCTGGGGACCATATGTAGAATGTAGAACCTGAGGGGACCCCACACAGAGATCTATGCGGGACAGGGACCCGTGTGTTTTTGAAAAACACAAGAATTGCCTAGTTGTCGGGTACCTTGCCCTCCAGACATCAATCCAGCCCACCTCCCCTAGTAATCTGCTCAATACAGTACCCCTGCCCCCTTGTGGCACCAGGGCCGGAGGGTGCCTGTCTACCCTGAAATCCAGACAGCCAATAAAATCTCCCATGACCATAATAGGAACATCAGGTTTATCAACCAGGTAAGACAGGAGAAGCTGCAAAACCTCCTTAGAAAATGGGGGGGGGGGTATATACACAAAGGCAATTATCATTGTCACTGTAACCACTTTGCAATATAAAAAAACATATCTACCAAGGCAGTCCACAGTCGCATCAATTTCCTGGTAGGTCAAGGATTTGTGCACCAGTACACTCACCCCCCGTGAGTACGAGGTATGAGTGGAATGGTAGGCCTTGCCCACCCAGGAAAACCCCAGGCAGCCGGCCGTGTCCCTCGTGAGGTAGGTCTCTTGAAACCCCACAATAGCTGGGGGGATTTTTTTCAAACCAGAGCTGATCATAGTACGTTTCAGCGGATCATGGACACCGCAACCATTCCAAGTTACTATCGGGGTGGTGGCCATGGCTGGAGTAAACAGTAGTCATTGTCAGGGGCCCAGGGCCCTAGAGTCGCCTCAGGCAGGCGTAGCCACCAGCATGGCTGGCGGGGGGGATCAAAGAGCAGAAGTGCATCGTGATCATTATAGAGAAAACTACGAACAGTCCAGAACAGACTCCACGGGTCCACTCAGCATCCCCGTCCGGGGTGGAGGCAAGCCGCCGCCAATTAGCTCCACTGATTGGACCCAGCAAGTAATACGTGCCAACAGGGCACCAAAAAACACGTCCCCCCAACACGTAGTCATAGTAGCTAAGGTGGATGCAGACCCCCCACCGTAGCTTGAATTCCAGAGGAGGTATGTGTCATGATCTGTGTCATGACTCTGGTCACCTGCTGGTGGCACTGTTCTCTTCAGTAACAGGGGTGCAGTTCTGGTGGCCTCCAGCAGGTGTCACTCAATACAGATTTGCACAGGTATTTAAGCCCGCCCTAAACTGGAGTTCAGGGCTTCAGTATTTGCTTGTCAGCCTGTTCCCTGCCTGACCTGTTGCCCATCTGTTCCTGCTTCGCTCCCTGCCCTGGATCCTGTCGCTTATTGACCCCGGCTTGTATTTTGGACTTCGCTGCTCTCTCCTATCCTTGACCCCTGGCTTGGACCTCGGACTTGCTTATGCCTTATCCCTGCATTACCTGCTTAGTGGTTTTTGGTTGCTGTGTCACGCTTGCTTCCATTGATTGTTTTTCACGTGTGCTTTAACTTAATAAACATATATATATTTTTCACTATGTTGGTGCCTGTTTCCATTAGTGCAGCCCATTGACCTGTACTCAGTACTCGGATGCCTGCGTGGGCATCCCCTGACATAATACTGAAGCCATATAAACAGGTCGGCTGCACTTGGGAAATTGGCTCTGGGCATTTGGTTTTATAAAAATGCATCTAGAAGAGATTGTGTACCTGTCACTCTTGGCAACAGATGACAGAGATTTCTGCTATCAGGAATTAAGTGAATACACTAGTGAGCAGTTGTTGGAATGTATCCGTATGGCTCATGTTTTTATTGATCATGGCAGTGTTTTGTTTGATGATGTGCAGCCATTGATTCGGATCTGCACAGAGTTGGCTCAGTCTGATGCTGCTACTGGGCGTGACGATTACACACCTCCTTTTAGTGCAGCTCAGGTAGAGTCTTTGGTGTGGCTGTTGGAGGATGATTCAGCCTTCTTTCATGAGCAGTACTCAGCTTGTCCTCAACAGGTGCTTGCAGCATGCATTAATTCTGTGCAGTCTCTGGTCAGACAAGCCAGGTGCAAATCTGATTTTGTACAGCCATTATTACAAGCCTGGTCCAGTTTGTTGTACTCAGCCCCTGCCAGCTTCCAACCATCCATTTCTAGTTACCAACCTGCTGGGATGTCTTTTTCTTTACCCCCAATTCCCACTTTTGCTGAACAATACACCCTGCTAACAACAAAGTACCAGTCCCCTGTTCCCTCCTGCTGCACTTACCCTGCCTTTAACCCTTCTGCTGCTTCTCAACTGCCTCCGTTTGTTCCACCAAAATCCTCTTCACCCCTACCAGCCGTATCCATTACCTCCAACCCTATACCCATATACAAACCCCCAGTGGTGAAACCAAAGAAGAAGAAGAAAAAGTTTTTTCCAACCCACTCGATCCTGCCACTAACCCAATCTGCATCCACTTCAGCCAACCTGCTTCAGTCTGTTCCAGTGCCACCTGCCCAGCCTGTTCCAGTGCCATCTGTTCAGCCTGTTCCAGTGCCACCTGCCCAGCCTGTTCCAGTGCCACCTGCCCAGCCTGTTCCAGTGCCATCTGTTCAGCTTGTTCCAGTGCCATCTGTTCAGCCTGTTCCAGTGCCATCTGTTCAGCTTGTTCCAGTGCCGTCTGTTCAGCCTGTTCCAGTGCCGTCTGTTCAGCCTGTTCCAGTGCCGTCTGCTCAGCCTGTTCCAGTGCCAGCGGTCCAGCCTGACATGCCAGTTGCCCAGCCTGACGTGCCAGTTGCCCAGCCTGATGTGCCAGTTGCCCAGCCTGACGTGCCAGTTGCCCAGCCTGTTGTGCCAGTTGCCCAGCCTGTTGTGCCAGTTGCCCAGCCTGACGTGCCAGTTGCCCAGCCTGATGTGCCAGTTGCCCAGCCTGTTGTGCCAGTTGCCCAGCCTGTTTTGCCAGTCGCCCAGCCTGACGTGCCAATTGCCCAGCCTGACGTGCCAATTGCCCAGCCTGACGTGCCAGTTGCCCAGCCTGACGTGCCAGTTGCCAAGTTTGTTTTGCCAGTTGCCCAGCCTGACGTGCCAGTTGCCCAGCCTGACATGCCAGTTGCCAAGTTTGTTGTGCCAGTTGCCCAGCCTGACGTGCCAGTTGCCCAGCCTGACGTGCCAGTTGCCAAGTTTGTTGTGCCAGGTGCCCAGCCTGACGTGCCGGGTGCCCAGCCTGACGTGCCAGGTGCCCAGCCTGACGTGCCAGGTGCCCAGCCTGGCGTGCCAGTTGCCCAGCCTGTTGTGCCAGTTGCCCAGCCTGTTGTGCCAGTTGCCCAGCCTGTTGTGCCAGTTGCCCAGCCTGACGTGCCAGTTGCCCAGCCTGACGTGCCAGTTGCCCAGCCTGACGTGCCAGTTGCCAAGTTTGTTGTGCCAGTTGCCCAGCCTGACGTGCCAGTTGCCCAGCCTGACGTGCCAGTTGCCCAGCCGGAGGTGTTCCTGTCTGCTGCCCAGCCGGAGGTGTTCCAGTCTGCTGCCCAGCCGGAGGTGTTCCTGTCTGCTGCCCAGCCGAAGGTGTTCCTGTCTGCTGCCCAGCCAGAGGTGTTCCTGTCTGCTGCCCAGCCGGAGGTGTTCCTGTCTGCTGCCCAGCCGGAGGTGTTCCTGTCTGCTGCCCAGCCGGAGTTGTTCCTGTCTGCTGCCCAGCCGGAGGTGTTCCTGTTTTCTGCCCAGCCGGAGGTGTTCCTGTTTTCTGCCCAGCCGGAGGTGTTCCTATTTTCTGCCCAGCCGGAGGTGTTCCTGTCTGTTGCCCAGCCGGAGGTGTTCCTGTCTGCTGCCCAGCCGGAGGTGTTCCTGTCTGCTGCCCAGCCGGAGGTGTTCCTGTCTGCTGCCCAGCCGGAGGTGTTCCTGTCTGCTGCCCAGACGGAGGGGTTCCTGTCTGCTGCCCAGCCTGATTTGCCACCGTCTGCTGATCTGCCACCATCTGCGGCCCAGTCTGGCGGCCTGGTTCCTGTTGTCCGCCCCGACGTCCTGGGTACGGGCTCCCAGCCTGACGTGCCTGACTTTCAGTTCGATGTGTCACTTTCCCAGCCTAATGACCCTAAATTCGCTGCCTGGCCTGTTTCCACCTCTAGATACCAACTTCCAGACCCTGGTGGTGGTAGGATGCAGGTTCCGTTTCCGGACTCGGGGGGCTGGTCTCCCAATGGGTTAATGGGCTGGGACCGAAGGACTATTTGGGACTCTTCTGCATCCACATGCACTACCAGGGCAAGGGCAGAATGGGGTGTCCAGAGGCCACCCCTTGGGGGGGGGGAACTGTCATGATCTGTGTCATGACTCTGGTCACCTGCTGGTGGCACTGTTCTCTTCAGTAACAGGGGTGCAGTTCTGGTGGCCTCCAGCAGGTGTCGCTCAATACAGATTTGCACAGGTATTTAAGCCCGCCCTAAACTGGAGTTCAGGGCTTCAGTATTTGCTTGTCAGCCTGTTCCCTGCCTGACCTGTTGCCCATCTGTTCCTGCTTCGCTCCCTGCCCTGGATCCTGTCGCTTATTGACCCCGGCTTGTATTTTGGACTTCGCTGCTCTCTCCTATCCTTGACCCCTGGCTTGGACCTCGGACTTGCTTATGCCTTATCCCTGCATTACCTGCTTAGTGGTTTTTGGTTGCTGTGTCACGCTTGCTTCCATTGATTGTTTTTCACGTGTGCTTTAACTTAATAAACATATATATATTTTTCACTATGTTGGTGCCTGTTTCCATTAGTGCAGCCCATTGACCTGTACTCAGTACTCGGATGCCTGCGTGGGCATCCCCTGACAGTATGCTTCAACCTCCAAAGCTCTCATCAAGCGCTAACAAAGTAAGAACATGTAAAATCCCGGTTTGCAAAGGGTAGACTTATCTGAACTGCGGGAAACTTGCCGACCTTGCGAGGATGGGTGCAAGGCCTCAATCTCCCATATCTGCATCACGGCGCCTCCTCAGGTCCTGCTCGTTGCAGTCGAGCCACTCAGCTGCCTCCGCGGCAGATTCAAAAAAGGTGGCTTGTCCTCTGACTGTAACCCGCAGCTTGGCCCTCTGGTCCCTCTTTTGGGCCTTTGATGTCCTGGACCGTCCCAATGAGAATTCTTATTTTCATAGGATCCTGGACCATATGCGTCATGGTTAACTTAATTCTTCACTTAATTCTTTTATCTCTCTATCCAGAAGTTGAAGTCTGTTTTGTTTCCTTGAAATTAAAAAACCCAAGAACCTAGTACCGGTCTCATTAAAATACCGATACCAGGAGTCCAGATCAGGGTCGCCTTGTTGGGGCTGGACATCCCATCTGAGGCTCCTGGGGACCATACCCTCCGTTATGTACTGTTGTAGGAAAATGATATCCCACTGTAGGTGTAACTCAGAAACCATTATGTTTTTGAGACGCATAAACATTCCACCGATTTCGGTATCATTACTCATGACAGTGAACACACCCTCAGTATTAACAGTCCGTTTGGCCCTATATTCAAAGACATCCATGATGGAAAATAAAAGAAAAAGATTGCTGCAGTAAAAAAGATCCCACAAGGCACAAAATAGAAAAAAAAAATACTGCGCTATCTAGTAAACTGAAAAGCCGCTAACACAGCAAATGAGATAAAAAAAGTTGCTAATAAAGCATGTATAGAAAAGTGTAGTGCTAACAATGAAACAATTAGTGATAAACAATTGTAAAAGATAACGTGCAACACCACGTGAATTAATGGTATATTAAAGTCCATATATTAATGACTGAATCAGTGAATCCTTCTCAAATGAATGGAAAACGCACACATAATCCAATGCTTAAAAAATGTGAAGAGTCCACCACCACTTATGACAAGGGGCTTACCGGATCGATTGGACCCAGACAGGCATATACCTACTAGGCCAATCAAACTTTGTTAAAGATGATACGCTGAAGAGGGTACACCATACACGTCATGCGATTCGGTATCAATGAAAAAAACCTCAGGCAAATGGTATGAAAATGGTTTCCAGCAAGCAGCGATGTTCACACAGAGGGTATATCAGTAATCCAACCGATAAGTATGAAAAAGAAAAAGCAGGGCGCACATAGCATAATTCCGTAAAAAAAACAATATTTATTTTAAAAGAGAGTAACTCACATTTTGCAATGTTCAATCAAGCTAATAAAAAAGTGTAGCAGGAACAACAGCAGTTCATCCCGACATGTTTCGTTACAAAAAGAACATCATCTGGGGTGCTGTCATCATGCTACACTTACCCTTAAATACATCAAAGGACCCCCACATTCATATCAAGGCTCCAATAGGCAGCTGGTGTCCATATCACAGCACTTCCTGCTTGTTACAATGGAGGATATGGCGTGCGGGTCAAGCCTCTCTTTCAGTACAGGAAGTACATCGAGAGGGTGGATATAATGGACCAAACCTCAAAGGAAAGACGATTAAGAATAGTGGAGCTATAAGATCGCTGAATAGCATCTGCTCCGATTTATAATAAAATTGGCTGTGCAAAGACCCGATCCATGGATCGCAGCGTCTATATTACTAAAGGGATGTGCGCTCCATGTTCTCACAGCACATCATGTGACAGTGCAACCAGGCCTCGTTGTGAAATCCAGGATGGTTGCACATGATTTTTCCCTATTGGTAGATTGCGGTCACCTGACCGCATTACCAAGCCTCGTTATGGATCCAAAGTTATGCACTCCACAGCAGTCTGATTGCCTTGAAAAGCATAGCTGCGGATGTGCATATAGGGACACAGCCAGGCCTCGTTCTGAAAACCAAGACGAGTATACATACTTTCTCCCTATTGGTAGATGGCAGTCACCTGACCTCACTACCAAGCCTCGTTGTGGATTCAAAGCTATGCGTTCCACACCAGGCTGATTACAATGAATAACATCACTGTGCATATGCATATAGGGAAAACGTAATCAGGGGAGAAAACACTAGGGAATAGGAAAAGCACATAATAAGGGCCCATCCACATCACAAAAAATGTGAATACAAAGATATTAAATTTAAAATATAAAAGGAAAATTCTAACCTTCAATTAAAAAAATTGCTGGTTGATATAAAATGACATAGATGACATAATAGAAGGAGAATATGTCAGATCAAAAGACTTGTATATATGAAAAATAAATTAAAACATTTTATGATAAAATATGCCACTAAAGGGAATTAAATCCACAAAAATGTCCTTTATAATGATTGCTAAAGAGCTGCAACGAGTATCAAAAAAAAAAAAAAGGGATGGACATGTATTACCATTGGAGCCAAGATTGAACATAGGTTTACATGAACACCAAATAATCAGCAGAGATGCTATATATCATAATAATAATCAGAAAAAAGGAATTATTAACCACTAATAAATTATTGGGAATTGGGTGGGATCAACTAATAAACTAAGACTGGTTGATAAATGCGTTCATATCACACTCTACATTCATACCCTGTGGGGAGTGAGTTTGCAATTCGTATATCCAGTAGGTTTCGAGTCTGGATACTCCCCTGGTCTTGGCTCCCCCTCACCAAGGTGGGATATACCTGTCAATGATCAAGAACTGTGACCCTTTAGGATCCCGACTATGACAAGATCTATAATGCCTTGGTACAGTATGCTTAGTGTCACCCCCTATGATCGTGGCTATGTGCTCACCTACCCGTACAGAGAACGCACGCGTGGTGCGACCCACATACTGCTTCCCGCACGGGCAAGTGATCAGATAGACAACGTGAGTGGTGGCACACGTGCAAAAATGTTTGATCGGATAGCTCTGGTTGGTCACTCTAGATTGAAATTCCAAAGTTTTGCGTCTACCACAAAGATTGTATTGGCAGACTGCATTTTTTACACGGAAAGTATCCCTCCATATTTTGAAAAAAGGTTGGCCGTATTGGAGGGTCAACAGTATTTGGAGCGATACTGCTCCTCAAGGAGGGAGCACCTTTAAAGATGATCCTAGCCTGTTCAGGCAAAACTTGTCCGAGAACCTTATCCTTTCTTAGCACGTTCCAATGGCGATTAAAGATATTTTTTATATCTCTATGTTGGTTGGAGTAAGTTGTAAGCATAGAATAACTGAAAGAGTTATCACTAACTCGTGGAGGTCTATCAGCTAGGAGACATCCCCGATCAATCTGCTCTATGTTTAACATCTCTAGGTTCACAGAGGATTCATCATACCCCTTTTCAATGAATCTCTGTTTGAGCAGAGAAGCTTGGGACAGATATGTGTCGGTATCACTACATTTTCTACGTAAACGTAAAAACTGACTCTGGGGCACAGATTTAAGCCATGACCTGTGGTGACAGCTATCCATGGGGATAAAGCTGTTACGGTCTGTGGCTTTAAAATGGGTCTGTAACTTAAATTTCCATGGATTCCAACCTAATCTCGAGATCTAGAAAATTGATCTTGGTGGTACTCCATTCAAATGAAAGAGAAATACCTCGATTGTTGTCATTTAGTGTGGAAAAAAATGCTTTAAGGGATTCTGGAGAACCATCCCATAGGAGGAGGATGTCGTCTATATACCTGGCCCAAAGGACCAGGGAGGGATTGCGCTCCGAATAGACGACATCCTCCTCCCACTTGGTCATAAATAAATTCGCCAAGCTTGGGGCGAACTTGGCGCCCATCGCCACTCCACGCTTTTGTAAAAAGAACTTCTGGTCGAACCAGAAGTAATTGTGGGTGGTGGCGAATTTGAGTAGTTCAATGATAAAACTGCGTTGTTCATTAACTAAGGAATGGTCCCGATCCAAAAATAGAGTGACTGCTTCTATTCCCAAATCCTGGGGGATGCATGTATACAATGAAGCTACATCCGCAGTAGCTAATAGATAGTCACCACATATTTCGGTAATTTCTAGTAATTTGATAGTGGAGGTGGTGTCCTTCAGATAGGACGGAGTTGTCTTGACTAATGGTTGTAAAAAGAAGTCTATATAGCGACCAATGCGAGAGGTAATAGAATCTATGCCGCTCACAATGGGCCTTCCGGGAGGGTGTACAGAGTCTTTGTGGATTTTGGGTAAATGGTAGATCGTCGGGATCCTGGGGGCAATAGGTATCAGATAAGATCGTTCTTTCTCATTCAGAATACGAGATTGAAACCCTTTCTTTACCAGGCCAACAAGTTCTTTTTTAAAACTATTAGTGGGATTATTTTGTAATTCCTGATACGTGTCGTGATCTGACAAAATTCTCGACATTTCAGCAACATATTTGGATTTATCCATAACCACTATTCCGCCACCTTTGTCTGCTGGGCGGACAACGAGATCATTCTGATCACAAAGAGATTGAAACCCTTCTTTAGGTATGGGATTGTGGTAATGCTTCTTGATGGGTAAAGAAGCCAAATCTTGAAGGACCAAGTCTTTAAAAATGCTAACTGCAGGGGCCACTGCGACAGAAGGATTGAACAGTGACGGATTGGACAATCTAGTATGAACCGTTCCTGAAGTAGCTGCCCTCTCTGCAGGGGGTGAGGTATTGGTCAAAAAAAATCTTTGGATGTTGATTTTACGCACACATTTTTGCATGTCTATAAACGTGTTAAATTTGTTGAAATTGCTAGGGGGAGCGAATTTCAAACCTTTGTCCAAGACAAGCAGCTCATTAGGAGTTAATGCCTTTGAACTCAGGTTGAACACTCCTTGGCCTATTAAACCCTTCTTCTTTTTCCTCTGCGCCCTTCTGCCCCCTCTGGTCCCTCTTTTGGATCCGAAGGCCTTTGATGTCCTGGACCGTCCCGATGAAAATCCTTATTTTCATAGGATCCTGGACCATATGCGTCATGGTTATAGTGTGCTCGATTGGGTTCAGGCACACTTCCACCACGAGAATCGCGAAGGGGGAGAAATCTGTTATGTGTATATACAGGGGGGTGGCTATAATGATGGACATAGGACTCATAAGGGGCCTCATAATCACCAGACCTCCTAGGTGAACCTATAGGGCCATAATAGCCTTGGTCTTGTTGATAGGAGTTCCTGGAATCCCGTTGGTTCCCCCTAGACTTACCACGCCCCCCTCTTCTATTGGAATTGTTATTAGTCCTCCTAGGTGAGCGGGGTGATGCATATCGCCCCGGAGAGCGCCCTCTCACTGTTTTCTCACTAGTGGTATGAACAGATTTGGGGTATACAGGAGCAGATTGATGGACTGCATGTTGACTGTTTTTGGAATAAGTCCCCGCAGCTCCGGTTTCCATAGTAGAATCTACGTCAGCCGGTGCTGCTGAGGACTTCTGCCACTTAAAAACAGTTCCTGATTTATAATCCCCAACATCACGTGAATATTTCTTACGTTTTTTATTTCTCTGTTCTCCATCTTCTTTTTCAAGGTGAGATTGGAGATTGGAGGAGAGAGAATTATACTCCGCAGAGTTCTTAAAAGACAAAAGCTTTTCACTTAATTATTTTATCTCTCTATCCAGAAGTTGAAGTCTGTTTTGTTTCCTTGAAATTAAAAAACCCAAGAACCTAGTACCGGTCTCATTAAAATACCGATACCAGGAGTCCAGATCAGGGTCGCCTTGTTGGGGCTGGACATCCCATCTGAGGCTCCTGGGGACCATACCCTCCGTTATGTACTGTTGTAGGAAAATGATATCCCACTGTAGGTGTAACTCAGAAACCATTATGTTTTTGAGACGCATAAACATTCCACCGATTTCGGTATCATTACTCATGACAGTGAACACACCCTCAGTATTAACAGTCCGTTTGGCCCTATATTCAAAGACATCCATGATGGAAAATAAAAGAAAAAGATTGCTGCAGTAAAAAAGATCCCACAAGGCACAAAATAGAAAAAAGAAAAAATACTGCGCTATCTAGTAAACTGAAAAGCCGCTAACACAGCAAATGAGATAAAAAAAGTTGCTAATAAAACATGTGTAGAAAAGTGTAGCGCTAACAATTAGTGATAAACAATTGTAAAAGATAACGTGCAACACCACGTGAATTAATGGTATATTAAAGTCCATATATTAATGACTGAATCGGTGAATCCTTCTCAAATGAATGGAAGCGCACACATAATCCAATGCTTAAAAAATGTGAAGAGTCCACCACCACTTATGACAAGGGGCTTACCGGATCGATTGGACCCAGACAGGCATATACCTACTAGGCCAATCAAACTTTGTTAAAGATGATACGCTGAAGAGGGTACACCATACACGTCATGCGATTCGGTATCAATGAAGAAAACCTCAGGCAAATGGTATGAAAATGGTTTCCAGCAAGCAGCGATGTTCACACAGAGGGTATATCAGTAATCCAACCGATAAGTATGAAAAAGAAAAAGCAGGGCACACATAGCATAATTCCGTAAAAAAAACAATATTTATTTTAAAAGAGAGTAACTCACATTTTGCAATGTTCAATCGAGCTCATAAAAAAGGGTAGCAGGAACAACAGCAGTTCATCCCGACATGTTTCGTTACAAAAAGAACATCATCTGGGGTGCTGTCATCATGCTACACTTACCCTTAAATACATCAAAGGACCCCCACATTCATATCAAGGCTCCAATAGGCAGCTGGTGTCCATATCACAGCACTTCCTGCTTGTTACAATGGAGGATATGGCGTGCGGGTCAAGCCTCTCTTTCAGTACAGGAAGTACATCGAGAGGGTGGATATAATGGACCAAACCTCAAAGGAAAGACGATTAAGACATGGCATATGTTACTTGGATCCTCTGCAGGCGTTTCTTTATCTCAGTAAATTTGGCTCTCTTGCGCTGCACCTCAGCCGAGAAGTCCGGGTAGAACGATATTTTAGCTCCATTGTAGTGTACAGCTCCCCTTTCCCTTGCCAGTCGAAGTATAATCTCCCTGTCCTGGTAATTCAAAAGCCTGGCTAGCATGGACCTGGGTGGAATGCCAGGGGGAAGGGGTCTGGGAGGCGTGCAATGCGCCCTTTCCACCGCGAACAGTGTGTTGAATGCCTCCTTGCCGAAAATGTCCTGGAGCCATGTTTCTATGAAGGCCGTGGGATCCCTGCCCTCCACCTTCTCAGGGAGACCCACTATGCGGACATTGTTCCTCCTTAGGCGGTTCTCAATGTCATCTGTCTTCGCATTGGCCTGTGTGGATTGCTGTAACTCTGATCTGGGGTCCCTGGTGAGGGGCGGCAGCAGGTCATCCACCTCACTAATGCGACCCTCCACGGCCGTGGTCCTCTCCCTGATTTTCTGGAGGTCATGCCACAGGAGAAACACTGCCTCAGTAAGTTCCCCAACTGTACTTTTGAAGCCATCCACCGAGGCTGTCACAGTGGTCATGCATTTATGCACAGCACGTAGAATTTCACTCAGCGTGGGCTGGGGAGCATCCTCCTGTAGCTCCGCAAATATGTCATGCAAAGTCTCAGAGGAGTTCTCTAACGGCAGCGTGTCATCCATGGCTGAGGCGCCATTTTGCTCTTGTACCCTCTGCGCCCACGTCAGCGGTGGTGGGGCAGGGGAGCTGGTGGGGCCCTGCAGCTTTTGGGCGTAATATAACATGTCTTTGGGGAGCTCTTTCCCATGCTGTTTTTGTGCCTTGAGTGTCTTACCGCCCATCTCCGGTGGCTTGTCTGCCCCACTTGCTGCCTTCTGCTGCTGAGAGGATTCACCCTTCGCTATGGCCGGTAAGGTAAGGCTGTGTGTTTGTACCGATCGTCGGTGCAGCAAGTGTCCGGGAACAGGATCAGAAGAGGATCGTTAGCGGGAGCTCTGTGTATTGCGGCCGCTCACATGCCTGTCCAGGCCACGCCTCTCAGCTCGAGATTCTTACTCAGCAGTGAGCCAAGGGTATACCTCTCTCTCTTTTGTTAATTATTGCACACCTTTTATACTTTGTGAAGTGTTTTATTTTTAATAAAGTGACCTTAAAGCTTTAAATAGAGATCACTATTGAGACACTTTTGTATTTTTGAGCTGCATAAATGGTGCATTTAATCTGAAGGTGATTGAGCGTTCCACATGGATTGATTGCTGCTGAAAGCTGATCGCAGCTTGTGAAAGGGGAACATGCGATTCATGACATTTACTATTAAAGGTCCATGTTTTAGGATGAGCTGCCAGTCTAAGTGGTGGTGGGTGTTTGTCTTCACAGCTTTTAGGTGACCGTCCATAAGGAAATTTGAGTTTGGCAAGCTTTTCAAAATTGAGTGGCCATCCTTCGTTTCAAGGTGGTGGTGATTCACACAGTCACACAGTAGATTTGTGTTGCATTTATTCAAAAGAACATTTACTATATGGATTTTAATACATAAAGTTGAGACTGCAGAGATTAACTTTATATTATTTGTTTTTGCACATTTGTTTTACATGTATATATATATAATTTTCTATCATTCAAAATTTTGTGCGCAGCACAATTAAAAGTTTTATAGTAACAGAGGTATCTTTGAAATGGAAAAGAGTAAAATAAGTGATCCTGGTAAAAAACCATACAGGTCCTTTAATTGTGAAAAAAAGGGGGGGGTATGGTACCGTGCCAATACTACAATATATTATTAGTGTAGTGCTACTGTGCAAATAATAATATATATGGTGAACCAGACTTTAAAGCAAGCTAAAATAAATGCAAAGAAAATTGTATAGATATAAAATACAAAAAGAAAACAACATATGAAAATCATTAAATTGTGCTCATAACAAAGCTGGGACGTGAGTCTCTTCAAAAGGTATTTGGTACAGTCCTCATAAGTATGTCTCCGTGCTGAAAAAGTAGCTGCTATTCCACCAATTTGTGCTATCACCACCAACTTCTGAAGTGGGCACTCACCAGAGCTAGATTGTATAAGCACCTTTGGTTTATCTTAGGGTTAATCACTTCACACCTAGGAACCAATCTGTCATTTGTTCAACCGATATGCCAATATTCATCTCATTAATTTCCTTATTAGTATTCTGTCAAGCTCTTATAAAAAGCAAAGAACCTATCACTGCGCAATATGTTGGGCTTTTTATTATAAAAGTATAAGTAAACACTGGTATTAATGCTCACTCACATGTATACTCACAATTAAAATGACAGATGAAAAAAATGTTTTTGATATGAATATAATTTAAAGGTAAGGTTAGGTTCAGGTTTTAGTAAATTAGACTTTATGCACATACAGTTGCCATACAGCATGCAGAGCTGCGTAACTACTCTCCCATTATCCATTTCTGCTGTATACAGATGCCCATTGAGATGAATTAGAAGATGCTGTTGTAAACAATTATATGCTGGGGGTTGCATAAAACATCTGCATTCAGAGTATATGTCAATGCGTGTGCTTTATCTGCATAACCACTTATAGCAGCATTTTCTAATTGATTTCAATGAATGGCTATACCTGCCAGCTGCAGGTCACCAGAGAGTAATTAATCAGGATCTGCATACTGTACAGTCTCTGTACGACCCTGTTCAATAATCCTAACTAGGTTAAGATTTAGGGTAAATATAAAGTGTTAAAGCGGGAGTTCACCCATTTATTTAATTGTTGCCCTTTTCCCCTTAGATTCCTGCTCGTTTGGTCTAGGGGAATCGGCTATTTGTTTTAAAATATGATCCGTACTTACCCGTTTTCGAGATGCATCTTCTTCCTTCGCTTCCGGGTATGGGTCTTCGGGAGCGGGCGTTCCTTCTTGATTGACAGTCTTCCGAGAGGCTTCCGACGGTCGCATCCATCGCGTCACTCGTAGCCGAAAGAAGCCGAACGTCGGTGCGGCTCTATACTGCGCCTGCGCACCGACGTTCGGCTTCTTTCGGAAAATCGTGACGCGAAGGATGCGACCGTCGGAAGCCTCTCGGAAGACTGTCAATCAAGAAGGAACGCCCATTCCCGCAGCCCATACCCAGAAGCGACGGAGAGGATGCATCTCGTAAACGGGTAAGTACGGATCATATTTTAAAACCAATAGCTGATTCCCCTAGACAAAACAAGCATTAATCTAAGGGGAAAATGTGCTCTCTAACGGTGAACCTCCGCTTTAAAGAGTAATTTTCAGGATACACTTATGCCCTGTACACACGATCGGTTCGTCTGATAAAAACGAACTGATGGATTTTTTTATCAGATAACCGATGAAGCTGACTTTCATCAGTCTTGCCTACACACCATCGGTTAAAAATCCGATCGTGTCCAACGCGTTGACGTAAAACACAACGACGTGCAGAGAAAAATTAAGTTCAATGCTTCCGAGCATGTGTCGACTTGATTCTGAGCATGCGTGTATTTTTGACCGATGGATCTCCCCACAGACAATCATTTTTTTTCTATCGTTTTTTTAACCATACGAAAATTTTAAAACAGGTTCTATTTTTTTCACCAATGGGAAAAAACTGATGGGGCCCACACATGATCGGTTTGTCCGATGAAAACGGTCCATCAGTCCGTTTTCATCAGACGAACCAATCGTGTGTACAGGGCATAAGGGGGTATATTTATAAAAATGTCTACAGATACGCAGCGTAAGTGTACAGATGCGCCGTCGTATCTATGCACACTATTCCCTATACTAGATACGCCTGAATTCTGGCTTCATCCGACCGACGTAAGTCTCCTATGCCGTCGGATCTTGGGTGCATATTTACGCTGGCCGCTAGGGGCGCTTCCGTAGATTTACGCGTCAAATATGCAAATGACCTATATACGCCGATTCACGAACGTATTTGTGCCCGTCGCTGTAATCTAAGCCGTTTACGTAAGGCGTACGTCCGTCGTAAAGTTATCCCTGCTATATGAGGCGCAGCCCATGCAAAGGTATGGACGTCGGAACAGCGTTGTATTTTACGTCGTTTACGTAAGTCGTACGTGAATGGTGCGTAGGTTACGTTCACGTCATAGGCATTGAGGCGTCGTATGTTTGGGCGTATATTCGACGTGATTCTGAGCATGCGCACGCATGCGTCGTTCGATTGGCTGCTCATTTACATGGGGTCACGGTTAATTTAAATGAAGCACGCCCACTACCTGCCTACTTTGAATTAGGCGGGCTTACGCCGGCCTATTTACACTACGCCGGCGCAACGTACGGCGCGACTCCTTTGAGAATACTGTCCTGGGCTCCCTGTTTTACGCCGGCCAAAAGATGCGCCCAGGTACGTGAATCTAGCTCGTTGCTGTTTGAATGCATCCGCATTCACATAGTCATCACAAATAATCCCAGTGAAGTGTCTAATGTGTATTTTTTTATGATCATCAGCTCCATATTTTGGCCATTATACGGTATTTTCCTAAAATACCACAATCAGGAAAATACCATACTTTGACCAATAGATGGAAACAATTATAGGAAATAAACAGCTCATGCACATTACAAGGATTATTCATGATGGCTGTAGAATGCTGATACATTCACACAGCAAGGATCAATAAAGAGATCAGTTTTAGGCGCCTTTCACATGTTCCGTTTGTCCGTTTTCCTTCTTCCTTCCTTTTGCTATACATTACAGAAATCAACCAAACCTCTTGTATAAATTATTTTAGTCAAAAAGCTAGTAGTTTGATAATTGTCAAAACTAATTTTAACAGACATTATCCAGGATCCCCACTAGTTTGTTTACAATTTCTAAAAGGCCAGTGGCATCTGTAATGTACTGTAGATGTGGTATTAATATCACGTCTAAATGAGAGACTTTTAGCTGCATCTGCCGCAGGTTTGGACAGGCAAACTGGTCAAATTTGGCCAGTTTGTTTGCCCATTCAGCAAACAGACTAGGTTTGGGTTGAACTCACATTAAATCCAAACCCAAAGCTCATCCCTAGGTTTGTGTCAGAGAACAGTGAATTCAATTAATCCATTAATCCTTCAAGGTGATCTTGCTTTCTGAAAACTGGTCAGTTTTGACATTTTTCAGGTCAGTTTGTTAGTATCTCACAAAAAAAAACCTGCTATAGATCATAAACTTAAAAAAAAAGACAATGCAGAAGTCTTTTTGAGGATTTTCATAAGTTTAGTAGCTATGTTTCAAGAGGATCACAGAAAGTTGCCTCTCTGGAAGTAATGTTCTTACTAAAATGGCTTATAATAAGCATTTCTGCAAGCTCTTAGGCCCCGTACACACGACCGGATCTATTCACTGGGATTGATCCGCGGATCAGTTCCAGCGGACAAATCCGGTCGTCTGTACGGCCTATCGGATATTTATCCGCGGAGATTTCTCGGCCCGATCGATTTCAAGCGGATATAAATTTCTTAGCATGCTAAGAAATGTATCCGCTTGAATCGGGTCCAACGGATTGATCCGGTGGTCTGTACAGACTCACCGGATCAATCCGTCCGCTCCCCTCCCTCGCATGCGTCGTAATGATTCGACGCATGCGTGGAAGTACTTACCTTCCAGCGTCGCGCACGTCGCCGCGTCATCATCGCGGCGACGGCGCGACACATCACCGCGGATGAATTCCGCGCGGATTTTGATCCGATGGTGAGTACAAGCCATCGGATCCAAATCCGGAGGAGGAATCTCCGCTGGAAACGGTCCGGCGGACCGTTTCCAGCGGAGATCCCCTCGTGTGTACGGGGCCTCAAAGGAGTTGTAAAGAAAAATAGTTTTTCACCTTAATGCAATCTATGCATTAAGGTGAATAAACATCTGATGGCACCACCCCCCCCACCTGACCCCTCGAAAGTCCGCGCTCGGTCCCGAGATCCTCTTTGCCGCTCAGCCTGACCACTGATTGGCTAGAGCGGATAGATTGAGTGCAGCGCAGCCATTGGTTTGTCCACTTGCCACATAACCTGGCCATGTCACCTGCCACAAGTTGTGGATTGTCCACTTGCCACGTCACCTGGCCATGTCACCTGCCACAAGTTGTGGATTTCCACTGGCCACGTCACCTGGCCACGTCACCTTCCACAAGTTGTGGATAGATTGCAATGCAAGCAATTACAGTTATTTTATGTTTTTTTTTTATGTTTTTTCATCATTTGCCATCATTTTTGAGATTTGTAATGTAAAAAAATAGGTCACCTTTAAAAACGCCTATAAACGAAATCGCGGCAAAACGCCGGTACCGCGTTTTGCCGCGTTTAGGTGCGTTTTGCGTCTGAAACATGGAAAACTTTTTCGTCTAAACCCATTTTTTTGCTTCTGGAAAAACAAGGTTAAACGCAACTGCCTGAAAACGGCAATAAACGAGACTGTGTGCATGGACACATAGGATAACATTGAATGTGTTCAGGGGCAGTTGAAAAAGCTGTCCAACTGCCCCTGAATGCGCGTTTACCAGCATTTACCAGCATCTCGTGTGCATGGGGCCTTAATTTCACATAATGTTGTGTCTACAGGACAGGAAGTGAACAGAATTATTATTATAATTTTTTTTAAACCAGACAACAATTTTAAATCTTCTAGATAAAACTTTTCTTATTGCTGGAATCATGTTTTAATAATTTGAAAGGTTGTGATTCTTGGTTTAAAAAAATCCGAACATAATATGTTGTCTTCTGGGCTTTCATTAATAAATACTTTGAGTGGGCAAACAAGATATTTTTAAGGATGATAAGTGCCTTTCACAGAGGAAAATGCATCAAAAATGTAACAGTATGTTTTCAACCTAGCTCACTGGAGTCTATATGTTATACATTATTCCCAGGTATATAACATAAAGATTTTACGTATTGTCTTTGTCTAATTTGAGTAATGCACATCAATAATACCACAAAAAGATTTTTGAATAGTTAGTAGTGCTTTGTCTCACTAAAGTTATAGCAAATGGAACATTATGAGTTTACAGTTTATGCCTTAATTGCATCCCTTCTTTATCCTGTAATTAATTAAAAAGCACAGACTAGGTTAAAAACACTGGGCCAGATTCAGGTAGATCCGCGCAATATTTGCGTGGGCAAAGGGCAACGATTTTTGCTCTGCGCCCACGCAAATATTTTGATATGCCCGCGATTCACGGAGCAGTAGCTCCGTAAATTGCGCGGGCGCTATGCTAAATAGCCCGGCGTAAGGGCGCCTAATGTAAATGATCCCGCCGGGGGCGGGAATCATTTAAATTAGGCGCGCTCCCGCGCCGAGCGAACAGCGCATGCTCCGTCGGGAAACTTTCCCGACGTGCATTGCGGCAAATGACGTCGCAAGGACGTCATTTGCTTCTAAGTGAACATGAATGGCGTCCAGCGCCATTCACGAATCACTTACGTAAACGACGTGAAATTTAAATTTCACGAGCGGGAAGGGCGGCTATATTTTAGCATTGGCTGCCCCTGCTATAGCAGGAGCAACCTTGCGCTAAAGTCGCCGTACGGAAACTCCGTACCTTGCGTGCGCAGGGCCCGCGCAACTTTTGTGAATCGGTGGTAGTATGCAATTTGCATACTATACGCCGATCACAATGGCCGCGCCCCCTAGCGGACAACGCAAGAATGCAGCCTGAGATATGAAGGCATAAGGAGGCTTTTGCCTGTCATATCCTAGGCTGCAGTCCGCGTAGCGATGTTCCTGAATCAGGGGCATTCGCTACGCGGGAGCAAAACAGCTATTGCGCCGCGCAACCTATGGTTGCGCGGGCGCAATAGCTTCTTGAATCTGGGCCACTATCAGAAAGACAAGCCTGCAGCCTTCATACTACATCTCTCTCCACTACACAAGAAGGGATATAAAAAATCCTTTAATTATCTATATGTTGAATGCCACCAGGGTCCGCATAGCCCAAAAGTTGAAAAGCACTGACTCTCCCTCTGTTGGTTAATATATCTCAAGAAAATGGCCCCCTGAAATCAAAAAGATTTGGTTTCAAAACACATGGTTCTACTCCTACAATTTCAAGGCAGGAATACCACTCCATAGTATTTTCACACACTCCAAATATCTCCAATAGTTCTGTCATAAGGATCATCTATCAATTATGTTCTAATTAGTTATATCTTTTTTATACACCCTTCCTCTTCTGCATTCCCTCCCCTTTCTTCCTTTCCGCATATTTTCTTCCTCCACCTCCACCGAAGTTGTGAGAGACATGTACATCTCCCACACCCTTAAGCCCTGTACACACATAGAATCTAATCTGATGTATTTTTTCATTGGATATCAGATGAAGCTGACTTTCATCAGTCTTGCATCAGACTAAATTCTGACCGTGCCAAAACACAGTGACTTAAAACACTACAACAAGCCGGAAAAAAATGAAGTTCAATGCTTCTGAGCATGCGTTGACTTGCGTGGATTTTTCTCCGATGGAGTTCCACACAGACGATTGGATTTTTCTATCGTTTTTTTATCCATAGGAAAAATTTAAAACATGTTCTATTTTTTAACACCGATGGAAAAAAGACCGATGGGGCCCACACACGATCGGTTTGTCGGATGAAAACAGTCCATCCGTCTTTAGAGTATTACTTAAACAGAACCCCTCCATCATTTGCCTACCATTTGCATAGTATCCCATTATGAGACTATTCTGCTATATTATAGCCAAAATTATAAAAAAACTTGCACCAGTATGGCTTCTGCCATGAGTCATGGATTTTTTTGCTGCTTATTGAAATAATAGATCTTTGTTATTGGAGAAAAGTCCAGTCACATTACATGTCACAAGTCATGTGATCAGTTTTTTACTTATTTGTTGTAATTGTGCACCTTTGCGCTTTAAAATGTAAAGTTTTTTATTTTGTATTTTTTAATCAGCAGTATGGCCATGGTAAGGATCTCACTGAACAGGTTGAAAGCAATTTGTGGAGTTTAGCCACAAAGTCAGGAAAGGCAAGCCCCAGTATTTAAACAACATATAAAACTAAGTAGAGCAGTTTATAAAATACTCCTTTCTGGTTAACAATGGCTAAAGTGTCTTTTTCTAGGCAGGACTATTATTTAAAAGTTTAAAATCTTCCACATCCTCCATATGTTCTGCTCAACATAAATTAGGCATCTGTTGGATCGATTTTCTGTGTATTATGTAAATGCTGCACTTTGTTAGAGGATTTGCTGTTTTCTGTGTCATGTAATATTACTAAATTGTTAAATAAAGAATTACAAATATATTTACATAGATTCACTTCAAACAACTATTGCTAAACCTATTTATCAGGAAGAAAATAACCTTTTCTGTGTATGTCAGTCTTTTGTTTTGTTTTTTAAGACAAAAACTTCTCATGATTTGTTTCTCTAGAGCAGGGGTGACCAACCAGTAGCCCGGGAGCCACATGTGGCCCACGGTGCCCTCTGATGTGGCCCGCAGCCTCCTGTTCTGGGGGTGTTGGCAAGCCCAGATCACAGGTTGCTGATACACCATTCCAGAGCATCCGTGTTGTTAATAAAGCCAGCGGTAGAGGAAGCAAGCAGTTGTGGGGCAGAGCCACATAAGCCAATGCTTAATGTATACCGCCGCCTCCTGTTACAGGCGGAGTGATATCAAAAGCACACTGCTTGAGACAGCAACAGCTGGGCGATTTCTGAATGGAAGACTGTTGTTAAGAAATATATAAAAATCTCTTATATAGAAATCCTGTATAATAATAATTAAAGGCAAGTTTATTACTAAAATCACAGTGTATATATGGGCATATCTGTTCTGCAGTGGCTGCCAGGCTGCTTTTAAACTGATCCGCAGTAGGGATGAGCTTCGTATTTTTGTTCGACTCGGACATCCTATGTTCGATTGTTCGTCTAAATACGAACAAAACGGATCGTTCACGCCACATTCGAGTTACGTTTCACAGACCATAATTCACTGCGGCATCGCTGGCTGATGATTGGCCAAGCATGCACTATGACCCGCATGCTTGGCCAATCACAGCTTGCAAAAAACGGAGAGCCATAATTGGCCAAAGCCAGGGTGGCTTTGGCCAATTATGGCTCAGAGGGTTTAGTACACGCCCCACACTATAAAAGGCCGCCTGCAGGTCGGCCTTGTGTAGTGTGTTGCGGTGGTTAAGAGAGGACAGAGAGAATGTCATTTTTTGCAGGTAGATAGAGCAGGCAGGCAGGCTAGTCAGTTAATGTTACAGTGTGTAGAGGATATATATACATCCCAGGTGTTGTACATATACTGTATGTATACACTGTATAGTTTAGCTAGATCAGTTCTTCCTAATTTACTGGCAGGCAGATGATTGTGCTAGCTGCAGTATTCTTACGTGGTTTATTGCCTGTGTCCTCTGTAGTTTGCACCTAAAGCTATTTGGTGTGTACTGGCCATGTGCTCTGTAGTTTGCACCTAAAGCTACTTGGTGTGTACTGGCCGTGTGCTCTGTAGTTTGCACCTAAAGATTCAGGAGCAGTGATTTTAATGATGCTTAAAAAAAAAAAAAAAAATCCTTTACATATTGTACGTCCTGGGTGTCTATAGTATGCCTGTGAAAACGTCTTTAAGAACCCGGGTCTTGCCCGAGGGAACATGTATCAATGGAAAAAAGTTTAAAAAACTATAGTTTTTTCAGGAGTTCTGAAAAAAACGACCGTTTTTAAAACTTTTTTTCCATTGATACATGTTCTCCGGGGCAAGACCCGGGTTCTCAAAGACGTTTTCAAAGGCATACTATAGACACCCAGCAGGTACAATATTTAAAGGAATTTTTCATTTTTTTTTTATTCAAGCATCATTAAAATCACTGCTCCTGAAAAAACAACCGTTTTTTAAAACTTTTTTTCCATTGATACATGTTCCCTGTGGCAAGACCCGGGTTCTCAAAGACGTTTTATAACAATAACTTGCATATTAGGCTTTAAAATGAGCACTTTTAAATTCAAACGTTCGAGTCCCATAGATGTCAATGGGGTTCTAAATGTTCGCACGAACGTTCGGTCTGTTCGAAGGTTCTGGTGCGAACCGAACGGGGGGGGGAGTTCGGCTCATCCCTAATCCGCAGGTTGAGCAGGAAGTGACGTTATGCTTTCAGCTCCCTGCGTGCATTCCAAGAGACAGGAAGTGACAGCATACACCGGCGCAGCCTTCTCCTGGACACCGCAGCCCTCAGCACACGGATTACAATCACTCCACGGATGTCCGGCATTACAATGCCTACATGCCAGTTGTTAAACCTTTGTGAGTACATCATGTATAAATGCCATTAAAACCATTTGATCTATTGCACTTAGAGTGGCGCCTTTGTTTTATCTACAGCTTTGCCAGAAAACCCTTTCTTATTCTTCAAAGCAGCCTTCTACAAGCTGCTATCTATAAACTTTAGGGACTTGTTTTAGATCATTGCTTTTATCTTTTTATCATTTCATCATTTTCATTATTTCCCATCATGAGCAATTAGGTTGGTAGCAGACACTAAGTTCGGCACAAGTGCTCGCTCTATTTTTATGTGTACCTCTATGGAGCAACAGATGTAAACAGACATGTGTCCCCCTACCTCCAAACTGATCCACCAAAAAAACAGAAGGGGATCCGTCCACTTCTATCAGGGCAGAGTGGTTTGTGTCCATTCTGAATATGCAGAGTGGACACGGTCCTGACATCTGCCCGCTCCACTCATTGTTGCCCATGACTGGTTACCAAGTCACTTGAGCGGCCCTCGCTCTTCAAAAGGTTGGGCACCCTTGCTCTAGAGTGATAGTGAGGTGCCTGCACAAATTTTATCATGTACATCTTGATTATTCTCCTCTCTCTTTCAGCTATAATTTCTCTTTAAGCAAGCTGTGACAGATGTAATTCAATCATCATCTTTAACCACTTCAGCCCTGGACAATTTGTCAGCCTAAAGACCAGAGGTCTTTTTACAATTTGGCACTGCACTGCTTTAACTGGTAATCACGCGGTCATGCAATGTTGTACCCAAACAAAATTTGCGTCCTTTTTTCGCCACAAATAGAGCTTTTTTTATGGTATTTGACTGCCTGTGCGATTTTTATTTTTTTGCGATATAAACGGAAAAAGACCGAAAATTTAGAAAATGTGTTTATATTTTTTACTTTTTGTTATAAGAAAAATCTAATAAACTCAATTTAAGTCATACATTTACTGTAGGCCAAAATGTATTTAGCCACATGTCTTTTTAAAAAAAAAAAGGTCAATAAGTGTATATTTATTGGTTTTGCGCAAAAGTTTTAGGGCCAGATTCACGTAGAATCTCGGCGGCGTAACGTATCCTAGATACATTACACCGCCGCAATTTTTCATCGCAAGTACCTGATTTACCAAGCACTTGAATTGGAGGGCGTGTGCCATTTAAATTAGGCGCGCTCCCGCGCCGGACCTACCGCGCATGCTCCGTTTCCGAACTCCCGTCGTGCTTTGCGCGAAGTGACGTCATTTTTTTGAACGGCGACGCGCGTAGCGTAATTCCGTATTCCCGGACAGCAATACGACAGCAATACGATTGCTGTGTAAAGTTAAGGCAGCAAAAAAAACGACTAACATTGCGACGGGAAACTAGACTAGCGGCGAAGTAGCGAATGCGAAAAAACCGTTGTGGATCGCCGTAACTCCTAATGTGCATACCCGACGCTGGTTTACGACGCAAACTCCCCCCAGCGGCGGCCGCGGTATTGCATCTTAAGATCCGACAGTGTAAAACAATTACACCTGTCGGATCTTATGGCTATCTATGCGTAACTGATTCTATGAATGAATTGCATAGATAGAACAACAGATCTCCTGATACGCCGTCGTATCTGCTCTGTGAATCTGGCCCTTAGCGTCTACAAACTAGGGTAAATTTTCTGGAATTTACACAGCTTTTAGTTTATAAGGGCCAGATTCACGTAGAGCGGCGCAAATTAAGTTACTCCAAACGTATATCATTTAAGTTGCCGCGCCTTAATTTTGTGACGTAAGTGCCGTATCCACAGCGCATTTGCGCCCAAATTTGCGCCAGCGCGACATAAATACCGAGGTGTAAGGAGGGGTTATTGCAAGTGGGAAGGAAGTGGGCGTGCTCCATTGAAATGAGCCATGACCCCATGCAAATGAAGGGCTGGCCGTACTGCGCATGCGCGCACGAAGCTGCACCTCACTGGGCATGTGCAGAGCTCGGCTCGGCGCAAATAGGTGAGATAGGAAAAAGGCCAAGCATACTTAGTTTGAGAATCGCCCTGTGCTTAAATAGCCCCAGACAAACGCACTTCCCTTGCAAAAGTACATCCCTGTGTTTCCCTTCCTAAACAGGGACGGACTGGCCTACCGGGATAGCGGGAAAATTCCCGGTAGGCCGCTTGCTTTTGTCTGCTGACTGTCTCTGCCTGTCAGTCAAATACAAACAGCGACGGGCCGCTATCACGGCCGCGGCCGCCGCTCTTTTTAATGACGGATGCACTGAGTTCCCTGGGGCTGCTTTAGCATAGCTGAACACTGCGTTTGCCGTAGTAAAAAGCAGCTGTGGGCCGGCGGGTTGCGGCCGCACTGCTCGCCGCCGCACTTCCATTCTTACCTAGCTAATCATGATCAGTGATGCTGCTCACTGATTAGCTAGGTAACCTAGCTAATCAGTGAGCAGCATCACTGATCATGTGTCTAAGGGGAGGAGCCGAGCAGGAGAAACAAACGTCGGGACTAGTTCCATCGTCCCGTGCGGCGCCAGCACCGCCCACAACGTCTGATGTCTTTGCAGGGTCACGACTATGCGGAGAGCCGCAGAGGAGAAGTGAACGGCGTCTCCACCCTGCCTTGGAGCACAAGGTAAAGAAATCGATTTGAATGCAATTTATATAATGAATCTCTCTCTAACCATATCGGCACCCCCCCGCCCCCCCCTCTCAGAGAGGAGGGGGGCGCGGGGGGGGGGGTGCACCGTGCAATGCCTCGTGAGAGAGATTGAGGACACTGGTTCGAATTTAAGGTATTTAGTTCTGGGCATCTTAAAGCTTTTCTCCAATCCCAGGACTGAGTGAGATTTAGTTAATCTGGCTGAAAATACCCTGTGTCTGGCTGCTTGCTTAAGGGATCAGAGCCTGGGATCAAAATAGCCAGACAAAACTGGTCTGTGTGGTGCAACTGGTCTGTGTGGTGCATTATTGGGGGGGGTCAGACATTCTCTATTTTCTAATATTAGAGGGGACAGGATAGGACAATTGCAGTATCGGGGGGGGGGGGGGGGGAATTTGGTGATCGGATGGGGGAGTAATGTTTCTGTATGAAAAGTTCTTCATCCCCTCATCCCAGTGTCCCCCCAGTACTCCCCTCCCTCATCCCAGTGTCCCCCCAGTACTCCCCTCCCTCATCCCAGTGTCCCCCCAGTACTCCCCTCCCTCATCCCAGTGTCCCCCCAGTACTCCCCTCCCTCATCCCAGTGTCCCCCCAGTACTCCCCTCCCTCATCCCAGTGTCCCCCCCATACCCCCCCTCATCCCAGTGACGCCCCTGTGCTCCCATCCCAGTGTCCGTCCCCCCCGTACTACCCTCCCCTATCCCAGTTTCCCCCCTTGTACTCCCCTCCCTCATCCCATTTCCCCCCCCCCCCGTACTCCCCTCCCTCATCCCAGTGTCCCCCCTGTGATCTCCTCCCTCATCCCAGTGTCCCCCCCAGTACTCCCTTCCCTCATCCCAGTGTCCCCCCTGTGCTCCCATCCCAGTGTCCCCCCTGTGCTCCCATCCCAGTGTCCCCCCTGTACTCCCCTATCCCAGTGTCCCCGCCGTACTCCCCCCCCCTCATCCCAGTGTCCCCCCTGTGCTCCCATCCCAGTGTCCCCCCCGTACTACCCTCCCCTATCCCAGTGTCCCCCCTCGTATTCCCCTCCCTCATCCCATTTCCCCCCCCCCCGTACTCCCCTCCCTCATCCCAGTGTCCCCCCTGTGATCTCCTCCCTCATCCCAGTGTCCCCCCCCCAGTACTCCCTTCCCTCATCCCAGTGTCCCCCCTGTACTCCCCTATCCCAGTGTCTCCGCCGTACTCCCCCCCCCCTCATCCCAGTGTCCCCCCTGTGCTCCCATCCCAGTGTCCCCCCTGTACTCCCCTATCCCAGTGTCCCCGCCGTACTCCCCCCCCCCTCATCCCAGTGTCCCCCCTGTGCTCCCATCCCAGTGTCCCCCCCGTACTACCCTCCCCTATCCCAGTGTCCCCCCTCGTATTCCCCTCCCTCATCCCATTTCCCCCCCCCGTACTCCCCTCCCTCATCCCAGTGTCCCCCCTGTGATCTCCTCCCTCATCCCAGTGTCCCCCCCCCCCAGTACTCCCTTCCCTCATCCCAGTGTCCCCCCTGTACTCCCCTATCCCAGTGTCCCCGCCGTACTCCCCCCCCCCTCATCCCAGTGTCCCCCCTGTGCTCCCATCCCAGTGTCCCCCCCGTACTCCCCTCCCCTATCCCAGTGTCCCCCCTGTACTTCCCTCCCCCATCCCAGTGTCCCCCCGTACTCCCCCCCCCCCGCTTTGCTGTCGGTTCAGCGCTTTAGAAGCAGTGTGTACACCGTTCCTACAGGGCCTCAAAGATGCAGCTAGCTGGACTTTTTTGAGCATCCTGCCAGCGCACCGCTCCAGTGTGAAAGCTTTCGCATTGGAGTGAGAAGAGAGGCTCTTTCAGGGCATTTTGCAGGTGCTATTTTGTAGCGCCTGCGAAGTACCTTAGTGTGAAAGTAGTCTAAGACCCCTTTCACACTAAGGCGCTTTGCAGGCGCTATAACGCAAAAAATAGTGTCTGCAGAGCGCCCTGAAAGAGTGGTTCCATTCACTCCAGTGTGAAAGCCCAAATGCTTTCACACTGGAGCGGTGCGCTGGCAGGACATTAACATTTTTCCTGCAAGCAGCATCTTTGAGGCGCAGTAGGAGCGGCTCCTAAAGTGCCCCTGCCCATTGAAATCAAAGCGGCGCTTTGCGGCCATTAAAAGCACCCCGCTAGCGGCTGAATAATGCCGCTAAAAATAGCGGCGCTTTACTGCCAATGCCCCCACCGCCCCAGTGTGATTGTGCGTTTGTGCTAAGCAGACAGGGCCGCTGGTGATCCTACTCCCTCTCTCCCCCTGTACAGTGTCAGAGGCACTGGCGCAGCATTGGCAGAGGACTGTATCCAATACAAGGAAACACCCCCTGCACTGCTGCGTGTCCCTGACCATCACAGTGCCACTGCCAGTGAGTGTGACCTGTATGTGTACCACTGCGTGCAGTCACTGTCTGATGTTCCATTCCACTCTGCCTTTCTGCCCAGTGCTGTGCCCATGATACACCGCACCATTCCTCTGCATTTATGGGTGCTGATATTACCACATTTATGGGTGCTGATATTGCCACATTTATGGGTGCTGATATTGCTGCCTTCAAGGGTGCTGGTAAGGCCATATTTATGGGTGATGATATTACTGCAATCTTGGGTGATGATATTTTGGGTGTTTTTTTTGTTGTTGTTATGGTTATCTGAAAGATGGGTTTCAAATGTTTTGACAGGGGCGCAGTTTCAGTGATTGCCATGGGCGCCATTTTCACTAGAAACGCCTCTGCTCTCGCCGTTGCACCCTCTCTCTCTCTCGCCGTTGCACCCTCTCTCTCTCTCTCTCTCGCCGTTGCACCCTCTCTCTCTCTCGCTGTTGCACCCCCTCTCTCTCGCCGTTGCACCCCCTCTCTCTCCCTCGTTGTTGCACCCCCTCTCTCGCCGTTGCACCCCCTCTCTCTCTCGCCGTTGCACCCCCTCTCTCTCTCTCGTTGTTGCACCCTCTCTCTCGCCGTTGCACCCCCTCTCTCTCTCGCCGTTGCACCCCCTCTCTCTCGCCGTTACACCCCCTCTCTCTCTCTCGCCGTTGCAGCCCGGCCCCTCTCTGGCTCTCTCATGGATTTCTCTCTTTTTTTTTGGGCTGGTATATTAATGCTGTGGGGCTGGTATGAAATTATTTCCAGGGCTGGTTTTCATTCCCAGTCCGGCCCTGTTCCTAAAGCAAGTGTATTTTGCTCTGTTGTCTGTGGCTGTTTGTTGGTGAGTGTAGTGTTATATTAAAGATTTATTGTAGTAGGAGGTTGTAGTAGGTGTGTGTATTTTCGGAGTGTTTTTTGTGTCTGTTTCTTCTGTGTTTTTTGTTTGAATTTGTATTAGCTGTCTGCTTGTGTTTTTGTTTTTTTGCTGTCTGATTTTTGTGTGTGTCTGTTCTGTGTCTTTTTGGCTGTCTGTTCTGTGTCTTTTTGGCTGTCTGTTCTGTGTCTTTTTGTCTGTTTGTTCTGTGTGTTTTTGTGTTTGTTTGTTCTGTTTGAATTTAGTGTCTGTTTGTTGCTGAGTGCTGTGTGGTGAGATGGCACCTAAGAGAAGGAAGTTAAACTTCTCGGTGCGAGAGAAGCACTTGCTGGCCAGGGCGATCACCCAATTTGGGAGATTTTTGCATGGCCCTGACAGCCGGGACGTCCCCCCGGCCAGGAAGAGGGCGATCATACAGCAGATAACTGATCGGATCAATGCGGAGGGGGGGAGACAAGGACCCCCAGTGGGATTAAGAAGAAGATCAATGATCTGAGGAGTTTGGTCCGTGACAAGATGGCCAAGCAATCAGCCCATGCCAGGGGCACTGGAGGAGGCCCACCCTGCACCGTAAGGTGGACTGAGGAGGAACTTGCGGTGGCCCGGTGCTTCCATAGCCAGCAAGTGGTGGGCCTGCCTGGCTTTGAATCTGATGATCCTGTGAGGACAGGTACGTTTTTTTTATTTCCATCTGGTGAGTAGCATGTGTGGGTGGGGGAAGGGAATATGTGCCAAGTGTGTGGATCCTCCAACCTGTGTATGTTTTGTGTCCTCCACAGATGGCCAGGAGGTTGCTGGGCCATCAGGCCAGGCTGCACCACCCCCAGGACAACAGGCTGCTGAGGAGCCCCAAGAAAGGCCGGAGTCCTCAGGGGAGGGGAGTGGCCACAACTCCCCTCATGAGGAGGTGCAGGGGGAGGAGGATGAGGGGGGGAGGTTGAGGATGACCGGATGGAGATTGCCCGAGAAGTGATGTTGTGTTGGGATCAGGATTCCCTTGTGCCTGACAGCAGTCAGGCCACCATCATGGGTAGTCCCTCCCACTCCTCCACCAACAGGCCCCCCCAGGGGGATCCCCTGCTCCCAGGCCACAAGCCTCATCTGGAGGCAGTCAGGCCACCATCAGGGGTAGTCCCTCCCACTCCTCCCCCAACAGGGCTGCCCCCCCAGGGGGCTTTCCTCCTCCCAGGCCACAAGCCTCAACTGCAGGCAGGAAGGCCACCCAGAAGACCAGGGGGTGGCCGAGTTCCTGCCTGCAAATCTGCAGAGGGACCAGGCTCGTCAGATACAACATCTGGGTCAGGTCAGCCGGACTTTGGCCCAGATAGAGGAGAGCCTGGCCTCCATCAATGAGTCAGTCAGTGACGTGGGCACAAATACTGTAGCATTCATCAATTGTTTCAGTGAGCTGCAGGCCGCTACAACAGGCGTGGCCCTTGAGGTGACTGCCCTGACCCAGGCTGTCCAGGACAACACCCAGGCTGTCCAGGCCAATACGGCAGCCCTCACTCTGGGCCTCAACAGGATCGCCGTGGCCTTGGAGGGCAGGCCAGCAGGTGGGCAGTCACCCGGGGAGGCTCCTCCTTCCCCTGCCTCCCCCCATGAGGCTCCTCCTTCCCCTGCCTCCCCCCCATGAGTCTCCCCTGAGGGCCCGTGGCCGGCCCAGGCGTAGCTCATGCCGCCGCCATTGAGATTTTGGGTGTACTTTTTTTTTTTTTTTTTTTGTGATTATGATTTGTTTTATGTGTGTGAATGATGTATGAATGTGGGGGTGGCATTCCTGGTGAAAAAGGGTGTCACCCTCAGTTGTGGTGGATTAGGGATCCCCAGGACCAGGGAGAAGTGATCCCAGGTCCGTGTGAAAGGTGTATGAATGCACAGTGACATAATTGGAGCCGTGGCGTGGCGTTACTGCTCCCTAATACCATGTGGTTTTCTAGGGTCAAATCCAATTAGATGTGCATGTGATGTGTCTGTGATAGGGACCACAGTGGTTGTGCATGCATGCATTCTCATTGTGCCATGATTAATGTGTGTGTTTACTGTGCAAAGATGAATTCTGCAAGGCGTCTCCTGACTGCTGTTCCCTCAGAAGAGGGGGTACCCTCGGTTACTAAAGTCACTAGTATAGTAATGAGCATGAATGCCCCTGGCATGGCGGCATGCAGATTGTAGTCCGGCAAGTGTGTGTGCTCAGCTCTTCCTTAATGGTGTTGCTTTAGCTGACATTTACATGGCTGGAGCAAAGTTAGGGCAGCTTTTATAAAGTGTAACTTTACTCCAGGAAACTAACAGATGCGCACAGGGCGTAGCCTACGCCGCACACACTTAATTTTGTGGATCGCCTTATCTCCCTCATTTGCATCTTTGCCTAGCAAAACAATGGTGTGTCTAGCGTATTTTGCGCTCGAAGAAGCGCCGGTGTAATTTTTTTAGGTAGGACGGAAAAAAATGGTTTTCAGGCGTATTTCGTTTTGAGGATCAGGCGCAAAAATACGCGCGGCGCTTTTTTCAATTACGCCGCGCATCTCTAGATACGTCGGCGTAAGTGCTTTGTGAATCTGGCCCTAACTGATTTCTTGAGGTGCTAAAATTATCCCATTTTAGAAATTAGACGCCCTAGGAAATTTCTGAGAAGCCCATTGCATATAACAAAAAAAATTGTCCCAAGTAATTGAATAATGACAAAAAAAATACAAAAAGTTGTCACTAAATGATATATTGCTCACACATGCCATGGTTATATTTGGAATTGCACCACAAAATAAATGTTGCTGCTTCTTCTGAGTACAGGGATACCACATGTGTGGGACTTTTTCAGAGCCTAGCGTACAGGGCCCCCGAAAACCAAGCACCACCTTCAGGATCTCTAAGGGCGCATATTTTTGATTTCACTCTTCACTACCTATCACAGTTTTGAAGGCCATAAAATGCCAAAATAGCACAAACCCCCCCAATGACCCCATTTTGGAAAGTAGACACCCAAGCTATTTGCTGAGAGGCATATTGAGTCCATTGAATATTTTATATTTTGCCACAAGTTGCGGAAAAATTACAAACTTTTTTTTTTGCACAAAGTTGTCACTAAATGATATGATCACACATGCCATGGGAATATGTGAAATGACACTCCAAAATACATTCTTCTGCTTATCCTGAGTATGGGGATACCACATGTGTGGGACTTTTTGGGAGCCTAGCCACGTATGGGACCCCAAAAACCAAGCATCGCCTTCAAGATTTCTAAGGGCATACATTTTTGATTTCACTCCTCACTACCTATCACTACCTATCACAGTTCTGAAGGCCATAAAATGCCAAGATGGCACAAAACCCCCCAAATGAATCCATTTTGGAAAGTAGACGACCCAAGATATTTTCTGAGAGGCATTTTGAGTCCATGGAATATTTTATATTTTGCCACAAGTTGCGGGAATATAACAAACTTTTTTTTTTTTTGCACAAAGTTGTCACTAAATGATATATTATTGCTCAAACATGCCATGAGCATATGTGGAATTACACCCCAAAATACATGCTGCTGCTTCTCCTGAGTACAAGAATACCACATATGTGGGACTTTTTGGGAGCCTAAGCACGTACAGGGCCCCAAAAACCAAGTACCGCCTTCAGCATTTCTAAGGGCGTACATTTTTGATTTCACTCCTCACTACCTATCACAGTTTTGAAGGCCATAAAATGGCAAGATGGCACAAAACCCCCCCAAATGACCCCATTTGCAAAGTAGACACCCCAAGCTATTTGCTGAGAGGAATGTTGAGTCCATGGAATATTTTTAATTCTGCCACAAGTTGCGGGAAAACCACATTTTTGATTTTTTTCACAAAGTTGTCACTAAATGATATATTGCTCACACGTGCCTTGGGCATATGTGGAATTACACCCCTAAATACATTCTGCTGCTTCTCCTGAGTATGGGAATATCACATGTGTGTGACTTTTTGGGAGCCTAGCTGCATACAGGGCCCCCGAAAACCAAGCACTGCCTTCAGCATTTCTAAGGGCTTACATTTTTTATTTCACTCCTCACTACCCATTAGAGTTTTGAAGGCCTAAAAATGCCAAGATGGCAAAAAAAAATTACCCCATTTTGGAAAGTAGACACCCCAAGCTATTTTCTGAGAGGCGTGTTGAGTCCATGGAATATTTTTAATTTTGTCACAAGTTGCGGGAAAATGACAAACTTTTTTTTTGCACAAAGTTGTCACTAAATGATATATTGCTCAAACATGCCATGGGCATATGTGGAATTACACCCCAAAATACATTCTGCTGCTTCTCCTGAGTATGAGGATACCACACGTGGAACTTTTTGGGAGCCCCAGCTGCGTACGGGGGCCTGAAGACCAAGCACCGTCTTCAGGATTTCTAAGAAAGCTAATTTTTTATTTCACTCCTCACTACCTATCACAGTTTCGAGGGCCATAAAATGCCAAGATAGCGCAACCCCCCCCCCCCCAAATGACCCCATTTTTTGAAAGTAGACACCCCAAGCTGTTTGATTAGAGGCATGGTGAGTATTATAGCTCTCATTTGGGGGGGGGTCTTTGTGCCATCTGAGAATTCCATGGCCTCCGGAACTGTGATAGTGAGGAGTGAAATAAAAAATGTACACCCTTAGAAAGCCTGAAGGCAGTGCTTGGTTTCTGGAGTCCCAAACGCGGCTAAGCTCCCAAAAAGTCTCACACATTTGGTATCCCCATACTCAGGAGAAGTAACAAAATGTATTTTGGGGTGTAATTCCACATATGCCCATGGCATGTTTGAGCAATATATCATTTAGTGACAACTTTGTACAAAAAAAAAAAAAAATTGGGTCAAAATATTAAATATTCCATGGACTCGACATGCCTCTCAGCAAATAGCTTGGGGTGTCTACTTTCCAAAATAGGGTCATTTGGGGGGGGGGGTTTGAACTGTCCTGGCATTTTATGCACAACATTTAGAAGCTTATGTCATACATCACCCACTCTTCTAACCACTTGAAGACAAAGTCCAATCCGACACTTTTTGTTTACATAAAAAAAACATTTTTTTTTGCAAGAAAATTACATTGAACCCCCAAACATTATATATATTTTTTAAAGCAAAGGCCCTACAGATTAAAATGGTGGGTGTTGCATTTTTTTTCCCACACAGTATTTGCGCAGCGATTTTTCAAATGCATTTTTTTGGGAATTTTTTTTATTTTTTTTTATTTCACTAAAACACACTATATTGCAAAAATGTATAATGAAATAAAACAAATTATCTTAGGCCAAGTACATGGATACCAAAACACGACATGCTTTAAAATTGCGCACAAACACGAAGTGACGACAAACTACATACATTTTTAAAAGCCTTTACAGGTTACCTCTTTGCGGTGATACCTCACATGCATGGTGAATTTGCTGTTTACATACAGTATGACGCTTGCATTCGCCTTTGCGCGAGAGCAGGGGGAGGACAGGGGTGCTTTTTTTTTTATGTTTTATTTTATTTTTAAACTGTTCCTTCCATGTTTTTATCATTTTTATTGTTATTGTTGCATAATAGGATACAGTAAAGCAAGAGCAGAACAATAGAGAGAGAATAGTTAGTTGGTTTTATTTTATATTTTTTGTGTTATTTATTTTTTACTTTTTTTAACACCTTTTTTTTGTAAGGCCCCTTTCACACGGGGCGGATCAGTAATGATCCACCCCGTGAACCTCCGCTTGCTCAGCGGGGATCGCTCTGTTGATCTCCGCTGAGCTGGCGGATGACAGGGCGGTCTCCGCACACTGTGCAGGGACCACCCTGTCTTTTCTCCTCTCTCCCCTATAGGGGATCGGATGAACACGGACCGTCTGTGCATGTTCACCCGATCCGATCCGCCAGACGGATGGAAAAGTAGGTTTTTCCTCCGTCACACTTTGGCGGATTGGAGCACGGAGCGCTCGTTCAGGTCCGCCTAAAAAACTGACAGGCGGACCTGAACGGGCGCTCCGTGTGAAAGAGCCCTAACTGTAACTGTTCGGTTCCAGGTTTGGGTCTTTCAAAATGTGATGGCATCTTGGGAGACCCTGTGTAAGTGTGTCCTAGTCTGTGAAATGCTGTACCCTAAGATAAAACCGCACTAGTGTGTGGTAGCGTTCAAAACATTCACCAATTCAAAGATCAGGATTGTCAGGACAGCGCGGACAATAATGTCACGCCTAAATCCGGGCTTTCTACAGACACAACATTTTCTTTGGGGGGCTCGTTGGGTAGGGGCACTAGGGAGGATATATGGAAAATGCCTCTCTTGCAGCCAGCTTACTGCATTTGGTTGAGGATGGTGAGGTGCAGCACTGCATGGATACAGGAAAGCCTGGACAATATCTCCCTGGAATTTATGGAAAAATCCAGTCCATCCTGGATCTTTCCGTAATTTCAATTAGCAAAGCCAATTGAAATAAATATACAGATACTTTTTTGTACCAGCGTCTGGCCTATGGGCAACTAGATACGGCGCCAACAACTGGTCGTTGAGGTCCACCCCTCCCATATATTGGTTATATTTGTGGACACAGAGGGGTTTCTCGACAACACGAGTTGCCATACGAAAATTTGGCAATGATGTCAACCAGGATCCTGCTCAGATAAAGGACCGATATGGATTGTGTGTTTATAAACAGATCAAAGCCAACAGAGAACTGTCCATTGCAACAGAAGTAGCAGCAGGTTGTGTTGGCAGGTCTTTGGGCATCATTCATCTTGATGAATACTGGATCAACACCATTGGGTGACATAACTGACATTGGTTGGACATCTTGGGCCAGTGCTTATTTTTTGTTTAATTAAAATACCTTTTTCTATGGTGTGGGTGTTTTTTTTGCACTATTTACAATTTTTTTTATAAGGGTTTTACCAGTTTCCAACACGTCCCCCTATAAAGGTATAGGTTGTGGGATTGAGGCCTTTGCCCATAACAAAATAGGGCAAGCCCCCCCCCCCCCCAATGTTGAAAGTATGTGGCATGGTTCGGTTTGAACTGAGCAAAGTTTGGTTTGCTGCATGTTCTATGAGCAATCAAGAAAATAGGTGAACCTTTTGGCCACACAGATCACGGTTTTCTCAGGGGAGAGGAGACTGTTTGTGTGTTCATACAATGTATGAACACTGATTTCTTTCTTCCCCTAGTCACTCCTATCCCCCCTACAGTTAGAACACACCTAGGGAACGCAGTTAACTCCTTGATGGCCCCCTAGTGTTAACTCCTTCCCTGTCAGTGACATTTATACAGTAATCAGTCAATGGTCCCAAAAATGTGTCAAAAGTGTCCGATCTGTCTGCCGCAATATTGCAGTCCCAAAAAAAAAATCGCAGATCCCCGCCATTACTAGTAAAAAAAATAATAATAATAAAAATGCCAAAAATATCGATCCCTTATTTTGTAGACGCTATAACTTTTGCGCAAACCAATCAATATACGCTTATTGCAATTGTTTTACCAAAAATATGTAGAATACATATCGCCCTAAACTGAGGGGGAAAAAAATAAGTTTTTTTTTTTTTTAAATGTGGGATATTTATTATAGCAAAAAGTAAGATATTGTGTTTTTCAAAATTGCCGCTATTCTTTTGTTTATGGGTAGCAATTAATGGGTAGCATTAAATGGATAGCATTAGATGGTGTCAGGTCACCCGTGGCCAGGTGACAAGTGCACCCCGTTGGGGTCAGGGATGCACCACAGGGAAGTGAACCCTATAGCCGACTACTGCTAGCAGAGAGGAAGCGTAACCCAAGATCACCCAGGGTGCGGAGTCTAAGACCCAGTTTTGTATTCACCAGAGCCTCTGATGGTGAGAATGGCCCTGGCCGCAACTGGATCCAGGTTGCGACCCCCGAGATTCCCTAGGTCACACTCTGCAGGGAGAGAGGGGAAGCAGCCAGCAGGACAAACAGTGGTGATGGGTAGGCCGAGGTCAGGGCAACAGGCAGACAAGGATAAACGTGGGACAGGCAAATGGTCAGGGGCACAGGCAAACAGCAGAAGTCAGGAACAAGCCAAAACCGGTACACGGAAAGATGATTGTAGCACACTGCAAACAGGAACTTAGCAAACTACACTGTTGAACAGCACTGCAGACCTGTAGAGCAACGGTTAATATAGACTTCCTGGGATGGCCTGGGTGGGGCCATACAGGAAGAGGAAATGATAAAAATGGAACCAGAACAGGGTCAGGCCTCTAATGAGCAGATGGAAACACAGGTAAGCTGCCAGGCTATTGCATATCTATGACAGATGGTGTGGCTGTGGCATGGCACATCAGGTAAAATTGGTGCTCTAGGTATAACTAAATTGTTAAATGGAAGGAACAGTTTAAAGCGGTAAGTTCCATCGGCTTTCTTTACAGGGTTTATAGAGGTGTTGTAGGGTGATATCCAGTATCCCCTCTTCTAGAAATGTATAAACTATAAAAAAAAAATATAATTTTTTTGACTATGCCTCAGAACAGGGTGTTATCAGCATCAGTACAATCGCTCACTAATACACAGATTAGGTTTAATAAGCGTTTAAAGTGTTATGTTCCTTTAAAATGCAATGTTTTTAAAAACTCCGAAATTTTTGGCCAAATGGCAATATTTTGCACAGGGAAACCCTAATATGTGGCTGTTGATGTGAAAAATAAAATTTTTCAAAATAAACTTCCTGTTAAGAAATATACCTATTTGGCATACTGCCAACTATTTTTATTGGACCCCACCCCTGATCCCAGTGTGACTTTATAGGGTGTACATTGGATGAGTCCTACATACAGTCAGCTCATCCTGTCTCTTTGTTTTGTCCCCTATCTCACTTGGGTGTCCTGTTTCTGTCAGGAACGGGGGGGGGGGGGGATTTACTGGGCTGTGGCTTGCACCTGAGGACTAGGGGAAGTTTGGACTTGGTGTCCTTCCTCTCCCATCTGCTCTGACCCTAGTGTGTTCAAGTCAGTGCTCTGCCATTTTCAACCCATCGCTTTCCATAAAATGGAATGCTACATACACATACAATGTTTACCTAGCAAAATAAACAATACAAATAATAAGTGCACAAGTTCCTTTAATATTCCGGCATGCTAAACCAACACAGTCACACATGATATTTTTCTATGTCGATTGTACATACAGTCAATGACTGTGCCCAGCTACCAATGCACTTTTTTTTACCAAAAGCTTGAAATGTGCCATTGAAAATTGACATAATAAATTGTAATATTTAGCATAGACTTGAATATGGCTTGAGCGCTATGCTCAGGTTTTGCTGTTTTTTTACATGTTCTACAAACATTCAGCAATCTAAACTTCTGTCAGGTAAAGTAACCCAGTGCGTATCACAATAAATGGCCTGGTCAGGAATGGGGGAAAACTTCTGGAGGTCAAGTGGTTAATAATTGCATTTTATTACAGTCAGGGCACTGGAGGCATAGCTGTGATGGGGAAATCTATGGCCACAGATCTCCTGTTCTTCCAGTATGTGCAGAGAAGGGCAGGCAGTGGCAAAACGTAAAGCCTATGGTCATAGTCTTCCCACTCTTCCTCAAGTCTTCAGTGCTAAAGCATATGAGATAAGTAGAGATATGAGAGTTTTGTTTATTCAGTGGGTCTGCCTATGCAGAAAATACTCTAGTTGTTGGAAATTGTGCCATTATGAGTCTTTATGATTATCAATTAAAGGGGAGGTTCACCCAAATAACATTTTTCTCAGAACAACTTCTTTAGACTTCTAACATGTACAATCCGCAAAAATGGGGAGTATGGCCTCATGTATAGAATAATGAAATGAATAAAAGTGTACAATCATCCCAATTATAATAGAAAATGGGGGAGAGTGGGGGCGAAGGGCTAGTAGCTGAAGCTAGACCTGGAGCTACCCACTCAATTGGTTTGGGGGGGACTATCACGGTACTGATAAATATGCATAAAACATAATGATATAAAAAAGTTTATTGATTTATTAAAATTGCAAAACAAATAATTGTACAGTTCATTGATTGGTCAACGTCGACTAGTTTCGCGGGGTTTCCGCTTCGTCAGGACAGCCAATCTATAGAGTAATGCAATAAGGATATGTAACAAACATCAGCAATACAGTAATAATTGATAAAAAACATTGATAGTTGCTTACCGAATGAGTCAATTGATAATGCGCGGAACCAGGCGGCTTACGGGGGGTCCCCCCTTGGCGGGCAAGGGGATAGTTGATCGTGAAGGTCTGGGTGTAAATAAGCAATATAAAAATATGTATATATATATAAGGGAATGTTTAACCCCATTTAATCGGTGGGCTGGGCAGGGAAGGGTATAAGGGGGGGGGGGGGAAGGAGGGAAAAAAGAAGAAGAGAGAAAGGAAGAGGGAAAAATGGGAGGCAGGGGGGAGAGGAAGAGGGGAAATTGAGAGGGGGGAGGGGGGAAGGGAGGGTAAAAAGGGGGGAGGCAATCGGAGAAGAAGAGAAAAGAGGGGGGGGGAGAAAGAAAAATAAGGGGGGGAGAGGAAGGAGAATAGAGAGGCATGGGAAGGAGGGTGGAATAGGCGAGGAAAGACAGGGATGGTGGAAAAAAGGGGGGGGAGGGGAGTGGGAAGGAGGGGGGAGGGAAGAGGGGGAGGGAGGAGGAGCACCCACGGATAACTAGTGAGGGAAAGATTTAATGGGGGACTTACCACGATAGGAAAATGTAAGGAATGCAACCAGGCCAGGTGGAATAAAGTGCTGGTGTAATGACACCAGATCTGCCGGACAGAGGACGTGGACAGGGCAGCACAGTGGGGAATTGCCAGGGGCGCATAGGTACACAGGTCCAAGAATACTGGCGAGTCCAGTATTGGGTCATCTAGGAAGGGTATCCATGAGGATGACAGATGCATGGTAATGCACGGACTAGAGGGTAGCGTGAACTGCGCCCAGGGAGAGCCCCAATTTGCAGCCGACCACATCCTGGGCTATCACAGCCGTGCCATCGGACCACCGATGGACCGACCAACGCTGCTTATCCAATGGCCTGTCGGCCATTAAGTAAGCATCCCAACCCGGAGACGCCGTGAGCGCCGCTGGCAGTGGCGGCCCGCCCATAGGGGGCGTCTGGGCGCCGCCCCCCTCCCCCAAGTCAGTAAAAAAAAAAATAATAAAAAAAAAAAAAAAATTTTTATTTAAACATGTCCCTTTAAAAAAAAAAAAAAAATCGAAAAAACGTCCTTATGTGCACTGTGTCCGAGCGCCGGGCGCCGGGCAAGTGCAGATTGAGTAGCGCCACGTCTGTGCAATCACGAGATTGCAGATGTGGCGCTACATTGGCAGAAAAAAAATGCCTTTGTGGCGGAGTGCATCGCGCCACAGCTTCGGGCACGATTGACTTGGACTTGAGGCCGGGCGCGTGCACGGCACCCAGTATATTTCTGTGCCTGTGCCGACGTCAGGAAGTGACGTCGGCACTCTGCAGCCCAGAGGGACGCACCTCCGTGAGCCGGGAATGAAGGTAAGTCTGCAGCATTAAACTTCCCCTCAGCAGCAGAGCAGTTTTCACAGCAAAGCTAGCTGCCTAATGTTCAGTGAAGCTAGCGGCCGGCCTCCCCCTTATTAAACTTCTTAATCTTAATTCTATTTTGGACAAAAATAGCGGTCGGCTCCTGGTCCTGAGAGGAGAGGGACCGAGAGAGCCCGGGGAAGAGGAGGACACTTCCTGGACACTGGCAGGGTAAGTGTTACTGAATGTGATGGTGCGAGGAGGTGAAGGAGAGGGACAGACGAGCAGCTGAGAACCGGAGTGTAACAGTCTGTCTTCTACACAGACAGGGGAGAGATCACTCTGACAGGAGACATGTGGGTTGGAGATGCACTGTACAGTATAATGGTGTGGGACATAGCAGATATACTGATCAACCCACCTTCTCCATCTCCATCTCCCTCCCCCTCTCTCACTTCCTACACCTCCCTCCCCCCTCTCTCATGACCCCCCTTCTTGCTACACCCCTCACCCCCCTCTTTCTACACCCCCACCACCTCTCCCCACTCTCTCACTACCCCATCTTCCTACATCCTCCACCCCCTCTCTCACTACCCCCCCCCACTTTCTACACCCCCTCTCTCACTACCCCCCCACTTTCCACACCCCCCTCTCACTACCCCCCCAATGCCTACACCCCCTCTCTCACTACCCCCCAATGCCTACACCCCCTCTCTCACTACCCCCCCACTTTCTACACCCCCTCTCTCACTACCCCCCACTTTCCACACCCCCCCTCTCACTACCCCCCCAATGCCTACACCCCCTCTCTCACTACCCCACAATGCCTACACCCCTCTCCTTTTCTCTCTCTTCCCCCTCTCTCACTACCCCCTCTTCCTACACCCCCCAACCACCTCTCCCCCTCTCTCACTACCCCCCTATTTCTACACCCCCTCTCTCACTACCCCCAATGCCTACACCCCCTCTCTCCCTCTGTCACTACCCCCTCTTCTTACACCCCTCTCCTCTCTCCCCCCCTCTTCCTACACCCCCCAACCACCTCTCCCCCTCTCTCACTACCCCCCTATTTCTACACCCCCTCTCTCACAACCCCCAATGCCTACACCCCCTCTCTCTCTGTCACTACCCCCTCTTCTTACACCCCTCTCCTCTCTCTCCCCCCTCTCTCACTACCCCCTCTTCCTACACCCCCCAACCACCTCTCCCCCTCTCTCACTACCCCCCTATTTCTACACCCCCTCTCTCACTACCCCCAATGCCTACACCCCCTCTCTCCCTCTGTCACTACCCCCTCTTCTTACACCACTCTCCTTCTCTCTCCCTCTCCCCCCTCTCTATCTACCCCCCACTTCCTACACCCCCTTCTCTCACTACCCCCCAATACCTACACCCCCTCTCTCACTACCCCCCTCATCCCCTCTCCTTCTCTCTCCATCTCTATCTACCCCCAATGCCTACACCCCTCTCTCACTACCCCCCTCTTCTTACACCCCTCTCCTTCTCTCTCTCTCCCTCTTCCCCCTCTCTCACTACCCCCTCTTCCTACACCCCCCAACCACCTCTCCCCCTCTCTCACTACCCCCCTATTTCTACACCCCCTCTCTCACTACCCCCAATGCCTACACCCCCTCTCTCCCTCTGTCACTACCCCCCTCTTCTTACACCCCTCTCCTTCTCTCTCTCCCTCTTCCCCCTCTCTCACTACCCCCTCTTCCTACACCCCCCAACCACCTCTCCCCCTCTCTCACTACCCCCCACTTCCTACACCCTCCTCTCTCACTACCCCCAATGCCTAAACCCCCTCTCTCCCTCTGTCACTACCCCCTCTGCTTACACCCCTCTCCTACTCTCTCCCTCCTCTCTATCTACCCCCACTTCCTACACCCCCCTCTCTCACTACCCCCCAATGCCTACACCCCCTCTCTCACTACCCCCCTCTTCCCCTCTCCTTCTCTCTCCATCTCTATCTACCCCCAATGCCTACACCCCTCTCTCACTACCCCCCTCTTCTTACACCCCTCTCTTCTTACACCCCTCTCCTTCTCTCTCTCCCTCTTCCCCCTCTCTCACTACCCCCCTATTTCTACACCCCCTCTCTCACTACCCCCAATGCCTACACCCCCTCTCTCCCTCTGTCACTACCCCCTCTTCTTACACCCCTCTCCTTCTCTCTCTCCCTCTTCCTACACCCCCCAACCACCTCTCCCCCTCTCTCACTACCCCCCTATTTCTACACCCCCTCTCTCACTACCCCCAATGCCTACACCCCCTCTCTCCCTCTGTCACTACCCCCTCTTCTTACACCCCTCTCCTTCTCTCTCCCTCTCCCCCTCTCTATCTACCCCCCTCTCTCACTACCCCCCTCTTCCTACACCTCTCTCCCCCTCCTCCCCTCCTCTCCCTCCCCCTACCTAAATCCCCTCCTCTCACCCACCCTCTCCTTCTCCATCCCCCCTCTCTCGTTTACCCCCCTCTTTCCCCTCCCTCTCTCCCCTTCCTCCATCTCTCTCCTACTTTCCCATCTCTCTTTCCCTACTAGACATAGACATACGGCGGCAAGGTGGCTTTGCTGCTCCAGATCAGGTAGGGAGTACACACTGCTGGCGACCCGGCTGTACTGTGACTAAACACAGCAGATGTCGATCACCGGGTGCACCCGCCGATCATCTTGAATTTACACAGGACAGAGCCCTGCCTGTGTAAACAAGGTAGAGCTCTGTTCTGTCAGCGGGGAATAAAATTCAGGACTTCCCTTAGTAAAAGCAGCAATCACAGTACACACACACAGGCTAGGCACAAATTTAACCCTTTGATCGCCCCTAGATGTTTAACATCTTCCCAGCCAGTGTCATTAGTACAGTTACAGTGCATATTTTTAGCACTTATCACTGTATTAGTGTCACTGGTTCCCACAAAGTGTCAGCTAGTGTCCAAATGTCTGCCGCAATATCACAGTCGCTGATCACTGTCATTACTAGTAAAAATAAATATATATATTTTTATTTTCAAAATTGTCTGTCTTTGTTTATAGCCCAAAAATAAAAGTGACGCAGAGGTGATCAAATACCTCCAAAAGAAAGCTCTATTTGTGGGAAATAAAGGACATAGATTTTATTTGAGTACAGCGTTGAGTGTGGGTGGGGACACAGGGGTCCTATGATCTTATTGCCCCGGGGCCCCGTGAGTTGTCAGTCCGTGCCTGGTTTGGGCTGCTCAATCTAAAATGCCTGGGCCTATTATTTGTCCCAGTCCATGCCTGATGAGAGATGTCAGTACAGGAACATGAATTTAGTGTATTTTATCAGTATAATGAGAGATGTCAGTAAGGGACATGAATTGCAGTGTATTAGTATGAGAGATGTCAGTACAGGGACATTGCAGTGTATTACATCCATATGTGAGATATCCCTCCCCCCAATGCAGTATGTCCGCAGTCTCTGGTAATTTCGTGCAGTATGTTCGCAGTCTCTGGTAATCTTGTGCAGTATGTCCACAGTCTCTGGTAATCTCATGCAGTATGTCCACAGTCTCTGGTAATCTCATGCAGTATGTCCACAGTCTCTGGTAATCTCATGCAGTATGTCCGCAGTCTATGGTAATCTTGTGCAGTATGTCTGCAGTATCTGGTAATCTCGTGCAGTATGTCCACAGTCTCTGGTAATCTCGTGCAGTATGTCCGCAGTCTCTGGTAATCTCATGCAGTATGTCCGCAGTCTCTGGTAATCTCGTGCAGTATGTCCGCAGTCTCTGGTAATCTCATGCCCATTTAGAGTCCTTCATTACTAACCGTGTCATTTTTTAGTTTGTTTGCGCCGATCTGTAAGGCTGCGCTATATACCATCGACTCAAGTCAAGGGGCGGAAGGCTCCAAGCCGAGAAGGAACAAGAGGGGGTGAGACATAGTTTCACCCCCGCCAGGAGAGACACAAGTCCGCCGTGGGTGGGAGGTGCAGGCAGCCAGGACCGCATCAAGAGACTCAGAGGGTAATGGAAATACAGTACAAGGGAATTGAGAAATAAATAAAAATGATAAAATCGAGGAATTATAATAATAACAGGTGGGGGTGTAAGTCCCACAGTAAGAATGCTAATAGTGGTGGCCTGAGACATTGTTGCCTAGCTGATAGATGAAAGACAGCACAAGGCAGGAGGAGATAGATCACTAAACAAAGCAAAAAAGAAAATACACATATAAGGAAAACCCATACAACGGATGATAAAGGCTAGTGGGTGAGGTGCGGGAAAATGGGGTGTGTGATTATTAAATATAATCTGGGGTGATAGGGCATTAGAGGCCACCAATAAAAAGTGCCACAAAGCCCTAGACCCGAGTGCATGTTGCCGAAAAGATGGTGAAAAAGGTGCTACAAAATTTTGCGGCTAAAAATTAAATAATAAGGAGTGAAAAAGTGATAAATGAAGGGAAAGAAAATAAAGACACAGTAAAGTGCCGTGACAATGGTATAAAGGGAAAATAGGTGTGATAGAAGGTGAATATCGAACCCAAAATTGAGACGGGGGAGTGTGAGTGTAAATTAATAATGCTTGTAGAATAGTAAAGAAAAAAAGAAAAAGTGTACATGTTAGGACGAGTAGCGAAATAGAGGAAATAGTTGTATGGGAAGGATTACCCATACAGGGGTACCCCAGTGAAATTGAAATTCCCAAATCAGTAGGGAATAGAGGAAGAACCTAAGGTTGCTGGAATTAAGAGTGTGAATAACACATAATAAATCCTATACGGTAGGGGGGTAACCCATCCGCAATGGTGCATGGACCTTTGATAGGGGTCAATGATTCTTAGATAATACCACCCTAATGAGAGAATTGCAAGCCATTCAAGGGGTACATACAATTAGTATACTTATATTAAATCAGAAATGGAATAACAAGCATATATTGAATTAATATATTATTTTGGACAGATGACGTCCACTCATACAGTGCCGAGAATGTCTATTAACCAATCAAGCATGCAAACAATGTCAATAATGGGATCACTAAGCAGACTAGGGTATATTGGATGGTATATAAGATAAATAGCAAGTTAGAGGCACTCAGGGGAAAAGAGAAACGGGTGTGTTATCCACCCAATATTATGAACAAAAATGGGGAGTATGGCCTCATGTATAGAATAATGAAATGAATAAAAGTGTACCATCATCCCAATTATAATAGAAAATGGGGGAGAGTGGGGGCGGAGGGCTAGTAGCCATCTTTTCGGCAACATGCACTCGGGTCTAGGGCTTTGTGGCACTTTTTATTGGTGGCCTCTAATGCCCTATCACCCCAGATTATATTTAATAATCACACACCCCATTTTCCCGCACCTCACCCACTAGCCTTTATCATCCCTTGTATGGGTTTTCCTTATATGTGTATTTTCTTTTTTGCTTTGTTTAGTGATCTATCTCCTCCTGCCTTGTGCTGTCTTTCAGCTATCAGCTAGGCAACAATGTCTCAGGCCACCACTATTAGCATTCTTACTGTGGGACTTACACCCCCACCTGTTATTATTATAATTCCTCGATTTTATCATTTTTATTTATTTCTCAATTCCCTTGTACTGTATTTCCATTACCCTCTGAGTCTCTTGATGCAGTCCTGGCTGCCTGCACCTCCCACCCACGGCAGACTTGTGTCTCTCCTGGCGGGGGTGATACTATGTCTCACCCCCTCTTGTTCCTTCTCGGCTAGGAGCCTTCCGCCCCTTGACTTGAGTCGATCGTACACGCATAGTAGCGCTTACTGCGCACTTGCGTCGTACGGGGAGACTGACCCGGTGACGTCATGGCGCGGCCGTCCAGTGACGCTCACGGCGTCTCCGGGATGGGATGCTTACATAATGGCCGACAGGCCATTGGATAAGCAGCGTTGGTCGGTCCATCGGTGGTCCGATGGCACGGCTGTGATAGCCCAGGATGTGGTCGGCTTCAAATTGGGGCTCTCCCTGGGCGCAGTTCACGCTACCCTCTAGTCCGTGCATTACCATGCATCTGTCATCCTCATGGATACCCTTCCTAAATGACCCAATACTGGACTCGCCAGTATTCTTGGACCTGTGTACCTATGCGCCCCTGGCAATTCCCCACTGTGCTGCCCTGTCCACGTCCTCTGTCCGGCAGATCTGGTGTCATTACACCAGCACTTTATTCCACCTGGCCTGGTTGCATTCCTTACATTTTCCTATCGTGGTAAGTCCCCCATTAAATCTTTCCCTCACTAGTTATCCGTGGGTGCTCCTCCTCCCTCCCCCTCTTCCCTCCCCCTCCTTCCCACTCCCCTCCCCCCCCTTTTTTCCACCATCCCTGTCTTTCCTCGCATATTCCACCCTCCTTCCCATGCCTCTCTATTCTCCTTCCTCTCCCCCCCTTATTTTTCTTCCCCCCCCTCTTTTCTCTTCTTCTCCGATTGCCTCCCCCCTTTTTACCCTCCCTTCCCCCCTCCCCCCCTCTCAATTTCCCCTCTTCCTCTCCCCCCTGCCTCCCATTTCTCTCTTCTTCTTTTTTCCCTCCTTCCCCCCCCCCCCCTTATACCCTTCCCTGCCCAGCCCACCGATTCTATGGGGTTAAACATTCCCTTATATATATATATACATATTTTTATATTGCTTATTTACACCCAGACCTTCACGATCAACTATCCCCTTGCCCGCCAAGGGGGGACCCCCCGTAAGCCGCCTGGTTCCGCGCATTATCAATTGACTCATTCGGTAAGCAACTATCAATGTTTTTTATCAATTATTACTGTATTGCTGATGTTTGTTACATATCCTTATTGCATTACTCTATAGATTGGCTGTCCTGACGAAGCGGAAACCCCGCGAAACTAGTCGACGTTGACCAATCAATGAACTGTACAATTATTTGTTTTGCAATTTTAATAAATCAATAAACTTTTTTATATCATTATGTTTTATGCATATTTATCAGTACCGTGATAGTCCCCCCCAAACCAAGTGGGTAGCTCCAGGTCTAGCTTCAGCTACTAGCCCTTCGCCCCCACTCTCCCCCATTTTCATGTACAATCCGCAATTTTTTTTTTTTTTTTACGCTGTACATACCTTATAATCTATCTTTTCATTCCGGCATCTGGGTACTTCTCCCCGTGGGAGTAGGCGTTTCCAAGCTGAGGAGGTATGTCATCTGGGAGGTCGCCCAGATGATTGATGTCTTTTCAGCAAAAGTTCCCCCCGGCGGATAAGGCCCGCCCCCCGTATTGCGTAGGCGCGTCCGAGTCACAGCGTTTCCGAAAGAAGCCGAACATGCAGATCTGTTAAAATAGACTGTTCTGATTTTGGTAGGTATGTACCATATTTATCGGCGTATAACACGCAGAGGCGTATAACACGCACCCTAACTTTAAGAGGGAAGTTTCAGGAAAAAAAACTTTCCACAGCCCCCTGCGTATAACACGCAGGCACAGTTTACCCTCAATTTTTAGGGTAGAAAAGTGAGTGTTATACGCCAATAAATACAGTATTTTTTTTTTCTTTACACATTTTAATATTTAGATTTTTAGGACATATTGAGCTTTCTTTTGATGGTATTCAATCACCACTAGATTTTTTATCTTTTGCAAAACAAATGAAAAAAGACTGAACATTTGAAAAAAAAAAAGTTTTGCTTAGTTTCTATTATAACATATTGACGAAAAGTAATTTTGTTTCTTTACTGATGTGTGCTGATGAGGCTGCACTGATGGGCGCTTATGAGGCAGCAATGATGGGCACTGATAAGCTGCACTGATAATCAGTGTACATATCCCCTGCCGGTTATCGGCTCTCCTTTCCTCAGACAGTGACAGCTCACGAGGAAAGGAATGCTGATAACCGGCGAGTCTGTTAATATGTGATCAGCTGTGACTGGATGCAGCTGATTACATGGTAAAGGGCCACTGTGATTGTCTGTTAATCTGTTATCAACTGTGTCCAAAGGACACAGCGGTCACAGAGCATGCCCAATGCCTTCCCCAGGGGGCACATGGGAGGTGTGTTCTGGGAAGCCATCCACAGACGCCTTCCCATAACAAGAGAGTAGTGCTGTAGCTGTCTTTTGGCTATGGCCAGTACTGAGGTGGTTAAACTATGTATAAATTATATTTAGTTTAGGATTAATAATATAATTTCTGTATTGCAGAAGACAGCGAGCTATATAGTGGAATGAAGTCCCTAAATAATTTCTCTCAATTTAGAAGCAGGCCTAAATGCATTGTTTGAGTGTCCATCTTTGGGACAAATGAGGTTGAATTCTGTGCAAAGTTCTGCACTTGGAGGCTAAAAACATGCATACATCATACATTTTTGGGGTCAATGATCAAGAAGGGTAGGGAGTTCTTTTAGATCAATTTAACAATAGCATGCAAAGCTGCAGTTTCTAAAGCAAGCAAAATGATTTATTGTTCTAAAAGTGGTATAATCTTGCTCCAGTACAAATCATTAGTAAGACTTTGTCTGGAATATTTTTGGGCACCAGTGCATAAAAGACATCTTGGGAAGCATCCAAGAGAGATATTATTGACCTCAGCTATGAGAAAAATTTGCTGCACTGCAGAAAAGTAATGTTGGAGAACATCCAAGAGAGATATGAGGAAAAAATAGCTAAACTGAATGTATTCCCCATTGAGAAGAGATGATTAAGGGGATTTATTTGATCACCTTGTACTGTATACTGTAGACATACAGTATTAATGGTCCATTTGGTAGAGTATTCACTTTAAAGCCACTGCAAAGAACAAAGGGGGGACTCTTTGCATCTGGAGGAAAAGAGGCTTCACGTCCGCATACAGAAAGTATTCTTCACAGTTATGCCGCGTACATACGGTCGTTTTTTGTGATGAAAAAAAACAACATTTTTAAAAACGTCATTTAAAATGACCGTGTGTGGGGAAAACGTTGTTTTATGTCTTCTGAAAAACGAAAAAAAAAATTCAAGCATGCTTTAAATTTTTTATGTCGTTTTTCAAAACGTCGTTTTTTGTGTCATAAAAAATCACCGTGTGTAGCTAAAACAACGTTTAAAACGACGTTTTTAAACCTGCGCATGCTCAGAAGCAAGTTATGACGTGAGCTTGAATGGAACAGAGTGCCGTCGTACGTGCTGAACGTAACCGTGCTTTGCTAGAGCTTTTGGAAAAAACGATGGTGTGTATGCTACGTCGTTTTTTAAAATGAAGTTTGAAAAAGTTTGTTTTTTTTTCATGCTAAAAAATGATGTTTTTTTTTCATCACAAAAAACGACCGTGTGTACGCGGCATTAGGCTGGGTTAACACTGATGTGAATTGGATGTGGTTTTAACAGGAGGCTGTGACCGGCTCTCAATGGAGCTAGTTCACACAGCCCCAGGTGGCTTTGGAGCACACTGGAAAAAGGTCCTGTGCATTTTTGGCTCCATTTTATGTGCGAATTCAGCCAAAAATTCTGACCTGGTTCGCAGCTGAAACCTGATTTGCACTGGACCCCTGCTGTGAACCACGGTCGCAGCTAGTGTGAACCTAGCCTAAGAGTGAAAATTTGGAATAGACTGCCTCAGGGACTGGTTCTAGCCAGATCATTGGATGAATTTCTAAATGCAAAGGATATAGCTAGCTATCAACATTTATATGAAATAACACCAGAGATTGTTCATCCATGGAAAATCCCATTACTGCAGGAAGGAATTGTATCCCCTGTTGGAGCAAAATTGACCATGTGTTATAAGGGATTTTTCTTGCCTTCCCCTGAGAGTAGTTTTTTTTTGTTGTGAGCAGTCTAATTGGAACCAGGGAACGTGTGTCGCATCGGATCACCCCCCGTTGATTGCACTACTTCCATACCTATTGGACGGGTTGTTTTTGGATTGCTTCCGGCCGGAGCTCCAAACTGACATGCCTTTTTAACACTTCTACCATGTAAGTGTGTTTTTGTCTTTTTAAATAAAATTGTATCTATGGTTTTACACTATTGCTCTCCTTTGTGTTTTCCATGGTACTCGGTTACTGAGATTTCCATATATTGGATTGAGACGGGGATTGGCATCAAGCTCGGCCCATCTGTACTTCAATTTCCACAGTGTTAACCTACATGCTTTCTGGGGTCCTCTTTTAATTAAGGGACCGCTGGAAATCTGGTAAGCAGATTCAATACTCTTATGGTGGAGGATCTTTGTCTATCGGATTGTCACTACAAGTTTTTGATCAACATTTGTGGACTTCTCCTTCCCCCCCCCCCTTCTTTTCACTGCACTGGTGATTAGGATCTACGTCGTTTCTCCAAGGACTTTTTTTTTTCTCTGTTTTTATGATTTATTTCATGGACAATCACTTGTGGCATGATTTTTGGGTTCATTTATTTGTTTTATAATTGTTAGCGCATCTTGTTTTTTTCCCATGTTATCACTGTTTAAATATTTACAGTAAGGTGCAGCTTTATTTGTTTACACTTGATCATTATTTTGGAGCATTGATTTGTTCAAATTTTTAGTTTATTAGCGCAGTTGCTCCCACACCTTTTTTCTAACTCTTCAAATGTTTTTGCCCTCTCACTACTTTGTATGAACTCACATCAAAGTTCCAACTCCTCTTAAATGCTTTTTTCTTTATTGAAATCAATATAATAACAGCCCACAAAGAGGGCTTTTCTGACTTTTTTATTGAATCATTTTAATGGCTGAGATACATCTATGTATCATGGCAATGCCTGCATTACATGCATTGACACATTGTGATGCTATTCATTTTGAATTGCACCCCAATGCACTAAGGCAACATACTGTATGTTAATGTACCAGAGTTCGTTGCAGCAAAAATGTTGTGACATTTCTAAAATTTAGGACTATTTTTTCATTGAAAGCCTATTGACTTCAGTGTGCTACTTTAATGCAATGCACATTGACAGGTGACATAACATGCATTAACACACTACAAAAATCTGAATGTGCCCTCAATTGTTGTCAGGTAAGTGTGACTTGATATATGGCATTAAGTGTTCAATACAACATAATGTGATTTACAAATATACAGCTGTGTAAATTGGAATATTTCTAACAATGTTATAAATATGCTAATCCATCTTGTGTAAATTAAACACGATCATATTATATCCCAATATGCTCTGAAAATGAATGATCATACATTGCAATTTTTCAGAAAAAGTAGCATTGTGTGTATTTTTTTAATCCTGTAAAATAGTATTATTAGATTTAATTGACTTAGTGACATCTAATTGAACTAAGAGATTAATGTTAAAAATTCTTGAAATCCTAGTTTCTAATAGAACATTTCTAGTCTAATTACCTTCAGTAATCCTCTCCAAAGACAAGCTCAGTGCATCTAATTATTTTAGATAAATACCAAGAACAAGCAATATAAAGCAGAGACAGACCATTTAGTCAATTAAGAAAATAATGAATCTAAGAAGAATGTATGTAGGAAAGTCTTATATATTAAAATTAAACTCGCAAATGTGGTTACAGAGACACACTTATAAAGCAATAAATGCATAATTAGCCAATCAGTTGCTGTATATTTTTATCATTGAATACACAAGCTATTTTCTGTGTTTATGAAACACATTTGCTTTCAGGATGCATTGGTGTATTCACTAATTTTAATATTGTTTACCAATATCATGATTTCTAAATTTTTTATGGGAACCCCAGATCACAGTAACATTTGTCATATTTATAACAAAGTACAAGTTACACTCTTTGGTTTTATTGTATGTCAAGCTCAGATGAACATTTATTTTGCCATGTTCAACTCACATTGACTGCAAAATAAAGTAACATTTTTGATTTTTATATTCTAATATTTACTGTCTGTACCTGCTGCAGGATTACTTGCTAACTTCAAAGAAACAAAAGAGGACAATGCTTACCATTGCAAATTACAATATTATTTCTTAATGTTTTTTTTTTTTTTTTTTTTTAAATATTTCCAATAAAACATGCAAAGTGTCAAAACAGTATAAAACCTTATTACAATTAAAAATAAAAACAACTTGGGAGTGCGCATGCATGAGAGCTCTGACATGGACGCCTAGCACCGGAGCTCCGCACCGCCTCGGACCAACGGCGCCCACAGCGCCTAGACAAAGCCATCGGGACCTCTAAAATCTGGGCACAGGACCCCCGCAATCACTACCCCACGCCTGTAGATGTCCGAGGCGGGCGCTTGGAGGGACCAAGATGGCCGCCGCAGGCTGGATTAAGACAGGTCTAGTAGGCATGGACACTGCCCTCCTTACTGAAGATCTTTTCTCATTCAATGTTTTTATTGTTGTAGTTTACAGAAATAACAGAAAAAAAAGGGGGAATAGGGGGTTAAACATTAAACCATATTTTAGGACATATGAAATATATGGGTATAACTGAAAGAACAGCCATAATAAACATTGTTAACATTGCAACCTATTTCAAGGTACAAGGTCAAGAAAATCATCCGGTATCCTCAGACACCCCATCTGGGAACAAGTAGTGTCGTGAGGGAAGGATGATTCATTTAACAATCAATTACCGATTAAATATATTATTTTCAAAGATTAAAGTTCGAATAACATCAGTCTGGACATAAGTGAATTAAAAAAAAAAATAATAATAAAAAAAAAAAATATTTGTTTTTTCCTTAAATACATAAATAAATAAATAAAACACAGTATATAGATAATTAAATCATTATCAACAAGTCAGAATTTATGTTTATATATCTAAACTGTCTCAATAGTCAGACCCAAGGATCACTGAGTTTGTAGGTATTTAATCCACGGGGACCATACCTCGTCAAATTTCGCTTGTTTGTCTTTGAGGATGCTGGTCAATTTTTCATTGACCATAATCCATGAAAGTTTACTTTTTAACACTCTAATACTTATTTTTTTTAATTTTTTTATAAACCACGTCAGACTTAACCATAGCAAGGGACTTGCTCATGATTTAATTTAATCAAATATATTGTCTCTACTTCAGTTTCGTATCATTTGTGGTTGTATACTATTTTATGTATTTATATCCCTTCTTTTTCCTTTCCTTCCTTCCCTTTCCTTTCCCTTTCCCCTTTCCCCCCTTACTCTCCCCCCTCCCCAATCCCCTGATGGTTTGTTCTTGCCTTCCTATTCCTCTAATAGTTTCCCCAAATATTTCTCAGATGCCTTAAAGTCTTTCCACTGTCTTAATTTTCTGTTATGTTTGTTAAGTTGGCCCACATCGCAACTGCAAAGGTATTCCATTCTGCTATAGTTTTCAACTCTTTCAAACCATTCTTTTATGTCTGGTTTATTTTAATTTAGTCAATTTTTTGGTATTAGCCCTTTTGCGGCATTTATTAATGGTGGGATTAATGTTTTCCTGTATCTTATATTTGAATCTTTGGGTTCATGAAACACACAGGCTTGTATGCTGTTAACTATCTTTTCTCCAGTAATTACTTCCACCAATTCCCAGATTTCCTGCCAATATTCCTTTATCTTTGGACAATCCCACCATATATGTGTAGTTGTTCCAATTTGTCCACATTCTCTCCAACACAGTAGGGATTTATCTTTATTAAATGTATTGATCATTTCGGGTGTCCTATGCCATCTTGAGATACATTTACAGTTCATTTCAATTGTGTTCATGTCAGTTGCGGTGTCATGTACGGATTCTATTATTCTTTCAACTTGTTGGTCTTCAAATTTCTTGCTTATTTCTGTTTCCCATTTTGCTATAAAGTAAGGTTTTCCTTGTAGCTCTGATTTTGTCAGGATTTGATATACTCTTGATATCACGTGCTTTACTGGGGTTTGCATGAAAAACAGGTTTTCTAGTGGAGTTAATTTCTTTTCGTCTCTTAATGGTGTGGGTATTGAATTTATCAGATGTTTTAGTTGTAGATATTCCCAATAGTTGATATCCCATCTGTTTTTCTCTTTTATCTCCAAAAGTGTTTTTATCTTGCCCTGTTCTGTAATGTCCTTTATTTGTGCAGCCCCCATTTTATTTCCCAGCTCTGTCTCTTTCCCCGGTATAAAAAAAATTGTTTCGGTGAGTGATATTAAAGGTGAATTGTAAATCCATTTATTCTGTTTGTGTATCAAATCCCAAACTTTAAAAACATTCTTAGTTAGTCCGTGGGTGTCTACATCCAACACTCTACTTTTGTGGTATCCATACATTTTTGTGAAGTGCTGTTTTACTTATGATATTTTCCATTCAAATCCATTTTTTTTCATCTCTTTGTGCTTGTTTCCCCCCCCCATTCTACCATTCGTGCGATGATCGTGGCCTTATAATATCTCTTAATATCCGGTGCTGCTAATCCTCCGTGTTTTTTTTTCTCTTGTTAATGTTCCAAAATTGACTCTTGGTTTTTTGTTTCCCCGTATATATTTTATCAACTTTGTTTTGATAGTTTTGAAGAAACTCTGAGGGATAACTATGGGTAACATCTGGAATTTATATGTTATTTTTGGGAGGGTGATCATCTTAAAAGCGTTTATCCTTCCCAGCCATGAAAGGGCTCTTGTTGTGTTCTTTTTTAAGTCTGTTTTTATCTTGTTTAACAAAGGGATAAAATTGGCTAGATACAGACCATCTACTGTAGATGTCAACTTAACCCCCAAATAAGTTAACTCTCCTCTCACCCAAGTTTTCTCCACTCCTATATTTAGAATTTCTGTTTTTATGGGATTTATTTTAAAATTCGAAAGTTCTCCATACTTTTTTATTTCTTTGGCTATGTTCGGCAGGGTCTCACTTGGGTTAGTTATGTACATTAAAATATCATCGGCATATGTCACTATCTTATGTTCTTCTTCGCCTATTCTCGCCCCCTTTATTTTAGGATTATTTCGGAGAGTTGCCAAAAAAGGTTCCAGCGTTAATATATATAGAAGTGGCGAGAGTGGGCACCCTTGTCTGGTCCCATTATACATTTCAAAGGGAGATGACAATTTACCATTAACCTTGACCATTGCCGTTGGTCTACTATACAGGTTTTGTATATAGTGTCTAATTTTAGGTCCCATCCCCAGATGTTGGAGCGTTTCCATCATAAATCCCCAGTCTACCCTGTCGAATGCTTTCTCGGCATCTCTTGACAGGAGTAGAACTGGGGAATTTTACGCTTTTGTTTTCCTGCAATAGTAATATAGTTTTTAAACTATTATCTCTGACTTCTCTTCCGGGTATAAACCCAGTCTGGGTCTACCCAATCGGGCATTAGGTCCTTTAATCGGGTGGCTAGAATTTTTGCATATAATTTTGTGTAAGTATTTAGTAATGCAATGTAACTAGAACATAATGTTTTATCTTTCCCAGGTTTTGGTATTATAGTGATGTAGGCCAGTAAAGATTCATGTCGCATTTCCTCTTCTTCTCCTATTTGGTTAAAGTAATCACATGGTTTCGGAATCAGTTGGTTCTGAATTTTTTTATAATATTTGATGGTAAACCCATCTGGTCCGGGGCTTTTCCCAGTGGGTGTTTCTTTTAATGCTCTTATAATTTCTTCCTGTGAGATCCTTGCTTCCAGGGCTGTCAAACGTTCTTCTTGTATTTTTGGCAGTTTCGCATTCTTTAAATATTCTTGTATTTTTTCTTTCAGCTTCTCTTTCTCCTTATGTATATCTTCCTTTCTGATTGCGCATAATGTACTATAGCAGGTTTGAAATGCTGTTGCAATATCAGCTGTTTTATTCACCATTTCACATCTTCCGTTCTTTATCTTCTCAATATAATTTAGTGATTTATTGCGTTTTAGCATTTTTGCAAGGTATTTTCCAGGCTTGTTTCCTCCTTTGCATCTATCCTTTCTGATTCTATTGAACTCCCTTCTTGTTTCCTGTTCCATTAGATCTTTCAATGATTCAGCGGACCAGTTTCAGCGGACATGTTCGGTCGTGTGTACGGGGCCTTGTTGTTTCCATTACTACCTCCAATGCGCTATGTTCAATCAGTATGTAGTCCAATCTGGAGTATAGTTGAATGGTATGTGAAGTCTTTTATACTTGGATGTTGAATCCTCCAGATGTCTACTAATTGATGTTTGAATAATTTTCTTTTTACTCTTCTTAATACTTTTTTTTCTTTATCTAGAGCTCCAGAAGTAGAGTCTAATTTGCTGTCCATAGTAAAATTTAAATCTCCAGCCAGTATTAAGTAGCCTTTTTTAAATTCACCTAATTCATTTAAGATCTTTAGCAAATATTTTTTAGGATGCTTATTAGGACAGTATACATTTGCCAAGGTGTACTCTATACCAGATATAGTTCCTCTCAGGAACAGAAATCTGCCATCAGGATCGACATTCCTGTCTTCTATCTTGAAGCCAACGTTCTTACCAAAGCCGATTGCGACCCCTTTTGCCCTTTTTGTGGGTGAATCTCTGTAATACCATATAGGGATCTTCTTGGAATATAATTTGATATTGCCCTCTAATGTCAGATGGGTTTCTTGTAAGAATATTATTTCAGCGCCCTTTCTTTCTAATTCCTGCAACACCATATGTTGTTTCTGTGGAGAGTTTAACCCTCTAACATTGTATGTTATAAATTTTATTGAATCCATTTTTCTTTTTTCTTTTCATATTTTCGTCCCTTCTTCATTTGTACAGGGATGAAGAGACCCCAGGCCCCGTTTTGCACTGGGGGCCTCTCCCGCCCCATAGCTCCAGAGACAGCAGATCGACCGAAGAGTTCTCTGTTTTTCTTCTCTTTTGAACAAACCATTTTTCTTCTTCCCCTATATGCCCCCCCTAACCTCCCCCCTCCCCCTCCCCCTTGCATTCTTCAGATGGTCTAGACACATGGTCTCTCGGCAGGTTCCTGTGACCTTTCCTGGCCTACCTGCTGATTGCGCCAAGGTGGCGTACTGTCTGGCGCTCATGCCTACCTCCTTTGGGTGTAAGGAGATGGCTCAGGAGCTCCCCGAAATTCCAGGTCTTCACCCCCTCCCGCACGTTACTATTCTATTCTCCCTACCTCATGCCCCCGCTGTTCCTCTAAAAAAAAAGTCTCTCCCCCCATTATGTCTTCCTCCTCAAGACCAAGTGCCATGATTCCTCGTCCTGCGTTTCCTCTTCTCGTCTCGTGTTGCTTTCCCTTAAAGCCTCAGGCACTGGAATTTCCAATTTTTCACAAAATTCCTGTACTTCTTCTTCAAACCTGAGTTTTACTGTATATCTGTTTTTTTTTTACCAATCAAACACGCAGAGAACCCCCAGTTATATTGGATCTCATGTTCTTGTAAGGTTTTCAGCAAAGGTTTTAGCCTCCACCTTCTTCTTAAAGCGGAGTTCCAACCACAATTAGCATTTTTTAAATGTATGTCCTTTCATCCTGCGTTTTTATAATATAAATCTGGTCACTTAATATTTTACAATCCGCCACCGATCCACATAGATATTCAAAAAAGATTTATAAAGTTTATAAAACTATATCTACAGCGTTGTCATTTTGCTTATGGGCAATGTGAAGCCTACAGGCACTTACTTCCTGGAAGTCTTGGATGGGGAGTGATAATTGGACAGCACACTGCATCCTGGGAAATGATGACACACATTTCCCAGGAGCATTAGAGGGAGATGATGTCAGAATCCTAGGTGGATTTAAAGCCAGATTTTGTGGGACCGCATAGCAACAGGCATTTCCAGATGAGTAAAAAACAAATTTCTTTTTTTTTTCTTTTTTAGTCGTATGCTAGAGTTTAAAGCAAAATTGTTTTTTTTGATGGAACCTCCTCTTTAAAGTGTCTTGTGATAAATCCGGGAAGATTTGTAATGGTTTTTCTTCATACTTTAGTGGGGGCTTCCCCTTCATATTTCTCCATATTTGATTTTTTTCCTCTAGTTTCTCAAACCTTACTATTATGTCCGGTGGACTTTCTATGGGGATTCCCATAGGTCTCCTTATTCTAAAGACTTCTTCAATCTTTACGCTATTAGTTTCTTGGCTTCCCAGTAGTGGATTAAATATTTTTCCCATAATTTCTTTTAAATCTTCTTTCTGGGGGTTTTCAGGGAGCCCTCTTATTCTCAAGTTCTTCCTCTTGTTCTTATTTTCTTGTTCTTCCATCTTATAGGCTTGTTCCCGCTGTTCTAATCTTAAAGGGGGGGTTCACCCTAAAAACAATTTTCTAACATTACATCCAGCTCACTCTCTACATTGACAGTATGCCGTTAGTTAGTTTTTTTTGCTGTACATACCTCGTACAGCTATTTTCTTCCCCCGGCTTCCGGGTAGGGCCTCCCGCGGGAGTGGGCGTTCCTATCCAGCAGGTGATTGACGTGATGACAAAAAAGACCTCCCCCTACTGTCAACTCTTTTATTTTTCGTATAGCTCCCAGACAGGGCTTATCCATAGTCCTTCTTCAACGAAACTTCAGGAGGCGTTCAAACACTATTCTCTCCCTCATGTGAAAATGTGGTATGTGTTTTTCTTAACAGGTAAAGACGGTAATGGAGGACACGGTCAATATAACAAAACATTATCATAACCAATATAAACAGAAACAAAATTGCTATACCTGAGCACAAATGTGTTGTCACCCAAAATACTGTCCCCAGGTATGGTTCCAAATACACCCCCCTTGTCACCTAATATCATGTATAAGGCCATATTGTGAAGTGGCCTCTAGGTGTTCAGTTAAACCTTGGAATGCATCCCTATTTACAGTTAACAAACCTCTGTTGACCATAGCAAACATAATTTATCCAATCTACATTCCCATTACTAAGTTAAATTTCATAAAAGCATCAGTTTCACCTAATTACTATATTCTCCTTCATAAGCATTTTAATTTTGCAGAAGAACATTAATTTTATATTGGGCTCTGTCCTAAATATTTTATTTCCTAAAGAAACTTATTCATATTGAATTACACTAGTTTTCAGAACTGATCATACAGTATGAATACTCTTGTCGCATGACTGTTTAAACAAACGAATATACAGGAAGTTTCACTGCTCCCTTACATGGATCCAGGTATAAAGGCACAGTATCCCTTCCCACAATACATCTGTCAATCTGAAGCCTGGAAAGTGACATTTTGATTCATCACTGTGGCTCTATCATACTGCATCATCTGTTCATATTGTTTCTATAATTTCACTATTTTAACCAACCTTTTCTTTAGCTATGCAGATTAACACCATATTTTAGTAAAATACCAGAGAGAGAGAGAGAGAGAGAAATAGAGAAAGAAAGAAAAAAGAAAGAGAGAAATAAAGAAAGAAAGAAAGAAAGAAAGAAAGAAAGAAAGAAAGAAAGAAAGAAAGAAAGAAAGAAAGAAAGAAAGAAAGAAAGAGAGAGAAGGAAAGAGAGAGAGAGGAAATGAAAGAGAGAGAGAGAGAAAGAAAGAAAGAAAGAAAGAAAGAAAGAAAGAAAGAAAGAAAGAAAGAAAGAAAGAAAGAAAGAAAGAAAGAAAGAAAGAAAGAAAGAAAGAAAGAAAGAAATAGAGAGAAATAGCTCCAAATGATTGTGTACCAATCACCTCTTACTAAAGAAAGATGTTACCCTATAATAAACCTTTATAGTCCATAACATAAACCCAGATGTTTTTGCCTTTAAACATCTCAATGGACTTTTAGTCATTTAAACTCATCACTAGAAAATGTTTTCACTTGAAAGTCACATGTTGGTTTCTGGTTGCTGCAAACACACAGAAGGGTAATATATCACAAAGTGTCAGGCTGTGTAACCTGATCTCTGTCTCTGCTAGAGGAAAGAAAACATCTCTTTAACAATCTCTTAAGAGAAAACATCTGTCCCCCCCCCCCCTTTGCCCAGATTGTACAAGACATCTATACGATACACCATGTACCATTCAGTCGAATTGTACCGTTTTTCTCATTTTTAACCAAAAAAAAAAATTAAACATATTTGGTTTGTACAATCTGCCAAAAAAACATGTACATTACAGTATAATCTGACATTTCTTGACTACAGCAGCGACAAAAGATTGTTTAAAGGACAAACTCGTGAAATTCACAGACTAGCTCCAGCCTAATGAACTGTGAAGTGGCCATTTTCACGAGAACCTCCTTCAACCAATCCAATATTTCTAGCCTGTCAGAAACATCACATTATAAAAACTTTTAACACTTGTTTGTTTTTATTTTATTTTTACAATTTTTATAATAATTTTTAGATTGAACATAACTTTCATATTTTTCCTGGGGAACCTTAAGCAATTTAGAAGAATCTACTACCCTAATTTACCAACCAAACCCAAATTTAGAATCTGTTGTAAACATTGCTCAATCCTCAACTTATTATTAATTCATACAACCAGATCTGTAGGATTTCCTGTTAAATACTAAATACCATGTTGTTTACCCTTATCTAAATTTTATACAATTCTTCACACAATCTCAATAAATAATTTTCTCTTAAACCTTTGTTCTGATCCCATGTTTATGCTTTGACATATCATAATACATTTTCAGTTGTTGAGGATAACATATTCATAAACATTTACAGGCAGTATTAAACTTAATTTTCTCATTAAAGAACTTCTTTACACTCTGACATTAATTAACTAATTACCCTATGTAATATATCACAGTGATTATGGGACTCAAACCCTGTAGTTACTTTAAACTTATCCAGGACCCCCCTTTGGGATCTATATATATCAAAACCCATATCAACCATATCCCAACCCACAAATCCCAGTGATCACAATCACATGTATTTGAAAAAATATATATAGTTTCATTCAGATGTGGGTGGCACAGTCCATCATATCTCATCTCCAGAGAATGTTTTTGAAGGAACCTCTTAATCATCACCCAGGGGATATCGGTAATTATCGGTACCTACATCAGAAATGCGAGAAAAACTCGTACACGGATATTAGTTAACTATTTTCCAACAGCGGTCACATAATTTCTGAAAGTATCAGACTGTAATTGCAACTGTCATAGCTTATAACAACCTAATCTAGAGACTGTCTCAAGCAGGATTTCAAAAGGGGATAATAAATGCCCTTTGGGGATACCGTATACTATGCCTGAGGGTGGTATGGCATGGCATGTGGAATAAACCGTTTAAATGTGATATGTAAAACGTTCTAATGTGATACCCATAATCCCCTCATATTTCTTTTGTGACTGTGAACGCAAGGACTGTAGCAATGAACGCAAGGACTGTAGCAATGAACGCAAGGATTTACTCACTCTCTACCACCTCAGCTACCCCATGAAGCCATCAACGTACAAGGTGAATCAAGGCATTGGGGTCGGGGCATCCAGGGCAGCAAATGAGCAGATTCTACCTCCAGGTAGGTGGCATGTTAAGACAAACTAAGGAGAGAAGAAGGGCCGGTGGGCCGGTGGGCCGCAGAGCACAGAATCCAGTATGGGCAGTGGGCAGCGGGCAGGAGAGGAAACCATCTGCGTTCACAGTGCAATACTGAGCACATGGGGTAGAGGCAGGACGGGGCAAGTTGGAGCAAGGCCTCCAGCAGAGAACAGCATTCGGGCGGGGCCCATGTCTCCACCAGCCGGGGCATCGTGGGCAGAACATGCGGAAAATGAAGGGACAATATTCATAGTAACATGCCATGGGTACTACATTACAACAGCTAAACTGGCAAAAAGCCCTCTATGTATCAAGTCATGAATCATACCACACCGTCAGGGTGGTGTAAGCAGGGAACCCAGTGAGACAGGTCCCCACAGAACAAACAATCTACCCGATAAAAGGATAAAAAACAGAAAGGGCTGGTCACCATGTAACCGCTGAATTAAGCCCAGCGGAAGCATCGTGAGTTACTACAATCCCATCCTATTCATTAACATAACCAGACGTTTATGACATGAGAAAGTTAAGACTCAACATTACATTAATCTAACAAAGAAACAGTTGTAATATCCCAATTCAACTTTTTTTTAAAAACCTGTCTCCTAGTTTTTTTTTCTTGGGGGGGGGGTGAAAGAGGGGGGCTGTTTGCAAGGGGGAGGACTTCTGGGGGAGGTCCTCCAACTTACAACTGCAAGCGTGGCAGAGCCCAGGGCGGTCAGGGTGTGGGGGTCCGGACCTCCCACATTCCCCTCATGCCCAGTTCATGCCACCATTATAGGGAGGGGGCAGGATTTCATCTTTGTGATCAGGAAGTCAGCTTAGGACTATTAAAAAAAATAAGCCCCAATTTACACATAGATTCGGATATACAAATAGCCTAGGCTGTCCCAAAACCTCAAATTACTGTGAATCAAAAAAATACATCAGCATCTGAGATCATAAACAGCCAAACATTTTATAAACAGCCAAACCATGACAGATATACACACATATATCTATATATCCATATAATGAAGGAAGCCATGGGTATCTCAACAGAAGAAATAATCTCCCTGTGTTCCTTCCAGACTGGCAGCAAGGAGAGGGGGGGAGGGAGAGATAGATCCTGTCCAGCAGAGAAAGAGTTAAGCGAAGGGGGGAAGAGGGGGGGTTACGTGAGCTGTCCTATGTTGAAAAACCTTTGCACTATGTGTAATTACTAGGGGTTTTTTTTCTTTTTTTTTATCTTCAACACCAAAGAGTCAGCAAAGTCACAGGCAAGGAGACAGAAGGAGGAGGGGGAGGGAGGATGAGAAAGAAAGTAGAAAGAGTTAGGGGGGGGGGAAACGTGAAGGGGGGAACCCGCACACAGACAGCTTTCGGACTGCTTGAATAAACCCATACTAAAAATGCATGGAAAGACGCATGGCACACGAACAAACAATAAAACAATACACAAAACACACAAAATACACAGAATACAACTCTTTCAGCCCCTCTGTCTGCAGGGCGCTAATTCTTAACCCCTAACCCCAAAAATATATATATATAAAAAAATATACATAAATGTATTTTGTCTCTATACACATATGTATAACGTAATCTGTTGAGGACTTACCGTGCTACATCATTACCAAACACCTCTCCTTACAACAGAGACTATTTTGACACTGCGCTTAATTTGAGTCTTTACTAAAAGAAACAGACTATCGCAATTCTGTGTCTATACCCATAACCGTATTTCCCGAGACCTCCCTTCAGACCAGACATATCTACATGTGCATATTGCCAACCTCACTTAACCCAACACCAGTATATCACGGATGTTTTTTTTAGGAAGGAATCCAGTGGCACCATGCGCATATATACTTATCCACCGGCTCAGGACCCCTGAAGAGAAGATACTGTCCACCCGCCACCTACAGACATAGACCCCTGAAACAGCCACATTCAAAATAACATAACACTTCAAACAGAAAACACAGATATCAACCCGGCAGAAGGGACGATGGGTTAAAAACTTTGCTCAAGAACTTTCCTATCTTTAGACTGGCCAGGAGCAACAAAAAGCGAATGAAGGGAGAGAGCCTGCTATACTGCAGATTCGAACAGGGTCTCTCCATTAAAGCTTCCGTTGGGACTGGTCAGATAAAAAAAGCAAAGCCACGTTGGTTGCGCCAAAATGATGTGGATAAGGCCCTAATACAACCTCAGGGCTAACCCATTCTGCCGTTTGATTCAAATTAATAAGGTGAGATATGTAGATCTGACAAAGAATCTGCATCTTGCTCACCTTTCAGCTCGGCTCAACAGGAACTGACTGGAGCCTGCTGGCTCTTTTATTAAAACCACAGAATCACAAATACATGCATTTGATTGGTTAGCTTACACATTTTACTCCCACTCACCCATTCTACCCTCCCCCTCCCTGTGACGTCTGTTGCACAGGGAGGGGGAAATTCCTAAGGTCCAGGAGCCGTCTAGATTTCAGACAATGGTAGGGACTGTCTAGGGGCAAGGAGATGGAATTCCATGTTTGGGCATGCTGCCCACATCATCCAGTGTAAAAAAGTTCATTCAGCTCTGCAAGTTTTCTTTCAAAGAGGTCCGAGTGAGAAGGAGGGGAGGCTTACCTGTTACAACTGAGGAATCTAGGAGGGAGGGGTGGTTTGGGATTGAGAGCGAAGAGTGGGGGGGATGACATCTGCTCTTAATAATAGTCCTTTGTATCTCCATTTCAAATGGTAACTTTTTACAATGTAATATATGTTTCTTCATATTTTCAATGCTGGGTTCATAACTTTAAAACAATATCTGATATAAAATCCTCAAGGAAAATAAGCAGTATTGTGACATACCCATACATACATATGCATAATGCATATTATAAGAAAAAAGGGGGGGACCACCCGAAGGTGTTTGGGACTTTAAATGAAAATACCTCTGTGATGTATCTCCATCCTTGTGTCTGGACTTTATATGAGATTACATCCATACTATATCTCCATCCCATATGCGGAAAATTGCAACAAAGGGAATTTGGGACTTTAAATGAAACAGTGGGCTAAATGGGGACAAAGTAATGAAACAAACCATAGATGAAATGTTCATGTATCGTGAAAATAGAATATTTGGTAGGAACAAATAGCTTGTACAAAAGTACAGAACATACATTTCATACATAATACAATAGTTGATATAAAAATACATTGAATAAATAACAGTTGATGACAACATATATAGCCACATAGAGGTTGGGCATAACCACGCAATAGGTGAAGTATAAAATGTAAATAGATCATAGAAGTACTGGTTGATCAGAATGGGTCCCATAAACGCGTATAGCTACATCTTTATAAGCCCGACGCGGCGTTTCGTGTATATGAAAAACACTCATCAGGGGCGGATGTAGTGGGATATCTGGAATACAGATTTGATTAGTGATCAAGGTATTAAAATTGAATCCACCAAAAAAGAGGTCGTAAGTCATTTCTGGTTACTTACATAGTATGTCAAAGTGGTAATGTAAATACAGTTATGACCAAACATATGCCCGTCCCGGGACAGAGGTGGCAGACCAGCAGGCAAACAGCAGAGCGCATAAAGCATCCTTCCCAGACAGCACAGCGACCATGGGTAAAATAAAATAAAATTATAGTGTATCCTCATAGTACAGGTAGGTATCTGTAATGAATGAATGAATAAGTCCATCAAACAGTGACCCACATGGTAAGGGGATAAGGGCATAACAAATACATAGAAATTAACAAAGGATACCTGGAATGCGAGTAGGATGGCCACAGCTAGTGACGGCTGTAAGGCCTGCATAGAAAATGGCCACTGGCTGAATAGCTGGGAAGGTACTTAAATACGTCCAGCAAATGCACCAGACTGCCCCCAACGTCACATCAGCTGGACAGTGTGGGGGCGGGGCCCTCAATCAGACAGCACAATTGCCTGTACTGAAGAGATGCTACACACACCCACTTGATCAGCTGTGAGCCCACTGTTTCATTTAAAGTCCCAAATTCCCTTCGTTGCATAATGCGTATTAAAACAAATAAACAGTATAAGGAATATAGGAAAGAGAAACATTTCAGTGATTCTAATAATAAAAAGAATTAGCCTAATTTGAAAATAGGAATTTTAGAATCATCCACCACATTCTCTTATCCAGTGGGGGGTGAGGGCTATTATAGCGATAGTTTTCCCAGGTGGACTCCTTGGTCTTTCCCCTTATTCACCTCTCTCTGACTCCTCTCACCCCCTTTGGGATACAGCTCCTCTCCTACCTGTATGGCTCCCTTCAAACTCTGTTCTGGCCGTTTTCGGCTTTTTCCGGCTGCTGTCGGCGGGTTGCCGCTGTCCTCGGCCAGATCAGTTATCCCCTCCTACCTGCTCCGGGTGCTTGCTTCAAACTTCGGCCATCTTCGGCTGCAGTCACTGCTCTCGCTCACGGATCCACAACTTCCCAGTCTCCGCACAACACGCCGCACACGAGCGTCCATTCCTACCGAAGCCGCCGGTACCTCCGAATCCTCCTCCACCACAAACCGTTCCAGGTACGGGGAGTTTTAAAAAGAGAAGCTCACCACGAGCAGGCAGGCAGACAGGGGGGCATGGGTTCACAGGGACGGAGTTTCAGCTTTCATGCTTGAGGGGGCTGGAGACTCAGAGCTCACGGCGTGCTCTTGGCTGGCGCCATTACCAGACTCCTCCCTCACCCACTCTAATACTTATAATTGAAGTTTTCCATGCACGTGCTATCGCAATCTTAGCTGCAGAGAAAATAAAAAAAATATGAATCTGAAGATGTCTAGGGATCTTTTATGAAAAAATATCAGATTTACTGGAAAGGGGCTTATACAATACAGCTGCAAAAAATATTAAAGACATTAAAACATTAAGAGATTCTTTCCCTAGGGAAATAGTCAAGTCCCACTGTTATGCCACAAAAGAGGAGGGGATGCAACAGTCTCGAGCCAAAGCCCAGGTTATGTGCCAGGGTCATCAGATCAAAATATTCATGGACCTTTCTCCCACAACTATTCAAAGAAGAAGATCCCTCAAACCCCTCCTAAATGTACTTTCCCAAAAGGAAATCAAATATTGGCGAGGATTCCCGTTTGCTGTCAAATTCAATTTTAAAGGCAAAACATACTCCTTCAAAGACTTCCCAGATGGAGAAAAAACCCTGCTGAGCCTAAAACTAATCTCACAAGAATCGGTGATGGATTTTACTAATGCAGAATTCGAAACCTCCAAGCGTCCCCTTCCAGCCAGCCCGGTGGCCCCAGTTTGGAACAAAGCCAAGAACAAGAAAACCACAGATACTAAACCCCCCTAATCAAAGAACACCAGGGCCTCATAGCCCTTCCCTCTTCTACAACTACTGGACTCACCTTACCCCCACTATCATCTGGGGCCTAACCCGTAGTTGCAGCTTTAGCTCCCACATTTACTGAACTTCACGTTCCTGACACAGTCATCGGACAATAGTTCTTTCTCTCTAGCCCACTGACCGATGCTCTTTCGAACAGGCCTCATGTTCCTGTTACGCTACAGTTGATTTAAAAAAAAAACATATTCCCACTGCAATCTCAGGAACTCTGCCCTCTTAAACCCATCCAGAGGTCTCAAACTTTCTTCAGCCTCCTTTCAGTTGGTTGGCGGAATGGGCCTGCCTAGTAATGCCTATCTGGATACAGACAACCCCACAGAGCAATAAAGGGCAAGGCCGATTACCGACCATGTACCCTCTGGCCAGTCCAGTTTTTGGGGACTTGGACATACCCTGATCAACGTTCGTTATTGTTCTTGCATATAAATGCCATTGTTGTTTTTCATGAGTTTCAATTGGGGGCCGTGGTCCAAGGCGGCCCACATGTGCCTTCCCCTACCCCATAGTTACGGGATACCTTCATTGTGGGATAGGTCGCCAGACCCACCTTCGAGGCTGGCGCATTATGTTGTTTAGATTGACAGACACATATCTGCCAATCTGAGGAGGTTCTATCTATGGAACCTCCTCCTCTTCCTCATTGGTTTCTCCTTTTCTTCCAGCTCTAACCTTCTTTTTTCTCCTAGCCAACCACCTCGAACATAATCCTTTTCCATTTTCTTCCCGGAACGATCTCCGCTCAGCATCCCATTCGGGCTCATCCCGAAGAAAACTACAGAGGGTGTCCCATGGCTGACCTACACACCACAATTCCACTTCTCAGGATTGCCTCACACAATACACAGGGGCTAAATTCCCCAATTAAACAAAAAAAGTCTTTGACAGCTACCTCTCTCGAAAGTTGGACATTGTTCTGATCCAAGAGACCCACTACCCAGTCCGGTACAATCCCAGTTTCCTACCAACTACCCCACTTTCTTTCTCTCTAATGCAGAAGACAAAACCAGGGGAGTTGCTATCCTCTTCTCCAATAACAGTAATTTTACCTGGCAATCAGATCTCAGGGACCCAGAGGGGAGGTTCATCCTGGTCAAGGGCATGATCAAGGGTCAACTATACTCCCTGGTTTTGTATTACGCTCCCAATAAAGGGCAGATTGATTTCTTTCAATCACTCTTCAAAAAGTTACTCCCGCATCTGGGGGGGATGGTAATATTCGTTGGGGACTCCAATGTAGCCTGTCTCTGCCCATTTCACTCACCCTACGAAGGCCAGCATCAGGTTAGCCAAACTTTTACACTCCCACAATCTTGTTGATGCTTGGAGGGAACTGAAACGTGGCAAAGGGGATTACACCCATTTCTCTAGCCCTCATAAATCATACGCTAGAATTGACCACATTCTGATGTTCCCCAGTCATATACCTTCCACACATAGTGCAGCCATTATAGATACCCCCCTATCAGACCACTTGACAGTAGTCATCTCCCTAAGGCCCCTTTCAGCCAAAAGACCCATTTCACACTGACGTCTCAACAAATCAATTCTAAGAGACCCAATCCAAACTCAAAATATTGAGAATGCCCTCAAGGAATACTTTGTGCTAAATGATGTAGACAACATCTCCCCGGAATCTTTATAGGCAGGCCATAAAGCAACAATTAGGGGCAAAATTATCCAGATAGCAACCCAACTCAAAAGACAGAGACAATCCACCATAGCAAAACTTGAGCAGGCCTTCTCACAAAGGAAAATAACATAAGAAACACCCAACAAAGGAATCCCTGACACATTTAGACAAGGCAAGACTGGAGCTTAACTTGGCTCTTACGGCTACAGCAGAAAAACAGATCTGTTGGAGTGGAGCTAAGTAGACATGTGCACACTTAAATATTTTGTTTTGGAATTTCGTTTTCGTCTGAAAAATACATTTATTTAGTTACCCCCGAAATGCATTTTTATTTATTTTGTTTTTCGTTAGAAATTGCATTAGTCCGAAAATCCGAATGAATTAAGGTTGAATCTGCCATTGAATACTTACGGTGTCTGTCAAATGTTCAAAAGAAGATTCGACGGAGCAGCGAAACTGTACTTCGAATCGTACATTACAGGTCGAATGTTCCGCCTACAAGCTATAGAAGAATTCTAATGTTGTATGACTAGTAATAACTATATTTATTAATTATTATTACTAGTCAACCAACATTAGAATTTTTCTATAGCCTATGGGCCAAGCATTTGCCCAGAAATGTACGATTGCGGCGTCGTACAGTTTATCTGCCATTACTAGGATCCCCAGGTTTCCAATTCTCTCCAATTCTATCCAGATGATTGGCCCCCTATCATTCTCCCCCTTGCTCCCTTATTTTCTTCTCACCTATCACTTTCCTTTCTTTCCTTCAGACAATTTCATCTTGTTCAAACTATTATTACCTAGTTCGGTTCACTAGGTTCTACAGGACCTTTACCTTCAGATAGGTGTCACGTACCTCGGAGGGTGAGCCCGACGTGCAGGAAGTGGCAGCCGTTACTCCTCTGATTCCGGGACCCCTGGTAGAGTAGACAGGGGGAACGGAAATACAGAGTCGCACAAGCGCCTGGAGTGACGCTGATGCAGGGGCTGGTTGATGCTTCTGCAGGATCTGATGGAGTCTCTGGAAGGCAGGTGCAGCCTGGAGGGAAGGTGTTTTGTAGATCAGGCAGCAACAAGTCCCAGAAGACAGTGAAAAGTCCCAGAAGCCGGAGAGAAGCTGGACCAGCCGATCAGGCACAGGAAGGTCAGGATGGTAGAGAGGTCTTAAAGCCGGGTCAGTAACAGGCGGGCGGCAGAGTACCAGGGATGAGGCAGAGGGATGGTCGGAGCAAGCCAAAAGGTCAGGGCAGGCGGAAGACAGGGTCAACAGGAACAAGCCGGGTATCAGGATCTGGATCAAGCAGGGGTAACAGGTACTGGTATGTTCAGGAAAATCTTTAGACTGGACAGCAAGAGGCCAGACTCTCAGGAAGCCTTAAGTACCTCGTTTTGGCGCCGAATTGCCGTTTGCGCGCGCCCGTGCGCGCCGTAGTACCGCGAACGCGCGTGCCCGCGCGCCATTGCCGCGATTGCGCGTGCCCCGCGCGCGCCGATGCGGCGCTAGCGCCATCTGGTGGCTGGGGTATTTCATGACATTGCCCCCCTCCAATGGGCAGCCTCCGGATGCCCAATCGAGACATCTCCAGTGGATGCGAGTCCTTAAATGATTGGATTAGTCTTTCAGCATGTATGTTGTCCTCTGGTTCCCATGAATTCTCCTCGGGCCCATACCCCTTCCACTTAACGAGGAACTGAATTTGGTTGCGTCTCCTCCTGCAGTCAAGGATGGATTCTACCTCAAATTCTTCTTCCCCATTGACTAATACCGGTTCTGGGGGACCAGTATCTCGTTCAGGAAAGGGGTTGGGAACATCCGGCTTGAGAAAGGCAACATGAAAGACTGGATGAATTCGAAAGGTTTCTGGTAAGTCAAGTTCGTAGGCTACCTCATTTATCTTTCTTTTAACAGAAAAGGGGCCCACAAATTTAGGGCCTAGCTTCTTCGTGGGGCATGCAAGTCTTAAATTCAGAGTGGACAAATAAACTTTGGTTCCGGGTTCCAGATTGAGTTCTCCTCTTCTTCCCTTGTCAAAGATCTCTTTATTGCCTTCCTGTGTCTTAGTCATTGTCTCCTGCAGGATCCTGTTATTTGTGTTGAAAAAATTTAAAGTGTCCTGGACAGCGGGTACCGTACTTTCCGGAATAGAATTAGACAGGAACAATGGATGAAACCCGTAGTTGGCATAAAAGGGTGACTGTTTGGTGGCGGAGTGAATAGAATTATTGTAAGCGAATTCCGCTAAGGGCAGCAGGGACACCCAATCTTCTTGCGAGAAAGAGGAGAGGCAGCGGAGATACTGTTCAAGAGTCTGATTTGTTCTCTCCGTCTGCCCATTTGACTGTGGGTGGTACGCTGATGAAAAGTAGAGACCGATTTTGAGACTACTGCAGAGTGCCCTCCAGAACCTGGAAGTGAACTGCACCCCCCGATCGGACACGATGTCCGCTGGGATGCCGTGAAGTCTAACAATTTCCCTGATGAAAACTTTGGCTGTTTCCGGGGCAGAGGGTGTGCCTTTCAAAGGGACAAAGTGTGCCATCTTTGAGAGCCTGTCCACGACCACAAAGATAGTGGTGAAGCCTTCTGATGGGGGAAGTTCCACGATGAAATCCATGGAGATCATTCTCCATGGTCTTTCTGGCACTGATAACGGTTTAAGGAGTCCCCAGGCTCTAAGCTTGCTTCCCTTGTTGCGAATGCACGTAGTGCATGACTCCACATAGTCCTTGCAATCCTTCAGAAGTTGGGGCCACCAAAAGGTGCGTTGCAAAAGTTCAGAAGTTTTTTGTACCCCAAAGTGACAAGCCAACTTATGATCGTGACAAGAGCTCAGGACATCAATTCGTAGACTCTCAGGCACGAAGATCTTTTCCTGATGCCATAGCAAACCGTCCCTAGACTGCAGCTCCGAACCAGATAAAGGGGAAATTCCAGCAGAGGCTTGTCTGATTTGAGGTAATAAGTCCCTTTGTAACAACAGAAAGTTTCCTGATGACAAGATGGTGTCGGGGGGGCTGAGAGACCCTGAATCTCCGTACATGCGGGAAAGAGCATCCGGCTTGGTGTTTTTTGACCCTGGCCTGTACATGATGTGAAAGGAGAATCTCGTAAAAAAAAGTGCCCATCTGGCCTGGCGTGGTTTAAGTCTCTTGGCCACATTCAGGTACTCGAGATTCTTGTGGTCAGTGTAAATCAAAATTGGGTGCGCTGCGCCCTCCAGGAGGTAACGCCACTCCTTCAGAGCGACCTTTATTGCCAACAACTCTCGGTCCCCAAAGTCGTAAGCAACGGGATGTAACAGAGCCTTGGGGCCCTGTCTCTGCGAAAGAACTGCCCCAACCGCGGTTTCAGACGCATCCACCTCAAGAATGTAGGGCAAACTCGCGTCGGGGTGTCTGAGAATGGATGCCGAAGTGAACAAGTCCTTCAGGGTTTCAAAGGCTGTTTGGGCTTCTGTAGTCCAACGGAACCGAGCAGTCTGTTTGGTCAAATCCGTTATAGGAGCAATGATGTTGGAGAAGGCTCTGATGAATTTCCTATAAAAATTTGCGAAACCGACGAATCGCTGAACGCCCTTTCGGTCAGTAGGTGCTGGCCAGTCAAGAATCGCGGAGACCTTCTGGGGGTCCATCTCAACGCCCTTTACGGAAATTATAAGCCCCAGGAACTGTATACCTGAGCGCTCGAACTCGCATTTATCGGGTTTGGCATACAGTCCGTGAGTTCGGAGACGCTCAAGTACATTCCTGACGTGTAGCCGGTGTTTTTCCAGGGAAGGGAAGAAGATTAGGATATCGTCCAGATAAATGATGACAAAGAGGTCCAGGTAGTCTCTAAAAATGTCATTCACGAAGTGTTGGAACATTGCTGGGGCGTTACAGAGCCCGAAGGGCATGACTAAATATTCGAAGTGCCCGAAACGGGTACGAAAAGCGGTTTTCCACTCATCCCCTTCACATATGCGGACTAAATTGTAGGCCCCACGGAGGTCTAGTTTGGTAAAGACAACCGCGGACCCAAGACGTTGAAACAGTTCAGGCACCAAGGGGAGAGGGTACCGGTTCTTAATTGTTATTTTATTAAGTTCCCGATAGTCCACACAAGGGCGAAGGGAATGGTCTTTCTTTTCCACAAAAAAGATGCCCGCTCCCGCGGGTAATGTGGATGGACGGATGAACCCCTTCCTCAGGCTGTCATCGATGTACGTTTTTAAAGTCTCTAGTTCAAGTCCTGTTAAGGGAAAGATCCTTCCGAAAGGAACTTCGGCACCTGGAAGGAGTTCGATGGGGCAATCGTAGGCCCTGTGTGGTGGAAGGTTCTCAGCCCCCTTCTTGCTGAAAACATCCAGGTAGTCATGGTAAGCTTCTGGAACAGATTGACGGGTCTCGATGTCGAAGTCCATACAAAGTAAAGGCAGAGGTGGAGATGACACTTGTAAGTAGTGCTGTCGGCAGAACGGGGAACCGAAGCTGACCTTGCCCGTGGTCCAGTCAATCTGCGGGTTGTGAACTTGAAGCCATGGTACCCCTAGTATGACAGGAAACAGGGGAGAGTCAATCACATCTAGGCATAGCAATTCATGGTGATTTTCAGCAATGGTGGTGGGAAGAGGCTGGGTTTCTCGGGTGACTGGTCCGGATTTTAACACCGAGCCATCCGCTAGATAAACAGAGAGTCCAGTAGTCCTGGGACGAAGAGGGATCTGGTGCTTGATGGCGAAGGACTGGTCCAAAAAGCAGCTGCAGGCCCCTGAATCAATTATAGCGCTGACTTGGATAGTCTCTCCTGGAAGCTGGAAGAAAATAGGAATAGCCAGATGAGCGGAATTACTTGGCAGAACAGGTAGGTGAACAGAAGACATGGACAGACACTTACGAAGCTTGGCAGGGCAGGTCCTCACGTAGTGCCCGGCCTCCCCGCAATACAGGCATAAGTTGTTGACCCTGCGGCGTTGTCGTTCTTCGGGCGTCAGGGAAGGGCGGAGGAGACCCAGCTGCATGGACTCTGAGGTGTCAGGAACAGATGAGGCTGAAGGAACCGGAGGAACTATACTGGAAACGGGAGGCACCCGTGGCATCATCCAGACCAGACGAGATGGGGCAGTGGCCCTTTCCGTTCTGCGCTCCCTCAGGCGCCGATCGATCTGGATGGTCAGGTTAATTAATGCATCCAGGGTCCCTGGAACCCCTACCCGGGCCAGTTCGTCCTTCAGTGGCTCAGAAAGACCAAGGCGGAATTGGTTACAGAGGGCCGAGTCATTCCAGGTTGTGTCTGAGCTCCATCTGCGAAACTCGGACACATAGTCCTCTGCTGGTCTGCGACCCTGTTGCAGGGCGTGCAAAGCGGCTTCCGCGGAGGCGGTCTGGTGAGGGTCCTCATACAGCAGAGACATGGCTTGGAAAAAGGTAGTAATATTGTCCAGTGATGGATCTTTGTTTTCCAGGAGGCGATGGGCCCAAGCTTGCGGTTCGCCAGACAGCAGCAAAATGGCGAAACCCACTTTAGTGGCTTCTAACGAAAAGGTCCGTGGTTGCAGAGCAAAGTACAGTTCGCAAGCATTGTGGAAGGCCCGGTATTTACTACGCTCACCCGCGAACCTCTCGGGCATAGGGACTTTGGGTTCGGGCGGCAGCATGATCACGGATGGGGAAGCAGATGCCCCAGAAGCCGCTGCAGTGGTGGCGGGAGTAGATAGAGCCTGGACCCGATTCTCCAAACGCGTGTAGCCTTCTTGCAGGGTTCGGACGGCCTGGGTCAGTCCCTCAAGATGGCGGCAGAGTTCCTGCATAGGATCCACTCCCTGCGCGGGCTCGGACATGGCTGTCCGGTACTGTCACGTACCTCGGAGGGTGAGCCCGACGTGCAGGAAGTGGCAGCCATTACTCCTCTGATTCCGGGACCCCTGGTAGAGTAGACAGGGGGAACGGAAATACAGAGTCGCACAAGCGCCTGGAGTGACGCTGATGCAGGGGCTGGTTGATGGTTCTGCAGGATCTGATGGAGTCTCTGGAAGGCAGGTGCAGCCTGGCAAGTAGCAGACCGGAGGGAAGGTGTTTTGTAGATCAGGCAGCAACAAGTCCCAGAAGACAGTGAAAAGTCCCAGAAGCCGGAGAGAAGCTGGACCAGCCGATCAGGCATAGGAAGGTCAGGATGGTAGAGAGGTCGTCAAGCCGGGTCAGTAACAGGCGGGTGGCAGAGTACCAGGGATGAGGCAGAGGGATGGTCGGAGCAAGCCAAAAGGTCAGGGCAGGCGGAAGACAGGCTCAACAGGAACAAGCCGGGTATCAGGATCTGGATCAAGCAGGGGTAACAGGTACTGGTAGGTTCAGGAAACGCTTTAGACCGGACAGCAAGAGGCCAGACTCTCAGGACGCCTTAAGTACCTCGTTTTGGCGCCGAATTGCCGTTTGCGCGCGCCCGTGCGCCGTTGCCGCCGGTGCGCGCGCCCGTGCGCGCCGTAGTACTGCGAACGCGCGTGCCCGCGTGCCATTGCCGCGATTGCGCGTGCCCCGCGCGCGCCGATGCGCCGCTAGCGCCATCTGGTGGCTGGGGTATTTCATGACAATAGGTCTTATTATCTGTTATATACCTTTCCAGACAGTCGTAGGGAGTGAGGGAGCCCCCCAGGGCACAGTATCCTCCCATTAGGGGGGCCTTCCCTCTTCTCTAGCCTCTCTCTGTTCCTCAATTTTTTTCAGTGAGTGAACCTAAATATGAAGTTGTTAGCTAGATTGTTCTATTTTTTCTCTTGACTTTCTATTGTACAAGATGTGCCTTATGCCTGTATTTTTCAAGATTTTCTTCTGTCTGAACTTTGTGTTAATTTCAATAAAAAAAATTGAAAGAAGAAAAATAAAAACAACTCCTCTTCTCCTCTTCTCGCCTGCCCTGGAAGACTGAATCAAAGAAAGTGGCTATCATGTGATAGAAGTCAATTTATTGAATGCTCCGTGAAAGGTACATGACACACACCACAAGTGCAATAGCCAGAAGAGAGGTGGATGCGTTTGATAATAAAAACAGGAGATTTCCATTACCACCAAAAGAAAGACCAATTCATCCTGAAAGAAACAAGGTATAATTTATACTTCATATATAGTACTGGCTAAATGCACCTAGAAGATTTACAACTGTGGATTTTATATTTCTGAATGAATCTGTAATTTACAGTATCTTAATAATCACCCTGACATTATCTGTGGCGGCGTGATTGAAGATAGATGGACATTGCGGGACATTTTATTTATTTTTTGTGGTTTTTACTTTTTGACACTTTTTTGGGTGAATGAGTAGGGGTACAATGTACCCCAAACCCATTCACATAGGGACGGCCAGGATATGGGTTCTGATTAGGGATGAACTTTATGTTCGTGGGGGGGAACAGCCAATGTTCGAGTCAAACTCATGTTCGACCCAAACATAAAGCTAATCCCTAATCAGAACCCATATTCCGAACATGAGTTTGACTCGAACATTGGCTGTTCGCCCATTTACCGCACAGCAAACAATTTGGGATGTTCGCGGCAAATTTGAAAAGACGCGGAACACATTGTAAAAGTCTATGGGAGAAATGTAAACAGCTAATTTTAAAGGTTAATATGCATATTGTCATATTGTCATAAAAAGTGTTTGGGGACTGCCCCAGGGGACATGTAACAATGAAAAAAAAAGTTTTAAAAACTTTCTTTTTTTTCGGGACCAGTGATTTTAAAAATGCTTAAAGTGAAACAATAAAAGTAAAATATTCCTTTACATTTCGTACCTGGGGGGTCTCTATAGTATGCCTGTAAACTAGCGCAGGTTTCCTGTGTTTATAACAGTCTCTGCACAAAATGACATATCTAAAGAAAAAAAAGTTATTCAAAACTATTCGTGGCTATAATGAATTGTCGGGTCCCGGCAATACAGATACAAGTAATTGAAAGTCATTGAAAAAAATAAATGCATGAGGGTCCCCCCAAATTCCATTACCTGGCCCTTCAGGTCTGGTATGGATATTAAGGGTAACCCTGCGCCAAATAAAAAAAATGGCGTGGGATTCCCCTCAAAAATCCGTAAAGGTCTGGTATGGATTTTAAGGGGAACCCCGCACCAAAATAAAAAAAAATGTTGTGGGGTTCCACCGAAAAATCCATACCAGTCCCTTATCCAAGCACGCAACCTGACAGGCCGCAGGAAAAGAGGGGGGACGAGAGAGCATCCCCTCTTCTGAACCGTAAGGGGAATCACTTAGTGACGTGTACGGGTGACCGCTTAGGCGATACGTAGGCGATCGCCTGGGACACGTGACAGGTCCCAGGCGATTGTCTGACCAATCAAAGAGCGCAGCGCAGCTCGCATATATGCGCAGTGAGTGCCTGGCCGTGAAGCCGAAAGCTGTCACGGCCGGGTGCCCACCCTAGGAATGAAGACGCCGGCCGAAGAGGGGGGAAAGGAGCGGAGCTCCGGGTGGCACGCCGCTGGACCGTGGAGAAGGTGAGAGTATGTTTATTAAAAGCCAGCAGCTACACTTTTTGTAGCTGCTGACTTTTAATAAACATAAAAAAAGCCTGGAACTCCCCTTTAAGCATAGACATACACATATACCCATATAGAAAAGAGGGCAGGAGGAAGTGGGGATATTCCAATCCAATAAGGTCCTAATATCAAACACATGCAAAAAAGATCCATAGATATAACGAGCATGTAATCCACACTACTTCAGTCATTACATGTGTCTGTCCATAATGGCAAATAGATCCCAAAATATTATAAAATGTACTGTACTGCACTAACTCAGGTGGTCTCAGTGTCCAGGAAGTTGGGTGGTCTGGCAGCATGTATCTTGCTGATGGACCCTAAATGCTCCCTGGCATCATCCTGCCCATGCCCCATTGGGCGTGTGACACAGTGGCATCAAATGATGTAGTTGATGTCGCTGGGTATATGCAAATCAGCATCTATTGCTGAGAGGAGCAGTTTGCACCACTGGGCATGCATGGGTAGGTGCACACCTATGACATCAATAGCCCCATCTCAGTCCACCACAACCTAAAGTGTCTGGGAATGGGGGTGGGAGCCTGTAACAAGACCCTTGCTCGCTCGGTTCCGCTCTCCTGACACTCCTCTGCTACTATTGAGTCAGCTTGCAGATCGCAACGTCTGATGGTTCGGACAAACACCAGGCAGGCTGTATGTAAGTTCAAACAGGAAGACCTTTATTGGAAGCACACAACACACTTTTATACAGAATTTGGAACATACCACCCCCAACAACCGCTTTCCTATTGGTCAATTGTAAAGTACATGTAGTTCTCCTTCAGGTCCTCTTAGCCATGCAAATGAGGACTTGAAAATGAGTCAGCAGGGATTGGTCCGATAGCTTGAATAGAAGGACTGCTATGTGTAATGAGACAGAAGCCCCAGGGGGCAATCAATGTACACAATAGCCAGACACAGAACAATGGAGCCGCCTGGAGCCTTAAGACAGAGCAGAAGACCCCTCACTGTGTAACAGATTTCAAGGAGAAACACTTCCGCATTCCAAGGTCCATGACAGAGCCCAAGCATGCGCACACACAGGTCAGTTCACACTCATTTAATCTCCCATCCCAGAGGAGGGAGATACGAGGATGGGCGTGAATGAAGACAAAGCCACAGTGTAGCAATGTTTAATACTGACATGACCATGGAACAGACCAATTGCTTGCAAAGAGAGACCACTGTGCAGGTGCCCCCACAGACCAGGAGTGTCCCACACAGTGATAGCTACACAATATGACACATTTCCAATACAATTACAAGAAGTGAAGTTAATTTTTGCACAGTGAAAGAGAATATACATATATTTACAAGCACATACCATGCCAGTAATGCTCTACACCACATCCATACTAGCAGGTTTAGCAAACATGTTGTTTATGTTTAACACCGAGTTGACTCAAATACAAGCTGAGTCTCGGGAAAAGGGTTTGAAACTGAACATGTCATTGAGTCCATGAGGTACAGTAGCTCTAAGGCCCCATACACACGAGAGGATCCATCCGCTGGAATCGATCCGCGGACCGGCTCCAGCGGATAGATCCCCTGGTGTGTACGATCCAGCGGATCTGTTTCCGCGGATTTTTATCCCCTGGGATGTATTTCCAGCGGATAAAAATTTGAAGACATGCTTTCAAATCTATCCGCTTGAATCCATCCCAACGGATTGATCCGCTGGTCTGTACAGACTCACCGGATCAATCCGTCCGAATCAATCCCCCGCATGCTTCGTAATGATTCGACGCATGCGTGGAATTCCTTATATGACAGCGTCGCGCACGTCGCCGCGGCATCATCGCGGCGACGGCGCGACACGTCATCGCGATGGGATTTCGATCCGATGGTGAGTACACTCCATCGGATCAAAATCCTCGAGAGGATTTATCCGCGGAAACGGTCCGGTGGACCGTATCCGCGGATAAATCCTCTCGTGTGTATGGGGCCTTAGGTTATAAATCCATCTTGCTTTCCTACATAGTACTCTCTGGTCTAAATTTCCTCCTTGTGAGTATTCAGTGATCTTTTCCAAGCAAACTTAATTAGGGAGTCATCATAGTTAGGTCATAGCCCAACATTGCCCCCAATAGGTGTGTTAAATAGACCATTTCTAATGTATGAGATATAGTCGAAGATCCTATTCCAAAAGTCTAATAGCTCTGCCCACGTAGAATGCAACACATGGGGAAAATATAATATTTGTTTCACTTAAAATTCCACTTACAAGTAAGATAAAGATAACTTTAGCATTATCCTAATAAGCAAGGCAGAGCTTTTGATTAAAGGGTCCTTTGGATCAGACCCAAAGGGTTACAAGTTGAAACAGAAGAGGGACTCTATGATGAGCTTACTGAGAAATCGGGTCTGCCTTCATAATACCCAAACACCCCTATTGGGCTCAAGCTGTGAGTGGGTGGGGGCACTTATAGTCAAAATTTGTCTCATTATCTATACGTTTCTCTGGGTGGTTGTAGCCAAGTCTTTTTACGTCTCTGTGGGCCTGTATATCGGACTTAGTAGGCATAGATATACTTTAAGGGGAAAATCCCTAGCACTATATTGAATCGGATTAGAATATCGTTTGGCTGGTGTAGCTCTAGGGCTCGGTGAGAAACCTTAGTTTCTGTTGGCAGGGCAAGGGGAAGGTTGGGTGAGGTGGGGGGGACTGAACGTGTGCAATTGTATTGTCTGGATTGGTCATTCGGTATCTTGTGGGTGTTCCCCAGGCCAAGCTATGGTGTTATGTTCGACAGTCTGCGGAAGGGAAAAACATAATATAGTGTTTTACCAATAATATCCTGCCAATGGGTAGCCTAAGGCCCCATGTACACTTCTGCTGCTAAACGGACATTCAGAGGCAGTTGGACACTTTTTTCAAATGCCCCCTAAACTCATTCAACATTATCTTATGTGTACATGTACACAGGGTTGTTTATAGTCCTTTCTAGGCAGTTGAGTTTAAAAGGCTTTTTTGGAAAGCAAAAAAATTTGTTCAGACTTTGAGTTTAGAGGCATTTCAAGCACCAAACGCTTCTAAATGCAGATAAACGTGGTGACCTGCATTTAGCCGCATTTCGTTTATAGGTGTTTTTAATTTTTGGCTATTTAAAAAAAAAAAAATATATATATATATATATATATATATAAACGCTTCTAAACGCAAATGCGGCAAAACGCAACAACACGCAGCTAAATGCGGCATGTAATTATGGCAAAATGGACGTTTTAAACGTGGGTTACTATCTGTCAAGTTAAATCATTCAAGAGAGGTTGTAAAAATGTCCCGTGTACATGAAGCCTAAAAGAGGAGCATTCCAACACCCATTGGCAGAATAAACATCGACCACATTTGAAGATACCAGGATTGTTGCTTTTTGCTTCATACAGTGACTGGTGACCACTCAGTCTTGGAGAGAAGTAGAGGGTCTATACTGTATGTAATTTCTGGAAAATTTCCACCATATTGTTTAAGATCGGTTTACTAGTGAGAAGGAACCTTTTTTTTGTAATATGTTCCTGATTTGCACGCGTTGGTTGGATCAGGTAGTGATCAGTCTGACCGTTTCTACCATTGCTTTCTCGTTCTTGTTAAACAATAGACATGGGCCAAACACCCCCCTGTTCGGTTGGCAGCAGAACTCCCGAACAGGGAAAATGTTCTAACCTGAACGGCAAACCCCATTGAAGTCTATGGGAGCCGAACAGGAAAAATTAAAAGTGCCTATTTTGAAGACTTATATGCAAGTAATTGGCAATGAAAGGGGAATGGGGGTCTGGGTACCAATTCAAAAAAAGGTTTTTCAAAACAATTGTTTTTAAGAACGATTGTTTTCTTCAGGAGCAATAATATTAATTATGCTTAAAGTGCAATACTTAAAATAAAAAAATTATTTAACCGCTTACAGACCGGAAGATTTTCACATTTAATGACCAGGCAATTTTTTGCAATACAGCACTGCATCGCTTTAGCTGATAATTACGTAGTCGTGCGACATTGTACCCAAAAAATATTTTATTCTCTTTCTGGGTAGATAAAATCTAATTATATTTATAGCAAGATATTACATTTGCTGATGTAAATAGACACCATTTTTACTAGGAGTACAACATTCTGGCACTCTCTCTAACCTTTTTTCTATGGGTTGCAGTTTCTGCACACAGGTCACTTTGTCTATGTTTAATAGGCTTCTTCACCAGTTATTGATGGGTAATAGGCTCTTTAATAGGGATGAGCCGAACACCCCCCGATTCAGTTTGCAGCAGAACATGCAAACAGGCAAAAAATTAGTTTGAACATGCGAACACTGTTAAAGTCTATGGGACACGAACATGAAAAATCAAAAGTGCTCATTTTAAAGGTTAATATGCAAGTTATTGAATATGAAAAAGCGTAGCGCTTATTTTTGTAAAAATGTCAGTTAACAACACATCAAATGTTGCAAACATGCATATATATGAAATCTTAATTTCAGTGACACCTAGTGACCGAGTGTGATCCGTGAAAAATAAATAAATAAACAAATAAATTAGAACAAAGCAGTCCTCTATTGTGACCACACACAAATAACAGTCCAAAAGCGTAGAAAAACTGCAAGGTTGTAATTAAGAGTCCCACATGGATATGACCATCTCTGTGAAAGGATAGAGACACCACCATTGATGTAAGGAGGAGGCTTACCAGATGGTATTGACTTGGTGAGGTGTATACCACCCAAGTCAAAACAGGCTTATATAATCAGTCAGCAACATGTATCCAGCTGGTCCTGAATCTTCATATCAGTCGGCACCGCAAATTCCCGTAAACACCAGCAAGTGTAAATGCATGTAGTCTTGTTGGAGCCAGAGATACTGTAACCACATAGCATGCGTAATGGGAAAAAAACTCACATAGTGTGATACCGTACAAGGTAGTATTTATTAAAAAAGATTAAAAAATTAACACTCACATTTGGAAGAACATCATAGGCATATCAAAAAAGTGCAAGAGCGATGTGTGTGAATGGGCCAAATCCGACGCGTTTCAACTAAACCGCAGACAATGACAGAAAACCTGTGTAACATCAGAGGGGGCGGGGTCACCCGCACGTCACTGGGAAAGCCTGGGCTTTCCCTTGCATCAAAGGGGAACGGGGGTCACGTGACTAGTGGCCCCACCCTCACCTACATAAGAGCTGTCACTGCTGAAGCCGCGTCATTCCCGGGCTGTCTCTGGTGGAGACAGGTGATGCGTGCGCTGGATGGACATCTCAACGCTGGATCCTGGACCCAGATGAAGAGGAGATCTTCTCATTGCTGGACCCCAGAGAGGAGATCACTTGTCACAGGATACCGACAGCGTTGGAACAGAGACCGAGAGTGGATTACCACCGATTCAATTTTTAATTTTTTCTCTAATAAAGGACTTTCCCAATGGTGTGTGTATTTTTTTTACAATTGTTACACTTTCTTTGTGAAATGGTAGAGGTACATTGTACCCCATTCACCAATTCACATAGGGGGGGCCGGGATCTTGGGGTCCCCTTTGTTAAAAGAGTCTTCCAGATTCCGATAAGCCCCCCACCCGCAGACTCCCACAACCACCGGTCAACGGTTGTGAGGATGAGGCCCTTGTCCCCATCAACACGGGGACATGGTGCTTTGAGAGGTCACAGACCCCCAAAGCATCCTTCTAAAGTTGAGGGCATGTGGCCTGGTACGGTTCAGGAGGGCGGGCACTCTCTCGTCCCCCCCTCTTTTCCTGCGGCCTGCCAGGTTGTGTGCTCGGATAAAGGGTCTGGTGTGTATTTTTAGGGGGAACTCCACGCCATTTTTTTTTTACATTTGGGGTGGAGTTCCCCTTAAAATCCATACCAGACCAGAAGGGTCTGGAATAGATATTTGGGGGAACCCCACATAATTTTTTTAATTTGACGCAGGGTTCCCCTTAATATCAATACCAGACCTGAAGGGCCTGGTAATTGAATTTGGGGGGACCCCCACGCATTTTTAAACATTTTTATGATTGACTTTTCTCTGTATTGCCGGGAGCCGACAATTCATTATAGCTGCGAGTGATTTTAATTGACTTTTATTCACTTTAAGCATTATTAAAATCACTGCTCCCAAAAAAATGCAGTTTTCAAACTTTTTTTTGCATTGATACATGTCCCCGGGGGCAGGACCCGGGTCCCCAAACACTTTTTAGGACAATAACTTGCATATTAGACTTTAAAATTAGCACTTTAGATTTCAAACGTTCGAGTCCCATAGACTTTAACAGGGTTCTAAAGTTCACACAAACTTTTGGTCTGTTCGCAGGTTCTGGTGCGAACCAAACGGGGGGGGGGGGGGTTCGGCTCATCGCTACCAGTCATCATACATCATCGCAGGAAACCTCTCATCCTCTGAGTCCTCAGACTGCACACGATCCTCATCTCCAGAGAGGGATTTTTCACCCTCAGAAGGCTCATCTGAAAAGAGAGCCAGAGCAGATGAAGGGGGCCTACCCCGTTTTCTGCTAACTTATAAGGAGGTTGCGACAATATTAGCAATCCTTCCTTCCAGGCCATCCAAAGCAACTTTTAAAGCATCCTAAGTGACGTATACCAGAGCTGCCATAGGTGAAGCTGCAAAACCAGACAGAGGCTCACTCTGTGAGGCTGCTATCAGACTGCAGGCAAGCTCAGAATCCTTAGCCATACGCAGGGATTTTCTGGTGCCCCTTTTACTTGCCCTAGACCCTCTTCTCTGGGACATATTACTTACTGCAAAGCAAAGGTACTGTCCACACATACAAATGCAATCACTGTTGTGCTATAGTCTTACAATACACAAAATATCAGCTCACTGTACAACCTGATGCCAAGTAGGATTCTTAGGTTTGCCTGGTTCAATCCACAGGGATGCTTACAGCCCACAGTTCTGTGTCCATGACACTTACAGAAGGCCCTGGCATGCTGGGCTTTTGAACCAGCCTCTTGGCACCTGCACACAGGTGTCCTGCATTGTGCACGGGCACTAGCAACCACTTTTGGCTCTCCCCCAACCATGTCGCTATTCTGACAGAAAAGCGTTCTCCCGGCGTGCGCACATGCCACTGTCATGGCGGCACCCAGGAGACGAGAAAGAGGGGGGGGAGATTACTGGGGGGCATCTTGTGGACCCCTGTATGCATATTATGGCAAAGCCTGCAGTGGAAGGAGGTGAGTGGTGTTATATTTGACCGACTTCACTGAGCATGTTATCCAGGAAGGCTATGTAAGAAAACACCAGGTTTGCACTTACTCTCTCCAGTGGTGAGAACCAGGAAAGACATCCTATTCCAAAGAAGATAATACATAAATAAAAATGATCTTCTTCTTATATAAAGTAGTTCCAGCTTTCAACCATTACAGCGGGCAAGTTGTGCCAACCGTCAGGTTTACCAAGGGTTTTATTAGAGAAAACCTCATACCTGGACCTGTAGAAGACTCTGCCAGAAACTTTTCGTGCCACATATGTATTAGTACACCAAAGTCTGGACCCCAGAGCCCAGACCTCTGCAGAGAGACATTACAGGCAAACCTTGTTTCTTCTTACACGAGGCCCGGGTACCAACCATCTTAGGCCTTTGATATCAGCCCGAGTAATGGATCCGGTTATAGCTCCTAGGTCTCCGCAGCCAGACCATCAAAAGAGCTTTTTTCTTCTTAGCACATGTTGAACGTGACCAACCACCTTTACACTGGTGAAAGAACTGAGATACTCTCCATTTGGGAGGGGTTATATAGGGGAGGAACTAAATTTTAATTGGTTTGCCAGTGTCCAATCACCTGTGGTGACTACATAACCCATTAAGTAATTAAGGCTCTGTGTCCCATGATGTATGATCAAGAAAGGATCTCTGAACTATTTCCCAAAAGTGAAATAGTTCAATGCCTTGGACGAGGTATGAAAACATTAGAAATTATACAAAAACGTAAGCGTGATCATGGAACTATTAAGAGATTTGTGGCTGATTCAGAGCACAGACGGATTTCGTGCAGATAAAGGCACATTGAGGAAGATTTCTGCCAGATCCACACATCGGATCAAGAGAGCAGCTGCTAAAACACCATTACATAGCAGCAAACAGATATTTGAAGCTGCTGGTGCCTCTGGAGTCCCACGGATATCAATGTGTAGAGTCCTCCAGAGTCTAAACTGTGCATAAACCTTCCATTTGGCCACCACTAATCAATGCTCACAAGCAGAAACGGCTGCATTGAGCAGAAAAATACATGAAGACTAATTTTCAAACAGTCCTGTTCACTGATGAGTAGACATGTGCACTGCCAAAAAAATCGTTTTTTTTCGTTTATGTTATTTTCGTTTTGTTTTTATTTTTTCGTAAATTCGGGAAATTCAAAAAATTATTTTTTTCCGTTTTTGTTTCTTTCGTTTTTTATATTTTTCGTAAATTTCGAAAAAAAAACAAATTTTTCTTTTTTTTGCTTTTTTTTCGTAAATTCGTAAATTCGGGAAATTTTCGGATTTCCGAAAAAGCAAAAAACTGAAAAAACGAATGAAACGAAAAAAACGAATGAAACGGAAAAAAAAGGATTTTCGGAAATTCGGTAATTTACGAATTTTCAATTTTCGAAATTTCGAAATTTCGTTTTTTTGAAATTTCGAAATTTCGTATTTTCGAAATTTCGTATTTTCGAAATTTCGTATTTTCGAAATTTCTAAATTTCGTATTTTCGAAATTTCGTATTTCGAATTTTTCTTCAGTTTTCGAATTTTTTAATTTTCGAATTTTTCAGTTTTCGAATTTTTCAATTTTCAAAATTTCGATTTTTGACATTTCGAATTTTTCAATTTTTTCACATTTTGAATTTTGCATTTTTCAGTTTTCGAAATTCGAAATTTTGAAAATTTCGAATTTCTCTATTTTCGAATTGAAAAATTCGAAATTCGAAAATTGAAAAATTCGACATTTTTCAATTTTCGAATTTTTCAATTTAGAATTTTCGAATTTCTTAAATACGAACATTAGGAAATACGGAAAAACGAAAATTCGGAAATTGAAAAATTCGAAGAATCTAAAATTCTAAAATTGAAAAATTCGAAATTTGAAAAATTCTAAAATTCGAATTTTTCGATTTTTTCAATTTTCGGATTTTCGAACTTAGATTTTTTCAATTGTCAAATTTCGAATTTTTCAAATTTCGAATTTTTCAAATTTCGATTTTTTCAGATTTGGAATTTTCGTATTTCCGAATCTAGAAAAATTCGAAATCCGAAAATTGAAAAATGTTTCAAATTTCGAATTTTTCAATTTTCAAATTTTTCAAATTTCGAGTTTTTCATTCTCGAATTTTTCCATTCGGAAATACGAAAATTCGAAAATTCGAAATTCGGAAATTGAAAAATTCGAAATTTGAAACATTTTTCAATTTTCGAATTTTCGAAATTCCGAAATACGAAAATTCGAAAAATTCGAAAAATGCGAAATTTGAAACATTTTTCAATTTTCGAAATTTCGATTTTTCGAAATTCGAAATTTGAAAAATTCTAAAATTTTCGAATTTTCGAAATTCCGAAATACGAAAATTCGAAAAATTCTAAAAATGCGAAATTTGAAACATTTTTCAATTTTCGAAATTTCGAAATTTACGAAAAATTCTAAATTTGAAAAATTCTAAATTTGAAAAATTCTAAATTTGAAAAATCTGAAAAATTCGAAAATTTGAAAAATTCCAAATCTGAAAAATGTGAAATTTGAAAAATTCCAAATCTGAAAAAATCGAAATTTGAAAAATTCGAAAATGGAAAAATTCGAAAATGGAAAAATTCGAAAATTCGGAATTTCGAAAATTCTATTCTAAAATCCGAAAAATTCGTAAATTTGTATATTCGTAAAATACGAATTTTCAAAATTACGAAAATTTGTAAATTCGAATTGTCGGAAATACGAAAATTCGTAAATTCTAAATTTTCGGAAGTCCGGAAATTCGTAAATAAAAAAAAATTCGTAAATACGAAAATTCGTAATTAACGAATTTCCGAGTTTTCGTAAAAAAACTAATTAGAAACAAAACAAATTGCACATGTCTACTGATGAGTGCCGTGCAACCCTGAATGGTCCAGATGGATGGAGTAGTGGATGGTTGGTGCATGGCCAACAAGGCTGCAACGTCAGCAAGGCGGTGGTGGAGTCATGTTTTGTGTCAGAATCATGGGAGGAGAGCTGGTCGGCCCCTTTAGGGTCCCTGAAGGTGTAAAGATGGCCCCCTGCAAAGTTTGCCGTGTTCCTGACTGACCACTTCCTTCCCTGGTACTATGCTTTCCGTAATATCATCATCTTCATGCATGACAATGCACAATCTCATGCTGCAAAGAATACCTCTGCATCAATGGCTGCTATGGGGATACAAGGAGAGATAGTCATGGTGTGGCCTTCATCCTCCCCTGAACTCAATCCTATTGATAACCTTTGGAGCGTCCTCAAGCAAAAGATCTATGAGGGTGGAAGGCAGTTTACATCCAAACAGCAGCTCTGGGAGGCTATTCTGACATCTTGCAAATAAATTCAAGCAGAAACTGTCCAAAAACTCACAAGTTCAATGGATGCGAGACTTGTGAAGCTGCTATCAAATAAGGGGTCCTATGTTAAAATGTAACGTGACCTGTTAAAATGTTTAAAAAGTTAAAATGTTATTCAAAGTTTAATTGAAATAGCTTTTGATTTCAGTAAATATGCTGCAAACACAACAAATAATAATTTTCAGTTCTTCACAACCTATAAAGTGTTTCGAAACTTACTGTGCATAATAATTTGGAACAGTGCATTGTAAGTTTTTTATTTTGAAAAAAAAACTGTTATCATTAGGAGGTTTGTTCAATAAAATTTGAATTGTATTCCCATCTGTTTGAAAACCGTCAGTTTTCCCTACGGATTCCTGCCAAGCTTGCCTTGAAAAACCATGTATACACACGGCCACACAAAAGACCCAACATTCTTTTGAAGGGCAAGAACGCAGTGACGTCAAAGACTACGACGAGTCGGCTAAACTACGTTTCATGCTACCGCGCATTCGTAGAATTGTTATCGAGCATGCGCGGTTTATTCCTCCTTCAGGTAAACATACAGACGACCTGTTTTCTCGGCAGGAAACACTCTGCCAGGAATCCCAACGGGAAAATAGAGAGCAGGTTGTCAGGAAAACTGTTAGGGAGCAAACACATGGCTTGGATTCCCGGCCAAAAGCTCTACTGCCAGTTTTCCTGCCGGGAAAACCGGTCACTGGGTAAGCCCCGGCTTCCCTCTTCCTGGGCTTCCCCAGTGACGCAGCAGAGGGTACGTCAGAGGGTGCGGGGTCACGTGACGGATGGCCCTGCCTCCTCTATATAAGTAATGTCACAGCTGCAGTCACGTCATTCGCTGGGCTGTGTCCAGCGGTGAGAGGAGGTCGGGGATGCTGCGCTCCGGATGGATGGATCTTCTCATCGCTGGAGCAGAGATCACCCGTCGCTGGATCTTCTCATCGCTGGAGATCACCCGCAGCCGTCGCAGGATCAGGACAACGTTGAAGCAGGAAGCCGGGAACGAGTGGATTATCACCGCTGGAGTTTTTTTCTTTTCTTTTTTTTTTTAATAAAGGACTTTATTCTACGGTGTGTGTGTGTGGTTTTTTTTACAAGACTTTACACTTCCTTCGTGAAATGGTAGGGGTACAGTGTACCCCATTACCATTTCACACAGGGGGGGGGTCAGGATCTGGGGGTCCCCTTTGTTAAAGGGGTCTTCCAGATTCTGATAAGCCTCCCGCCCGCATACCCCCACAACCACCGGGCAAGGGTTGTGGGGATGAGACCCTTGTCCCCATCAACATGGGGACATCCTCCCCATGTTGAGGGCATGTGGCCTGGTGCGGTTCAGGAGAGGGGGGGCGCACTCTGTCCCCCCCTCTTTTCTGCGGCCGGCCAGGTCAACGTGCTCGGATAACGGGTCTGGTTATGGATATTTAGGGGGAACCGCACGTCATTTTTGTTTTAAATTGACGGCGGGGTTCCCCTTAATATCCATACCAGACCTGAAGGGTCTGGTTATGGATATTTAGGGGGAACCGCACGAAAAAAATTTTAATTGACGGCGGGGTTCCCCTTAATATCCATACCAGACCTAAAGTTTTTTTCCCCGAACTCCGATCCCGGACCCAAACTTTTTCCAATTATTCGGGTTCGGGTCCGGGTTCGGGAAAAACCCAAAGTCTGTACCGAACCCGAACTTTACAGTTCGGGTTCGCTCAACCCTAATCATGACTCTTAGACGTAGCTGTAGCTATTGTGGGTGACCCCCTACCCACTTGAGCAGCTCCACAGCTGACCTGGGAAACCCTCCGCTCCAACACCGTGGGCTTCTGTGAGGTTTCCCTGGGCAACCCTGCAGCACCTGTCTCTGTCACTAGGGAACATGATATACAGATTTCTTTGGTCACCCCTAGTACAGCTCTTCCAGCACTCTGCTGGATTCCACCAGGTACATACAGAGTCCCCATGTCCTTTATCGTCTTTAGTGCTGCTGACAGTTGGGCTTTACCCTGTGCCTCCCCCTACTCTGGGTAGCACACTGTAGCAAGTCCACCTGTACTGTGGATCTCCCCACTGAACACCATTCTACTTTATTGGGTTCTATCCCATAAACTGCAACAGTCTTACCAATTCCTGTAGCCAGTGTCATAGCCTTCATTTGAGTGCATTGTCTCTCATCTGTGGTGTCTCCATAGGCTGACTCTTCCATGTAGTCATGGAGAAACACTGCAGCCTTTCCAGACCCACCAACACCCCCTGCTTGTAACACAGGATCCCTGTTGCTAAGGGTATCCGCAGGCCAGCACTCCAAAGATGGTTGTCTACACCTCATGGTGGTTATAGACTGTTGGGTCCTTCTTTCTGGGCTGCCCACTTCACATAAGCGGCCACAATACATATCTTTACATTCCTCATTGGCACCCCCTGCAGACCACACAGACCTCTTGCCACTGTTGCCAGGGGTGACAACTGATATGTTTGCAGAAAATGCAGGGCTGGTACACTGATGCACACTCATGCTCTCCTGAACCATTGCTTGATTGTTGCTTTGTTGTCGCAGTGATGCCTCTCCCATTGCTATGGGTGATGACCTCCCTTTTCTGGAGCATTGATGGCAGCCCATGATGCGATGAAACTCTCCTCTAAGAAGGATTTCCTCTTTAAACTGGCGGTAGTCATCCTGGTCAGAGCAAGGACCCGGATTCCACCGTCTAGATGCCCGCTGAATCCACCACTGTAGTATTGGGGTGTTTAACTCTTGTGGTACAGTAGGTGACCGCGATATTGTGTCAATCTCGCACCCTTTCTCGGCGAGATTGACCACCTACGAGCCCCTTCGCGGGAGCCAGCGCCGAGCTGGCTTGCCGCGATGGAGACAAAGCCGTCATAGATGCGACGGGAGATCCGACTTGGATTCCCGCCAATTCTAGCTGCGGCATTTGGTATGCATCCTGAGAGAGAGAACTCCACGTGGGTAGGTACCAGAGCATGATGGGACTGTGAGGCCTATATAAGTCGGATGCAAACCGCGCACCTGTCATTGCAGCGAGAAGAGGCGTAGTGTCAACATCGGGAGAAGGCAGAAGAAGAGAAGAGAAGAAGAAGACGTCACAGAAGAGCGGGCTGGCTGCCTGCTAGTAATTGAGCTAACACACGAAGATAGCGGCGGCCAGCCCTGAAGGAGAAGGCACCGGAGAGCGAGAGAAGAACCGGGGTGCGCCGAGTCAACAGCGGAGAGCGGCGAAAATAGAAGACCCCCCGAGAGCGGAGAAGACCCCCGGAGAGCGGAGAAGACCCCCAGAGAGCGGAGGAGACCCCCCAGAGAGCAGGAGAAGACCCCCGGAGAGCGGAAGAAGAAGCCCCCCTGGTAAAAGAGCTAAAGAAGACAGGGGGGCCCCCAGAGCAGACTAATAAATTATTTTAAAAACCCTGTGTCGTGTGTTTATTTACTTTAACACTTTGCCTCCAGGTGAATGGGTAGGGGTACGATGTACCCCATATCCATTCACTTAGGGTGGGGGGCCGGTATCTGGGGGCCCCCTTATTTGAGGGGGCTCCCAGATTCCAATAAGCCCCCCACCCGCAGACCCCGACAACCAACGGCCAGGGTTGTCGGGAAGAGGCCCTGTCCTTATCAACATGGGGACAGGGTGCTCTGGGGTGGGGGGAGCACCCAACCCCCCCATGTTGAGAGCATGCGGCCTGGTATGGCTCAGGAGAGGGGGGCGCTCGCTCGTCCCCTCTCCTTTCCTGGCCAGCCGGGTAGCGTGCTTTGGATACGGGTCTGGTATGGATTGTAGGGGGACCCCCTACGTCGTTTTTTTGGCATAGGGGGGGTCTCCTTACAACCCATACCAGACCTAAGGGCCTGGTATGCTCCTGGGGGGGGACCCATGTCGGTTTTTTATTTAAAAATTGGCGTGGAGTTCTCCCTCTCAAGAATGCATACCAAATGCCGCAGCTAGAATTGGCGGGAATCCAAGTCAGATCCCAGACGCTTCTATGACGCGCTCGCTCGAATGTGCTTTGTCTATTCCAGCGAGTGCGAGATGTCGGCACCATGTCACAGAGAATCAGCGCGATGCTGTCTTGCTAGAAACACATTCTCGGCAACATGTACTGTAGATGCATTTTCGTGCAGTGAGTCGACACCAAACAGGCATATAACGTTAAGGGCCTGGTAGCCCACGTTTATTAAATGAGGAAAAATAAAACAAAAGTCCACACAGGAATCCCACGCAGGGGTTTAAACATTATTCAGAGACAACTGAAAATACCAGCCCACCTGGCTACTCTGTAACGGCACTGCTGTCACAGGTACTGGTCCCTCAAACCAGCAGCTCCTCCAGACCCATGGTCCTGGATGCACACGGCTCCGAAGCCCTTCAACGCATACAGCGTCTGTCCGCACACAGCGTCTGTCCCAACACAGAGACACCAGCAGCCACTGCTCCAACTCCACCTTCCTCCACTCTCTGCTCTCACCATTCTTTTATTATATTGGTTGTGTGCACCTTGGCACACAACCTGCTGGCTATTCATAATACCTGGACACAGGGTTGGAGATCCCATCACACCCAAGTCTCTGCAGGATTTCCAAACTACACAGCCCCATTCGAACTTAGCTTTGAAACAGAGAAAACTGTTTTGGCAGCTTTCTCCGGGTTTTGCTATGCTGTGTGGACTCTGTGTCCATTTTTGCTCCCTTTTTACAGTGATGGGGACTCTCACTATTACAATATATACACACACATACTGTACATACTGTATACACACTTTTTTGCTTTTATTGGTTGAACTAGATGGACTTGTGTCTTTTTTCAATCAGACTAACTATGTGTTGAAGCCTCCTCTCCTGTATCTGGGAGTTGAAAGAGAAACAATGAATCTCTATCTACCAACAGACAGAAAATAAAGATACAAGGGTGGCATTCTGTACATCACACTGAATGGCTCTCACATTGATTATATTTGAGGGAGCCCTTCCTACTATCTCCCAATCATTAGTGCAAGACCAGGAGCTTGGTCCTTGTGCTGTGGGTGTGCAATTCAGTGTGCTTCCATCAGATACACAGGTATGCATATATGTGGCAGCATGGCATAAGAACAAGTCAACGTGCCATATATAGGAGTACAGCCATAGTTACGGGTTAATTTACCATTTCTTTAATACATTAACATTAAAGCCTAGTTACATAGTTACATAGTTAGACAGGTTGAAAAAAGACACAAGTCAATTTAGTTCAACCATGAAAAAATAAATAAATAAAAAATAAATCATACAATCTCATACACCCAATTATATTTGATCCAGAGGAAGGCGAAAAACCCCAGCAGAGCATGCTCCAATTTGCTACAGCAGGTGAAAAAATTCCTTTCTGATCCCCTGAGAGGCAATCGGATTTTCCCTGGATCAACTTTACTTATAAATGTTAGTACCCAGTTATATTATGTACATTTAAGAAAGTATCCAGGCCTTTCTTAAAGCAATCTACTGAGCTGACCAGAACCACCTCTGGAGGGAGTCTATTCCACATTTTAACAGCTCTTACTGTGAAGAAACCTTTCCATATTTGGAGATGGAATCTCTTTTCCTCTAGACACAGAGAGTGCCCCCTTGTCCTCTGTGTTGACCGTAAAGTGAATAACCCAACACCAAGTTCACTATATGGACCACTTATGTATTTATACATGTTGATCATATCCCCCCTTAATATCCTCTTCTCAAAAGAGAATACATTCAGTTTCTTTAATCTTTCCTCATAACTAAGCTCCTCCATGTTTCTTATCAGTTTGGTTGCCCTTCTCTGCACTTCCTCCAGTTCCCCCATATCCTTTTTGAGAACTGGTGCCCAAAACTGAACTGCCTATTCCAGATGAGGTCTTACTAATGATTTAAACAGGGGCAAAATTATATCTCTCTCTCTCTCTCTCTCTGAAGACCATACCTCTCTTAATACAAGAAAGGACTTTGCTCGGGTTTGTCTGACAACTTCTGCCTTTCATGAATCCATGCTGTCTGTTGAACTTACATTCAAAATGTTTCTTTAAGTTTAACATTTTATTTTGAGTCAACATTTCTGTCAAGTATTTATTTTATTGGAGTGATATTCCCTCACTTCATGTCTCATTGATATTGTTACTGTATAACTGGGACAGGAAGACAAGGAGAACAATAAAACACTTGACAGATGCTCTATCCCCTGTTCAATCCAATACTCTAATCAGTTGTTGTGCTAATCTCTGTATCAACCGAGAAGTGTGGCATTCCATCGCTTCCTGTCCTTGTGACATCCTATCATCAAAACAAGAAATTAAAATAAATCTCCCCCAGTGGGGACACATAACATACCAGTAGAGATTCTAACCAATACCCCATTTGTACAAAGCTTACTTCTTTTAATAAAGCACAGAACGTGTCATTTGGTATTTGCTTTAAGATTTGTTTTATTTTACATTTGTGCTGTAAAACAGGTAGTCAGCAGTCATTGGAGTAGACATAACTCAGAGATCTATAAGTCAGTTAAAGGGTTTACAACTCTATTAACTACATTTTATAACATAAAAGCAGTTCTGAACTGATCCATTCAGCTCTTGTTGACAACCGTATCAGCAGAAAACTGTTAAAATGAAAGAATTGCAGATAATTTGTTAAAAATTACAATCTTTTAAAGATACGAAGAGATTACAATATTCAAATGTATTTAAAAAAAATATTGTGCAATCTTCATGGAAATGTTCCTTTATTACATTTCCTAAATAAAGGGTTGTTAACGAAAACGGGTTGGAGAGTGTTAAATTAATTACATCTAGGTGAGTTAAAAAAAAGCTGTTTAACAAGCCGGAAATAATTTTGCACAGCAGAATGGGGTCAGGTAAAATGAAGTCACTGGTTTGCAGTGTTACCGGGTGCATACTTAACAAGGTTGATTTGTTCTCTAGAAACTGTATTCACATTGTTGTGTATTGTTAAATGATCCATGCATGCACTGCATGTGATTTTACATGTACAAAACATGAAAAATGTTCAGTGATAAGTATTTAAAATTCCAATCATTGTTACAACATTTAGCCATAGCGAACAAATGTTTATTAACTCTGGTGTAGAGTAAGGCATATTAGAATTTTTTTTTGCTGCACCATCAACTATGCATCATTAAACATTAAAACAATAAAATATGCTGTAAGATTTATTAATCTCTTAATCAAGATAACTGCTTTAGTGACTAGCTAATCTAAGGACAGTAATTGAAATTTTTTAATGATTTAGTATTTATTATTATTATATCTAGATAAGTGTTTAAAGAATACCGTTTTGATTACATTGTATGTCCAGACAAACAAGAATATATAACATATTGAAAAGAAAGAAAAACTGCCCCTAGTGCACAAAATAATTGACGAGTCAGGCCCTGTACACACGAGAGGATATACGTTGGAAACGGTCCGCCGGACTGTTTCCAGCGGACATTTCTGCTCCCGATTTTGATCTGATGGGCTGTACACACCATCAGATCAAAATCCCAGCGGAAAACATACTCGGTGACGTGGCCGCGCCGTCGCCGCGACGAAGACGCGGCGACGTGCGCGACCCTGGAAGGTAAATACTTCCACGCATGCGTCGAATCACTTCAACGCATGCGAGGGATGGGGATCGCTTGGACTTATCCGGCGAGTCTGTACAGACGACCCGATCAGTCCGACGGACAGGTTTCCAGTGGATAGATTTCTTAGCATGCTAAGAAATTTTTATCCGCTTGAAAACCGTCGGCTGGAGAAATGTCCGCCGAAAAATGTCCGCTAGGCCGTACACACGACCGGATTTGTCTGCTGGAACTGATCCGCGGATAAATCCCAACGGACAGATCCGGTCGTGTGTACGAGGCCTTACCCTACTGCTGCACTCAGAAAATACAAAAATACAAATGCATGAATCAAATATCCACCTTAGTACACACAGCCTCTTGCCATCATGAGAGACCCCAAATTTTAGGAGGTCTGACAAAGCATGAAGCTGTGTGGGTTTTAAACAATGGATCCTCAATCATGCATTTCCTCGAATGAAGATTCCTATATCTTTTTTATGTGGTAAGAGGCTGTATACACTGATGAGGTGGGTTACTAATATTGCTTTAATTGAATCACCCATATGTGGGTTAATTTAATATTGGTTAAGGCTGTGTTTATTTAATGTGCACTTTCCCTATTGAAGTGGTACTGCACCATTGGAGGTTTTATGTTTTTTTTTTTTTTTTTGCCGGGCTTAATTGTGGAGCAGGAGGAGGAGATCACATAGGAATCTTCATTAGGGGAATAGCAGAATTGAGGATCCATTGCTTGAAAACCTCACAGCTTCATGTTTGGTCAGACCTCCTATAATTTGGGGTCTCTGATGATGGTATGAGGCTGTGTGTACTAAGGTGGAGGGATCACTGTCAACAATTTTTTACCATTTAAAGAAGAATAATGAACATTATGATGCATATTTTAGACAGTTAGTCAATTCACCTTGTCACTTGTGGTGATACATTTTTATGTTTACAGATGAAGTTCTTCCACAGTGCAACAGTAGTATTTATAGGATATAGCACAGTATGTTGTAAAATGAGATTTAAACTCTTGAGTAGTCTCTGGGATTATAGTTGAAAATGTGATACTTGACAACAAAAAGTCTATCCCAAGTTACAAAGTGATTACAAACCTTGTGTGTGTCATGATCACTTAGTGCCCATGTTCCTTATTCCAGCACCTGGTGTTGGCTGTTGCTTTTCCCCTGTCTGTGATCACCTGTTAGCTAATTGATCTGGTCAGTCACCTGATATAAGCAAACCGAACGCTTAATCCCTTCATTGTGATAGAGATAGACTTACCTGCATTGTTCTAGATAATGTCTCCTGTTAGTCTGCCTTGCTTGCTGTTGGATCTCCTGTGTATCACCCAGATTGGATACTGGATTATCCCCTGAACTCAGCCTGCCTTTTATCTGGAATGGATACTAGATTATTCCCTGAACTCAGCCTGCCTTAGTACCTGAACTGGCTTTGAACCACGCTGTCTGCTAAACTGCAAGTGCCTGTTTGCTTTGCTCAGTTTGCATCTGCCCTGACGGGGTAGCTAGACACTATAGCATTGTGTATAAGTCCTGGGGGAAACCAAGTACTGGTAGGCCTGCTTGTCTTATGGGAAAGGGGGCTGCTATATGTGAAGCAAACAGTAGCCAGCTATAGTGTCTGACCACCTGCGTTGGGGTAGACACAACATTTGTGACATTATCACAAGCCATTAACAAAATGTTTCTGTCAAGATGGACACTGCACAGGCCCATTCATTTGCTGAGGAAATACGCAAACTGACACGCCAAGTCCAGGAATTGTCTTTGCGTGTAAACGCACCTCCAACAGTAACGCAGGAGCCAGAGACCAATGTTAACCCGCCAGACAATTTTCCTGGTGACCCTGTGTGTTTTCTAACTTTAAAAACAGTTGTATGCTATACTTTTAGCCACACTCCTCTGGTTCTGATGCACAGCGGGTCAGCCTGATTATTATATGGTTGCAGGGGGATCCCCAGTCTTGGGTGTTTAGTCTCCCCCGCAAATGACCCAGCCAGAGGGTCAGTTGAAACCTTTTTCAAAGCCTTAGGTTTACTGTATGATGATCCTGATCATGCCCATGCAGCTGAAGCTAACCTTAGGTCATTACACCAGGGTAAACGCACCGCTAAACAGTACTGTTCTGATTTCTGCCGCTGGGCACCTGAGTGGGTTGAATGACCCAGCTTTAAGAAGCCAGTTTAGGTTAGGCTTATCAGACTCCATCGAAGACTCTTTAGTTCACTACCCTGAACCAAAGTAATTGAATGAAGCCATGCACATAGCCAACTGCATAGACTGATGTTTACGGGAAAGGCGTACAGAGAAGTTTGTTTCCTTGTCTCCCAGAACGCTGTCCACCTGTTCATTATTTCCTGAGCCCTCTCAAACTCTCCAGAAGGATGAGCCCATACAAATTGGCGCTACCCATTTATCCCCTGGGGAAAAGGCTAGAAGTAGATCTCAGGGGCTCTGCCTATACTGTGGCAACTTCAGCCTCTTTGTCGCTAGCTGTCTTAATTAGCTGAGAAACACCAATATTCTAGTGTGGGTGGAATCTGCTTCTATAGATCATACTGTGTCTGTTTCCCTCAAAGATGGCTTATTTGTTTCAGCACAACTTAGTTCTAACAAGTTTTCTCACTATCGCTCTGCTTTCATTGATTCTAGTGCTGCTGGCAATTTCATAGATAGGGACCTAGCACACGTCTACAGATTCCGGTGACCAAGGTGCACAGACCCTTCTCAGTTTTAGCCATTGATGATTCTCCCTTGTCCATGGGCCTGGTGACCTAGTGCACAGTACCCATTACTCTGACCATTGGGAAATCGCATGAGGAGACAATCAGCTTCTACATGATCTCATCTCCTGCTTATCCCCTTATCTTAGGGTATCCCTGGTTTTAACTGCACAACCCGCACATAGACAGGGCTGCAGAAGAGATTGAGTCCTGGTCCCAGACCTGCGTCCAGAATTGCATTAAAACCATTGACCAGTTGCCCATGTATAGCTCTTGTGTTGCCAGTATCAGTCATGTGCCTTTTTTCCAGTCCTATTCAGATTCTGTTCATGACAACATTTCCAAATGTGACTAAAGTTTGCATAACCATGTGCTTTTACATGACTCTGTTATAGCAAAAGACACTCACAAGTTTATTGAATCCCCTACTCCTAGAAGTCAAACGTATCCGTTGTCTCGCAGCCTTGAGCCCTGCTTGGACTATTCCTCTAAGTCCTCAGAAGTCAAGCCCCCTGGATTACCCCTACATTTGCCCATTGCTAAACTTCTTTGGCTGCACAGCCAGGCTAACTTATCTACAAGTTCCACAGTCGCTATGCCTAGTGATGCGATTCAGACAATCGATACACCCAGCAATGCAGCTCAATTGGCCACTGCATAAGTTATACCAGTCCAGCCCATGCCCATTGAGCTTCCTGCTTCTTCTTATTCTGGACTTTCTGCTGATGCAACCTGGCCTCACCCTACTTCTCTAACCGGTCTAAGAGGTTCAATCCACCCTTTGGATAAACTACCTCATTCGACCAGGTTGGTCTTTCAATCCTTTTTTTCAGGGCTCTCTGTATTCCACTCATGTTTTAGCTGTCCGACTTGACCCCTGTGACATGTCCCCCGCTAACCAGCCTGACCTTGTGGATCCACGGACCTCTGCTCAGTCCGATGGTCCTGTGCTGGATGTCCAACTGGTCTTTGAGGTTATATAGGGTTGCCACATTATCCCTTTAAAACCAAACACATATTAATTACACAGGTTCTGTGGTTCTGATTAAGATGGTAATTAAAGTCACTTGGTGCCGTATCTGCAATAAATTAGCCTCAGAACCTGTGCAATTCATATGTGTTCGGGTTTAACCCCTTCCCGACCGCCGCATGTACATATACGTCGGCAGAATGGCACGTAAGGGCACATTGGCGTACCTGTACGTCCCTGCCTAGACGTGGGTCGGGGGTCCGATCGGGACCCCCCCCGCGACTTGCGGCGGTCGGGTCCCCTCGGGGAGCGATCCGGGACGACGGCGCGGCTATTTGTTTCTAGCCGCTCCGTCGCGATCGCTCCCCGGAGCTGAAGTACGGGGAGAGCCGTGTGTAAACACGGCTTCCCCGTGCTTCACTATGGCGCTGCATCGATCGAGTGCTCCCTTATATAGGGAGACTCGATCGATGACGTCATTCCTACAGCCACACCCCCCTACAGTTGTAAACACACACACAGTGTACACCAAATCCTACAGCGCCACCTGTGGTTAACTCCCAAACTGCAACTGTCATTTTCACAATAAAGAATGCAATTTAAATGCATTTTTTGCTGTGAAAATGACAAAAATCCCAAAAATGTGTCAAAATTGTCCGAAGTGTCCGCCATAATGTCGCAGTCATGAAAAAAATCGCTGATCGCCGCCATTAGTAGTAAAAAAAAAAACTATAAATTTTGCGCAAACCAATCGATAAACGCTTATTGCGATTTTTTTTACCAAAAATAGGTACAAGAATACGTATCGGCCTAAACTGAGGAAAAAAATGTTTTTTATATATGTTTTTGGGGGATATTTATTATAGCAAAAAGTAAAAAATATTGCATTTTTTTCAAAATTGTCGCTCTATTTTTGTTTATAGCGCAAAAAATAAAAACCGACGAGGTGATCAAATACCACCAAAAGAAAGCTCTATTTGTGGGGAAAAAAGGACGCCAATTTTGTTTGGGAGCCACGTCGCACGACCGCGCAATTGTGTGTTAAAGCGACGCAGTCCCAAACTGTAAAAACACCTTGGGTCTTTAGGCAGCAATATGGTCCGGGGGTTAAGTGGTTAAAGGGATGAGTTGGCAACCCTAGGGTAATGTCATGATCACTTAGTGCCCCTGTTCCTTATTCCAGCATCTGGGTGTTGGCTGTTACTTTTCCCCTGTCTGTGTTCACCTGTTAGCTGATTGATCTGGTCAGTCACCTGATGTAAGCAAACCTGAACACTCTATCCCTTGCTGGTGATAGAGACAGACCTGCCTACATTGTTCTAGATCAAGCCTCCTGTTAGTCTGCCTTGCTTGCTGTTGGATCTCCTGTGTATGACTCGGATTGGATACTGGACTATCCCCTGAACACAGCCTGCCTTATTACCTGAACTGGCTTTGAATCACACTATCTGTCTGCTAAACTGCAAGTACCTGTTTGCTTTGCTCAGTTCACATCTTCCCTGCTATGTTAGCCAGACACATTGTGTATAAGTCCTGGGGGCAATCAAGTCCCGGTATGCCTGTTTGTCTTATGGGAAAGGGGGCTGCTATAGATGAAGCAAAGAGTAGTCAGCTATAGTGTCTGACCACCTGTGTTGGGGTAGACATGACATTCGTGACAGTGTGTAACTCACACAGTAAAGCCTGGTACACACTTTAAGTTTTTTCTTCGTTCATTTTAGTGGGCTGAACAAAATAAACCTGAGAAGCTTGGGAGGAGTTAGTACAGCAATTTCCTCACTGAGCTATTGTGTTCTGACAGGTGATTGCCCCTGCCAGAATACACTGGTCAGGGCTCGGAGCCATTAGCTGCCAGTTCTGATTGGATGCTGTTTTTTCCTGTTTGACAGAAGCCGACTGTTCGGCCTGCTTCTGTTGGACAGGCTGAGGTACACACAGTTTCTGTTGAACCGGACGATATTTGGCACGTGTGTACCAGGCTTTAAGAGGGGGGGGGGGGTGGGTGCTCTAAATCTGCATGTGAAATAGGATACCTGAAAGATGTACATAATGTACTACAGCAAAAGTCACATTTACAAAGAAGAAAGCATATAATTGAATATGCTGTGAAACAGAATTTTCCTACCACTTTGTTTTCCTTTGTAAAAAAAAAGATCAGAAATTCCGACAGCAAATGTCCGATGGAGCATACACACGGTCGGATTTTCCAACAACAAGCTCACATTGAACATTTGTTGTCTGAATTTCTGACCGTGTGTACATGGCATTGAGGTACAGTACTTGAGTGTCTGTCTCTATGTGAGAAGTCATCTTACATAGAAACAGACATGTTAAAACATGATGTGATGGTGCTAAAATATTATGGGTGGAACTGCATATGGGAGTGTGTACTTCAAAGTTAATTATTGAAGTTTGGTATAAACCACCAAATGTTAATAAAGCGGTGAAGACGTCTTGCATAGGTAGCAAAGGCTGCAAGGGCTGGGACAGTGATAATAATGCAGGATTTAACCTACCCTGAAATTGGCTGGTGTAAAAGCACTGCTGCAACAGTAACAGTGCAGAAATGTATAAATGTAATATAAGAAAATGTCATGGTACAATTTATAGAAGCTCCAACTAGAAATAATGCTTTGCTGGACCTGTTAATCTTAAACATTGTAGAGCTTATTACTAATGTTGATATAAAAGATCTGGGTAGCAGAGGCGTCCCTAGGGGGGGCAGAGGGGGCCCTGACCCCCCCAACATCATGCTGTGCCCCACCATGTGCAATTTTTGTATTTTGCTCCCCGAGAGGGAGAGCATCCCAAGTCAGCTCTGCGGGGGATTCCTCCCCCTCCCTCTGCTCGCCGACACTGCATAATGCGAGCGCTCACACAACCAGATATTCTAGCCTGGACCGTGTTTAAGTGTGTGCACTGCAGACTGCAGTACACTGTAATCACTGAACTACATTATCTCCATCCCTTCTCTCCCCCCCATCTGTCTCCCTCTCCTGTTCTTTCAAAACATTCACAATTTACTTTCACTTTCAGTTAGGCAGATAATATACGGTGCAAATTTCTTTCCTGCGTCCACAGATTGCAGGAAAGAAACTTGCATGATTCCCCCATCAACAGAGAGCGGTGACAGGGAAATATCCCTCCTGCCCAGCAATTATATTCTCCCGACAAACAGTGATTATCACCAGTGGCTATACAGAAACCACTAGTGATTATTATAAGAGAATCAGCTCATTAATGGTTCAAATCTCAGCCAGTTTCTGCTGAACCAGCTGAGATTTAAACGGTCTATGGCTGGTCTTAGCTCTTAGGCAGCCCATACATTGATTAGCACTGTGGAGTGTCGGCTTCCTGGCGTGATCGGGCATGTGGGATTTCAAACACACCCAAGCCCATCTCTATTGGTTGTAGACAGTTGAGCTCCCTGCAGGTTGCTTAGCAGCAGTGGACCCTTCTCTGACATGCTGATTGGGATGCAATCCAGGTGATGCTCTTAGTCAAATCCTAGTCATAAATACAGTATCAGTGATTTTATTGATCAAAGCCCACACTTTACAGGCATAGAGCCCACATGGCTGCTGATCATACGGTTGATTATATTTATGTGGTTGTATTCTTGATGCTAATAAATACTGTGTTTATTAGATCTGACTGGGAGCATCACCTGGATCACATGCCGATCAGCATGTCAACAGAGAAGGTTATACAGCATTACTGCTGCTAGGTGACCAGCTGGGGGCTCGGCTCTCTATAACCAATAGTGCCAGCCTTCCCCTGCATGCACCCATAATGTCACCAGCACTAGGTCCTAATAGACTGCCGCCGCTGCCAAGGAGACAGATGCCAGACCAGCGCTGTAAATAGCAGGGACAGGACAGCTGGGGATCCCCACTGTGGCAGAACACCAGGGCCCGGTGGCAAGACAACCTTTGCAACAATGATAGTTCTCCCACTGCTTTGGACCCTTATATTTTCTTGGTGTGCTGGTGACATATATCTCTTGTTTTCTGCCACCCTGGGGGGCCCCAGTATAGTAGGAAGGGAGCTCACTGCAGAACATGTGAAAGGGCCCATAGTGGGATGGTAGTAAAGGGCCCCAGGATATATATATATATATATATATATATATATATATATATATATATATATATATATAATTGCATTTTATAGTTGACCCCCCTACTTTTGTCCCTGTCCCCCCATGTGCCCCCCTAAATATAAAAGCTGGAGACGCCACTGCTGGGTAGTAGTGTATATAACATGATTTAATTTCGGGCCAGTTTACACCAGATGCAGTTCCGTACAGTTCCATTTTTTCTGCACCAATACAACCAGTTCCGGTAAGTTTCTGCACCAGAAACTGACCAGAACTGACTGCACTAGTGTGAACTAGAGCCATTGGAATACATGGAAAACACTGTACATGCATTTTTAGTGCAGAAAAAAAAACACATGGAACTGAACGGAACTGCGTCTGGTGTAAACTAGCACTGGCCAGTTCACACCAGATGCAGTTCCGTGCAGTTCTGTTTTTTCTGCACCAATACAGTCAGTTCCGGTCAGTGTGAACTAAAGCCATTGGGATACATGGAAAACACTGTGCAGAAAAAATGTGCACGGAACTGAATGGAGCTGTTATGGTGTGAACTGGCCTTATGTTAGCTATAAACACGTAAGTACATACTGGAATAAAAATACTTAATTTTAGGAGAGCAAATTTTCCAAGGATAAAGGCTACTCTTCAAAATGTGAGGAAACTTTCTCATTAAAAAAAACCACAGAACAGAAATGGGAATGCTTCTAATCAATAGTATGCAAACACAATGCTAAATATATTACCATGGGTAATACTTTTTTAAAAGGCTAAAAAAAAAACAAGAACAAAAAAAAACCTATGGCTCACGTCCAAAGTAAAAAAAAAAAAAGCTATAAATAGGAAATGATCAAAAAATATATACAGAAATGAAGAAACACTATAATCATTTAAACGTTACAAAGAATTCAACATAATTTGTAAAAGGGAAATTAAAGCAGAGTTCCGCCTGGGTAAAAAAAAAAAAGTCAGCAGTTAATACTGCAGCTGCTGACTTTTAATATAAGGACACTAACCTGTCCAGGGAGCCTGCGATGTCGGCTGCTGTCTTATTGCTTAGTTCATCGCACAATATTGTGGTGATCTTTCCCTGGAAGTGGGAGCAGATACCTGGATTTGATAGGTATCCACTCCCCCCTGCCCCCTGAAAGGTGCCAAATGTGGAACCGGAAGGGGAGAGGAATCCGATCCACAGAAGTTCAATTTCTGGGTTTAACTTCGCTTTAAGGCCTCAAAAGCTCAATATGAATGACATATTGCAAAAGAGAGTAGGACAAACCCCATGAAACTATTCAGACAAATGAATAGAAAATAGGTAAAGTCTGAGAAGGTAGACCCTTAAATGATAATTTAGAGTGGGTAACTGGGGACAAATGCAAATTAATTAAATACCTTCTTCAGCTCTGTATGTACAAAGCTTCCTGTGGTAGTTTGTTGAACCTCCCAAACTGTGTACCTGTAGTTCATAAATATTGTACAGAGATCTCATTATTTCCCCTTCTGGGCAAATGTTTGTAGCCTATAAGGTTAGACTAGTTTCTCTATTTAACTCTTCTGGTCGAATGTTCCTAAGGTTTTTTTTCTTATAGGATCAAATTTAAGAGAATGTTATGTTTATCCTGCAAAAGTCAGTAGAAACTGATATTTCACAGTTATTACAAACATTACAGGTACATTTAATGACTTTAGCATGAATTCTAAAACATTCATAAAGAAATTAGTTTAATATATAGACACCTGTGATTGTGTATGTGACTCAGTGTAAATATAGACAAAATGGGCCAGATCCACATAGAATTGGATAGGCGCAGCGTATCAGAGACACGCTGCGCAGCGTATCAGAGATACGCTACGCCGTTGTATCTTACCTGGCTTTAAGTCAAATCCAGGAAGATTTCTCACCGTAAGTTACGGCGGCGTAGTGTATTTCTGGCAGCGGAATTCAAATCGGCGGGTAGGGGGCGTGATTCATTTAAATGAAGCGCGTCCCCGCGCCGATTGAACTGTGCATGCTCCGTTTCGAGATTTTCCGCCGTGCTTTGCACGAAATGACGTCGCAACAACGTCATTTTTTGAACTTAGACGTGACTTACGTCCATTCCTATTCACGGACGACTTACGCAAAAAATTAATTAATTCAAATTTCGACGTGGGAATGACGGCCATACTTTAACATGGCAAGTCTATCTATACGCCGCAAAATATCAGCTTTAACTATACGCCGGAAAAAGCCGACTAGAGACGACGTAAGAGAATGCGATGGCTGCGCGTACGTTCGTGGATCGTCGGAAAAAGCTAATTTGCATACCCGACGCGGAAAACGACGCAAACTCCACCCAGCGGGCGCCGAAGTATTGCACCTACGATCCGAAGGCGTACGAAGCCGTACACTTGTCGGATAGAACCCAGAAGCCGTCGTATCTTGGTTTGAGGATTCAAACTAAAGATACGAAGCGGGTAATTTGAAAGTAAGCTGGCGTATAAGTAGATACGCCGGCGTACTCGCTATGTGGATCTGGCCCCAAGTTTTCAACAGTAATCATCAGCAGCAATAGCACCTAGCTTTACCTGCAGTCTGTGACCTTTCACTAATGAATGGCTAGGGTTAGGGTCAAAATTATGGCCGACCAGAACCATAGCTTAGCCCAACTTATATTATATATTCATTAGAACATATGCTTTACTGCATCAGTATGCTTTATGTAATGTAGAACAAATAATACAGCCCTCACGTGATGTACAGTAGCTTCTCAATTTGATTTAAATACTAGGCAAATGTAAGGTTTAGCTTAAAAACTGTTCTTTTTAAGCCTTTATCTCAAAGGAAAATAATAAAGGCTTAATTTTTCAAAATAAAAGTTCTGCAATGCAATGAATTTACAAAGTTCAATTTAGCAACAATTCAGTGTAAAACAGACTGTGCACTACAGCCAAGGTCTGCTTATCTTATTTACCAAATAAATATATTTTCCTGCCATTGGCAAAAATACTGCACTAAAAATAAAAAGATAGAAACGGTGGGTAAATATTGTCAATTTTACATAGGCGCTTGACCAGGGCTGTCTTAATGAGAGGGCACACCTGGGCACTGCCCAGGGGCCCCAGCTGCATGGGGGGCCCCTGCCCTTTCCCCAAAGCAACTGGTCCTTGAGCCCGGGCTGAAAATTTGAGCAGCCCGGGCTGCCCCTCTACATCCCAGATATTTCCCCAGCACTCTGACCCCTCTACACACTAGATATCCCCTACCTTCTACCTACTTGATTTATGTTTACCTGCACTGTATCCATTGTAGGGGCCCCAGAGCATTACTTTGCCCAGGGGCCCATGATGCTATTAAGAAGGCCCTGCGCTTGACGACTGACTCACACCCATATATGTCGGCAGAATGGCACAGCTGGGCAGATTGACGTGTATACCTGTACAGTATGGCCAGATTCACATAGAATTGCGGCCGTGTAACGTAACCCGTTTACGTTACACCACCGCAAGTTTTCAGTGTTAGTGCCCGATCCACAAAGCACTTACCTGTAAACTTGCGGCGGTGTATCGCAAACACGTCCGGCGCAAGCCCGCCCAATTCAAATGGGGTGGGTACCATTTAAATTAGGCGTGCTCCCGCGCCGGACATACTGCGCATGCTCCGTTTGTAATTTTCCCGACGTGCTTTGCGTGAAATTACGGCGGCGCGACGTGTTTGTGAATCGCGACGTGCGTAACGTACTTATGCCGGAAAAAAAAATTCAAAAGCGACGCGGGAACGACGGGCATACTTTAACATGGTGGAGTAATTTTACACCATGTTAAAGTACCCCTAATTTTGCGACGAGAAACTAAGACTTGCGCCGACGTAACGACGGGAAAAACGTTCGTGGATCGCCGTAACTGCTAATTTGCATACCCGACGCTGGAATACGACGCAAACTCCACCCAGCGGCGGCCGAGGTACTGCATCCTAAGATCCAACGGTGTAAGTCAATTACACCTGTCGGATCTTAGGGCTATCTATGCGGAACTGATTCTATGAATCAGCCGCATAGATAGAACAACAGATACGACGGTGTATCAGGAGATACGCAGTCGTATCTGTTCTGTGAATCTGGCCCTAAATACCTTGCCTTTAAGATGTGGCATTGTGGGCGTAAGCGTGCCTTTGGCGGCACGCGCCCACAGCAAGCTCCGTGACTCCGACCGTGGGTCCTTGATGTCCACGGGGATACCCGCGATCGTCTCACAGAGAAGAAGAACAGGGACATGCTGATGTAAACAAGCATTTCCCCATTCTTCCTAGTGACAGGACACTGATCACAGCTCCTTGTAATTGGGAGCGGTGATCAGTGTCGTGTCACACACAGCCCATCCCCCCTACAGTTAGAAGCACTCCCTAAAACACACTTAACCCCTTCAACGCCCATACTGGTTAACCCCTTCACTGCCAGTGTAATTTTTACAGTAATCAGTGCATTTTTATAGCACTGATCGCTGTATCAATGACAGTGGCCCCAAAATGGCATCAAAAGTGTCCAATGTGTCCGCCATAATGACGCAGTCATGATAAAAATTGCTGATCGCCGCCATTACTAGTAAAAACAATATATCTTTTTTTGGGGGATATTAATTATAGCAAATGTAAAAAAATATTTTTCAAAATTGGATAGTTACCTTTCCTCCAGCTTCATACTGCTGGGATGGGGGGGTGTTGTTGATTTCAGAGATGCCATGATATTTGGTCTATTCAGCATTCTCTGTGATCTTAGCAGTAGGACAGTAATGCCATCCTTGCTGTGGTGCCACTGGCAGAAGCTGGGGATAAGTGAGTCACGGTATATTAATTTTGTTTCACCCTTTTTTCGAAAAGGAAGGAGGAAACATAAACCAGTGGACCCAGCATTTTTAATATAAGGTCAACTGTAGGTTTAGTTATATATCTTCTATCATTGATAGCAGAGTATAGATTCTGTAAACATGCCACAGTTGGCATGTTGAAGCATTTTAATAATGTATGGTTTGTAAATTGGTGCTGCAAGTCTAATATGTATGTCACCTTTTTATTGTCCACCAATAGGTACATAATAAACATGAGCAGACAGGCCACACAGCTCATAGGCTTGTGATATAAACATCAAATAATATTACTGGGATGTTTTTGGACAAGCAGCAGTGTGTAAACAGGATCTCTATCTCAGTAGGACCCCATGCAATTATTGTTTTTTGGTACTGGAATTTTTACTCTGCATTGCAAAAATGGTGTTGATGTCCAATGGATATATGATAAAAGCTGTGCTCATGTATTTTTATGTGGCACTTTTAGGCAGCTCCAGGCAGAAGGTCTGTGGTTTGTTTTTGTATGCCAATAATCTAAATGGTATGGAAACAAGCTGTTTTAACTACACATATCATGAATTAAGCCATGGGCAATATATAAATACATGAACATTTTAAAATTTACAAGGACATAACTTCAAAAGTAGGGAGAATCAGAAGAACTCAAAGAGAGGTGGCTTCATAGCATGCAATGCCTTAATTAAGAACATGTGGTTCTTGATTTTTGTAAAACAGGTTTAGATATTGCAAAGAGTCCATTCTTATATCAACTTAATATTAAAGAGTAGGAATTTTGTTTACTAGGAATCATAAAAGAATGATTTTTGTAAATGCTACAGGGATATTTCTAGCAGCACCACACTGTTATTAAATGTTCCATTTCATTTTTGCTTGTATTCACTTTTTAGTCATTTGTCATTTTGTACAAAGGAGCTATAATTGTATAATTATACCTATAGAATCACATTCAGCGTCTACTATAATTTTTATATAAAGGGGTATTATATTTTTTTTTATATTATATATACTTACACTACAATACTTTAATGGTGAAGCATTTTAAACTGTTCTTTTTAAGCCTTTATCTCAAAGGAAAATAATAAAGTTTTGGGTAAATTTTATTTTCATTAATCTTTTAAAGTTTATACATTTAAAAACTGATTCTTTATACCAGTTTAGAACTTTAATTTTATGCCAAAACATGATGTAGTCTGTTAGAAGCATGCTAACTAGTTTAAGTTCCTATGTTCATGGGACAAAAAAAGGATCACACCAATCAAATACTATTTATAATACTTACCGTTAAAAATATATGTAAAGAAGTCTAGTTTAACAAATTTATTGGACGAATGTAACAATCATTCGCACATCCATGTGGATTCTGTGTATATTTTATTTAAAGCAATATTGCACTCACAACCAAAAAGCATTATATTGAGGCTTACCAATCATTAGGTTGACTGCAGTGTTTCCCTTCTTTGGCTTTTTCAGCCTGTGGGGGGGGGGGGGGGTGAGTTAAATGTATTAGAAGATTTACAACCACTAAGAAATTTAAGCAAAACTCCAGCTCACATTTGTAAGCAGTTACAGCCAACTGTTTTGTTACCTTATTGTTTGAGGGTTTTGCAAGAATAAATAAAAACAAATAGTTGTAATCTCCCCTGCCAGTGTTAAGTGGTATGTCTCATCAATGTAAACTGATACATTCTGAGAGTTGAGAGTTTGAGCTGTGAAACAACAGACTCCCTGGTTGGATTACCATAGATGAAAATAGAAGAAAGAAAGCCTAAAAAAGGAAACTAATACAACCATAACATCTACAAATTGGTAACCTGCAATATACAGTGCCCTGCAAAAGTATTCACCCCCTTGGCTTTTTACCTATTTTATTACATTACAGCCTTTAGTTCAATGTTGTTGTTTTTTTCATCTGAATTACGATATATGTGATGGGTCAGAACACAATAGTCTGAAGTTGGTGAAGTAAAATTAGAAAAATACATACATAAAACAATTTTTCAGAAAAAATAATTATAATTGGCATATCCCTTTGTTATGAAGCCCATAAAAAGCTCTGGTGCAACCAATTATCTTCAGAAGTCTCATCATTTGTGAAATGATGTCAACCTGTGTGCAAAGTGTCACATGAAATGTCATTACATATACACACCTTTTTGAAAGGCCCCAGAGGCTGCAACACCTAAGCAAGAGGCAGCAATAACCAAACACTGCCATGAAGACCAAGGAACTCTCCAAACAAGTAAGGGACAATGTTGTTGAGAAGTACAAGTCAGGGTTAGGTTTTAAAAAAATATCCAAATCTTTGATGATCCCTAGGAGCACCATCAAATCTATCATAACCAAATGGAAAGAACATGGCACAACAGCAAACCTGCCAAGAGACGGCCGCACACCAAAACTCACGGACCGGGCAAGGAGGGAATTAATCAGAGAGGCAGCACAGAGACCTAAGGTATCCCTGGAGCTGCTGCAGAGTTCCACAGCAGAGACTGGAATATCTGTACATAGGACAACAATAAGCCGTACACTCCATAGAGTTGGGCTTTATGGTAGAGTGGCCAGAAGAAAGCCATTGCTTTCATCAAAAACAAAATGGCATGTTTTGAGTTTGTGAAAAATCATGTGGGAGACTCCCAAAATGGATGGAGGAAGGTGCTCTGGTCTGATGAGACTAAAATTGAAATTTTTGGCCATCAAAGAAAATGCTATGTCTGGCGCAAACCCAACACATCACATCACCCAAAGAACACCAGTTTCCCTGTCCCGACTGCTGAAAAACATCCCCACAGCATGATGCTGCTACAACCATGTTTCACTGTGGGGATGTTTTTCAGCATTCGGGACTGGGAAACTGGTCAGATTTGAGGGAAAGATGGATGGTGCTAAATTCAGGGATATTCTTGAGCAAAACCTTTACCACTCTGTGTGTGATTTGAGGCTAGGACGGAAGTTCACCTTCCAGCTGTCATGTATCAGGAGTGACCAGAACTATGTGGACTGAAGCAGAGCAAAACGCAAACAGAAATAGGTGAAAGTAAGTTAGTTTTTCTCTGCTGGCCCTGCTTTAAATTTAGAAGGTAGTCAGAGGATTATTCATCTCTGACTGATTTGTTTTCAAATTTGGGCCTCTGATCCAGCCATGGTTGTGCTGCAGGTGACCACTATTGTTGTCTGGGGTGTCGGTTCCACCCCAGGCCAAGGGTGGCAGCAGTCAGATCAAGGTGTTTTGGGTGTTCTTTCTCGGCGGCTAATCAGTGGTGGTTGATCGCCTGGCTGTGCATGCTGAGGGAGAGTACTTAAGGTACAGATGTCATTAGTTCTGGGTCATCGTCGTCCGCCTTGGGCAGTCGTCCCACCACCCCTGTGTGTGGCCCTCCTGGCCTGTCCAAGAGTTCCTGGCTCCGGGCCATGTTGGTCCAGAGTCGTGATTTACCAGGTAGGCCCAGTAGTCAGGCTGGGTCTACATCAACAGAGTGGTCCTGCGCTGTTCATCCTGAGGGAGGAAGCCGCTGAATGAAGTACCTGTTCTGGAAAGCACAGAGCACAAGGCTGGTATCCCAGGAGAGGCTTTAGACTTCATTGAAGGACGCACCATTACTGAAAGGCTGGTCGCCTGTCGGTTATGAATTGACTGAAGTTTATTCAAGAGAGATCCGGGTGCTTAATCCTGAGTTGAGAAGGATTCTGGACCGAGAATATCTCCATCTTTGGGAAGGTCTGTGGCAGAGACTTTGCTAAAGTTCCGTGTGACACTCTGGCTGCTAGGCTGGTAAGAGAGGCCTACCCAGGTGCACTATACCCACTCTGGCTAGAGTGGCGACAAGAGTTTATCGCTGGAAGCAGGATTGTTTCCATACCAAGTTGTAAACCTGGACCTACTACTTATTATCCCTTCTACTTCTTCAACTACTGCTACTTTTATCGTTTTGTCCCATTGGGTAATAAAGCACAGAAAAAGACATCTAAAGTGTGGACATTGCAGTTTCTTCTAAGCTCTAGGCAGCGGAGAATTAGAGGTAACATGCCACCGAAAACAAACCATTAGCTCATTTGGGGGTAGTGCTACACATACAAATGTGAACCAATACAACAAGTGAACAACCAAACAACCAAACAGTGACAGTAACCAACCAGCATATGTAGCAAAAGGGTGGAACCAGAATCGTAGTCAAGCCAGGCCAGGATCATTAACAAGAGATCAGCAGATGGGGGGCCAGGAGTAGACAGACAGGGACAAGAAGGAAGCAATCAGGCTGCAGAGCAAGGATCCAGGAATGCAGGAACAGATACAACAAGTTCAGGGTACAGGAATCAGGACTCAGGGCTCAGGTAAACAGGCTGCAGGTCAGGGCATGAGGAGAATACCAGGGCAGTGTGTGTGTGCGCACTTGCCAGGCATTTATACCATTACCTGCTAACAAGCTCAGGTGACCGCTGATTGCAGAAGGTAAAATCTGCACCACACTGCCAGGATCCATCTGCTGGTGGACGCCAGTACTGCGGCCCAAAGATGACATAACACCAGCAGGTAGAAGTTCCCCTGACTGTTCCAAACTGCCAGGAGACACCGGCTGGTGGACCCCAGTACTGCACGCCAAATGATAGATATTACCAACGGATGGAACCTTTCCTTACACCAGCAGGACAATGACCCCAAACACACTGCTAAAGCAACACTTGAGTGGTTTAAGGGGAAACATGTAAATGTGTTGGAATGGCCTAGTCAAAGCCCAGACCACAATCCAATAGAAAAACTGTGGTCAGACTTAAAGATTGCTGTTCACTAGCGCAAACCATCCAACTTGAAAGAGCTGGAGCAGTTTTTCAAGGAGGAATGGACAAAAATCCCAATGATAAGATGTGGCAAGCTGCTAGAGACTTATACAAAGCAACTTGGAGCTGTGAAAACTGCAAAAGGTAGCTCTACAAAGTACAGTGGAACCTTGTATTACAAGCATAATTCGTTCCAGTAGAATGCTTGTATTCCAAAGCACTTGCATATCAAAGCGAGTTTCCCCATAGAAGTCAATTGAAATGATAATAATTTGTTGCGCATTTACTTCTATGGCATGCAATACCGCATGTGGCCAGAGGTGAGGGGTGTCGGAGAGCCTTGGAAATTCACAGAAAGGCTCAGAGACGGCTCGTCTAAACTCGGAAAACCTCGGAAAGGCTCGGGAATGGAGTATTTCTGAGTTTTTTTAGAGTATTTCCAAACAGCTCAGAACGGCTCCGATCAGCTTCCCTCGGCTCCGGCGCCTCCGCGCTTCTGGCCAAATGCGGTATTATATGCAATAGAAGTCAATGCAGGACAAATTATTTTCATTTCAATTGACTTCTATGGGGAAACTCCCTTTGTTATGCGAGTGCTTTGGATTACTGCACACCGCTGTGGCTTTAATCCTGCTCGTTTTGCGAGACAACACTAGCAAACTGAGTTAGGATTTAAAAAAAATTGCTTGTATTGCGAAACGCTCAATAAAAGCGTTACTGGGGGCGTGGCTGGACCGAGCTAGGAGATGGCTGCCTGATTGCTGAACTCCTGCCACCTCAGAGCGTACTTCACCATTAGCGGTGCTTTTTGACCCCATCAAGGACGCCTGACCATGGGTACTGCTTCCCGACAGTCCTCGGCTTCCCGATCCCGATCCCCTAGGGAACACACCGACTCCCTAGAGCAGCACATCCCGGAGATGTTCCGCACCGGCCGGGGAAACATGGCGGCCTCCCGTCAGGGAACACCTCGAGGCCGCTCGCAGGTCGCGTCCTCTCAAGCCCAGGGGATCGTGCTGTCTGTGACCCCCCTCGACCACCCTCAGTTGACTATCGAGGACCCGGGGACATTGCCTGCCTCCGCGTCAGCTTCCGCACCCATCACCATCGGGGATTTGAGAGCTGTGGCTTCTGACATCAAAAACGCGCTCACGGCGGCCATAGCAGAGCTGCGCCTTGATTTCCAGGCGCTAGACGGGAGAGTCTCGGCCACGGAGAACACACTGGTGGAACACGATTTGGTCCTCCAACGTTCCACCAGAAAAATAGATGACCACACTCTACAAATGCGGGAAATTAACCGCCACTTGGAGGACCTGGAGAACCGGGGACGCCGCCATAACCTACGCGTGCGGGGCCTCCCTGAAGCTGTTGAAGGGGGCCAGATCGCAAGGGAGGTAACGGAGCTTTTCAATACTTAAGAGACCCCCTGACGCGGCTATTGCTATGGAGCGTATCCACAGGGCACTACGCCCCAGGGGCAGGGACACGGACCCCCCTAGAGATATTGTTTGCTGCCTAACGGACTTTGGGCTGAAAGAGGAAATCCTCCAAGAGGCGAGAGGCCAGCGCCTTATGCACAAGGGTTCCCAGATCCAACTGTTCCAGGACCTTTCTGGAATAACGCTGAAGCATAGAAGAGACCTCAAGCCCCTCTTAGACGCCCTGCGGTCAGCAAACATCCGCTACAAGTGGAAATATCCTTTCTGCCTCTCTGCCTCCCATCAGGGGCGCACGGCACAGCTTAAAGTTCCTGAGGACCTGCCGCTTTTCTTTGAGACCCTGGGCATTCCGCCCGTGGCGGTCCCGGAATGGTATGCCATTTATCGCCGCTCCGTAGGCCGTTGGAATGGGCCCCCGGTGGAAAGGATGGAAACGCAGCCCACGAGATCCCGGAGGAGACGATCCCCCTCGAGCTCCCGCACCTCGGCCACCTATACAGGACCCAGGAGGGAGGGCGACCCTCTTTCTTCTCCCAGAGCACGGAGAGCCCGCAGAGACAACTGAACGGCGGACCGCGTCTCCGACAGAGCTGATTCCTAATGATTCGTTGGCGAGTTTGTGTGCCTTTCGCCGTGTTATGTGTTACAGACTACTGGAATCTCATTTTTATTCTTTATCTTGTACTTTGTTGGGAACGGACGGTGTCTGCCTCATCCCGGCGCTCCCCGCCGCATAGACTGCTAGCTTGTGGGACCTCCCGCTCGCCCCGTCGCCACGCCTTCTGGATCTACAATTGCCGCCAACTCGCAGCGCGGGAAGACGCTGATAGACTCCGCCTGCCCGACCATCAGAGGACTGAGCGGCCCGCCCGGCCTTAGATACTACATTGCCCAGAATGCACTATGCTCGCCGCGCTCCCGGAAGCGGAACCCTATGAGGGCCTCTCGTCCGGCGCATTATACATTCGTCACTCCACGGGAGAAGTCAACACGGCCGAGGACCGCGGAATCAATACAGGCGATGGGCTCGCCGGCGGCCGCACTCTTATGCCTCCCAGACGCGGGATCCACCTGCAGCTAAGTTTTTCTTACCGGAGACAGATAACAACGCACGCCCCACAGGAGGCCTCCGTGATATCTTAGAACCCAGCTTCTCTTCCAGGGTTCACGTGGCCTGGCTCCCAGCTGACACTCTCACGCCTGCCCTCCTGGCTATACCTACCGACCTACCTCCTCTTCGCCTGATCGAGAGAGAGCCGACGCCCTCCCAGGCTCCGGTGGAGCGCACATGCCACGCCCAAGGGTCCGTGGAACGGATGATCCCCCAGTTACGACACATTGTGCTTGGGCCCATGTCTGATCTGGTCTAGAACCTCTCTGATTGGCTCCCTACGGATGAGACTCTAGCCCGCACGGCCTGACACCCCTCCCCAGACGCTAAATTATCACGGACACTCCGGAAATAGGGGCGTATTCTGTCAGACGGTGCCTCGGCCCCTGGGCCTAGTATACACCCAGGTGACTGTGCTGATCTAGAACTGCCTCACTGCTGGAAGTTCCCCGGTTGCTTGACTAGCCGGCCAGATGGACTCACCCTCGCGGCCCTCAACGTACTGCCCCCCCGCAACCGAGAACTCTGCCAGACCTGCTTGTCACCTCCCCTTGAACTACACCTCCTCACTACTGCACCCGGTTCGGGATTGTGGACTATCCGAGGGAACCGCGGTTCCCTGGTTAAGTATTAGCTCTTATGACTGTTTTACAATGATGTTGTTTCACTGTTTGCCGCCTCCCTGACGCTAGATTACCTCCCGGACGGCTAGGTATGCATTAATGGGGAAGACATGCAATTTTTGGTTGGGGATGGGTAAGGGAGGTAAGATTGGGGATGTGGAAGCCTCCGTCCCCTTCTCCGCGGGGCCCCCGTTTATCGCAGTGGCCTTACGCATGGGGAAGGGACGGGAGATGCACCATACGGTGCCCTTTTATGGATACCGAGCCCTGGGAACACCAGCTTGCTAGGTACTGTGGTGGTCCCACCCCCCAGCGGGCTGCACAATCCCCCTTACCCACAGCTGCCCATCGGCCAAGGGGACGACACCTCTCCTGCCTCATCTGACTGTACGCTCCGGGGTGGCTAGCCACTCCACGTTTCGTACATCCTCACTCAGCTGTCTGTTGGTGAGATCCTGACCGTCCCCCAAGCGGTACCGTGCGACGGGGTTCGCGCCTAGTGTAGCCTTACCGATTGTCCACTACCCAAATCAGGTGGCGGGACTGTGTCCCTCCACCTAATCGTATTCGGACGTTCGCCTCACTAGCTGAGGCGAGTACTACTCCCTGTCCCTGGGACGCTCCGCTAGGTCTCCCGTCCCGGGCACCCGTTGCCAGAAGGGCTGAATCCCCGTTGGAACCCATACCCTTGTCCTTCGTCCCCGTCGACACACTAGGGATCCCTCCCATCCCCCCTCCCCTTCCCCACTCGACCACCGCGAACCGCCACAGCTCAAACACCCTACATCACCGCGACGCACGGTTAGACAACCACAGGCCTGATCGATGATGTCTGCTATACCGATGGATGCTGACATCCCTAAATTAAAGATTGTCTCCCTGAATGCGCGGGATTGAACATGCCCGAAAAACGGGCCCAACTCCTTCTCTCCATGCATCGAGCTAGGGCCGACATAGTGTTTGTGCAAGAAACACACTTCAAATCTGGAGCTATACCCAAATTGCACAACCATTACTTCCCATTGGTCCACCACGCGACGAACGCGCAAGCGAAAACGAAGGGAGTCACCACATTAATAGCTAGGAATTGCCCATTCCAGCTGACAGACACGCTAGCTGACCCGGAAGGGCGGTATTTATTTCTCAAAGGCTCATATCAGAACCGGACTGTAACGCTTGCTAATGTCTATGCACCAAACACGCGCCGGGTCTCCTTTTTTAGAGCTGTTTCAGACCTGCTTGCTTCCTTTAAGGAGGGGATACTTTTGCTGGGGGGAGATTTCAATGTCCCACTCAATCCCACGCTAGACACATCCACGGGCACTTCATCCCTCCCGTACACTACGCTGCGGAGAATTAAAATGCTCCTCCAAGGCCTACTCCTACACGACACGTGGCGCCCCCTAAACCCGGTGGGTAGGGACTATACGTTCTTTTCAGCGCCACACAACCGTTATTCCCGACTCGACTACCTGTTTGTCAGCCAGGAAGACCTACCCCTCTTATCCTCGGCTTCGATCGATCTCATGTTCATTGTGGATCACAATCCGATTTCGGTTACACTATCTCTGCCTCCCAGTCACCCACGGTCCAGGGTATGGAGGTTGGACCCATTCCTGCTCACGGTTCCAGTAGTAGCTAAGGACTTAGAGAAAGCGCTCAAAACATTTTTCCGTGAAAACAGACCGGAAGATACGGCCCCCAGTATAAACTGGGAGGCTCACAAGTGCGTGGTACGGGGTCTTCTAATAGCAGCTGCGGCCAAAAGGAACAAGGAAAGACGAAAACACTACGACGACATTCTAGGCAGGATTAAGAGATTAGAATCTGCACAAAAACACTCGCAGGCCCTCGCCACATTACAGGACCTAAGCTGAGCTAGAGCCGAACTTCTGGAGGTCATAGGTAAAAAGGTTAAACGTAGCTATGTGCTGGCAAGGAAATCATTTTACGAGCATGGCAATAAGGTGAGTAAACTCTTGGCTAAAGCGCTGCAAACCCAAAATCAAAAACGACGGTCCACTCCCTGACGGACGCCCTAGGCTGTACAGTACAATCCACCCCTGACATAGCTAAGCTTTTTGTTCAGTATTACACCGACCTATACAATTTGCCGTCCCCGGCTACACCAGCTGCACTAGAGGCAAGGCAGGGTCTAATTGACGACTTCCTACGCCAATACGGCCCAACCCGGCTGTCGGAGGCGGCCAAGACGGAACTCGACAAACCCCTCAGCGACGCAGAGGGGGGGCTGGCCCTGAAGCAACTAAAATCGGGCAAAAGCCCGGGTCCTGACGGCCTGACGGCAGGGTATTATAAGACCTATGCGACGGTACTTACACCTTTTTTTATATCGGCCTTCAACTCCTTCGCCAACGCTGCCACCCCTCCCCGTGACCTTCTGACCGCACACATTGTTGTTATCCCCAAACCGGACAAAGACCCAACTGCAGTGTCCAATTACAGGCCAATATCTCTACTGAACGTGGACCTTAAATGGTTCGCTAAAACTATAGCGAACAGGCTACTGCCCTACCTGCCCAACATGGTTGCCTTAGACCAGGCCGGCTTCGTCCCCGGGAGGGAGTCCCGGGACAACACCCTCACAGCGTTAAACGTCCACCACTGGCTCACGTCCAACAAGTCCCCTGGGTTTTTCTTATCCCTCGACGCGGAGAAGGCGTTTGACAGGGTGGCGTGGGATTTTATGCAAGCAACTCTGCAATCCGCGAACTTCCCGCCAACCATGCTGCGCTTCATCTCAGCATTGTACACAGGCCCCACAGCGAGAGTGCGAGTGAACAACCACCTTTCAGACGCCTTCTCCATAGCGAACAGGGCCCGTCAGGGATGCCCCCTTTCCCCCCTACTGTTTATTCTCACATTAGAACCCTTTCTACAGCGCCTCAGATCTAACCCCACGATTAAAGGTATCCATATTGACAATAGGACCTATAAAATTGCCGCTTTCACGGATGACATTCTCCTCTTTCTCAGAGACACCCTTACGACTATCCCCAACTTGATGAAGGACTTTGAGGACTTCAAGGTATTGTCCAACTTCCAAATTAACTTTTCCAAATCATCGGCCCTAAATGTTTCTCTACCCACAACTCAATGCGATCAGTGCAAGTTAAATTTCCCTTTCAAGTGGACTGCTCGTGCCATCACATATTTGGGGATCCAACTCCCTTCCTCTCTAACAGACCTATACTCACTTAACTATACCCCGCTGCTCCAAAATATACTGAAAGACTTGAAAGAATGGTCCCCAAAACCACTATCGTGGTTCGGCTGGATCGCAGTGGTCAAGATGAACATACTCCCCCGGGTTCTATACACCATGCAAGCCATCCCCATCAGGCTCCCCCCGGCTTTTTACTTGTCCTACAAGTCGGCATGCACGAAGTTTGTGTGGCAGGACACCCGCCCGCGCCTGAGCTACGCTAGACTCACAGTCCCTAAGCTGCAGGGAGGTCTAGGGTTGCCTGACTTACACAAATACAACCTGGCCTGTTGTCTGACCAGGATTGTTGACTGGACAACGAACGGGGAGAGAAAGAATTGGGTAGAGCTAGAGCAGTCGTTCTCCCCTCTGCCCCTAACCCATCTGCCATGGATTGCGAAGTGCAACGCCCTACAAGGTTGTGTTGACCATCCCCTCATACACCCCTCTTTACTGGCCTTCCAGACGGCTTGCGCCAAACACAAATTATCAGACCGGACCGGCCCCATGACTCCCCTGCGACTGAATCCCAACTTCCCCCCAGGAATGAGTCCTACTTTCTTGTCTGATGGCTGGCCCCACAAAACGGTGCGGGCGGGTCAATTTTACTCCGCAGGTCGTCTCTTGTTGCAAACAGAACTGGCGACCAAAACGAGTAAGAACGAGTTCCCTTTCTGGACTTACCTCCAGATTAGGCACTTCCTCGATAAGAAAGATTCTGGTGTACACTGGTCCAGGCCTTACACCCCCTTCGAAAACCTATGCAATTCTAAATCACCGCTGAGACATCTAATCTCGATAATATATGGTTTACTGTTCTCCTCGCACTCACCTAAACTTCATTGGGCCAACCAGCAGTGGGAAAGTGACCTCTCACTAGATCTATCGGACACGGAATGGGAACACATATTTAGACTCGCCCACAAGGGATCGATTAACATCCAGACGCAGGAGAACGCATACAAACTCCTCTCCAGATGGTACAAAACCCCACTCAAGTTACACAGAATTAACCCTGCACTTCCCAAAGTGTGCTGGAGATGCCATCTGGAGACGGGCTCCTTTCTCCACGTCTGGTGGACATGTCCCAAGCTCCAACCCTACTGGACTGAGGTCCATTAACACATTACACGCATAACCACCGACACTCTGGAATTCTCGCCTAACCAATTCCTTCTCCACCATGCCAAATCGCTCCCGAGGAAATACGGCCGTTCCCTGGCTATGCACATGGTAAATGCCGCGCGTATGTGCATCCCACTCTACTGGCTCTCCCCACACCCCCCTTCTCTGTCTGACTGGTTTCAACGCCTCCAGAAGATAATGGAGATGGAGGAACTGATCCATCAGAGCAACGATACGCCTGCAAAGTTCAACGAGACCTGGGCCTGTTGGCGGCATTTTACCTCAACTGATGAATACAAAACCATTAACCCCTAAGAACAGCGCACATCGCTCCCACAACCTCACCCCTTGACGAGCTGTGGCGGCTCACCCCCCCCTCCTTATTCCATCACCTAAACACACCACACACCATACACTGTCCAGATCCTTGCCTCCCCCCCCCCCGCCTGCCCCACCCTGCCCTTAAGACCGGAATCTGCTCGTAGGAATTCGTAGAATAACGGACCGGTTGCCGGGATTGGCAGGATGTTACTGCAGACCAATCTGGGGGCTGTTGGCAAGGATAACTGTATGTTTGTCTCGGGAACCCCATTCCCGTGTTAGAGAACCCTCGAAGTCTTAAGCGGGAATCCGCACACCCCACTAGACTTATTCCATGCTTTGTCACACTGGGGGGGGTACACCTGGGGAAATAAGGGCTTTAAGTTACCCATCGGTTCCACTAGTTGCGTTAGTTGCCTTTTGATAGCATTATAGTCTGTTGGCATCCGCTCTGTCTACTATGTTTATCTTATTCCCAATTATCCTCTAATGCTCTGCATATGTTGTGGCGGCTGCGTCCGCAAGAGTTTCGCATTGTTGCGTACGATATATTGTTCTTGTAACTGTAACTGTCATGCCTGATGGATGAAAATAAAAAAAATTATTAAAAAAAAAGAAAAAATAAAAATAAATAAAAGCGTTACTCGCAATATGAGGTTTCACTGTATTGACTTTAGGGTGGTGAATAGTTATGCACAGTGGCCCAGATTCACAAAAGAGATACAACGGCGCATCTCCAGATACGCCATCGTATCTCTGCCTTGCGCCGTCGTATCTATGCGAGGTGGCGCTTCCGTCGATTTCCCCGTCAAGTATGCAAATTAGCTAGATACGCGAATTCCCGAACGTACGCGCGGCCGACGCAGTAAAGTTACGACGTTTACGTTAGGCTTTTTTCCCGGCGTAAAGTTGCCCCTGGGTCTATGAGGCGCAGTCAATGTTAAGTATGGCCGTAGTTCCCGCGGCGAAAATTTATAAAATTACGTTGTTTGCGTAAGTCGTCCGTGAATGGTGCTGAACGGAATTTACGTCCACGTCAACACCAATGACGTCCTTAGAGCAATGCACGCCGATCTCTGTGAATCTGGGCCATTGACTTTTTCTGTTATTTTGTCCTATTTGTTGTTTGCTTCACAATAAAAAAAAAATCTTCAAAGTTGTGGGCATGTTTTGTAAATTAAATTATGCAAATCTTCAAACAATCCATGTTAATTCCAGGTTGTAAGGTAACAACACATGAAAAATGCCAAGGGGGTGAATACGTTTGCAAGGCACTGTAATACATGTTTGGTTTTAGATTTAGATTTAGACTGCTATGATCGTCAGTTCCATCTAGTTGCCATAATGCAATATTTTCCCAAATTAGATATTTCAGGAAAAATACCAATTTGTGCCAATTAAATGGAGCTAACAATAATAGAAAACCAATGTATTAAGCAAAATATGGTAAAAAATAATTACGGTGGGGTGAATACTTTTCAAATTTGTGCAACAATTTTTTTTTTTTAAATAGACCCTAAAGTGTATGTCAAACACAAACATTGTTTAGTTGTGCATTGACTAGAAAGAATTAGAAATTACATACATTTTTACTGCAATTGGGGGCTACTGATTTCCATATCTGCGGCCCCAGAGCCGAAACAATACAGAGATGTCCCTTCACTTAATGTGCCAGTGACAAAGGTGTCAACACACAGGAAGAGAGGGAAAATGTCTAAAAGCCGGTTCACACTGGGGCGGCACGACTTCGGGGGCGACTCGGCAAGGCGTCCTGAAGACGACTTTAGAGGCGACTGGCAAAATGACTTCTGTAAAGAAGTCAATGCAAGTCGCCCTGAGTCGCCCCCAAAGTCGTACAAGAACCTTTTTCTAAGTCGGAGCGACTTGCGTCGCTCCTATTAGAACGGTTCTATTGAATAGAATGGGACGCGACTTGTCAGGTGGCTGAGTCCCCTGACGAGTCGCCCCAGTGTGAACCAGCTCTAACAGAAACACAAAAATAAACAAAAAATTGTCCTTTACGGTAGAGTAGGAAAATACATTTTAATGTTGACTGCAGATTTTTCCTTATTTATGTATATAAAACAGTGTGATAGTTATTGGGGGGAAATCTCTCTGATGGAGCCTGGATATCAGTAAAAGCACATAAAGGGATTCATATTTTTCACACTGTATTTAAAACAGCCCCCTTCTCCTCAAAAGTACAGCAACACACCCAGGGTCGGATTCCAGACAAGGCCAACAAGGCCAGGCCTCGGGGCGGCAGTGGGTGCAGGGGCGGCACTGCAGCTGAGAGGAGAGGACACTTTTATTCCCCCCCCTTGTCATGTCACGGATGGTGAGAGGAGAGAAAACGGAGTGAAGAGGAGGTGAGATGGTTTTCAATGTAATTTTCGGCAGCAGCACCCCCCCAATGATCAATGTCATTTTTGGCAGCAACATCCCCCCCCCCCCCAGTTCTCAATGTCATTTTCGGCAGCAGCATCCCCCCTGCTTCCCAGTGTCCTGCCGAAAAAGTCCCCCGGCGGATAATGTCCCCCCTGTACTGCGCAGGCGGGGGCAGCATTGAAGGACCTGGCCTTGGGGCGGCAAAGGGTGTAAATCCGGGCCTGAACACACCAGAAGACCAAGGGATTACATTGACAAGAAAGTTGAAGATTTCTAGCATGTCCACATTACATATAAAATCAACAAAGGTGGCAACTGCTCTGGTCTGTTTGAAACTAGCAAACAAGAAAGGTGCACACGGGCAGGGCAATATACTATACATTTAAGTAATCTGTTTCAGATTATATTTGCATATATTTGCAAATATACATGGAAGTCATATTGCCATGTCAAGGCACCTCTGATAAATGTGGTCCCAGACTCTGAACTATTTGAGTTTCCCAACCATGGATAAATATATAGAAATTTAGGATGAGCCAAACATACCTGGGTTCAGAATGAAGCGGGTTCACAGTAAAACACAACTTTGGTCACTTTACTTTCGCTTTGCAAACAAATGGCTAAGGACTCCCTTCATCTATACCAGAACCTTATCTTAGATGAGGGTCTTATATAGATGTTTAGTGATGTGCCAAATAGCCCTGGTAAAAAATAAAAATCACTGTTATGGTTGGCATATAAATCTACTCATATATGTACATTGCCTTTTGTTTTATCCTCACATCATTGCTTTTCTGTTAAAGGTGCATTTTTATAAGCAAAGTTACATAATGGGATCTCTGCATCATTTTGATGGAAATGATTGTATTGATAACATTGCAAAAATCTAGACGCCACATTATGCTAGTAAGAGATTCAAACAACATCTATTGCTGAACTTGTAAAAAAGTCAAGCAATTAGCAGAGCAACATTATGGCCTTGTGTGCATGATAACCGTTCCCCTTAATGTCATCTTATAAAGTATAATAAAGATGTTAAAGCATGTTTATCTGTGCCGTTGCTCCAATTTGTGTGTCAGAGTAATGCCGCGTACACACCATCGTTTTCTGCGATGGAAAAATGCGACGCTTTATGTGCTTTAAAAAAACGTCATTTTTCAAACTTCAATTTGAACAACGACGTAGCATACACACCATCGCTTTTTCACAACGCTCTAGCACAGCGCAGTTCCGTCAATCACGCACGACGTCACTATAAAGGGTCGTTTCCATGCGGAAGACGGCCTCTTTTGCTGATATCGTGTTGCTGCGTGTTAGTAAAAGTTTGGTGAGATACGATTCGTGATTTTCAGTGACTGTGCTTTAAATTTCGTTTTCTGTCGTACAGTTTGTCTATTTGTTGTCGGATCTGTGATACAGTGCTTGTACTAAGGACGTATTTGTTTAGGCATTACGTTTGGTGTGCACGGTGCTGTTTAGCAGGTCGTTCTTCAAAGGCCATTCTTTACTTCAGGGCGTAATTTTTAGTCTGATCTGATTTGACGACCGTTTTCTAGCCATGTTGCGGGTACGAACTCGTCGCCGAGATCGTGCTGTGCTTGTTGTTAGGATGTGTGCTGCATCCCAGCGACGGTCCATGAACAGGGTGAGGAGGAGGTTGTGGACCAAGAACTGGTTGCTACGCAGGGACCAGTTCTCTCATATGCCTCTGCTGCGGGAGATCCGAGAAAATAACCCTGATGATTTCAGGAATTTTCTTAGGATGTCTGACCCCGTATTTCAGCAGCTTTTGGCTTTGGTGTCGCCATATATCACCAGGCAGGACACCGTTATGCGGGAAGCCATCACTGCTGAGCAGAGGCTAGTTGCTACGTTGCGCTACCTTGCAACAGGGAGAAGTCTGCAGGACTTGAAGTTCTCGACGGGCATCTCCCCCCAGGCTCTGGGCCTCATAATCCCTGAGACCTGTTCGGCCATCATTCAGGTTCTTCAGGAGGACTATGTTAAGGTAAGTGGTGTTCTTTCAATGGTCAAACTAATTCACAAAAAAAAAAAAAAAAAAAAACTTTTCTAATATGCTCAGAATGCTCACTTTGTCTCTATGTATGCTGTTCTACACAATTAGTAAAGCCCTACATGTTTATTTAATTTAGCCAACCTGTCCATCATTCTATATGTTGTGGGCAAACCCACCTAGCATAGTCCCTATATTCCCGTTTATTTGTGGCCTCCATTGTAGTGCTGCATTTTGTGTGTCCCTATATCCCCGTTTATTTGTGGCCTCCATTGTAGTGCTGCATTTTGTGTGTCCCTATATCCCCGTTTATTTGTGGCCTCCATTGTCCAAACCCCCCCCCTAGATTTTTGAAATACATACTAATAATTATTTTTCTTATTTAGATATTTTTTGGGGGGTTGTTTCTCATCTCATCTTGAGCCCCACTCCCCCTAAATATATTTTTTCAACATCAGAGGGGGGTGATTAATATGCTTAATTGTTCACATGTTTTTTTTTAATACTAACCTTTTTTGTTGAATTGTTGGTGGGATCCCTTGTAATTTTAGCTATATTCTGTTTAAAATCTTTGTTCTAATGTTTTTTATTTTTTCTTTCTATCCAGTTCCCCACCACGCCACAGGAATGGCAGACTGTGGCAGCGGACTTCTCCCAGCGTTGGAACTTTCCGAACTGTGGAGGAGCCATTGATGGCAAGCACATCCGCATTGTGCCCCCACCCCATAGTGGATCCCATTTCTTCAATTACAAGGGGTTCCACAGCGTTGTTTTGATGGCGGTGGTCTCTGCAAATTACGAGTTTTTGTACGTGGATGTTGGGAAAAATGGCCGGATGTCGGACGGCGGTGTCTTTGCGGAGACGGAGTTCGCACAACGGCTTCGGTTGGAGGACCTAGGATTGCCACCTGCGGAGGAGAACGAAGAGGGTCTGCCCTTCGTGTTTGTAGCAGATGAGGCTTTTGGTTTGGGTCCCCACCTCATGAGGCCATTTCCCGTACGCACCCTCACCCATGAGAGGAGGGTTTTTAATTATCGGCTGGCCAGAGCAAGACGTGTGGTAGAGAATGCCTTTGGAATCATGGCCAGCCGATTCAGATTGTTTTTAACAGCAATAAACATGGCGGAATACAAGTGGAATTATATTATACTATCTTGTTGCATTTTGCACAATTTTTTGAAAAGAAATTCTCAAACGTACCTGACGGTATTGCCTGATGAGGCTGATCTTGTGGCTCCGGAGCCGGGACATCAGGCTAGCCATAGAGGCTTGGCCCCCCAAACCGCACGTGCAGTGCGTCAATTCTATGTGGACTATTTTATGGGGAGGGGGGCCATTGCAATGCCTGATCTTGTTTAAAAAAATAAATTTTCTTTTTGTTTGATGAAACAGTGTTTATTTGTTTGATTTTAGTTATTTGTAAGTTTTGGGGGGTAATGTTTCTTTTTCGTAGGTTCTCATCCAGCCATGTGTTTGGGATGTAATAAATTCCCATGAGTGTTAAATCTTAATAACTCTACAAATATGCCTGAGTAATTGAATGAGTCTGCATTGATACCAATAACTACACACAAATTGTTTGGAGTCCAAAATGTTATTTATTTGTTACTTTTTTAGTTTTGATTAGTACAACAAATCAATATTTTTATTTTTTTGGTCTTTTTTGATTATTACAAAATATAATTTCTTTTATTTATTTTTTTGGTCTTTTTTGATTATTAGAAAATATAATTTTTATTTTTTATTTTTTTGGTCTTTTTTGATTATTTAAAAATATAATATCTTTTATTTATTTTTTTGGTCTTTTTTGATTATTACAAAATATAATTTTTTTTTTTTTTTTTTTTTTTTTTTTAATTCAAGGAAAAAAGAAAATACACCAAAAATTAAACCCTCCCCAAAACATTAATAAAATTTTTAAGCTGCCGTTCCAGCGTCTTTGCTTTGTGACGTATTTCACGGCAGGCCAGACGTATGTCCTCAACTTGGGCCCTGCAGGTGAGAACCTCGCCGATGAGGAGCTGGGCACTATACGTGTCCAGTCCCTGACCAGCCCGATTTCCTCCTGAAATGTGGAACCAAAACATGTGTTAAAAGATTGTATGCCTATATCTATATTCACAGAAAATGTGGTAGATGTTACTTTACCGGATGTTGAGGCAGGTTCCTCTTCCTCTACATCCCTCGGGGGTGTGGCTTGATTGGCTTGTGCCTCCTGCCTTTGTGCTTCATTGTGCCCTACAAGATTGAAGAAAGGGAAAACATGAGGTTCAACCATTACGAGCGGCCTGAAATGACACCCAAAAAATAAGAAATGCTAAACAAAAGGTCACTATTGTTGATTTTTAAACAATTATCAATAAAATAGACCAATATTTAATCCATTCACAAAGTAATGTCAAATCAGTTAACACAATTTTTAAGTTTACATATGTAAGCTAAACAAGTCTCCCCTGGATCTGCTCACCCCTGTGTGTGACCCAACATAGGTTGTGATTGTGACAAACAATTGTGCTACTGAGTACACATGTTCAATAAAAAAAGGAGTAGCAAACGCTCCTTTTTGTGAATCTCAAGGTTTTTACGTTTCTTCTAAAATAAGCTGAAACACATTTCCATCTATTCCTAGAATTGAATACACCTTTTTTTAAAGTCCCAAAAATGTCACAACTTTCATATTTGTGTCGACTAATTGGTCATAGGAGTCGTCGTTCATTCGCCCACAATTCATAAATTTACGATTTTTGTTCAGATACAGTGCTTCAACTCCCCTTTGCACATGCAAACTAGGCATGATGCCATTTCTCATTAATATGGTCTTGGATTATTGAAAGTCACCGAATGAACGACGACTACGACGACTGCATCATGCGTCCACATTCATAATATTCATTTTATGGTCAACCTGGCACAAAAAAAAAAATGGCACAAAGAACACACAAAATAATTAAATACACATGGAAAAAACTTACTTCTTCTTCGAATCACCTTATTAATTCGGTAAAGTTGGTGGGGTTCCCTTTTTTTCAAATCCGACCACCTTTTGCGCAGGTGCTCTCTGCTCCTGGTTTTCCCAAACTTCCGCTGGAGCCTACGGATGACCTTCTCCATAATTTGTGCTTTTACTTTATTGGGATGCATGTAGGGGCCATGCTTGGCATCATAGTCCTCCCTCCTCAATATGGTGACCATCTCCACCATTTCATTAAAGCTCATGTTGGAGGCTCTGCAGCGGAATCTGCGGCGTGTTTGGGCCTGGCCTGCCTCCTGGCTTGAGCTGGAATACACCTCCATGTTGTCCATCTTTTCTCCCTCACCAAACGACAGAGAAGGGGCGTGGAAAGGACGATACCGAACGTCAGGGGCGGGGTGTCGTGCGGAGCGTCACGCGTGCGTAGTGTAAAAGGGATGGGACGTGTTTGGAAACGGCCTGCATAGTCTGTGGAAGAAGTCGTAATTCCCGATCTTTCCTAATAACGACGAGACGTAAGTTTTTAATTCCGACTTTATTATAGTGAATAGGGAATGAGTTTGTGGGCTAGTTAGGGGAAGTAAGCTAGTGCCTTTAATTACATTATGTTTTGGCTTCTGTTTCATGTGCAGAAAGAATGGATGCCTTCAAGGATGCGGACTTCCTCACAGACTTCATCCAAAAATGGAAGGAACATCCAGTTCTGTGGCAAACCAAAAGCACACTAAATAAAAACAAAGATGCCAGGGAGAAAGCTAGACAGAGCATGCTTGTTTTTGTGAAAACAAGGGTCCCCAACGCCACAACAGCCACTGTGAAAAATAAAATCAATTCCATCAGGGGCACCTACAGGGCCCAACGGGTCCAAGTCCTGGCCTCAATGAGGTCTGGGGCTGCAGCTGACTCCATATACAAACCAACCCTGTGGTACTATAGTCAGCTGCAGTTCCTGGACGACCACATTGAGACCAGGACATCCATGTCTACCCTTCCCCCAAGAGGTAGCTCCCAGCTTCCCAGCAGCCAATCCTCCAGTCTTCCCTGCAGACAAGAGCAGACAAGCTCGGAGGAAGAGGAAGAGTTCCTGGAGGACCCCAATTGTGAGCCGTGGAGAATGGTATGTGTTTTTTGTTTGAATTTAGTTAGTATATGACAAGTATAGTAATAATGGTAAATGTATGTTACTATTGTTCTAAATTCTATGTGAATCTCGTAAGTTTAGGGATAGGATCAATAGTCAGTAGTGGGAAAACATGATGGGGTCAAAATGGGCAAATTAATAATGTTGATGAAGGAGTGGGTGGCATTTTCAGATAGGCCAGTAGGGGGGGAGTAACGCAATACACCTGCAAGGGGTCCCAGATGGAAGACACCCTTTTTTAGTACTATCTAGTTGACACTAAATTGATTAAATTAATTTTTGGGGAAAAGGCCACTTATTTACTAAATTAGGCATGCAACAACCCACATAATTCCAGGGGGACCATGTCTGAAGGTGTTTAAGGGGCCACATAATTAAGGATGGCGACCCTGTGTGTAATATATATTGACATTCAATTTGCATCACTCATGATTGTAAAAATGTGTGTGATTAATGACAAACACAAATAACATATGTTCCTTTTTTTCATACACAGGCAGACCCAAGCCAGGAACAGCCAGGGCCCACAGGGAGCCAGGAAGAGACAGGGCCCACAGGGAGCCAGGAGGAGCCAGGGCCAACTGCAAGGCAGGAGGTGGCAGAGCCCACTGGGAGCCAGGAGGTGGCAGGCCCCAGTGGGACCCAGGAGGCACGCCGGCGGGATACCATCTCCCGGATCCCTCCATTCCGCAATCCCAATAAACGGCTCAGGAGTATGCGACAGATGGAGGAGGAGACCCAGGGCCTGCTTCGCCAAGCTACTGCAGCCATCCGAGAGCCACCCAGTGAAGTTGAGGGGTTCGCAGCGCTCATTGCAGCCAAGCTGTACAATCTGGAGCAGAGCCAGCGTGTGCGCTGCGAACTCCTCATGTTCGAAGCCATAACCATGGCATCCCTGGGGCAGCTCGATGACGACACCCACATTGTGCGGATTGCTCCTCCTGTCCTTGCTGCTCCTCCTGCTCCTGCTCCTGCTCCTGCTCCTGCTCCTGCTCCTGCACCTGCTCCTGCTCCTCCACCTGCTCCTGCTTCTCCACCTCATGAGGCTGCTATGGCTCCTGCCACCTCATCTCCTCCAGGAACCCAGCCCCCAAGGACTCGGGCTACCGGGAAGGCTGCAGGGAAGACTGCAGGGAAGGCTGCTGGGAAGAAAAGGGCGAAGAAATAATACGGTGCCCCTGATGGAATTTTTATGTGGACTCACAGGCTGTATTTGTGGCTTCGGGGACCCTTGTTTTCAGAAAAAAACAAGCATGCTCTAAAGTGCTGCCTACCCTGGCATCTTTGTTTTTATTATGTTGTGTTTTTGGGTTGCCACTTTTTTATTTTCAAAATTTTTATGAAGACTAAAATAAAAATTAATTTTTCAGCCAAATTTCAACATGTTTCTTTATTGTAGATTTGAGAGATCAGTCTTGAGTGGGCAGACCCATTACAAAAAAAATAATGCAAACATTAACAAGGTAAAAAAACATGCTTGTGGGTGAGTAAACTAAAAAATTAGGTTGTTGCAGACACTTCACACACTCCTAAATAAAAACAAAATAGAGATTACTAATCAAATTGGTGACAAAAATTTTTAAAAAAAATAAAAGGTGGACCAATATATATATTTAAAATGTTTAAGATGGAAGATACAAATAAATAACAGAACACAAACATAAACATTATCAAACAAGAAAGAAACTAATTAAAAGCTTGTCATAACTATGCAACAAGATCAGCCGCAACAAACGTCCATTTCTGGGTAGCAGTTAAAAGCAGGGGTTAAAGAAGCGCTTTCTTTTCTTGTCTATAAGCTGAAAAACACCTTAACGAATGTGCTGATTCCATTCTGAACAGTCGTTTTACATGAATGAGCGCTGCCGTCTCCTAACTTGCTTCTGAGCATGCGCGGGCTTAAATCGACGTTTTTACGTACACACGGTCAATGTTTAGAACACAGAAAACGACGTCGGCCAAAAACGACACATAAAATTGAAGCATGCTTCAATTTTTTTCTGTCGTTTTTTAGAAGACATAAAACGACGTTTTTGCCCACACACGGTCAATTAAATTGACGTTTTTGAAAATGACGTTTTTTTCCATCGCAGAAAACGATGGTGTGTACGCGGCATAAAGCCCCAGATAGAGGTACTCAAGTGCATATATCTTTTGTAAAAATTCCAGAGATATTCAGCAATACAATATTTTATTTTAAGTTCTATACATAGGCCCGGATTCACAAAGCACTTATGCCGACGTATCTCCAGATACGCCGCGTAAGTGTAAGTATGCGCCGTGGTATCTATGCACCGTGCCCATAAACTGAGATACGCCTGAAAATAGGCTTCATCCGACCGACATAACTTTCCTACGCTGTCGTATCGTGGGCGCATATTTACGCTGGGCGCATTTGCAGCTCCCATTGATTTTCTATGCACATATGCAAATGAGGGAGATACGCCGATTCACGAACGTAGTTGCGCCCGGTGCAAAATATACGTGGTTTCCGTAAGTCGTACGTCCGGCGTAAAGTTATTCCCCATATTCCCCCAGTAAAGGTTAAGCATTAAACATAAATATGTTTTAAGCTAAAAAACAATGACAAACAATATATGTGTAAATGTCTTTCTACTGTATGAGATGTGATTTTACACATTTTGAAGTCCTTTACGCTTTAGTCCTTAAGTGATAGTAAAGCCTTTTTTTTTTAAATAACAAACATTAGACATGTGCACAGAATTTTTTTTCGTTTTTTTTTGTTCCGTTTCGTATCCTTCCGTAGGTTCGTTCCCGTTCGTTTTTCGTAAGACGCACGTTTTCCTGTTCGTTCCCGTTCGTTTTTTGTACGACGCGATTTTTTCGTATTCGGATCGTTTCGTATTTTGGTTACCGTTTTATTTTTGTACATGCGGGATGGTTCGTTATTCTGTTTAATTCATGTTCGTTACTTGTTAGACAATAATTTTCGTGAATTTTCGTCATTTTGTACTTTCGTAAATATATTGCGGGATTCGCGGCACTTTCAACACGCGGCTCATCCATATTAACTATTGTTAAGCCCCATACACTTGGTCAGACTTTTTTAACAACAAACATAAAAACGATCGTTTTACCGAACGTTCGTTCGTTTTTAAGCTCCATCAGAAAACCATTTTTGGGTTCCAGGTTCAAAAGTCTGGCCAACTGATCTCTCCCTTCAGACGAAAATCCACAGAAAAGTTTATTTGGCTTTACTGTACTACTCAGCACAAAAGAGAAGCTGCTTCACTAACTAACTACACTCACTGCCCATTCAAAAAAAACGAAAATGACATCTTATAACAAAAGATTTGCATTCTGTATTTTGAAACCAAATTACGAACAGAAAAAAGGAATTCAGAATACAAAATACAAATCTTTTGTTAGAAGATGTCATATGAACATACAAACAGAAAAAAGATTCAAACAAAATACAGAATGAAAATCTTTTGTTAGATGTCATATGAACATACGACTGAAAATCAAAATACGAACAGAACAAGGATTCAAACAAAATACAGAATGTAAGTCTTTTGTTATAGATGTCATATTCGTTCTTTTGCCGTTTTCGTTTTGTCGTATTTTCGTCGGATCGTTCGTTCGTATTTGCGGTTGTTCGTTATGCGACTCATTCGTAATCCCGTCGTTTTCGTATTTTGGTGCTTACATTTTTTCTTATGTACACATTATTCTGCGGGTACGAAAATGAACATTTTCGTACGAAAATAACATTCGTACGAACGGGAATGCACATATCTAACAAACATGTTATACTGTACTTATCTGTTTTGTGCAGTGGTTTTGTACAGAGCAACCCAGATCCTCATTTGCAGGGCGGAGTAGGTGACAAAAATGACTATTTATTGATTACCAATGCCCCACACCTAGACATGAGAAATCTTTACAATTAAGGCTAACCAAGAAAGAGTAGAGCAAGCAAGAGACGGGTTGTGTCGAGAGGAGAAGTAGAGGGAAGAGAAGGTACAACAAAAGGAAAAAATATAGAAGAGGAGAGTCACCTAGAGTTATGACACTTGTGTGGTGAAGGCTCCAGGGGAAAGAGACATGTGGGTCTAGGCTGCCCAGAATTCCCATATTGATTCAAACTTATGAACTCTGTCTTACTATTTTCTCCTGGGCCATAATCCAGGAGATCTTATGTCTTATGTCTAATACACACGTCTGTTCTTTCAGTCGAATAAAAAAACAACGGTTTTCCTGACAGAATTCCTCTCAGCCTTCCTTGCATACACACGCTCAGAAAAAAGTACACCCGTCCAAAGCACGTTTACATACAACACGTACGACGGCACTATAAAGGGGAAGTTCCATTCCAACTGCGCCACCCTTTGGGCTGCCTTTGCTGATCCTTGTGTTAGTAAAAGTTTGGTGAGAGACGATTCGCACTTTTCAGTCTTCGTGCTTTTCAGATCGTTTTCTGCTGTTCAGTAGGCGCTTGTGAATTCGTATTTGTCTTTCAGGGCATCTAGTCTGGTCGTATGTGTTTTTTCAGTGTGTTCTTGTCTGCTCGTTTCTGATTTTCAGGTCGTTCTTCATAGGCCTTGCTGTTCTTCAGTGAGTTCTGTTAGTTTGTTCTGACCAGCCAACCGTGTTCTAGCCATGCTGCATGTACGTACTCATTGTAGAGTTCATGCTGTGCATAGGCTTGGTGTTGGGGTTCTTGCTTTAACCCAAGCTCAATCTATGAACAAGGTGAGGAGGAGTTCATAGACAAAGAATTGGTTGCTCCAGCAGGACCAATTCTGTCACATGCCTTTGCTGCAGGAGATCCAGGAGAAAAACCCTGATGACTTCAGGAATTTTCTCCGGATGACGGACACCGTTTTCACTGTCTGTTGGCTTTGCTGTCCCCTTATATCACGAGGCAAGACACCATCATGCAGGAAGACATCACTCCCGAGAAGAGGGTAGTTGCCACGTTGAGATACCTGGCGACTGGGAGAAGCCTGCAGGACATTACTTTGTATGTATTTAATGTATGCTAATGTGTTGTCCTTCTTTCATTATTCCCTTATTACCATAATTGTAATATGCTGTGAATGTCCCCTTTGTCCCCATGCATGCTGTAAGCTTTTAATGCTGTTTTTTGACCTACATGCATATTTCCCTTCATGCCATCCTTGGCCCATACACACCTAGCCTAGTCATTTAACAATGTATTTTGTCAGCTTCATTGTAGTGCTTTTCCCTAAACACCCCCTAAAATATCTACAAATGTTATTGTTCTCATTAAATTCAGGCAGAGTGGCAGAGTTTTTTTTTGGAGGGCCTAAACTCAGCTAGAACCCCCCCCTTAAAATGTCTAAAAAAAAATTGTTCTCATTAAATTCAGGCAGAGTGGGAGAGGCTTTTTTGGAGGGCCCAAACTCAGCTAGAACCCCCTTAAAATGTCTACAAATGTTTTTGTTCTCATTAAATTCAGGCAGAGTGGCAGAGGTTTTTTTTGGAGGGCCAAAACTCAGCTAGAACCCCCCCCCCCCCCTAAAATGTCTACAGATGTTTTTGCTCTTATTAAATTCAGGCAGAGTGGCAGAGGCTTTTTTTAGAGGGCCCAAACTCAGCTAGAATCCCCCCCCCCCTAAAAAATGTACAATGGGCCATCAGAGGGGGTGAGGAATCTGATAAGTTGGCCTTATATTTTTGTCTTTAAATACTCTGTTAAATAAATGTTATACTGATGTTGACCAAGAATGTTTTTGTATAATCTGCTTGCAATGTTATGTGCAAAAGTACTAATATATTTTTGTCTTGTTTGACTCCACAGTTTCCTTCTACGCCACAGGAATGGCAGACTGTGGCATTCCAGTTTGCCCAGTGGTGGGACTTTCCCAAATGCAGAGGGGCAATAGATGGGAAGCACGTCCACATCGTCCCACCACCCCATTCGGGGTCTTACTACTATAACTACAAGGGTTTCCGTAGTATAGTGATAATGGCGGTGGTGTCAGTGACATATGATTTTTTATGTGTGGACGGTGGAAGAATGGCCAGATGTCTGATGGTGACCGAGTTCTCCCGATGTCTCCAGAGGGGTGGTTTGGCATTGCTACCTGTTGAAGACAATATGGAAGGACTCCCATTTGTGCTTGTTGCTGATGGAGCGTTTGGGCTTGGGAATCATCTCATGAGGCCATTTCTCAAGAGAACCCTTACCCCTGAGAGGAGGCTGTTTAATTACCGGCTGGCCAGAGCCAGAAGGGTGGTCGAGAATGTGTTTGGCATAATGGCCAGCCGGTTCAGCCTATTTCCCACATACATTAATATGGCGGAGTACAAACTAAATCACATTATTATGGCATGCTGTGTTCTGCACAACTTTGTCCGGAAAGCTGCTCTGAATTATATGCCCCCCAGTTGGACATGAGGCCACAATTTAGGACCTCAATTCAATTCCAGCCCTGGAAGCTGGTCGTACTGGCTTGCCCCCCCAAAGCTCCCATGATTTGTGCCAAAAATATGTTGACTATTTCATGGGTAGGGGGGCCATTGCTATGACAGAAGATTCTTGATTTATTTGTAAAAAAAAAACAAATGACATGTAATCATCTTGAATTTGATTTACTGCTTGTGTTTTATTTAGCTGTCTCCTAGGTCCTCCTAGAGCACTTGAAGTGCCAAGTGTATTTGCCTTTAGTAAATAACCCCCATTGTCACTGAAAAAACACCAAATTATAAAAAAAAAATGGTATTGAGCATAGAAAGAAAAAGCCACACATTGTAAATTGTCATAAATTTTACTCAGTGCACATTCACATGTGCGTTATAAAACATTATTTTCAAATATATACATCTGGCTTTAATTTCCTTTTTTTTTTTTTTTTGCTTTAACAGGCATGTTTAAAAACATAACATACAAAACTGTTGCACTTACAAAGTTCAACGTACAAAATGTGAAGGCAGTATCAGACATTATAGTATGTCAACAATGTGTTGCTGTTGCCTTCATTAGATGGGGTGATGTCACCCCTGAACAAGCCAAATTTTGAAGATGCACACAAATTGTGAGGCAAAATGGGGATTTCCCTCCTGATCCCATGCCTAATGTCAACATGTGCTGTCTCCCATCTTGGGGTTCAATGGACGTGTTTTGGGGATGCATCCCCTTCCTTTCACCTACTTGAGTTGCAAGGAAGGGATTTCACCCTCAAAAACGCGTACATTATTATCCCCTGATGGGAGATAGCACATGTTGACACACTGTGTGCATCTTCAAAATTTGGCTTGATGAAAGTAATAACATTTTTTAAATAGTGCTTCAAAAAACAAAAGGGGGTGGGATTCTGTGTTTCTTTAGATTCGCCCCAAAACATCAATCATGTTCTTAAAATTTTGATCCATAAGAATGATATTATTCCCCATGATGGCTAGTTCTCGACCTCACAACATGATTTCCTGTATTAAAATGTGTGCAATTGCACTTGTGAAATGAGGAGTTTCTTCTTCACCAGTGTGTTCATCACCTAAAAAAAAAAGGTATTATAAATATGCAGGCCTACATCTCTTACCTGAAGCTGTGGTGACAGACACTGACCTGTTGTGGTGACAATTTCCACCACTTGGCTAAAGTAAAAAATATTAATAAAAAAATTATAAAAAAATTGATATACAATATCCTAATATAAATAAAGGTGCATACAGACTGGGATATTCATCAACTGCAAAGTAAACATCCAAACATATAAAGTGCTATGTGTATAAATAATAGGTGTACACTAGATATGTGCATTCCCGTTCGTACGAATGTTATTTTCGTAGAATAATGTGTACATACGAAAAAATTTAAGCACCAAAATACGAAAACAAAGGGATTACGAATGAGTCGCATAACGAACAACTGCAAATACGAACGAACGATCCGACGAAAATACGACAAAACGAAAACGGCAAAAGAACAAATATGACATCTATAACAAAAGACTTGCATATTCTGTATTTTGTTTGAATCCTTGTTCTGTTTGTATTTTGATTTTCAGTCGTATGTTCATATGACATCTAACAAAATATTTTCATTCTGTATTTTGTTTGAATCCTTTTTCTGTTTGTATGTTCATATGACATCTTATAACAAAAGATTTGTATTTTGTATTCTGAATTCCTTTTTTCTGTTCGTAATTTGGTTTCAAAATACAGAATGCAAATCTTTTGTTATAAGATGTCATTTTCGTTTTTTTGAATGAACAGTGAGTGTAGTTAGTTAGTGAAGCAGCTTCTCTTTTGTGCTGAGTACAGTAGTACAGTAAAGCCAAATAAACTTTTCTGTGGATTTTTTCGACTGAAGGGAGATCAGTTGGCCAGACTTTTGAACCTGGAACCCAAAAATGGTTTTCTGATGGAGTTTAAAAACGAACGAATGTTTGTTGTTAAAAAAGTATGACCAAGTGTATGGGGCAATAGTTAATATGGATGAGCCGCGTGTTGAAAGTGCCGCGAATCCCGTGATATATATTTACGAAAGTACAAAATGACGAAAATTCACGAAAATTATTGTCTAACATCTAACGAACATGAATTAAACAGAATAACGAACCATCCCGCATGTACGAAAATAAAACTGTAACCAAAATACGAAACGATCGAAATACGAAAAAATCACGTCGTACGAAAAACAAACAGGAACGAACAGGAAAACGGGCGTCTTACGAAAAATGAACGGGAACAAACCTACAGAACGATACGAAACAGAACAAAAAAAAAAAGATTTTTTTTTCTGTGCACATGTCTAGTGTACACACCTAGTGCAATCATATGGATAAAGTGCAACATACAATAAATGAACTGTGTACACAGGCAGCAAACTGGTGCAAATTTCAATGTTACTGTGGGCAAAATCTGCAGAAAAAAATATGTGCAACTGTGCAAAAAAAATGTGCAAAGTGACAGTAAAATAAATGTAGATGAATTCCTTAGTGCAAAACGTATAATATCCGTGTCCAAAGGACTGCAATCAAAACTGTAAAAAATTATATATACAGTCCCAATGGTCTCAAAGTGCAAATGCAATTGAATTGTAAGCAGACAACAATGGATCTATCCTTCCTATGTGCCATTACTGCATTCCAATCTGCAAAATGGCACAAAGTGCTGGAGAGATGCAAGTCTCTTCTTCGCGCAACTAGACACTAAAGCGTGGGTGGCCTGTTACCTTGCGGTATAGAGACAACCGCATATAAAATAAGCCTGAGGTAGGGCTCCTGGTATAATAAGATAATGAGCTTGGTCTTTGTCCCTCAGTGGCAGCAAGGTACAAAAGAAAGGGAATCCCAGATAGTATAGTACGTTTTTGTAAAGTGCGTAATTTTAATAGTAAAAAATAATACATAAAAGCATAAACACTGTACCTATCTCCCATGAGCTGTGGGCTCGTCTGATAGCGTCAACTCGTATGCCTCTCCTTCCCACATGAGTTGACGCCACTCTCTAGAACCCTAAAAAAATAATGCAATGTTACTGTGTCAAAAGCTTTTTGGAAGTCTATGGAAAGCAAAAATTCTTCTTGGGGGGTACCTCCTTCCCATTGTGATTTAAGTAAGGTGATAATGTGAATGGCTCTCCTTATCTGGTCCGGTCCCTGTCTCCCTGGGATAAAGCCTACTTGAAATGTATGGACGTAATAAGCAATGAAGGATGATAATCTGTTAGCTAGTATTTTTGTTAGAAGTTTGAAATCATTATTTATCAAGGAAATTGGGTGGTAATTGCTAACTTCACTTGCATCCTTGCCTGGCTTAGGAAGGACTGAAATGTAGGCCTTTTCTAAAGGGAAGGCTGGTTTAAGAGTGTTGAAGAACCGGAGCAGATAGGGTAAAAAGGGTGGGGGCAAACTTTTTGTAGTAGGGGCAGAACCTTGTTTAAGGTATTTAATGACGTCCAATACCTCAATATTGGTGATAGGTTATTCTAAGATGGCATTACTGGGATCTCCCACTCCTCCCTGAAGCCTGGGACTATAACATTTACTATGAGCTGGAGGAGATCAGTACTGTGAACCAGAAGTGTTCAGTTCTAAGTGCTTCCAGTTTAGAGTTGTCAAAATCCCAGCTAGAAAGCCAGGTGCACAGCTGATCGAGCGGAAGTGAAGGGCTTGGGGGGACAAATAAAGGGTTGATTTACCAAAACTGGAGAGTGCAAAATCTGGTGCACATGTGCATGGTAGCCAATCACATTTTAAATTCAGCTTGTTCAATTAGGCTTAGGCAAAAAACCTTGAAGCTGATTTGTTTCTATGCAGAGCTGCACCAGACTTTGCACTCTCCCGTTTTAGTAAATCAACCCCTGAGGGTCTAATAGACCCCTGATGTCTCCATAAGGTGTACCTGCCACCTGCCCAATTCCATCACTTAGAAGGGCTTGTTAGTTTATGTAGCACCCTCTAGAAGTGTGCTAGAGTTAGGTTTATTAGTATAGGTCTGTTAAGCCAGGCAAAACAAAGTTGGTTCAGGGCTAAACCTGAGCTGTGCAATCTGGGTCAGGGTTACTATATGTTAGAACTATTGTATAAATTGACAACTTTGTGTAAAAAAAAATGTGTTTTAATTTTCTTTCCACATTTTCCCAAAAACTTGTGGAAAAAAATGACATGTTTAAAAGACTCATTATGCCTCATAGAATAATATATGTTGGGGTGTTCGCTTTTCAAAATGGGGTAATTTTTTGGGCATTTCCATCGTCATGGTGGTCCAGGGCCTTCAAAAAATGTAAGAGGTAGTCAAGAAATTAAAGTGATTATAAATCTGTTACAACCACGTTTATCTACAGGTAAGCCTAGATTATAGGGATTGTAAAGGTTCGTCTAAATAGGTTCCTTTAACCACTTAACGCCCGCCGCACGCCTATTTACGTCCACAGAATGGCACGTACAGGCAGATGGGCGTATATATACGTCCCTGCCTTCTAGCGGGTCGGGGGTCCGATCGGGACCCCCTCCGCTGCGTGCGGCGGGCGGCTTACCTCGGGGAGCGATCCGGGATGATGGCGCGGCTATTCGTTTATAGCCGCCTCGTCGCGATCGCTCCCCGGAGCTGAAGAACGGGGAGAGCCGTATGTAAACACGGCTTCCCCGTGCTTCACTGTGGCGGCTGCATCGATCGAGTGATCCCTTTTATAGGGAGACTCGATCGATGACGTCAGTCCTACAGCCACAGCCCCCTACAGTTGTAAACACACACTAGGTGAACCCTAACTCCTACAGCGCCCCCTGTGGTTAACTCCCAAACTGCAACTGTCATTTTCACAATAAACAATGCAATTTAAATGCATTTTTTGCTGTGAAAATGACAATGGTCCCAAAAATGTGTCAAAATTGTCCGAAGTGTCCGCCATAATGTCGCAGTCATGAAAAAAAACGTTGATCGCCGCCAATAGTAGTAACATTTTTTTTTATAAAAATGCAATAAAACTATCCCCTATTTTGTAAACGCTATAAATTTTGCGCAAACCAATCGATAAACACTTATTGCGATTTTTTTTACCAAAAATAGGCAGAAGAATACGTATCGGCCTAAACTGAGGAAAACAAAAATTTTTATATATGTTTTTGGGGGATATTAATTATAGCAAAAAGTAAAAAATATTGCATTTTTTTCAAAATTGTCGCTCTATTTTTGTTTATAGCGCAAAAAATAAAAACCGCAGAGGTGATCAAATACCACCAAAAGAAAGCTCTATTTGTGGGAAAAAAAGGACGCCAATTTTGTTTGGGAGCCACGTCGCACGACCGCGCAATTGTCTGTTAAAGTGACGCGGTGCCGAATCGCAAAACCTGGCCTGGGCATTTAGCAACAAAATGGTCCGGGGCTTAACCGGTTAAGCTACTGCACTGTTGGTTCACTTACCTTTTCCTTGGATTTCCCTTCTAAATATTTTTTTTCTTTGTCTGAATTACTTACTTCCTGTTTCTCCTCAGTAAGCTTTCCACCATCATCCGAGCGGTGGAAAGTCATTTAAAACAGCTTACTGAACACCTTACTGAGGAGGAACAGGAAGTGAGAAATTCAGACAAAGAAAACAAAGAAAAAAAACATTTAGAAGGGAAATCGAAGGAAAAGGTAAGTAAACCAACAATGCACTAGCTTACAGTAACCTATTTAGAAAATAAAAAATGAACCTTTACAACCCCTTTAAGGCTAATGCCCTGTACACACGATAGGTTAGTCTGATGAAAACGGTCTGATAGACCGTTTTCATCAGACTAACCTATCGTGTGTACAGTGCATTACCTGTAGGTGCTCGAAATATCTCAGAAACTTTCATGGTTTAGGAGATAATTACCTCTGTATGTGGCTAGGCTGTAAAAAAAGTCTCACACATGTGGTATTGCCATACTCAGGAAGAGTAGGAGAATGTATTTTGGGGTGTAATTTGTGGTATGCAGCGTGTGAGAAATAACCTGTTAATATGACAATTTTGTGGGGGAAAAAAAATCTTTATTTTGCAAAGAATTGTGGGAAAAAATTACAACTCCAAAAAACTCACCATGCCTCTTACTAAATACTTTGGAATGTCTACTTTCCAAAAAAAGGTAATTTGGGGGATATTTGTACTTTCCTGTGTCTTAAAGCGGAGGTTCACCCTAAAAACATTTTTCTAACACTACATTGTGCTCACTTCCAACATTGACAGTATGCTGATTTTTTTTATTTTTTTTGCTGTACATACCGTCGTATAGCTATTTTACCCCCGGCTTCTGGGTAGTGGCTCCCGCGGGAGTGGGCGTCCCTATGCAGAGGCTAAGTGATTGACAAAAACTTCCCTCCGGCGCATAAGGCGCGTCACGAGTTTCCGAAAGAAGCCGAACTGCGAGTCGGCTCTATACGGCGCTATACGGCGCCTGCGCACCGACGTTCGGCTTCTTTCGGAAACTGGTGACGCGCCTTATGCGCCGGGGGGAAGTTTTTGTCATCACGTCAATCACTTAGCCTCTGCATAGGAATGCCCACTCCCGCGGGAGCCACTACCCGGAAGCCGGGGGGGAAAATAGCTATATGACGGTATGTACAGCAAAAAAAAATAAAAAAATTAGCATACTGTCAATGTTGGAAGTGAGCACAATGTAATGTTAGAAAAATGTTTTTAGGGTGAACCTCCGCTTTAAGTAATGAGAGGCCCTCAGGTGTAATTAGTACATCAGGTGTGATCAATTTTCAGTGATTGGCACCAAAGCTTGTAGGCTCTATAACAGGGATATGCAATTAGGGGACCTCCAACTGTTGCAGAACTAAGTCCCATGAGGCATAGCAAGACTCTGACAGCCACAAGCATGACACCCAGAGGCAGAGGCATGATGGGACTTGCATTTTTGCAACAGCTGGAGGTCCGCTAATTGCATATCCATGCTCTATAACAGAAACAAAGAAAAGTTCATATTTTTTAAATTTTTACAATCAAAAGAAAGCTCTATTTGTGTGAAAAAAAAGGACAAACATGTCATATAGGTACAGCGTTGCATGACTGAGTAATTGTCATTCAAATTGTGAGAGCACTAAAAGCTTAAAATTAGTCTGGTTAGGAAGGGGGTTTAAGTGCCCAGTGGACAAGTGGTTAAAGGAAGAGTTCTCTCCTGTTTCACTATCTTCTATATGAAGCACACATGGATAAACATATACCTGTACATAAAATAACATATTTTAAATAGATACATGTTAGCACATAAGCTAGGAAGGGAATGTAGATCCTTTATCTGGGAAAGAGGACCCTTCCCGTATGCTCGCTTTCACTTTTTTCATAATTGTTTTTATCTTTTCCCTTAACCACCCCCTATATGAAGTACACATGGATAAACAAACGCACAAAAAATAATACACTCATAATAGACACATGATAGCACATAAACATGGAAAGGAATGTAGACCCATCATCTGGAAGAGAGGACCTTTTCCATTTGCTCAAACCTTAAAAGTGGTACTAAAGATTTTATTTATTTATTTTTTAAATAACAAACATGTCATACTTACTGTACCTCCACGGTTCAGTTCGCTTTGCACAGAGTGGCCCCAATCCTGCTGTTCTGGTGTCCCTCAGCAGTTGTCTCGGCTCCTTCCTGCCTCAGATAACCCTCTCTGGGAAGCTCTCTCCCAAGGGGATTACCTTGCGGGCGTGCTCCCGAGTCCTGAATTTGGCGTCCAGGACTCAGCCCCCTAATAGTTTTGACCATTTAATTTTATTTATTTTTACAATTGTATTTTTTATTAATTTGAAAAAAAAATGTAGGAACCCTCTCAAGGGGCTTTGGTGTGATATCAGGGGTCTAAACAGACCTCTGATGTTTCACCTTTGAGACAGAGAAAGGTGACTGAGGACACAGCCCTCAATCTCCATCTCTGCAGTCTCAGCTGCACAGAATGAATGGACAGGAATAGCTCTGAATAGAGGCTTCCTGTTCATTTGAAGCATAGTAAACACAGTCCTCTTGCCCACTCTCCATTCTGACATATCCCTTGCAGTAGCTGGTAGGAGAGGAGAGGGGGAACCTAGCGGTGCTGAAGGAGATGAGGTAGCCAAAAGGTAGCTTTGGGAGGAGACAGTAATTGTGCTACAAGGTGTGTTGTCAAATCTGATTCTCCCTGCCAGAAACCTGCCCTCTCCTCTCCCAAAGCCCCACTTCCAAAACATATCCTCTTACCACCCACCTATTACTCCTCCAGCTGTATTTTTTTATTTCCTCCCCATCCTTACCAGTTACTGTTGTCCCCCTATTCTTAATACAGCAAAATACACAGACCTCAGCAGCGTGGCTCTTCCTGTTTTATATTTCTCCTCCCTGGCTCCTCCTGTCTGTGTACAGGAGAACATTAAGGGCCAAGAGGGAGGACTGGCTTCAGAAAGGTGTGGATTGTGCAGTCAGTGGGCAGAGAGACATGCCGATGGCCACAGAGGGTACGATCGTCGCATGTGGGACATGGGGCACCTTGCAAGAGATGTGGAGCAGGTGTCCTGAGTGCCCACACTGGCGCACCTCATTAGTCAGTGCCAGAGCTTGCTCACCGGCACTGGGCTCCATGAATTAACACACCGTAGAAAAAAGTCCTTTATTAATAAAAAAAAAGAAAAATAAATTCAGCGGTGGTAATCTACTCGGTCCCAGCTCCCTACTCCGACGTTGTCTGTATCCAGCGAAGGGTGATCTCTGGTCCAGCGATGAGAAAATCTATCCATCCAGAGCTCAGCCACGCCGACCTCCTCTCTCCGTTGGACACAGCCCAGCGAATGACCCGGCTGACGCTGTGACATTTCTTATAGAGGGGAGGCGGGGCCAACCGTCACGTGACCCCGCCCCCTCTGATGCAAGGGGAAAGACTAGGCTTCCCTAGTGACGTAGAAGAGGGTGCGTCAGAGGGTGCGGGGTCACGTGACGGGTGGCCCCGCCTCCCCTATATAACAAATGTCACAGCTTCAGCTGCGTCATTCACTGGGCTGTGTCCAGCGGAGAGAGGAGGTTGGCGTGGCTGCGCTCTGGATGGATGGATCTTCTCATCGCTGGACCGGAGATCACCCGTTGCTGGACACAGACAACGTTGGAGCAGGGAGCTGGGACCGAGTAGATTGCCACCGCTGGATTTTTTTTCTTTTTTTTTATTAATAAAGGACTTTTTTCTACGGTGTGTGTGTGTTTTTCCAACTATTTACACTTCCTTCGTGAAATTGTAGGGGTACAATGTACCCCATTACCAATTCACATAGGGGGGGCAGGATCTGGGGGTCCCCTTTGTTAAAGGGGTCTTCCAAATTCTGATAAGCCCCCCGCACGCAGACCCCCACAACCACCGGGCAAGGGTTGTGGGGATGAGACCCTTGTCCCCATCAACATGGGGACATCCTCCCCATGTTGAGGGCATGTGGCCTGGTACGGTTCAAGAGAGGGGGGCCGCACTCTGTCCCCCCCTCTTTTCTGCGGCCGGCCAGGTTACGTGCTTGGGTAAGGGGTCTGGTGTGAATTTTTGGGGGAACTCCACGCCATTTTTTTTTAAATTTGGGGTGGAGTTCCCCTTAAAATCCACACCAGACCTGAAGGGTCTGGAATGGATATTTGGGGGGAACCCCGCGTATTTTTTTTTTTAAATTGACGGCGGGGTTCCCCTTAATATCCATTCCAGACCTGAAGGGCCTGGTAATGGAATTTGGGGGGACCCCCACACTATTTTTTTTTTTATGAATGAATTCTCTCTGAATTGCCAGAGCCGACAATTCCTTATAGCCGCAAGTCAGTTTTAAAAGACTTTTTTTCCTTTCAGAAATGACACTTTGTGCAGAGACAGTTCTATGTATGGGAAACATGCGATATTTCACATGCTAAATTTACACCCCCCCAGGTACGAAATTTAACCTCCCTAGCGGTATGATTCTGTCTGGAATTTTGTTCCAAAAGCGGTACCATTTTTTTGTATGGAAATTTGGTGTTATTTATTGTAGGCCTGCAATTCTTAGTAATTACTTACTTAAACCTGACCAAAGAAGACTCTAGTAGACCTCTCAGATGTAATAACGTTCGAAAAAATAAAATCATGAGTTATAATCTAATAAATAATATCATTTTATTCAGTAATGTAATAAATAATGCAATTTGTCAAACAGAAGAAAATTCAGTAATAAATAATGCAATTTGTCAAACAGAAGAAAATTCAGTAAACATCCTGGGTGTGGTAAATTTTGAAACATGGGACTGCACATAGACCAACGTCACAATCAGAGCAATAGAACCTTGTTTCCTTTCGGACTTTTTTTCCATTCCCATCTCGCTTTGAGCAGCAAACTACACACATTCTTGTAGGTGCTGCCTTTTTTGCGCTTGGCGGGATGTAATCCGTAAAGTGACGACCAGTCAGCCTCTCTGGGTTTACAATGTCAACAGCGCGACGTCCAGATCTGTTCACGGCCACTGATGGCGTTTGGTAGTTCAAAAAAATTTGCTCCACCACCTTCCAGATGAAGTCGGAGTGAACAAGAGGCTTGTCACTCCTTCCCTTGTGCAGTATATAGGCATTCCACATACATTGTTCCAGGAGATGCCTGAATATTTTTTTATAGTATTTTTTTTGTTGCTTCCGCATAGCTGGATAGAAGGTCATCGCCTGATCGGCTCTATCGACTCCTCCCATGGTGTTGTTGTAATCGATCACAAGTTGTGGCTTTTTGACATCTTTCCCACCTCTTGTGTGGACCATGGCAGTGGAGGTGGTATGTACTGTACTCATTAGGCACACGTCTTTTTTGTCACGCCAACGCATTGCCATCATCTTTCCTTTCTGCCAGGCCACCATTTCTCCTGTTTTCAGTTTTTTCTTGGAAAACATACATGGCAGGTCACGTCGGTTGGCTCTAGCGGTTCCATATGCGTCAGTCTTGTTTTTTAGTAGAAACTCGTACAGCTCAGGCGACGTGTAAAAGTTGTCGGTTGTTACACAATACCCCTGATTGAGCAATGGTTCAAGCAATGAAAGGACTGATGACGTTGCCATCCCATAGTCGCTGTACCTGGGGTTGAATTGTGTTCCTTTGCCGGTGTATATGATGGAATTCCATATATAGCCAGTTGTAGACTCGCAGAGCATATAGGATTTTATTCCAAACCGCGCTCTCTTGGATGCGATGTATTGAATCCAGCTGAGGCGTCCTTTGTAAGCCATCAGACTTTCATCAATGCTGATGTCACGGTCTGGGACATAGGCCTGCTGGAAATTTGTTATAATCATTTGGAATACTTCCCAGATTTTCTTCAGTTTGGGCGCTGGATGTGTGGCTTCGTCAAAGTCCTCATTGTTGGTGAAGTGTAGATTCTTCATTATGAGGGAAAATCGGTACTCGGACATGATGGTGCCAAAAAATGGGGTTGCCAGCAATTTATTTTTAGTCCAGTACCATCTCTGCAGGGGTTTACCCACCACCCCTTGGAGAAGTATTAGCCCCAGAAATTTCCATATGTCCTCCTTACTCACAGGTTCCCATTTTCTGGATCTGGAAAACTTGCTGTGCAGAGTAGTGGATTGCTGCTCTTTGTAGCGGTTTGTCTCCGTGACAATCTTTTCAATGACGTCATCTGTCAGAAATAATTTTAGGTACGCCAAAGGATCATTGTGATCAACTTCTACCTTCATCCCAGGCGATCCTGTAAACGGGAATCTTGGCGGTGGTACTGCATCCATACCGCAATCAATAGGGCACCAAGTGCGCACCTCACTGAGCTCAAGTGGAGATTCGTCGCTGTCGCTACTTCTCTGGTCAGAGTCGGAGTCGTATGACGAATCTTGCCACGAATCGCTATCGCTGTCGCTCAATTCTGCGAGGAACTCTGTGTCGCTGTCGCTGTCACTTATCTGATCCAAAGCCGCTTTGGAGGTGCTAAAGTGACGCTTTGATGCCATTTTATTTTTTTTGGTTAGATAAAACAGCAAAAAGGGCAGCCAGGGCAGTGTAGAATAATCTGAGGTGAAATCTGAGGTGATACAGTGAAATCCTGTCAGATTACACTGTATCATGTAACTTTATGTGTGTGTTTTACTTTTTTACATTGTAACATTGTAACTTTTTTGAATCTCCCGCCCACTTCCGCCACTGTGAGGCGCTGCGGTTCACAGAGACGGAAGAGAGAGGAGACATCAGAGAAGACATCAGCGGGGCTCTCACCGGGATTAGGTAAGAACACCGCTGCGCTCACTCTGCAATACATTCTGCCGGGGCTCTCACCGGCGATCACAGCGGGAAACCCCGCTGGATCGCCGGGATGTCACCACACCACCGCTGCGCTCACTCTGCATTTCCCCTGACTCATCTGACCGGCGATCCAGCGGGAAACCCCGCTGGATCGCCGGGATGTTTAGCCACCGCTGCGCTCACTCTGCATCCCCCCCAGCGGGACTAGTCTGACCGGCGATCCAGCGGGAAACCCCCGCCGGATCGCCAGGAATTTTTGGGGGAAAAAAAAAATGCACCCCGAGCATGACTCGGGGTTACCGCTTCTGGCACTGAATGTTAACCCCGAGTCACGCTCGGGAATACCGCCAGGGAGGTTAAAGTAATATTTAACTTTTATTGTTTCACTTTTAGCATTATTAAATTCACTGCTCCCGAAAAAACGGCCTTTTTTAAAACTTATTTTTGCCTTGATACATGTTCCCTGGGACAGGACCCAGGTCCCCAAACACTTTTTAGGACAATAACTTTCATATTAGCCTTTAAAATTAGCACTTTAGATTTCAAATGTTCGAGTCCCATAGACTTTAACGGGGTTCTAAAGTTCACACGAACATTTGGTGTGTTCGCAAGTTCTGGTGCGAACTGAACAGGGGGGTGTTCGGCTCATCCCTAATGACTAGCTATAGCCATATTTGTGCAACCATACCACCACTACTCATGTTTATTTCCTTTAGGTTCTGTTTACATGTATGCATTGCGATATTCTGTTTTTCAGGCATTTATTCTGGCGTTTTTTATGGCATTTTTGCAGAATTTTGCAGAGTTTTGCAGTGTTTTTGTACAGGCGTTATTAAGGTTAAAAGGTCACAAATGTAAAAGCATTAAAACACCAGTAATCTGCCAAAAAAGAAGCTCTTGTACTTTTTTGAATGACGGGCATTTTGCTTCATGCTACAGAATGCTCAGATGTGAACAGGGGCTATTGAAATGAATGAGATTTATAATGTTGGGTGTTTTTAGAGCTGAGGCTTACAGCCGAAAAACGTCCAACGTCATCAGGCATTGGGACTGATGTGGATCTACATCACTGGATGTTGTGCTTAATGATAGATGTACCTGTACATCATAGGACTTTTTTTAAAATTAAAGGACTTGTTAAACACTGTGGTCTTGACAAAGGAGGACAACTTTGAAATGTGTTGTCATAGCAATTGACTTCCAGGCTTTCTATATAACATTTCTGGCTACCTGAACTGAGTCTCTCGGCTTCTCTCATCCACAAAACAGACATGGATTTGTAAGTTCTTCAATTTATCACTAGAACTATGAACAGAATTTACCTCTGTAGTGATGTGATCATTTCTTAGCCCATTTACCAAGTGTATACTCTTGTTATGCAGTGTTTGTTTGCCCTTTTCCAATATGGTTGCTATGTTCTTTCTCTCACCAAGGATGAGGACATCAAGAAGAGTAGAGGAGGGCAAGGGGTTTTGTGGGTAAGTGGGTGGAGAGAGAGACATGTGAAGAGAGAGAACAATGAATTCCTGCTAAGAGAACACAGGCTGTGTAAGTCCTGCTGCTGCAGATTCATCTCACTGAGACATACATAGAGACGGTTAATGATTTCATGTTCCTGTTTGAAAAATACTTTATGTTGGATGGTTCACTGAATGTTATTTCTTCAATTCAATGCTTTGTGGATTACTGTCTGTGTGAAGATATATTTCTCAATTGGGATTTCACTTGCTATTTATAAGCCCCAATTGAGTGGAGGCACGGTGCTTGTTAAAGATCCTGCCCTGATCACACAGATTATAAAGACTCTGCTCCTAAATATTATACAGGTGACACCATCATACCTCAGTAGCTGCAGAAAGAGAGACAAATAGTGCTACACCTCTATAATTGCCAGTTTTTTAGCTCTTACTATTCCATGGAAGCTCTTTAACTGTCATATTGGCAGGACAATACCATCTCCAGGAGTCTCTGTGTTGCGTTGCTTAGCGCTTATTTCAAGAATAAAGTTTACCTTTCCACTGCCAACACTATTTAGGCCTAAGAGCCTGTACTTAGAACTAGGACTGATTGTATATTGCTTTGTATGCTGAATACAGGTGTTTTCCAACCAGTGTTTATCTTTTAGCTGCAGCACAGTTTTTCTCACACCCTCCACAAAAAGTTTCACAAACAACCAGATTCAATAGTGTGTTATTTTTTTAGCTTTTTTTTTTTCCGTCATAAACTGTGTGGGTGTTTTTTTATTTTTTTTTACGGTTGAATTTTTTTGTCAACGAGTAGGGGTACTATGTACCTCTTACTTATTCTAATGGGACCCCCTTTATTGTTAAAGCCCACAACCACTGGGGCAGGGTTGTGTGGAAGAGGCCTTTGTCCTCATTAACATGGAGACCAGGTGCTTTGTCAGGGGGTTTCCCCCACTAGCAGGGTACCCTCAATATGTGGACTGGTATGGTTCAGGAGGGGGGCCACACAAAATCCTTTTTTTTTTCTCTGATACACGTCCTTGGCTCCGCCAGTGCCCGGCTTTCCATTCCATTTGAAATCCATAGGCTATTATCTTAGAAAATGGCCATTACTGTTTTTGAACAATCAGCTCTGATTGACTTCAAATTCAGTACTTGAACTTTATTCTTTCAACAGTTGCTAGTTACCAAGTGGTTGCTGGCTATTTTATGAAGCTCTTCTTTAAAGTAAGCGGAAAAGCATATGTAATGGAATAGTTGATTTTTTTTTGCGCTGATTGTGATTGAGCAGATTGTGATAAATAATAGTAATGGTATTGTAATAACTGAAGAGAAAACTCCTAAAAAAGAAAACAAATGTTGACACCACATCTTATTAAGCTGCAATATATCACATTTTTGTTTTTTGGGTTTATACTTCCTAATACCTTGATAAACTTAGAGTAAACAGTACATTGGAAGTATCTAATCAAGTGTATTTCCTTCAGTTTTCCACAGCTCCCTTTAGGTCTTTTAGCATTGTGGGAGGTAGGAGAGGACAATCCATCCCCATTTTAGGGGCAAAAATGGGGTTTGAATATAAGAATGACTTGAGTTTTAGGGTGCTGGGGCACTTTGAAGCCAGGTGACTGCAGACAACTAAGAGTACATGTATTTAATTTTGCTAGTGATTCTAGTTGAGGTAGTTTTATGTGCAGTGATTATTACAGGGAAATTGTGGACAGAAAACATTCATTCACTATCTCTGTAGCAATCAGGAAAGCAGCCTGTCAGCCATTTTCATGCATGCTCTTTAGTTTACCTAAAGGGGATCGCTAGGTACTTTACAAATTTGCATAGATGCATTTTTTGACATGTTACGATGTACAGCTCCAGTATACTATTTTGATTGTTACACATTTTGTCATTAATAAGCAGTCGTTGAGCTCCAGTCTCTAGAAATTTCCTGGACTTACATAATGTTATCAGTCTGCTGCACAAAAGAGGGGGCATTTACTTAGTCTCCCACAATCATCACCCCATGACTAAGTAGCACGTCACAATGTGAGAAGTTGTATTGGGAAGCTAATATCGATCACACATTTATAAACTGCACAAGCACAAAGACTTACAAGATTATGTGATCTTTTAGCTAACACTTAATTTCAAGAGGTAGATGCTGACTCTAAAGCTGTTATTCAACTTCTGTACGACCAACCTGTTCAAACAGCTGAATTTCGATCCATGGTTGACTGCCTTAAGTGCCTAAACAAAGATGGTACCATCCTTCTGATAAGAAACGCAGATAAAGGCATTGTCAAGTAGAAGTCTATGACCTTATTGGAATGTAATACTTTCCTCTAAGTGTTATACGTTACCTAAAAACTTAACATAAAAACATATATAAATATATATAAATATATATATATATATATATATATATATATATATATATATATACATATATATATATATATATATATATATATATATATATATATATATATATATATATATATATAAAATAATAGAGTGTATTTAGGTTTTATGCTGCCCTAGGCCTGACTAAACTCGTGCAATCCCTAATTTAAATAGGACCCACCCCTTCCTGTCAAAGTCACACTCCTTTCTGTTTAAGACCCGACCTGACTTTTTCGAGTGGGATTTCCTCTCACTTCCTGTTTGGCTATGGGGCAGGAAGTGAAAGGAAATCTCTGCAATGGGACAGGGATGGTACAAAAATAAACTGACATGGGCTATAACCCTCCCTTACTCTATTCAAAATGAAAGAAATAAGTGTATAGTTTACGCACACATTTCTGATAATTTTATGGAGAGGACTAAGAAGATATAACCATGCCAATAGTGCAGCAGAAAATATATAGCACAGTGAGGAAGGATGATAGGACAGTCAAAATTAGAGGCAGCTTGTGTTACACTTAGGGCCAGATTCTGAAAGGACTTACGACGGCGCAGCGCCATGTACGCTGTCGTAAGTCCTAATCCGACCCGTCGTATCTATGCGCCTGATTCTTAGAATCAGTTGGGCATATATATCCATTAGATCCGACAGGTGTAAGTCTCTTACGCTGTCGGATCGTAACTGCATTTTTCCGCTGACCGCTAGGGGCGTGTAAGCTGATTTACGCGTCGAAATATGTAAATCGGCTATATACGCGAATTCACGAACGTACGCCCGACCGACGCAGTAAAGTTACAACGTTTATGTTAGGCTTTTCCCGGCGTATAGTTGCCCCTGCTATATGGTGGCATAAGTGCGGCATAACAATGTTAAGTATGGCCGTCGTTCCCGCGTCGAAATTTGAAAATTGTGCGTCGTTTGCGTAACTCGTCCGTGAATGGGGCTGGACGTAATTTACGTCCACGTCAAAACCAATACATCCTTGCGGCGTATTAGGAGCAATGCACGCTGTGAGATTTCCACGGACGGCGCATGCGCCGTTCGTGAAAAACGTCAATCACGTCGGGTCACAGTACATTTACATAAAACACGCCCCCCTGATCCAAATTTGAATTAGGCGGGCTTACGCCGGCCGATTTACGCTACGCTGCCACAACTTACGGAGCAAGTGCTTTGAGAATACAGCACTTGCCCGTCTAAGTTGCGGCGGCGTAACGTAAATCGGATACTGGATGACTTTTGTATATTAAAACTTTTGTCATTTTATATTTCAGCTTCAAGCTAATTTAGCCTGCAAAAGTTACTGTTCACACAATTAAAACTTTTGGTTGATCCTGTGTATTTTCCTGTGCATCGCCAGGAGGTTTTGATTACAGCTTGCAAGTTGAGGAACATTTTGTTTATAGTGTATCCTTTGATCCATGGTGCCCATTATAATTGTTCTTTCATTTGTTTATTTGCTTGTTTGCATTTAGAGCAATAGAAAAGATATACCGTATGTGTTGAAAATGTAACAAATACTGTACAATTTCAATGTACTTTATATATGCAATCATTTGCATAGTATAACCTTTTATATAGTTAAAATTCATACAAAGGCTTAGCATATGCTGTTGATGTGCTGCTCTGCCAAGAATTGCAGAGCGCAATATGTTAGAATAATCCCCAAATCTTTATGCTTTAAGTAATTCAGGAGATACCACAGAAATAAACTCCTTTGTTGCTCCTAAAAATTTCTCTATAGTCTCATAAGCTGAAAACATTGTTTTTCTTACCACAAATAAAAGCTTGCAGAAAATATAATTGTTAAATATTATCTTTAAAAAAGTACTTCAGAACACAATATCTAAACATTTTAGAAAATAAAATAAGGGAGACCAATAGGAGGATTAAAGACTAAACCATAAAGAAGTCAAGAATTTAGTTTAGAGAGATAAAAAAGAAACATATTTGTGCTGTGCCATTGCTGATCTATCAGTGTACAGTGTAAATTAGAAATGATGTCAATGTTTCATTCAAACTGAACTTTAAAGGCTAAGTTCACCTCTAATACTGTACATATGACACCTGTTTCTCTCCCCTGAAGCTGTTACATTTAAAATAGTGCTTGGCTCTCTCCACACAACTGTCTCATTCCCGGCTTGTAGTTCTCAATTGACTGTCAGTGCACTAATCAGTGTGATCATAGTCCAGTCATAGACATGTGCAGATTAGAATAATTTGTTTTGTTTCGGCTATATTTGTCATGTTACTAATTTTGTTTGGTTTCAGAATTTGTTTAGTGTCTTTTCAGAATTGATTTATTCTACTTTCGTTCAATTTCATTTTTTTTTTTCATAAAGTTTATCTTAGTTTATTAATTTTCTAACAAATTCCACATTTTTGGAATGATTTTAATTCAGATTGGTTGAAAAATGATCCACCAATTCAAATTCTGTGTAAAGAATAGCTGGTGGGGCGTGGCTTGGCGCGCGGCGAGAATGGTCGCACATTGAAGGAGCTCCTCAGCACGCTCAGCCTCTGGCAGCTTTTCACCCGACCACCAGCTTTCAGATTCCGGGCAAAAAACTCCACACCACCCCACACACGCGCCCACGACGCGGCTCTGTGTCCTATTCGGCCAAGAACATAGAAGAGCTCTTTAAACCGAGGACGACGAGCCGCAGCGCTATGCCTGGGCCTAAGATGGCGCCGAGTCGCCTCGAGGAGGAATACAGTGACGACTCCCAATCGGCCTCAGAGTGCTCGGCCAAAAACAGGCCCGGGACAGACCGTCCCCTCACAGCCGCAGATATGTCTGTCATCGCGGCAGATATTAAAGCTGCATTTTCAGCGGCCATAACGGACCTTAAGACCAGCATGCTTGTGCTGAACGAAAAGATGGCCGCCACGGAGACGGCTGGGAAATGCAGAGATAGAGCTATCCAGAAAATCGAAAAGACATCAACGATCCATGTACACCACTTCATCGACATGAACCGCCACCTGGAGGACCTCAATAATAGAGGTAGGAGGTGTAATATTCGGGTGAGGGGGATACCAGAGTCGGTGGACTCGGCCCAAATTGTTACTACTCTGCGCAGCGTCTTCAATACCCTCCTAGAACGGCAGGAAGATACTGAGATCACCTTTGTAAGGGCACACAGGGCTCTTAGGCCTAGGGGCCCCGATACTGCCCCGCCGAGGGATGTAATATGTTGTCTGGAAAGTTTTGGGCTCAAGGAGGACATTATGCGCAAGGCCCGGAGGAATGACCACCTCGTTTTCAATGGAGCCACCATCCTACTCTTCCAGGACCTGTCCCCCATTACGCTGAGAAATAGGAGGGCGCTAAGGCCTCTTCTGGACAAACTGAGGGATAAGGACATCAGGTACACTTGGCGCTTCCCTTTCGCCCTGAATGTGACCCTCAACGGCCATCAACATACTCTCAGAGTACCTGCGGACCTACCCGAGTTTTGTGAAGCCTTGGGCCTAGGCCCGACTGCTCTGCCGGATTGGTACTCGGAGTTCCTGCACCCCCTCCCGGACCGTAGCCCCCCTGAATCACCGCAATCCACTCCGGACAAGAGGCTCACAAAAAAGGCTAAACATAGCCGAGGAGGAGGATCAAAAGCTGGCACTCCAAACCGCCACGCCGAGGCCCTGAGAGGATTTGGGGGTGAGTGACTTTATTTCTTAAGCCCCGGGAGTACTGAGTGAGCCCATTCCCTCAACCCCTTTCCCTGTTTCTCAAACCCCGCTGACACTCCCTCCTAGAGTACAAGTTGCCGCACTCAAGAACAACGGATCCTGATCCGATATCTCCTTGCAGATGTAATCCACCCTGCCTATTGCCGTAAGCCTACTCACGGATCACTTACAGCCTCATGACTGCAAAACTTAGATGGAGGACTTTTCCACCACCAGCTTAACCCCTGCCCTGGACGTGGCTCATTGTTCCTGTTTATGAACGCAGCTTAGTACGGCCTCGACGAGTAGCACACGGCAGGGACTGCCCGAGGACTACTTTGCTAATCGCCACCTGATGACCTAGCGCCTATTCTCTCCTTTTGGAAAAAGAAAGATCCTCTCTAAGGGACCGTCATGCTGGCAGGGTCAAGTATACTAGCATATAGACTGTTCATTTAATAATGTACCTCGATACTTCGCTTTGGGGGTGGGAGACTTATGGGGGGGGATGTGTAGCTCATAGCACATAACATGCTGCTTATAGCATACAGTTTAGAGTTTGCTGTTTACTTGCATGAGCTCACTCTGAATGGGCCCTTTACTTTAATTTAATTGCCTTAATCTCACTAGTTATCCGCGGTATATTGTTTTTATTTTTCATTTTATTTTTTTGTTGTTTGTTTTTACCCTGGTCGGGTGCGAAACTTTATTCTAGCTTACTTTCACCATCCAGCCAGTAGGGCTGAGCGTGTACTTTACCCTGTTGGTTTTATTATACTTTGTGTTACTAATTTACACTAAACAGAGGTAGTGAGGGGCTGTGGCCTAGTTGCCGTCGCCTCCCTTATACCCCACAGGCACTCCGTGTCCTTTAAGACACCGAGTGCACCACTTTGTGTAGGTGAGGCTCTCCGTTGGGGGCATCCATTTTTGCCCCCGGGGAGAGATCCACCTCCTGTATTCCTATTGCTCCATTCTCTTCCTCGTTTTCCTCTCCTCTTCTCTTTTCCGCTAACCTTCTTACCCTCTTCCTCCCTAAGTGATTCCCCAACCCCCTCCCCACCCCTACCAACACCCTCTGAACTTAGCACTAACGCCTGCTTGTCCCCCCTCATCTTGCTACTTATTGCGGTCACGTTGCTGAATAATTATTTTTGTTGTGTCCTCACAGGGCGAGTCCCAGGTCTCCGCCACCTACCACGTTTGAACTCTCCACCATGGCTTACTCCTCATTGGGTAACACCCCCCTTGTGATCTCCCACAACGTGAGGGGTCTCAACATACCCGAACGCCGCACCTCCCTATTAAGGGAACTTAAAAAAGGTAGGCCCCATTTTGCTTTTTTGCAAGAGACCCACTTCAAGACACATCACACTCCCAGGCTCTCCAGTGCATATTTCCCCAAGGCATTCCACGCAACAAACAATGACTCCAGGTCAAGGGGGGTGACAATCTTGGTGAGCAAGGAGGCTCCGTTTGAGGTCTTAGAACAGCTGATTGACCCAGGGGGTAGATTCCTCTTTATAAGAGGAACGTATGGGGAGACCCCACTAACCCTTGCAAATGTATACTTCCCTAACAAGGCACATAAGTCATTCTGTCAGACCGTGGTTCGCGAGCTTCGTGGCTTCGCCAAGGGCTGTATAATACTGGGGGGTGACTTCAACGTACCACTGAACCCCCTAGCGGACACCTCCAATGGAAAGACATGTATTTCTTATAGAATACTTAAAGCCATTAAATTGCTACTCCAATCCTTACAACTAACGGACACGTGGCGCTTCCTCCACCCGGACGGTAGGGACTTTACGCACTTCTCCACTCCACACTCTAGATATGCGAGACTAGATTATATACTTGTGTCTCAGCGAGACCTTGGGAGGGTGACGGGGGCCCACATTGGCATCCAGTCCTTTTCGGACCATGCGCCCACAGCTCTTTCCATGGATCTAGCGAACCCCGCACGAAAGCAACCATCCTGGAGGCTCAATGCCTCTCTCCTGGCAGACCCTTCGGCACTACCTACCCTGACTGACAACTTGACAGAGTTCTTCAGACTCAATGCGACCCCAGATTCGGATCCACTCTCTGTATGGGAGGCCCATAAATGCACCATGAGGGGAATTCTGATGAGACTGGGCTCACGTCGGAAACGGGAAAGGGAGGCTGTAATCCAAAAGCTAACCAACCAAATCAACGCATTAGAAACGTTACATAAACAATCCCTCTCCACTGACTCCGCAACGCGGTTACTTGAAGCGCGGCGAGAACTGCAACATTTGCTGGACTCCACGGCTAAGCGCATGCTATTCTTTAAGAAAAAACTGTATTACGAATCCGGAAACAAAGCAGGCAGGTTCCTGGCAAGGGCCTTACGCGAGATTTCGTCAGCTAACCACATCAAAAAAATCAAAAGAACAGATGGGGGCTTTGACGTGACTACAGACGCGATCGCAGATCACTTTCACAGCTTTTATTCCAAGCTCTACTCCCTCCCCCCACAACACAGACAACAACACATGACTGGAGACAGGACACAGATCATTCATGATTACATCACAAACAGTGGCCTCCCTGTCCTTTCAAACACTGACACGTCCCTACTTGAGGAGCCGATCACGACCCTGGAAATCACTCAGGCCATCAAACAGCTGAAATCAGGGAAAAGCCCAGGTCCGGATGGATACTCGGCTATATACTTTAAGACCTTTTCCAGTCAACTCACTGGACCACTTAGAGACGCCTTGAACTCGCTGTCCTCACGTAGACAAGTCACCCCAGATTTTTTATCCGCGCACATTATGGTTATCCCAAAGTCAGGCAAGGACCCCACAGACTGTGCGAGTTATCGCCCTATCTCCTTACTGAATTTGGACGTAAAATTATTTGCAAAAATCCTGGCCACGAGATTGAGACCTCTCCTCCCAGGGCTGATAGGAATGGAACAGGTGGGCTTCATGCCTGGTCGAGAGGCCAAGGACAATGTCACCAAGGCACTTTTGCTCATACAGGCAGCGAGAGACCGGAACATTGAGGGCCTTCTCCTGTCCACTGACGCGGAGAAGGCCTTCGACCGGGTGGCCTGGGATTTTATGATGGCGGTGTGCACAAGGGTGGGCTTGGGGCCACACATGCTGTCGTGGATAGCGGCACTGTACCAAGACCCGTCGGCACAATTGCGAATTAACGGCACCCTCTCAAAAAAAGTACGGATAAAAAACGGCACGAGACAGGGTTGTCCGCTATCACCCTTACTGTTCATCCTATCACTCGAACCCTTTATTAGGACAGTGAAACTTAATGATGCGGTGACAGGATTCAGGATAGGGGAGAGCGAGTTCAAGGTACCGCCGTACGCCGATGACCTCCTTTTTTTCTTAACAGGCCCACACATTGCGCTCCCCAATCTATTGAAAGAATTTTCCCATTATGGCTATGTGTCAAACCTGAAAATTAATTATACAAAATCTGAGGCACTAAACATCTCATTGTCGGATAGACTGTTAGAGATGACCAAAACCCACTCCTCATTCCGTTGGGACCCAGGGGCCCTTAAATACTTGGGGACATGGCTTACACCTAGACTTTCAGACACTTTTGAAAGAAACTTCCCACCCCTCCTTAAAAATTGTGAACAGGACCTTAATCAGTGGGACAAAGGGAACTTTTCCTGGTTTGGCCGGGCATCCATTATTAAAATGGTTATACTCCCGCGGTTTCTCTACCTAATGCGTACCCTACCGGTTCAGATTCCTTGCCGATTCTTCACCTCCCTAAATGCACTCATACTAAGATTTCTATGGAACCACAAGAAGCCCAGAATTAAATTGACCACCCTGATGAAACCTAAAGAACTGGGTGGGCTGGGTCTCCCTGACTTTAAAAACTACCACGCTGCGACACACCTTGCCAGGATCATTGACTGGCACTGCCATGGGTCTACGAAGGACTGGGTGGCTCTGGAAACGGAGCTCTGTCCGATTCCTCTCAGGTTCTCCCCGTGGATTCCAAGAAACGCATGCCCCCGCTCCCTGAGTAGGCACCCCGTAACAGGTGCTACATTAGAAGTTTTTCACACTCTCGCAAGACGGAAGGAGATCTCCACCTCACCTGGCCCCCTTACACCCTTGGTGGACAACCCCAACTTTGTTCCGAGCATGGGTAATCCGACTCTCAGGAGGGCTCCCACGAATGCCCCCTTGTTAGCAGGCGAGTGTTTTGTGGGGGACAAAATCAGAGACAGGTCAGACCTTAAATCAGAGCACAACCTCCCCAATATGAAACTATGGACCTACTTCCAACTTCGCAGCTACTTAAGCAAACTCGGGGACACACGAGACCTCATTAGACCTCTGACTGACCTAGAGACTGTTTGCAGCTCGCAGTCCCCCCTAGACAAGACTACCTCAGTGACATACTACTGGTTACAGCACACTGGAGACGGGGAGACGACTAGACTCAGGGAGAAGTGGGCGGAGGACCTCGGGATGGAAATCTCAGGGCAACAATGGAGGCATGCCTGCACCCTCGCACACAAATGCTCAATTAGCACCAAACTCCAAGAAACGAGCTACAAACTCCTAACGCGTTGGTACCACACCCCAGACAGGCTTCATAAATGGAACCCACAGAGACCAGACACATGTTGGAGATGCCAGACGGAGAGAGGCACATTACTCCACATTTGGTGGAACTGCCCCTCGATCTCTGCCTTCTGGGAAAAGATACATCGCCTAATTAAACAAATTACAGAAACCAAACTAGTCTTAAACGCCGCCTGCAGCTTGCTACATTTGTCCACCTTCTCGCTGACACGATATAAGAAGTCCCTGACAATGCACCTCTTAAACGCAGCCAAATCCTTAATACCACTACACTGGAACTCTGCAAAGGCTCCGACCGTCTCAGACTGGCTCCACAGAGTCGCCGAGGTCTGTGAGATGGAAGATACCCTGGCTCAGGACAGGGGATCGGTCGAGAGCTTTCACGATACCTGGCAACACTGGTTCTTCTTTAGATACTCACGGGATTACGAGATGGCACTGACAGAGTAGTTACCTGGGAGGACCTCCTCAGCAACGTGGCCGTATACTGAATAGTACTGAGTCTCTTTACCCCCCCCCCCCCCATCCTCTCCCCCCTCTTCCTTTGTCTCTCCTTCTCTTCATAACTTCATCTAATTCTTAACCTTCTCTATGAATGTTCGGATGTAGCGGTTCCAGCTAAATGTTCCTGTCTACATCTGACCCACAACGGAACATGTTGATGCACTCGTAGTTGCAACGATATTTGAAGTTAAGTTGCCATTCAATGCATACAATACTGCAATGTTTATTTACTGTTCCAGAATGTATGGCACCCTAGTGGCATTGTTGCTATTGGGGAGCCAAGATGGTTAGAAATCACATTGTTTCTACTCAAATGTAAAACTTGATTTTTGGCAAACCCTTAAGTGTTCTCATCCAGCTGCGTCTGCGATGAAAAGCTCAATGTATGCATGATCTTTTTGTCATTACCTTTAAATCTCTCAATAAAAGACTTTGAATGAAAAAAAAAAAAAAAAAGAATAGCTGGTTGTTAAGCAGCGGGCCGGTTCAACACCTGCAGTGGCCAGTTCAACATACTGTACTGTATGTGAAGTACATTATTGACATCAGTGAATGTCTGATTATCTGTGGTTTGGTCAAATTTAAAAAAAATGTAAACCTCCAAAATGTGAAATGTTTAAACCTGAATTAATGTCAATGTTAATCTGAGATGTACTTACAAAAAATCAGATAAGCATGTGAGCATCATGATTGCATGAAGCATACCGGTTCCCACTGGATATAGTAGTACGCACATGAACCCTATGTTGTACAGGCTGAGAGGAGCATCAAGAGGGGCCAGGAACACATACAAAGGGAACAGTAAGGGGCTAAAGCCCCAAAAGGCATCAGTCAGTCAGAGAGATCTGAAATGGCACAGATCATAAGGGTACTAAAGTATACTGTAGTTGAATAAATGTAGGAGAGTAGAGAAAACAGGAGTGGTAATAAATAAACACCACTGCATAAAGGAGGGGATCCAGCAGTATGACGGTGCAGCTGGATTCCCTCCTTTTATGCTGTGGTGCTTGTTTATTACTACTCTTGTTTACTCTCCTACAAATTGTGTCTTAGATATTCATATATATTTTCTCTGACTGATTGATGCCTTTTGGGGCTTTAGCCCCTTCCGGGTCCCTGTGTATGTGTTTCTGGACCCTCTTGATGCTCCTCTCAGCCTGTCCAACATGGGGTTCATATGCGTACTACCATATCCAGTGGGATTTTTTTTTATTACATCTCGCAACCTATGCATTGTATAAAGACCAACATGATGTATATTTTTGATAGTTGTATGACTCAAGATTGACATTATGATGTTCTCTAATATTATATATATTTACATTTTAGAAGAAATATTACCCATTTGATAACCTCTGATAACCTCTGAAGAAGGACCCACATTAAATAGTCAATAAATGTTGTATTTGTTAATGTTTTTATGATGTTGATGTAAAATAAACTAGTCCACCTTGTAAGTCCGTGAGGGGTTTACTGTGCATTTTTTGCACTAAGTTCCTTGTTTCCTTTTATATATATGGTGGAAATTGGCACACTGGGCCAGATTCAAGAAGCACTTGCGCCCGCGCAACCATAGGTTGCGCGGCGCAAGGGCTTACTTGCTCCGGTGTAACGAGTGCTCCTGATTCAGGAACCTCGTTACACCGACTGCAGCCTAGGATGTGACAGACATAAGCCTCCTTATGCCTTCACATCCCAGGCTGCATTCTTGCGTTGGCCGCTAGGGGGCGCGGCCATTGTGATCGGCGTATAGTATGCAAATTGCATACTACCACCGATTCACAAAAGTTGCGCGGGCCCTGCGCACGCAAGGTACGGAGTTTCCGTACGGCGACTTTAGCATAAGGCTGCTCCTGCTAATAGCAGGGGCAACCAATGCTAAAATATAGCTGCGCTTCCCGCTCGTGAAATTTAAATTTCACGTCGTTTACGTAAGTGAACCATGAATGGCGCTGGACGCCATTCACGTTCACTTAGAAGCAAATGACGTCCTTGCGACGTCATTTGCCGCAATGCACGTCGGGAAAGTTTCCCGACGGAGCATGCGCTGTTCGCTCGGCGCGGGAGCGCGCCTAATTTAAATGATTCCCGCCCCCGGCGGGATCATTTACATTAGGCAGCCTTACGCCCGGCTGTTTAGCATATCGCCCCGCGCAATTTACGGAGCAACTGCTCCGTGAATCGCGGGCAAAATGCAATATTTGCGTGGGCGCAGAGAAAAATATTTGCTCTTTGCCCACGCAAATATTGCTCGGATCTACCTGAATCTGGGCCACTAATTGCAGTACACGCCACTTTCCTTGCAAGTTTAATTTATATATGTGAACTCTGGCTCACACAGGTTAATTACCCCATGCTTCTATAGGAAACAAGTAATTTGTTAAAAAAATTTAAATTCTTCAACCCCAAAATTGTATGAAAGCACAAATTCTAAACTTTTAATTATATAATACATTTAAGTTATAGATAATTGTTTTTATGCTGCTAAAGATGTGAAAAATGGTTATCTAAAAAGCCTAAAATATAATTTCCTGCTACCTCAAACATATCTAGAATATCTAATACATGTCTGCTAAAAAGGGGTTCTATTGTCATATACTTAAATTTTTTAACATCAGTATTGTAATAGCAATATAAACAATAGTATTTTTGACAATTCAATAAAAGTGTAGTGCCTGGTTACTTCCAAGTACCGGTGCTATTGAAATTTAGAGGGTGATCAGAGTGCTAATGACTCTGATCCAAATTACAATGTTTAAATAGGGTCTCTGTTTCAGCTTGGCTGTGCTGTGGGCTCATTCTTTTGTACCTGGGGTGCTATCCCACCCCAGGGCGACAGGTGGCAGCAGCAGGGTCGAGACTTTTCCAGCAGCCAATCAGGAGGGAGTGTCCACGCTGGGCATGCTGGGAGAGGGTACTTATGGAACAGACGCGATTGAGTCTGGGTCTTCTTCCAGTGTGGCACCCACCGCGTTATGGCCTACCTGGCCAGGGCGTGCATGCCACATGGTGTTCCTGTTCCTTGTTGTGGACATTCCTTTACTATCGTTATATGCACTATTCACCCTAGGAATTCAGAAGAGCCACGAGGTAAATGTGCCACCCAAAACAATCCAGCAGCTCCTCTGGGGGTAGTGCTAAATGTGGGGGCTCGTCCGCGATAGGCTGTTACCTTGAATAACCAAATTCATAAGTTTTATTCTGTCATTGATGCAAGGAATTGTCGTGGGGTTAAGACGGTGCCAGAAAGGAAAGAGTTAACGTCGCCATTGAAGTTTGGGTGCACGTGCAGCACAGTGACACGTACCCACAACGTGTGAGAAAAAGAACCCAGTGGGAGGAGTTACCCACCCCTGCGTGAGACATAGGGCGAGTTTGGCGCCAAAGGACAGAGTGATTGCCCGCCCACAAGAGAGAGACGTGCAAACATGTCTGTGCCATCAACGCCATTTTAAAGGCTGCGACCCCCGATGTCTATGCCGGGAGTCAACGCGATGTCTTCTACTGCTGGAGTCCCTCTGACAGATACCGGAATTTGAATGCGGAGGTAAGCGATGCTGAAGACAAAAAGTGTGTGCCTGTTGTGGAAGCGGATGCCGCAACGGAGACAGCGGTTGCCAATGTGGTCTCTATTTGGCACGCTATTGGAAAGATGGGCCCCGTCAAGGTCTCCCACGGCTGTGGTCGAGACCCACTTGCCATTACATTTGACGAGGTCAGTACCTTTGCTGGAGAACTAGTGTGTTTGCCTGCTGAGGAGTATGACACTTCTGACCTCATCATTATCCGATGCTGGAGATGATAAGTGATTCGAGCCGGAGTTTCCCGAGTCACAGCGGGGTAAAACCTCCCGTGCTGCCAAACCACGCAGACCGAAGAGACGCTCTTGGGATACCGCACCACATGTGTATGTCCCACAGCTGACATGGGGGATTGAGGTGCCAAGTACCAGTGTTGTTAACCCTATACCCGCTGCCTTGCCTGTGTTGAAGATAGCGTCTGGTGCTATTGTCCTGTTAGGACTTGGACACCTCCATACCTTGCGGAGATTGGCCCACCTGCAACGCATCCTTATCAAAAAGTTGGCCATGGACTACGGGTGGGAATATCCATATGTGCCTCCATCCCTCATGCCCATAATTGAAGAAAAGAGCGAGGACTGGTACAAAGAAAGAGGAAAGGTCTGGTGACCCCAGTGACACACATTTTTATCCCTGTTACATAAAGTCAAAACAAAAGGATTCGCCCCGGGACTTTAAATGAAGTGGGTAACATTTCCATCAGTTCACCTCTCTCTTCTATCCTGTCATCTGCTAGTATACCCCTGATATATCATGTTTCTAACCATCTCGCTACCATTTTTGGCCTAGGCCTTGCAGTCAGACATAATTCTATACTAATATTGATTGATACTACTTTACTACTTTAGATATCTGACAAAACATACTTATGTTCACAGCCTATACTTTTTATGGACTATGAGGTCTCTATGGATACATCACAATATCTATGCCATGCCTGCTCTCCGTTTGGCCTCTGCAGGGGTCCCCATTTTGACTCCACCCCCTCAGCTTATGTTCCCGGGAGGGTGAGGCACCTGCTGCTGCCGTCTTGGGGCCGCATATTTGTAGCCATGGTCAAGCTCAGTGGTGAGTATGGGGACTTACAACCCCTCCTGCCCTGTGCCTTTACAATGAATACTATGCCAGATTGCCAAACATATACTTTTTCATCCTAGGTACAGTGTTACACACCCCTGAAGAGGGAGCTGGATCTTGCGAAACTAGGCTAGTCGGGTAGTATGATGCCCGTGTACTCTGTCCACTATTATACTTGTGTATTAATATTTACTGTCTATGTATTGTTTCAATTGGCAATTGTTGGTGTTATGTATGTAACATTTTTACTCTACGCATGTAAACAATTTTACTTGAATAAATTATATACTATACAATTACTGTTATTTTTACTGGCCGAAACGTCTCAAATGTCCCGGAAAAGTAGATCAAGTTTTCTCCATTACCACTACAAACAAGAGAGGGGACATCATCACTTTGCCTGACCCAAGGTTCTACAAGTAGGACATTTGTCTACAAGTGCTATTTGTTGTCAGCTCCTGATTTGAAGAAGTCCCGAGGTGTGAGCCACCCGTTCCAGTTTTGATTTTATCCTTGCCGGATTCACATTTGAAACACATGTGCAGAACTTTGGAGGGATAATAGTTAGTAAGGATAGGGTCCTAACGGCTTCATCATGAGCAGGAAGAAAAATAAAAGAAGAACGTTTTTTTTCTTCTCCTGTTTGCTCTGATTGAGCGTGGACTGCCTTATCTTGGTAGTACCAGCGCACTGACCGCTAGGGGCAGTGTTCTGCAACATCTACCAGCGCAGAGAGAAAATTGTACATAGTATTTCTCCTTAGCCTTGCAGTTAAAAAAAAGGGAAGGAAAAGAGGTTTCGCCTTTACTGGGGAAGGTGCAGCTTCAGTTCCAACCTCAGTGACTGTACATGCATAACTAATGTATATTTGTATATGTTTCTCTTTCCAATTTTTGTTTTGCAGGTGGTTGACCAACTATCAAAAACTGTTGGAGAATGGGGCAGGATAGTTATTTAGGAGTGTGTAAGCTTTACTATGTATCACTGTACATAAGTGCACAAATTGATGTTTTAAAATATTTATCATTTTTTTTCCTACTTTCCTTTATAATGTAATGCAGATTCAGGCTTGAATACCTTTTGTTGAGACACTGAGGACAGTGTCTATTCAGGTGGGGGGAGTGTGTAGCGCCTGGTTACTTCCAAGTACCGGTGCTATTGAAATTTAGAGGGTGATCAGAGTGCAAATGACTCTGATCCAAATTACAATGTTTAAATAGGGTCTCTGTTTCAGCTTGGCTGTGCTGCAGGCTCATTCTTTTGTACCTGGGGTGCTATCCCACCCCAGGGCTACAGGTGGCAGCAGGGTCGAGACTTGGGTGTTCTTTTCCAACAGCCAATCAGGAGGGAGAGTACTCGATGGGCATGCTGGGAGAGGGCACTTATGGGACAGACGTGATTGAGTCTGGGTCTTCTTCCAGTGTGGCACCTACCTTTAGGGTGACCACATCACGGTGCCCTGGCGTTATGGCCTACCTGGCCGGGGCATGCGTGCCACGCTGTGTTCCTGGTTCCGGGACCATTTTGGTACGGAACATTTGAGAAACGGCGGGGACCCAGTGATCGACAATTTTCCAACAATAAGCAGTATGGCTGTTCAGTGGGGAGTCCGTCTGAGGAGTGCCATTGAGAGGCCGGCGGTCCAAAAGGATTTCGACAAACCACCAGGAATCAAGGTATCTGGACACTGAAGGATTGAACACCTGTAAGACGGTACCTAGGCGACGTTAAGAAGGAGATCCAGGCGTAATTATTTAAGGAGGGTTATTATTTAAGGAATTCGTAAGAGCCACGAGGTAAATGTGCCACCCAAAACAATCCAGCAGCTCCTCCAGGGGTAGTGCTAAATAAGCAATAAAGTTGCCTTTCACAATGAAATAATTGCCTATTTGATGGCCATCTCTTTCCACAACTTCCTGAATTCCCTGCATATGCTGCAACTTCTCCTCTGCTGTTTACTAAAGACTACATATCCCATTGTACCATGTGGCTTGCAGTGATTCCTGTACTTAAACTGCTTCCTAAAACTCCTCTTCTTAACATCTGTAGTTGAGAAAGCAGGCTCTGTGAAATATGTGGCACAGCAGTGTCTACTGACATTGCATATATAATATGTGTCACAGAATGCAAGGAAGTGAAGGGGTGTGGGATCTTCCCAAAGTAGGCTTATAAACTTCAAGATCATTCAGATTAATAAAAGAAGGATTGGGATTGTTGAAATTCAATGTGGAAATTATGGCCATTGATACAACAACATATATCACATTTTCAATTACAGGTAAAGGTACAAGATTTAAAGATTATATAATAATACAATGTTAGTTGTCATATTGATCTAATGTTCTTAATACTTTCAGTCAATAGCCCAGAAAAAATAATAAATACTGTAATTAGGTGTTCTGAATTCACTCTTACGTTCCTGATATGTATCCTTATTCTGAGTCAGTGACCTGGATAATATTTAAGCCAGGGACAGCCAGACAGCTTTAGAAGTTTCAGAAGCCAAACAGTTTAAGAAAAAAGTTGGCAATTACAGCCAACATGTTTATTTCTGGTGTCCTAAAAAAAAGCAGAAACATATTGTTATGCATAAAACATTCCCATACATATCAAAATTGATTTAGTCAGTATATACATTATATACATTATAGTCATGTTTTATATATACTAATTTCATAAATAATAAATAACTAAATAACATAATCATACATGAAAGCTTGTATATACAATAAATATTCAACCTGATACAATTATATAGTTATTAGTAAGCCATACTTTTGTCTGTTGATGGCATCTTAACTTGATTGGTCATTTTATTTAAAGGGGTGGTTCACCCTAAAAACTACTTTTTCTTATTCCACTGCCCCCCCACATTACAATACGATTAAGGCTCTTATTATTTTTTTCATGCTGTACATACCTTAGTACAGCATATTCACCCGGGTTGCATCCGGGTTGCGAGTCCCGCGGGAGTGGGCGTTCCTCACATGCTGGTGATTGACGTTTTGCCCAAAAACGAGTTCCCCCCAGTCGCGTAAGCCGCGTCACAGTTGGCGAAAGGAGCCGAACGGCGAGTCGGTGCTATACTGCGCATGCGCATCGCCGTTCGGCTCCTTTCGCCAATCGTGACGCGGCTTACGCGACGGGGGGAGCTCGTTTTTGGGCAAAACGTCAACCACACACATGTTAGGAACGCCCACTCCCGCGGGACTCGCAACCCGGATGCCACGGGTGAATATGCTGTACTAAGGTATGTACAGCATGAAAAAAATAATAAGAGCCTTAATCGTATTGTAATGTGGGGGGGCAGTGGAATAAGAAAAAGTAGTTTTTAGGGTGAACCACCCCTTTAAGCTTATTTTTTGAATTCTCTAAAACAAACATTAAGGTTGTCATGATACATCATGGGTGCTCTCTCGCCCTCCCCCACCCCATTTCTCTGGGCAGTCCAACAGAAGGGTGATTTCTTACAAGTTCTGTGGAGGCGGGGATCGCCCCCTGAAAGGGACAGGAGGATAGTGCGAGACTGCTCTGGGATAATCAAGGCTTGATGCTTTTAAATATAACTCCTCTGGCTGTAGAACATAGCTTTCCAATTGGAAATGGTAGATATACACTGTTTTATTTACAATGAAACATACAAATGAAACATGGGAGAGGTGTCATAAGAAGACCAACTAATGCCGCGTACACAGGATCAGAAATTCCGACAAAACCGTGGATTTTTTTCTGACTGAACTTTGGCTCAAACTTGTCTTGCATACACACGGTCACACAATCTTGTCGGAAATTCCCGAACGTCAAGAACGTGGTGACGTACAACACTACGACAAGCCGATAAAAAATGAGGTTCAATGATTCCAAGCATGCGTAGGATTTTTGTGCATCAGAATTGCATACAGACAATCGGAATTTCCAACAAGAACTTTTGTTGTAGGAAAATTTGAGAACCAGCTCTCAAATCTTTGTGGTCAGAAATTCCGACAGCAAATGTCTGATGGAGCCTACACACGGTCGGAATTTCCAACCGAAAGCTCACATCGAACATATGTCGGGAATTCCGACCGTGTGTACGTGACATTACAGTAAAGGTCTCCAAACTTTATCCAATGAAGCTGGCATGTTTTAGCAACGCACTTCCAGGAATGGATGGGGCCTGCCAGCATTAGGTGCGCAAGTGTCTTTGACTTTTAATACCTTTAGGGATCTCACGGGTTGAAAAAATGTACTTAAGGCTGGTTCACACAGGATGCCCTCCAATGCTTTTTTATCAAAAATGCATGAACAGTGTTTACCATGGATTCCAATTGCCTACATCACACCAGTGCAGTGTGTTCCAGTACAGTCCACTAAAGGAGAACATGTTACATATCCATAACATGGCAAACGCATTGAAAAAGCACCTGAACACCTCAAAAGTGTGCATGCAGAAAAACCTCTTCAACTCAGAAATTGTAGTAAACTGGCCTGCAGACTTGCAGGTTTTTGCCTGTGGACTAGCGACAGTGCTGTAGTGTTTGTTGTTTGGCAAAGCGCTGGACAAAGCAAGTGACAGAAGAAATGTCCAGAGTGTGGTCACAATCTAACAAGAGGAAGCAGCCTTCTTTTTGCTCAAATTGGTCGATCTTCAGAAGGGTTCAGGAGGCCAAATCTAATAGGCCAGGCTGAAATTTACCAGATCACAATGAAGGGGGCTCAAACTTCCTGTGTACATGGACTCTAGTCCAGAGACGGTTGCTAGACATTTTGAAAATACTTTCATTCATGACCAATAGGTCTCAAGAAGAAGGAATTACTGCAAGATTACGTATACAAATTATACTGCAACAGGTCCATACTGCTGGTGTCAGGACCTGGGCTTGAACCTGGCATTAACTCTTCCCATTGAGCTATCTGGAATGCTGTACAGCTCCCTGTCTGATCTGCTGGATAAACCTATCTGATCCATTAGACTACTCTGTTTGCTGTCTTGATTGCTTTGAACCTTGAACCCCATGAACTTCCTATATAAGCCTTATCTCAGCACCCTCTTTGCCGGGTTACTGTGCCTTCCCTGCCAGTGCCTTGCTGTTGTCGTTCCTGCTTCCATTTGTACCTGCAACCACTCGTGTTTGACCCTCGGCCTGTTCCTGGACTACTCAACTGCCTGATCCCAATCTGCAACCACCCGTGTTTGACCCTCGGCCTGTTCTTTGACTACTCTTCTGCTTGATCCCAGCCACTTGTGATTGATCCCTTGGCTTGTTTACTGACCACGCTGCTGTTTCATCCTTATCTGCTTATCCGCTACTGGACCCCGGCTTTCTCACCTCCTGGTGAGACGATCCTGAGGACCGCGACCTGGTGCTAACATGTAGCAAAATCCATCTCCACCATCAGGAGCTCTGGTGAACACTGGTTAGCGCTTAGGCCCCGTACACGCGGTCGGTTCATTTTCATCGGACCAAACCGACCGTGTGTATAGGCTATCGGTCTGTTTTCCTTCGGTCCAAAATTTTAAAACATGCTACAAAACCAAACCGATGGACCGCTGCCCCATCCGACCAAACCGATGGTTAGTACAGAAAAGCATTGGTTCAAAACCTGCGCATGCTCAGAATCAAGTCGACGCATGCTTGGAAGCATTGAACTTTGTTTTATTCAGCACGTTGTGTGTTTGACGTCACTGCGTTCTGACCCGATTGGATTTTGAACTGACGGTGTGTACACATATCAGGCCGAACGGCCACTTCAGAGGTGAACCGATGAAAACGGTCCATCGGACCATTCTCATCGGTTTTGACCGACCATGTGTACGGGGCCTTAGACTCCACACCTCAGATGAGCCTGTGTCATCTGCCAGAAGTGGCTGCCTGTACACCTGTTCTGCAACTGCTATAGCTACTGGCCTCTGAGTCTGACGCCTGATCGTGACAACTGGTGCCGCTAAAAGAACAACTCTGAGGGTTTCTCCCCATTCTTTCTAGCATCCAAGGCTTCAGGAGCTTTCCCTACTGTCTGGGTTTGAAGAAATCAAATGGGTACATACACAACAAATGGTGCAAGATCGAACCCGTGCAAACAGTCATGGCAATAGTTCAGCATGGGGACTAGTTAGTCAATCGACCTGCCAGACGTATACTTCCATATACCAATCAGTGTGTAACACCAGAGACATCTGAGATTTGCAGTGACTGTGGCTGTCACTTTCAGGTTAGGTGTTTGCCATGTTTAAAATTTGGCACGGCACCAAGATTTTTTTTTAACATTTTGAAGGCAGTGGCAATAATTTGTCTTTGAGGGTAAGTCCCTGCCATTACTTGGACAATGTTTTGATTGATGCAGGTGTAAGCCATGAGATGGCAAAGCATCACAACCTTGTCCTAGAAATCCTTTTCCAAGTTCAGTCAACTAGTGAACAAACAGGAAAAGCAGTTAACCCCTTATTAAGCTATGAAGGATCTTGGAGTAGTTTTTCAAACCCAAATATTTCAAGAGGTTTTCCAAAACTGAAAATTAAAATCTGCATATGAAGAGTCATGGAGACAGCATTTATGTCAGCGAGGGATTGCACTTCCCCCATTGGGACATTTTACAGAAGCCATGCTAGTGCTGCCTTGGGTGGCACATCGGGGGCTTTTCAATTTGCCTTCCTCTGTCAATAGAATGGGCTGCCTATGGATCAGAAAGTCTTTGGCCCGGATTCACAAAGCACTTAGGCCAACGTATCTCAAGATACGTACAAGTACAAATGTGCGCCGTCGTATCTATGCGCCGACCCACATACTAAGATACGCCTAAAAATAGGATTCCTACGACCGACGTAACTTGCCTACGCCGTCGTATCATGGGCGCATATTTACGCTGGGCGCATTTGCCGCTCCCATTGATTTACGCTGGGCGCATTTGCCGCTCCCATTGATTTTCTATGCACATATGAAATGAGGGAGATACGCTGATTCACGAACGTACTTGCGCCCGGCGCATAATATATGCGGTTTGCGTAAGTCGTACGTCCGGTGTAAAGTTATTCCCCATATATGAGGCGCAACACATGCAAAGGTATGGACCAGGGAACACAGCCGTCATATTTTACATTGTTTACGTAGTACGTGAATAGGGCTGGGCGTAGGTTACGTTCACCTCGTAGGCAGTGATCCGTCGTATCTTAGGGAGTAGTTCCAACGTGATTGTGAGCATGCACACTGGGATACATCCACGGGACGGCGCATGCGCCGTTCGTTTTAAGTACTTGTATGGCACTCGGCCTATCATTTGCATGGGGTCATGCCTCATTAGCATGGCTCACGCCCACTTCCACCTACGACGGCTTACGCCGAGGGAACCCAGCGCAGTTTGGGAGGCAAGTGCTTTGTGAATTCGGTGCTTGCCTCTCTGCGCTACGACGGCGAAGTTTTTTTTTTTTTTTATGTCACAATGTAGAGAATAAGATTTTGTATCATCTGTGCCCAGTTTTGCCACACGAAGTTAATCCAGCTCTGAGCAATCCTCTTTTATTGTTCAGTGAGATAAAATGGACTTACAGAGAAAAACCTTAGTCCGTTCCGCCCCCATGCTTCGAGTGACAGGTTATTTGCATATCTCATGCACTAGCCTAAGACAGAGGCACATCCTGTGTAAAAAGTTCACAATTCACATCCCCTCCTCTCCTCTCCCCATCCCTCCAGCTCTCCCAGGATTGGCTGCCTTTCCTGTGTTTTGACTGGATGTTTATCATCATGGGGTGTGATCCACAGTTCAGTGTGACAGGGAAATGTATGCTGCAGTGAACAGCCATCAGAATATACATAGACAAGTGATTAGGGGAGATGTACCAAAAAAAGGTCCTGTGTGTGTTTGGTCGGAATGCAATGTGATTTCAGCCATATAGTTTGTCAGTGGACGGTGTCAGTGGTGTAGTGGTTGGTGTCGGTGGATGGTGTCAGTGGGGCAGGGGACAGTGTCAGTGGGGCAGTGGACGGTGACAGTGGTCAGTGTCAGTGGGGCAGTGGTTGGTGTCAGTGGACGGTGTCAGTGTTGTGTTGTTTCATTCTTTTATTTTCTTTTATTTTTATTTTATTTTTTATGGTTTTATTTTGGATTTTTTTTATCAGCCCTGTTGGGGGCTTTGGTGACATGTCAGGGGTCTAAACAGTTAACCCTGACATCACCCATTTGAGACAGAGAAAGGGCAGAGGACATTGATTCCCCAGTCCTTTTCTCAGCATTGAAGATGAATGGAGAGAAGACAGCATCTCCCCTCCATTCATAAACTGAGCATAGTAACACACAGGTTACTCTGCTCAGTTATTACAGGACACAGAGCGATCGGTAACGAATGCTCTGTATCCCATTCAGAAAAGAAAGGGGCCGGTAATACCGGACCCTCTCAGCTCTCCATCCTGACAGATTCCCCCCTCCGCCCCCCCTCGCAGCCCGTGGGAGAGGAGAGGGAAGCAAGCGGCTGCGGGGGATGAGGGGGGGCCTGGAGGAAGAAGACAGCAGAGATATGGACACACAAATCGGGACGGGGGCAGAGGAGGAAGAAACGGTGGGGAGATGTGGACACAGATTGGGACGAGGGGGGGCGGAAGAGGAATAAATGGCGAGGGGATGAGGACACAGATTGGGACGAGGAGGGGGGGCGTAGTAGGAAAAAATGGCAGGGGGATGTAGACACACAGAGCGGGAGGGGGGGGCGGAGGAAAACAGGGCGCTGGAAGAGGAGGAAGACACTCTGGGATGATCGATGCAACAGAAACAGCCGTGAGCACCGAATCCCCCCCCTGCAAGCTTTTCAGGTGAAAGCGGCAGGAGGGAGAGAAGTGGCTGATGAAAAGCATGCATAGGGGATCAGTGCTCACATCCCTGAGTATCACTGGACTGATGTGTATTTACAGAAGTGACAGGGGGCCGTGAGCGTGCTCTGCTATTACCCAGAACGCGCTCTGCCTCTCCTGTGCCCGCTCTGGCCAAGGGGAGTGTAGAGGTGGGCGGGGAGTCTGCTGACATCATGAATCCGCCCACTGAGCGCCGAATAAAAGACCTGCCCACTGAATCTGGACTTTTTAGGAGACAGCAGCTAAAGAGGGGACATTTGACAGGTAAGGATACATGCAGGAGGCATGTATATCCTTATAGATAACCACTATTGCAGTAGTTTAGAATTGACAAGAGTGGGTTTACATCCACTTTAAGTCTGAAGAGTCAAGTGCAAGGCCATTGGAGCCTAGTGGAATGCAGATGCTCTGACTGACTTAAATGTAAGGCGACCTTTTTTTCTAGCATTGCAAGCCTTTCATGATCTTTCTACAAGGAGCCTGAGTGAAGTCGATTGACAACAAGACAGCAGTAGCTTACATTGCCCACCAAGGGGGCACCAAGTGTCTGTCTTTTCGCCCTGGTTCACACTGGGCTGTGGGAGTGAAGCCGTGCGAGTTCAGCTGAACTTGCACGGCTTCACTCCCGCTGGCAGTCCCGATTTCGGCCGCGATTTAAGAGACATCTGTGCAGGTTTCTGCACAGATGTCTATGTAAATCGCGTCCCGAAATCGCAAAAAGTAGTACAGGAACTACTTTTTGAAATCGGTGCAACACCGGAGATGCGGCGTCGCACCGATTAGGACAGTGTCATTGCCGACAATTGCCGGCAAATGCCGCCGATTTGAGATGCGATTTCACAGATTAGTTAGGAAAATTATTTTCCAACAATAAGTACCTCAACTAGTATTGGCTCTATGGTACATTCCAGTGGTAGTTCTCATAGAGAGTCCTCTGAACACACAGCTTCCAGTATTTGTAACAATGTACAAAGGTGTAGTGATGGCAGGTGGATTCACACTGCCATAGGGTTTGTCCGTTGTTGTTTGTCTTCCTTCAGTGTCCTTGATTATGAACATGTTTATGTGTAACAGCACTGGTGAACGGAGTGAACCACAACTGTGGTTAGCAAGGACTTTAATGCGATTCTCTATGCGACAACTCAGTATTAGGCCCCAGGCGTCACTCCTCGCAACAGGAGTTTGGGGGATCTATACATCATCTCTGAGTTACATAAAGAAAGGCGTTGAGCTACTAAGCATGGGCCCATTACAACATGCGACCAGAGCTTAGCGTTTAAAATGTAATATTCCAATACACCACTACATGCAGGTGATTATCAGTAAGGGACCCCAGGCATCTCTCCTCGCCACAGGAGTCTGGGGGTTCTCTACATCATATCACCTTGGCATGTAGAGATGTATTAGGCCACTAGGGGAGATGCCATCAAAATAGCATCAACCCCTAGCATAGAAAAGTTAGAGCGAACTGGTTCATACAATTAGGACAAGGCCTATGAGGATTTGTACTTATGTCGGGCTCGTAGCAATAGAAGTTGTAGTGACAACTGTTACATGCATATGACAGGTACTTTAGTTGAGCAATAGTACTTGCGTATGAGAGGCAATATAGCTCAGGTAAATATAGTAGTATACTTGAGGTGCATATAGTAAATATAGTAGTATTGCATATGAGAGGCAGTATAGCTCAAGTAATTAGAGTTGTAGACATGAGCAGTAATGATAGATGTAGCAATGGTTACATTTGTGAGAGGCAATGTAGCTCAGGTAATTAGAGTAGCATACATGAGGTAATATTGCTATAATGATTTAAAGGTAGCTGTGCCTTTTAGGTACTCCTTTGCAATGAGCTTTAGCAGGTTAGTATCTCCCAAAATATATAGTAATATCCACACAGTATTTGTAATACTACAGTTGTTATAGATGAAACAGTTTGCATTAGCTCTTCCTATAAAACTACAAGTGAAGGAATGACTACCTATCGTTTGTAGGTATCTATGCAGGAGATGGAATGCCCATGGTGCAAGATGTTCATGGCATGAAGGTAGTCCCCAGCAATGCAGTTGATGTAGGAAGTCTTAGCAGAAAAGTAGTAGTAGTTTCCTGGAGTAGTGTTCCGGCAAAGGGAGCAAAGGCAGCAGCATGGCTGAGCCGCCAGGCTAGGCCTGACAAGGCTGGCAGGCTGACAATAATAGAACGCCAGCTATTATTATTGTAATAGAACAATAGCTACAATGTGCTATTGTGTGGTACTTATGTACCCTGGCTGTAATTTGTACTCTGTATTTCTTTTTCTCTAAATTAAAAAAAAATTGAAATAGAACGCCAGCTGTATCTCCATTAAATGCCTTTATAGACAGGAGATCACCTGCAGTTCATTGCACTGAAATCAAACAGGGCGCCGAGTGCAGCGCACTTCTGCATTCCACACTGGAACGCAGAGAGGAGCCGGGCGATGACGTCATCGCAAGAGTGCCGTATGCGTTCCAGCATGGAACGCATTACGGCCCTGAAAGCACCTGCAGTAGTAAAGGGAACAGGTGCGCGGAGCGCCTGTTACAGTACCCCCCTCTTAAGGGATACCCTCCTGGGGATCTTCGTAGGTGAAGGCTTGTGAGGATATGTAGAATGAAATTGACTACATAGCTCAGGTGCATGCACTTCTTCTGAGTCTTCCCAAGAATCTTTTTGTATACCATAATCCTTCCATCTTATTAGCTATTGTAGACGACCTCTTCTTTTTCTAGAGTCTAGAATATCTTCAATCTCACAATGTTCTTCACCTTCGACTAGGATAGGAGGTGCAGGAGGAGGATTTCTCCCAGGAAAGGGGTCAGGTCGATAGGGTTTGAGAAGCGACACATGGAATGAAGAATGAATGGTAAGTTCCAGATGGAGAGAAAGTTGCATTGTATTTTGGTTAATCACTTTTGATATTGGGAATGGACCAAGAAATTGTTTGGCGAGTTTCCTCGCTGGTAGATGCAAACGTACGTTTTTTGTTGAAAGCCACACTCGCCTATTTTGTAAGATAGCGCAGATGTACGCTTAAGGTCGTAATAGACTTTTTGGCGATCTTGTGCTTTTTTGAGATTTTGTTTCAAAACTTGCAATCCGGATGATAGGGTAGACCAGTAATCATTCGTTGAAGGCACATCTGTAAGTAATGAAGATTCTGGAACTATATTGGGATGGAACCCATAGTTTGCATAAAATGGAGAATAATTCGTAGAGGAACTAGTTGAATTATTATAAGAAAATTCAGCAAGTAGAAGAAGAGTAAACCAGTTGTCTTGAAGATGGAAACAATAACATCTGAGATATTGTTCGAGGCACTGGTTTATTCTTTCTGTCTGTCCATTTGTTTGAGGATGATAACCACTGGAGTATCTGTGGTCTATCTGAAGAATATGGCACAAGGCCTTCCAGAATTTGAAGACAAACTGAGAACTTCTGTCTGAAACTAGGGGCGAATGAACCCCATGTAATTTGATAACATGATCGAGTAAGGTTTGCGCTGTTTCTTTGGAAGAAGGCAGTTTCTTGAGAGGGACAAAATGAGCCATTTTAGTCAGCATTAGGGATGAGCTTCGTGTTCGATTCGAACGTATGTTCGAATCGAACATCGGTCGTTCGATCGTTCGTCGAAACTCGAACAAAACGGGTCGTTGACGCAATTCGAATGACGCAAAAACGTCCCATAATTCACTGCGGCGTTGAGCGCTGATGATTGGCCAAGCATGCTGTATGTCCCGCATGCTTGGCCAATCACAGCGTGCAAAAAACGAAGAGCCATAATTGGCCAAAGCCAGGGTGGCTTTAGCCAATCATGGCTCAGGGGGATTAGTACACGCCCCACACTATAAAAGGCAGCCTGCACGGCGGCCTCGTGTAGTGTGTTCCGGCTTGGTTAAAGAAAGCAAGTCAGACAGACAGTTAGAGATAGAGAGATAGAGACACTGGGCCAGATTCATGTAGATCAGCGGATCTTTAGATCCGCCAGATCTACCTGTTTTACGATACGCCGGTGCAATTTAGCGAGGCTAATGCATGATTCATAAAGCACTTACCTCGCAAATTGCACCGTCGGATCCTAACTACCCCCGGCGGAATGCAAATTCCGCGGCTAGGGGGAGTGTACAATTTAAATCAGGCGCGTTCCCGCGCCGATTTAACTGCGCATGCGCCGCCGGCGAAAAAGCCCAGTGCGCATGCTCCAAATGACGTCGCTAGGACGTCATTGTTTTCGGCGGCTAGGTTACTTACGGCCATCCGTATTCCCGGCGTACTTACGCAAACTACGTAACAAATTTAAAACTCGGCGCGGGAACGTCGGCCATACTTAACATTAGCTACCCCTCATATTAGCAGGGGTAGCTATCCGCCGGAAAAAGCCGAACGCAAACGACGTTGAAAAAGAGCGACGGGCGGGCGTACGGACGTGAATCGGCGGTTCTCCTCATTTGCATATGCGACGTGTAAAAAAAAGCGACGACACCTAGCGGCCAGCGGGAGATTACAGCCTAAGATTCGACTGGTGTAACTCACTTACACCAGTCGGATCTAAGGGAGATCTATGCGGAACTGATTCGTATGAATCAGTCGCATAGCTCCGACCGTGGGATCTCACAGATCCGACCTTCGGCTCTCACAGATACGACGACGGATCAGGAGATCCGCCATCGTATCTCTTGATGAATCTGCCCCACTGTGTCTTTTCTACCAGATAGATAGATAGATAGATAGATAGAGTAGGAAGGCTAGTCAGTATAGTTAAATCTACAGTTTGTAGAGAATATATTCACATCCCTAGGAAATGTCAATATATTTATAAACTGTATAGCTCAGCTAGATCTGCTATTATTATCTGTCTGTCAGGAGATTGTTCTTCATGCAGCGCTCTAACGTGTTGTATTGCCTGCATTAGGGATTAGCTTAAACATAGTACTCCATGTTATTTAACGTGTGCTAGTTAATTGCACACACACGCATTACCTGTTACTGCACGTGTGCAATTTATTTGCACAGAAACGCAGTCGCTGTTAATGCAACTGGGCTATTGAATTGCACAGAAACGCAGATATTCTTACTGCGTGAGTGCTGTTTAATAGCAACTAAACGCAGTTGGTGTCACTGCGTGTGTGCTGTTAAATAGCATTTGAGCGCAGTCGCTATTACTGTGCGGTTGCTGTTTAATACCACCTGAACGCAGTTGGTGTCACTACGTGTGTGCTGTTAAATAGCATTTGAGCGCAGTCGCTATTACTGTGCTGTTGCTGTTTAATACAACCTGAACGCAGTTGGTGTCACTGCATGTGTGCTGTTAAATAGCATTTGAGCGCAGTCGCTATTACTGTGGGGTTGCTGTTTAATACCACCTGAACGCAGTTGGTGTCACTGCGTGTGTGCTGTTAAATAGCATTTGAGCGCAGTCGCTCTTACTGTGGGGTTGCTGTTTAATACCACCTGACGGCAGTTGGTGTGACTGCGACTATTTTGTTACATACCACTTGAGCGACGTCGCTCTTACTGTGGGGTTGCTGTTTAATACCACCTGAACGCAGTTGGTGTGACTGCGACTATTTTGTTACATAGCACTTGAGCGAAGTCGCTCTTACTGTGGGGTTGCTGTTTAATACCACCTGAACGCAGTTGGTGTGACTGCGACAATTTTGTTACATACCACTTGAGCGAAGTCGCTCTTACTGTGGGGTTGCTGTTTAATACCACCTGAACGCAGTTGGTGTGACTGCGACTATTTTGTTACATAGCACTTGAGCGCAGTTGCTCTTACTGTGCGGTTGCTGTTTAATACCACCTGAACGCAGTTGGTGTGACTGCGACTATTTTGTTACATAGCACTTGAGCGAAGTCGCTCTTACTGTGGGGTTGCTGTTTAATACCACCTGAACGCAGTTGGTGTGACTGTGAACGCATAAATATGGCTGGAAGGACAAAGAGAGGCAGAGAGTCACGAGGGCAAGCAGGCTCTGCATCTAGAGGTAACGCTGGTGGTGAATGTGGTGCATCCTCTTCAGCACGTGGCCGTGGCCGCTCGTCCTTCTTTTCGGGAGATGGCCGTGTTGAGCCTCAACATGCAGAGAAATTAGTTGAGTGGATGACCAAGCCGTCCTCATCCTTCTCATCCTCTCTCACACAGACTGATCATAGTTTGTCTGGCAAAGCAGCTGCCAAGGCGTCCTCTACCCTCTGCACAATGGCATCACACAATCCTTCCCTAGTCCCACCGTGTCCTCCTGAGGAGTCCCCCCGAACTGTTTCAACACAGTGTTGGGTACATGCTACATGAAGATGCGCAGCGTTTTGAAGACTCCGATGACGGAACACTGATAGAGGAAGGCATTGATGTGAGCCCAGGGAGAGGGGGTGGCCGAGAGGGACAACAATCTGGGAGTGATGTTCCCCCAGCTGGAGCATACTGCCAGGTTTTCGCCAGTGATGATGAGGAGGGAGGGGATGATGAGGTCATTGACTCTACCTGGGTGCCTGATAGGAGAGAGGAGGAGGAGGAAGAGGAGGAGGAGGACGAGGCACAGGCACATCTCCAAAGAGGCAGGATGCCCTCCAAGGGTCAGCTTAAGGGCAGCACACCAACTGCATTACGTGGCGCTGCTGTGTCTCAATGGTACAGCAAAAGTTCTTTGGTGTGGGCCTTTTTTTAAACCTGTCCATCAGATCATACCTTTGCTGTTTGCAACATATGTCTGAAGCGTATCTCGCATGGCCAAAACATCACCCGCTTGGGCACCACATGCTTGTCCAGACATATGTCGTCCTGCCATGCAGCTCGTTGGCAGGCATACCAGAAAGACCCACACCAAAGACCAAAGCGGACCTCCCCTTGCCCTTCTGTGACCTCCAACCCCACTAGACCCCCAGTCCTCTCTGAAGCCTGCACCGAAGGTGTAGAAATAGGTGTGTCACAACGTAGTAGTGGTAGTACATGCGGGCAATCTACTGATAGTACCAGACAAATTTCCCTGCCCCAGCTGCTGCAGCGCCGAAAGAAGTACGCTCCCAGCCATCCACATGCCCAGCGGTTGAATGCTAGCTTAGCAAAATTGCTAGCACTTCAACTGCTACCTTTTCAGTTGGTAGATTCTGCCCCCTTCCGTGAGTTTGTGGAATGTGCAGTACCTCAGTGGCAAGTACCCAAACGCCACTTTTTCTCACGGAAGGCGATTCCGGCTCTCTACCGCCATGTGGAAGGCAATGTCCATGCCTTGCTGGACAGGGCGGTCAGTGGTAAGGTGCATCTTACCGCTGACTCATGGTCCAGCAGGCATGGACAGGGACGTTACCTGTCTTTTACGGCCCATTGGGTGACTCTGCTGGCAGCTGGGAAGGACGCAGGGCAAGGTACAGTAGTTTTGGAGGTTGTTCCACCACCACGCCTCCAAAACACTACTACTGCTTGTGACACACCTCTCTCCTCCACCCCCTCCTCTTCTTCTTCCTCTGTGGCCTCTTCCTGTGGTGATGTTGGCTCAGAACCAGCCGTGCTCCGTAGGCGTACGACGGGCTATGCAGGAATGCAGGCCAAGAGATGCCATGCGGTGCTAGAGCTGGTGTGCTTGGGAGACAGGAGCCACACTGGGGAAGAGGTTCTTTCAGCTCTGCAGGGGCAGGCTCAGAGGTGGTTGACGCCACACCAACTGAAGCCTGGAATGTTGGTCAGCGATAATGGCACCAACCTCCTCTCTGCCCTGCGACAGGGAAAACTCACCCATGTGCCCTGTTTTGCGCATGTTCTCAATTTGGTGGTGCAGCGGTTCTTGGGCAGGTACCCTGGCTTACAGGATGTCCTGAGGCAGGCCAGGAAAGTCTGTGTGCATTTCAGGAGGTCATATAATGCCACTGCTTGGCTGACAGACCTCCAGAGGGAATACAACCTGCCCAAGAACCGCCTAATCTGTGACATGCCCACCAGATGGAACTCTACGTTGGCTATGCTGCAGTGGCTCCACACGCAGCAGAGGGCCATCAATGAGTACCTGTGCCAATATGGCAGCAGAACTGGCTCAGGGGAGCTTGGGTTTTTTTCACCACGCCAGTGGGCCTTGATCAGGGATGCATGCACTGTCCTGTCACCATTTGAGGAGGCCACGAGGATGGTGAGCAGTGACAGTGCATGCATCAGTGAGACTGTCCCGCTTATTCACAGGTTGGAGCACACCCTACGTGGAATAATGGACAGGGCCCTTGAGGCAGAACAGAGGGAGGAAGAGGAGGACTTCCTTCCCTCTCAAGGTCCCCTTTATCCAGACACTGTTCCTGCTTGCCCACCTAAAACACAGGAAGAGGAGGAGGAGGATGAGGAGGAGGAGGAGGATTGTATCAGCAGCATGGAGGTGGAGCCTAGCACTCAGCATCAACAGCAGCAGTCTTCAAGGGATCATTTACAGTCCCAAGGAACACGTGGACTTTTACATGGCTGGGATGAGGTGGCTGCCAATCCTGTCGTCCTCAGGGACCCAGAGGACTGTGCCCCGAATGCCTCTGCAAACCTACGCTGCATGGCCTCCCTGATCCTGCAAAGCCTGCGTAAGGATCCTCGTGTACGTGCTATCAAGGAGAGGGGTCATTACTGGCTGGCAACCCTCCTTGATCCACGTTACAAGAGTAAGGTAGCGGACCTTATGTTGCCATCGCAGAGGGAGCAGAAGATGAAACTTCTGCGGGAGGCCTTGCAGAAGGGTCTGTGCAATGCGTTTCCAGAACCGGGGGGGATTAACAAAACCTGGCCCTGGACAACGTCTTGCTGAGGCTTCGGTGAGTCAGAGAAGGAGCGGTGGAGAAGGTGGCCGGTCTGACCGGTTCCAGCAACCATCGCCAGCGTCTGGTTTACATGGTCCGTGAATACCTAGCGGCAAGATCCGACTTGGACACCTTCCCCACGGAAAATCCTCTGGCTTACTGGGTCTTGAGGATGGATCACTGGCCAGAGCTTGCACAGTACGCAATTGAGCTACTGGCTTGCCCTGCATCCAGTGTTCTTTCAGAACGCACATTCAGTGCTGCTGTAGGCTTTGTGACCGATCACAGGGTGCGCCTCTCCACAGACTCTGTTGATCGACTGACCTTCATCAAAATGAATCAGGCTTGGATCAAGACCAGCTACCAAGCACCTGATGCTGATGTTACTGAATAAGAATTTTTTGTTGAAATGTCAGATCCCTTTGAGACTGCTGATGCTGAGTGACTGTCCTGTTATGCTGCTGATGGAATATCCTTCTCCTCCTCACTTTTCTTGCTGATAGCTAGTAAGAAATTTTGTTTTTCTGTGCTCCGCCACCTGTGCCTAAGGCCTAATTTTTCTGCCCCTGTTTAACAGGGGCGCCTAATAACAATTTTTGATGCAATACTTTGCACGTGGCCTAAGGCCTAATTTTTCTGCCCCTGTATAACAGGGGCGTCTAATAACAATTTTTGATGCAATACTTTGCACGTGGCTCCTTGTTGCGCTCCAATTACAGATATTGGGAGGGGTTGCAGTGTTGTGTTGTGCCTACGGACAAATTTTTCTGCCTCTGTGTAACAGGGGCATCTGATAAAAAATTTTGATGCAATACTTTGCACATGGCTCTTTGTTGCGCTACAATTACAGTATGTTTGAGGGGTGCCCTTTTTTCTACAATTTTGCTTTCCCAAAAAAATAATGCCCCCCCCCACCACCCCTAAAATAATCGAGATATTGTTCCCACACAGCACGTGCGCAAGCAGTATTAAATTACTTTGTTCTTATAATAATTTCATGTTGTGCAGGGACATTTCTAAACACGTGCCACTACTATAGACACACAGCAGGTGTGATATTTGAAGCAATTTTTCATTTTTTTTTTCACTTTAAACATCATTAAAATCGCTGCTCCGGAAAAACGGCCGTTTTGAAAATATTTTTTTCCATTGATACATGTTCCCTGGGGCAAGACCCGGGTTCTGAAAGACGTTTTCCAACATTGAATTGAATATTGGTCTTTAAAATGATCGTTTTTTAATTCGAACGTTCGAGTCCCATAGACTTCAATGGGGTTCTAAATGTTCGCGCGAACCTGCGGTCTGTTCGAACGTTCTGGTGCGAACCGAACCCGGGTATTTTCGGCTCATCCCTAGTCGGCATGTCAACTGTTACCATGATGGTGTTATATCCATTAGAAGGAGGCAATTCTACGATGAAATCCAAAGACAATGCTTCCCAGGGTTTTGTAGAAATTGGTAGAGACATAAGTAATCCATACGGTGGTCTTCTTTCATGTTTGGATCTTATACAGACCTCACAGGTAGAAACATAGGCCCAGATTCACAAAGCACTTATGCCAACGTAAATCACGTTACGCCGACGTAAGTGCAAATGTGCGCCGGCGTTTGTTTGTGCCAGAGTCACAAACCAATATATGCCTAAAAACTGGCCACCTTACGCCGATGTATCTTGCACATGCCGGCGTAGCGTAGGTGCAAATATGGGCTGGACGCACGGTGCTGCTCCCATTGATTAGGCATTCAAATATGCAAATGAGGGAAATACGGCGATTCACAAACGTGCGCCCGACGCATGCTACGCGAGGTGAGCGTAAGTTGTACGCCCGGCGCAAAGTTATTCCCCATAAAGGAGGTGCAACCTGGCAACAGACGTGCACAGGTCAGCTGGAGAGCAGCTGCAGCAGCACCGTTACGGACGAGCTGAGCAACCACACTTGCAGGACAACACATCTGTATGCCAACATGCCAGGGGCAGCCATGGTCATAGCACTACTGCATCCACAGGCACGGAGGAGGGCACAGGAGAGGATATACCGAACGCGCATGAACGTCTTTGGCATGGGGGAATCGGAGGTGTATCACATCTTCAGATTCAGCCCTGATGCCATCCTGGAATTAGCCACAGCTGTCAGGGCACCTATCCTGCCCAGTCTCGTAGCCCGCACATGCGCAGCAGGACTGCGCTACTGCGCCCGTCTCTACCAGGCGCGCGCATGCGTGGTATGGCCGTTTACCGTCTGCGGAAAGTTTTCTGCTTGATTTCCTGATTACCTGACCTTTGGCTGACGTTTCACGGATTGCTGCTATCTCCTGCCCATTGACCTCTGGCTTGAACTTCGGACTCTCTGCTCTCTCCAACCCCTGACCACGGCTTGCCTTTGGACTTATCTGCAGCCTTACTTCCTGCTTAAAGTGCCCGGACTTCCAGGACTGTCTCTGTGTGATCCTCAGCTGACCCCAGCGGGCTGCTTCATGTTCAGTTCCTGTTCCACGCATCCAACCTCCACCTTTCTGCCGGTACCAGTGCCTCCTGGTGCATCCTTCCCCCTGTTCCAACCCCAGGGGGCGGATCGCACTAGGTTGCAAAGGGAGCCGCCCTCAGCATCTCGGCCTTGGCAAGTTTATCCGTGTTAACCCGTGATAACAGCCCTGCATGATGAAATCACCAGCCAGACAGAACGCTCACATGCAGTGCAGCCACTGGTCAAGGTACTGGCAACACTGCATTTCCTCGAAAGTGGATCTTTCCAACGCACAAGTGGAGTCGTGTCTGGGATGTCAAAATCCACCATGAACAGATGCGTGCACCAGGTTGTCCCCGCAATCCTCACACGCATGTCCCACCACATCATCAAACCCACCCATGAGCACCTGCGACAGAAGGCAATGCAGGATTTCTACAGAATTGCCAGATTCCCATGCACCGTCGGTGCCATTTATTGCACACATGTGGCACTACGGCCCCCCGTGCCACAGAGCACATATACTGCAATCGTAAGCAGTGGCATTCCATCAACGTACAGGTGATAGCTGATGCCCAATGCCTCTAATGGCACAACCGTGCCAAACACCCCGGGGCCAGCCACGACAGCTACATATACCGTCAAAGCAACATCCCAACAGAATTCGAACAGAACGTGTACAGGGACATCTGGCTGGTTGGTGAGTGACATGGGTGTCATGCATGACTGTCCGACCCCATGATGCAGACATCACAAGGGGCACATGCACGGCTAACATCCTCCTGTCTTTTCCCTTCCAGGTGACTCGTCATATGCACTTGGGCCCCATCTCCTGACTCCATACCGGAATCCCCAAACCAGAGGCCAGAGAAGATACAATGCTGCACACATACGCACCCGTGCAGTGGTGGAGCGCACATTTGGCATCCTGAAGTCCCGTTTCCGATGCCTGGATAAGTTCGGGGGGGCTCTGTTGTATTCCCCAAACTTTGTGTGCCAGATCATCGGTGCATGTTGCGTGCTGCACAACTACACCATGAGAAAGGGCCTGGAGATTGACATATATGATGACCTGACCCCCGAACCACACAGTCCCCCCCTGCCCGAGGCTACCCCGTCTGCTGAAGGAACAGCAGTCAGGAGATGCCTCGTGGAATGCATCTTTGCACGTTAAACACACACATTCATCATGGCACACGGACAATGCACACATGCACACCACTGTGGTCCCTAGCTCACACACACCACATCCACCTCACATTGGTTTAGCCCAAGTCCAACGCGCAGGACTTGGGAGCAGCAACGCCACGCCAAGGCCCCAATGATGTTGCCAAGGCCCCATTCACACGGTTGTGGGGATAACCTCTCCCCGACGAAACAAGGTGACAAGCCTTGCTGGCAGGAATGTCACAACTTGGTCACACACACATACACAGACTCACACACCAGTCACACCGTAACATCACCGGGCAAACCCTGCCCCTGCAAACTGGTGTCCAGTCACCACTTCTGCACTCCTGACCGTGTGCAATGGTACTGTGACACAAAAAAAAATAGGGATCATGCCATTGTCCGACATGGCATGCCCTTACCGGAGGACGGCACATACATCTGTGCACGTCAAACAAATAAAAAAAAAGCTCATACTCTGAGCTGCAATCGACCCTAGGAGAGTCGTTTGCCCTCTCGTGGGCCAGGCCTCATGTCCAGGGTGTGGCTCCTCAATTGTCGTGGTGACCACTCGGGTGGGGGGGTGGGACATCATGAGGAGGTTTATCCCCTGTGTTGTCGCTCTCTGGAGCTGATGGCAGATGTTGCCTGCATCCCCTCCAAGGCAACGGCAATGCGTGTGAGCACGCTATTGGTCTCTGCCTGCATCCGCATCTGCCTGGTGTTGTTCTGGCGCTTTAGGCACCTGTTCTGGTGACCCTCCGTCTGGATAGCGGCAGTGTTGGCCTGCACAATCTCCCCCAGGCTCCTAACCCCCGCCAGGATCCCTGTTGCTGTGGCCTGCAGCTCCCCAATAGCCGCGGGGTGCCGCTCCTGGGTGGCCTGCACGACCGATCCCTGGTCCACAAATGTTGAGGGACCCCCTGCTACCATGTGGTGATGCATGGCATCGAGGGTCTGGGATTGGTCGCAGAGGCATGTGGCCATGGCTGCGCAATTGGCGCTCACCTCCTGCAGGCAGTTCGATATGGTCAGGGTATGATCAGCCTGCTGGCTGAGGCACTGCTGCATTGCAGCTGCAGTGCCCTGCACAGCCACTGTGCACTCAGCCTGGGTCTTGGCCGAGGAGGCCAGGCTGTCAGCCACTCGGTGCAGGTCAATGGCAATATCTGCCATGTGGCGCGTCTGCCGTGCCTGCTCCCTCTCCAGCTCTTCTTGGAGGGATCCGGCTACATCCCTGGTCTTGCCCAGAGCCTTCCTGGGAGAAGTAGCCGGTTGTGTCCGTCTGGACGGGGTAGCCCTTAAGGGGGTTCCTCTGGACAGGGTAGCCCTTGAGGGGGTTCCCCTGGACAGGGTAGCCCTTGAGGGGGTTCCCCTGGATGGGGTAGCCCTTGAGGGGGTTCCCCTGGATGGGGCAGCCCTTGAGGGGGTTCCCCTGGATGGGGCAGCCCTTGAGGGGGTCAGGGGGTCCACCGTCTCGGAGGGACCGGAAAAAATGGTATCCTCTTCCAGGTAAACGCACTCCTCCTGATGGATGTCTACCTGCTCCTCCTCAATGCCCTTAAGACCAAATTTTTCGGGGCTTTCCAGGGGGTCAGACTCAGGGAGATGATGTTCCCTGGATGGCATGGGTCATCCAGCAGCAGAGTGTGGCCCAGCTCCCTCCAGCACATCTGTGGATGACACAAAGAATTCACATGTTGGTGGACCCACACACTTGTCACATGTTCCCTTGCACCCCTTCACATGCTCCACACCGGATGGGGGATAAAACACACTTACCTCTCCTCAAGTCCTGTTCGCTGGTGTCAAAACCCTCCAGGCCCTACACCTGCTCCAGGCAGCTGGCGATCACCTCCTCCTTAGCTGTCAGCTTGATAGTAGTAGCTGGTCCGCCTCCCGTGCCCCTGAGGTGCCTTCTCACCTTGGCCAGCTTCTCCCTGACCCGTCGACGCATATTGTTTTTTTGGACCTCCTTCCAGGTCCTGGTTTCATGGCCAAGGGTATTGATTTCCAGGGTCACCTTCTGCAGGATCTCTACCTTCCTGGCCTGGCTGGTACTCCTGCTCTGTGCGCCATGGAGGAAGGCATCATATTTGGAGATGGCAGAGGTCAGGATCGCCCTCTCTTCAGCCAAATTTTTTTTCATCCTCCTCTCTTTCTCCCTGTCAAACTCAGCATCTGACATCTTGGCACGGATCACAAAAGTATGTCTGCGCCACAGAACAAGCGGGCCTACATTTGCGCTGGACGGGCGTATGGCTGGGCGTACTTATGTTCGCAAGTGCTCTGCAACTGCATATCCAAGTGGGTTAAAGCAGGTGATGAGAAGGCAACACAAAGCTGTCGACGCATGCTTGGAAGCATTGAACTTCATTTTTTTCAGCACGTCATTGTGTTTTACGTCACCGCGTTCTGACACGATCGGTTTTTTAACCGATGGTGTGTAGGCACGACTGACCATCAGTCAGCTTCATCAGTTAACCAATGAAAACGGTCCATCAGACCGTTTTCATTGGATGGATCGATCGTGTGTACATGGCTTAACTCTTCTGAGCCCCCTATAAGGCTGCTTTCACCCTAATGTACTGAAGTTTACCTGCTGCTGGCACCAATCTGGAGACTGCCAGCTGGGATAAGAGGTGGAGTGCAGTTGGTATCACTCTGCATAGGACAAGAGCCAGTACTATAGAGAAGGCATCAGCTTATGCAGCTCCTGCTCTCTACTACAGCTCCCACTTTACAAGTAGTCCCTCTCAGTGCCGATCCTGACCTCCCTGGGGCCCTAAGCAAAATGACATGTCACATGAAAGTTGAGAAGTGGGGGCTGCCGAAAATGACATGTCACATTAAATTTAAGAGGCGGGGGACTGCCGACAGTAAGGGGGTGTTCTGCTGTCAGAAATATCATCTTACATTAAAGTGAGAAGCGGGGGTGCTGGTTTCTTACCTCTTCTCCCGTGCAGCCAGCGAGTTGAGAAGTGGGGTGAGGGGCCAAAAATGACTTCTCACCAGGCAGAGCCTCTAGTAATTTGGGGGGCCCTCCGCAGCTTTGCGGGGCCATAAGCGGCTTCCATAGTGAGCCTATAGGGCGGATCGGCCCTGGTCCCTCTGCATTGTACTCTTTTTGATGCTCTGGGATGGCAGGTCAGCAAGCCCAGACCATGACCTACCAGTCACCTGGCCGATATCTACTGGTTGATCATGATCTACAGGTTGCTGACCACTGCCAGTGTACCAGGCATAAGTTCAACATTACTGTGTACAATAGACCCCGAGCCAATACAACTATTTCAAGTGATTGCGAGTGCGAGTGATACACCAATCACTGGTGGGGATTTTGGCTGGAGTGAGAGCTAATTGTTGTACTCTGTTGATCTGTGCACTCTGCACTCCTGACTCCTGGACAGTTGCCGCCGTATAACCAAATCTCCTGATCTCTGCTTGCGATTGGGAGTTTTCAGATCACATGACCGTTGTGACAGCCAATTGCGGCGGTCACGTGCTCTTAAGCCCCACCTCACCTCCCAGCATCATAAACGAGAACTGTGTCTTATGTTACCATGTATACAGTGAGTATGCTAAGATTTTATCCCAATTTTGCTGTGCACGGTGCTTACCCAGATGGCAAGGATAACTTAAATGTGATCAGAAAGAGTAGTAAAGAGTAGTAAACAATACTGCGTTTGTGTATGAAGGTCAGTAGCAGCAACAATAAAATGTTAGATATGACACAATAAACAAGTAAAAAGTTAAAAAAAAGGCAAGTCGCGCTCATAAATAATGTGAAAGTCCAAACTGTAATCAAAACAGTCTATGTAACAAATGAATAATTGGATAAACCAGAACAATGTGAAACTTGGAATATAGTGCAGCTCTACAGTGACCCCCTGTGGTTGGATGACTATTGCACAACATAAATGAACCAGAACTTGCAGCAGACTTGCAGAATATTTACAAAGAAACTTGATCTGGAGTCATGAAATGCAGACGTGCTGCAATTGTAAAACAAACTTGTGAAGCCTGGCAAGTCGAGCAATATCTTAGCAAGTCCTTTTCAAACTTGCAACAAAATTGCTTGCTATCTGGGTAATTATTCTCTTCTAGGTGCCCAAAGCTGAATTTCCTAGGAAAAATGTATAAATCTACAGCCCTGATGCCAACATTTTGGATGATTTAGAAACATCATTAAGTTTGGCAGACATTAGAAAAATATTAGGTTTTGTGGAAAAGGTAAGGCACAGATCTCTTTTAAGCTTAATTTAGCACAAGTAGACTAAACATTTCTGCTTTTCTTTGTTCCAGATATTACAAACCAGCTTCATAGATATTGTGTTGGAGTATCTGAACTCTATAAATAAGTACAGTGATTTGCAAGCACCCCTGCCTTCCAGATTTGCAATAATGAAAGCAGCAACTGTTCAGTATAAATGTATGACCCGTGTAAGCAAGAACCAAAGCTGTGATATGTCATGAAAATATACACGCTTTGATCAAGATAACATACTTCTTTCTATTTTATATTTGAATTGTATAAGAAGTAATCATAGTGACACATGTGAGAACAGACACTGACAACATTATTTCTTTTCATCTTTTGTATATGGCATGGAATTATATTTCCACTATACATTTAAAGGAAAACACTTATCCCATTAAATGTATTTACCATATAAAGGATACGTAAGCTATTTTATGATTTATTATAATTAAAATGTCCTTTCAGCTACAACTTGCAATCAGTCATGCTTTTCTACAAATGCAGAACAATCAACTTCTTATTGATGCAACCTGACAATGATATTCAGTTTGCAGGATTTCCCAAGATTTTCATGCTACATATTCTTAATGGTGTTTACACAAAGTTTAAGGTGAGATTATATCTCAATCTTTTTTTATTAAACACGGTATCTCTAGCAATGGTGGTTTTCCTTTTATGAAGAATTGTGGTATTTGTTTGTTTCCCCCAAATTTTACTGGGTGAACATGAAAACAAAATACAGCGTAGTAATAAACAACTGAACATGTTTACAATAACAATTGGGTTGTATTACATTCTACATTGATTTGTAGTATCAATACGGTTAAAGGGGAGTTCCACCCACAATTTCACTTTTTAAATATAAATACCCCTGTAATACACAAGCTTAATGTAGTCTAGTAAAGTTAGTCTGTAAACTAAGGTCCGTTTTGTTAGGTTGTTAGAGCATTTAGTTTATAATCTAGAAATATACCGTGGCCATCTTAAGTGTGGGCATCATGAAGCCAGACTGTATGACTTCCAGGATTTCAGCCTTGCAGATCTTGCACATGCTCAGTGCTGCACAAGCGATGTAATAGGTTTCAGTCAGGTTTCCATAGCAACGGGAGTGTCAGAGGAAGTTGCCGCCACTTCTCTATGCAAATAGGCTATTTGCAAGGACTACTGGGATACATGATGCCTATCCCAGAAACCCTTGTGAATAGCCTTGTGACTTATAAGGAGGAGGAAGTAATGAAGGACTACAAAATAAAGGTATTTACAAGCGACAAAATAGATAAAAATTGTCCATTCTGAACACTATGAGATTAGGGCATGCAGCACAGACAAACATACAAAAATGGGTGGAACTCCACTTTAAGAACAAAACCATTGATTTATCTATGTATTCAACAGATAATCCAACATTTACCGTATATGAGGATATGAAAGTTATTAAAGTGAGTATATTCATTATAGGTAATGAGGGGGAGAAGTGGGGGGGGGGATGTTGTATAATTACAGGACTGGGGTTCTTATTGTAATCGTTTTTCCAACTTTCCTATATGCTTTATATCTTATGCCGCGTACACACGATCATTTTTCATCATGAAAAAAACGTTGTTTTTAAAAAACGTTGTTTTTAAAAAACGTAATTTAAAATGATCACGTGTGGGCTGCACATCGTTTTTCAGTTTATAAAAAATGACAAAAATTCTTTTTGAACATGCTGCATTTTTTAACGTCGTTTTCGAAAATTTTGTTTTTCGGGTTGTAAAAAATGATCGTATGTGGGCTAAAACGACGTTTTAAACCCGCGCATGCTCAGAAGCAAGTCATGAGATGGGAGCGCTCGTTCTGGTAAAACTACCGTTCATAATGGAGTAAGCACATTCATCACCCTGTAACAGACAAAAAAGCGCGAATCGTCTTTTACTAACAAGGAATCAGCTAAAGCAGCCCATAGGCGAATTGAACTTCCCCTTTAGAGTGCCGTTGTACGTGTTGTACCTCACCGCGCTTTGTTCATAATTTTTTTAAAACGATGGTGTGTGGGCAATGTCAATTTTAATGATGAAGTTGTAAAAATGTTGTTTTTTGGACATGCTGAAAAACAAAGTTTTCTTTCATGCTGAAAAATGATCATGTGTACGCGGCATTAGAGATGAATTTTGTTATTACTTAATGATTGTTTTATAGGTCTGGGATTCTTTGAAATCTATCTAGTTATGCCATGTTGCTGAATCAATCAATCAATCAATCAATCAATCAATCAAAATGTAGTTATTTTCTCCTGAGATATACTTATGAGTTCCTCTATTTTTTCAATGCTATTTATCCTCCAGAACCATTCAGCTTTTGATGGAATGCTATTTGAATGCTATTGAATGCTATTGAATGCCAGTGGGATGGGATACAGTGTCATGCCGCGTTAATCATGAACATAGATAGTGACTTTAGGTATTGTTTTATGGGGAGAGAGTTGAAGTGCAGGAGGTATTGTTCTGGATTAAAACTTAAGTTTTCTTAGGTAATTGAGGTAATGGTTTTGTGAACTGATTTCCAGAAGTTTGTGGTATTTAAATAGATGTCAAAATTATAATATATGATCTTTATTGATTTTCAAACAACAATATTATGAGCCAAAGAGCAAAAAGATGAATTTTATCTATTACAATAATATATTGCTTACTTCTGAGTATATATATGCAGTTTCTGTCTGTTAACCGCTTGCCGAGCGGCTCACGCCGATATACGTCAGCAGAATGGCACTCCTGCGCAAACTGACGTACCTGTACGTCAATTCGCAAAAGCAGGATAGTGGGAGCGCTCGCCTGCCATGTGTCACTGGAGAATTTCCACGGGTCCAGCCGTATCTATGTCCGCCGGCTGCCCGCGATCTCAGCGAGGGGAGGCAGAACGAGAAAATGCCTATGTAAACAAGGCATAATAATAATAATAATAATATAAATGCCATAAATCTATCCCCTATTTTGTAGACGCTATAACCTTTGCGCAAAAAAAGGAATATATGCTTATTGCATTTAATTTTTTAATTTTTTTTACCACAAATATGTAGAAGAATACATATCGGCCTAAACTGAGGAAGAAATTCGTTTTTTATATATCTTTGGGCCATATTTATTATAGCAACAAGTAAAAAAATATTGTTTTTTTTTTCAAAATAGTCGGTCTTTTTTTTTGTTTATAGCGCAAAAATAAAAACCGCAGAGGTGATCAAATACCACCCAAAGAAATTTCTATTTGTGGGCAAAAAAGGACGTCAATTTTATTTGGGTACAGTGTCGTATCGCAAAAAATGCTCTGGTTATTAAGGGGGTAAAATCTTTTGGGGCTGAATAGGTTAAAGTAAACTTTTCCTAAACAGCCTTCATCGCTGACCTCCTTCTGAAAATATCAATTGTTTAACTGTAATACTGACTTCAATATCTTTGGTGTCACTAACCTAAAACAAATCACATAGGGTGGGGGGCTGGGATCTGGGGCTCCCAAATTCCGATAAGCCCCCTGCTTGTGGACCCCGACAACCAACGGCCAGGGTTGTCAGGAAGAGGCACAAGTCGCATACCAAAGTCTTGTCAGTCAAGACGGCGATCTGACTTTGATCTGACTTGTGATATTCAATGGGCTGAAAGGATCAAAGTCGGACCAAAGTAGTGCAGGGAGCATTTTCAAAGTCGGACCAACTTGTGTTGGACCAGTTAAGATGGCTCTCATAGGAAAACATTTATTTTCACATGTCATGCGACATGAGCTCCCAATGTCAGAGCGTTTGTCGTACCAGTGTGAATCAAAGTAACAATAGATCATGGAAAAAAAACAATATTTTTTTTTTAAATCAGAAAAGGCTTTTATTGCAAAATCGTACAGATTTACAATTATTCACATTTCTTTTTACAGCAAAATTAATACATAGTACCGGCTTCATCCTAACACAATTCTTTTCTCATACAGAAGTGTACCAAGCAGGATAACTTATACCTATACAAAGATATAGGGGCAGATCCACAAAGAAGTTACGACGGCGTATCTATTGATACACCGCGTAACTTCTATTTTGCTCCAGCGTATCTTTGTTTTGTATCCACAAAACAAGATACACCTGAAGCTGGGCTAGATCCGACTGGTGTACGTCTTAGTATGCCGTCGGATCTAAGGTGCATATTTACGCTGGCCGCTAGGTGGCACTTCCGTCGAATTCCGCATCGAGTATGCAAATTAGCTAGATACACGAATCCACAAATGTACGTCCGGCCGGCGCATTTTTTTATGTTGTTTCCGCAAGGCTTTTTTTGGCGTAAAGTTACCCCTGCTATATGAGGCGTACTCAATGTTAAGTATGGACGTCGTTCCCGCGTCGAATTTTGAAAATTTTACTTTTGTTTGCTGAAGTCGTTCACGAATAGGGCTTTGCGTAGAATGACATTCACGTCGTAAGCATTGGCTTGTTGCGGGTTAATTTCGAGCATGCGCACTGGGATACCCCCACGGACGGCGCGTGCGCCGTTCAGAAAAAACGTCATTTACGTCGGGTCAAGTTCATCTTTAACATTTGAATTCCGTGCCCATACGCCGGCAGATTTACGCTACGCCGCCGTAACTTTAGAGGCAAGTGCTTTGTAAATACAGCACTTGCCTCTCAAAGTTGCGGAAGCGTAGCGTTAATACAATACGCTACGCCTGCCAAAAATTACGATCCGCTACGTGGATCTGCCCCAAAGACAGTATCATAAATAGTGCTGTACAGTATGTCAGCAATTTTTTAAAAGCGAACAAAAATTATTGAGAGAAAAAAGAACAAAATAACAAACAAAACAAAAAGTTGGAACATAAAAAAAAAAGGGGGGACAGATTTCACAGCTCCCATACAGGACACACAGTTAGGCACACAACGCTACCTGCAGTGCAAGAGGGATACAATGGCAGTACTCCAAACCCACGCTACCATGCAGAAAACAAATATTCAGGCCCTATGCACACCGGGACAAGTCATCTTAAAAGCCCGTCCCATGATAAGACACTTACACCTAGATTAAGTCACATTCTCCTGGTGTCCACCTCACGCACCCACCCTCTACCTCAACAGTCGATCCATCACCAGATCAACTGGGGACAGGCCAGGGGTATCTAACCAAGGTGCCCACAGTCTGTCAAACTTCCCCTTCCGACCCCTATGTTGATAGATATATTTCTTCAAGCGTTTGGTGTCACCCATTTGGGAAATCCATTCCCTCACCGTTGGCGGCTCATCAGCCTTCCAATGTCTAAGAATCAGCTTGCGGGCCTGAAACAGGGCCCTAGTTATGGCCTGTTTAGAATTATCATCCATAGGAATATCATCCAAGATCCCAAGTAAGCACGGTTTTGGGTCCGTAGGTGTGGTAGTCTGAAAAACCCTGTTAACTGTGGCTAAAACCCCTGCCCAGTATAAGTGCAGCTTGGGACACCACACCAGATGGATTAGGTCCCCATGATCTCTCGTGCATCTGGGGCAATTAGAATCCGTTCTCACCCCCATCCTGCACAACCTGTCGGGCGTATAATGTACTCTAAGGCCGGGTACACACGGACAAACATGTATGGTGAAAGCGGTCCGTCGGACCGTTTTCACCATACATGTCTGCCAGAGGGCTTCTGTACGATGGTTGTACACACCATCGTACAGAAGTCCGCGCGTAAACAATACGCGGGGCGTGTCCGCGGTGTCGCCGCGTCGATGACGCGGTGTCGCCGCGACAATGACGCGGCGACGTGGGCGGCCCGCCTTTAAAATGCTTCCACGCATGCGTCGAAGTCATTCGACGCATGCGAGGGACGGCGGGCGCCTGGACATGTACGGTAGGTCTGTACTGACGACCGTACATGTCCGAGCGGGCTGAATTCCAGCGGGCTGTTTTAAAACAAGTCCAGGAATATTTGTCTGCTGGGAAAAGGCCCGGCGGGCAAATGTTTGCTGGAATTCGGCCCGCTCGCGCCCACACACGACCAAACATGTCTGCTGAAACTGGCCTGCGGGCCAGTTTCAGCAGACATGTTTGGTCGTGAGTATGGGGCCTAAGAATAATGTAGAGTTGTGATAACTAGGGATGAGCTTTGTATTCGAGTCAAACTCACGTTCGACTCGAACATCTAATGTTTGATCGTTCGTCGAATTACGAGTGTTTTGGGCAGTTCGCGCCAAATTCAAGTCACATGTCTCGGCCCATAATTCACTGCGGCATTGCAGTGCATTGCTGGCTGATGATTGGCCAAGCATGCACTATGACCCGCATGCTTGGCCAATCACAGAGCGCAAAAAACGGTGAGCCATAATTGGCCAAAGCCAGGGTGGCTTTGGCCAATTATGGCTCATGGGGTTTAGTACACGCCCCACACTATATAATGCTGCCTGGAAGTCGGCCTTGTGTAGTGTGTTGGTGGTTTACAGAGAGAGAGAGAGAGAGAGTGTCATTTTTTTGGAGTTAGATAGAGCAGGCAGGCTAGTCAGTTAGAGTTACAGGGCCAGATTCATGAAGAGATACGACGGCGGATCTCCTGATCCGCCGTCGTATCTCTGAGATCCGATGGTCGGATCTATGTGACTGATTCATAAGAATCAGTTCCGTGTAGATCTCCCTTAGATCCGACTGGTGTAAGTGACTTACACCGTCGGATCTTAGGCTGCAATCTACCGCCGGCCGCTAGGCGTCGTCGCCTGTTTTTTACGCGTCGGATATGCAAATGAGGAGAGCCGCCGATTCAAGACTGAACGCCCGCCCGTTGTTTTTTTTTTTTACGTCGTTTGCGTTTGGCTTTTTCCGGTGGATAGTTACCCCTGCTATATGAGGTGTAGCTAATGTTAAGTATGGCCGTCGTTCCCGTGCTGAGATTCAAATTTTTACGTCGTTTGCGTAAGTCGATCGGGAATACGGATGGCCGGAATTTACGTAGCCGCCGAAAACAATGACGTCCTAGCGACGTCATTTGGAGCATGCGCACTGGGAAATTTCGCCGGCGGCGAATGCGCAGTTAAATCGGCGCGGGAACGCGCCTGATTTAAATTGTACACTCCCCCTAGCCGCGGAATTTGAATTCCGCCGGGGGAGTTACGATCCGACGGTGCAATTTTCGAGGTAAGTGCTTTGTGAATACTGCACTGGCCTCGATAAATTGCACCGGCGGATCGTAAATCACATAGATCACAAAGATCCGCTAATCTATGTGAATCTAGCCCACAGTGTGTAGAGGATATATATGCATCCCAGGTGTTGTATATATATTTATATACTGTATTGAGTTTACTGTATACTTGCGATTGCAATAAGGTAAAGCATCATGTGTACCCTATGCGCCTTAGGGTGTGCATCGGGCCGGTGCGCCAAGTGTGACAAAAACAAATTACCTGAGGCATGAGTAGCATAGTTCCTGATGGTACGGATAATAGTTCCTCTCGTAACAAAGTCCTTCCTGCGAGCCTGCTAGTTCAGATGGACGTCGTAGCTGTGATAATAAAGCAACAGAAAAATAGGGGAGCAACAATAAAAAGATAGGTAAAACAGGTAAATAAAACTCTGCGGATCCCGTGGATGGGGTGGTCGAATCCCCTGTGCTGCGAGGGAGAGCCCTCCACTCTGCAGGGCCAAAGGTGGGGGTTGCAGAGACAAATAGATAATAAACTGAAAAAAACATAGGTAAAAAAAAGTTTGTCAGGTCATTCAGAACAACGGGACCCATAAGCCCAAGGCCCATTTGGGTAAAACTTTCAAGGGGGCACTACTAACAGAAAGACTCCAAACTGCTGAGTTAGATAAATTCACTCACTCTCAACGCTGGTAGAGTGTCAGTACGGTGTGGCTTCCCAGCCAAATGTGATGCAACAGACCCGTGTGAATCCAGGAACTCTGGAGCATTCGATCAATCCCCCTCTGCCGCTCTCCTATCCGCCTGTCGGACAATATGCTCATTGGCGTCCAACCACGAGGACGAATCAGCTGCGGACTCGAAAAAATGAGACTGGCCACCTGCTGTAATCCAGAGTTTTGCCGGGAAAAGCATGGCGTATGTGGCCCGGAGCCGTTGCAGCCTCTTCTTGACATCAGTGAATCTGGCTCTGCGTTTCTTTATCTCTGCTGAGTTATCAGGGTAAAAAGAGACACGGGCCCCATTAAACTGAATATTTTGCTGCTCCCTTGCCTGCCGGAGCACAATCTCTTTATCCTTAAAGTTAAGCAGCCTGGCTATCATGGTGCACGGTGGGCTCCCTGGTGATAAGGGCCTGGGTGGCACCCTGCGCGCCCTCTCCACTGAGTACAGCGGGGTAAACACTTCCTTCCCAAACACCTGTAAAAACCATTGTTCAACAAATTCAGTGGGGTCCCTCCCCTCTGTCTTCTCAGGGAACCCCACTATTCAAATGTTATTGCGCCGTAAACGATTCTCGATGTCATCTGATTTAAGTTTGTTTGCTCGGGCAATCCTGGCAGTTATTTGCGAATCCCGCAGCAATGGCATTCGTTTGTCTTATAGCTTACTAATGCAGCCTTCTGCAGCTGTAGTGCGCTCCTGGGTTTTCTGCAAATCATGCCTAATAAACCCCAGTTCATCCTTCAGGCCACCAAACTGTTCCTGCAGGGTATGCACTGAAGCTGTGCACTTGTGCACCGCTCTTAGAATGTCTGCTAGAGAGGGTTGATCAGCCTCCCCACTCTCCTCACCTTCCTCCATGTCAGGCAGGCTTTGACTAGCTGAAGCTGCAGGGCCCTACATGTCTGCCCCATCCTCCTCCTGTGTGCGAAATGCTGCAGGGGCTGCCAGTATGTCCTCCCCACTCCCATGTGCTGACGAACCTGCCAACTTCTGGGCATAATATAGCATGTCCCATGGGGGGTCTTTCCCTGTGCCTTTGGGGGTCTTGGGGGGTTTACCCATGTCCTTCACCTTCTCTGTGCCTCGTGCGCCATGTTGGATTTCTGGCTCTCCGGTCTCCGTCTGCTCTCGGGTCAGCATGATGCCTGCGAGCCCCGCCGATACCACCGGGAGAGCCCTGGGAAGTGCCCGAACAGGATTCAGCCCGATCCCGATTAATGTAGCTGGCTGGGAAGAGGATCGTTGGAGGATCAGTGCGGGAGCTCCGTGATGCACGTCCTCTCACATGCCGCTCTTGGACACTTCCTGAGTGCCCTATAGCAGATTTTATGCTACAGGGTGGTCGTTCTCTACTATATTGTCAAAAGCATTGGGACACCCGCCTATAAACACACATGCCTAGTCCGTAGGGTTCAATATTGAGTTAGCCCACCATTTTCAGCTATAACAGCTTCAACTCTTTTGGAAGGCTGTCCCCAAGGTTTAGGAGTATGTCTACGTCAATGTCTTCCAGAAGAGCATTTGTGAGGTCAGGCACTGATGTTGGACAAGAAGACCTGGCTCAAAGTCTCCGCACTAATTCATCCCAAAGATGTTCTATTGGATTTAGGTTAGGACTCTGTGCAGGCCAGTCAAGTTCCTCCACCCCCCAATCTCTATGGACCTTGCTTTGCGCACTGGTCCAAATCATTTGGTGGAAGGGGGATTATGATGTGGGGTTGTTTTTCAGGGATTGGGCTTGGCCTTCACTGGCAAATGGTTGGTCAACTCAATGTTGAACCCTACAAACTATGACTGGGATGCCATTAAACTTTATGTGTGTGAAGGTAGGCATCCCAATACTTTTGACAATATAGTGAATATACATGATTCTGCACATCCGCATAGGGGGCATGCACACACACCACCAGGGTGCTGCTTTTGCTGTGATTAGTTACAGCAGAAGCCAGCCAGTGGGTGCCAGCCAATGAATCACCACGGCACCCGCTAATCAGTGAGGAAAGACACAGGACAGAGCTCTGCATATTTAACCACTTGCCGCCCGCCTTATTCAAAAAGACGTCGGCAAAGTGGTTTCAATATCCTGAGCAGTGGCGGCTGGTGAAGTTTTAGGATGGGGGGGCGCAAGACTCCGCCCTTCATTTTGACCCCTCCCACTTCCCATAAGCCCCACCCCTTACATACTCCACCCACACCATCCCCTGTATTCCACCCATAGTGTCAGGAGTATACAGCCCTAGCATCACAGGACAGAGTATACAGCTCTAGCATCACAGGACAGAGTATACAGCCCTAGCATCACAGAACAGAGTATACAGCCCCAGCATCACAGGACAGAGTATACAGCCCCAGCATCACAGGACAGAGTATACAGCCCTAGCATCACAGGACAGAGTATACAGCGCTAGCATCACAGGACAGAGTATACAGCGCTAGCATCACAGGACAGAGTATACAGCGCTAGCATCACAGGACAGAGTATACAGCTCTAGCATCACAGAACAGAGTATACAGCCCCAGCATCACAGGACAGAGTATACAGCGCTAGCATCACAGGACAGAGTATACAGCTCTAGCATCACAGGACAGAGTATACAGCGCTAGCATCACAGGACAGAGTATACAGCTCTAGCATCACAGGACAGAGTATACAGCGCTAGCATCACAGGACAGAGTATACAGCCCCAGCATCACAGGACAGAATATACAGCTCAGCCTCACAGATCAGGGTATGAAGGTATACATCATCTGTCCTGTATACAGCTAGCTATATACACCAACCTTCCTTCCTGTATATAGAGACCTTCCTCCATCATCACTAACTGCAGATATACATCATCTGTCCTGTATACAGCTATGTATACAGTAACAGGATATGCTGGGAGGTTAATTGGATCCTGTCTAAATTGGCCCCAGTATGTGTATGAATGTGTGTTAGGGACCTTAGGTTGTAAGCTCCTTGAGGGTAGGGACTGATGTGACTGTACAATGTATATGTAAAGCGCTGCGTAAATTGACGGCGCTATAGAAGTACCTGAAATAAAATAAATACAATAATAATGATGTATATCTGCAGTCAGTGATGATGGAGGATGGTCTCTATATACAGATGGGTGTATATAGCTGTATACATTACAGGACAGATGTACTCACAATTTGTGACTATTATGTAGTGTAACATAGTCAGCACATGGCATGGCAGAAATCCCCAAAATCATGTATTGCAAAGCAGCCAACGAGACATGATGTGGCACACTCACTGACACTGTCTGACACCCTGATGCTCCAGTCATTGTATAATACACCCATCATCGTCATCCCCATATTATACACCCATCATTATCATCATCATCATACTCCTTATCATTGTAAAATACACCCGTCATCGTCATCCCCATATTATACACCCATCATTATCATCATCATCATACTCCTTATCATTGTAAAATACACCCGTCATCGTCATCCCCATATTATACACCCATCATTATCATCATCATCATACTCCTTATCATTGTATAATACACCCATCATCGTCATCCCCATATTATACACCCATCATTATCATCATCATCATACTCCTTATCATTGTAAAATACACCCGTCATCCCCATATTATACACCCATCATTATCATCATACTCCTCATCATTGTATAATACACCCGTCATCGTCATCCCCATATTATACACCCATCATTATCATCATATTCCTCATCATTGTATAATACACCCGTCATCGTCATCCCCATATTATACACCCATCATTATCATCATACTCCTCATCATTGTATAATACACCCGTCATCGTCATCCCCATATTTATACACCCATCATTATCATCATACTCCTCATCATTGTATAATACACCCGTCATCGTCACCCCCATATTATACACCCATCATTATCATCATCATACTCCTCATCATTGTATAATACACCCGTCATCGTCATCCCCATATTATACACCCATCATTATCATCATCATACTCCTCATCATTGTATAATACACCCGTCATCGTCATCCCCATATTATACACCCATCATTATCATCATCATCATACTCCTCATTATTGTATAATACACCCATTATCATCATCCCCATATTATACACCCATCATTATCATCATCATCATACTCCTCATCATTGTATAATACACCCGTCATCGTCATCCCCATATTATACACCCATCATTATCATCATCATCATACTCCTCATCATTGTATAATACACCAATCATCGTCATCCCCATATTATACACCCATCATTATCATCATACTCCTCATCATTGTATAATACACCCGTCATCGTCATCCCCATATTATACACCCATCATTATCATCATACTCCTCATCATTGTATAATACACCCGTCATCGTCATCCCCATATTATACACCCATCATTATCATCATACTCCTCATCATTGTATAATACACCCGTCATCGTCATCCCCATATTATACACCCATCATTATCATCATACTCCTCATCATTGTATAATACACCCGTCATCGTCATCCCCATATTATACACCCATCATTATCATCATCATCATACTCCTCATCATTGTATAATACACCCATCATCTTTATCCTCATCATACTATAATACACCGATCCTCATCATACTATAATACACCGATCCTCATCATACTATAATACACCGATCCTCATCATACTATAATACACCGATCCTCATCATACTATAATACACGTGTCATCATCATCCTCATCCTTGTAATACACCCAGGTTTAACAAACAGTTGAATTCTAAAATAGTGGATGCTTCTAATCTAGAAGCATGGAGCACCAGAACTGGTTTTATGAGATGATCCTTCTCCTTTAGCCTGGGTTCACACTGATTGTGATGCGGGAACCAGTGCGATTTCAGCGTTGGTTCCCGCATCGCATCTCTCCTGCAGGCAGTTCACACTGCCCTCTGCGAACAGCTGCGGGTGTCATTACAATGTTAAAAGCACCCCCAGATCGGTTCACAGATCGCAGTGTGAACTGTGAACTCACACAGAAATCGCATCGCATAGGTGAGAACACCCATGCGATCCAATTTCAGTGTGGGGGGAAAATAAGTCCCTGCACTTTTTTCCCTGAGAATCTAATGCGAGTTCAGCCAAACAACTGTATGGCTGAACTCACATCTCACTGACAGTGCATGCGATTCGCACCGCAGTGCGGGTGCAAATCACATGCCATGTCTTAGATCGCAGTAGTCTGAACCTGGGCTCATACCCTACCTCCAGTAGGTAATCAGAGAAACCAACAAAACAAATGCAGGGAAGTAAAGAGTTAACCTCAAGTTCAATAAACAGTGAGATAGCAGCAGTCTGAGGGTAACCTGTCACAGGGGAAGAACGTTATCTCCTGCAATATATAAGGCTGAGCCTAGTGTGCAGTGAGCTGTTATCAGGAGTCAGTGAAACATTTACTTCCCCCCCTCCCCAACCCTCAGTGTATTGTACCTTCTCTGTTTTCAGTGTGCACTGTTGGCTGTCACATGGAGATGGATGGAGGAAGGAGGCAGGCAGTGTGTGAGCCTAGTACTTCAAATGCAGCCAGTGTACATCCACATAGGAGCAGAAAGGAAAAAATAAGTAGTCCCTCCAGCTACAGTCTTCCTGACTTCACTAGAACAGAAAGTGAAAGTAAGACGGCTGCTGGGGGGGAAGCACCTCCCAAGTCCTACAGCGATTGCTAATGGTCAGACACACAGACAGGCAGAAGTCTGACCAATGAGAGTGCTGGGGCTATTAGCTCTGCGCCTCGAATCAACACAAAACCCTGCAAATGTAGCGTCTCGCCTGCAATCACGGGATTGCAGTGACATGAACGCTCCCATAGTTCACAGTGGCCAGCGCCCTAGCAGAGTAAACTTAAAGAACTTAAAAAAAAAAAAAAAAAATTTAAAGGGACTTTTTTTTTTAATTTTTTTTTTTTTTGCAGCCTTGGGGGGGTGGGGGGCGGCGCCCAGGCGCCCCCTATGGACGGGCCACCACTGATCCTGAGTGGACGTCATCGCGGCGATCATTGTTGCAGGGTGTCAGTCTGACACCCCGCTACACCGATCTAGGTAAAGAGTCTCCGACGGAGACTCTTTACCACGTGATCAGCCGTGTCCAATCACGGCTGATCACGATCTCGGTAATCTGCTTTTCCTCACTCGCGTCTGTCAGACGCGAGTAGAGGGGAGCCAATCGGCTGCTCCTCTGACAGAGGGGGTTTGTGCTGTATGCCACCCTAGACCACCAGGGATGACAATCACAAATGGATGCCAATCAGTGCCCACAATGGGCATCACTGATTGGCAGGCATTAATGTTTGGCACTAATTGGCATCCATTAGTACAACACATACTATTAGTACGTTTGTGCCACCTATCAGTGCCCATGTATGCCCATCCATGCCGCCTATCAGTGCCCATCCATGCCGCCAATCAGTGCCCATCCATGCCGCCAATCAGTGTCCATCCATGCCGCCTATCCGTGCCCATCCATGTCGCCTATCCATGCCTATTCATGCCCCCTATCAGTGCCGCCTATCAATGCCCATCAGTGCCGCCTATCAGTACCGCATATTAGTGCCCATCAGTGCCAGCTTATCAGTGCCTGTCAGTGCAGTACCATTAGTGCCCATCAGTGAAGGAGAAATTGTACTTATTTACAATGTTTTATAACTGAAACCAAAAAATACCGCCAAAAGAAAGATCTATTTGTGGGAACAAAATGATAAAAATTTAGTTCGGGTACAGTGTATCGCGCAATTGTCATTCAAAGTGCAACCGCGCTGAAATCTAAAAATTGGTCTGGGCGGGAAGGTGTATAAGTGCCCTGTATGGAAGTGGTTGAACAATGCAAAGCTCCATCCTGTCAGTAGGGATGTGTTGAATTTTGTTTCCCTGCAAGGGAGTACCACACTGTGTACACAACAACATGGGTTAGTCACACATTTAGAACTTTGATCACCCTAAATGCTTAACCCCTTCCTAGCTAGTGCCGTTAGTACAGTGACAGTGCACATGATCACTGTATTAGTGTCAGTGGTTCTCACAAAGTGGCAAAAGTGTTAATATTGCAGCCCCGCTATAGTCACTGATCGCCACTATTACTAGTATAAAAAAAATACAGTATATATACCATAGTTTACCATAGTTTGTAGATGCTATAACTTCTGCTATAACTTTTGTGCAAACCAATCAATATACACTTATTGGGATTTTTTTTACCAAAAATATGTAGCAGAATAAATATTGCCTTAAATTTATGAAGAAATTAGATCTATTTTTTTTTTTTTTTTATTGGATATGCTTTATATATGTTCTTTTTATCAAAATGTATGTTTTTTTGGGAGCTCTATTTGTGGGAAAAAAATGTATAGCCTAGTCATGAAGGGGGGAAAGTATTTACTACTGTAGTGAAGTTTTACTATACTGAATATAATTGAGGTACAGATGTGCAATAATAGGAACACAGCTAATATACATATATGGACTATATTAAAATATGCCAAATTAGAAGAACATCATGTTTTCCATATTAAGTTGTTCTTTGCTCTGTATTCATTCAGCAAATGCTAGAAAAATGAAGTGTTCTTCCAAATAAGCCAAATTTACTAAGATTGACAAGGATAGAATGAGTGAGTGAGTGAGTGAGTGAGTAACTTGTAAAGCGCTACAAATGCGAACTAAATCGCCTCAAGGCGCTTTTTGCATCCAGTGCTATCCTGTGTCTTCAGAATAGGTGGGTCTTGAGTTTTTTTCTGAAGGCCCGATGGTTTTCTTCCATGCGGATGTCCGTGGGTAGAGTGTTCCATAGCCGTGGTCCTTGGACTGCAAATCTTCATTCTCTGTTAGATTTGTAGCAGGTCTTGGGGATGTGGAGGAAGGACCCAATCAGGGCGCGACTAGGGGTGTAGTGTTTTATTTTCTCGCATAGGTTTTGAGGAGCATTTCCTTGTGTGCATTTGTGAGTGAGGCAGAAGGTCTTGAATGTAACCCGATCCTTCACGGCTAGCCAATGGAGGGTCCTCAGGGACGGGGTGATTGATTCCCAGTTTTTTTTTCACGTTACCAGTCTGGTTGCTGTGTTCTGGATGACTAGACGTGAAATTTGGTATTTGGGGAGTCCGAGGTAGAGAGAGTTTGCGTAGTCGAGTCGGGAATTGATGATTGTTCCAACTACTACTGCTGTGTCCCCTTCAAGGATGCAGGCGGAGAAGGTAGGGAGATCCGTTGACTACTGATCCTATTTGTGCATCAATAGTCATGTCTGAGTCAAAGATGACTCCGAGGCTTTTGACTTTGGTGCTTGGGGTGATGGTTTGTCCAAGGATGGTGTGCATGTTGTCCTAGAGTTGTTCTTTCGGTCTGCGTGGAGAAAGAGAAGTTCTGTTTTGGATCCATTAAGTTTGAGGGAGGCAATTTTCTAGTGCGTGGTATTGGTCCTTTTTGTTGGTGATGTGAAGGTAAAGTTGAGTGTTATCAGCGTAGGAGTGATAGAATCATTTTAAAGTACTGCATTATATAGTACAAGTGGGTTTGATGTTAAATTGCTATACATATTTGCAGGTTAGAAGGCAGAACAAAATGATCTGTTAGGTCTCATTTACATGGATGTTGGGAAGCGCAGGTATGGTCTGGTGCATGGGTGCTCAACCTGTGGCTCTCCAGCTGTTGCGGAACTACAAGTCCCATCATGCCTCTGCCTTTGGGGAACATGATTGTAGCTGTCAGCGGCTTGCAATGCCTCATGGGACTTGTAGTTTCACAACAGCTGGAGAGCCACAGGTTGAGCACCCATGGTCTGGTGGGATTTCTTGTTGAAACTAATGCTGACAAAGAATAAAAAAATATCTCATTCACACAGACATTTGGAGATGCAGGCAGGCTCTGGCATTTAAATCCCAGCATTTTCCCTGACCCAATCTCCCCCCTCCCCATCCCCCCTTAAAAATATCTGGGATAACATGTGAAAACATATACATGTTGTAATACATATATTGGCCCATTGATTCTCTTAGTAGGCAACCTAGGTCCCCCAAGCCTAACTTCCTCTCTGTTCTTTAATTGCCTGCCTTCTTAAACCTATTTCCATTTTACACGTCCTTACACACACAAACTTCAATCATTTTCCTCCCTAACAAATGGCTTTCCCCCTACACCAGGCCACAAACTGTGCTACTTTCAACTCTGTGACTTTTAAACAGACATTCACTGAGCTCTCCTTCTCTTTGAATCACTAAGCTTACAATCTGAAACCCCTGACACACTTGATCTCACTTATATATGACCTTCTATTTCATCTCCTCCTTACTTCTCAGAAGAGGACTTATCTAAATCCTGCCTTTTGACATAAGATATCCATTGCCAGTAAAACTCAGGAACGCAATTTTCAAATATTATCCAGGTATTATTGTTGCCCCTACCTGCTACACAGAAACTTTTCCAGTGTCACAGATGTATGCTGGCATTACCAATCACCCACCTGGTGCAATGTACCCCATCTGGTGAGAATGCCCACAGCTATGACACTTTTGGGAAGCATTCTTCAATAACTATACAAGTGTGTCCTTGAACACGGTTCCCAGGATTCCACAGATAGGTTGCTAATCCATGATTCTGGGTTACCAGCCCCCAAAAAGGGGACTCCTTTGCTTTTTTCTCAGAGCAGCCAGAGCTTCCCATACTGGTTAGCCCAGTAATGCATGTTAGGGAGACTTATTGAGATTCCCCATGTGGAAGTAAAATATATTTTAAATATATTTTAAAAAAACATTCTTAATATATTTTTCTCAAATATATTGCCATATATTTGAAATGCTACAATTTTGGCCAGATTCAATATATTTCAAAAATATATTTCAATATATTTGTGAATATATTATGGAATGCATTGTGAAATATGTTGCAAATATATTCATAAATATATGTTAAATGTACTTCTGAATACATTTAGCAATATATTTATGCAACCATAAATATATTGCAATGTGCATTTTGGAATGCATTGTGAATATATTCAGAAATATATTGCTAAATGCATTCAGAAGTACATTTCACATATATTTATGAATATATTCACAATGCATTCCAAAATGCACTTTGCAATATATTTATGGCTGCAAAAATATATTGCTAAATGCATTCAGAAGTACATTTAACATATATTTATGAATATATGTGCAACATATTTCACAATGCATTCCTAAATATATTCACACATATATTGGAATATATTTTTGAAATATATTGAATCTGGCCAAAATTGTAGCATTTCAAATATATGGCAATATATTTCGGAAAAATATATTAAGAATGTTTTTTTTAAAATATATTTTAAATATAAATGTAAATGTACTTCTGAATGCAAAATTTAAAAAAATACATTCCTATTAAATTTTGAAATGCTGTGTATTTATATATTGTATTTTATATATTGTAGGCCTATAAAACTAGCAAACATTTGGAAAAAAAACAATAACACAGTACAATACACACAACTTTATGATCATGTAAATATACAAAAACTACAACACAGGGAATAGAAAGTGGTGTTAACTGTGGTAAATGACATTAATGACATAAAAGTTTGTGGTATTCTGCTGCGGTTCCTGATGTTTCCCTTCAGGTGATATTTCAACGCCGCAATTTTTCTCGTAACAGCGTCACTGATCACAGCTTATGAAGTCCCAGGAAACTTTGCCAAAGTAGCAGCTTTAAAAAGAAAATGGAAAATATTAGACTTCTTAGATTTTCCCTGTGAATCTAAAGCCATATAAGACCCTTTTCACACTGCAGCGCTGCTAAAGCTCCGGCGGTTTTGCAGTGTTTTTGCAGCACTTTTTAGGCGTTTTTTTTTTTTTAAAGGGAAAAAGACCAGTTTTTAATGCGCTTTTAGGGTGCTTTGGAAGCACTGCCCATTAATTTCAATAGGCAGGTGCATTTTAGGAGCGCTATAAATAGCGCTCCCAACCCGCCCCAGATGCTGCTTGCAGGACTTTTTCTAATGTTGCGCAAGCCCACCGCCCCAGTGTGAAATTACTCATTGCACTGAAAGGGATGCAGTTTTATGAGCTTTTTAGAGGCTATTTCTAGCACTAAAACGCCTGAAAACTGCCTCAGTGTGAAAGGAGTCTAACAGATGCAGCTGAGTAAATAAAACTAACAAAATTAAGCATGTATAAAAACATCAAAATATTGTAGACTTTTAAAAAATCAGTATACAAATCAACATCTTGCCTACAACTCACCTTATTAGTTCAGACTACTACCAGAGCAAGATATCTCATTTTGACACAACAGTCAAATTGGCTTACAGTCTACATGTCAAAGCTGATGTTTTCATAGGGTCTAATTGTACCCGCTTCTCTCCATCTTTCAGCCGCTTGGAGGCACCGCCTTAAAAGTTACTCTTTATTGAAGTGGTTGTAAAGACACAAGGGTTTTTACCTTCATGTATTCTATGCATGAAGGTAAAAAAAAAACGTCTGTGTGCAGCAGCCCCCTATACTTACATGAGCCCCCTCTCGATCCAGCGATGTCCACGAGAGCCTTGTCTCTTCAGGGACTTGCACTGCTGATTGGCTTTCTGTAGCGGTGGGAGCTATTGGCTCCCGATGCTATCAATCACAGCCAGTGAGCTAATTAGGAGATGGGGTCAAGGCAAGGCTCAGTGTGTGATTGGACACACAGAGCTCTGGTTCAGGAGCACCGACATGGGACCTGAGAAGAGAAGGATCTGAGCTGCTCTGTACAAAAACCCTTACACAGAGCAGGTAAATAGGAGTAGGACATGTTTGATATTTAAAAAAAAAAGACGTTTTAATGTTTCGGTACCAAAAGAAAACCTACCTGTTTAGGCCTTGAGTACGACACTTGACAAGGAGATGAGCTCAACTCTTCAGATGGGACAGAAGGTGATGCACACGATACACCCACACAGGATGAACTTCCACCATCATTCTTCAGTGCTATTAGCTGTGCTCTTGTGGTTTTCAAAGTATCCATTACACCAGGCAAATCTATGGAAATGCATAAAAACTTTTTAAGTAACATAATGGCCTATTTTCTCACTATATCCATTCATTTCATTTGTTAGAAATTGATGACTGGAAAAAAACTGGAAAAATGTACTTTTACATGATTAGAGGGCTTCCTCCAGTCTGCTGCTGACCCCCCCCCCCCCCCCCACTAGATCAAAAATATTCCAGGAGGGTTTCTCCCAAGGTAAAAGTAAAGATGTTCCACAAAACAAAAATCCTACTTGTGTATATAGTATGTAGTTACCTCACTGATACTATAATGAATGTAGTACAGTAAACTCCCAGTTACCCAACGATCCCCATTGGTACTGTTGTTTCTGGTTGCTTGAGAGCTAATAGTAACTCTCAAGCATCCACCTCCTATGGCACCCTGACCCCCACTTAGAAGCTAAAGGGGGTAGGGATTGGGGGCAGGGTTTTACCACCCCCAAATTCACATGTGAATGAGCCTTAAAAGTGCTATTGCCAAATGCAACTAAGGGCTCATTCACAAGTGCGGTATGCAATGCTCCTCTGAGAAATTCTGCAAGGTGGTGAGGAGGCAAAATGTTAACACCCATAATTGCAGTGAAAGGCACGTGATTGCAGCGCGGTAGTATGGCAATTATAGGTTTTAGTCAGGTGTGAGGAGGCAACATTGGAGGACACTGTGCCCAGTGATCTTTGACTTCTCCCATGTTGTTCAGGTAGATCTCCACCTCTCTAAGGCCCCGTACACACGAGGGGATATCCGCTGGAAACGGTCCGCCGGACCGTTTCCAGCGGAGATTCCTCCTCCGGATTTTGATCCGATGGCTTGTACACACCATCGGATCAAAATCCGCGCGGAATACATCCGCGGTGACGTGTCGCCGCGACGATGACGCGGCGACGTTGGAAGGTAAGTACTTCCACGCATGCGTCGAATCATTACGACGCATGCAAGGAAGGGGAGCGGACGGATTGATCCGGTGAGTCTGTACAGACGACCGGATCAATCCGCTGGACACGATTCAAGCGGATAGATTTCTTAGCATGCTATCCGCTTGAAATCGATCGGCCGGAGGAATCTCCGCGGATAAATATCCGCTAGTCCGTACAGACGACCGGATTTGTCCGCTGGAACTGATCCGCGGATCAATCCCAGCGGATAGATCCGGTCGCGTGTACGAGGCCTAAGGTTGCCTAACTCTGCCATAAAACACTGTAGAATGAAAGGGAAAATGATTGGTCAAACAGAAAATAAAGATAAAAAAAATCAGTACTGGTGGAATAACACACAATAAATAGATAAAAAATTAAAAGACTGCGCCAATATAAAAAATTTGATTAAAATACAAAAATTTCACCAATACCAATTCACATTGAAATATTGGCATCCAGAGGCTGATATGCCAAAAACGGTGCACAATATTTAACCAAAATAAAAAATCAGAGTGCACGGAAAATTTGTATATAAATTCACAAAATGAATGTCCAATTATATGTATAAACATTGAGAGGTTAATACGCCAAATTGGTGATCCCAAAATTGTATGCCAACAGCACACAATTGGCAAACCAAACCTCAAAAGTTCTTAATGATATCGCCACAAAACTCAAACACTGATGACCAAATGAATAATGAAGGGTGATGCAGATATGATGATCAGATACAGTGCCAGTTGAATGCGGTGATATAAAAAAATGGAAGGTGCCACCACCGTAATTAAGTTGTCTGCTTACCAAAGGCAAGTTGTCTCAGTTGTTGGTTTCCTTCTTCCAAGTGCCTATTCCGGTTTTCCATTCACCAGCTGTCAGTCTTGGTCAGGTGCTTTGACAGCGGCTGTCAGAATCCCCCAAAAAAATAAAAAAATTTAGCTTTCCACCTCCACACCCCCCATTCACCCCCCCTCTCTCACACACACACACACACACACCCCCATCCACCACCCCCCCCACACACACCGCTAACCTCTTTCTGCACACTTTATTTGATGGCAGCTGAATGTAAACAGCAGGTAGTGGGGGAACGATAGCCAGACTGCCATTGGCTGTTTAAATTTTAAAATTAGGCTGACTATTGCGCCCCCTTCCCAATGCCTGCTGTCAATCAGCAGAGGAAGACCTAAAGAAGAATGTTCTCCTTCAAATCCTCTCCTTTGCTGATTGACAACAGGCAGTGGGCGGGTGCAATAGCCCACTAGCTATTGGCTACTGCAATTTAAAATAGTCAATAGCAACCTGGTTATTGATTCCCCTGCTATCTGCTCTTTTTTCCTGTATTCTGACAGTGGCCAGTGGCTGTTAGAATAGAAAAAAAGGCCTAGGTGTCAACTGATATCAGGCTACTTCTGGGGCAGCTGGATGTAAACAGAATATCAGTACCTCATATTGTTATCGGCCTGAAAGGTGGCCCATAATTGGTATCTGTATGGAAAAATCCATATCTATTGGCACCTAGTAGCAGGGCAGATAATATGCAAAAGGGGAGGGAGACATAAAACATTGGTAGCACTGTGCCCTGACATTATAATGGGGTATATTTACTAAAGGCAAATCCACTTTGCACTACAAGTGCACTTGGAAGTGCAGTCGCTGTAGATCTGAAGGGGACATGGAAAAAAAAAAAGCATTTTCGCTTGTACATGATTGGATGATAAAATCAGCAGAGTTTCCCCTCATTTCAGATCTTCCCCTCCGATCTATAGTGACTGCATTTTCAAGTGCACTTGTAGTGCAAAATGGATTTGCCTTCAGTAAATCAACCCCTATGCTGCATGATGAGTGGATATAGAATGGAAGCCGTATAATATTATATGCAGCAATGTGCACTGAAAGTATGCTACACAGTCACTGGATATAACATGGAAGCCACACATATTATATGAAGCAATGTGCACTGAAAGTATGCTACACAGTCACTGGATATAACATGGAAGCCACACATATTATATGAAGCAGGGTGCACTGAAAGTATGCTACACAGTCACTGGATATAACATGGAAGCCACACATATTATATGAAGCAGGGTGCACTGAAAGTATGCTACACAGTCATTGGATATAATATGGAAGCCACACATATTATATGAAGCAGGGTGACATGCTGTGGAAGAGGAGCTCTATAATATTACATTACTGTGCACATGCTGCATGGTAACTGGGAAGGTGAATGCACACAGAATGATAACTATTCAGCAGGAAATAGACAAATAAAACTTAACTCATGCACCAAACTGTCACAATTCTAATATTATTTGATAGAAGACATACCTTTAATCCAGGAGAATCCATCCAGGAGAATACAGAGTATCTCCACCATGCCATGCTTTCCTTTTCAGACTAGGCCTTACAGGAAGTGAGAGGTGGAAGTTCACCACCCCTCTGGTTCCCACCCAGCTCACTTCCTGTCTTCCTGTATTATGAAAGAAGTCTGTCTGTTTGAAGAGTTGTTCCCAGGGCAGGATTTACATATTAGAAGATTGAAGGCACAGAAATCACAGACCCACATCCCAATAAAAGGAATGAAAAAAAAGAAATGAGAAAAATATTTATACATGTAAGTAAGTGATGGGAGAGGCATTATATATATATATATATATATATATATATATATATATATATATATATATATATATATATCAGATATACTCTATGTGTGTGTATGTATGTATGTATGTATGTATGTATGTATGTATATATATATATATATATATATATATATATATATATATATATATATATATATATTATATACACACACATATATACTGTGTACACACACACACAAGAATGCAGCTCTCATCACTTTCATATTTATCTTCCAGCCCAGCCTAGTATTGGCACATGACAACAGTGCAGCTTGGGCAGGGATATGACATTTAAAGCGAAGTTCCACCCAAAAGTGGAAGCTTCACTTATTTGCCTCCCCCCCCTACTTTGCCACATTTGCCACCTTTCGGGGGAGGGGAGCAGGTTCCTGTTTTTGACAGGTACCTGTCTCCACTTCCGAGAGATCTCGCTGCGGCAGATGCGTTTCCGATGCTTTTCTGCATGCGTGTTTTTGATGCATTCCAGGGCATGTTTGGTGTGTTTTTAAAGCATTCCAGTGCATTTACCCCTCTTTTTTTCTTAACCTTAGATAAGGACATGTGTGTTCCAGTGCGTTCAGGTGCATTCTAGTGCGTTTTTGATGTGCTTTACAGTGTTCCATTACAGTCCAGTGCAGGAAAAATGCAGCATGCTCTACTTTTTTTCTGGAACTGCAAGCACTGGTGTGAATTATGCCATTAAAAACCATGGGCCAAATCTTCAAAGGAGATACGCAGGCGGAACTGCTGTTCAGCCTGCGTATCCCTGTGGCTATCTTTGGAAATGATCCTCAGAAGGATTTTTCCAAAGATAGTCAGAAGATCCGACATCTGTAATAGACTTACACTGTCAGATCTTAGGATGCAGTACCGCATCCGCCGCTGGGGGCATTTCGAGTCGAAATGCCGCTTTGCGTATGCAAATGAGTACTTAAGCAGATCCACAAAGCTTTTTAGCTTTGTGTTTTCTGCGTAAGTTACGTTTTGCATACGTAAAATTAGGGATGCTTTTACAAGGCCTAAACTGTTTAGACCTTGTAAAAACAAACCTTTTTTTCGATCCCCGCTTTTTTTTTTAAATTTCGAATTTTTTTTCCCGGCGCGTATATTTTTTTTTTTACCCAACGCAACTTTATTGTCCCGTCGCGATCCACAAAGCCTGGCGTAAAGTACGTTCGCGCGATGCACGTCGGGAAAAATGACGTCACACGCATGCGCCGAACGTCCGGCGCGGGAGCGCGCCTCATTTGAATAGGAATCGCCCCCTCGAGCAGCCGACCGCCTTGCGACGGAGGCACTTTGGTTACACGGCGTGTAATTTCTAGGTAAGTGCTTTGTGGATCGGGCACTTAGGTAGAAATGTAACGCCTGTGTAACTTAACTGCTGAAAGTTAAGTTAGGCAGCTTTTTTGAAGATTTGGCCCCATATATCCTACTTTCCATGCAGAAAAAAAACGCACTGGACTGCATGTGGTGTGAATTGGCCCCTATAGGGAATGGCGGCAGCAGCAACCGAGAGCCAATGGAAACATTGGCTGGGGTACCAACATCGCCGGATTCCAGGACAGGTAAGTGTCCTAATATTAAGTCAGCAGCTGTAGTATGTGTACAGTATGGGGGTTATTTACTAAAGGCAAATTCACTTTGCACTACAAGTGCAAAGTGCACTTGAAATTGCACTGAAAGTGCACATGTAAGTGCAGGCGCTGTAAATCTTAGGGGTAGATCTGAAATGAGGGGAAGCTCTGCTGATTTTATCATCCAATAATGTGCAAGCTAAAATGCTGTTTTTTTATTTTCCTTTCTCCCCTCGGATCTACAGCGACTGCACTTCCAAGTGCACTTTCCTTGCAATTTCAAGTGCACTTTGCATTTGTAGTTTGCACTTGTAGTGCAAAGTGGATTTGCCTTTAGTAAATAACCCCCTTTGTGTAGCTGCTGAGTTTTAATTTTGTGCTGGGGAGAACTTTAATATCCCAATTCCTTTTATTTGGCTGCTGGAATTACCCTTCGGCAGGTACTAAGTCCAAACAATGGACTGGACTTAGTATAAAAAGAATATACAGTATATATACTATATATACTATATTGCCAAAAGTATTAGGACACCTGCCTTTACACGCACATGAACTTTAATGGTATCCCAGTCTATAACAGATTCAATTCCTCTGGGAAGGCTGTCCTATGGGAATGTTTGACCATTCTTCCAGAAGCACATTCATCCCAAAGGTGTTCTATCAGGTTGAGATCAGGACTCTCTGCAGGCCAGTCAAGTTCCTCCACCCCAAACTCGCTCATCCATGTCTTTATGGACCTTGCTTTGTGCACTGGTCCAAATCATTTGGTGGAGGGGGGATTATGGTGTGGGGTTGTTTTTCAGGGGTTGGGCTTGGCTCCTTAGTTCCAGTGAAGGGAACTCTTAAAGCGTCAGCATACCAAGACATTTTGGACAATTTCATGCCCCCAACTTTGTGCGAACAGTTTGGGGACAGCCCCTTCCTGTTCCAACATGACTGCACACCAGTGCACAAAGCAAGGTCCATAAAGACATGGATGAGTGAGTTTGGTAATAATAGTGCAACTACTGATTCATGGATTTAACAGAACATTGATGATTTATATCCAGAGTTTCTCTCGGTACCCTGTAAGCAGACAAGACCCTTGGACTGTGGAGGTGGATGTCTGTGAAGGTTCTCATTCATTCAGGTCAATCAATAAATCAAACTAACTGGACTTGCTGTATTTTAAGACGTTTTGCTGGTCCGCCGACAAGTGTTCTCAATTCAGAATGACATTCTTTGGGAATGGAAAGTGGATGCGAGAGGTTTATCTGCTTTGTATTAAATGGATTATGTGCTTAAAATCTTATAAAAAAAAATTAATATTTTATTTGAATCTTTTGGTTTTTATTTTATTTTTTTATTTTAAAAGGAGTAAAACAAACCATTTTAAAATGGGAGTGGCTCTCTTATAAATGTATTCAGAATGTTATCTATGTCATAGTTACAAAAATGTCAGAAAAAATATATGTTGAAATGTCTTTATTAGACATTAAGGGGCAGATCCACAAAGATCTGCCTGGCGCATTGTATCTGAGCTACGCTACGCCGCCGTACCTTACCTGGCTTTGGTTCGAATCCTTAAAGATTTTGCGCCGTAAGTTACGGCAGCATAGTGTATCTCAAGCGGCGTAACGGCGTGGAATTCAAATGAGGCGAGTAGGGGGCGTGTTTCATTTAAATGAAGCGCGTCCTCATGCCAAACGAACTGTGCATGCTCCGTTCCTAAATTTCCCGCCGTGCATTGCGCTAAATGACGTCGCAAGGATGTCATTGTTTTGACGTGGACGTAAATTACGTCCATCCCGATTCACGGACGACTTACGCGAACGTAAAAAAAAAATTCAAATTAAACGCGGGAACGACGGCCATACTTAACATAGCAGGTTTAACTATACGCCACCAAATAGCAGCTTTAACTATACGCCGAAAAAAGCCGACTAGAGACGACGTGAGAACTAGACTAGAATGCGATGGCCGCTCGTACGTTCGCGGATTGTCGGAAATAGCTAATTTGCATACTCAACGCAGAAAACGACGTGAACGCCACCCAGCGGACGCCGAAGAATTGCATCTTAGATCCGAAGGCGTACGAAGACGTACTCCTGTCGGATCTAACCCAGATGCCGTCGTATCTTGTTTTGAGGATTCAAAACAAAGATACGACGCGGGAAATTTGAAAGTACGCCGGCGTATCAGTAGATACGCCGGCGTACTCGCTTTGTGAATCTGCCCCTAAATATTTTCAGAAAAACATATTTTAAAAATATATTTTCTAATATATATCTTTGGAAAATACATTTAAATTATATTTTTGTATATTTAAAGATATATGTTCAAATGCATTTTTTTTATATGTTCAAAAATATCTGAAACATATATTTACAAACATATATTTTCACATATATGCCTTTGGAAAATATATTAAAATTATATTTTTGGAACACATTTACAAATATATGTAAAAATATATGTTGAAATTACTTTTTTTATGTGTTAAAAAAAATCTGAAGAATATATTTTAAAAATATATTTTCCAATATATGTCTTTGGAAAATGCATTTAAATTATATTTTGGAATGCCTTTACAAGTATATTTAAAAATATATGTTTAAATGCATTTTTTTAGATGCTCAAAAATATCTGGCAAATATATTAAAAGAAATATATTTTCAAATATATGCCTTTGGAAAATATATTTTAATTTACATTTTTGAAATAGATGTAAAAATATATTTGCGTACGCCAATATATTGTAAATATATTTAAAATATATAATTGTTTTTAATAAATATATTGGAAATATATTTTTCTTCCATATGGGTCATCCCAGTCAAGGAATATATAAATGTATCCAGAATCTGCACACTTTTGAGGAGGCCAACCAGATAAAGGTGTCTTCCTGGACACAGCCTATAAAGCAAACAAAGGAAGCTCCTGGAACTGAAGAGGCTAGTCTCACCAACACCATGTACCACTAAGCAGTACCTTATAGTTAGCCTCTATGATGGAGGTGTTGATATAAGATTTGGAAGCCCAACTCACCATTTTTTGCCATTTAGCCAAATCCAAATCCGTAATAAGATCACTCTCCCATTTTGTCACATGCAGGAGTTTCACAGAATTACTAGATAACATAGAATAACATTCCAAAATTTTACCTGAGTGATTATCCACAGATCTGCATAAAAATTCAAAAGCAGTAAATACAGACATATCAAGTTTCCACAATAAGGAGCTAACAAAGTTGGTTATATGGGTAAAGCAAAATAGCTCCACATCTGGCATTTGGTAATGTTTACAAAGGAAGAGAAAAAAACATTTCCTCCATTGCACACATCCGGAAATCCCTATGAACCCCATATTAATCCACCAGTTGAATACAGAGGTTGTGAGGCCCAGGGTAAACAGGGGATTATGGAACAAGGGAGCCATAGGACTATATGGGTATTTGAGGTGATAAGACGCTCACAGCCTGTCCCATAGATTCAATGCAAATAATAACATGGGACACAGTATTGGGTCATCCCTTGGCAGTTAACCACAATAAATGACTAATAGTTCTTGGGTGTTAAGATGTGAATACCAGAGTAAAAAGGGTTATCTGGTGTGATACTAAACTAGGTGTGCTAGTTGTGTGGCTTGGTAATATTTAACAAGTTTAGGAATCCTTAATTCCCCCTACGTTTAGGGGTAAATAAGGTAAGTTTGTTCACCCTAGGCCTCATAGCACTCCAAATAAATCTCAATAATTTTTGCTGGAACACCTTAAGATCTGATATATATAAGGCCACCAGAAGTATGCGAAACAAATACAATATCCTGGGTAGGACATTCATATTGACTCCATCTGTTCATATCCACTAGTATTATCTTTAAAAGGGGGGATTTTTTTTTTATATAAAGTGTAAAGAGAGGGTGTTAAATGGATGGCTAAATATGCTAATGCATCTGAGCACCATTTGAAATCAAAATTTTACTTTACAGATTCCTAAACAATCTGATGATCAGGGAGGGAGACATCCAATGCCTGCGATTTGGAATGGTTCACATTAAGTCCTGAACATTTTGAGAAATGCTCTAGAACTGCATGCACCTGTACATAGAGATTAGTGATTATGGGAGAGGATAGCATCAGTAGTATAACGTTTGCGAATAGGGCACATTTGTGCTCTCTGTCCCTGTGCAATATATGTCAGATTCCCTCTAATCTTGATAGCTAAATGTTCAAGTGCTAATATATAAATAAAATAGAGGATAGAAGGCATCCCTGGTGTGCACCCCTGCATATACAAAAACATTGAGATGTACTGTATAACCTTTATCATGTATCAAAGCTGTAGGGTCTGTATACAACCTGCGCAAGACCGTTAAACATTTAGGGCCAAATCTATATTTAGTAAGGGTATAGAACAGGTAATCCTAAGAGGTGGAATCAAATGCCTTTTGTAGATCTAAAGACCCATCGCATTCCAGTCATAATGAATGATAGGGATGAGCCGAAGACCCTCCGGTTCGGTTCGCAACAGGACATGCCAACAGGCAAAAAATTTGTTTGAACACGCAAACACCGTTAAAGTCTATGGGACATGAACTTGAAAAATCAAAAGTGCTAATTTTAAAGGTTAATATGAACGTTATTGTCATAAAAAGTGTTTGGGGACCTGGGTCATAATTGTTTTTTTTTAAAACGTCAGTTTTTTCGGGAGAAATGATTTTAATAATGCTTAAAGTGAAACAATAAAAGTGAAATATTCCTTTAAATTTCATACCTGGGGGTGTCCATAGTATGCATTTTAAAGTGGCAAATGTTTCCATGTTTCAAACAGTCCCCGCACAAAATGACATTTCTAAAGGAAGAAAAGTAATTTAAAACTACTATAATGAATTGTCGGGTCCCGGCAATACAGATAAAAGTCATTGAAAAAAATGGCATGGGTTCCCCCCAGTCCATTACTAGGCCCTTTGGGTCTGGTGTGAATATTAAGGGGAACCCTGAACCAAAATTTTAAAAAAAATTGCTTGGGGGTCCCCCCAAATTCCATACCAGGCCCTTCAGGTCTGGTATGGGTATTAAGGTGAACCCTGTGCCTAATTTTTTTAAAAAATGGCGTGGAGGTCCCCCCAAAAATCCATACCAGACCCTTATTCGAGCACGCAACCTGGCAGGTCACTGAAAAAGACGGGGGATGAGAGAGCACCACCCTCCTGAACCATACCAGGCCACATGCCCTCAACATGGGGAGAAGGGCCTCATCCCCACAACCCTTGTCCGGTGGTTGTGGGCGGGGGAGTTTATCGTAATCTGGAAGCCCCCTTTAACAAAGGGGAACTTTAGATCCTGGCCCCCCCCTATGTGAATTGGTACCTACCATTTCACAGATAAAGTGTCAAAATGTTAAAAAACACAGGAGACAGTTTGGGACAAGTCCTTTATTAAAAAGAAAAAAAAGAAAAAGGAAAAAGGTTCCAACAATGTAATCCACTTTTAAATGATACGCCTCCCATGTGAATTGGTAACGGGGTAACCCTACCATTTCAAAAACAAGTGTCAAAAATGGTTAATGAGACAGCTTGGGACAAGTCCTTTATTAAAAAAAAAAAGAAAAAAATTATAGCGATGTACATCAATTCTCGAACGGAGGATATGGAGAGAAAAAACGTGCCGACATGATCCGCCTCCATGGGTGATTCCCATCGAATGACACTACACCCGCCGTGACAGCTTTTAAATGGCTGAAGGCAGGGCCACTCGTGATGTGCACGCGTGACCCCGCCCTGCTCTGACGCAACAGGGAAACGCCACAGGGTTAACCAGTGACATGTACAGGTGACCCTGCCCCTCTCTGATGCAGCAGGGGTTTCCCATGGTGTCAGAGGGGGTGGAGTCACCCGTACATGTCACTGGGTAACCCCTGCAGCGTTTCCCCCATGGCGTCATAGGGGAACGGGGTCACCCACAAAAGTGACGGGTGGCCCCCCTCAGCTATTTAAGAGCTGTCACGTCGGGTGTAGTGTAATTCGACGGGAACCACCCATCGACGCGGATCGTGCCGTCTGTTTGTTTTTTTTACGCTCTAGAATGGATGTACATCGCTGGAATTGTTTTTCTTTTTTTTAATAAAGGACTTGTCCCATGCTGTCTCCTGTGTTTTTTACAATTAGACATGTGCACAACAATTTGTTTTGTTTTGTTTCGTCTCGTTTCCGTAGATTCGTAAAGATCCGTAATTTCGTAAGAAGCGAGTTTTCATATTTAGACTCGTTTGTATTTTCGTAAACAGTTTTGTTTTTGTTGATACTGAATGATTCATAAGTCTGTCTAATTTATTTTCTTTGATTCGAAATTCATAATTGTGTTAGATAATAATTTTTGTTTATTTGGTACACTACTCGTAATTTAGTAATTGTTACTTTTGTGAGATTGCCTTTTCCGTTGATTCGTAACATTGTTTTGTTTTCGTTGATTCGTGCCTACTACCGTGTTTCGAATGGATTTGGATTTGTACTTTCGTAAATACATCTCGGTCAATCGCAATCTCCTATTTTAGTTTTGTTTTCAACAAGCGGCTATAGCCTCTGCCCCTGTACGCCATTTTGAGAGGGTGTATCTTGCTTAATTTCTAATAAGTCCTGTACTTACTCCCAGTCCACTCCCTCAGTCACGAGACCTGACTCGGTCTCCTCCTCAACTGAATCTAAAAAGATTCAGGAATGCATTGTGACTCAGACACAAAAGAGATAAGCTAATTGGTTAGAGATAAAGATATTAAGTAAGATACATCACTCACTACACTGCCCATTCGAAAGAACGTTTCGAGAACACAAAATTATAAACATACAAAGAAACAAATTTACGAACATACGAATGAAAATACGAAATTCCGAAAATACATATTAAGATACACTTTCTTACACTGTCCATTCAAAAGAACGATTCAAGAACACGAACAAACGAAATTACGAACATACAAAGAAACGAAATTACGAACACACAAATGAAATACAAACATACGAAATTACGAACAGACAAAGGATTGAAAATACGGAATGCAAATTATTCGTTATAGATATAATTTTCGTTATTTTACTGTTTCGGTGTTTCGTATTTTCACAAGTTTGTCCATTCGTAAGTTCGTATTTTCGCATGTTTGTTATTTTTCTTATTCGTAATTTTCGTATTTTGGTTCTTTCAGCTATTCGGATGTTCGAATTGATCCGAATGTACGAATACTAACAAATTCATACGAAAATCCATTTGTTACGAACCGAATCACACAGGTCTATATAACATATATCATAGAAATAGTGCTGGAACAGCATGTAGACCCATTACATAGGGACTCAAACAATGTTAAGTCCTTATGCAATAGAGTTATTTTAGATAGATGTCTGTAATAATGTTGAAGCTGAAGATAGTGAAACCACTGACCAGCATATTTGCATTCATTATTCATTATCATGTTAAGTGGCTGAAGTCCTTTCGATGACAAATCTTGTATGATCGGGGGGAGCTGCGGTGGCTCAACGCGATTGTCACTGCGCTGACAAGCCATTCCCCTCTGCAGCTAGGGGTTCGGACCCCGGTCTCGGCTACATGTGAATTGAGTTTGGTAGTCTCAGCCCAGGTCCCGGTGGGTGTGCTATGCGAGTTAAGCCTGCGCTTAGTACGCCCACCCCCCTCCCACAAAAACCACCACACTTACACGCACTTGAAATTGGGTTAACATGCACACACTTTGACCACGCGGTCTCTAAAAAGAGAGGCGAAGGACTAACGGGGCTGGTTGAGCGGGCTAGATCCTCTCACTCCCTTATAGGGAGTCGCTCTGCCCCGTTGGGCTTCAAAGCAGAGCAGGTAGGGCAGGCTGTGTGGGAGGACCCCCTCACACACCCACCATTGCCACCCGGGGCATGGAGAAAGGTGGCAGATTGCCTCTGGGGGAGGCCTGCCTACTCCCAACTCCTGCAGTCCAGCTCCTCTCTCGAGTACACGCACAAAATACACTTTAAAAAAAAAAAAAAATCTTGTATGATCGCAGAAATATTTCGGTATATGCCGGCGCAGTATTCAAACTCGTGGCGGGAAGGACGCAAGGACGCCGCAAGGACGCCGCAGAAGGACGCCGGACCCGCCGAAGAGGACACCGGACCCGCCGAAGAGGACACCGGACCCGCCGCAGAAGGATGCCGGACCCGCCGAAGAGGACACCCGAAGCCGCAGAAGGACGCCGGACCCGACGAGGCCGCCGATGGACGCCGCGCAAGACACCAACACTGTAAGTACAAAAAAACAACAAAACTTTTTTTCCACAGGATTGGGCACCACTTTAGGGGTGCGCGGTATACGCGGGAGCGCGTTATACCGCAATAAATACGGTAGTCAGAGAATCGCGCATAACTGAATCTATCTGAAAGTGATAGATTTGTATCCTTTAGGTTATATAATGAAGAATAATAATCATGGAAAGTAGAAGCAATTTGTTCTGTGGCACATACAAGACCACGCTGAGGGCACTGCACCTTAGGGATATAGGTTCTGGATTGTTTCTTAGAAATTGAATGAGCGAGTGCTTTACTACACTTGTTTCCATGTTCATACTGCATATGTTGCGTGCATTCCTTATGCTTCACATAGACCTGATCTAGTAATGAGTACAGTTTAGATCTCTTTTGTTGGAGAGATTGAAACACAGAAGCCCCTAAATATTGTTTGGGTTCCAGTTCTAAATCTGTTACAAAACATCCTATAATTATTTAACCCTTCCCTCCCACCACCTCCCTCTCTCCTCCCCTCCCTTAAACTCACTCCATTTCTTCCAGATTAATCTATATCTTTCCTCCATTCCCTGCTCCCTACTGCACAAGTGCTGCATCTTACAAGTATGGTGCACTCTCTGTATCCATTATTTTATAGTTGGCTTCTCTACTTGTAGCCATTTTTTGGGGATCAGAGCCTTTGCAGAATTAAGCAGGGGAGGGACCAAAGTTTCTTTGTATTGTTTTTTTGTTTTATTAGTCCCATGGAACAACACTTTCCAAGGATTTTGTGAGATCCTTTCCCCGGTTATCTCCTCAATGTACTCTAGAATACTGTGCCAATATTCCTTTATTTTTGGGAACTCCCACCAGATGCATATTCATGTTCCCCTTTGTTTACATTCTCTCCAACACTGTGACCTATTTGGTTGAAATTGATTGATTCTCTCCGGGGTCAGATGCCATCTTGCCATGCATTTATAATTAGCTTCTATTGTGGTGACATCTGTTGCGTAGTTATATACTGCTTCTATCATTTGTCTTTCATCTAATTTTATTGCTAGGTCTCGTTCCCATTTCCCTATGAAGGGTAGGGCACCACTTCCTTCTAGTTCTGTTAATATGTCATACATTTGAGAAATTCCATGTTTCATAGGCGTTTTGATATTGCAAAGCTTTTCAATTGGGTTCAGTGTTTTCTCCTCTCTAATTGGTTGGGGGATTGTGCTTACTGAAGCCCTGTACACATGATCGGTTTGTCTGATGAAAACGGACCGATGGACTGTTTTTATCGGACAAACCGATCGTGTGTGGGCCCCATCGGTTTGTTTTCCATGGTGAAAAATGTTTTAAAATGTTCCTATGGATAAAAAAAACATCGTCTGTGTGGAAGTCCATCGGTTAAAAATCCATGTATGCTCAGAATCAAGTCGGCGCATACTCGGAAGCATTGAACTTAATTTTTCTCAGCATGTCGTAGTGTTTTACATCACCGCGTTTGGACACGATCGGATTTTAGATTTCATCAGATATCCGATCGTGTGTACAGGGCTTGAGTGTTTGAGTTGCATAAACTCCCAATAGCTTACCTGTTGCCACCCATGTGTTGTTATTAAGTCTGCTCTTGTCCTTATTTTTTCTTGTGTTGCTATATCTTTTAATTGTGCATCCCCCATTTGCCTTCCCATCCATGTCCCATTACCTGGGATAAAAAAACATGTTCCTGTCAGCGGGATTAAAGGGGAATTATATTCCAACTTTTCCCATCAATATAGTTTATCCCATACTTTAAATACAATTTTAGGTAAATTGTGCCTATCAAGACTGAGTGTTCTATTTTTCGGTGGAATCCAAATATTTTTTCCTAATAGTGTTGTGTACAGTGTGTTTTCCATTTTTACCCATCTCTTATTTGTGTTTTGTTTGCCCATTCTAATAACCTTGCCATTATTACCGCCATATAATATCTTTTAATGTCAGGGACCGCCAAGCCTCCATTATTTTTTTTTCCTAGATAAGAGCACATTGCTTACTCTGGCTTTTTTATTCTGCCAAATTAATTTCAAAATGATTGTTTTTTATAACTTTAAAGAAACATTGGGGTATCTCTATCGGGAGCATTTGAAATTTATATAAGGTTTTTGGTAGGATCACCATTTTTAACAAATGTATTCTTCCTATCCAAGAGATAGGTCTCCTCGATAGATTTTTTATGTCCTCTTGCACTTCATTCAATAATGGAATATAGTTGGCACAATACATTTTTTCTAACGTGGGTTTAATTTAATTCCCAGGTATGTCAGTGCTTCTGGCTCCCAGGCAAACGGGAATTCCTGTTGTAGTGCTATTGCCGCTTTCTTCTCTATTCCTAAGTTTAATATTACAGTTTTTGTAGAATTTATCTTAAAGTTTGTAAGCTCACCAAAATCTTTAATTTCTGTTATTATGTTTGGTAGTGACAACCTTGGCTTGGTTATATATAGAAGTATGTCGTCCGCGTAAGCAGTAACCTTGTGCTCTTCTTCTCCCACTCTGACCCCTCCTATATCCAAATGTTTCCTTATTTTTTCCAACAATGGCTCCAATGTGATTACATACAGGAGTGGTGAAAGCCGGCAGCCTTGTCTTGTTCCATTGAACATCTCGAAGGCGGACAACATACTTCCATTCACCCTAACCCTGGCCGTGGGATGTTTGTATACATTTTTGATCCATCTCATAAATCTTGAGCCCATCCCTATACTTTGTAGTGTGTCCATCATAAACCCCCATCCACTCTGTCAAATGCTTTCTCAGCATCAATTGACATGAGTAAGACTGTTTTTTTTCTTTTGGCCCCTACGCATTAGTAGCATTGTTCTTATGCTGTTGTTCCTACGTTTATTAAATCTGGCATCAGGTTTTTTAACCTTGCTGCCAGAATCTTTGCGTATAGTTTTACATCTGCGTTTAATAATGCAATAGGACGATAACTGGAGCAAATAGATTTATCTTTACATGCTTTGGGTATGATTGTAATATCTGCTAAGAGAGATTATTTTCTGATTTCCTAATTTTCTCCTATTTTGTTAAAATAGATATATAGTGCTGGTACTAGTTGCTTCTTGAATTTTTTTTGTATTTTATCATGAAACCAACCGGGGCCTGGACTTTTCCCTCCTGGTATTTTTTTTTAAGGCGTTGTTAATTTCTTCTTGTGTTTTTGGCCTCTCTAGGAGTTCTATATTATCTGCTGTTATCTTTGGTAGGTTTACTTCTGCTAAGTATTGTTGTATTTTAAGTTTCCTATGGTTCTCCTCCTGTGGTGTTTCTTTATTTCTGATTGCATATAATGAACTGTAATATTTCCTAAAAATCTTTGCAATAGCAATTGTTTTGCAATTCATTTCACCTTTTTCATTTTTTATCCTTTCTATGTAATTTGATGTTTTTTTTCCCTTGAGATTTTTCCTAAATGTCTAAATTATTTTCTGATTTCTTCCTCCATCAGTTCCCTTAGTTGGTCTCTTTTTATCACCTCTCTCTAATGCGTTTCCCTGTCGAAGTATGTTTTGTGTAGCTGCTCCAGATCATGTAATTCCCTTATTGTCCGTTTCATATTTGTTTCCCTTTCTTTCTTTTTTTTTGCTGCTCCTATTGAGATTAATTTACCTCTAATATATGCCTTATGGGCTTCCCAAATTGTGGCCCTTGTGACATTTGGTGTGTCGTTTATACAAAAAAATTCTTTGATTTCATTTAATACATTTTTACCCACTTCTTCATCCTCTATAAGATCTTCATTTAACTTCCATGTCCCTTTCCTACTTTCCTTAAATCCAATGTTTACTGTTACCGGTGCATGGTCTAAGATTGTTGTTATCTCTATTGCGGTTTCTACCACATATTCAAGATTGCGTGGTCGACCAAGATGTAATCCAGTCTCGTGTATGTGTCATGCACCGACAAGTGGAATGTAAAATCTTTTTACTTGGATGAGCTATAAACCATATGTCTACTAACTGGTATGTGTACATTTTTTTTTAATCAGTTTCAATTGTTTACTCTCTCTCATCTGTGCACCTGACGTACTATTGAGACCATGGTCCATTGAGTGGTTAAGGCCTCCTGTGACAATCAGATGTTTAAACTCCCCTAAGGCGTCCAGAATCCCTTTTTAAATATCTTTTAGGATACTTATTAGGACAATACACATTTGCTAACGTGTACCTAGTTCCCTGTAGGATCCCTTTCAGGAACAAAAACCAGCCTTCTGGGTCTACTTTTCTATCTTCCAACACAAAAATTCTCCTTTTGCCCTTTTATTTGGGGAATCCCCATAATACCAGGTTGGGATAGCCTGTGAGTACAATCTTGTATTTGAATCAAGGGATAGATGTTTTTCTTGTAAAAAAAAATATCTCAACAGCGTACCCTTCCAGCTCCCTTAGCACCATGTGTTTTTTCTCCAGGGAATTCAGTCCTCTTACTTTGTATGTAATAAATTTAACCTCAGTCCTCAGTTTTGTTTTCATTTAGCTTACTTGCTTCCACAACAGATTCTTATGCTGCCGGCTCACCTCCCTTAACCTCCTGAGCGGTGTTCCCGAGTCTGACTCGGGGTGAGATTTTTGGGCTAAAATCGGTAACCCCGAGTCAGACTCGGGCTTGCCTCGCTGGATGTACAGGGAGTGTTTACTTACCTTGTCCCTGGATCCAGAGATGCCACCGCGCTGTGTGAGTGAGCGGGACCTCGCTCGATTCACACAGCGTCCTCCTGTGCCGCCGATCTCCGTTCCCTGCGACGTTACGACGCACGGGGACGGAGAACGGCGCCAAATTCAAAAAAGTAAACAAACACATTACATACAGTATACTGTAATCTTATAGATTACAGTACTGTATGTAAAAAAAAAAACACACCCCCCTTGTCCCTAGTGTCCTGTATGTCATTTTATATAATAAAAACCTTTTTTTCTCCCTGCAAACTGTAGATTGTCCATAGCAACCAAAAGTGTCCCTTTATGTCAAAAATAGTTTTAGAGCAGCTAGAAAACAGCGATAATAAATTATAATCACTTGCAGAATTGAGCGATAGCGATTTGTGGGGAAATTCGTCATAAAAAAATAATAATAATGACAACGACAATTCTGCAACTGAGCAAATTTCAGTGATTTTGATTTGATTACATTATTGAATAATTTTTATTATAATTATATTATTATTATTTGTTATAATTATTTATAGTTATTTATTATATTATAATTTATAATTTTGTTTTTAAAAAAATGTCATACCCGGGATGCCTATTAGAATCTTGTTTGGTCAGATTTAAGTGAGTTATTTCTAAAAATTACAGGCCTACAATATAAAACGCCAAATTTCCTTGCAAATAATGGTACCGCTTTCAGCATGTTTTTTCTGAAAGAATCATACCGCCAGGGAGGTTAATACTTGGGAGGTGTTTTCAGAACTTGCCACGAGTCCAAGTCTCCATATCCTATTTCTTTTACCTTTTATTTTACCGCAAAAAAGTCACCCCCCCCCCCCTGCCCGCCAGAGTAATCAGTTTACAGAATAAATACCAAAGTAAGTCCCAGCATCTATTCAGGAGGAGAATACAAATTTTTTCCTATGATATATTATGTTCCATCTTTTTGTGTTTCAATAGCCCATTGTCTCTTTGCCATATACACACAACTTTACAGTGTCTCTGGTACTAACCACCTCCACGCTTTCCAGGGTTCCAGTTAAGGTCTATCTTCCACTCATACATCACCACCTCCTGTTACTTTGCAAGTAAGCGACCCAACAGGCGGGGGGCAACAGTGGGATCTCTCCTTCAGCCGGGGGCCGGGCGTCTCACACCCGCTCGGCTCCCTCTGATATCTCCCCATTTATGTATGGGTCCTCCGCGGCCATTTACCAGCTGACAAACTGCCTAGTTATCTGCAGGGGGAGAGAGGCACGTCGCCTTCGGTGTAACTATATCCCCTGCCACTCCCCAGGCTCAATCCCTCCCAGAGCGGGGGAGAGCGTGATCTGTGCAGCTCCGATGAGACACCGCCTCGCTTTAATTCCCGTCTCTGCCCACTTTCACTTGTTCAATGCAGGGGGGAAAAACTTCCACTCACGAGCATCCTTCGGTCTGAAAGGGGGGATGGATTCACGAAGAGGGGTTTGGGTGCATGGTCATATGGGCGGGTCTGGTTGAACGGTCTCAAAGCATTCCCTTGGGCAGGATAGGAGACCAGGTGTTTCTCACTACATGCTCTGGCGTGGACCCAGCGCCATCATGAGACTTCTCCCTGTCAGAAGCCCTTTCTTTCTTCAGTCTTGTGCCATGTGATATAAATATCCTTTTTTCCCACGTTCTCCACGTTTTTCATATCACTTTACCCTACTGGATGATTATTTTATTTGATCAGACCAATGGTCCTTTCTGTTACTGACAAAATTATTGTATTTTTGTCTCATTTGTTTCTTTGTTTTCTGTAACAATTGTTTATAACAAGAATGGGATTGTCCATTTGATCCTATCAGGTGCTATGACTCCTGATTTACAGCATTTTGCATCTCAACTTTAAAGTAGGCATGAGTTTCAGATTTGGGTTGACCTTAAATTCCTACCGATTTTTCAGGAGTAAATTTAATTAAAATGTTTGAATTTTGGTTGAATTGGTGGTCATTGAATTGTAAAATAAAAAAGTTCTGTATAAGCAACAAGTTTGATTGCTAACTCTTGAACAATCACCATCTGAGTTTTTTTTTTCTATTATAATTGGAATATTTTCTGTTATAATTGCAATTGTTTTTATAATAATTATTTAATTTGCTCAGGTTGATTTATGCCAGCAGTCCCCTTTTGCTTGATTCATTTCTATATTGGGATTTTCTTTTGGGGTGATAGTTTAATTATTTTAGATTTTGGGGGGTCTTTGGCATTTTTTTACAATCAGAAATAGTAGGTTAATATTGTTTAACTACTTGCCGACCAGCCACCGTCGTTATACGGTGGCAGGTTGGCTCCCCTGCGTGGATCACTGTGGTTGTACGGAGGCCACTTTAAGGGGTATAGGGGGTATATATATACCACGTGACGTATGGGTCAATGCGTGTGCCCGACAGCCGCGATGGCTGCCAGGCACCTTTGATCACTCCTGACAGAGAAAGAATGGAGATCTGTCAATCTAAACAGACAGAGCTCCAGTCTCTCAGGGGAGTAGAGAGTGATTGTCTGTTCCTAGTAATTAGGAACAACGATTGGTCTCCTCCCCCAGTCAGTCCCATCCCCCCCACAGTTAGAACACACACTGAGGGAACACATTTAACCTCTTGATTGCCCCCTAGTGTTAACCCTTTCCTTGCCAATGACATTTATACAGTAATCAGTGGCTATTTTTAGCTCTGATCGATGTATAAATGTCAGTGGTACCATAAAAGTGTCAAAAGTGTCTGATCTGTCCACCTCAATGCCGCAGTCCCAATAAAAACCACAGATCGCCGCCATTACTAGTAAAAAAAATAATACTAAAAATGTCATAAATCTATCCCCTATTTTGTAGACGCTATAACTTGTATGCAAACCAATCAATTTACTCTTATTGCGATTTTTTTTTTTTTTTTTTACCAAAAATATTTTGACGAATGTATATTGGCCTAAACTGGGATATTTATTATAGCAAAAGTAAAAAAATACAGTTTTTTTCACAATTGATACTCTTTTTTTGTTTATAGCGCAAAAAATAAAAACCGCAGAGGTGATCAAATACCAACAAAAGAAAGCTATATTTGTGGGAAAAAGGGACATACATTTTGTTTGGGTACAGCATTGCATGACCGTGCAATTTTCAGTTAAAGTAACGCAGTGCCATATCGCAAAAAAAAATAGCCTGGTCGGGAAGGGGGCAAATTCTGCCGAAGCTGAAGTGGTTACGTTGGTATACTTGTAGCACAGAAGTGACTTTTCTGCCTAGAGGCAGAGTCAATAGTGCATATAGCAAGAAACAAGAAACATCACTCAGGTGGGTAAATCCAGAAAAATAGATGAGTAAAGTGAATTGAAGGACTTATCTCAAGAGTGCGAGCCATGGCTCGCCCACCATACAAACTGTAACAAGGAAGAAATGGCTGCACTCCAAGATGATGAATATGAGTCCTTTATTGATCCATCCAAGTGACACACCACAGGGAAAAAAAACAATCAAGGCATCAAGGCAGACATGTTTCAAGCAGTTTAATGTGCTTAATCATTGTCAGAGTCAGAAGTGTATAGTTTGGAAGTTGTAGGGGGCAACTGTCTCCTCAAGCAGGTCCCTTTTGCCCTAGTGGTGTATGGTTGAATGCAGCAGAGGTTGGGAACATCTGCAATTACTTGGCAAGAATGGGCAACCAATCGAGTAACAGCATGACGAGAATGTGATTGATTGGCTTACAAAGGCCTGAATATCTTCCTCCTCCCAGGTACAGAACAGGCAGTATTTACAGAGTCTTGACCCTCCAATGACCCTCTGATGGAAAATATGTAGGGATAACCAGACTCAGAGGTAAACAATGAACTGAACTGTTAACCAGACCCTTGGAGGAGTAGGTCTGCTGTCCTTGCATATTTTTTATTAGATTGTCAAGGCTCGGTAAGACTGGGTGATTTTTAAGTTCATTAAAGATTCAAATCTGTATTGTAAATGGTCCATAATGAACTCTTTTGCCACCCTATTGCACTAAGCCTGACCACTGGTGGGGATATTTAACAGCACACATAACTAAACTCATTAAAACTGCCATTCAGAGACACGTCTGCTAAACAGACCACGAATGGGTCCCAAAGTTTCATTCTGTTCAGTTACCTGTAGTCCCATAGGGATTATTATATTCTCATTTAAAATGCTGTATAAAACATATATAATTACATAGTTAGTCTGGTTGAAAAAAGACTCAAGCCCATCTAGTTCAACCAATAAAAGGTAAATGGTACATTATGGCTTCCATTTTTGTCTAAAAAATGTGAAATGAGTAACATATTTAGCCACCACCTGCCTACAAGAAATGTGCCTGTAATTCTTGATAGATAATCAATTAGATAGACAAAACAGAATGTTTAGCACCATCAGATAGTTGGTATACATTATCTGCTGGATTCACATAGGGTGGTGTATTTTTGAGGCGGCACAGCGTATCGTATTTACGCTACGCCGCCGTAAGTCAGAGAGGCAAGTGCTGTATTCACAAAGCGTAGCGTAAATGGGCCGGCCTTAGCGCGCCTAATTCAAATGAGGAATGGGGGGGCGTGTTTTATGTAAATGATTTGTGACCTGACGTGATTGACGTTTTTAACGAACGGTGAATGCGCCGTCTGTGGACATATACCAGTGTGCATTGCTCCAAACACCGCAAGGACGTATTGGTTTCGACATGAACGTAAATTGCGTCCAGCTCCATTCACGGATGACTTACGCAAACGACGTAAATTTTCAAAATTTGTTGGACTAACTTTACGCCTGAAAACGCCTTACGTAAACGGCCGGCGGAATTAGACAGCTAAGATACAACTGCACAGGCAGTCGTATCTTAGCTACATTTAAGGGTAACTCAATTAGAGAATACACATAAATGTACGACGGCTTAGGTTCCGAGTTACGACGGCGTATCTACTGATACGCCGGCTTAACTCTTTGTGAATCTAGCTATAAGTATATATATATATATATATATATATATATATATATATATATATATATATATATATATATATATGAAAAGTTTTGCAATAACATATGGGCGTATATTCTTGATTGAATATCCCTTTTTTAAATGATGGCAATTTTACATCTCACCTCAAAATTTCTCTGTATTAATTGTTTTGGTTTAATGCTAAATTGCTAAAACTACCCTTTTTTTTACTGCTGCTGCATGATAGACAAGCTATCTGTCAAAGAAAAAAAATCAATATCACAGCCAAATATAATGTTGACAGTGTATACTGTCACTAAGAGTGTCCATGAAATCCATACTGTTCTGTAAACTGTTCGGAATTTTAAACATTTAATCAAAACAGCAATATCAATTATTTGATTTCTCATTTTATGACAGTGTCTCCAGTCTTCTGGCATGCTAATTAGCATAAAATATATTAGTAAAGATAACCCACACTGGCTTGATTAATTGAGTCAATTTAACTTAGCATAGAGATTGTTTAACAGAATACAATTATCAAATGATAGTATGGACTATGTAACGATACAATAAATAACAATTTTGTTTACCATCAAGTTACTACAATCATAGAGTGTCGTCAGACCGTCTGATCCGGGACTTTTCCCACCAGGTGAAACTTTTAGGATTTTTGTTATCTTCTGTTATGGGAGCCTCCAGGTAACTAAGTTTATTCTCTGGAATCTTATTTAGGCAGGCGTCCTTTAACCACTTAAGCCCCGGACCATTTTGCTGGTTTAAGACCAGGTCACTTTTTGCGATTCGGCACTTCGTCGCTTTAACTGACAATTGCGCGGACATGCAACATGGCTCCCAAACAAAATTGATGTCTTTTTTTCCCCCACAAATAGAGCTTTCTTTTGGTGGTATTTGATCACCTCTGTGGTTTTTATTTTTTGCACTATAAACAAAAATAGAACGACAATTTAGAAAAAAAATGCAACATTTTACTTTTTGCTGTAATAAATATCGCTAAGTTTAGGCTGTTACATATTCTTCTACATATTCTACAAAAGTTATAGCATCTACAAAACAGGGGATAGTTTTATGGCATTTTTATTAATATATATTTTTTTTACTAGTAATGGCGGCGATTTTTATCGTGACTGCGACATTATGGCGGACACATCAGACACTTTTGACACATTTTTGGGACCATTGGCATTTTTACAGCGATCAGTGCTATAAAAATGCACTGATTCCTATGAAAATTACACTGTCAGTGAAGTGGTTAACCACTAGGTGACGCTGTAGGGGTTAAGTGTGCCCTAGGGAGTGCTTCTAACTGTAGGGGGGATGGGCTGTGTATGACACGACAGTGATCACCGTTTCCAATTACAGGAAGCTGTGGTCAATGTCCTGTCACTAGGAACACTGGGGAAATGCTTGTCCTCATCGTGACACGATCGCGGGACACGCAGTTGGAGTCACGGAGCTTGCGGTGGGCATGTGCGCAATGCCGGCTTCTTAAAGGGGACGTATATCTACGTCCTTCTGCCTGTCGGGGCCACGCTGTCGAAGGTATATCGTGGTGCGATGGTCAGCAAGTAGTTAAAAAGACTTTTGATTTCTCATGTTTTACCTCATCTGGTTTATCTTTCTTATTAATTGAATAGAGTTTCTCATTGAAAGGTCCTAGCTATTTCTACTGTTGTGTATGCTAATTCCCCGTTACTCATTTGGATTTTCTCAATGTAATTAGCTGTTTTTTTTTAGTAACCTCGCCAAATATTTCCCCGGTCTTGTTGCCCCATTGGTAAGAAATTTAAAGACATCTTAATTCCTAAACTCTGCTCCTACATGAATGGGATTGGGGCTAAATGGGAGATGTGGAAGGAGGTGCTGGAGGCCGCTATTACTATCATACTGAAGAAAGGTAAAGACAGTACACTCTGTTGCAGTTACAGACCCATCTCACTTTTAAACACCGTCACCAAGTTGTTCGCGAACGTACTCGCAGGGAGGATGAATGAACGATCTGGTCCATACAGACCAGGTAGGTTTTATCCCAGGTAGGGGAGGGATAATGGAATTAGAATGCTCCTGGCAGTACAGAAAATTAAAGAAAGTTTGGCCCCAGGGCAGCTCTTATCAATCGATGTGGAAAAAGCGTTTGACTGAGTAGACTGGGGCTTTATGCAGAGAACACTGGAGGCAATAGGATTAGGAGCAAAAATTACTAACTGGGTTAAAATGTTGTATAATCGACCTACCATGAGGGTGAAGGCAAATGGGACGGTCTCGGGAACGTTTGAGATGTATAACGGTACTAGACAGGGGTGCCCTTTGTCCCCCCTGCTGTTTGTGTTGCCGCTGGACCCCCTCTTGGCGGAGATAAGGCGGAACCCAGAAATTAGGGAATTAAGTTGGGGGAGAAGGACCATAAGTTAGCGGCCTATACGGACAATATCCTATTCTTTAGAACTAACTCCAAGATAACCCTCCCAAACCGAATGAAATCTCTAAAAGAATACAGAGAGATATCCAATTTTAAAAGGAACCCGTCTAAGCCAGAAACCTTGAATATTAACACATTAAAACCAGAGGAGCTTTCTTATCAAAAGGACTTCCCATTTGTTTGGGGGGGAAAAAGAACTGAAGTACTTAGGAGTTAAGATAACAACATCCACTGAGACACTATACCAATTAAATTTCCTTCCATTACTGAACAATATTAAATCAGAACTTCACAAAATAGCACCAGGACAGTTATCTTGGATGGGAAGAATCAATATTTTTAACATGGTAATTTTACCTCGTATACTGTAATGTACAAGATGCAAATGCTCCTAATTCCTCCTCCCCAGGCATACTTTAAAACGCTACAAACATTGTTCTCAAGATTTATTTGGCGGAGAAAAAAATGCATATTAGTTGACACCGCTGATAAGATACACAAAAGGGAAACATGGGGATACAATTCACCTTTGACACCACTAAAAGACACAAAATAGTTCACAGCTGGGATTAAGAAAATGGTTGTAAACTGGATCATACAAGAGAATGCACAATTAAAAGATGTAATGGTGCAAGATAAAATGTGCACGTATCAGGAATTAGGAATTGTAATATGATTTAACCTTTTATAATTGAGAAAATACAATCAAATAGGGGGTGTACCATCGTCCTAGTATTCTAATATGAATTGAGGGGTCTCAGGGATTCCCCACAACCCCTGAACAGGAAAAGGTGGGCGGGGAGGACTATACCAGTACTATATAAATTGGTTGCAGACAACCAGAGTAATTCACATTGGGTAAATTTAGAAAAATTTATTCACATAAAAGACATCAAACAAGGTAAAAAATACATGACATTAAAATACAATACAAACACACTTGACCACAATCAGGTGACCGGTCGTGCAATCCCTTCCATTGAAAAAGGGGGAAATATCGGTGAGGGAATTGAAGTCATGAGACAGGCAGTCTCTAGTCTCAACTAGTTTCGCAAATTTTGTTTTCGCTTCGTCAGGAGACAGTCTAAAATATAATACAAGACAGAAATAAAAAACATTAAAAAACACAATACATTATTTTATACCAGGAGGTGTGTGGGAGACAACCCCTGGACGCCAATATCGATCATAATGGGGGAATTTGTGGATCATGTCTCCTACCTAAAGGCACAGCGTCCTCTGACCCCAAGAAGGTCCAAGGCAGACAGTGGGTGAATAACTTACAAGTAGGCCAAGATAATTTCTTGGAACGGACCTAGTAATAAGGATATGCATCAATAATGTATAAATTGACTATTAAAGAGGAGATCCGTGCATGTGAAATAGTATATGTGCCAAAAAAGTGTAAAAAAATAGCTGAGGAACAGGCTTGAGGAAAGGAGGGAAAGTGAACAGAGGGGGCGGGGGGGGGGAAGAATGGGAAGGTAATAAGGAATGGGAAGCGGCAGGGAAAGGAAGGGATTAGCCCAAAAAAGGGAAGAGAAAGGAAAGAAAGGAAGGGTATGGCACAGAGAGGGAGGGAGGGAGGGGGGGAGAAAGGGGGATGGGAAGGAGGGGAGGGGAAAGGGGAAAAAAAGGGGGGGGAAGAAGGGAAGGGAAAGGGAAAAAGGGGGGGGGGAATCAGGAATTAAAACATAAAAGTGAACTGATTGCAATTGTTAGGTGGCAGTATATACCAAGCTGAAACATTTCTTCGAGGCATTGCCCCAGCCTATTAGAACAACAGAGAACCTACTCCCCCTGGAGAAACTATGTGTGGACAGACATGAAAGGGTTGGAGATGTCGCCATTTATCGGGAAATGGTAAAAGGAACTGGGAACACGGGTGGGTGATTTACAGACTAGGCAATTATTGAGGAGGGTTCATTCCATGTCGGTAAATAGCAATATGATAGAATTAAATCATAAGTGTTTGGCCCGATGGTATATAACCCCTGAAAAGACACACAAATGCCAAAGGGAGACATCACAGCTATGCTGGCAGGGGCGTGAAGACATTGGGACTATGGCCATATATGGTGGGTATGGCCTAATATTAAAAAATATTGGGGAGAGATTAGGCAAACAATCAAGGAGATAACGAATATAGAAGTCCCAGACGATCCATGGGGGTGTTTGTTCCATGGGGTTAGAATGCCAAATAAGCAATATATGAGAACTTTGCTCCCTCAGCTCCTAACCGCTGCCAAAAGCCAAATTCCTAGACACTGGCAAGAACCAGAAAGGCCCACATTGAAGAACTGGTGTAATAAAATAAATTACATTTATAATTAGAGTACCTAAGGTTCAGTGGCGAGGTGGGAATGGAGGAGTTTGAAGAGAAGTGGAGGGAATGGTTCGAGTATAAGTATTCCTTAAGATTTGCAGAACTGATGGGAGCATAATTCTAAAAAACGTAAAAATAAAAAATATAAATAAAAAGAATAAAAATAGAAAATAAAAATTCATATTTATGGAGGTAGAAGAGAAGAAATGTCTAGGATAAACTCGATGCAAGAAATGAAGATTGTAACGTCTCAGGGGGGAGGAGTAGGGTGGAAAGGGAGGAAAGGGATTTAGATATGCATTGTGTATTTTATATGTAATGTACAGACAAGAGGAATATCTCATCCATCGTAATGTTTTTTTATGGATATGGAGAAAATGCATAAAGAAATTGAAAAAAAAAAAGTCATTACAATTATATATATATATATATATATATATATATATATATATTTATTTATTCATGTATATATTGTGGGTTATTAGCTTGTGTTTCTTAAAATCTGGCGGATGTCAGTTTTATTTACAGGTTTGCAAAGTAAAAAAAAACAAAACAAAAAAACAGTAAATTAAATCCTTGCCAACCGGCGCCAAACTAAACATAGAGCTGCTCTCTATATGGTGTGGGGCTGCTCCCCGTCACCCACAAAACACAAGGTAAAGCAAACCTTATATTTTTCCAGTACAAACAAACTGAGCTCCTCTTACTCAGAGTCTCCAAACCAGAGCCCTGCTGTGCTCTCTTCCTGGATCTTTTAAAGTCCAGCTGACTGTGGACTCCAGTGGATTTCAACATCCGGACTAGAAGCCAGCCTGCCACAGAGGCTAGAAAAATCAGGCTGTATTCCGGTTCAGTCCCTTACAATGGAACGAATGCGAGGTGAAATCACTTTTATGTCAATAACACATTGCTTGATCATAGATTGTAATTATATATATATATATATATATATATATATATATATATATATATATACATATACAGTAGGGAGAACAGTATTTGATACACTGCCGATTTTGCAGGTTTTCCTATTTACAAAGCATGTAAAGGTCTGTCATTTTTATCATCGGTACTCTTCAACTGTGATGCCGCATACACACCATCACTTTATGTGATGAAAAAAAACGTCACTTTCTGTGAAGTAAAAAATGACGTTTTTGAAACTTCAATTTTCAAAGACGAAGTTGCCTACACACCATCGTTTTTCTCACAATGTTCTTGCAAAGTGAGGTTACGTTCCACCACGTTTTACCATTGAAGCTAGCTTCTGGGCATGCGTGGATGAAAAAACGTCTTAGAAAACGACGTTTTTTGCTACACACGGTCAATTTCTGTGAAGTAAAAAGTGCACTTTTGAAAAACGACACATAAAATTGAAGCATGCTTCAATTTTTTTTGGTCGTTTTTTACAAGACATAAAACGACGTTTTTCCCCACACACAGTCAATTAAAGTGACGTTTTTAAAAACGTCATTTTTTTTCATCACATAAAGTGATGGTGTGTACGGGGCATGAGAGACGGAATCTAAAAACCCAGAAAATCACATTATATATTTTTTTAAAAATAAATGTTATTGCATGACATACGTTTTTGATCTTTACCATTCAGTAAGAATTCTGGCTCTCACAGACCTGTTATTTTTTCTTTAAGAAGCCTTCCTTCCTGTTCTCCACTCATTACCTGTATTAACTGCACCTGTTTGAACTCATTACCTGTATAAAAGACACCTGCCCACACACTCAATAAAACAGACTGCAACCTCTCCACAATGGCCAAGACCAGAGAGCTGTGTATGGATATCAAGGATAAAATTGTACAAGGCTGGGATGGGCTACAGGACAATAGGCAAGCAGCTTGGTGAGAAGGCAACAACTGTTGGCTCAATTATTAGAAAATGGAAGAAGTTCAAGATGACGGTCAATCGGTCAGGGGCTCCATGCAAGAAGGTGAGAGATCAGCCGAGAAATACACGGCAGGACATGGTCAATGACCTGAAGAGAGTTTTGACCACAGTCTCATAGAAAACCATTAGTAACACACTATGCCGTCATGGATTAAAATCCTGCAGCGCACGCAAGGTCCCCCTGCTCAAGCCAGCGCATGTCGAGGCCCGTCTGAAGTTTGCCAATGAACATCTGGAAGATCCAGAGGAGAAATGGGAGAAGGTCATGTGGTCTGATGAGACAAAAATAGAGCTTTTTGGTCTAAACTCCAATCGCTGTGTTTGGAGGAAGAAGAAGGATGAGTACAACCCCAAAAACACCATCCCACCGTGAAGCATGGAGGTGGAAACATCATTCTTTGGGGATGCTTTTCTGCAAAGGGGACAGGACGACTGCATCGTATGGAGGTGAGGATGGATGGGGCCATGTATCGCAAGATCTTGGCCAACAACCTTTTTTCCTCAGTAAGAGCATTAAAGATGAGTCTTGGCTGGGTCTTCCAGCATGACAACGACCTGAAGCACACAGCCAGGGCAACTAAGGAGTGGCTCTGTAAGAAGCTTCTCAAGGTCCTGAAGTGGTCTTGTCAGTCTACAGACCTGATCCCAATAGAAAATCTTTGGAGGGCGCTGAAAGTCCATATTGCCCAGTGACAGTTCCAAAAGCTGAAGGATCTGGAGAAGCTCTGTATGGAGGGGTGGGCCAAAATCCCTGCTGCAGTGTGTGCAAACCTGGTCAATAACTACAGGAAACATATGATCTCTGTAATTGCAAACAAAGGTTTCTGTACCAAATATTAAGTTCTGCTTTTCTGATGTATCAAATACTTTTTTAGTGCAATAAAATCCAAGTATAATTACTTAAAAATCTTTATTTTCTGGATTTTTGTTTTATATTCCATCTCTCACAGTTAAAGAGTATATATGATAAAAATTACAGACCACTGCATGCTTTGTAAGTAATAAAACCTGCAAAATTGGCAGTGTATCAAATACTTGTTCTGCCACTGTATATATACACTGTATATATATATATATCGGGGCTAAAGAGTTTAATTGAAATTGGATATTCTAGTTTTCATTAACTGGTATAATCACCACCATCGTGGAATGTCGGCAATTATGACTAAACCAGCAGACTATATTGTCCACCCTACTCAGACCCTTCCCTCACATTTTTATGTAGCAGAATGTGAGGATCGAGTTTATGCTACTAGTTACACTGACACAACTTAACTCAAAGTGGATGTAAACCCGATTCATGAAATCTGAGCTGGGCACAAATTTCTGCAGTGTTTTGTTAACTCTCTTCAAAGCACTATGTCCTGTAGCTGTCTCATGCTCCGTTCTTCTTTTATCAGAGTTTTGTGTTATGGGGGAGATGCTATAAATAGATTAGCAGAGCCCTGAACTATTCAACGATCAGCTCTAAAAATTCTCTAAAAAGTCTCTACCTATGAAGAGAGGGGGTGTGTGCCTTTCTTCCAATCAGCTGTCTTGGCTGTATGCCCAGTCTTAACTCCAGTGTTGAACAGGAAGAGAAAACATGATCTGAACAGTATATAAAGCTGAAGAAAGCGGATATACATTTAATACTTATGTAGGGAGATTTGTTTCATCTCTGTTTATCATCTAAGGCTGTTCACTTCACTGGGTATATGTAAGGGTTTACATCCACTTTACTTGATTCCTAAGTGGAGATGATCCCTTTGAATAGTATATAATGGCAAAATCTATTACGCAAAATTATGACATGCACATTCAGTTAAATTCAGAAGAAAGAGAAAAAAATTTCAGTGTAGATATTACATTATATTTTACCAAGCTAAAATCAATGTGGTAGATTATAGAGCCACACCTGTAGAGAATGCTCAGAGAGCTTCAAGGAGATTTATGCATAGAGCCTTCAATTGAGATAGCATGATATTCGAGAGAATGTGTCTGATTGAAAAAGTGTGATCTTTTTGGAAGAGAGAGCAATCAAGATCATTCTTATTGGAAGAGTGTTTGATCAAAAGTGTGTCCTGTTCGAGAGGATGTTTAGATTAAAAGAGCGTGGGTGTGTCTAATATGTGGGTGTGTTTAATATGGCATGTTTCAGTTTAGAGAGATTGCTCTTTGGGTTGAGTTTTTTTTATTATTCCAATATTGTCCATGAGGTCTATAATTATTTTGTTTTAAAAATAGTGGAACAAATTCACTCCTACCAGTAGATCCTGGATTTTTTATTCTACATGTATCCAATATCCCAGTCAAAATCTACAAGCAATCTATTGTACGTCACCTTCTTAATGCTGCCAAGTCTTGTATTGCTCTCACTTGGAAAAAAAACCTGCAGCCACCGACAATTGGCCTTTGGCTTACCAGGGTGGAAGACATAAACAAAATGGAAGATCTAGCTGACCAAGATGGTGGCACGCTGAGACGAGCTTGTTGCAGTGAAAGCATGTAAGGAGAAGATTGAGCTGTTATGCTGAATTGGAATCATTGTAATAGATGGCTAATCCAAGATTAGAAGATTAGAGGATACTATGGCAGTCCCCATTACCATATTATAAACTTTTCCTATATAGACAGCAGCTACTGTTATGGACTGTGGACAAGCTGTGGGATACAAATTGAGGCTTAACACCAGCTCCATATCTGTTCTTTTTGTCTTTGCCCTTACCAGTCCAGTATCCGGCTCCATGGAATGAGCTGGCATTCGCTTGGATGGCGAGGAGGTCTCAGGCGTATGGCCCCGCAGTAGAGAGGAGACCGGCATCTGTCTGACTAAGCCTGCGGATTCCTGTGAGAGCCTCGGCAGGGGTCGGAAGATCTCAGCTGGGCTCGGGATTGAAGGCAGTGCTTGGAGAGGTCAGAGGTACAGACAGGAGTGAGGCCAGAACATAGAGCATGGAGCTCAGTGGAGCCATCGACTGGGGACGAGAGTGCCCGGAGTAAGCAGGGAGCCGTGGACCATGGAATAGGTCAGCCCTAACACCCTGTCCAGATTCCCAGTCTAAATCTAAGTATACTTATTAGACATTTGTATTTATTGGGGGAATTGACGGTGCAGAGGTGGAAATGGCAAAGACCGCTGGTAAACAATCGGTAAGAGCCACAGAGCCTTGTGGAAGCCGGCGGAGGAGTTTTTTTTCTTATACCAAGGTCCTGATTGGTCTGACTGGATGTGCAAATGGAGAGTCCACAGAATGAGGAAAGGTAACAAATTCTTTATTATAATAAACGGAGTCTAAAAGATATTGAAAGAACTGGATTTACCATACAATATTAAAGTGGTTAATTTAAAGTGCTGGTTAAGGAAAAAATAAAAGGAAACGTATATAGTTATAAGATCAAAAACCCTGGTGGCTTTGTTTCTTGATTATATCACTAAGTTATTGATTGAACAGGGTTGAAACTGACTGTGGGACTATAAGAATAATCTGTTTTGGGAATCATGGCACCCAAAAAATAAATAAAACCCCCCAATCTCAAAAGAAAAAAAAGATAAGAAAAATGGTGTAAGTAAAAGAAGTACAGGGGCACAAACAACTCATATTAAAGAGTTTTTTCAGCAGATGAAATCCCCACAGACATCACAAACATCACAAGGTCTATTGAATATAATATAATCAAAAGAAAACCTCAAAATAGTGAAGATTCTACACATGAACGGTCTGGCAGATACGTGGAGAGAACTCAACCCCTCCAAGAGAGATTTCACCCACTACTCACTCATAACACATACACATGGATTGACCATATCCTAACTCCTTCAACCCTCCTCCCCGTAGTCCTCAAAGCCCATATCAGGGACACAGCACTATTGGACCACTCTTTAGTGATCATATCTATCCTTTCCGGGGCCCTGGGGAGGACATGAGGACACTGGAGACTGAATGAGTCTTTGCTCTCTGACCCTGTCAGGGTGATAGAACTGAGAAAAGCCCTGCATGAGTAATTTACACTTAATATTTCTGAGGATACCTCTGCAGAAATGCTCTGGGCTGCACACAAAGAATTCATCAAGGGCAGGTCTCCACCCAAGTTAAAAGGGAAAGGAGGGCCGATATAGACCGCCTTAATAAGGAGTATGCGACCCCTAAATCAATGCACAAACAGGACCCGTTCAGGTTCCCCATAAGCCAAATTGATAACACTAGATTAGCCCTAAACCTTGCACTCGTTGCAAAGGCCAAGAAATCAGATGGAACGGACATAAGTTCTATGCCCAAGAAGACAAACCCGGTAACCTACTGGCAACTAAACTCTCCCCTCGCCTCAGGATCCTCAATATGCCCAATATCAGGATAGCGGGACAACCCCCCACAACCAATCCAGTCAAGATACTCGATGCCTTCCAGGGATTCTATACAAAACTATACAGCACCATCCCTCAGACCAATGTAGACTCGATCTCAAGGTTCATAGAGGGCCTGCCCATCTCTTCCTTGAAAGCTGCCCACAAAGACAGGATGGATTCCCCCATCACTGAGGAGGAGGTGTTGGAGGTCCTCAAGGACCTAAAAAAAGTGTCAGCCCCTGGTCCAGATGGCTTATCCATACCTTACTACAAAACTTTCTCAGACACCCTGACACCTCTTCTGACCAAATTATTCAACTCTAAAACCAAAGACGACCTCCTAGATATCCATCTCAATTCAACAAATATCACAGTAATTCCCAAACCAGACAAAAATCATGAAGATGTCAGCAATTATCGCCCGATTTCCCTTATAAATAACGACTTAAAAATTCTCACCAAAATATTAGCGAATAGAATGGCATCTTTCATCAGCCAATACATACATAAAGACCAAGTAGGTTTCATACCCGGTAGACAAGGCCCTGACCAAATCCGACGGGCAATAGACTTGATCTCGATCTTACAAACTAATTGGGCAGGGGGGACTAAACAACAAGGATTCATTCTGTTATTGGACCTGCAGAAGGCCTTTGACACTGTATCCTGACCCTACATCTTTTCCCTATTGGAACGATGGGGCTTTGGGGACCGCTTCATGGGACTGTTACAGGCTCTAAATTTACGTCCAAATGTTCTCATAAGGCTACAGGGGCACTACTCCAAACCCATAAACATCACAAGAGGTACTAAACAAGGGTGTCCACTATCCCCACTAATATTTGCTATAGCCATAGAAACCCTGGTGATCGCTATTCGCTAGAATCCTGGCATTAAAGGATTACCTGTGACCATCAGACCCACAAATGCAGCCTATTCGCAGATGACATCCTGCTGTTTCTAACTTCACTTCTCTCCCTAACCTTTGCTACACGCTAGAAGACTTTGCTAAAATCTCTTAGAGTCAACTACTCCAAATCACAAGCCCTCAAAGTTTTCCTTCAAATTTGACTGGAATGACACCTCAATTCATTACTTAGGCATATCACTGACGGCTAAAACAGGAACACGATAAACTCACAACTAACCCCCTCTTTACAAGAAATTGGAGGCAGATCTTCAACACTGGGCAGATCCACATGGTTGGGTAGGATCAACTCAATTAAAATGACCTTACTCCAGAGAATCCTATATTTCTTCCAATCCCTTCCCATCCCAATTAGGAGAGATCACCTACAATCCCTACAGAGTAAACTATTGAAATTCACCTAGGGAAATTTGGGGTATCGCATTCCTCATAGTATACTATTTATACATAGACGCTAACCTATACAAATAATATATTGCAGCTAGATTGGCCCAACTCTCCACACTTTGCTCCAGGTTTGAAAAATCTGACTGGGTGACAATTGAAAGACAGGCCATCCCCACCTTCACTTTAGATTACCTCCTCTGGTGCCCTCCAAAGACCCAACCACCCATACTTTCTCCCGTCTTATCTCACTTGTGTACCCTCAGGAACAATCCATCCTTGGTCTCCACAGGACACGCTCTCTTACACATTTTCCACAACCCTGATTTCCTGCCTGACTTAAACATTACAGAGTTCAGGTGGTTGTTGGACAAGGGGCTATACCGCATACTTCACCTCCAGCGGCCCCGTTTCTCTCAGCTTCTGCGTCAACAACTTAGATCTCCCGGAGTCGTAAAGGTTCCGCTTTAGACAAATTTCCCACTTCCTACACAAAAGGAGGCATGGCATGTCGGTGATTTACTCAGCCCTCACTCACCCTAGGGAAAAAAACTCTTACATGATGGCATGGGAGGCAGACTTCCAATGCATCTGAGAACTGGAGATCTGGCAAATGGCATTCACCAAATCCTTCAAGGGGATCCAAAATATCTCCTTAATGGAGGCTAGCATCAACATTTTAACCAGATGGTACCTTACCCCTACCAGACCTGCAGCCATTTACCCATCCTTTGACCCTTTATGCTTCAGAGGCTGTCAGCTACGAGGCTCCACGGCTCACATTCAGTGGGAATGCACCGAGATTTGCACATTTTGGAGACTGATCTTCAACATGATCTACAAGGTGACCGGTTGCTAGGTCCCTAGATCTCCTGGGGTTGCCATACTCAATGCACATATCCCACAGCTTCCTAAGGCTACAAAATCACTAATTCACTTTATTCTACTTGGAACTAAAATTTTGATCGCCAAAGCAGGGAAAAAGCCAAAACCGTCCATCCAAGCTGCCAGATGGAAAATATTGTGGATTGTGACACAAGAAAAGCTTTCCAGCATCTTGACGGATACCTCCACAAAATTCCAAAATATATGAGAACCTTGGGTAAAATATGTGGGAATCTCCCTTACTCCCGATATCCACACAGTTGCACACCATTCCAAAGGCCTATAATAGGCACTCATCCTCCCCACCCCCTCCCCCACCCTTTCCCACTCCCTCATCCTCATCTTTTATTTCTACTTTTTATTTCTTTGTCTTCTTCGCTAAAACAGGTTTGCTTTGTGATACTGTTAAGTTTGTAGATGTGACGGGGCTGTCTTTTCAACAATGGGTATCCCCAAATAACACCTCCTTCCATCCCAGCTGGCTTGACTTAACCGAGACGGGGTTTTAGGGGTGGCGGGGGACTATACCTCTGGCACAGCATGATCCCTTCAGGTGTTCTGAAGGTGGGGGGAACCCCGCTACTCCGGAGGCCTGGCCAATGGATTGTTACTATGACACCACACTCCAGCTGGGCATTAAGACAGCCCACACACTTTCGCTTCCTGTTGTAGAAGTTTTCTTCTGCATACTCTCATTAATTGTATTATTCTTTGTTACTCCGGGGGCCTCTCCCCTGGAGCCTTGTTTTCTGCTATAATCATATTCTATGTGTATGCTTGTTAACATTAATAAAAATGTATTGAAAGTGAATATAATAGAGTCATCTACAACCCTAGGAACTATGGAGGAAGAAGAAATTGGACAATTTAGAAATAGCTCAACAGACCAATTGATATAAATAGACCAACAATAGCATTGGAAAAAATAGAAAAAGGGAAATGGGACATGAAAACATACATTTGCTCCTTACCTACTAGGGAAGATATGGACCAGTATGTGCATAGGTTAGAAACATTATATAAAGCGGAATTACAGGAGCTTAAGATATCCATACAAAACATCCAAAAGTAAATAGATACAATCGATAGGAGAATGACAACTATGGAGCAAACAATTTCACAAGCAGAGGAAAAAATACAAGAGCAAGAACGACATTTAAAACAAGCTATAAATATTATAGATGATCAAGAAAAAAGGAATAGAATAAATAATATAAGAGTGAGAGGATTGCCTGAAACGGTGAGCACAAAGGACTTGATACCAACATTGCAAAACATATTTAATGAGTTATTACAGAATCCACCAGCAGTGGAAATAATAATTGATCAAGCACATAGAGTAATGGGGCCTAGAAGACCAGGAGATCAAGAAATGTTATATGTAGGATATCATTATTTTCAAGTAAAGGACAAAATTATGCTAGCTGCTCGACAAAATAAGAACATACAACACGAAGGGACACAATTAACAATGTTTCAGGATTTATCTAAACATACACTGGACTTGAGAAAAGCACTAAATCCCCTCCTGGAACAGCTCCTAAAAAAAACATTCAATATAGATGGAAATTTCCATTTCATCTTCAACATGAAGGTTTATCAGCAAAATTTAGAGACCTGGAGGATTTATCAGAATTTTCAAGGATCCTCCAGCTCCCAGATGTAAAGTTGCCATACTGGCCCAGGACAAATTTTCAAATAATTAATAGGTCCGGGAGAAAAGTTTAGAGGCTTGCTGTGGGGGGATGGATGGGGGATAGGGATGGGATGGGGGGTACGGGGGGGCAGGAGGGGGGAAGGGGAGGAATTTTAAAGGGGGGTAAGGAGGAGGGACGGGGATAGTGCATTGGGGAATAATAACGTCATCACTAGAACATAACACACTGGAATCCCAATTATTTTTAAGTAACCTAGGTTACAATATCATTCAAAACTTATTTATATATATACACACCTACACATACAGTACAATCACTAGACAGTGAAGGATTATGGAACTAGAGTTCCCCATTTAAGTTACACAATATTTTATATATATTAATTTATAACATATTTACTTAATAGGACACATGAACACTGGGGAAAGGGATCAGATCACATCCCTAAAATAAATAACAGAAATCATCCAACATGGATTCACGACTCATCCACCAAGACATACCCCACCAAATAATACAAACTTGGAAGGGGAAAGATGGCAGGTCCTTGATTATAAAGATTCTTCTATGCGGAAAGATATTTACAATTATTAATTTCTATCTACCAAATTATGAACAAATTAAGAATGGGATAAAAGTCTTTTTGGATTCAATGGATAAAGCAGAAGGAACGCTAATACCGTATTTGCGGGTGTATAAGACGACTGGGCGTATAAGACGACCCCCTATTTTTCCAGGAAAAATGTTGATTTTGGGATATACTCGCCGTATAAGATGACCCCCTTCGTACTAGTCTGTCTGGAAGCTGGGGGGCAGCCAGAACAACCACTGACAGGAACAACCACTGACAGAAACTTTTTTAAAATCTCACTGTGCCATTACATTACATTACATGCCTCACTGTGCCATTACATTACATTACATGCCTCACTGTGCCATTACATTACATGCCTCACTGTGCCATTGCCTACCTCATTGTGCCATTACATTACATGCCTCACTGTGCCATTGCCTACCTCACTGTGCCATTGCCAACCTCACGGTGTCATTGCCTACCTCGACGATCTCCCTACCTTATCCTGTATGCAGAGTTTGTCAGGCTGCGGGCGTCCATTATTCAAAAGCCGCGCCTTCTCCTCATGCTGTTCCGTGATAGGCAGAACACAAATTTTCCCAGCAGAGCCTCTGTTCAGTGTTCCGCCTATCACGGATATCCTCTCGTCTGAGGCCGAGGATGAGAAGGCATCAATAGGAACATGGATGTTGAATGGTTATCCTAATTAAAGATAAAAAATGCGAAGTGGATATCGGACAAACAGTCAAAAAGGAATTAATACAGAATCATGAAACAGATAATACTTCAATCCCCATACAATGGGAAACATTAAAATGTGTACTGCGAGGACAGTACACCAACCATGGAACAAGATTAAAAAAAATCAAAAAATATCCCAATTATTGGGAGAAATTTTAAGTCTTAATGTGGTGAAAAAGAAAAGCATTAAAGGATAAACAAATGGAATTAGAAACATGTACCGTATTTATCGCGGTATAGCGCGCTCCCGCGTATACCACACACCCCTAAAGTTGCCCCCGAAATTCCTGTAAAAAAAAATGTTATATGATTTTATTACTTACAGTTTTGGTGTCTTCCCAGCTTCCATCGTCCGGTCCGGCGTCCGTCTGCGGCCTCGGTGGTGTCCTCTCGGCTTCTCCAGCGCGCGCCTCAAGTCGAGTCCCCGCTTCCCGCGCTCAGTTCGAACGCCTCCGCCGACATATACCGAGTGCAGTACACTCGGGTACATTCGGCAAGGCTCGGCTTCGCTCGCGCTCACGCTCTGTGACGTTTATGCGTGAGCATGAGCGAAGCCGAGCCTAGCCGAATGTACCCGAGTGTACTGCACTCGGTATATGTCGGCGCAGGATTTCAAACTGAGCGCGGGAAGCGGCTATCGGCATATATATCGCGCACCCACGATTTCCCCCTTATTTTAAGGGGAAAAAAGTGCATTATATACGCCGATAAATACGGTAATTAAAGGATAAAGCATTAAAGAATAAACAAATGGAATTACAGACAAGATTTTTTTTTTTTGAGTAGTTTGCCTTTTAGACCTATAAATGGCCAGAGTTTAACAGCAAGATTTGCCCCTAAAATGTACTTCAATGGGATTTGAGTAAGTTTAGAACATTGATTATGTTTTACACAGCAGCTGTTACTATTGAGATTAGTAGCGTGGGTATTTTTGGTATAAATATTTGCCAAACTCTTGGTAATTCTAACCAGGAAATTTTCACTCGTCACTACATTCATGGTATTTAAAAATCTTCAAACCATTTCAGTTTTGTTATCCCATTACTGGAGTTTTTTCCTACCTTAGCAAATTATTTTTTTATTATTTTTAATTCTGAGATATTGTGGATAATGGGCCAGATTCACGTAGAGCGGCGCATATTTAGATCGGAGTATCGCATCTCTGTTACGTTACGCTGGTTCAATTTCGTGACGCAAGTACCGTATCCACAGAGTATTTGCGCCCAAATTTGCGCCAGCGTAACGTAAATTCCCGAGGCGTAAGGCAGGGTAATTGAAAGTGGGAAGGAAGTGGGCGTGCTCCATTGAAATGAGCCGTGACCACATGCAAATGAAGGGCCGGCCGTACTGCGCATGCGCGCATGATTATGCACCTCACTGGGCATGCTCAAAACTCGGCCCGGTGCAATCAGTGAGATAGGAATTAGGCCCGGCGTACTTAGTGAGATACGCCCTGTGTATAAATAGGCCCAGACTAACGCCCTTCCATTGCAAAAGTACATCCATGTGTTTCCCTTCCTGAAGCAAGGTGCTTTTGTTCTGTTGTCTGTTGGTGTTTGTTGGTTAGTGTAGTAGTGTTATAGTAAAGATTTATTGGAGTAGGAGATTGTATTAGCTGTTTGTTTTTTCTGAGTGTTTTTTGTGTCTGTTTTTTCTGTGTGGTTTTTGGAGTCTGTATTAGCTGTCTGTGCTGTTTGATTTTGGTGTCTTGTTTGTGCTGTTTGATTTTGGTGTCTGGTTTTTGCTGTCTGATTTTTGTGTCTGTTTGTTCTATGTGTTTTTGTGTCTGTTTGTTCTGTGTCTTTTTGTGTCTGTTTGTTCTGTCTGATTTCTGTGTCTGTTTGGTGCTGAGTGTTGTGTGGTGATATGGCACCAAAGAGGAGAAAGCTCAACTTCTCTGTTCGGGAGAAGCAAATAATTGCTCGGGCCATCATCCGACATGGGCGATTTTTGCATGGCCCTGAGAGCCGGGACATCACCCCGGCCAGGAAGAAGGCGATCCTCCAGGAGATTACTGATGAGATCAATGCGGGGGGGGAGACGAGGACAGTCAGTGGGATCGCAAAGAAGATCAATGATCTGAGGAGCCTGGTCCGTGATAAGCTGGCCAAGATTACTGCACATGCCAGGGGCACTGGAGGGGGACCACCTTGCACCATCAGGTGGACTGATGAGGAGCATGCAGTGGCCCAGTGCTTCCACAGCCAGCAAGTGGTGGGCCTGCCTGGCTTTGACTCCGATGAGGCCGTGAGGACAGGTACGTTTTTTTTTCTATCTGACGAGTAGCATGTGTGGGGGGGAAGGGAATATGTGCCAAGTGTGTGGATCCTCCAACCTGTGTATGTTTTGTGTCATCCACAGATGGCCAGGAGAGTGCTGGGCCATCTGGCCAGTCTGCTCCATCCCCTGGACATCAGGCTGCTGAAGAGCCCCAAGAAAGGCAGGAGTCCTCAGGGCAGGGGAGTGGCCACAACTCACCTCATGAGGAGGTTGAGGTGGAGGAGGATGAGGGGGGGGAGGTTGAGGAGGATCAGCTTGACATTTCCAGTGAAATACTTTGGCTTTTGGATGAGGCTCCCCCTGTGGCTGGCAGCAGTCAGGCCTCCATCAGGGGTAGCCCCTCCCACTCCTCCCCCAACAGGGCTCCCCCCCAGGGGGCTCCCCTCCTCCCAGGCCACAAGCCTCATCTGCAGGCAGGAAGGCCACCCATAAGACCAGGGGGGTGGCCGAGTTTCTGCCTGCAAATCTTAGGAGGGACCAGGCCCGTCAGACCCACCATCTGGGTCAGGTCACCCGGACTTTGGCCCAGATGGAGGACAGCCTGTTCTCCATAAAAGACTCCATCAATGATGTGGGAACAAACTCATTGGCGTACATAAATTGTTTTTGCGACCTGCAGACCGCCACAGCAGGCGTGGCCCTGGAGGTGAATGTCCTGACCCAGGCTGTCCAGGCCAATACCCAGGCTGTCCAGGCCAATACGGCAGCCCTCACTGTGGGCCTGAACAGAATAGCCGTGGCCTTGGAGGGCAGGCCAGCAGGTGGACAGACACCAGGGGAGGCTCCTCCTTCCCCTGCTTCCCCCCCATGAGTCTCCCCTGAGGGCCCATGGCCGTGTCCGGCCCAGGCGTAGCTCACGCTGTCGTTAAGTTGGGATGTGCTTTTGATTTATTTGTTTTCTTATTTTTTAGGGATTTGTACTGTGATTATGATTTGTTTTATGTGTGTGAATGTTGTATGAATGTGGGGGTGACATTCCTGCCAGAAAAGGGGTGTCACCCTCATTTTTGGTGGAGTAGGGATCCCCAGGACCAGGGAGAAGTGATCCCAGGTCCATGTGAATGGTGTATGAATGTACAGTGACATAATTGGAGCCTTGGCGGGGCGTTGCTGCTCCCTAGTACCGTGCGGTGTACTTCGGTCTAATCCAATTCGATGAGGATGTGGGGTGTGTGTGCTAGGGACCACAGTGGTGTGCATGCGTGCATTCTCATTGTGCCATGATTAATGTGTGGGTTTAACGTGCAAAGATGCCTTCTGCGAGGTGTCTCCTGGCTGCTGTTCCCTCAGAAGACGGGGTACCCTCGGTCAGGGGGGGATTGTGTGGTTCGGGGGTCAGGTCCTCACATATGTCAATCTCCAGGCCCCTTCTCACTGCGAAGTTGTGCAACATGCAACATGCACCGATGATCTGGCACACAAAGTTTGGGGAATACAACAGGGTACCCCCAGACTTATCCAGGCATCGGAAACAGGACTTCAGGAGGCCAAAGGTGCGTTCCACCACTGCACGGGTACGTATGTGTGCAGCATTGTAGTTTTCCTCTCCTGGGGTTTGAGGGTTCCGGAATGGAGTCATGAGATGGGGTCCAAGTGCATATGCAGAGTCACCTGGAAGGGAAAAGACAGGAGGATGTTAGTCGTGCATGTGCCCCTCGTGATGTCTGCATCATGGGGGGGGGCAGTCATGCCTGACACCCATGTCACTCACCAACCAGCCAGCTGTCCCTGTACACGTTCTGTTCAAATTCTCTTGGGATGTTGCTTTGACGGTATATGTAGCTGTCATGGCTGGACCCTGGGTGTTTGGCACGGACGTGCCATATGAGGTATTGGGCACCGGCTATCACCTGTACATTGATTGAATGCCAATGCTTCCGATTGCGGTACATGTGCTCTGTCTCATGGGGGGGCTGTAGTGCCACATGTGTGCAATCAATGGCCCCCACGGTGCGTGGGAATCTGGCAATTCTATAGAAATCTGTCATTGTCTTCATCCGCAGGTCCTCCTGGGTGGGTTTGATGATTTGGTTGGCCATGCATCTCAGGATTGCAGGGACAACCTGGTGCACACATCTGCTAATGGAGGATTGTGACATCCCAGCCACCACTCCACTTGTGCGCTGAAAAGAGCCAGTGGCAAGGAAATGGAGTGTTGCTATGACCTTGACCAGGGCTCCAGTGCATGTGAGCGGTGTGTTGGGCTGGTGATGTCATCTTTCAGGGTGGTGGTTAATTCCATGATGGCTTCAGGGCTGAATATGAAGGTGCGATACACCTCAGAAGCAGGCATGCCAAAGACATCTAGGCGTGTGCGGTATATCCTCTCCTGTGCCTTCCTCCTCCGTTCCCTCCTCCTTCTGCGTGCCTCTAAAGTCACTAGTATAGCTATGAGCATGGATGCCCCTGGCATGTTGGCATACAGATTGTTGTCCTGCAAGTGTGTGTGCTCAGCTTGTCCCTAATGGTGTTGCTTTAGCTGACCTGCACACGTCTGATGCAAAGTTAAGGCAGCTTTTATAAGGTGTAACTTTCCGCCGGGAAAACAGCAGATGCACACAGGGCGTAACCTGCGCTGCACAAGCGTACTTTTGTGAATAGCCGTATCTCCCTCATTTGCATATTTGACTAGCAAAACAATGGTGCGTCTAGCGTATTTTGCGCTCCAAGATGCGCCGGTGTAATCGTTTTAAAAAAATGGTTTTCAGGTGTATCTCGTTTTGAGGATACGGCGCATAGATACGCACAGCGCATTTTTCAATTACGCCGCGCATCTCGAGATACGTCGGCGTAAGTGCATTGTGAATCTGGCCCAATGTACTTAAACTTGAAACCATACCCCGATTATGCACAATAAAGTATTAACAAATTTACATATTCTGAATAGGCAGTAAAAAGCCCTCTTTTATCTTATTATCTGCAAGCATTGTGGAGAATTACATTTTCAAAGTTCACATTATAAGCAATGAAATCACAGCTTTACTTTTGTGAGAACAGATCCTGGCAGACTGAAACCCTTTTAGAAAATGAATAACTTCACATTAAATGTGTCTAGAGAAGTGAGTGAAGGCATGCTGCAAAGCTCATTTACAGCTTATTCAGCATATCTACATTTTTTAATGATATCGTTTTGGCACAGGTGCACTTTAAGGTAAAGTTACCAGATTTTGAAAATGAATTCTGAAGATACCCCACTGACCACTTTTAGCCACACCCAAAAGGCCAAACTCCAATCGTAGGCACACCCACAAATTCACACTATATTTAACATGCCTTAAAACAATCAGCCACAGATTTTTGGAAAAAGAGACAAACATTGACGATATTAAGACACAATGCATGTCAAGTTTACATATTGACTGGTGAATTATAAGTTAAATATACAATTTTTCTTTGAACAGAAGACTAAGTTTTTTTTTTTTTTAAACAACACATATCACTCACTAAATTAACAGGTGAGTCAGCGCTCCACCGGCAGAGAAATTATTTCAAATCCATAGAAGACATATGCAGGAGGGTGGTAAGCTTGACAGGAGAAAATACACATGCAGTCACCGGCAGCTCCTCCATGGTTATGGGGTCCCCTCAAGACATCTAAACAATAAAGGAGGGCACCAGATCAGTATATGTCAAACATAAACTGCAATTTATTCTGAAATCACTTACACCTAAAAACACAGGCCCGGATTCAGATAGAATTGTCTATCTATCTGCGGGCGTAACGTATCACAGATACGTTACGCCGCCGTAAATTAGGGCGCAAGTTCCGTATTCAGAAAGGACTTGCCCCCTTAGTTACGGCGGCATAACATATGTGTGTCGGCGTAAGCCCGCCTAATTCAAATGTGGATGATCTGGGCGTGTTTTACGTATATTAACTGTGACCCCACGTATTTGACGTTTTTTACGAACGGCGCATGCGCCGTTCGTGAAAAAATCACAGTGCGCATGCTCGAAATTACGCTGCAAACCGTCAATGCTTTAGACATGAACGTAACTTACGTACAGCCCTATTCGCGAACGACTTACGCAAACGATGTAACATTTTTAAAAACTCGACGCGGGAACGACGTCCATACTTAACATTAGCTACACCTCATATAGCAGGGGTAACTTTACGCCGGAAAAAGCCTAACGTAAACGACGTAAAAAAATGCGCCGGCCGGACGTACGTTTCTGAATCGGTGTATCTAGCTAATTTGCATATTCCTCGCGTAAATATACGAAAGCGCCTCCTAGCGGCCAGCGTAAATATGCAGCCTAAGATACGACGGTGTAAGACACTTACGCCGGTCAGATCTTAGAGAAATCTATGCGTAACTGATTCTCTGAATCAGGCGCATAGTTATGACCACGCACACTCAGAGATACGACGGCGTATCCGGAGATACGCCGTCGTATCTCGTTTTTTAATCCGGGCCACAGTATATTGCACACAGGGCTGGTAGAATGGAGTAGTGGTATCAATGAAGGATAAACATGTTGCGGCCCGCCCTACCAGCCTGTGGACACACGGGCCTGTATTCAGAAAGGAGATACGATGGCGTATCTCCGGATACGCCATCGTATCTCTGAGTGTGCGTGGTCGTAACTATGCGACTGATTCAGAGAATCAGTTACGCATAGATTTCCCTAAGATCCGACCGGCGTAAGTGTCTTACACCATTATATTTTAAGCTGCATATTTACGCTGGCCACTAGGTGGCGCTTCCGTATATGCTAATTAGGTATATGCTAATTAGGTAGATACGCCGATTCAGAAACGTACGTCCGGCCGGCGCATCTTTTTACGTCGTTTACGTTAGGCTTTTTCCGGTGTAAAGTTACCCCTGCTATATGAGGGCTATCCTATGTTAAGTATGGACGTCGTTCCCGTGTCGGGTTTTGAAAATGTTACGTCGTTTGCGTAAGTCGTCCGTGAATGGGGCTGGACGTCATTTACATTCACGTCGAAACCAATACGTCCTTGCGGCGTACTTTGGAGCAATGCACACTGGGAAATTCCACGGACGGCGCATGCTCCATTCGTGAAAAACGTCAAATACGTGGGGTCACAGTGAATTTACATAAAACACACCCACATCATCCCCATTTGAATTAGGCGGGCTTACGCCGCCACACATACGTTATGCCGCCGTAACTAAGGGCACAAGTTGTTTCTGCATACAGAACTTGCGCCCTAAGTTACGGCGGCGTACCGTATCTGCGATACGTTAGTTCCGCCCATAGATAGACAATTCTATCTGAATCCGGGCCACTGACAGTGGTGTGTGTTAGAACTCCGGATGCTCCTGGTGTGTGCTATAGCGGCTACTCTCCAGTCCATTGAGACTACTGCTTCTCCTTTATTGTTTACGTTTACTTTGTTTTTAAACATTTTAATTTATTTTCCAAGGTCAAGACACAGCAGAAAGTAAACTAATAATTAACTGATGCACAAGAAGTAAATATCTGTGTATTTTTGCAATTCACACAAAAGAGATTTTCAGTTTTGCCACCATATTTTATGTATTTAGGAGACTTATCTGTGATGTTTTATACCATAAAGTTGGTCTATGAAAGGACAATAAATGATTCACGTTGCAAGGGAAGTCCCCAGAGCTTAGTGAATGTTTTTTTTATATTTTCCTTGCACATGACTGGGTATTCTTTGCAAATTAAAATGTCACCTTATTCACTAAGCTTTGGCAAAAATGACTTGCAAAATGCAACTTCCCATGCAAAGTGAGCAGCATATATTGATTTAGTAAATGAACCCCTATAGCTTAGAAGCTGAAACTCTTATGCCGCGTACACACGATTGGTCAATTCGATGAGAACGGTCTGATGGACTGTTTTCATCAGACCAAACCGATCGTGTGTGGGCCCCATCGGTTATTTATCCATCGGTTAAAAAATTTGAAACTTGTTTTAAAAATTAACCGATGGATACCTAACCGATAGAAAAAAAACGATTGTCTGTAGGCACGTCCATCGGTTAAAAATCCATGCATGCTCAGAATCAAGTCGACGCATTCTTGGAAGCATTGAACTTCGTTTTTTTCAGCACGTCGTTGTGTTTTACGTCAACACGTTCTGACACGATCGTTTTTTTAACCAATGGTGTGTAGGCACGACTGACCATCAGTCAGTTTCATCGGTTAACTGATGGAAAAATCCATCAGACCGTTCTCATCGGATTGACCGATCGTGTGTACAGGGCATTACTGACATTCAAACAGCATGGACACATCCCCATGTGGAAGCTAAGTGAAGATAGCTGCCATGTTTGCAGGCTGCAAAGAAAAAAATACATGTCTTTACACAGTTTTTATTTGTGACACCTGTTTGGTTTCCTAGTAAATGTTTATATGTCACCTGTAGTATAAAACTGATATATACAGATAACAACTTTGTAAAAAAAAAAAACATAGAAATAGGAGTCTTGTAATTCAAAATCCAAACAGAAAATATATGCAGTTAGTTTATTTTATTTTATTGTAACCTCATCCCATTCCTGCTGCATATTTTTTAAGAAAAATGACATGATTCCAAGCATACTGCTTTTCAATTTCAAAAACAGACTTTGAAAAAAAATCTCAACAAATAACGTGGCATATGCAGCCATCTAGTGACTCATCTCAAAGCAGATTTTACAGCTGATGATTCACAAGGAAAATAAATCACATTTCATAACCAAGCGATTTAAAAAAATATATATATTTTTCATACTGTACATAGCAGTTATGTTTTGTGAACTATTTTATTTCCACCATCTAGTATTCTGTAAAGTTGTTATAAATGGAAAAAAATTCTATGTAAAAGAGCTAAAATGTAGACACGCTGGTTATTGCAAATGATGAGAGGGCAAAGTTCCAGCAAAACAATGAAAAAACTCATTGAAGTCTGTGGAAATAAAATGTTGTTATTTTTTCTGACCTAATCTAAGAACAATTTTTAAGCTTTTGTTTAACCACTTAACCACTTACCGCCCACCCACCAAATGACGTCTGGGCGGTGCGGCTCTCGTTCTGGGTGGACATCATATGATGACCAGCAATCAGTGCCCACAAGTGATGCCAGTCAGTGTTGGCTATTAGTGCTGCCCAATAACGGTCATCACTGCTGCCCATCAATGTTCATCACTGCTGCCCATCAATGCCCATCAGTGCCTATCAGTGCCTCCCATAGGTGCCACCTATCCATGCCGCCGCTCTGTGCCCACCAGTTCTGCCTATTGGTGCCCACCATTTCCGCCTATCTGTGCCCAGTGCCCATCAGTGCCACATATCAGTGCTCATCAGTGCCACATATCAGTGCCACCTATCAGTGCCCATAAGGGCAGCATATAACAGCCTCCTCATCAGTGCTGCCTCATCAGTGCCGCCTCATCAGTGCCCATAAGTGCTGCCTCATCAGTGTCTATCAGTGAAGGAGAAAAATTTCTTATTTACAAAATTTCACATAGTTACAGGGTTGCATGCCCGCACAATTGTCATTCAAAGTGTGACCGCGCTGAAAGCTAAAAAAAAAGTCTTGGGCAGGAAGGGGGAGTAAGTGCCCTGTATTGAGGTGGTTAAGGACCAAGCCTCTTTTTTACACTTGTTGTTTACAAGTTAAATCAGGTTTTTTGCTAGAAAATTATGTATAACCCCCAAACATTATATATATTTTTTTTCTGACACCGAAGAAAATAAAATGGCTGTTGTTGCAATACTTTCTGTCACACTGTATTTGCGCAGCAGTCTTTAAAGCACACTTTTGGAAAAAAATACACTTTTTTTAAATAAAAAAAAAAGACAAAAGTAAATTTGGCCTAATTTTTTTTTTAGATTTTGAAAAATAATGTAACGCTGAGTAAATTAATACCCACCATGTCACACTTCAAAATTGCGCCTGCTCGTGGAATGGCGACAAACTTTTACACTTAAAAACCTCCATAGGCGATGTTTAAAAATGTCTACTGGTTACCAGTTTTGCGTTACAGAGGACTTCTAGGACTAGAATTATTGCTCTCACTCTAACAATCGCGGTGATACCTCACATGTGTGGTTTGAACATTGTTTTCATATGCGGGCGCTACTCACGTATGCGTTCACTTGTGCGCGCGAGCTCGTCGGGACGGGGCATTTTTAAATCTTTTTTTCTTATTTATTTTACTTTAATTTTTTTATTTTGACACAGTTTAAAAAAATAAATACATTTGGGTCATTTTTATTCCTATCATGAGGAATGTAAACATCCCTTGTAATAGAAAAATTTAAAAGAAAATGTCAGGACCTCTTTAAATATGCGATCGGGTTAAAAAAGACCTCATATCTCATATTTACACTAAAATGCAATAATAATAAAAAAAAGTACAGACATACGGGAACGTTGTTTTGCATGAAGTTGTTAAAAAGATAATGGGTAGCTGTAGCTTGATAAATATTTGTTGCAGTTATGTGAAGGGGAGTCAGTTATTAAACATAAGTCAGCTGAGCCACCCAAAAGTAGTGCTGAAAGTTAGGTACTGGTAAACCACCTTATGGGTGTGAAAGTTGAATCTATTAATACATGACACTTTAATATTCTGGATAAAAGTATAAGGGGTATAAAAACAAAAAGTGCTGTTTGGAATATACATTGGGGCTGAACATAGGATTTACAAAAACTTTGGTAGGTATTTCATTTTTATTACATTTATGAATTCTTTCAGATTTAACCACTTCAGTACCTGCCCATAGTCATATGACATCCGCTGATGGGATCTCCCTCAATCCTGGGCGGATGTCATATGATGTCCACAGCTTCCCCGGAATATAGGGGGCATGTGCACTGCCGCGTCACCAATTAGCCGATTCACATGCTAGGCGGCCGCGATGACCCCCAGGCACCCACGATCATTTGTTACAGAGCAAAAATGTGGAGTATATAGGAACACCGATCAGTCTCCTCCCCTAGTCAGTCCCATCCCCCTACAGTTAGAATCACTCCCTAGGTAACACATTTAACCCCTTGATCACCCCTAGTGTTAACTCATTCCCTGCTAGTGACATTTAAACAGTAATCAGTGCATATTTATAGCACTGTTCGCTGTATAAATGTCAATGGTCCCATAATAGTGTCAAAAGTGTCCGATCTGTCCGCCACAATGTCGCAGTCACAATAAAAATCGCAGATCACCGCCATTACTAGTAAAGAAAATAATAATAATAAAAATGCCATAAATCAATAACCTATTTTGTAGGCGCTATAACTTTTGCGCAAACCAATAAATATATACTTATTGTGATTTTTTTACCAAAAATATGTAGACTAATACATATTGGCCTAAACAAAACTTTTTTTTTTTTAATTGGGAGATTTATTATATCAAAAAGTTAAAAATAGTGGGCGTGATCAACAAAAACCCTGCCTAACTTAATTTTTCCCGTTTAAGTTATACCGCCGCAAAATCTCTACCTAAGTGCCCAATCCACAAAGCACTTACCTAGAAATTTTGAGCGGTGTAACTTAAATCCGTCCGGCGCAAGGCGTTCCTAATTTAATGGGGCGAGTTCCATTTAAATTAGGCGCACTCCCGCGCCGGACGTACTGCGCATGCTCCCGACGTCATTTTCCCGACGTGCTTTGCGTGGTTTTACGTTGCGCCGGGTTTTGAGAATCGCGACGGGCGTAAAAAAAAAAACGAGTTGCGGTGGGAAATAAAAAAAAAAATGACAGCGACGCAGGATAAAAAAAAAATGACAGCGACGCGGGATTCGACTTAAAGCCAGGTAAGATACGGCGGCGTAGCGTATCTCTGATACGCTGCGCCTATCCAAATCCTATGTGGATCTGGCCCTCTGTCTTTTCTCCCGTGAACACAGTTGTAAAAAAAATCCTCTAACACAAGCCTTATGGGCACACCACAGTGTAGCAGAGTCAGATACAGAGTGAGTGTTCAATGAGAAAAATTCATTCAGATTTTTAATAACATTGGCAGCATGGGAAGGCATTTGAAGTATACAAGAGTTAGCATGCCACACATATGCTGGGCTCAGAGATGTCGTGTATGGTGGAAGAGGATATTGCTTGTAACAACATTTTGTCAACCAATATCAAGTCAATTATTGAGTACAAGCTATGTTTGGATAAATGGAAGGTGTAGTCCCATCCATTTGAACGTTGGCACCTCCAGACATTGTAAACATCCTCAGTGTGGAGAAGGGATTGTAACATGGGTAGGAGACACTTAGATTTGGAAGTAGTATCTATCAGGGACTGGGAATAAAAACTAGCCCTGGAAATAATTTCATACCAGCCCCATAGCATTATTATACCAGCCCAACATCATAACTTCATGCGCTTTGCCGGCAGTATAGCTGTGGTGCCCATTCATTTCAATGGGTAGGAATGGTGGAGGAGTGTGAGGAGCGGCTCTTTCAGGGTGCTTTGCAGGTGCTATCTTTAGCGTTATAGATCCTGCAAAGCTCCTTAGTGTGAAATGGGTCAAACTATAATATAAAGGGGGGCACTGGTCACCAGAGACCCCACTTATATCAGAGTCCACTGCATTCCCATTTACATCAGAGTGCCCCCTTGCACTGTAAGGTTGAATCCTGCAGACTATGATGTAAAGGGGAACTCTGGGAATGTGGGGAGGACTCTGGTGACCAGAGACCACCTTCCGCAGAAAGTGAACACTAAGGTAAGGGGGTTTACTGATATAAGGGGAAATCCTTTAGATCAGTGCCCCCTTACAATATTGTATTGACCCCCCCCTCAGACTGGCCTGGCGGTGCTGTCACTGACATCTCAGGTGCACCATGCGGGGCTCAGGCAGTCGGCTCCAGCTTGGTGGCTCTGGTTTTATCACATAGTTTCCTCTCCACAGTTCATAAATGTCTTGTTCTCCCAAATCTTGTTCTCCATGCACTACATTGTCACCTTATCATATAGTTTCCTAAGCCGTTGTTTACAAAATAAAGAAAATTGTAATTTTTGGGTTTTATAAATACAATTATTGCTGCAGCAGCTTCTATACAAAGTACATGTGTGCCACATTATGGGTGGACTAAGGGGACTCCCCATTCACTATATTGAAAGGAATTTTTCATTTTCATACTTTCACTTTAAGCATCAATAAATCACTGCTCATTTAAAAATTATGTTTTTTACAAACTTTTTTTCATTGATACATGTCCCCCAGGGCAGTACCCAGACCCCCATAACCATTGTATGTCCAATTACTTGCATATACAGTAAGCCTTTAAAATGGGCATGTTTTTCACATTCGGGTTCAATGGGGTTTCTTATTTGGTTCCGAACTTCCCGATGTTCGAAAGTTCTGGTGCAAACCAAACAGGGGGTCGTTCGGCCCATCCCTAGTGAGGACTCATCAATGTGCCTGTGCCATATTGTTTCCTGGAACAGATAGATCAGTGATATCTTTTTTGTTGTGACTAGGCCCAAGCACCATGTTAAAAGACTTTAAATTTGAATTGATTCAACCGCCTATTACAATATTCTGAGACCACTTTTTTGACTTACAGAACTACCTAAGAACTACTGCCATATGGATCAAACTTTTAAAAAAAAACTACTGCTGGTGGAATGGTATTACATACAAATAGTTTAAACCTAAAGCATGTAATTAATGGTTAGTGATGGACAGAATACCCCCCTGTTCGATTTACACCAGAATTCGCAAACATTTAAAAAGTTTGGACCTGAGCTGCAAACTCTATTAGGGTCTATGGGACACGAACTTGAAAAATCAAAAGTCCCAATTTTGAAGGCTAATATGCAAGTTATTGCCCATAAAACGGGTATGGGGGCCCGGGTACTGAAAAAAATAAAAAATGTGAGCCCCCCCCAATACATACTTGCCACTTTTATGGATTTTAGGGGAATCCCACACCAAAAAAATGGCATTGGGTCCCTCCCAAAATCCATACTAGACCCATTTCTAAGCATGCAGCCTGACAGAGCAGGAAAGATGGGGAGCGCCCCCCTCCTGAGCCATACCAGGCCCCATGCCCTCAACATGGGGGGTGCTTATTACAGTCAGAAGCCACAGATTCACAGAATGGATGAAGTATAAGCAGGCAGATTCTTGCATTGCAGATTTAGCTTTCTTTTTTCTGCAGCAAACCTTCAGGAGAACAGTGAGTAGCACACTGAGGTAACATTACCAAATCTCACTCCAAACTACATGAGACTAGCAATGAAAGGCAGCAAAGTTGAGATCTCTCACATATATACAGTTATTAAGCTGCAGAACAGGAATGCCTGGAAACAATCAAGTTAGGAAATGTACTTCTATATTTCAGCAGGACTTATAAGCAAAAGGTAGGATTTTTGGGGAACTTCCTAGGCACAATAAACATTTTCTATATAAATAGCAGATCTACATTTTTTTTGGAGTTTAGGTCCACTTCTAAAGCATATGTAAAATAATACAGCTTACAGCTCTACTCTTGTTGAGAAAAAAATCTCTCCTGAGTGTTTTATGTACTTTGCAAGAATTTTAACAAACTTTGTAGTAGAGTCCCAACTGTTTCAGTTCTTTAGAAAAATATGTACTGTATATTCTATGTCCTTTGGTGGCTGGAATTGTTTTCTTCTTTATTTTTAGGCTTTTTCCCAATGTTAGTTTTCACCTTCCCATAACAGGAAAAGCTGTTCAGCAAAAGTGGGTTGAACCAAACCACTTACAACTGACAAGGGTTCTTGCAATTGTATTAATTATTTATGTAAAACCTTTATCCCAAAATGAGAAAAATACAAAAACTTTAAACTATTAGCTGGCATTAAGCGTTCATTTTATAGTCAAGTTCATTTAAATTTGCTATTGTATCTGTCACAATGGTACTGATGTGAGCCCACAGGCAAGCAGGTAACACAGGATCCCCCAGGGCGTGGGATCTAAGGGCCAGCCAGTATGCCACCAGGCACCCCTCACAAGGGTTTGGACCCCAGGTCACGACCCCCGAGTTCACCCTGCTCGCGAGGAGAGTACCAGAAGACAGTCAGACACAGATGGATGGATGAAGCAAAAGGAAAGCCGGATAGCAAGCCAAGGTTGGGGCGGGCAGCAGACAACATAATAAGGAGAACTAGCTGATTCGGTACACAAGAGATCAGTTCACAAGAAGTCAGGTAAGCAGGTTACAGGAGGGGTGCTCAGAAACAAGTGTTGCTCAAGCAACCAGAAACTGGTCTGAGTGGAATTTAATTAGTGAGGCACATTGGGGGGATGGAAAGGAAGTAGCAGGAAGGAAGGATATATTAAGCAACAGGCGACACCCATAGCTGCTGAGTACAGCCTGAGCTGAACACAAGCTTGTGGAACAACAGGTGCCAGCCGACCTACAGCAGTAAAGGTAAGGTAAAGATCAGCTCCACAGCTGATCTGTGACAGTATCTAATACAACTCTCCTAACATGATGACAAAACTGCTGTCCAAGGGTGGCTCCATTGCTCCTCCATAGAGCGAAGCTACTTTAAGACAAGACATGTGGTACCACCAGGTGAACATTAAGAAAAACTAAAAAAGGAAAGCCAATGCAGCCACCATATATACCCACTTCGGCTCTCACACCTGTTTACCCCCTATGGTCCAGACCATGTTTCGCGTTTCTGCTATGTGTCTGTTCATGAGTCTATATATTTTTAATTACTTATGATAAAGAATTGAAACATATATTATTTTTTGGGGACAAACAGGGCTTTCTCATGACCCTAAAGTCCTCTGAGCAATGTTAATTTTTTTTGCATTTTAAGGGGAAAAAGTACAAATCAATTTTTTTTTTTTTTTCAAGATTGATCAGTAAAATTTTGAACACAAGTACCATTAGTGTGAGGAAAACTTGTTATTCTGCTGCTTGTTCTAATTTCATTTTTGGTACAAAGCAGGTCAGAGTTATTTACAAAAGAAATAAAGTTGTTTTTTTTTTTTTGCATTCATTTAATTTTCTTATAATGCATCAGTAAGTTCTTACTGATTTATAATGAAACATATATACCCTAAACCACATATTTTTTAACAGTAAATCCTCAAAGATAACAATGTATATATGTGCTTTACAAAAAAAATAAAAAAAATATCCAGCAAATAATTTAAAACAGAAACATGGAACAAGAGATGAAATTCTTAAATAGTAATTATATAGGTTGAAATGAAAGGGCTAAGTAGTAAAAAAGAGCATGTCCTGGTTAATTAAGAGTTATTTCCCTGCGCACAAAATAATAAAAACGATCTTTCCTCTGTCAGCTGCAGCTATGTTACTTGTTTTGGCCTAAAATGTTACATTGAATTCTCACTGAGATTGTCTGTCAGAGTGTTAATTCAGTGAGGAAGGCTTCTGGCTAGCTCCCAGTCATAGGATCTCATGGGATGTTCACAGTAGCTGAGCAGAAGGAGATAAGAAAAGATAATATTGTGCAGGAAGTACAAGACACGTCCTGTGTACAGAGGAGGGGTTTTATGGACTATAAGACACCCAAGGTAGGCAACTGGTTAAAGTGGAGTTCCACCCAAAAATGGACCTCCCACTTTTTGGAATCCTCCCCCCTCCGATGTCACATTTGGCACCTTCAGGGGGAGGAGGGAGCAGATACCTGTGTAATACACGTATTTGCTCCCACTTCCGGGCATAAATCACCTCGGTGACCTACGCCACTTCCGGCACCTACTCTGTCCTCCCCGGCTGTCTTCTGGGAGACACACAGGGACGAGTGAGGACATGCAGCTTGACTCGTAAATGCGCAGTAGGGAACCAAGAAGTGAAGCCGCATCCGAGAACCAAGCGACAGATCGGCTTCGGCTGCCGACATTGCGGGTGCCCTGGACAGGTAAGTGCCCTAAGTCAGCAGCTGCAGTATTTGTGGCTTTAAGGATTAGTAAGCTACAATATATTACATTTTCGTTTTTGGGTTTAGATACTATTTAAATACATAACCTGAAATACATGGCATATATTGATGACATAAAAAATTACAACTATTTATGTAGCATATGTTCGAAGGGTAATAAGTGACATATTTTTATTCATCCATTTAAAGTGATTATTATATCTGATATTTGTTTCAAAGAATTGCTATTACTGCTATTATTATTATTTACTATCTTAAGGAAATAATTTTAAGCATTTAAGAACTAAATTGTTTATTTGTTTTGTTGCTTATTTTTTATTAAATGCATATACATTTTTATCTCTCTCTTAAATAGAAGCAGGCTAAGCTAGTATTATATGATGTTATCATAGGCGTCCGCAGGTAGGGACGGGGGGGGGGGGGTGAGTGACCCCCCTGGAATTGGCAAGGGTCTGCCGTGGCAGTATCTGTAGCTGTGCTGTCTCTCTGGGTTTGTGAGAGTCAGCTCCACAGCTGCTCCAGATCAGTGTCACTGAGCTTACAGAGCTCTTTACTGCCACCTCTATCTGCTTCCTATGTGCACCCCTCATGTTTGCTTTGCTGCCTTTTGTATTTTCACAGGGACATGTGGAAACAGGACTTTGGAGAAAGAAGAGAGCTGGGGGCGCAGAGCTGTGTGTGTTTACAGATGTGTGTGTGTGTGTGCAGGCCCGTCGGAACCCGACAGGCAAAGCAAGCAATTGCCTGGGGCCCCTGAGCTGGCCAGGGGCCCCAGCAGGGAGGGCCCTTGCCGCACCGCTGCGTCCTCCTGCAGTCCGGTCGGCCGCGTACCATAACCGCGCGGTACAGGAGATTCAGGTTCCTGTTCCCGGCCGGACTGACAGGAAGTGCACACACTGAGTGTTGACTTCCTTTCAGTCCGGCCCCTGGGAACAGCAAACTGAATCCCCTGTACGTCGCGGTTATGGTACACTGCTGACCGGACTGCAGGAGGACGCAGCGATGCGGCAAGGGCCCTCCCTGCTGGGGCCCCTGTGCGGACACCAACATATGCTGGCATGTGCGTGCGTGTGAGGCGGAGGATAGAGGTAAGCCGTTAACCCCCACCCCCCCCGCTCAACTACTTGAAAAGTCACTTTTTTTTTTTTTTGCTTGGGGCCCCCAAATGTCTTCAAACGGCCCTGTGTGTGTGTGTGTGGTGGGGCCTGACATATATATAGATGAGGGGGCATCTGAGTGCATACAGGTATGATCAGTGAAGGGGGGTGCCAGATATAGGAAAGATCATCACTGACTGCAGATATACATCTGTCCTGTATATATATATATATATATATATATATATATATATATATATATATATATAGCTGTATATAGGACAGATGATGTATATCTGCAGTCAGTGATGACAGAGGAAGGTCTCTCTATACAGGTAGCTGTATATACCCACCTTCCTTCCTGTATATAGAGACCTTCCTCAATCATCACTGACTGCAAATATACATCATCTGTCCTTTATACAGCTGTATACACCCACCTTCCTTCCTGTATATACTAATACCATCCACCCCCTAAATATACACATACTGTACACACTCCATACTGTACAGGCCACATTTGAGGCTGTAATTGATGGGAAGATGCCTGTGCTTTATGTGATAATGACTAAGCCCCTCCCCTTCATGACATTGTCAAAAAAGGGCAGAGCATGAGTGACCTAAAATGATTCCCCCCCCCCCCCCCCTGGAAAAAAGTTCTGCGGACGCCCGTGGATGTTATATTAAACAAGCTGCTTAAGCTTAAGGAATAGGTTATTATGGGTAAAGACTCTGTGCCTTGAGGTAAAAAGAGACAGACAGAAAAAAACTTGTCTCAATTGCATACAGTAAACTTAGAGAATATATAATATATATTGGAAATGACGATAATGAGCTACAGCTGTTGCATTACTGAAAAATTCAAAAACTAAAACTTGCCTTCAATTTTACATTATTGCACATTATTATAAAACACTGTTAAATGCATTAGTATGGTAGGAATCATCAAAAGTAATAAAACATCAGCAAATGTATAGCAGCTGTACCAGCCTTTAGAATGCAGCTTGAATAATTCATTGGGTGGACAAAACAAACCAAAACATTAGCACATCCCTTTTTTTAGTTCAGCTTTCTAAAGCATAACACAGCTATTGATTCGGCCTTTGCACTGTGCTGAATGGAAGACATGAGCAGATGTCTGTTTAATCCCCCTTTTTTTTGCTTTCAATAATTTAATGCAGAAAAAGCAAAAACCTATTTGAGTGCTATGCCCTACTTTTATCAAGTACAGTTAAATATTGTGTTTAAGAAGGGCTCTGTTCTAAACAACCTTTTTTTCCAATAAAATAAGCTGTTCAATACTTTAAACTTAACCTTCATTGCAATTTTGTATTGGTTTCTGATGATGACTGACCTATCAGTTTATCTCCTAATATCTCCTAATTCAAACATCGAAAATCATTTTCTATCTGTTCCAGCACCAATTATTATTACTCTTACTATTATTATCATCATCATCATCATCATCATTATCCACTTGTCCTCCAAAAGAATTACCCCTCTTCATGACCAGGCCATTTCTGAAAATATGGCACTGCATTACTTAACCACTTAAGACCCGGACCATTATGCAGGTAAAGGACCTGGCCAGTTTTTGCTACTCAGCACTGCGTCGCTTTAACTGACAATTGCGCGGTCGTGCGATGTGGCTCCCAAACAAAATCGGCGTCCTTTTTTTCCACAAATAGAGCTTTCTTTTGGTGGTATTTGATCACCGCTGCGGTTTTTATTTTTTGCGCTATAAACAAAAATAGAGCGACAATTTTGAAAAAAAATGCTATTTTTTTCCTTTTTGCTATAATAAATATCCCCCAAAAATATATAAAAAAAAAGAATTTTCCTCAGTTTAGGTCGATACATATTTTTCTACATATTTTTGGTAAAAAAAATAGCAATAAGTGTTTATTGATTGGTTTGCGCAAAAGTTATAGCGTTTACAAAATAGGGAATAGTTTTATGGCATTTTTATTAATATTTCTTTTTTTACTAATAATGGCGGCGGTTTTCATAACTGCAACATTATGGCGGACACATCAGACACTTTTGACAAATTTTTGGGACCATTGTCATTTTCACAACGAAAAGTGCTATAATAATGCACTGATTACTGTGAAAATGGCAATGGTAATGAAGGAGTTAACCACTAGGGGGTGCTTAGGGGTTAGGTGTGCCCTAAGGGACTGATTCTTACTGTAGGGGGGCGTGGCTGTAGGCGTGATGTCACTGATCATCGTTCCCTATATCAGGGAACAGACGATCAGTGTCACTGCCACACAGAAGAACGGGGAAGGTGTGTTTATATACACTTCTTCCCGTTCTTCAGCTCCTGTGACCGATTGCGGGACACACGGCAATCGGGTTCCACGGGTCCCGCAGGCGCGGTCACGGAGCTTCGGACCCAGTCGCGTGCGCACGACCCACGGCTGGGGTCTTAAAGGCAACGTACCTGTACGTGCCTGTGCCCAGCCGTGCCATTCTGCTGACATATATCATCGGTAGGGGGTCCTTAAGAGGTTAACTAACAATTGAACAGTCATGCAACGCTGTACCCAAATAAAATGTATGTAATTGTTTTCCCACAAATAGAGCTTTCTTTTGGTGGTATTTGTACACCACTGCTTTTTTTTTTTTTTTTACTTTTTGCACTATAACCAGTTCCCGACCCCCGCATGTACATATACGTCCACAATATGGCACGTACAGGCACATGGGCGTATACGTACGTCCTCGCCTATTAGCGGGTGGGGGGTCCGATCGGGACCCCCCCCCCGCTACATGCGGAGGTCGGGTCCGCTCGGGGAGCGATCCGGGACCACGGCGCGGCTATTTGTTTATAGCCGCTCCGTCGCGATCGCTCCCCGGAGCTGAAGAACGGGGAGAGCCGTATGTAAACACGGCTTCCCCGTCCTTCACTATGGAGGCGCATCGATCGCGTCATTCCCTTTATAGAGAAGACACGATCGATGACGTCATTCCTACAGCCACACCCCCCTACAGTTGTAAACACATACTAGGTGCACCCTAACTCCTACAGCGCCCCCTGTGGTTAACTCCCAAACTGCAACTGTCATTTTCACAATAAAGAATGCAATTTAAATGCATTTTTTGCTGTGAAAATGACAATGGTCCCAAAAATGTGTCAAAATTGTCCGAAGTGTCCGCCATAATGTCGCAGTCACGAAAAAAATTGCTGATCGCCGCCATTAGTAGTAAAAAAAAAAAAATTTATAAAAATGCAATAAAACTATTCCCTATTTTGTAAACACTATAAATTTTGCGCAAACCAATCGATAAACGCTTATTGCGATTTTTTTTACTAAAAATAGGTAGAAGAATACGTATCGGGCTAAACTGAGGAAAAAAAAATTTTTATATATGTTTTTGGGGGATATTTATTACAGCAAAAAGTAAAAAATATTGAATTTTTTTCAAAATTGTCGCTCTATTTTTGTTTATAGCGCAAAAACTAAAAACCGCAGATGTGATCAAATACCACCAAAAGAAAGCTCTATTTGTGGGGGGAAAAAGGACGCCAATTTTGTTTGGGAGCCACGTCGCACGACCGCGCAATTGTCTGTTAAAGCGACGCAGTCCCGAACTGTAAAAACACCTTGGGTCTTTAGGCTGCCTAAAGGTCCGGGGCTTAACTGGATAATTAAACATTTTTGAAAAAAATATATATATATTTTGTACTTTTTGCTTAACATTTTAAATAAAAAAATCAACAATTTTCTTCAAATGTTTAGCTGGCATCCCTTTGCCTGGCACTTGCTGATTGGCTTCTGCTATGGCAAATCAGGAGGTGCAGAATCTCATATGTATTATGGGCTGTTACTGATTAAAGATTGTGTGATCGATTTTTTTTTTAATCGACTAATTTCGATTAATTACAACGCACATACAGTACAGATCCAACTACTTTTAGCTGATCTCCTTGCAGGCTGATTCCTAGTGCAGTTACCAACCACTGGAAAAATGGATAGCAGAATACAAAAAACACACAAAAGCAGCGCTCGATGGGAATAGCATTAAAACCTTTAGTCTTCAAGTAGGTAACAAAATAAATATTGCACTTTAGATAAAATCGATGTAGCTACATAAACTGTACAAATGGTGTGAGTAATACCAAACGGTAGCAAAAGCAGTCATAAAAACATGTAGCTACAGTAAGTATAATACTGGTATAAAAATGGGTACATCGATGCCACTGCTGAATCCAGATGAGAGGTTAACATCAGTCCGTCGGCATGTAGTCCCGTGAAGGGAACTATCACAACTCCCAGTGGATGGCTGTAGAATCCCAGGTTGATAGAGGGAAGTGATAGAGGGAAGTGTAACAGCCCTTGCATGTGGCAGATAGTAAGGTCCCGCCGACATGCAGATATGAAGGCACAGCAAAGGAGCCCTTCAGATGGACACAGCAAGCCCCGCCGGTGTCCGTGACGTTACTGGGTCTCCGACGGAACTTCCTGAAGGCCCGGAAGCCGGGAAGCCGGCGGAGAGGTGAGTATCAATCAAAAGAATTTTGAACAATCAAAAAAATTAAAGATTAATCGATGAATTATTAGTTAATTTCCACAGCCCTAATATATATATATATATATATATATATATATATATATATATATATATATATATATATATATATATATATATATGTATATGTGTGATTCTGTGCTGCGTGGCTGCACTGTAGCAGTAAATCTGCTATGGGGCAGTCAGCAAATGGTTATTATCATTGTCATTATCATTGCCATACAGGATGTATATAGCCCAACAGTTTGCACAGTGACTTATGATTTAAGTTACAAATGTCATAAGAGAAATATTGGGCTACAATGACTGATGGTTGCTTGGGCGTGTCTGAATTCAATATTCTCTAGTCATATACCTAGAACAAGTATGTAAAAAGAAATGTCAGAAAATATTATATCTATCTATACTTTCCAGGTTAGTGACGTAAGCATGGATGCTAAAACATCAGCATTAAAGCCAGGAAGATAGCCAGGACACTTTCTGGAATAGGAAGGGAAAGATTGTGTTTTTTTTTTTCTGATTATTTGCCGTTGAAGAGCTTTCCTTTTACTTCCAGATATGCAACAGGAAGTGGCAGAGAAATCTCTACAAAAAAAGCAGAACTCCCTTCTTAGACAGCCATCACTGAAACAGGTGTTTATTTTGAAAGATTATCTTCATATTTCTGGTCTGGTGCCAACTGTAAAAAAATATATTATCTCTCCTGAGGGGATCCAGACAGCAATATACAGTATATATGACAGTGGTTCTTACGCTGCTCTACTCTATCCCAAAAAAATATTTACACATTTTAAAAAGACACTGTTACCTTGGCCATTCAGCGTGTTTTTCAAAGAAAAAATGTGTCAAAAAGAAAAAAAAAACACACACACACAGTTTTAGACAATTCCTTTATTAAAAAAAAATAAAAAAACAATGCCCTGCAATGTACCTGTAGATCTATTGTCAATCACGACACCTGCTGCACCGCCGGACCCGCAAAAAAAGATCCGCCCGCGACAAAGGCTAACCACCGACTGCCTGCTCCACCTTTTGACAGTTCTTGAATAGGTAAGGAGCGGAGCCATCTGGCAACATCACCTGGTGGCACCGCCCCATGTGACATCACCAACGCAGAATGCACTGATCAGTGACGTGACGACACACAGGGACAATATGGAGGAGACATTTTATTTTATTAATAAAGGAATTGTCAAAAAAACGCAGGAAACCCCTGTGGTGTCAGAGGGGGTGGGGTCACCCGTGTAGTCACCGGGTGGCCCTGCCCTCAGCTATATAAGAGCTGTCACGGGGGGAGCAGCCTCCTATGGATGCTGTAACCGCACCCCAAATGGGACAGGGGTTAAAGCCACTTAGGAAATTTTATTCCCGAACACAAGGCAGCTACCGACACTCCACAGTCAGGCAAACGGGACCCATAGAATAATACGCAACACAGCTCTGTATGAAGTTCAAGTAGGCTGACAATCTTTATTGAGAAAGCAGGCTCTTATATACACCAAAAGAATACTGCAGTAACCAAATGAACAATGACCCAACTCCACCCACAACATCACACAATAGTTACCTAATGAGCCCCAATACACATCATTCTCAATAAATCTTTTAACAGACATCCTGACTCCGTCTCCTGACCTAATTTACATGAGCTAATTAACTACAGCTGATGACTCATACACCTGACCTTTAGGTTGTCTGTTAACTTACAATACACATTATCACAGGACTCCTTCACACAATACAGGGTCAATTAGCACAAGCCACAATGAAAGATCCTTAGAAGCCATCCTAGATTCATTTACATCAAAACAGACAGACAGGTGGGCTGCAGTCCAAGACATATTCTGTATGTCCATTAATTTCTGGCTCATGCTTTCTAAGAGCTTCTGGATTCCACGGGCCCTCCCGTTACAGAGGCATCAGTAGCAGCTTTTTTTTCACTATCGTCAGAGCTACTTTGCTGGACTTTTTTATTTTTTAACCTCCCTGGCTGTATTCCCGAGTCTGGCTTGGGGTGGAAATCCAGTACCATTAGCGGTATCCCCGAGCCAGACTCGGGATTGCATTGCAGTATCCACAGGCAGAGTTTACTTACCTTGTCCCTGGATCCTGCAATGTCTCCCCGCTGTGTGATCGAGCTGTGTCCTCCTCGCTCGAGTCACAGTGCCCGTGTGCTGCCGAGCTCCGTTCCCTGTGACGTTACGATGCACAGGGGCGGAGATCTGCGCCAAATTCAAAAAAGTAAATACACAGTACACATACAGTACTGTAATCTTATAGATTACAGTACTGTATGAAATAATTACACATCCCCTTTGTCCCTAGTGGTCTGCCCAGTGTCCTGCATGCACTTTTATATAATAAATACTGTTATTTCTGCCTGGAAACTGGAGATTGTCCATAGCAACCAAAAAGTGTCCCTTTACATCAAAAGTGCTTTTAGACCAGCTAGAAAACAGCGATAATAAATTAGAATCACTTGCAAAATTGAGCGATAGTGATTTGTGGGGAAATTCATCATCAAACAATAAAAGTAATGACAACGACAATTCTGCAACTGAGCAAATTTCAGTGTTTTTGATTTGATTACATTATTGAATAATTTTTATTATAATTACATTATTATTTGTTATAATTATTTATAGTTTATTATATTATAATTTATGATTTTGTGTTTCAAACTTTATCATACCCGGGATGTCTACTAGACTCCTGTTTTGGTCAGATTTAAGTGAGTTATTCCTAAGAATTACAGGCCTACAATATAAAACGCCAAATTTCCATGCAAATAATTGTACCGCTTACAGCACCTAAAACCAAAAAGAATCATACCGCCAGGGAGGTTAATAAAGGTCTTGTTTTTTTTTTCATTTTTTACCCCGTTACCAATTCTCATAGGGGGGGTCTTGGATCTGGGGGTCCGTTTGTTAAAGGGGGCTTCCAGATTCCGATAAGCCCCCCCATCCACAGACCCCCACAACCACAAGGCAAGGGTTGTGGGGATGAGGCCCTTGTCCCCATAAACATGGGGACGTGGTGCTTTAGGGTCCAGACCCCAAAGCATCCTCCCCATGTTGAGGGCATGTGGCCTGGTACAGTTCAGGAGGGGGGCGCTCTCTCATTGTAGGGACTGTTCTAAACGTGGGAAAAATGTGTCACTTTACAGGCATACTATAGACACTCCCCCAGGTATGAAATTTAATGGAACATTTCACTTTTATTGTTTCACTTTACATAGTTACATAGTTCCAATCCAGTTCAACCACAAAAAATAAACAAACAAAATAAAAAACACAGTACAATCCCATACACCCAACTCCATACCCACAGTTGATCCAGAGGAAGGCAAAAAAAAACCAGCAGAGCATGATCCAATTTGCTACAGCAGGGGAAAAAAATTCCTTCCTGATCCCCCGAGAGGCAATCGGATTTACCCTGGATCAACTTTACCTACAAATCTTAGTACTCAGTTATTTTATGTACATTTAGGAAAGTATCCAGGCCTTTCTTAAAGCAATCTACTGAGCTGGCCAGAACCACCTCTGGAGGGAGTCTGTTCCACATTTTCACAGCTCTTACTGTGAAAAAACCTTTCCGTATTTGGAGGTGAAATCTCTTTTCCTCTAGATGTAAAGAGTGCCCCCTTGTCCTCAGTGTTGACTGTAAAGTGAATAACTCAACACCAAGTCCACTGTATGGACCTCTTATATATTTGTACATGTTGATCATATCTCCCCTAATTCTCCTCTTCTCAAGAGTGAATAAATTCAGTTCCTCTAATCTTTCCTCATAGCTGAGCTCCTCCATGCCTCTTATCAGTTTGGTCTGCACTTTCTCCAGTTCTCCGATATCCTTTTTGAGAACTGGTGCCCAAAACTGAACTGCATATTCCAGATGAGGTCTTACTAATGATTTGTACAGGGGCAAAATGATATCTCTGTCTCTGGAGTCCATACCTCTCTTAATACAAGAAAGGACTTTGCTCGCTTTGGAATCCGCAGCTTGGCATTGCATGTTATTATTGAGCTTATGATCTACCAAGACCCCCAGATCCTTCTCCACTACAGATCCCCCCAGTTGTACTCCCCCTAGCATGTATGATGCATGCATATTCTTATTCCCTAAGTGCATAACTTTACATTTATCAACATTAAACCTCATCTGCCACTCAGTCGCCCAATTAGACAGAGCATTGAGGTCGGCTTGTAAATTGGAGACATCCTGCAAGGACGTTATTCCACTGCATAGCTTGGTGTCATCTGCAAAGACAGAAATGTTACTTTTGATCTCAGACCCAATATCATTTATAAATATATTGAAAAGTAAGGGTCCCAGCACTGAACCTTGGGGTACACCACTGATAACATTGGACCATTCAGAGTAAGAATCATTAACCACGACTCTCTGAATTCTGTCTTTCAGCCAGTTTTCTATCCATTTACAAACTGATATATCCAATCCTGTAGACCTTACCTTACACATGAGCCGTGTGTGCGGAACTGTATCGAACGCTTTTGCAAAATCCAAATATATCACGTCCACAGCCACGCCTCTGTCCAGGGTTTTACTTACCTCTTCATAAAAGGAAATCAGGTTTGTCTGACAACTTCTGTCTTTCATGAATCCATGCTGTCTGCTGCTTAAATAGTTTTTTTCCAGCAAGAACTCATCCATGTGGTCTTTTATTAAATGTTCCAGTATCTTTAAGCATTATTAAAATCGCTGCTCCCGAAAACGCTGTTTTTTAAAACTTTTTTTGCATTGATACATGTCCCCTGGCAGGACCTGGGCCCCCAAACACTTTTATGACAATGCCATGCATATAAGCCTTTAAAATTAGCACTTTTGATTTTTCATGTTCGTGTCCCATAGACTTTAATGGTGTTTGTGTGTTCGAACAAATTCTTTGCCTGTTCGGCAAGTTCTGGTCCGTATCGAACTGGGGGGGTGTTCAGCTCATACTTAATGCTAAGGAGGTACTATACTGTAGTATTGGGTATTGAGAATTAAAACTGAAAATTTTAAAAATTTGAAATAACAGAGGAAACAATGTCAAAAATTACCTAGTGTTTACACCGGTAACATTATTTCAATTGGCACAATACACTAAGCGATATTTTACCACATCTGAGTCCTTTTTATAAATTTTTATTAAATAAAGCATAAAATATTGCACAATGATGGCTGTTTGCTTTCTATAAAATCCTGAGATAAATCAATGTGGAGATTTATGGAGTTATTACTGGCATACCGTTTGGAAAACCTTCAGATATACTTACATGAGTGGAGTGGTTAACCCTGGCATAAACCAAAGGTGCTTGTCTATCTTGTTTATAGACATGTGCATTCATTTTTGTCCGAATGCATTTTTGTCCGAATTTCAGGTATTTTCCTTATAACGAAAGCACAGAAAACGAAAAACTAAAGATCCGACATAAACAAATGCTTTATTTTCATTTTCGTTGCGGTCGAATGTGTCTAACCTTAACTCTATTAGTCCAATATTATTCTACATTAAGAGAAAATATTCGACATTATAGAGACAAGGAAAAGATTTGACATAGAGAGAAAAGATTTGACATAGAGAGAAAAGATTTGACATAGAGACATGAAGATTTGACATAGAGAGACATGAAGATTCGACATAGAGAGACATAAAGATTCGACATAGAGACAGTTTCGTTGCTCCGTCAAATCTTTTTTTTTTTTTTAAAGATTCTGTCGAATCTTTTTTTTTTTTTTAGAACATTCGACAGACACCATGAGCCTTCAATGACAGATTGAACCTTAATTAATTTGGGTTTCGGATGCAATTTTTTTACGAAAAACGAAATAAATGAAAACAAATTTCGGGAGTAACTAAATAAATGTATTTTTCGTACGAAAACGAAATTACGAAACAAAATATTTCAGTGTGCACATGTCTACTTGTTTCTGGTGAGTGTCCATTTTAGAAGGTGGTGGTGTCACGGATGTGCATTTTAAGCACGTGGGATTCGGATAATTATTTCTGAAGAGGAATACTGGGACTGTCTTTTGTTAAATATATATGATTTCTGTCTATTCACTAATATTTTATAATAAGAAAAATGATTTGTCCTTTATTATTTCAGTTCACTTAATATGCACTTGATTGTATTTCTGATTAATGATTGATGGGTTATTTATGAACATAACATACATACTGTATATACAACCAACCTTCCCCCATGGGACTTTAAATAAAGCATAATACAAAAGTCATATGTACACATACATTTTTTTTGGCCAATGGGTTACACAAAATATATAATATACATCAAGCTGGTATATTTTCAAGTACATGCTTTACATAACCAAGAAAAAAGTGTACTGAAATGGCTAACATTTTTCTGTGTTAAATTTTAAATGAAAATATATATTTCCTGACAGACTCCATGGCAGACGACTGTATGTGTGGGTTGACCCCGCCTCCTCTCCAATGCTATAGGACCCCATACCCATAAGTTTGAGCTCACCGCTAGGGACTGCGTTCCATTTTTGTCCTCCTCTTGGACCAACAACAGTGTATGCATTCAGTAGTCGACATCCAGTTCGGATGAATAAGCCCTGAGCAGGGCCGGAGTCGGGCTTGTTGATCGATCAATGCAGGAGCCCAGCCACAGATGGATGAGTGGCTTTCCATGCAGTGTCCCAGTTAGGCAGCCTGTCCATGCCCAGGAAGGACGTTCCACGGAGGCAGTGGCCTGGCAAAGCGGAAGGTTCACTGTCATAAATATTCATGGCAACAGTTTTTATGTGTTTTGTCCTGTCATTTTCTTTCCCTAGTGTTCTTTATCCTTGTATGGAATGCTTTTTGGGTTCCAGGATGCCGCAGCTCTTCTGGCATCCTGGTTTTATGCATGTGCCGTGCATTGGGGACCCAGCAGCCGTGGAGGCGCCCCACCGTTTGGTCCCTTTGGCGCAGGGGGCATGGCTGTGACAGTTACAGGGAGGGGACTTTGATAGTGAGCTGTCAGTCTACTGCTGTCAGGCTCCTTGGGCAGTGTGCAGCCATTCTGCTTAAGCCTGGCACATCCTGCATCAGAAGGGTTCTCTTATACATTATGTGGAGGTGAATGACTCTTAAAGGGTTAGTACCCCTTGTTCTTTATCCTCCTCCCTCACTTCAATCAGAGGAGTTGTTCCCATTCCTCCTCCAAACAAAGGAGATGTTCCCATTCCTCCTTCAATCCTGCTCTGTCCGGGGACTATGGTTTATCACAGGGAGTAAAATTGCCTTGTTATCCCAGCAGGGGTCATGGTTAGGTCACCACCCTCTGTGGCCAGCACTCATACACATATATCACTCATACACAGCGTGTGTGTGTACGAGGTGGAGGGGGCAGGAAGGCCCGTGGGCTTGCCTATTGACATGAGTTCTAACAGCTCGTCTCCCCCATATTTTCCTTCCCTTTATGTATCCAGGTCGAATTGCCAGTTGGTTGCTCGAAATGTTAAAGACCTTGCCGGGTCACAACGTCAGCTATCCTCATCCAGGTCCAGACACCGGAATTTCCGATCTGGGTCCCAGCAACAAAGGAGATGGTCCTATTCCTCCTTCAGTCAGAGGGGATGTTCCCATTCCTCCTCTAAACAAAAGAGATGTTCCCATTCCTCGTTCAATCAGAGGAGATGTTCCCATTCCTCCTCCTGACACACCGCCATGACAGCCGCTCCAATCGTGGTGCCTGCTGGGGACGAAGGGCACAAATCCTGGAGGGTAAGATCGCTATGTGACCCATGCTATGCCCAGGCAGTCATAAGATGAGAGTCTGAGATCCTACAGATGGTGTCTCTAGTTAAGCGTGTGATGCAGCAATTCCTAAAGAAGTCGGGCACATTCCGCATGCAAAGCCAGTCCACCACTTATCTGGCTTCCTGGCTGACGATGCCCAGGAGGATCCAGGCCCATTCCAGCCTTATATTGTCTCCCCTGATTCCTCATACAGCGAGATGGAGGGAGATGAGTTTGTTGAAGGCTTCGACTTTGCCTTAGTTGCACCACTGGTCAAAGTGGTCAAAGAAAGCGTTTAAGTGGGAATATACTTCCACTCACCTGGCTAAACAAAGGAATGTCCTTAAGCATCTGGGGAAGGAGCGCTCCAATTTCCCTCTCCTTTCAGAGTTAAAGAATATCATGGTGGGAGCAAAGTAGACATTGAAAACTTCTTTGTCAAGTAAAACCTTCAGATTATTTACCTTCAAGGCAGAAGAAGTGAAGCATCAGGAAAATGCTCCCTTAGTGGACGCAGCATTTATGTGATTAGCTATACATATCACTCTTCCTTAGGAAGTCTCTGTATCCTCTAAAGTCAAGTTTAAGAGATTAGATTAAGACCTCAAGAGGATTACAAGCTAGCCGGGATGTTGTGTAAACCCGCTGTCAGGGACTTACCTTTCAATCCCGGCAGGCCACCATTCGGATGAGACAACAGCGCTCGCCTGTAACTGCGTGCCATCGCGCGTCTAATGTGCGAGCATGCGCCAACGGCACGCGCACAACAGGAAGGCGCGCGTCGGGAGTGTGCGCATTCACGTTAATTCGGCTTGGCGCCAAATCAGCTTAAAAAGCTCACTAGTTCCTCCAGCACATAACCTGTATCTGAACCTGATTGCCTGTTAAACCTTCTGACCCAGCTTGTCTGACCATCCGTACCTCTCCAACCTCTGACCTTGGCTTACCATTGACCCTGCTCCTCTGATTGATCCACCGCTGCCAGACCCTCCTGCCTGTACCATAACTACGCTCCAGCCTTCTGTACCTGATTACCTGATTACCCGTTGTGACCCAGCTTGTCTGACTCTGCTATTACCTGCTGTCCACTAATCAGCTTACCTTATCAGCTTGTTGCAGCTGTACCTGCACCCCCAGCTAGGGTCGCTGACCCACTTCCTCCGCTTCAGTGGTCTCCAGTCCCACCACTCCAGAAGGGATCAGCAACCTGCATCTACTACACGCTACTCCCGCACTCCTACCCCGCTGCGCTCCTGAGCCTGCTGTTCCCACTCCAGCGGCTCCTGAGCCAGGGCTGTAAGAGAGGCCTTCTCCTGCGACCAGGCTCTGGCTACCAGGTACGTGGTACATAACACCCGCTTGTCATGAATATGCATCAAGCCTGTCTGCCTACCTGATCTCCATGTGTTCATTAGAGGCAGATCCTGCTCTGGTTCCCCTTTTTATCACTTCCTCTTCCTGTATGGCTCCACCCTAGTCCATCCCAGGAAGCCTATATTAACCGTTGCTCTACAGGTCTGCAGTGCTGTTCAACAGTGTTCCATGCTTAGTTCCTGTCTGCAGTGTATTGCTAGTTCCTGTTTGCAGAGTGCTACGATCATCTTCCGTGTACCGTTTTGGCTTGTCCCCGACTTCCCTGTCTGCCTGTGCCCCTGACTATTTGCATGTTCCACGGTTATCCTTGTCTGCCTGTTGCCCTGACCTCGGCCTGTCCATCACCACTGTTTGGTCTGCTGGCTGCTTCCCCCTTCTCCCTGCGGAGTGTGACTTGAGGAATCTCGGGGATGCGACCTGGACCCAGTAGCGGCCAAGACCATCCTTACCATCAAAGGCTCTGGTGAATACAATACTGGGTCTTAGACTCCGCGCCCTGGGTGATCTTAGGTTCACGCTTCGTCTCCGCTAGCAGCAGTCGGCCATAGGATTCACCACCCTGTGGTGCATCCCTGACCCCTACGGGGTGCACTTGTCACCTGGCTACGGGTGACCTGACAGTTTGAACAGCCATGAATCCGGCCGACATGCCGCTCCCCGCAGATGATCCATTACAGTGCATTGTTCGCAGACTCGAGACGCATGAAGCTAATCAGGATCAGGTGATGCGTTTCCTTCAGGATCTGGCTTCCCGCTTTGATCAGCTTCAGACCTCGCTGGGAACCCCGAATCCGCAACCCCAAGTACAACCAGCAGCTGCACCTGTTGCACCAGTCGCAGAGTCGCATTCACTGAAGTTATCACCTCCAATCCGTTTTTCTGGAGACTCCAAAGCCTGCAGGGGATTCCTTAGCCAATGCACTATTCATTTTGAGCTCCTGCCCCAGTACTTCTTGTCTGATCGGGCCAAGATAGCCTATATCATTTCTCTCCTCTCCGGGGAGGCCTTAGCCTGGGCTGCCCCTCTATGGGAATTGAATGATCCAGTGGTTTCTAGCCTGCCTGTTTTCTTGAAACTTTTTCGGAATATCTTTGAAGAACCGGCTCGTGTCTCTTCAGCAGCCAGCGCCCTTTTACGTCTCCGCCAAGAATCCCGTTCAGTGGGACAATATTCTCTGCAGTTCCGTATCCACTCAGCTGAACTGAGCTGGAACAATGAGGCCTTAGTCGCAACCTTTTTGCATGGCCTATCTGATAGAGTGAAGGATGAACTAGCAGGAAGAACCATCCCCACTGATCTGGACGGAGTGATCTCCTTGTGTAATCAGATCGATATTCGCTTTCAGGAAAGGACCCTAGAAAAGCGACGCCAACATTCCTTGGCCCTTAGTCAGCCTGAGCTCCCCTCTCTTCGACCCGTGGAGCATCCCTTGCCAACTGAGGAACCCATGCAGCTGGGTCGGACCAGGCTATCCCCTGAGGAACGTGCCAGGCGCAGAACTCTAGGCCTGTGTCTATACTGTGGGGGCAAAAGTCATTTTCGTGACACTTGCCCTCTTCGCCCCGAGAAACGCTCGGGTTCAATACATCTGGAAGGTGGAGTATTGGATCCAGAAATATCTCCTTCACCTTCTCGTCTTTTTCTTCCTGTGTCCCTTCATTTTGGTGCTTCTTCTCATTCGGTCTCGGCATATCTGGATTCCGGAGCCGCTGGCAATTTCATAGACTGGGAAATCGCATCGTCCAGGAGACTTACCCTTTTGCCCCTCACCACACCATTGGTGGTCTCGGCGATTGATGGCACTGTTCTCCCGGGGGGTCCTATTCGCTTCCAGACGGTCCCTGTTAAGATGTCAGTAGGCACACTTCACCAGGAGTGGATATCCTTCCTTGTTCTACCTAAGACCTCAGCTCCTATCGTTTTGGGTCTTCCTTGGTTAAGACTCCATTCTCCTCACATTGACTGGACTGCCGGACAGATCCTGGCTTGGGGTCCCTCCTGTTCCACGTCTTGCCTACCCAAGGTTGCCCCAAAAGAGAAACTTCCTGTTGCCACCATTCCAGAATCTTTTGCTCGTCCCACCACATGTAGTGATGTCCGGAATGTGTCCTGCAATAGTCAGGCTGATGCACTTTTTAGCCAATGTAGCACTCTGGATGAGGAGCCCGTCTGTGAACCTGAGCCGATCATTCACTCCAGTTTACCGTTGACTGTCCCTAAAACGCACAGCCAGGCTAACTTGTCTGCGAGTTCTGCAGTCACTACGCCTTGTGATGCGATTCGGGTAATCGCTACACCTGAATATGCTATTCAATCGGCCTCTGCATCAGCTATGCCAGGTCAGCCCATGCCCAGTGAGCCTCCTACCTTTTCTTGTTCAGGCCCTCCTGCAACCTGTCTAAGGGGCTCAATCCATCCTTTGGATAGATTGCCATCGTCGGCCAAATGGGGTTTTCTACCTTGTTTTCAGGGCTCTCTGCATTCTGCTGGTTTCCCTGCTATCCAGCTTGACTCCTGTGCCCTGTCACCTTCTAACCAACCTGACTTCAGGGTTCCTCTGACCTCTGCCCAGTCTGATGGTCCTGTGCTTAATCCCCAGTTCATCTTTAAGGGTCTGCTTGATCCTCCTCGGATTCCTGTTGACCCTCTCATGCCCTTACTTATTCCTAAAAGGCCTTTGGTCCTCAATAAATCCTCTCCTCCTGTCCCTACTTCGGTTCTGGTCAATGAGGATACTCAAGTTCTGGATTCTCGTCTCCGCAGAGGCGTTCTTCAGTACCTTGTGCTTTGGAGAGGATTTGGTCCTGAGGAGGCGTCGTGGATTTCTGCATCTGAGATCTTTGCGCCCCATTTGTCGAAGAGGTTTCTTCTGGGATTCCCCTTTAGCCCTGGCTCCAGGCTGGGGAGGGGGAGGGGCCTTAAGAGGGAGGGTACTGTCATGAATATGCATCAAGCCTGTCTGCCTACCTGATCTCCATGTGTTCATTAGAGGCAGATCCTGCTCTGGTTCCCCTTTTTATCACTTCCTCTTCCTGTATGGCTCCACCCTAGTCCATCCCAGGAAGCCTATATTAACCGTTGCTCTACAGGTCTGCAGTGCTGTTCAACAGTGTTCCATGCTTAGTTCCTGTCTGCAGTGTATTGCTAGTTCCTGTTTGCAGAGTGCTACGATCATCTTCCGTGTACCGTTTTGGCTTGTCCCCGACTTCCCTGTCTGCCTGTGCCCCTGACTATTTGCATGTTCCACGGTTATCCTTGTCTGCCTGTTGCCCTGACCTCGGCCTGTCCATCACCACTGTTTGGTCTGCTGGCTGCTTCCCCCTTCTCCCTGCGGAGTGTGACTTGAGGAATCTCGGGGATGCGACCTGGACCCAGTAGCGGCCAAGACCATCCTTACCATCAAAGGCTCTGGTGAATACAATACTGGGTCTTAGACTCCGCGCCCTGGGTGATCTTAGGTTCACGCTTCGTCTCCGCTAGCAGCAGTCGGCCATAGGATTCACCACCCTGTGGTGCATCCCTGACCCCTACGGGGTGCACTTGTCACCTGGCTACGGGTGACCTGACACCGCTTTACCTGCATGGCCATGTCCAAGGTGATAGAAGCTTAGATAGAATATGTGGACAAAGGTGTTTCAAAAGAATCTACCAGGGACTCGACAGTCTGAGATTTGAAGCTGACAGTGGTTTTCCTGGGGAAGATTCTGCCGACCTGACTCAGCCCAAACCTGTGTTGTCTTCAGTCACCGCTAGATGCCTGCCCCAGGATGGGCTTCTGCACGGCCAGAAGAGGCCCAATCGTAAAAGTCGCAGTACTGAGTGTTTCTAGAGAAGCACGATTTTACAGGCCTGGCCAGAGTTTCAGAAATAATTTAATCAGAACTCAGACATCCTTTCAAAGCCTGCTAGGAGCCAGGCATTCAGTGTACGTGAGGTTGTGGTGAGATCAGGCCTGTCAGGCAGGTCGGGTGTGGGCACATCTGCTTCTCTCCCGGCACATCTGGGTGGCCTAAATCTCAGACTACTGGACCATTGAGATGGTCTCTTCAGGCCATGCACAGTCTTTTCCCAGTACTCCTCCCCCAGTATTATTTCTACTCTGCAACCACGGTTAGAAGATGAGAAGTGGGCGTCACTGTCCTATGCAGATTCTCTGATGGCATAAGAAGCCAGTGTGTCTGCCCTGAACGGGGAAGATTTCTGAGGGGGTGTACTCCCCTCTCTTATTGGTACTAAAGATAAAGGGTTTATAGTGTTCTGTGTTAGACCTAACCTACCTAAACAAGTTTAGAAAACACAAGAGATTTCAATTGAAGACCCTGTCAACCATCCAACAAACAGGGCAGCCAGGCGATTGGCTAATTTCAATCGACTCAAAGGATGCCTATTTCCACGTGCCTATAGCAGAAGAAATTTTCAAATAACTCTAGTTTATGGTCGGGCAAGTACTTCTATGGTTCCCCCTTTTCGGGTTGACATTCTAACCCCCGAGTCCTTTCCAAAGTCCTTCTGGCCATGGTGGCCCGCGTCAATACAAAAAAATAAGTTTGCTACACTATCCTGACGCTTTCCTGCTACTGTCCCAAGTCCAAGAGCAGCTGTTGATCCACAGAGAGCAGGTTATCATCACACTGTTAGAATCTGGTTGGCTTCTAAACTTAGCGAAAAGCCACCTGGATCCAGTTCAGCACCTGGTATATCTAGGGGCCTAGCTTGAGACTATGGAAAGTTCCATCTCTCCCTCAGGAGGGGAGATGGAGATCCCAGTCATACGAGGCAGCATATCACGGGCACTGAGCTCCTCATGCTTGAGGGCCTTATATTGTCTTAATTTTATTGGCACAATGGTCTCTATGCCCCCCAATGGCTACACCATTTCCGAATAGTTTTTTTCCAGCAGTAGAACTAAGGAGACAACAATCAATCCATTCGCTTCTGGTGGCCTCAACATGAGAATATGCTCACATGCCACTCTATCGCCCCCGTTTTGTGGGTCACGGTCACAACCTTTTTTAGGGGTGCTGGATGGGGAGCCCTCTGCCAATTTGAGCTTTCACTTGGCAGGTGGGATGCCCATCCTTACAACACCGGGCTTGGATGTCCTGGTACTATGGGCAGCCTGGTGTGTCCTTCAACCCTTTTCAATCATCTTCTAAAAAGGGGAAAGCAGTTCTTCCGGGAACAAACAATACCACAGCAGTCTCCTATGTGAAGAAACAAGGGGGTTCTCGATCAAGCCCATCATGTCATGGTCCAGGGAAAACCCGGCCAAGATCTCTGCAGTATTTGTTTTCGGATTCCAGATGAACCAAGCGGACTTCCTGTTGCACGCACAGTTAGACAACGATGAGTGGTCACTTCAGTGGGTGATGTTCGAGTGGATCCTGGCCTTGGGAGCCGATCCCAGAGTGGGCCTACTTGCATGCCCCGGTGGCATTCAGTTTAGGAAGACCGGGGTCGTTACTGCCAGGCCTTCAGAATAGATGCCCTGACAGATCAGTGGAGTTTTCCGTTTTCCCATTCCCAATCATCCTCAGGTGTGGGGGTGTGGCATCCGTGGCACCCGTGCCTTAATGGCTGAACAGGCCATGGTTTCCCCTCATGGCCCAGCCAGGCTTCTGGGACCTGATTTCTCTTCCTCTCAGACCGGGCCTTCTGGACCCCTTCCAGCGTTACTGGAACAGGTGGTCTGGTTCTTGAGAGGGAGGGTCTGGAAACTCTTGGGTACGCATCAAGGGTGACTTCCACCCTCATGAGCTTGAGAAAGGCAAACACGATTAAGGTCTATGGGAGAATGTGGCCAAGTTCATTGGATTCTCATCCTATGGGTAGATCTAGCAGAGGTTCAGGAGATTAAAATATCCCCGGGTTTCCTTCTGTCTGGCTTAGGTCGGTTTCTATTCATCAGCCCTATCAGGATTCAAGTCTCAGCCCTTTTGGCCTTCTCCGAAATATCGTGGACTGTTCACCCTTTAATTTGGCAGTTCTTCCGTGGGGTGGCAAGACTCGGGCCCTGATGAAGGCCAAGATTCCCCATGTGGAATTTTCCGCTTGTCCTCGACTCACTGGCTTGTTTCAGTACTGCATGTTCTACTCTGCTGTCTATCAAATACTTTTTTGCAAAGTCACCTGTTCTAGCTGCCGTTACTTTGGCAAAAGGGGTCTCTGAGCTTGGGTCCTTAGGCCCTTAAGAACCATTTCTGTCTCTCTTACTAGACCGGAGGGTCCCTACTCCTATGCTTGGCTCAAGTCCGAAAGTTACATAATTTTCCTCATAGATCCAAGAAATTGTCCTACCTAATGTACATTCAGGGCCCCAGGCTCCATTAAGGTTCACCCTCTGGAGGTAGGGGAAATTCGGTAGAAGTACCTTGCAAGTAGACATGTGCGATTAGTTTCGTACGAATCGAAAATTCGTACGAATTTCCAAAAATTCATACATTCGGAAGCATCAAAAATCTGAATTGCTAAGCTTCCGAATTTTACGAAATACGAAATTTCATTGGATCCGAATTTAGTTACAATGGAAACGTGACTGGTATTTTGTTGACCAATCAGAGGTTTTCTTCTGCTGCTGAGTGAGGGTTGGGAAAATTTACCTTTTTTTAATATAGGAGTGGGAGACTGGTACTGGTAGTCGATGGGAGATTCAGAATCAGACAAAATAAGAATGTTCATTAATATTGTTTTATTATTGTCATAATAATTACGATTATTCATTATGATGAAGTTAAAAACCCCAGAAGTCGGCACAGCACAGGGATGGTGGGAGTCCCTCATAATGAGCACAGCAGGGGTACAAACCCAGGAAGTCAGCACAGCACAGAGATGGTGGAAGCCCCTCATAATGAGCCCATCACAGGGATGGTGGGAGCCCCTCATAATGAGCACAGGGATGGTGGGAGCCCCTCATAATGAGCATAGCAGGGGCACAGCCCCAGGAAGAAGTCAGCACAGCACAGGGATGGTGGGAGCTCCTCATATTGAGCACAGCAGGACTACAGCCCCAGGAGGGAGTCACAGGGATGGTGGGAGCCCCCATAATGAGCACAGCACAGGAATGGTGGGAGCCTCTCATAGTGAGAACAGCAGGGGCACAGTCCCAGGAGGAAGTCAGGACAGCACAGGGATGGTGGGAGCCCCTCATAATGAGCACTGCAGGGGTACAGCCCCAGGAGGAAGTCAGCACAGCACAGGGATGGTGGGAGCCCCTCTATAGACTTCAGATAGGTTTGGAATTGGGAATTTAGTAAAGTTTGCTGAACCCAACTGAACAGGGTATGTGCAGCTCATCAATACTTTCTATTAGGATTTCAATTTTTTTACGGGATCTTGTTAGGTTTGTGCAAATGTTCATATGCTTTTCTCATGGAGTTTAATCAGAAATATTAAAGTATATGTAAACTCAGTCACTAAAATATAAGCTTTTTTTTCCATTTCAAGAGTAATTTTCAATATTGTTATATCTGCAGCTTACAATAGAATTACTATATCACATACTTTACTACCAGCAAAAAGTTTATGGGTGTTTTTTTTTTCTAAACACTCAAGCGACTTTAAGTTGCTGTCCGAATTTTATAAACTGAATAATATATATGAAATGTAATACGTTTGTGAGCTCATTGACAGCAGCACTGATAGATATTTATAAAGAGCTGTGTTTTATTACCTAGTACAATGTTAATAATATTCAGAAAAATTAATATTAAGTTGGAAAACCAAGGGTAATTTTCCAGAAATTTTCCTAAGAAAATTAGCAAAATTTCAATTAACATTTTTAATTTTAATGTAGGCCATACATTCTTTTTCGTTCAACCTACCGTATGCCAATTCCCCCATTTAATGTGAATAGGTGAATCGCTCTCACAGAGCTTTTGTGTGACAGAGCCTTCCCTGCTTGCAGATTACAATGATCAGTGTTTCTGGCTTTAACTGGCCGACACTAATCAGGTGCAAAAAAAAACACAGGCTGGTTTCTCAAGTCAATAAATCAAATTGTGTAAAACTAGCTAGCACATACATGGATCAAAATTTGGCCAGTCCCTGCTGAACTGGCTGAATTTGTATCCATGTATGTCTGGCCTAAGAGCACTTGTTCAAATTTCTAATCATTTGTGGGGTTTTTAACCACAGTGAAGCGGAAATTTGAAGGAGCAGGGTGATATTTCCTATTGAATCAATGAATTTCCTACATTGTATGTGTTTTTTTTTTTTTTTTGCTCTGGAAATTGCTTTTATTACAAAATGTAATGTTAAAAGCACATTGCAAATTGAACCATAGTCATTAAATATGAATTTTAATTTGAATGTTCATTTGAAAATACATTGTATGACCAGCTTTAGAGTTAAAATCTCATGGAATCAAAGTGGGACTGTTGGTGTGGTGTAACTGTTATGGAATATAATTTGGAATATATATTCTACGGTTCTGTCATTTAGCACTAAATATGTCACATATTTACTAATTTGGCTGGGCCACTAATACAATGGGTGTAAAAATTAGGAAACATCTTTAAATTACACTGTAATGGCTCAGTATATTTTAGTTTATGAATGTATAAGTGTGTTTTACCGTACGCATGCAATATTTGCTTTACAAATAAAAATGTAATATATGATTTTCAGTGTTCTAGGTTCTGGGTTTAGCTAAGGAAACAGAACAATCTTGTGGATAGTTTTATAAGGACATAAAATATGCACAGCTAGTACTGTATACTGTATATTCCTGTTTTATGTAATGTGTTTTTGAGCTGAAAATAGAAAAAAGGGCTTTTAAAATATTAAAGTGGAGATTCCATCCCAATTTTTTTTTTTCATTATTGTGCTCATTAGACCTAAAAAAAGAAAATGTTTTTCTCATCTGGAAATGCCTGTTGCTATGCAGTCCCACAAAATCTGCCTTTGGAATCACCTAGGATCCTGACATCATCTCCCTCTAATGCTCCTGGTAAATGTGTTTCATCATTTCCCAGGATGCAGTGTGCTACCCAATTATCTCTCCCCATCCAAGACTTCCAGGAAGTAAGTGCGTGTGGGCTTCACAATGCCCACAAGCAAAATGACAAGAGTGTGGAGCGGCGCCAAAAATAGTAAGTGACCGGATTTATATTATAAAAACGCATGATGAAAGGACATACATTTAAAAAATGCTAATTGTGGTTGGAATCCCGATTTAAATATATGCTTGGGGAGCTCTTTAGCAAGTTTTTTGTAGTGCAACAAGTTACTTTTAGCAGATTAATATATAAAAGTAAAAATAACAATAAAAAAATCAAGCCCACTTAACACTCAGTATGCAATTTGTAAAATACACTGGTACCAGCGGCAGCTTGTGCATAATCTTTTGGGGGGTGGCAAACAAACCTTTCAGTCGTCCCAATCGGTCGATCGGTTGATTGTCCTGCACTACTTATCAGATCCAGATAGTGAGCGGCTTCCTGACTGCTTCTCCTCCTCTGCAGCCTCCTGGGTGGCTTTGGTGGCTTCCCAGCTGCTTTCTCCTCCCCGGCGGCTTCCCAGGCAGCTTTGGCAGCTTCCCCACTGCTTCTCCTGCTGGCCAATCCGGTCGCTTCTCCTCCTGGCCAATCAGTTTTTAAGACCCGCTTTCTGATTGGCTGGGAGGAGAAGCAGGAAGACATCAGCGAATATTAGTTCAATAATGTCACACAAGTGGGTGAGCTCTAATCGCGTGCTTCTAAAAAAGAAAAACCCATGGGAAAAAAAACCTCAAAGAAATTCATGCGTCCATCGCTCTGCATGGGGATTAAGGTCCGGATACATGAAGATTAGGGGGCAGTGCCCCTGCGCCCCGTATGAGCGGTCTCCACTGACTGGCACCTTAATAAGTGTGAGTTGCAGAAACTATTACAGTTGGTTCTTAGAATACAAATTCTAAAAGAGTGTCAGCTTTGCTGCTAAATAACAAAATATCCAGCTATAGTCTACCAAGAAAATTAATTAGAAAATGCATAGGCACTCTGTAATGTGAATCTCAGACACTATTAGTTCAAACTTGTGATGTATCACAGCAGGCTAATACGTGTCTGTAAAAACTACTGTGAAAAACAGAGCTTCTGAACAGTGTTTTGTTCAGATGTGTCATTAATAGTACACTTTGTAACATTGTATTTTCTTTCTTCATTCATCTACAGATCAAAGGAATGACATGTGACCTGCATATGATGTCAGTTGAAGCAAACCCTACCAGTAAAAATGTTTATTCATTTTGTTTATTAACTTTTTGTGTCACTTTAAACAAATTCACATACTTAAAAAAATCTTATTTCATTTGTAAATACCTTTGCAATGTTTGTACCAGAATCATAATTTTAGTGTTATAAGATGGAGAATTACTGTATAGAAAAAAAAGGTTCACTACATCTATAGTAATGCTAACACTGGTCAAAGTAGAAAAATATGATTCTGGCTGGAGACAATAAGGGGGTTGTAAAGGTACATTTTTCCCCCTAAATAGCTTCCTTTACCTTAGTGCAGTCCTCCTTCACTTACCTCATCCTTCGATTTTGCTTTTAAATGTCCTTATTTCTTCTGAGAAATCCTCACTTCCTGTTCTTCTTTCTGTAACTCCACATAGTAATGCAAGGCTTTCTCCCTGGTGTGGAGTGTCGTGCTTGCCCCCTTTCTTGGACAACCGGAGAGTCAGGACGCTCACTACGTTGCAGATAGAGAAAGGAGCTGTGTGTTAGTGGGCGTCCTGACTCTCCTGTAGTCCAAGGAAGGGGGCGAGCACGACACTCTACACCAGAAGAACAGGAAGTGTGGATTTCTCAGAAGAAATAAGGACATATAAAAGCAAAATCGAAGGATGAGGTAAGTGAAGGAGGACTGCACTAAGGTGAAGGAAGTTATTTAGAAAACAAAACTGTACCATTACAACCCCCTTCCTTTCCAAAAAGGAAGCTATTTAGGAAAAAAAATTGTACCTTTACAACCCCTTTAATATAAAAAATTGATATGCAGTATTTTGTATTTACTAGACTAAAGAATTTGTATTTATTTTTTTAAATAGACTCAATCATAATTAACAAAAACTGAAAAATATAAAATCCAAAACATTATAAATTACCTTTAATGTAATAAAAAAAAAAAAAAAGAGACCATTTTGTTTCTAGTAGCATAACTGTAATTACCACCACGTTTTTGCAATTCTCTCACTTATATTTAGCTCTTCCTTGCTGCAAGGTTCTTGTACATCTGAGCAGGCTATGCATGTTAAGACTTGAGTACTGTATAGTCCACACGGAATCAATATTTCAGATAGTTATTTTCCCATAGATGTGGTTGGCATATTAAAACAACACACCTGATAAATATTTTGAAGACAGAAATAGTTGTAACATTATACTTGGAATAAAAGAATTGGATATTTATACTTTATAATACAGTAAACTAAATAAGGACTATAAAGCAATTTAATAAAATGTATAAAGTATATATAAAGATAAACATCAAGGGGCAGATCCACGTAGATCGGCGCTTCTCTCCGCCGGGCGTAGTGTATCTAAGATACACTACGCCGCCGTAACTTTTTTTTTCCGAATCCTCAAAGAATTGCGCCGTAAGTTACAGCGGGGTAGTGTATCTTTGGCGGGGTAAGGGCGCGGAATTCAAATGGATGTGATGGGGGCGTGTTTTATGTAAATACGTCGTGACCATGGGGGTATCCCAGTGTGCATGCTCGAAATTAAACCGGAACCAGCCAATGCTTACGACGGTGACGTCATTCTACGCAAATCCCTATTCGCGAACGACTTATGCAAACGATGTAAAAAATTCTAAATTTGACGCGGGAACGACGGCCATACTTAACATTGAGTACGCCTCACAATAGCAGGGGTAACTATACGCCGGAAAAAGCCGAACGCAAACGACGTAAAAAAATGCGCTGCCCGGACGTACATTCGTGGATCGCCATAACTAGCTAACTCGACGCGGAATTCGACGGAAACGACACCTAGCGGCCGGCGGAAGAAATGCACCTAAGATCCGACGGCGTACTAAGACGTACGCCTGTCGGATTGATCCCAGATGCCGTCGTATCTTGTTTTGTAGATACAAAACAAAGATACGACGCGGGAACTTTAAAATTATGCGGCGTATCAATAGTAATTCTTTTGTGGATCTGCCCCCAAATATTTAGTTCACCTAAAGCAACCCTATTTTTCAATGTACTGATATTACCATTGTGTATGAACTATTTAGCTTGCAAACAAGTAAACGGTGTAAAACCCTGCTCCAGTTTGTCCCCAGAACCTATTTTTTTTTCTGCTAGGTACCACCAGCTTGCCTCTCAGACAGAATGTAGCCTTTTCTGTGATAGTTGTGGATCAATATTTTCTGAATAAGAAAAAGCTGCTAGTGATGGAGATGCAGGCTTAAGGTGGTTGTATTCTAATTCCTCTCAGCCCCTCTATAATTACAAGATGTACTATACAGTGGGGGTTATTTACGAAAGGAAAATCCACTTTGCACTACAAGTGTAAGGCCCCATACACACAATAGAATACATCCACAGATAAATCCCAGCAAATGGGTTTCTGCGGATAGATCCTATGGTGTGTACACGCCAGCGGATCTGTTTCCGCGGAGAAATCTCCTCTGGGATGGATTCCAGCAGATCGGATATTTGCTGACATGCACAACAAATCCATCTGCTGGAATCCATTCCAACGGATGGATCCGCTCGTCTGTACAGACTTACCGGATCCATCCGTCCAAAGGGATTCCCCGCACGTGTCGTAATGATTTGACGCATGCGTGGAATTCCTTATATGACAGCGTCGCGCCCGTCGCCGCGTCATAATAGCGGCGACGGCGCGACACGTCATCGCCAGAGGATTTCAGCGCGGATTTCAATGCGATGGTGTGTACACGCCATCGCATAGAAATCTTCTGAAATCCTCGAGAGGATTTATCCGCGGATACGGTCCGCTGGACCGTATCTGCGGATAAATCCTCTCGTGTGTATGGGGCCTAAAGTTCACATGAAATTGCACTGAAAGTGCACTTGGAAGTGTACTCGCTGTAGATCCGAGGGGGACAAGCAAGGAAAATAAAAAACAGCATTTTAGCTTGCACATGATTGGATGATAAAATCAGCAGAACTTCCCCTCATTTTAGATCTACCCCTCAGATTTACAGCGACTGCACTTCCAGTGGAATTTCAAGTGCACTTTGCACTTGTAGTGCAAAGTGAAATTGTCTTTCATAAATAGCCCCCAGTGTCTTTGTTTTTTGAGAATCCTGCAACAAAATACATTTTTTTCAATTTTTTTTTTTTTTTTTAATCACAGATGGGTATTCACGTGGCTGCCCGCCACTCTCCTTCCCTTTTCTACGGACTACAGTGGTAGGGGCTGAGTTTTCCCTCTGAAGTCAGCCGGGCCTTCACATGATGTATTTAGCTGCAGAGTTAAAAAAAAAAAACACAGGCTGTGTAGTACATCTTGTTATTACAGAGAAGCTGACAGGAATTGGAATCACTAAATTTACTGCCAGACAAAATAGCAGCAGGAGGAGGCAGAGGAGACGGCTCACACACAGACTCCCGAGCTCACAGGCAGGGAGGGAGGGGGAGAGGGAGAGCAGCAGGATGACAGAGGCACGTAAACTGACCATGGTATCATGGATCAGCAGCCATGATTACTGTGGTCAGCACACTAAAAGGGACACAGAAACAGGCAGGATCATACAGGTATATTACAGCATAGAAAGGGAAACATGACACAGGGTTTGAACCTCTTTAACTTTTGACTTGTTTTAAATAGTCTAAATTTGCAAATCATAAAAGGGGTCATGGATCACATTTCAAAAGGAAGCTGATAGGTAGCTGGGAGCCCATAGGTTACGCATTGCGCCCGCTGCTGCGCCAGTTCACATTCTCAATTAATGATTTATCCGGCGCACCAATTGAGGCATGAACCGCATTGTTAATATAATAATATAGCCCCATAGAGTATAGTGAAAAAAGAGAATTTGTGCCGATTTCTTAAATGGTAGAGGATTAAGCTAAGAGTTGGTATTGTGACTTTTAACCCGCCTGGTGGTATTCCCGAGTCTGACTCTGGGTTACATCTTTGTGCTGCGATCGGTAACCCTGAGTCAGACTCGGGCTCGCTTTGCAGAATCCACAGGCTTGGTTTACTTACCTTGTCCCTGGATCCAGCGATGCCACCGCACTGTGTGAGCGAGCGGGTGCTCGCTCGATTCACACAGTGCCTCTGTGTGCCGCCGATCTCCGTTCCCTGTGACGTTAAGACGCACGGGAGCGGAGAACGGCGCCAAATTCAAAAAGGTAAACAAACACCTTACATACAGTATACTGTAATATTATAGATTACAGTACTGTATGTAAAAAATACACACCCCCTTGTCCCTAGTGGTCTGCCCAGTGCCCTACATGTACTTTTATATAATAAAAACTGTTCATTCTGCCTGCAAACTGTAGATTGTCCATAGCAACCAAAAGTGTCCCTTTATGTCAAAAATGGTTTTAGAGCAGCTAGAAAACAGCGATAATAAATCATAATCACTTGCAGAATTGTGCGATAGCGATTTGTGGGGAAATTTAGGTTATCGTTTTCATTTTCTAAGGTGCACTTCCGATTTTCACCACTAGGTTGTCATGTTACATGTCTATCCTTGTGTTTACACCTTTATATAGGATATGTATTTTGATATAGACTACTTATTCATGATGCATTGCCTAGATATTGGGTGGAGCCTTTTGTGTGCATACTTTGAATGTTTTAGAAATGTTTTTGTATTTAAATAATATTATTGTACCTTCGGTTACTACTTATATCCATGCTTTTTATTATATACACTGTCCGTGTATATAATAAATCCATTTGTCGCTTAGCCCTTATATGTCTGATGTCCTGCGCAGGGGTAACCTGCAGCTGGATATTTTTTGTTGATGGCAGTATGTGTCTAATGATACGAGGCATTATAAGGGATTATCTCCACATTTAAAGCCTTATTGGCACACCGCCAAGCGTTACGTGTAGGTGATGCCCGGTGGTCAACAGCATTGGAACGCAAGCTCCATGTTAGGGTGATGCGTGATGACATCACATGGCGTCGGCAGTATGAGGAGTAACCATTACACTGTGAGCCAGATCGCCACTCCCTTGGGTGTCGCGTACGAGTGACGCCTGAGTGGTTACAGTTTGAAACTTAAGCGCCGAGATACGGCACTGCGTGATGACATCATGGATGTTGCCGTAATTATGCGGACGCGTTTTCTCACGCCCCCTCTGTGGATTGGGTAGTCTGGCCATTGAGAGGCGTGTTCAATTGTGCCTCTGCCACCGCAGTGATTGGTTAAACAGAGTGGTGTTTTCAACAACAGCTGCCTAGTGTTTTCAATATTCATTGATTATCTTTTGAACAGTATATAATGGTGTTGTGCAGGTTAGCAGGTACATGCCCCAGATGAAGAGCTCTAGCTCGAAACATGTCAGGTACACAGCCTGCATAGCTTTTTATACCACGCTCTATATTTTTTTAACTCTTGTGATCACTTGATACCTGCATCTTCCAGCTGCTTGTATTATGCAAAATGTTTTTTTTATTCTTGATTTTATGCCAATAAAGGCTTTTTTCATACCTCTCACACCGGAATTATTTGCACTGTGGAGATTTTTTGTTTCTTTCCATGATATTTCTCATTATGGAACATTGTATTCTCCAGTCTGCTGAGATCCTGTTTGTTTAATCCTGCATTTTCCATCTGTGCATGACAACATCGGATTGCGAGTTCTTTTCCCAATATCATCCCTTGGAGGTCAAGCACAGGAGATTTTGTACATGCCTGATTGATACACCGCCGCCCGCGTGCGTGTCCTCTACTCATGGTAAGAGTATCCATTTCTTACTTTCTTTCTGACGTTGGATTTTATACAAATGCAAGCTCCACGGGTGATGCAGTATGCCCATTACAGCTGCATAACAAAGATTCTCATCCTTTGTTGTCTTTATTAAGGGAATCCACCATCGGATCACATTAAGAACATCATTATTATATAACATATGCCATTGGTGTCACTACCACTGTATATTTTTATATGTCTTTTGTTCACTGGCTCACTAAGGTTGCACACATCTTTTAATACACATGCTAACAGCACCTAACGGTGCCTTTGTACTGTGTGACTCACAGTCTTCGTTGGACTTTTTTGTGTTTTATTGTTTACATTTTGACCACCAGCATGTGTCCTATTGTCACTAGCGCCACATTTTTTGTTTTTCTATTTTGGTGCAATATTGTCATATTGTTAATGCTAGCTGCTTTATCATATTAGTTTTTTTAGTAGCGCAACTTTTTTTCATATTTTTTATACTGATCTATACTGCAAAACATCAGTTTTCCATATCTGAGCCGTTGCTTTCAGATAGAACAGATAGAATCTGGACAAAAGGATGGTAGGATCACATCTTGATTCAGATGAAATCCTGAAACCACCATAGGCAGAAAATTTGGATGGGGACACATCACCACCCTGTCTTTGTGAATAATTAAATAGGGCTTTTTACGGGAAAAATACGGCACATGTAGGTACACATCTTTGATATCTATTGACGCCAGGAACTCTCCGTTGAGTTTTGGAACAGTAAAGAGATTTGAATAAAACCCAGAGCCTTGCTCCTCTGAGGCAACCTCTATAATCACCCCTTGGGATAACAAGTGAGGAACACCAGGAACAAGGGCCTTCTTTTTACTGGGTCCTTGGGAACGCTTGACCTTAGGAAACGGGATAGCTGGAGCCCCCGAAGTCTGTAACCCAGAGATACCGTGGAGATTACCCACTTTTCCTGAATCTCTTCCTGCCAAGCCCTTGGGAATCGTAAAAGTTATCCCCCCGAGAGGGGGTGCATCGTCATAAGGAGGCTTTGGGGTTCTGCTGTGCAGAACTTTGACCCCAAGACTTCTTTTGTCCCTGGGCCTGGCCCCAGGCCTTTCCTCTCCCACTTGGCTGAGGAGGCCGTCGCCACTTCCTGGAAGCTGTAGTTCCCGGGACTGGGGAAAGAGAATGTTTAAAAGAGGGACGTTTACTTTTTTTCTTAACTGGCAACAAAATAGTCTTACCACTAGAAATCTTTTATATTGATCGAGATCATCCCCAAATAAGCATTCCCCGTGAAAAGGGTACCCAGCCAAAAGCTTTTTGCCTTTAGCTTCAGCTGACCAATGCTTTAGCCAAAGAATCCTGTGCATGTGCACCAGCAGGAGAGTAAGGTGGGATGCTTGCTGAATTGACTCATTAATAGCATCCACCGCAAAACATAAGGCCTTAGGAAGGTCCGCCCAATCTCTGGCCTGATTAACAGCGAGGATTTTAATCATCTGATCCTTTAAGAACTGACACATACCAATCACTGATACTACAGGTTAGGTAACAGCAACCGTCACAGTAAAGGAGGATTTAAACAGACTCCAACTTTTTCTTAGTTGGATCTCTAAATACCTGAGCATTCTCCACAGTACAGGTCAGACTTTTATTCACGGAAGAAATAACGGCGTCCAAAGTGCTGGATCTCAGAGTCCAGTCCTACAAGAGAGAAATTAAAGGCAAAACCTCGCTCTTCCATGATGGCTCGGGTACCATCCATTTGGGCTTTTTCTCTGGCCTTTTTAGATGGAATGCGATTGTGTAGCTCCTTAACCCCCAGAGGGATCCTCAGCAGAGCTTCTTCTTTGCACATTCTTAACTGTGACCAATACCTTAGATACTATCGAAAAAACTGAGGTACTCTCCATATGGGAGGGGTTATATAGAGGGGAACTTCTCTTGTAATTAGGGTGTGCCAGTCAGAGGCGTATCTAGTGAAAATGGCGCCTATGGCAAACACTGAATCTGCGCCCCTGTCAAAACTTTTGAAACCCATCTTTCAGATAATACTGTCAGTATATACAGGTATATAGTAGGACTGGTGTTGGGAAACACTGGGTTAGTGGTTGGGACTTGCCTCACTTGGTTTGAATCTGGGCCAGGAAGTTATCTGCATGTAGAACGCATGTTCTTTTGGTGAGGGCACACTCCAAAGCCATGTTGGTAGGTGATGGTCCCCGGTCTGTATAAAGTGACAATCTACATGGGTGATCACCCCATGTCCAAAAAATTATCCAAGATGAGTGATGGCCCAAAATCCACCAAGAGCTGGACAGGACTGAATGGAAGTATACATAGATATGGGTAGGGTCCTCTGTGATTGTAGGGTCAGTGTAGAATGTGATCAGCCATGTAGACTGCAAGTCTGTACACAGGGTACAATAGATATTGGTAGGGGGATACCTGCTTCTCCATGCTCTCCTTGCCCCTGCTGCCCACTATGGGTGGGGGGATCTTTTCACAGCTGGCACCTTCCAGCATGTAGAGTCCAGAGGGTCAGGTGCTCTCCCTCGAAGCAGAAGAGGGCAAACCATGGTTAGTGCTAACTGTTGGTCTTGGCCTCCTTCTTGCTAAGTTGCCCCCTCTTGGTGCCCTCCTTGCAGGCCAGGAGAGCCAGGTACAGAGCGTAACCCTCGTTATAGCGCACACTCTTCTGCATGATCCTGAGCCATAGGATACTTGCTCGAGTATCACGCAACGGTGCAATCAGTGCCCGGCACCCCGCACCGTCTGTCCCCGCTGATCATTTTGGGACAGTGCTGTGCCACCAATCGCTGCACAAGTGGCCCCTGAATCTCCTGTTGCTGCGCTGTCACTCAGTCTTCAGTGCAACAGTGGTATCGCTAGCTTTCATAATTAGGGATTTAGGGGGGGCACATGGGGGGACAGGAACAAAAGTAAGGGGCCCAACTATAATATATATATATATATATATATATATATATATATATATATATATATATATACACACACACACACAGTGCCTTGAAAAAGTATTCATACACCTTGAAATTTTCCACCTTTTGTCATGTTACAACCAAAAATGTATTTTATATGGATTTTATGTGATAGTCCAACATAAAGTGTCAGGTTAGGTGATATACAGTAGTGCCAGGTTAGGGTGGTAGAGTGCCAGGTAAGGATGGTAGTATTAGGGTGATACAGTAGTGCCTGGTTAGGGTGGCAGAGTGCCTGGTTAGGGTGGCAGAGTGCCTGGTTAGGTGATATACAGTAGTGCCAGGTTAGGGTGGTAGAGTGCCAGGTTAGGATGGTAGTATTATGGTGGCAGGTTAGGGTGGTAGTGCCAGGTTAGGGTGGTAGTGTTAGGGTGGCAGAGTGCCTGGTTAGGGTGGTAGAGTGCCTGGTTAGGGGGGGTAGAGTGCTTGGTTGGGGTGGGTAGAGTGCCTGGTTAGGGGGGTAGAGTGCCTGGTTAGGGTGGGTAGAGGGCCTGGTTAGGGTGGGTAGAGTGCCTGGTTAGGGTGGGTAGAGTGCCTGGTTTGGGTGGTAGAGTGCCTGGTTGGGGGGGGTAGAGTGCCTGGTTAGGGGTGGTAGAGTGCCTGGTTAGGGGGGGGGTAGAGTGCCTGGTTAGGGGTGATAGAGTGCCTGGTTAGGGGTGGTAGAGTGCCTGGTTAGGGGTGGTAGAGTGCCTGGTTAGGGGGGGGTAGAGTGCCTGGTTAGGGGTGGTAGAGTGCCTGGTTAGGGGTGGGTGGGTAGAGTGCCTGGTTAGGGGTGGTAGAGTGCCTGGTTAGGGGGGGTAGAGTGCCTGGTTAGGGGTGGTAGAGTGCCTGGTTAGGGGGGGGGGGGTAGAGTGCCTGGTTAGGGGTGGTAGAGTGCCTGGTTAGGGGGGGTAGAGTGCCTGGTTAGGGGTGGTAGAGTGCCTGGTTAGGGGTGGTAGAGTGCCTGGTTAGGGGGGTAGAGTGCCTGGTTAGGGGGGGTAGAGTGCCTGGTTTAGGAGGGGTAGAGTGCCTGGTTAGGGGTGGTAGAGTGCCTGGTTAGGGGTGGTAGAGTGCCTGGTTAGGGGTGGTAGTGCCAGAGTAAACACATGACAACATGACTAGATAACAGAATACTGGTTCTGTTCTCCTCTTTCTCTGTCACCTGCATTAAAAGCACAAATCTATGACTGCTGCTGCAGAACCTCCCCCTCCCTGAAGTAAACATAAAGAAAAAACTCACATGGCTGCTGCTGGCACACTGAGGACTAATTCTGGGCTTCTTCTTCTTCATGGAGGTGGAGTCAAAATGTGGCGGGTGGGAGGAGCTGCAACTTGGGTAAAGTATTATTGGCTGAGGAGAGGAGATGCAAATACCCCCTCCTCCCTGTGATAGTCGGGACACTGAAATATCATCATGTAGCTGAGTCCATAGCTGAGCCCTTCTCCTCACAGTACGGAGCGATTCTCTGTGTGTCTATCCCTCCAGCAGCTGAGAGCTTACAGGAAGGGAAGGGAGACACACAGAGACAATCGCTCTATAATTGGCACGACTCTTGTTGTAATTGGGGGGGGGGGGCACAGCTGTGCATCAACTCTATTCTTCTCATGTGCAGTAGCTTCCTCATGCTGCCCACCCGTGTACACTGCACGGCCACGGAGAGTGAGCGCCCACCACCCTGCAAGGTGAACATTGGGATGTGCCGAGGGGGGAGTCACCTGACCCACACACTAACATGCTTTCAGAGACCTTCCCTGAAAGCAGAGTACTGACTGTGTGCTTTGCTGGGGGTCATCTCTGAGCCGTGTGTAGACTGCCAGCCACTCACCAGCGCCCCCTTCACATGTCGCCCATGGCACGTGCTATGCCTGCCATACCCTGGATACGCCACTGGTGCCAGTGTTCAATCGCCTGGTGGTGACATATATAACCCATTAAGTAATTAACAGAGCTCTGTGTCCCGTGATGTCCGAAAAAAATAAATAAATTTGGGTACAACGTAGCATGACCGCGCAATTGTCATTGAACGTGCGAGAGTGCTGAAAGCTTAAAATTGGCCTGGGAAGGAAGGGGTAAAAGTGCCCAGTATTGAAGTGGTTAAAAGGATAAACTGTGCGATGCAGGTTCCCACATGGCATCCCTCCCGCAGGCAGTTCACACTGCCTTCTGCGAACCGCTGTGGTTGTCATTAACAAAGTTTAATTCACAGATCACAGTGCGAACTGTGAACTCACACAGGAATCGGATAGCATAGATGAGAACACCCATGCAATCCGATTCTAGTACGGGGAAAAAAGTCCCTGCACTATTTTCTGTGCGAATCCAATGCAAGTTCAGCCATACAACTATATGACTGAACGTGCATTGCTCAGAGATCGCATGTGATTAGCACCTGCGGTGTGGGTGGGTAGCACATGCGAACTCTGAGATCGCTCTAGCATGAACCCAGGCACAAGGGAGTTAAAAAAAAAAAAAATACTGACACAAGCTCTGAGTAGCACTTTTTTGTGGTTGCAAAATAAGCTGTTATTATTATTATTTATATACTATACACAAAATACAGCTGGCAAAATAAGATATTATGTCTCAAACATATAATCGTACAGGCAATTATATTCAGTGTTTTTTCATTTACATAAATAATGTTTTACAGGATATACTGTATTTAAATTATGTTTGTGTTATTTTAGAGTACCTGTCTAATGATATTTATGTACTCAAGATGTAAAAATAGTTGTAAAACAATGGGAAAAATATATTTGAACTAAAGTTTAAAATCTAAAAGTACCTTTTTATGTTCTCAAACAAAAATGTCAGTTTAAAAAAAAATCAGCACAGTATCAAATCATGGCTGTGTTTCCTAAACAGAATGAAGCAAAAAGTACTGCATAAAAACATATAAAAAAAGAAGAGATCAAAGATGTTCATGGTGTCTAACACAGCAGTAAATTCCCATCACACACATACAAAAAAAGTATCAGGTTTGTGAGCTCTTTAAGCAACTCTCAACAGGACTCCAAAACCAAAAGACTTTGCAAGTTGAATACAAAATTAGGAAGCACAGACTGCCTGAGCAAGAAAATGTAAGATAAATCTAAATGTATCTGTAAACTCAAGAGACTGACTGATTCAAATGTAATGCCGCGTACACACCATCGCTTTCTGCGATGAAAAAAAACGACGTTTTGAAAAACGTCAATTTAATTGACTGTGTGTGGGCAAAAACTTTGTTTTATGTCTTCTAAAAAACGACACAAAAAAATTGAAGCATGCTTCAATTGTATGTGTTGTTTTTGGCCGACGTCGTTTTCTGTGTTCTAAACATTGACCGTGTGTACGTAAAAACGTCGTTTTAAGCCCGCGCATGCTCAGAAGCAAGTTAGGAGACGGCAGCGCTCATTCATGTAAAACGACTGTTCAGAATGGAATCAGCACATTCGTTAAGGTCTTTTTCAGCTTATAGACAAGAAAAGAAAGCGCTTCTTTAACCCCTGCTTTTAACTGCTACCCAGAAATGGACGTTTGTTGCGGCTGATCTTGTTACATAGTTATGACAAGCTTTTAATTAGTTTCTTTCTTGTTTGATAATGTTTATGTTTGTGTTCTGTTATTTAGTTGTATCTTCCATCTTTAAAATTTAAAATATATATATTGGTCCACCTTTTTATTTTTTGATTTTTATTTTGTCACCAATTTTATTTTTAATCTCTATTTTGTGTTGATTTGGGAGTGTGTGAAGTGGCTGCAACAACCTAATTTTTTCTTTAACTCACCCACAAGCATGTTTTTTTACCTTGTTAATGTTTGCAATATTTATTTGGGAATGGGTCTGCCCACTCACTAATGATCTCTCAAATCTACAATAAAGAAACATGGTCAAATTTGGCTGAAAAATTAACATTTCATTTATTCTGCTGAAAAATTCAAATAAAAAATGGTGGCAACCCAAAAACACAACATAATAAAAACAAAGATGCCAAGGAAGGCAGCACTTTAGAGCATGCTTGAATTTTTCTGAAAACAAGGGTCCCCGAAGCCACAAATTCAGCCTGTGAGTCCACATTAAAATTCCATCAGGGGCACCGTGTTATTTTTTGGGCTTTTTCTTCCCAGCAGCCTTCCCTGCAGTCTTCTCTGCAGTCTTCCCTGCAGCCTTTCCTGTAGCCCGAGTCCTTGGGGGGCTGGGTTCCTGGAGGAGATGAAGTGCCAGGAGCCAGAGCAGCCTCATGAAGAGGAGGAGCAGGAGCAGGAGCAGAAGCAGGAGGAGCAGCAAGGACAGGAGGAGCAATCCGCACAATGTCGGTGTCGTCATCGAGCTGCCCCAGGGATGCCATGCTTATGGCTTTGAAGATGAGTTGTTCGCAGCGCACACGCTGGCTCTGCTCCAGATTGTAGAGCCTAGCTGCAATGAGCGCTGCGAACCCCTCAACTTCACTGGGTGGCTCTCGGATGGCTGCAGTAGCTTGGCGAAGCAGGCCCTGGGTCTCCTCCTCCATTTGTCGCATACTCCTGAGCCGTTTATTGGGATTGCGGAATGGAGGGATCCGGGAGATGGTATCCCGCCGGCGTGCCTCCTGGGTCCCACTGGGGCCTGCCACCTCCTGGCTCCCAGTGGGCTCTGCCACCTCCTGCCTTGCAGTTGGCCCTGGCTCCTCCTGGCTCCCTGTGGGCCCTGTCTCTTCCTGGCTCCCTGTGGGCCCTGTCTCTTCCTGGCTTTGGTCTGCCTGTGTATCAAAAAAAGGAACATATTTTATTTGTGTTTGTCATTAATCACACACATTTTTTAAATCATGAGTGATGCAAATTGAATGTCAATATATATTACACACAGGGTCGCCATCCCTAATTATGTGGCCCCTTACACACCTTCAGACATGGTCCCCCTGGAATTATGTGGGTTGCTGCAAGCCTAATTTAGGAAATAAGTGGCCTTTTCCCAAAAAAATAATTATTAAATTTCGTGTCAACTAGATAGTACTCAAAAAGGGTGTTTTCCATCTCCCCTTGCAGGTGTATTGCGTTACTCCCCCCTACTGGCCTATCTGAAAATGCCACCCACTCCTTCATAAACATTATTAATTGGGCAATTTTGTCCCCATCCTGTTTTGCCACTACTGACTATTGATCTTATCCCTAAACTTAGGAGATTCACTTAGAATTTAGAACAATAGTAACATAAATTTAACATTATTACTAGACTTGTCATATACTAACTAAATTCATACAAAAAACACATACCATGCTCCATGGCTCACAATTGGGGTCCTCCAGGAACTCTTGCTCTTCCTCCGAGCTTGCCTGCTCTTGTCTGCAGAGAAGACTGGAGGATTGGCTGCTGGGAAGCTGGGAGCTACCTCTTGGCGGAAGGGTAGACATGGATGCCCTGGTCTCAATGTGGTCGTCCAGGAACTGCAGCTGACTGTAGTACCACAGGGTTGGTTTGTATATGGAGTCAGCTGCAGCCCCAGACCTCATTGAGGCCAGGACTTGGACCCGTTGGGCCCTGTAGGTGCCCCTGATGGAATTTATTTTGCTTTTCACTGTGGCTTTTGTGGCGTTGGGGGCCCTTGTTTTCAGAAAAGAAAGCATGCTCTCTTTAGCTTTTTCCCTGGCATCTTTGTTTTTATTTATTGTATTTTTGGTTTGCCACAGAACAGGATGTTCCTTCCATTTTTGAATAAATTCGGTGAGGAAATCAGCATCCTTGAAGGGATCCATTCTTTCTGCACATGAAACAGAAGCCAAAACATAATGTCATTAAAGCCACTAGCTTACTTCCCCTAACTAGCCCACAAACTCATTCCCTCTTCACTATAATAAAGTCGCAAAAAAAAACTTACGTATCGTCGTTATGAAAGATCGTGATTTACGCCTTCTTCCACAGACTATGCACGCCGTTTACAAACACGTCCCATCCCTTTTTACACTATGCACGCGTGACGCTCCGCATGACACCCCGCCCCTGACGTTCGGTATCGTCCTTTCCACGCCCCTTCTCTGTCGTTTGGTGAGGGAGAAATGATGGAGAACATGGATGACAATTCCAGCTCAAGCCAGGAGGCAGGCCAGGCCCAACCACGCCGCAGATTCACATGCAGAGCCTCCAACATGACATTTAATGAAATGGTGGAGATGGTCACCATATTGAGGAGGGAGGACTATGATGCCAAGCATGGCCCCTACATGCATCCAAATAAAGTCAAAGCAAAAATTATGGAGAAGGTCATCCGTAGGCTCCAGCGGAAGTTTGGAAAACGCAGGAGCAGAGAGCACCTGCGCAAAAGGTGGTCCGATTTAAAAAAGAGGGAACCCCACCAACTTGCCAAAATAAATAGGGTGATTCGAAGAAGAAGTAAGTTTTTTCCATGTGTATTAATTATTTTGGTGTGTTCTTTGTGCCATGTTTATTTTTTTTGCAGGTTGACCATAATTAATATTATGAATGTGGACGCATGATTCAGTCGTCGTAGTCGTCGTTCATTCGCTGACTTTCAATAATCCAATACCATATTACTGAGAAATGGCATCATGCCTAGTTTGCATGTGCAAAGGGGAGTTGAAGCACTGTATCCTAAATAAAAACGTAAATGTAGGAATTGTGGGCGAATGAACGACGACTCCTAGGACCAATTATTCGACACAAATATGAAAGTTGTGACATTTTTGGGGCTTAAAAGGTGTCTTCAATTCTGGTATTGATGTAAATGTGTTTCAGCTTATTTTTGAAGAAACTTAAATACCTTGAGATTCCCAAAAAGGAGCGTTTGCTCCGAATTTTTTTATTGAACATGTGTACTCAGTAGCACAATTGTTTGTCACAATCACAACCTATGTTGGGTCACACACAGGGGTGAGCAGATCCAGGGGATACTTGGTTAGCTTACATATAGAAAAAAAAACAATTGTCACCAGATTTGACATTACTTTGTGAATGGATTAAATACTGGTCTATTTTCTTGGTCCCTTTAAATCTGCCGCCCAGCGGGCGTGCGCACACCGCCGGGGACACGAGCCCGTGCCCGCCGTGTGCCTCGCATATGCGGCCGCAGGTCCCCGGAAACTCGATGTTCCTGGGAGTCCCGCTATTGCAGTCGGCAAGAGCAGAACAGGGGAAAGCCTTTGTAAACAAGGCATTCCCCTATTCTGCCTAGTGACACTGTCATTGATGACCGTTCCCGTGATCGGGAACAGTCATCAGTAACGTGTCACATCTAGCCACGCCCCCTAACAGCAAGAATCACTTCCTAGGGAACAATTAACCCCTGCAGCGCCACCTAGTGGTTAACCCCTTCACTGCCAGTGCCATTTTTACAGTAATTAGTGCATTTTTATAGCACTGATCACTGTAAAAATGACAATGGTCCCAAAATGGTGTCAAAAGTGTCCGATGTGTCCACCATAATGTCGAAGTCACAATAAAAATCGCTGATCCCACCATAACTAGTAAAAAAAAATATTAATAAAAAAGGCCATACAACAGTCCCCTATTTTGTAGAAGCTATAACTTGTGCGCAAACCAATCAATAAACACTTATTGCGATTTTTTTTTTTTTTTTACCAAAAATATGTAGAAGAATACGTATCGGCCTAAAATGTGGAATTTTTTTTTTATATATATATATTTTTGGGGGTTATTTATTATAGCAAAAAGGAAAAAATATAGATATTTTTTCCAAATTGACGCTCTTTTTTGTTAATAGCGCAAAAAATAGAGATCGCAGAGGTGATCAAATACGTAAATTTTGTTTGAGAGCCACGTCACACGGCCGCGCAATTGTCAGTTAAAGCGAAAGTGGCCTGGTCTTTGACTACCAAAATGGTCCGGGGCTGAAGCGGTTAAGAATAGTTTGGAATTTGGTATAAATCGTTAAAGAATATGTTACCCCACAATATCATATTGTGGCTGCTGTACCATGTACTTGTTTGAAAAAAGTATCCTGTTCTCGTTGTATTGATTCCTTTGTGTGAAATACCCAGTGTTCCTGTCAGTCCCTCTGCTTTTTTATTATAAAACGGACCCCACTAGACATGAGAACACAGCATGGTCAGTTTTATGACTGTGCTGGGATTTCAGCCTGCTCTCCTCCAATAATCAGACACGTGCTGACATGCCCCCCTGCACATCCATTCACTGGGAAGATCAGTGTACTGCTGTTTCTCCTCCCCTAGCTCTCTGAGCTCCTTATGCAGCTGAGAACAGTGCAGGGAGGTAACTGTTGTATTGAAAATAATAACCCGATGAGTGAACTGTATAAAGCACGGGTACTGTTTATACATAAAAAAAAAGCATGAAGAGAGGAAGTGAAATAAAAAACAAGTAGTTTTAAATGGCGTTTTTCCTTTGCAAATTTAATTTTGTGCAGGAACTTTTCTAAGCATGGAAAATGTGTGCTTCTTTACAGGCATACTATAGACACCCCCCAGGTACAAAATGTAAAGGAATATTTCATTTTTATTGTTTCACTTTAAGCATTATTAAAATCACTGCTCCCGAAAAAATGGCAGTTTTTAAAACTTTTTTTTGCATTGATACATGTCCTCTGGGGCAGGACCCGGTTCCCCAAACACTTTTTATGACAAACTTGCATATTAGCCTTTAAAATTAGCACTTTTGATTTTTCATGTTCGTGTCCCCTAGACTTAACAGTGTTCAAACACATTTTTTGCCTGTTCGCATTTTCTGCTGCAAACCTACCTGGGGGGTGTTCAGCTCATCCCTACTCCTCATAACTGAGGTCTTTCAGCCCCCTATTTTAGTTTAATTGCTGAGGACTGTTGTCCAAAACTGGATGAGTGATATACAATGTAATACTGACATTTAATCACACACATAGGTTGGACTTGATGGACTTGTGTCTTTTTTCAACCTCACCTACTATGTAACTATATGGAATATTCAAGATATGGCCAAAGCACAGTTTTGTAAATTGGTATTATTTTAGTTGTATTTCTTTGTAATACAATATTACAGTCTACCAAACGTGCTTTGCGCAGCTTGGCACAGCAATCTATTTTTGAATTTGTGATCTACAAGGACCCCTACCTCCTACAGTTCACTCCCTAGCAAATACCTTGCATGCATATGCATGCATATGTTTAGCTAAATTTTTTAATATTAAATCTCATCTACCATATAGCTGCCCACCACTCTATTTTACCTAGGTATTCTTGTAAAGTTGCTATAGTGTGTTGCAAAGGTATTACCCTGCTTAGCTGTATATTATTAGCAATAAGATTGAACTTTTACTCTGGTACATTGTAGGCTTTGGTATCTACATTAGGTAGTTGACAGTAAGTACGAATTAAAATTGTTGGTAGTTCATTTAAAAGTTCCAAAGCCTTTAAGGAGAAGTCAGGTTTTCAACAACATACATTTTTATGCACTGGTCCCAGGCTGTTAGAACAACTAGCAGGTTCAGTCTATAGATTTCTGTATTTTATCTAAGCTGTTGTCCGCAACTAAAATACACACATACTCACTGTAAAGTATTTTGGTATGTTCACAATATGTTGTGAAGACCTGTTTTATTTATGAGTTTGAGCTCAGTATGCTAAACTGAATCAAAAGCCCTCATGAATGTTTGTTCTCTTGTTAGTCAGGCAAAGTAGAAACTGGAACTGCATTATAAGAATACCTGCTCTACTGCAGATATCACCACATAAATTAAAACAAACTCTAAGCTTGGGGTTAAAGTGGACTGTTGGCCAGGCTTTGAACACTCAAAAACGTACTGTACATGTCCTACAAAGCAGGAAAATTAGCTTTAAAGTGGTTGCAAACCTCAGTCATGGAATTTGAGCAAAACACATATACAGTATCTGAGGTGATTACTTATCTCTCTCCAAAGCTCTGAGTGTTTTTGAGAAGTTTTCCCAACACATGGGATAAATTTGTGTTGGGGCGGGAGAGCTCAGAACTGAGCTTCACCATTAGTGTTGAGCGGAATACGCCATATTCGATTTTGCGATATATCACGAATATATAGACGAATATTCGTGAAATATTCGCTAAAATCGAATATTCGTGATATTTTATAAAAAAATTTTTTTTGCGAAATTTCGCTAATGCGAATGCGAAATTGATTGCGAAATTCTGAAACATTCAATTTCACCTGCCCTTTGGAAAAAGTGTGGTTTTACGTAATGGACCCTGCAACTAACAACAAGGTATTAATAAAATAAATACATTATTATATAGATTTGAGGGTTTACTTTGACCAATTTGTATATTGATTAGTTTAATAAATATTGAATAACCATAGATTTGGAAAATACAGATCTCTCCTCTAGACTGACCTGTATTGAGTTAGGTAAAGATCAACCGCACACTGGGGCCCCTGATTCTGTTGAGTTAAAAAAAAGCCAAGTAAACCGTTTACGTTGACATCTCTTAAATGTCTTTATGTAAACAGTTATTATTCTCATTAAAGAGGTGAAATGCAAATGATGACAAGGGACAAAAGATGGAAAATTCTTTGAAGATGTGATACACTGGAAAAACGCACAGAAACACTCCACTCTCTCTAGCCACCTTGTGAATCTGCACTGAAATACTGCTGGGAGTGATCTTATATACTGGTCGTGCAGGCAGGTTCTTTTTGGTTGCTATAGAGGTTGCTAACCTCTGACAACTGTGGTAGGAGAACTCTGATTGGCTCTGATGCAAAAGAAGGGCGGAGAAAGTATTCGCGAATAATCGTAATACGAATATTCGCGATAGCGAATATTCGTCAACATAAAAGGATCGCCTCAGCTTAGCTACTCGGCCCAGGGTCTCTAATCAATCCAGCAATGCTTTTAGACGTCGATGGAGATCACTAGGATGTGATCTGTTTTAAAAATAAATTTGAAAAAATGCGAATATTCATAATAGCGAATTTTGGCCGCGATATTCGAGTTATTCGCGAATAATCGAATATGCAATATTCGTAACGAATATTCGCAATACGAATATTCGTGAGCAACACTATTCACCATTCACAACACAGTTATTCTGCTGTGTGGAAGGGGTGTCCAATCAGATTTCACACACTGTAACTGAAGTCTCTCCACCCTCTCCTCTGTGTTGCTGACAGACAAAGAAAGATTTTTAACATGACCTGTACTTTTGAAGTGCAGTAGAGAGAAGAATATTGCAGATAAACAAGTAAAACCTAAGTAGGAGGATTTGTTTAATTTCTGTGTATCATCTGAGGCTGTTCACTTCATTGGGTAAATGTGAGGGTTTACAACCACTTTAAGGGTTCATTCACATATGCACATTGCAGTAATGTATTTGTATTGGTGTGCTGCAGTTTCATTCATAATGAATGGCACCCCAACGCATCTCCACACATGGGCTGCAATACGCTGAACCATACCCAAAAATCAATGTGCATTGGTGTGTGCTGCTGTCTAGTTGCACTCAATTTTCTTGCTTTCAGGTGTGTGGCAGCCATTCATTTTAAAATGACTGCTAGCACATTGCACCTCAATGGCACGGTAATGTGAATTGACTATAAAACAAGGATAACTGTACGAAAGTGATCTAGCGCTAAAGAAAATACAAAAACGTGCAAACTGTAAAAAATTAACAAAGTGCTGTGCATTATATTTCAATGGAGTCATAAATCGTGCAAATGTGCAAACACTTGATAATCCACAAATAAATACAGCATCAATAAGTGATCAATAAATAGTACCAATGTGCAAAATCGCAAAAAAGTTCAAAGTGACAAAACGTGTAAAAATGCACTAAAATGATGGTTCATTATAACAATGAAATGAATAAATGGGAAAAAGTTCTAGATCATCCCATATAGTGAGTTATGGGAGCAAACAGGATCAACCTTCCAATATATCAACAGTCTTGATGAGGATTTTTCCTTAATTGCAGTATTGAACCATAGTGTGTGTCCTCCACCAGTCTCCCTCCCACCAGTGAGGTAAGAGTTCTGGGAGACTGGTGGAGGACACACACTATGGTTCAATACTGCAATTAAGGAAAAATCCTCATCAAGACTGTTGATATATTGGAAGGTTGATCCTGTTTGCTCCCATCACTCACTATATGGGATGATCTAGAACTTTTTCCCATTTATTCATTTCATTGTTATAATGAACCATCATTTTAGTGCATTTTTACACGTTTTGTCACTTTGCACTTTTTGCGATTTTGCACATTGCTACTATTTATTGATCACTTATTGATGCTGTATTTATTTGTGGATTATCAAGTGTTTGCACATTTTTCCACGATTTATGACTCCATTGAAATTTAATGCACAGCACTTTGTTACTTTTTTTACAGTTAGCACGTTTTTGTATTTTCTTTAGCGCTAGATCACTTTCATACAGTTATCCATTTTTGTGTACAGTGAACACCATTAGATTTAGCAGCTTTTTTGTTCTAGCTTCTTCTCATTCACATTTACTCACTAGTAGCGCATAAGACACTATGGGCCAGATTCACGTAGACTAGCGGCGGCGTAACGTATCATAGATACATTACACCGCCGCAAGTTTTCATCGCAAGTGCCTGATTCACAAAGCACTTGCAATGAAAACCTACGCTGGCGGCCTCCGGCGTAAGTCAGCGTAATTCAAATGGGCGTGTGCCATTTAAATTAGGCACACTCCCGCGCCAGACCTACTGCGCATGCTCCGTTTCGAAATTCCCGCCATGCTTTGCGTGAAGTGACGTCATTTTTTCGAACGGCGATGATGTGCGACGTGCGTAGCGTACTTTCGTATTCCCGGACGTTTTACGCAAGACAAAAACATTTTTTAATTTCGAGGCCGGAAAGGTTAGGGCAGGTCAAACGACGCCTAAAATTGCGACGGGAAACTATACTAGCGACGACTTACCGAACGCGAAAATCCGTCGTGGATCGCCGTAACTGCTAATTTGCATACCCGACGCTGGAATACGACGCAAACTCCCCCCAGCGGCGGCCGCGGTACTGCATCCTAAGATCCGACAGTGTAAAACAATTACACCTGTCAGATCTTAGGGCTATCTATGCGTAACTGATTCTATGAATCAGTCGCATAGATACTCTGAGAGATACGACAGAGTATCTGAGATACTCCAACGTATCTCCGGTGTGAATCTGGCCCCATATTTGCATGACTATAAAACAAGCCTTCAATAACCTCTGTAGCTGCATACATTGTGGAGAAGACTACCCTCAAAGTTCATAAAAGAAGCACTGCAATTATTTCTCTCAGATCATTCTGCTCACCACTGTCAAAAGATACTTGACAGCCGTACTCAGCACAGGCTGTGACCCTGGGGCATACACGGACGCTGCATCTACATAAAGTGCTTTACCAGACGATCTCTGTTAAACAGGATATGTCATCCTTCTAATTTTGGACACTTTATGCTTGCATCCACGAGCTATTCTTTGCCCCAGTTCTAAGTCCCTTGGTGGGGTTCGGTTATCCTGATTTTTACCCCTCGCATGCCTCCTATATTTATGGATTGAAGTGCCTATACGTTCATGTCATCATAGACACATTTGGCCTGGACCACTGATTGTGAAAACTATAGCTACATAGTAGCAATAATCCTGTTTGTCTCGTCCTGAAGAAGCCCCACCGTGAAACGCGTAGGCGACTTCAATAGGATTCATTCACTACTCATTTACTTTCGTTCAAGATGGTTCTATTGTGATTGTAATTATTTGCATTATTTGCATTCTATTATACCATTGTTGGTGTACATTTTGTATATTTGTGTAATAAATTATATTTTTATACTTCCACGCGCCTTAAAGTCCGATTTTGCCCACTCTTTGGATTGGGTATTTTTCTATATTCTTACCATTACGGATGTGGCCAATGTGAGTGCTTTCCTTGTGTATCTTGTCTTCTATTTCTTCTTTATTTTTCGTTTCCCTTCCAATTTTTTTCTCCCCCTCTTTTTCTTTTTCTTTTTTTCCTCTTTTTCCTTTTCTTTCTATGCTTTATCTTCTTTTCCCTCTTTCATTTCTTTTATTACCCCCAGTTATGTGTTTTCCCATTTCCCTTCATTTCCCTTGCCCTTTTTTACTTGACAGCCTTCCAAATTTCTAATCTCTAATGTACATCCTAGATATACGCCAAACATACCTGGGTTCATTTCAAAGGCTTGTAAAACTTGACTGAAGTTTGTGTGCTGAATTCAAATCCTATTATGTCAATGGTGGCAAAATGTTAAAACACAGTAATGGCAATTTTCTAGTCTAATATGCATTGGATTGTCAAACAAATGGCATGAGGCACTGCACACTCTCCTAGGGAGCATGTTCCAAGTCAAAAATAAAAAGTAAAAATTCCATTTAGTAAGGAACAGTGGGCCAGATTCACGTAGAGCAGCGCAAATTAAGCTACTCCAAACGTATATCATTTAAGTTACGGCGCCTTAATTTTGTGACGTAAGTGCCGTATCCACAGCGCATATGCGCCCAAATGTGCGCCAGCGTAACTTATATACCGAGGCGTAAGGCGGGGTTATTGCAAGTGGGAAGGAAGTGGGCGTGCTCCATTGAAATGAGCCGTGACCCCATGCAAATGAAGGGCCGGCCGTACTGCGCGTGCGCGCACGAATCTGCACCTCACTGGGCATGTGCAGAACTCGGCTCGGCGCAATCAGTGAGATAGAAAAAAGGCCAAGCGTACTTAGTTTGAGAATCGCCCTGTGCTTAAATAGCCCCAGACAAACGCACTTCCCTTGCAAAAGTACATCCCTGTGTTTACCTTCCTAAAGCAAGTGTCTTTTGCTCTGTTGTCTGTGGCTGTTTGTTGGTGAGTATAGTGTTATATTAAAGATTTATTGTAGTAGGAGGTTGTAGAAGCTGTGTGTATTTTCTGAGTGTTTTTTGTGTCTATTTCTTCTGTGTTTTTTGTTTGAATTTGTATTAGCTGTCTGCTTGTGTTTTTGTTTTTTTGCTGTCTGATTTTTGTGTGTGTCTGTTCTGTGTCTTTTTGGCTGTCTGTTCTGTGTCTTTTTGTGTCTGTTCTGTGTCTTTTTGTTCTGTGTGTTTTTGTGTTTGTTTGTTCTGTTTGAATTTTGTGTCTGTTGCTGAGTGCTGTGTTGTGAGATGGCACCAAAGAGAAGGAAATTAAACTTCTCGGTGCGAGAGAAGCACTTTCTGGCCAGGGCGATCACCCAATTTGGGAGATTTTTGCATGGCCCTGACAGCCGGGATGTCCCCCCGGCCAGGAAGAGGGCAATAATCCAGGAGATAACGGATCGGATCAATGCGGAGGGGGGGGAGACAAGGACCCCCAGTGGGATTAAGAAGATCAATGATCTGAGGAGTTTGGTCCGTGACAAGATGGCCAAGCAAGCAGCCCATGCCAGGGGCACTGGAGGAGGCCCACCCTGCACCGTAAGGTGGACTGAGGAGGAACTTGCGGTGGCCCGTTGCTTCCACAGCCAGCAAGTGGTGGGCCTGCCTGGCTTTGAATCTGATGATCCTGTGAGGACAGGTAAGTTTTTTTTTATTTCCATCTGGTGAGTAGCATGTGTGGGGGGGAGGGAATATGTGCCAAGTGTGTGGATCCTCCAACCTGTGTATGTTTTGTGTCCTTCACAGATGGCCAGGAGGTTGCTGGGCCATCAGGCCAGGCTGCACCACCCCCAGGACAACAGGCTGCTGAGGAGCCCCAAGAAAGGCCGGAGTCCCCAGGGCAGGGGAGTGGCCACAACTCCCCTCATGAGGAGGTTCAGGGGGAGGAGGATGAGGGGGGGAGGATGTGGATGACCAGATGGACATTGCCCGAGAAGTGATGTTGTGTTGGGATCAGGATTCCCTTGCGCCTGACAGCAGTCAGGCCACCATCAGGGGTAGTCCCTCCCACTCCTCCCCCAACAGGGCTGCCCCCCCAGGGGAATCCCCTGCTCCCAGGCCACAAGCCTCAGCTGGAGGCAGTCAGGCCACCATCAGGGGTAGTCCCTCCCACTCCTCCCCCAACAGGGCTGCCCCCCCAGGGGGCTCCCCTCCTCCCAGGCCACAAGCCTCAACTGCAGGCAGGAAGGCCACCCAGAAGACCAGGGGGTGGCCGAGTTCCTGCCTGCAAATCTGCAGAGGGACCAGGCTCGTCAGACACAACATCTGGGTCAGGTCACCCAGACTTTGGCCCAGATGGAGGAGAGCCTGGCCTCCATCAACGATTCAGTCAGTGACGTGGGCACAAATTCTTTAGCTTTTATAAATTGCTTTTCTGAGCTGCAGGCCGCCACAACAGGCATGGCCCTTGAGGTGACTGCCCTGGCCCAGGCTATCCAGGACAACACCCAGGCTGTCAAGGCCAATACGGCAGCCCTCACTCTGGGCCTGACCAGGATCGCCGTGGCCTTGGAGAGCAGGCTAGCAGGTGGGCAGCCACCCGGGGAGGCTTCTCCTTCCCCTGCCTCCCCCCCCATGAGGCTCCTCCTTCCCCTGCCTCCCCCCCCCATGAGTCTCCCCTAAGGACCCGTGGTCGGCCCAGGCGTAGCCCACGCCGCTGCCATTGAGATTTTGGGTGTACTTTTCTTTCTTTATTTTTTTTCTGAATTTTTTGTGTGATTCTGATTTGTTTTATGTGTGTGAATGATGTATGAATGTGGGGGTGACATTCCTGGTGAAAAAGGGTGTCACCCTCAGTTTTGGTGGATTAGGGATCCCCAGGACCAGGGAGAAGTGATCCCAGGTCCGTGTGAAAGGTGTATGAATGCACAGTGACATAATTGGAGCCGTGGCGTGGCGTTACTGCTCCCTAATACCATGTGGTTTTCTAGGGTCCAATCCAATTAGATGTGCATGTGATGTGTCTGTGCTAGGGACCACAGTGGGTGTGCATGCATGCATTCTCATTGTGCCATGATTAATGTGTGTGTTTACTGTGCAAAGATGCATTCTGCGAGGCGTCTCCTGACTGCTGTTCCCTCAGAAGAGGGGGTACCCTCGGTTACTAAAGTCACTAGTATAGTTATGAGCATGGATGCCCCTGGCATGTTGGCAGACAGATTGTAGTCCGGCAAGTGTGTGTGCTCAGCTCTTCCTTAATGGTGTTGCTTTAGCTGACCTTTACACGGCTGAAGCAAAGTTAAGGCACCTTTTATAAAGTGTAACTTTACTCCGGGAAACTAACAGATGCGCACAGGGTGTAGCCTACGCCGCACACACTTAATTTTGTGGATCGCCTTATCTCCCTCATTTGCATCTTTGCCTAGCAAAACAATGGTGTGTGTAGCGTATTTTGCGCTCGAAGAAGCGCCGGTGTAATTGTTTTAGGTAGGACGGAAAAAAATGGTTTTCAGGCGTATTTTGTTTTGAGGATCAGGCGCAAAAATATGCGCGGCACATTTTTCAATTACGCCGCGCATCTCGAGATACGTCGGCGTAAGTGCTTTGTGAATCTGGCCCAGTGATTTTAACAATGCACATGAATTATTGTGACAAAATAAGAATGTCCCTGTGTGGTCCTTAACAGATCAGGGTTCCTCATTTCATATATAGTGCCATGAAAAAGTATTCATACACCCCAACATTTTACACATTTTGTTACAACCAAAAACCTAATGTTTTATTGGGATTTTATGTAATAGATCAACACAAAGTGGCACATAATTGTGAAGTAAAATGATAAACGGTTTTAATTTTTACAAATAAATATCTGAAAAGTGTGGCATGCATTTGTATTCAACCCCCTTTACTCCAATACCTCTAACTAAAATTTAGTGGAACCAATTAAGTTCGGAAGTCACCTAATTGGTAAATAGAGTCCACCTGTGTGTGATTTAATCTCAGTATAAATATAGCTGTTCTGTGAAGCCCTCGGAGTTTTGTTGGAGAACCTAAGGGAACAAACGGCATTACAACGGTCAAGATACACACCAAACAGGTCAGGGATAATGCTGTAGAGAAGTTTAAAGCAGGGTTAGGTTATAATATCCCAATCTTTGAACATCTCATGGAGCACTGTTCAATCCATCATCTAAAAATGGAAAGAGTATGGCACAACTGAAAACCTGGGCATCCACCTAAAGAACAGGCAGAGAGAGCATTCATCGGAGAAGCAGCCAAGAGGCCAATGGTAACTCTGGAGGTGCTTCAGAGATACACAGCTCAGGTGTGAGAATCTGTCCACAGGACAACTATTAGTAGTCGTGCACTACACAAATCTGGCCTTTATGGAAGAGTGGCAAGAAGAAAGCCATTGTTGAAAGAAAGCCATAAGAAGTCCCATTTGCAGTTTGGAAGAAGCTATGTGGGGGAAACAGCAAACATGTGGATGAAGATGCTCTGGTCATATGAGACCAAAATTGATTTTTTTGGCCTAAAAGCAAAACGTTATGTGCGGTGGAAAACTAACACTGCACATCACCCTGAACACACCAGGGAAGCTGGTCAGAGTTGATGGGAAGATGGATGGAGCCAAATACAGGACAATCTTAGAAGAAAACATGTTAGAGGCTGCAAAAGACTTGAGACTGGGGCAGAAGCTCACCTTCCAGTAGGACAATGACCCTAAAAATACAGCCAGAGCTACAATGGAATGGTTTAGATCAAAGCATATTGATGTGTTAGAATGGTCCAATCAAAGTCCAGACTTAAAGCCAATTGAGAATATGTGGCAAGACTTGAAAATTGCCTTTCACAGATGCTCTCCATTCAATCTGACAGAGCTTGAGCTATTTTGAAAAGAAGAATGGGCAAAAATGTCACACTCTAGATGTGAAAACCTGGTAGAGACATACCCAAAAGACTTGCAGCTGTAATTGCAGCAAATGATGGTTCTATAAAGCATTGACTCAGGGGGGCTGAATAGAAATGCATGCCACACTTTTCACATATTTATTTGTAAAAAGGTTTGAAAACCCATTTATCATTTTCCTTCCACTGTACAACACTTTGTGTTGGTCGACCACAAAAAACAAATAAAAGACATTTAAGTTTTTGGTTGTAACATGACAAAATATGGAAGATTTCAAGGGGTATGAATACTTTTTCAAGGCACTGTATATAAGTACTGTAAGGAGTTCTATTATAGAGTTACACATAAGAGAGAGTAAGCGCTAGCACCAGCGGCAGTGGAAATGCAGCTAAAAATAAATAAAAACAGGTGAGCTCATGGGAGCTAATTAAAACTTTAGACTGTTGATAAAGTCCTTTGAGTTCGTAATAAAACACTTGCAGGCAACCTAGTGAAGATTGGAAGCAAATCTGAAGGCAGAAGAGGAAACATAATGGTGCCAATCTAAGTGTAATAAGTAGTGTTGCATTTATTGGATAAAAACAGCAGTAAGCTTACTCACAAACGTTGGTGAGATTAGGCATGTATCATCAAAGGAACGTCCCCAGCTGTCACTGTATGCGGCTGAGTTGTGGAGTGGTTGGCGGCGGTGGATGCCGTTGCTTCGTCTGTCTCTGACACACTGGGAGCCGGGCTGTGACGTCAGTTCCGGGTAGATGGGTCAGATGGATGGCAATACTTCCGGGTGGTGTGGGGGAGTAGGCGACGCGTTTGCGGAGCTTACGCTCCTTTCTCAAGCCAGAGACAGAGGAAGCGACGGCATCCACCGCCGCCAACCGCTCCACAACACAGCCGCATACAGTGACAACCGGGGACGTTCCTTTAATGATACATGCCCAATTGTGAGTAAGCTTACTGCTGTTTTTATCCAATAAATGCAACACTACTTATTACACTTAGAGTGGCACCATTGTGTTTTCTCTTCTATTATAGAGTTAGAATGCATCACACCTAAGCTTTAAAGGGAAATGTCAGGCATCATCTCTTTATACAAGACCTTGTCTTGGCAAATGACAACTGAAGATTTCTAAATTAGTTAACTTTAATATTACATTTTAAACGCATGTGAAGCTAACTGTGCACGACCTTTGCTCTTATTTATTGTCTTAAAGTCATTCTTACTTTACATGTTTTAAATTTGACATTTTAATATTCATATATTTATTAACTAGCATACTGTTTTGGGTTTAGATTATTGTAAGCTTTTAGTTTGTTGCAATGAAGTAAGATTTCAATAAACATGAAATCCCAGTGCAAATTAAAATCAAGCAACATTTATTTACTAAAAAGATGATAATAACTTTTCTTCAGGCTCTATGCCTGAAGATTGTATGCACTTTGAAACACAATTTAAATGCAAATATTGTTACTGCAGCCCAATTCTAATTAGCATTCATTTAATCTATCCAGAAAGGAAAAAATACCAGATATCCTCAGTGGGATTTGATCCTGTGGTCCTCAAATTAATTTAGATCCAGCAGTTTCAAAGGGCTACCATACTGGATCTGTCAAGTGATAATTTGCGTTTTAAAGATAATGTCAGCAAGATGAAACTGGTAAATACATTGATTACATCAATTTTCCCACATGGGAATAATCTTTTAATAATGTATTACAGTGCTAATTGCAACTGTTGCCTTCATTTCCTGGAATATAATTTGTATTGGTAGGTAACAAGCAGTGCATTATAGTAAAAAAAAATTATATATATATATATATATTGTGTGTGTGTGTGCTTCTATCAGTTTTAGCTACTAGCATACTGCTTAAAATGTTTTATTCTGTTTTCCATTTAAAACAGTGCTTGGCTAATGTAAAATATAATGGCCAGTCCTTAGACAAGATAGCATCACTGTATTCCTATTTTTTTCTCACTTCTTGACTCAATATCTGAGCAGGAACATCCTTGTTTTTATTCCCATTGTGTTCATTCCTGGATTAAAGGCTCCTCTTTGTATTGGGTGCTGCAGCGATCACCAGCTGCACACCATTGATCTTGACTTGCAGTCCAATACTGTTATTGCAAAAAGATCACATCACACAGGATAAGGGCAACATTTCAGAGCCATGCAGGAGAGTATTTTTGTTGGTTTATATAGCAAAAAATTTAAAACCCAGTGGTGATTAAATACTCTATTTTTCTCAAAAAATTATAAAAATGTATTTGGGTACATTGTTGCATGACTGAGTAACTGTCATTCAAAGTGTGACAACACTGAAAGCTGAAAATTTGCCTTGGCAGGAAGGAGGTGAAAGTGTCCAGGATTGAAGTGATTAAATAACACTTGTTTTTTAAACCATTCATAGTTGGTCAGGTTAATAAAGTCCATCTAGTTCAACCCAAATAAAATTAAAAATACAATCCCATATACACAATCCTATACCCACAGTTGATCCAGAGGAAGTCGAAAAACCCCAGCAAAGCATAATCCAATCTGCTATAGCAAGGGGAAAAAAATCCTTCCTGATCCCCGAAGAGGCAATCGCATTTTCACTGAATCAACTTTAACTATAAATGTTAGTACCCAGTTATAGTATGTTCATTTAAGAAAGAATCCAGGCCTTTTTTAAAGCAATCTACTGAGCTGGCCAGAACCACCTCTGGAGGGAGTATATTCTACATTTTCACAGCTCTTATTTCTAGATGTAAAGAGTGCCCCCCTTGTCCTTTGTGATGACCTTAAAGTGAATAACTCAACACCAAGTTCACTATATGGACCACTTATGTATTTGTACATGTTGATCATATCCCCCCTTAATCTCCTCTTCTCAAGAGGGAATAAATTCAGTTCCTCTAATCTGTCCCCATAGCTGAGCTCCTCCATGCTTCTTATCGGTTTGGTTGCCCTTCTCTGCACTTTCTCGAGTTCCCCAATATCTTTTTTGAGACCTGGTGCCCAAAACTGAACTACATATTCCAGTTAAGGTCTTAAAAATGATTTGTACAGGGGCTAAATGATATCTCTCTCTCTGGAGTCCATACCTCTCTTAATACAAGAAAGTATTTTGCTCACTTTGGAAACCACAACTTGCATGCTATTATTGAGCTTATGTTCTACCAAAACCCCCAGATCCTTCTCCTCCATTGATTCCCCCAATTGTACTCAACCTAGTATGTATGATGCATGCATCTTCTTAGCCCCCCCAAGTGCATAACTTTACATGTATCAACATTAAACCTCATTTGCCACTTAGTTACCCAATTAGACAGTGCATCGAGGTCAACTTGTAAATTAGAGACATTCTGTGAGGACGTTCATATGGCCACAGATGGCCATACAGTGTTAAGAGGAAGTGCATTTTTGTTCCCAGAAGTCATAGGTATTTGGGTATAGCTGTGGGCAGCAGACTGCAAATCAATGGCACATTGCCAGACGTTGTAGCTGTACACACGTAAAAGAAAATCTGAATGGTTACATGCATTTAGGGATGTATGACTAGCCCAGTTAAATACGTGACATTCAAGAAAACAATGAAGTGAGAATCTTAGGATATATGCAAATAACATATAATATATTCAAATGGTGAGTGGTCAGTGAAAACAATGAGTCCAATGAATCAGCAGATGGAAATCCAGAAAGGAATGTTCAAAATTCAAAAGGAGGCCATGAACATCCAGTGTGTATTGAGTAGTTCCAGATAAACGTGAAATCAGCCCATCACCCGATAGTCTTAGGGGGGGTCAAAACAGGCTTATATGATGAGGTTATCCTGCAGAGCAGCTGAAAAGATCCTCCGTCTCTCACATCTTCAATGGCTCCAGCCACGGCTCACAGGTCTTTCCAGGAATATCACAGGTGTGTGTATAGTATTGAATACACACTCAAAGTGGGAGTGGATGTGCCGCAATGGAAAAGAAACAAAAAAAGAGTTCCATAGTGCAGGCATTTAAAAATCAAGAGGGTTTATTGTGGGTATAAAATACAAACTCTCGTTATCAGCGAGAGATGATAAAAATATCCTTGCAAGGAATTATAAAACAAAATAGGTCCGTTTGGCGTCAGGCCGCCTTGGGGAAGAAAAAAACACGCATGCACAATGCGTATGCGTGTCGCCTGACGAACGTTTCGTCACACTGACATCATCAGGGGCACGCACACTCGCGTGCGCCTCTTATACCATCCTGAACCACAACAGAACATAACCATTGGTTCAACAGCGGGACCGCCTCAGAGCTAAAACAGGTGTGCACAGAGAGCCGAAAATTACCAGGATCAATTGTGACATCTGATGGTTGAATAACACAGTGCAGCAATTTAAAAAAGATATGTATTGGTACAAAATCACAGAGAAAAACAGTGTGCATCACTGCAGATAGCATCACCATGCTTATTCCACCATGCTGTCACTGTTAAGACCCTTGCGAGCCAACAGTGTCTAATTATACAGATCATATGTACAACAATAAATGAATACAAACTCAACATTTACAAAAAACCTACTGTGCAAAAAAAACATTTTTTTATAGGTTTCAATTTAGAGATTGCCACCTTCCAGAGGGGGGGTTCTCTTAGAAGGATTATCACCGGAGCATTAGCACAGGAAAAATTAAAGTTTTATCCTAAACAAATGAAAGAAAATATAAAGAAGGGAGACATAGAACCATCATTAATGGGAAGGGACATCAACCATTATTATTAAAGCAGTTGATGTCCCATTCCACATTAAGACCTCCCGGGACGTGACATTCAAGTCTGTGGATCCAACTGGTTTTAGCTCTAGAAATTGTCCTTTTACCATTACTTCCACACCAATGGGGCGTGTATTTTTCTAGGGCCATAAACACCGTCCCAGTTGGGTCTCTATTATTATGTTTCAAATCATAGTGTTTAGACACATTGGGCCAGATCCTCAAAAGAGATACGGCGGCGTAACTGCTGTTACGCCGTCGTATCCCTGGTCCTAACTATGGAACTGATCCACAGACTCAGTTTCCCATAGTTAGGACGAAGATCCGACATGTGTAATTGAATTACACTGTCGGATCTTAAGGATGCAATTCTAGGCCGGCCGCTAGGTGGCGAGGCCATTGAGGCCGGCGTAGAATATGCAAATGACCAGTTACGGCGATCCACGAACGCTCCGACGGGCCCGACGCTCTAAATCTACGTCGTTTACGTCGAGTTCCGCCGCGTAAAACTAGGGCTAAGCCCTAGTTGTCCTAAGCCATGTTAAGTATGGCCGTCGTTCCCGCGTCGAATTTTAAATTCTACGTCGTTTGCGTAAGACGTCCGTGAATGGCGCTGGACGCCATTTACGGTAACGTCTAAGCAAATGACGTCGGAGCGACGTCAGTTAGCGCAATGCACGTCGGGTAATTTACCCGACGGAGCATGCGCAGTACATCCGGCGCGGGAGCGCGCCTAATTTAAATGGGACTCGCCCATTTGAATAGGAACGCCTTGCGCCGGACGGATTTAAGTTACAGCGCCGCAAAATTCCAGGTAAGTGCTTTGTGGATCGGCACCTAACTTTGGAATTTTGCGGCGGAGTAACTTAAATCAGAAAAGTTACGTTGCGCCAAGGCTTTGTGGATAACCCCCCTTGTGTTTGTCAAAACCAGCTATGATATTGGAAATATGCTCGCCCCATCTGACCTGAAGTTTGCAGGAGGTCAACATATTCAAGCCCACAGGGGCACCTCAATTAGTATACAGCACATTTCGTGCTGCAGGTAATAAAGGATTTAATCGGGTACATGACACCTGTCTTGGTGGAAGTGAAGTCTGCAAATCTTCTACCCCGAATGGCATTAATATTACAGGCCCTACACTTCCTACAGGGGTAGAAACCTTTAAAATCACCAAAAAACACAGGGCGTGTAGGTGGATCCAATACATTTGGTGCAACCGAGTGTCTTAAATTAGGAGCACCCCTAAATAAGACTCTAGGGTTAGCTGACAAGAGTGGTCCCAATATTTAATAATTTTTAATTACCACCCAGTGTCTCTTAAGGATATGTTTAATGGCCCAGTGTTGGCTGGAAAAGGTAGTTAAAAAGGCCAATCCAAAGTTCTTACTGGTGTCCCTTTCGATTGGTCTGTCCAAGAGGAGTGTTTGGCGATCTCTTGTCCCCACCTCTTTTATGGTGAGATCAAGGCTCGCCCCATCATAGCCCTTTGCTAAAAATCTAGAGTGTAGGATTTTGGCTTCTCTATGGAAATCCAGTAGGTTTGTACAATTTCGCCTTAGGCGTAAAAACTGGTCTTTAGGTACTGCCGACAGCCAGGAACAGTGATGACATGAGTCAAGTGGTATATAACCGTTCCTGTCTATCGGTTTGAAAAAAGTAGATGCGACAATTCTACCCTCTTCAATGCGAATGTCAAGATCTAGAAAGTGGATACAGATAGGACTTCGCTCATGAGTCAAAACAATCCCCCTGTCATTTAGGTTCAAAAATTTGATTCTTGTCATTTCTGCAAGATAGGAGATCTTGTCTAAGATGACAATAGCACCTCCTTTGTCTGCCGGACGCACAATGATATATTTCCTGTTACACAAGGATTCCATGCCTAATTTAACCCTTTCATGCCTATGCCTATGTATGACATTTGGTGTTTACAAGTTAAAATCCATATTTTTGGCTAGAAAATTACTTAGAACCCCCAAACATTATATATATATATTTTTAGCAGAGAATCTAGAGAATAAAATGGCGATTGTTGCAATATTTTATGTCATACGGTATTTGTGCGGCGGTGTTTTAAACACAACTTTTTGGGAAAAATTTACTTTCATGAATTTTAAAAAAATGAGAAAGTAAAATTAGCCCAATTTTTTTGCATAATGTGAAAGATGATGTTATGCCGAGTAAATAGATACCAAGCATGACACGCTTTATAATTGCACGCACTCGTGGAATGGCGACAAACTACGGTAACTAAAAATCTCCATAGGCGACGCTTTAAACTTTTTTTACGGTTACCAGGTTAGAGTTACAGAGTAGGCCTAGTGCTATAATTATTGCTCTCGCTCTTACGATCGCGGCGATACCTCACATGTATTATTTGAACACCGTTTTCATATGCGGGCGCGACTTCCGTATGCGCTTTCTTTGCTGCGCAAGCTCGCGGGGAGGGGGGCGCTTTAAAAATTGTTTTTTTTGTTTTCTTATTTATTTATTTATTTTTTCTAATATTAATTTTTTTTTTTTTTTTTTTTACATTTTGATCACTTTTATTGCTGTCACAAGGAATGTAAACATCCCTTGTGACAGCAATAGGTGGTGACAGGTACTCTTTATGGAGGGATCGGGGGTCTAAAAGACCCCTGAGCCCTCCTTTGCACTTCAAAGTATTAAGATCGCCGAAAACGGCGATTCTGAATACTGTATACTTTTTTAAATCCGGCGCCAATGGCATCTGAGAAACCCGGAAGTGACGTCATGACGCCGCTTCCGTGGTTTCAATGCGGACACTGAATCAAAGCCGTTTACGGCTTTGTTTCAGAGCGCGCCGAGACGCTGGAGGCGCCGGATCGTGGATCGGGTCTCCCGGTGGGACGGGAGGCCCGGTCAGAGCGGCGAGAGGCGGCGGGAGGGGGGGGATGTCCCCTCCCGCTCCTCCGGCATAACAACCGAGCGGCTTTTAGCCGCATCGGTTGTTATGTTTGGAAAGCCGATCGCCCGCTCTAAACAACGGTACCGGGATGATGCCTGCGGCTGCAGGCATCATCCCGGTATAACCCCTGAAAGCCGAGGACGCATATATGCGTACGCTCGGCGTGAAAGGGTTAAGGTCATGTTGAGCTTGTGCGGGTTTGATATTAAGTTTGTCTAGATCCTTTAGTAGTAGGACTCTAAATACATTTAAATTCTGAACCAGATTACTCACACAGATCAGAGGCATTAAAAGCTATCTTAATTAAAGAAGAAACAGAGCAAAAAATAAAGAAAAAAATAAAGTACAATAGAGACTTAAAAGATTATAAGGATAAAATAGTTTTTAAATGGCAAGCTATCCCTGTTTCTACCCCAGATGGCAATGCTGGCCCAGCTGTTCCGCAAAATTATTTTCCTGAACAGAGGGGGTTGCCACGAGATGATTGTATCGATCAACATGCATCCTACCCCCCACAAGATTCTCCTCACACCCCGAGGAGGGGCAGAAGGGGACCTCAACAAAACTACAATGGGAGGAGTAAAGGTAACAATAGGAACTTTTTCCCTCGTTTGAATCACCATTCTCCTCTAGTCTGGCGTCACCAATCTGAGCAATCGTATTTTCAGAACCCGGCTGCTCAACAAAATGCTCATCCTAACAATGGGGGTCATTATAATGTTAGCACAGGCAATAGATTTATACCTCTACAGACAACTAGGGGTGGACAATCATTGAACTCCAGCAGCATTAATGGTACCTCCAGACCCTCTCAGGGGTTACCAATGGTGGATAATTCTGGGTGGGATTTTCGTCTCACCAGCAACAAAAGAAATGGGGATGCAGGAGAGGGTGCAGAGGGGGGAGGAAACTTCACCCCAAAAAGGCAAAGGAGAGTATAGACAATACAGGTATTATTAACCTTAGTACTCAACAACTTTCAAATGAGGAACTAACACTCCTAAATAAGGGTCTGGAATTTGTCCCACCTCGGAATCTGGACAAATTTCAGTTCAACATGACCTTAAATTAGGCATAGAAACCTTGTGTAACAGGAAAGATATCATCGTGCGTCCGGCGGACAAAGGAGGTGCTATTGTAGTCTTAGACAAGACCTCCTATCTTGGAGAAATTACAAGAATTTTGTCTGATACTGAGACTTACTCCATTCTCGCCATGGACCCCATAATACAATACAAACGTGAGTTGAAGTTACTAATCACCAAAGGATTTGATATGGATATTCTGAAAAAAGGAAAAAGATCATCTGGTGCCTCTGGCACCAAGACTGCCAGTGATGTATATGCTGCCCAAGGTACATAAGACTTTGGTGAACCCTCCCGGAAGACCCATCATCAGTGGTATAGATTCTATAACATCCAGAATTGGCAAGTATGTGGATCATTATTTGCAACCACTGGTGATGGGTACTCCTTCTTCTTTGAAAGATACAAAACATGTGATCAACACACTCGGTAACATTGAGTGGAAAACAACGTATGTTTTGATCACAGCAGACGTCGCTTCTCTTTATACGTCCATATCACACCATTTAGGACATCGGTACAATTTTTTCTTTCTCGTGATTCCAATCTTTCCATAACACATAGTAATTTTGTGATGGAACTATTGGACTTCGCAATGAAACATAACCACTTTTGGCACAATGGCACTCATTATCTGCAAACAAGGGGCGTGGCCATGGGGGTTGTCACTTCTACTTTTTTCAAACCGATTGACAGGAACGGTTATATACCACTTGACTCATGTCATCACCATTCCTGGCTGTCGGCAGTACCTAAAGGCCAATTTTTACGCCTAAGGCAGAATTGTACAAACCTACTGGATTTCCATAGAGAAGCCAAAATCCTACGCTCTAGATTTTTAGCAAAGGGCTATGATGGGGTGAGCCTTGATCTCACCATAAAAGAGGTGGGGACAAGAGATCGCCAAACACTCCTCTTGGACAGACCAATCGAAAGGGACACCAGTGAGGACATTGGATTGGCCTTTTTAACTAACTTTTCCAGCCAACACTGGGCCATTAAACGTATCCTTAAGAGACACTGGCTGTTAATTAAAAATGATAAAATATTGGGACCACTCTTGTCAGCTAACCCTAGAGTCTTATTTAGGGGTGCTCCTAATTTAAGACACTCGGTTGCACCAAATGTATTGGATCCACCTATACGCCCTGTGTTTTTTGGTGATTTTAAAGGTTTCTACCCCTGTAGGAAGTGTAGGGCCTGTAATATTAATGCCATTCGGGGTAGAAGATTTGCAGACTTCACTTCCACCAAGACAGCTGTCACGTACCCGATTAAATCCTTTATTACCTGCAGCACGAAATGTGCTGTATACTTATTGAGGTGCCCCTGTGGGCTTGAATATGTTGCCCGCACTGTCTGCAAACTTCAGGTCAGATGGGGTGAGCATACAATACTCGTCACCAAGAATGTGTTTCTAGCACGACGGCATCGCGCTGATTCTCGGCGACAGGGTGCCGACATCTCCCACTCGCTGGAATAGAAAAAGCACATTTCAGCGAGCACGTCATAGAAGCGACGGGGATCCGACTTTGATTCCTGCCAATTCTAGCCGCGGCGTTTGGTATGAATCATGAGGAGGGAACTCCACGCCAAATTTTAAATAAAAAAACAGCATTGGTTCCCCCCCCAGGGGCATACCTGGCCCTTAGGTCTGGTATGGGTTGTGAGGAGAACTCCCCTTACGCCGAAAAACGGTGTGGGGGTCCCCCTACTATTCATACCAGACCCGTATCCAAAGCACACCGGCCGGTCAGGAAAGGAGTGAGGGCGAGCGAGCGCCCCCCCCCCCTCCTGAGCCATACCAGGCCGCATGCCCTCAACATGGGGGGGTAGGGTGCTTTGGGGCAGGGGGGCGCCCTGCGGCCCCCCACCCCAAAGCACCCTGTCCCCATGTTAATTAGGACAGGGCCTCTTCCCGACAACCCTGGCAGTTGGTTGTCAGGTCTGCGGGTGGGGGGCTTATCGGAATCTGGGAGCCCCCTTTAATAAGGGGGCCCCCAGATACTGGCCCCCCACCCTAGGTGAATGAATATGGGGTACATCGTACCCCTAGCCATTCACCTGGCGGAAAAAAACACACTACACAGGGTTTTTAAAGTAATTTATTAGTCAGCTCCGGGGGCCCCCCTCTTCTTTAGCTCTTTTACGAGGGGGGGGGGCCTTCTTCTTCGACGTCTTCAGCAGGGGGGTGTGTCGGTCTTCACCGCCGTCTGGTTCTCTTTCGCCGGGGGGGGGGGGGGCTTTCTTCTTTAGCTCTTTTACAGCGCCCCCCCTCTCTGGCTTCTTCGACATATTCGGCGGGGGTTCCCGGGCTTCTGTCGCCTTCTGCCTTCTTCTTCTCTTCTTCTTCGATGTTGACACGTCGCTTCCTCCCGCTGTAATGCTGTGTGCGCGGCTCGCACTGATTTATATAGGCCTCTTATGACGTCACAGTCCCATCATGCTCCGGGTGCACGGAGCATGATGGGACTGTGAAGTCATAAGAGGCCTATATAAATCGGTGCGAGCCGCGCACACGGCATTACAGCGGGAGGAAGTGACGTGTCAACATCGAAGAAGAAAAAGGCAGAAGGCGACAGAAGGCGACAGAAGTCCGGGAACCCCCCGCCAAAGACGGCGAAGAAGCCCGAGAGGGGGCCGCTGTAAAAGAGCTAAATAAGAAAGCGCCCCCCCCCCCAGCGGAAGAGAACCAGACGGTGGTGAAGAATTGACACACCCCCGCCGAAGACGTTGAAGAAGAGGCCCCCCCTCGTAAAAGAGCTAAAGAAGAGAGGGGGGCCCCGGAGCTTACTAATAAATTACTTTAAAAACCCTGTGTAGTGTGTTTTTTTTTAACATTTTTTTCCCGCCAGGTGAATGGCTAGGGGTACGATGTACTCCATATTCATTCACCTAGAGTCGGGGCCGATATCTGGGGGCCCCCTTATTAAAGGGGGCTCCCAGATTCCGATAAGCCCCCCCCGCCCGCTGACCCCGACAACCAACGGCCAGGGTTGTCAGGAAGAGGCCCTGTCCTTATCAACATGGGGACAGAGTGCTTTTTGGTGGGGCGCCCCCCTGCCCCAGGGGCAGGGCGCCCCCCTGCCCCAGAGCACCCAACCCCCCTATGTTGAGGGCATACGGCCTGGTACGGCTCAGGAGGGGGGGGGCTCGCTTGTCCCCATTCCTTTCCTGACCGGCCGGGCGGCGTGCTTTGGATACGGGTCTGATATGGATTGTAGGGGGACCCCCACGCCCTTTTTCGGCGTAGGGGGGTTCTCCTTACAACCCATACCAGACCTACGGGCCTGGTATGCCCCTGGGGGGGAACCCATGCCGTTTTTTTATTTGAAATTTGGTGTGGAGGTCCCCCTCATGATTCATACCAAACGCCGCAGCTAGAATTGGCAGGAATCCAAGTCGGATCCCAGTCGCTTCTGTGACTGCTTTTTCCCCATCGCGGCGAGCCGACTCGGCACGGGTGCGCGTGCACGTTGACAGTGTTTGGCGCCAAGGATTCCCTATATAAACAACCTGATCCCTCACCAACTTGCTGTCCTGTCTACAGCGTTTCCCTGGATAATCTGCACCTGTGTATTTGCTGTTCCTGATTACCTGACCCGGCTTCCTCTGACCTCTCTTGTTTGCAACCTGATTACCTGACCCGGCTTCCTCTGACCTCTCTTGTTTGCAACCTGCCTCTGACCCCGGCTACGTCTGACCTCCGCACCTGCTTAACCCCTGGCTCTGTCTTTGCTCGCCTGTTATACCGACCCAGCCTGAACCTTGACTACCCCTTTTGGACTTTGCTTTGGCTCTGATCTGCTCATCTGTGTTGACCCGGCGTTGCCTGACCTGTTGCTTCCTGCTCCACAAGTGCCTCCGTTGCTTCCAGCCTGCTGCCAGCTTCCTGCCAGGACCTCAGTGCTTCATCCTGCTTCTGCTTCCAGCAAACTACTCAGCCTACTACCAGGCACTTGTGCCCCTCTGTACACTTGATCCCCTGTCCACTCTATCAGGGGCTCCTGAGTCGGAGGCTTACGAGAGGCCGCTCCCTGCACATCGGGCTCCCATCACCAGGTACGTGACACCCTCCCACTTAATCTCCCCCCCGGGGAAGTGCACCACCTATCGGAAAACTTCTCATACACGTGGAAGTTCCATGCCATTAAATATTTGGGGGTATTCCTCACTCCCCGATATGACTCTATATATGATGCTAACTTCAGACCCCTGTTTGCATCTATACGATTCCTATTGGCCAAATGGAGACATTACCCAATGTCTTGCTTTGGACGCATTGCATCGGTCAAGATGAACGTATAACCTAAACTATTGTACCACTTCATGACCGTCCCAGTGCCTATCCTGTCCGCCCAGCTCTGGAGGCTCCAGACCGACCTCCTAGACTTTGCGTGGAATTATAAACAGCACAGAATAGCACGCTCCATAATGTGTGCCTCCCGAAAGGACGGGGGTCTGGCCTTTCCACACCTCCAGCGCTACTATTTTGCAGCACGGGGGCGTGGCCGGACCTAGCTAGAAGATGGCAGCGTGAAGCCTGAGCTCCTGCCACCTCAGAGTTTCTAACTGAAAAATTACTGAGTTGTTCTCTACCCAATTATCATGGGAACGGCTTCCAGAACGTCCTCAGCATCCAGATCCCGCTCACCGAGAAGGGATACCGGGGCTGTCACCCAAAACGTCCCGGATATGTTCCGCTCGCAACGAAGGAACATGGCGCCTTCCCGCCTTGACTCTACCTCAGGGCACTCACTGACTCTCCCCGCTGATCACACCGGGAGTTCAGACATAATACTTGCCCCATCGCCTACGGCTCCCACCCTGACACCGGAGGACGAAGGACAGCACGGTTCGCTTACCTCATCGCCGCCGCGGCAGCTCACCATTGACGACCTCTGTTCCGTTGCTACCGACATCAAGGACACCCTAGCTGCGGCCATCTCGGAGCTCCGCCTGGATATTCGCTCCCTCAATGACAGGGTGTCCCGTACAGAGCGGGTGGTAGAGGACCAAGGCACCGTCCTCCACCGTTCACTGCGCAAGGTAGATGACCATACCCTGCAACTCCGGGACATGAACCGGCACCTTGAGGACCTGGACAATTGGGGCTGCCACCAGAACCTGAGGGTACGGGGTCTTCCAGAGGCCGTGGAGGGTGACCGGATCCCTGACGCTGTAACGAGCATATTCAACTCAGTGCTGGGCAGACGCCCGCAGGAAGCCATCGCTATGGATCGAATCCACCGCGCCTTGCGCCCCAAGGGAAAGTACACTGACCCCCCTAGGGATATAGTGTGCTGTCTGACCGATTACCGGGTCAAGGAAGATATCCTTAGGATGGCAAGAGACAAGCGCATTACCCACGAAAATGCCCCGATCCAGATCTTCCAGGACCTCTCGGGAATAACGCTGAAGCACCGTCGAGACCTCAGGCCCCTGTTGGATGTCTTACGTGCTAAAAACATAAAATACAAATGGAAATTTCCATTCTGCCTGTCAGCATCACATCAGGGGCGCTCAGCTATGCTAAAGGTCCCGGAGGACCTGCCGCGCTTCTGCGAGACCCTGGGGATTCCTTTGATTGCTGTCCCGGACTGGTACGCAGTTTATCGCCAGTCAGTTTGCAGATGGCCGACCGCCAACGACGAACCCATGGAGACCCAAGCCTCAAGTCACCGTGGACGGAAATCCTCGGTGGAAGCCAGACACCACCCCGGCTCTCGGGCTACCGGTAATGTCCACGATTCCTCCCCTGCCCGTGGAGCTAGACGAGCCTGGAGGGATTATTGATTAACCAATGTAAAGGTTGCCCTATCTGGGAAGTTAAGGCTGGTCAGAGTGTTCCATGCACATAGTTTATTAGACTTTTTTTTTCTCTCTTTTTTTTTGTTTTCGGTGTGTTGTGACCCTGGCTCGTTGGCCTGTTTAAAAACTTTACCACCCTTCAGCGTGCTGGCTGATCAGCACACCGGGCAAAGATGTGAAGGAGTGCTCTGCGGGGACTTCCTTTCCACTCTCACTCCGCTGCCGTACGGGGTGTGTTGAGCCAAGATGGCGGATCAACCTGTCGCCTCTGCTCTCTCACGCAAGAGACTCCTCCTCCCCCGATACTACAATGCCCACAATACCCTGCGGCTGGGAAGGGCCGGAGACCTGATGACTCGCGCTGAGGGGCGGCATACAACCCTCAAACTACATTACCCAGCCTGCACGGGGCTGCGACGTCACCGGCAAACAGGAAGGGGTCGGGCCTTCACCGCATCTCTCCAGATCCAACCGTAGCCCAGCCACAACGCCTCTACAAGAAACGCCCGGATCCCGATGCTGAGGGAAGTCCCATTGTCCCCGAACCGCCACGGCTGACTCTCTTCCTCCACTCGAGCGGACCTTGCCGGCATGGAAGTCGGATCTCGCTTCAGGGCTCCCGGATCCCCATGGGAGCGGGCCAAGCACCGAGGGCTACAGATGAAGGAATCCACACACCGGAACTTTCGACGCACGGTAGGAGCTGTGAGACCTGACCCTCCGATAGGTTGCCTCACCCTTACCATCACCCCTCCACCTTAGGCCCGGGTGGCGGTAATGCCCATACGGTGCAGACTTGCCTCTTACAGGACGGCTGGACGGTTATATCAGTTAGATGGGCTGCCCTGTATCGTTTCAAATTAGGGCAGCGTTTCTGACGAGACGTAACATGGATCCCTCCACGGGGCATATCCCTATCCTGACCATTTTTTAAGTGAAGTTCAAGTTAACAGATGACACAGTGCTGATGGAGGCCCCTTGCCAGTTCATCTTCAGCGGGACTCATAAGCTTGCTTATTTTGCTTTAGTTGCTAAAGATTACTGTGGGATATGGTTCAGTAATATGGAATTTATCATTAGGCGTACCTTGTTCACACTAGTTTGGAAGCTCTCCATGGAGTAACCCTTGACAATACCTTGGGTCTGTTAGCTGTGGATGTACGTTCCCTAAGAGGCCCATTTGCTAGGGAAACAGTAATGAGAGGGCCCCCCTCCCTCGGTAAAATGGGGTTTCTAGTGGACCCTCTCTCATACAGGACACGCTCTACCGTGCCTTAGCCGTGGACTGGGGGGTGGGGACGTATGGCCATCCTGCACCTGGGGGTGTAGACTTCCTGCCCCAGTTTTGACCCCATCACCTCTCCTTATTGCCGGGCCCCGGCGCTGAATGGTGGCCTAAACGTGCATTGTATTTTACAGGTCCCCCTTGGGGCGGGCTTGTGTTGGGTTTCTCCCCAGTTACACGAATGTTACTAGAAGAGGGCTCTGGGGTGGCACGAGATGTCATTGTTGTTTTGTTCAAAAATTGATTTCTAACCGTTCTTTTACAGCTTCTCTGTTTTTATACATCCTTCGGCTGGTCCTGGTCGACCCCCACACAGTTGCGGGTTGCGGTACACGCGCCCTTTATTGGGGGTGTGTGCCCAACGTGCACTGTACCTACCCGACTTGTCCTCCCCCTCTTAGGAGTAGGACTTTACTTGCCTTTCTCCTAATCGGTTTTTAGGGCGCTTGGCTCTCAGCGCTTGTATATAGGTGTTTTGACCGTCCCTCCCCCGCTCCCCCCCCCTTGTGTGTGTCCCCACGTCCCTACTCCTCTTCCTTCCCCTACCCTCTCCTCTGACTACTCTCATGGCGGATACTAGCGGTGTGTCTACTCCAGATATGGATCGGACGACCTCCCCTCATAAACTCAAAATTTACTCTCTGAATACACGCGGGCTAAACACGCCCGAAAAACGCTCTTGACTGCTCTATTCTCTGCAAAGAGACAAGCCACATATTGTTCTCTTACAAGAGACACATTTTAGATCCGATAGCGTCCCTGTATTGCGGAACCATTACTTCCCTTTAGGTTTTCACGCCTCAAACGATGTGTCCAAATCTAAAGGAGTATCAGTCTTGCTGTCCAAAAATTGCCCACTCCAGGTTGAAGACGTCCAAAAGGACACACAGGGCAGGTACCTTTTTCTCAAAGGTAAGATTCAGGGCACCCCAATTACTATCGCCAACATATATGCCCCAAACTCACACCAGGTGCAATTTTTCCGTGAAACACTCCAACTCCTCACGATGTTCCAGGTCGGCATGCTGATTCTGGGTGGGGACTTTAATGTCCCGCTTACCCCTCTTCTCGACACGTCAAATGGGTCCACATATTTGACCTACCGTGCACTCAAGGCCATCAGATCCCAACTGCATTTGCTGACCCTTCATGACTCATGGCGCACTCTACACCCGACCGTAAAAGACTTTACATATTTCTCCCCATTACACAACAAATATTCACGGATTGACCACCTCTTCATCTCGCAGAATGACCTCTCGCTCCTCTCTGATGCTACCATCGAACCGATGACACTCTCGGACCACCACCCAATCACCATGACACTGACCTGGCTGGGTCAGCGATATAAACCGCAGATAGGGAGAATGGACGACTCCATTCTCCTGGACCCCGGAGACACAAACACTTTGATGACCAGATTGTCCCAATACTTTACCGAAAATGACTCCCCTGACGTGTCCCCCGCGACCATATGGGCAGCTCATAAGTGTGTCCTACGAGAGGAGATCATCTCTCTCCTATCCAAGCGACGAAAGCTCAGACGGGCCCGAATAGACGAATTGGTAGGACGAATTACGACCCTTGAACGAGCTCATAAACGCTCTCTCGCGGCGAATATACTGGAAACACTACAAACGGCTAGGAAGGACTTGCTGTCCGAACTTCAGACTAAATTAAAACGTAAATTTGCTCTCACACATAGGTTGTACTACGAATTCAGAAACAAGTCAGGGAAACTCCTAGCTTCAGCACTACAGAAAAAAAAAGCAGCACACACGATTCACACCATTAAATCTTCCTCTGGACTTACTATTACTAGAACGGATCACATAGCCACCCAATTCGCACAATACCTATCCTCGTTATATAATCTATCGTCTCCCCCGTCCGCACGGCCCGCTCAGGCTCGTAGGGAACTTTTAGAGGAATTCCTCACGGCCTACGGCAAGCCCCCTGCACCAACGCCAGATATGTCCTGCCTAGATGCACCAATAACGGCGGAGGAGACCCTAGTGGCCTTAAAGCAACTAAAACCTGGGAAAAGCCCAGGCCCGGATGGCCTAACTTCAGGCTATTACAAAACGTTCTCTGCAATACTTATCCCCAAATTCGTGAAAGCGTTCACCGACATCCCCCTCCCACACCATACTGGAGTGGATCTATTAGAACCCCACATTACCTTAGTCCCTAAGCCAGGTCGAGACCATACGCTAGTCACGAATTACCGACCCATCTCTCTAATAAACGTTGACGTGAAGCTGTATGCGAAGGTCCTAGCTAACAGACTGCTTCCCTTTCTACCCAACTTAATCTCGACTGATCAAGTTGGCTTTGTCCCCGGCAGAGAGGCCAGGGACAACACCACTAGGGCCATTAACGTCCACCACTGGATGACCACAAACAAAGACCGTGGCTTTTTCCTGTCCCTTGATGCGGAGAAGGAGTTTGATCGGGTGGCTTGAGACTATATGGCTGCAGCCCTGAACAGGGTGGGTCTCCCTTCCCACTTCCTTGATATGGTATTAGCATTGTATTCCACCCCCACAGCCAGGATCAGGGTAAACGGACAGTTATCAGACGCCTTCTCCATAAACAACGGCACGAGACAGGGTTGCCCCCTGTCTCCCCTGCTTTTTGTACTGACCCTAGAGCCCTTTCTCCGCAGGGTGAGAGATAATCAAGACGTTAAGGGTGTTACGATCAACAGAAAACAACACAAGATCGCTGCCTACGTGGACGATGTTCTATTGTTCCTAACTAATCCCCACATCACCCTGCCCAACCTGCTTAAGGACCTCCAGACTTTTCACACCCTCTCCAATTTTCAAGTAAATTTTGATAAGTCCAAGGCACTTAATATCTCCCTACCTCAGACGGTGGTCGACCTGTGTAAAAAAAATTCCCATTCACTTGGGAACCATCCCACATTACGTATCTGGGGATCAAACTACCAGTACACTTACCAGACCTATGTTAGGAACTTCTTACCTGTACTTCAAACAATAAAAGGAGACCTGCTTACCTGGGCGAAGGGAAATTTTTCTTGGTTTGGCAAGGCCGCCATACTAAAAATGAACGTCCTCCCTAGAATACTGTACCTATTGCAGGCCATCCCGATCAGACTTCCCCCAGCCTTTTTCAGCTCCTTTAAATCAATATGTAGATCCTTCTTGTGGGCTGATCGTCCTGCAAGATTGGGTTGGGCCAGATTGATCCTTCCGAAACAAAGGGGGGGTTTTGGCTTGCCAGACTTGTTCACATACTATCGGGCATGCCAACTCACAAGGATCGCAGACTGGCATGTACACAAGACCTGTAAGGCCTGGGTAGCAGTGGAAGACGCATTTACAGGTTTCCATGCCTCGCACTTATCGTGGATTGACCCACATTCGATCCCGAAGCCCTGCCTGAAATATCCCCTGATTGGCCCCACTCTGGCTAACTTTAAGGCGTTTGACAGGTCCCTGGGCACGGTCTCCTTCCCTGGACCCATGACGCCCCTGACCCAGAACCCTGACTTTCCAGCTGACATCCCAGCGGTGAGTCGCCTCGAGTCCCTCGACCCCCCAACACTGCGTTCTCACGCATTTTATAACAAGGACATACTCCTTTCTCATTCAGACATCTCCGCCAAATTTCAGGATTTCGACATTCCTCTCTTTAAATTCTTTCAGATCCGTCACTTTTTTAACTCCACACCCTCAACGTCTAAATGGCATAGAGCCCTTACACCATTCGAACACCTTTGTTCACACACTACTCCACAAAGACATCTGATTGCTTTCTTGTATTCCCTACTCATTTCGACAGCGAAGCCCAATACTGACATCCACCGACTGTGGGAAACTGACCTCTCCATTGTTTTATCAGCCGAGGACTGGAAAGCGGCATGGACACATATCCATAAAGGCTCTATTAATGTCTCAACCCAGGAGAACAGATTTAAACTTTACTCCCGCTGGTATAGGACTCCGGATAAGATACACAGAATATACCCCGCCGTTCCCCCGACCTGCTGGCGTTGCAACTCAGACGTAGGTACCCTTATCCATGTATGGTGGACCTGTCCACTTCTCCAACCTTTCTGGAGAGAGGTGCACAGGCTTATCTCGCAAATCACCACCTTTTCGCCTGACTTCACACCGGCTCAGTATCTCCTTCACCACACCTCCCTACCCAAATCAACCTACCATAAGTCCCTAACACTCCATCTTGTTAACGCTGCCACCCAATGTATACCTGTTCGCTGGAGGGATCCTCTCCCTCCTACCGTTGATGATTGGAGAGCCAGGGTTGACAAGGTAGAGGAGATGGAACGGATCATCCACCAAGCCAAAGACATGCACGAAAAATTTCGGCTTACTTGGTCTTGCTGGACACAATACAGGGAATCCCGGAACTTGGTTCCTCTTCCACACCTCCTTCCTCGGCCCTGCCAACGGCCTAGACAGCCATCAAATCATTCTCGCGGTTCTGCCAGTACGTATCCTGCCTTTCCCACCCTCTATTTCCCATCCCCCTGATTCCCTCCTGCTCCTTATATCTACTCCTATGTAGAAACTTAATGTTTACGTGTCCGTCTACCCGTTCAGCTCCCCCCTCACCATGGGTTAGCCCTTGGTGTGACTACACCTAGGTGCTTTTATTCGCAAAACCTATATTCTCACTTCCTTATCATCATAGCACCCTGATCCTGGGATTGATGGAGCTTAGCTCTATAAGGGACCTAGTTAGGAAGCTCCTAAGTTCAGCTTGTGGGACCCCCCCCCCAGGCCACAGTGTGATCCCCTTTGGGGGTGGCTGGGAGGGGATCCGCAGACCCTGGGTCCGGTGCCTTCCCCGTAGCACGGTGACACCCATAATCCCCCTTCCCCCCTGTCTTGGGACTACTGAATAACACAGTTTATGGCACCATTTTATAGATCCCTTTTGATAGAGAAAGATTTTGAACAACACTTACATTTGGGCTTCCTGACCCATAGTTGCATTATATAGTTCATGCAAGATGTTCTAGGGACTGTTTACATGCAATGTGCCTTGTGAAAACTGTTACATATAATGTATGGAATGTACTGCCTGCTGTTATATTGAAAACCCAATAAAATTATTGGAAGAAAAAAAACTATTATGCAGCACAACTAAGGGTTATAGCTTCCTGGGTTACCCTTCCGGCCTATAATCGCTGGACTCAAATAGATAAAATTTGGCTAGCCCCCATCCAGCCAAACAATTTATTGTGGAACACTAATGCATATGTCCCCTCCACCGCCCTGCTACATACTATGAGCCTCTTACGCACTATTTGGACACAACTAAATCGCAACACCCCCCTACAATCTGAGGCCTCTTCGGTAACAGGTTTTTTTTTACAACCCTAAACTACCCGACAGCTTAACTTCCCAGATTATTTCCCCCTGGCTGCAGAGGAATCTCTTTCACTATGGACATCTGGTGAATACAGTGTCTTGCTGCCATTCGACGAACTCAGGACTAAACACAAACTCCCTTGTAGTGCTTTTTTCGGTTACCTCCAAATCAGACACTACGCTCTTACCATCACCCCCACCCTCCAATTCTCTAAGCCATCCCCATTTGAACGCTTAATCGTATCAGGACCTACACAGAAAGGGCTCACCTCGGACATATATAAGCTTTTGAATCTCTATGATATGGACACCCGGGGGAAACATAGCTATATGCGTAAATGGGAGGAACACATTGGAGAGGAGCTAACCCCTGAACAATGGGCTACCATATGGTCTTGGGCAGCCAAGAGTTCTATGTGTACGCTCTACAAAGAGAACGCGTATAAGGTACTTTTCCACTGATACCTGACTCCGTCACGTCTGCATGCTATCTTTCCGTCGGCCTCGGATCGCTGCTGGAGGTGTCTCCAGGACCGGGGCACGCTACTCCATGTTTACTGGAGCTGTCCACTCCTCCAACCCTATTGGCACTTGGTCCGGGGGCTGCTTAGGGGAGATATCCCTCTCTCCCCTAAGTTCTTTTTACTGGGCCTCCCCCTCCTAAACTATCCACACTAGCTAAAAAGTTGGCCACACAAATTTTAACAGCAGCCAGATGTCTAGTAGCCCTTTACTGGAAACAACGAAACCCCCCATCTCTATCTGATCTTTACTCCAGAATTAAGGATGTGGAGGTCATGGAGTCCATGACAGCTAGGCTGGCGAACCGGGTGGACCGACATTCAGCAATGTGGGAACAGTGCCACCAGCGAATAGACCCCCCATGACCTCACGAGACCCCCCCCCCCCCGTTCTGTACAACATGATCGATTGGAGCCCCGGAAGGAACGCGCCCTTCTGCTTGGGTCTTTCTTATGCCCTCCCTTTGCCCTTATCCTCTCCCCCCTTCTTTCCTTTTTCTTTCTTTCTCTTATTACTTTTCTTTTGCTCTTCTCTTCTCTCCCCCCACCCATTTTTTCTCTTCCTTCTCTTTGGAATAGCGGGACACGCAAACGTAAATCGTGGACCTTACTAATGGTCTGTTTTGTGAGAGAAGCCTGCGCTATAATTACTTTAGCGCTACCTTGGTCTGATATGCAGTGCTTTCCCTTGTTGATTCCTTTTGATTCCGTTTGTGTGTTAATTTTATAATATGTAGACCTCCGTGCCCATTCCAGAGATGATGGTGACTGCTAATTCCCTTTTACTTTTGTATTGTTTTGTTCTTTTGTTTATGTTTTAAATCATTGTATGGTGTATGTTGACACCCAATAAAAATTGTCAATTATAAAAAAATTTTTTTTTGTAAATGTTGAGTTTGTATTCATATATTGGTTTACATATGATCTGTATAATTAGACACTGTTGGCTTGCAAGGGTCTTAACAGTGACAGCATGGTGGAATAAGCATGGTGATGCTATCTGCAGTGATGCACACTGTTTTTCTTGTGTTTAGCATTCTGACATTTGTCCACAAGATGTCACTGTGATTTTGTACCAATACATATTTTTTTTAAATTGCTGCACTGTGTTATTCAACCACCAGATGTCACAATTGATCCTGATAATATTTGGCTCTCTGTGCACACCTGTTTTAGCTCTGAGGCGGCCCCGCTTTTGAACCAACGTCTATGTTCTGTTGTGGTTCAGGATGGTATAAGAGGTGCATGTGCGTACGAGTGTGCGTGCCCCTGATGATGTCAATGTGACGAAACGATCGTTGGGCGACACACGTTTTTTTCTTCCCCAAGGCGGCCTGATGCCAAACGGAGCTAATTTGTTTTATTATTACTTGCAAGGATATTTTTATCATCTCTCGCTGATAACGACAGTTTGTATTTTATACCCATAATAAACCCTCTTGATTTTTAAACGCCTACACTATGGAACTCTTTTTCTGTTTCTTTTCCATTGGGGCACATCCACTCCCACTTTGAGTGTGTATTCAATACTATACACACACACCTGTGATATTCCTGGAAGGACCTGTGAGCTGTAGCTGGAGCCATTGAAGGTGTGAGAGACGGAGGATCTTTTCAGCTGCTCTGCGAGATAACCTCATCATATAAGCCTGTTTTGAACCCCCTGAGAAGGGCGGTCACAGGCTTTCTGGTAAGCCTTGCATTTTACTATCAGGTGATGGGCTGATTTCACGTTTATCTGAAACTACTCAATACACACTGGATGTTCATAGCCTCCTTTTGAATTTTGAACTTTCCTTTCTGAAATTCCATTTGCTGATTAATTGGACTCATTGGCCCGGATTCACGTAGAATCGCGTATCTTTGTGCGGGCATAACGTATCCTATTTACGTTACGCCTCCGCAACTTTTACGGGGAAGTGCCATATTCTCAAACGAAAGTTGTGGCGGTGTAGCGTAAATGGGCCGGCGTAAGCCCGTCTAATTCAAATGTGGTAGATGTGGGCGTGTGTTATGTTAATTTTATGTGACCCCACGTAAATGACGCTTTTTACGAACTTACGCATGCGCCGTCCGTGAAAGTATCCCAGTGCGCATGCTCCAAATTAACCCGCAAGAAGCCAATGCTTTCGACGTGAACGTAAATGATGCCCAGCCCTATTCGCGAACGACTTGCGCAAACAACGTAAAATTTTCAAAATTCGACGCGGGAACGACATCCATACTTAACATTGGTACGCCTCATGTACGCCTCATATAGCAGGGGTAACTTTACGCTGGGAAAAGCCTAACATAAATGGTGTATCTGTACTGCGTCGGCCGGCGTACGTTCGTGAATTCGCGTATCTAGCTGATTTACATATTTCGAGGTGTAAATCAGCATACACGCCTCTAGCGGCCAGCGTAAATATGCAGTTAAGATATGACGGTGTAAGAGACTTACGCCGGTCGGATTTAATACAAATCTATGCGTAACTGATTCTAAGAATCAGGCGCATAGATACGACGGCTCGGACTCAGAGTTACGACAGCGTATCTGGAGATACGCCGGCGTATCTGGAGATAAGCCGGCGTAACTCGTTTGAGAATCCGTTGTTTTCACTGACCACTCACCATTTGAATATATTATATGTTATTTGCATATATCCTAAGATTCTCACTTCATTGTTTTCTTGAATGTCACGTATTTTTCATTTTTTACGTTTATTGATTTATTTTGATTTCCAGGGCTACACTGTTTTTTACATATGCTTGTTTTGACTTGTTATCAAGGTTTTAGTGTCTAGCTGCAGGATCCCTCAGGGATTATTAATATATTTTTCACTTTATTTTACTTATTCTTTACCAAGCGCAAATTTTCCTCTTTCCCTTTCCCCTTTTACACATATATCACATGCGTGAAACACAAGGCCCGCGATCCGAATTCAGCCCTCCAGGCCATTTCACATGGCCTTTAAACCTAGGCCTTTTTATCAGCTGAAATGTGGTGGAAACTCTCACAGATCCCTCCCTGCCCTGCACTCATGGCAAGGACAAGGAAGATTCAGATGGCAGGTGAAGTGTGGGATGGGACATCACGTGGTAAGCTGCACTGTGATCCCCATCTGTGCCCAGTTGCACATATTCCAACCAATGATCTTCCTATAAGTGAGAGAGGGGGCAGAACTGCCTACACTGCCAGGATGTACTAGAACATGGCCGGGTAGGTGAAATGCGAAGAAACTTTTTTTGGGGGGTGTGTGAAAAGGTGGGGGATGGGGAGAATGGTGCAGAGGTCAGGGGTGAGGAGGGGTGGAAGTGAGATGTGGACAGCCAAGAGAGCTTAACCCTGCACATTGTGCAAAGCATACCCCTAAACCCTGCACTCTATATGTAGTACATGCCTCAACCCTGCACTCTGTACACAGCACACCCCTGAACTCTGCACTACATAGGGCACCCTGAACTTCTCACATAATGCACTTATGGTATTTATTGCCCCTTTAAGATCCTCCCACTGTTAGTTAAATTTTGCCACACCCACCACTCAATGTGATTCATCAGGGGAGGGTGTGGTTAATGTCCTGCCCCTATTCTCTCAGACAAAAAGTCCTGATTACATTTATATATTCTTACAGATACAACCAGCCCTTTTGAGGGCAACCATAAGGCTGATGCGGCTCTCAATGAAATTAAGTTTGGCACCCATGTTCTATATGATTTTAGGCTTTAAAATGCTTATCCTTCTCGGATCCCAGACAGAAGGGCTACACAAGACATTCTTTTTTTTTTTCATGTAACTCCATTACTTCCCTTTCTCCTACTGTCTCATTTTGACATGGTGCAAATTCACTACATTTGCCTATTACACTGGGAATATTATCTGGAATTGGTATGGTGATGTTTTCTCTGTGTATGTATCATAACTATAAAAAAAAAATATACAAATATTGTAGCGCTGAAATACAAATTTTATTTTTTAGGCAATGCATACTTGCATCAGAAATGCGATCATTAGTGTTGAGAACTTTTCTAACTATGTTTACAACTGGCAATACAATTAAGCATGATATTACTTGATTAGGGTATAGCTTAATGTAATTTAAATTACAGAATTTAATAATTAAATCTCAATGAAACTATTTAATAATTTCAGGGGTACTTCATTGAAGGACTTTTAATAGTTTAGTTTCATTAAGCAGCTGCTGAAAATAATTTAACTGACTGAATCTAATTATTAAAATAATTGATGTCTCTAGTGTGAAAATGTAACATGACATATATGAGCAATCCACACCAAAAACATATTATTAAATATAATGTGATATCCACATGTTAATTCTTTGCCAATAATATTTGTATTTCTACCCAAATTGTGTTGCTCCATTCTGTGCCAGTTGTAATGTACTGTAACTAATGCAACAATTTTAGCAAACTTACTTTCTTAGTCTAGCATGCTGCTTTATGGTTGAAACTCACATCTGAATTCCAATTACTTTTTCTTTCCTACTGTATATGCTACAGGAGGGTATGTATTTTATAAACACATGACTCATATCATTATTTTAATAACAGGAATATTTCTGAGAAAATCAACAAGCAGGAAATTACATTCCTCCACTTGCTATGGTTTAAAAGGAATATACATTTCAATGTTTGTAGGGAAACCTTCTATGAGAAAGATCATTTGAGGGTCAGGCTCATGCATGCACAGGCAACTATCTAATGTCAAACAGATTTAGGCTGGTAGGAAAAATATATTCTTTGGTTACAAAATCTGGTTATTTAAACAGAACTTTGGGAAATCGGTTATCCAGGAAAAGTATTTTGATTGGTCTGCATGTGCTAAAAACCACGTTTTAAGTTTGTATTCGGATAAACTTGCTTTTCTAACAAAAACTGTATTTTTCGATCTAATTTAAAAAATCTATATGTTACACTTTGAGAACAAATCACACTTTTTTAAATGAATAATGATTAGCGATATAGAAAATACCTATTCCTGATGAATTTAGATAAATAAGCATTCATCTTTGTATCTCCCTTTTGAATGTTTACATTATTATGCTAGATATTTAAAGCATTGAGACTTTGGGATTTGGGATTTGAATACAGTATATATTATAGTGGTTGTCAGTTCCCATTCACTTGGTTGCATATTGATTAAATTAGTAATAACTCCTCACTGCAAATTCCCGTTTTGCCTCTAGCTCATGTAACTAGCTGTAACAGAAATATCTTTCCTCTCATTTCCCACCAATACATTTCTCTATGGAAATATTTCCACAGCATGCTCTTCTCTGCTGTGCTTCACCTGAACTAAAGATCGGGAAACATGCACTGTGCAAGTGGTATGATCTGATGCATTGCGGACAAATGCTCCATAATTTATTGCCTTGATTGGAGTCCACCTGTGGTAAATTCAGTTGATTGGACATGATTTGTAAAGACACACACCTGTCTTTATAAGGTCCCACATGTCGGAGCACAAACCAAGCCAAGAAGTCCAAGGAATTGTCTGTAGACCTCCGAGATAGGATTGTATTGAGGCACAGATCTAAGGAAGGGTACAGAAAATATTTTGCAGCATTGAAGGTCCCAATGAGCTCAGTGGCCTCCATCATCCATAAATGGAAGAATTTTGGAACCACCAGTTTGGAACCACCAGTACACTTCCTGCAGTGGACCGCCTGGCCAAACTGAGCTGGGGGAGAAGGGCCTTAGTCTAGAACTCAATGGTCATTCTGACAGAGCATTTCTATGTGGAGAGAGGAGAACCTTCCAGAAGAACAACCATCTCTGCAGCACTCTAATCTATCAGGCCTGTATGGTAGTGACCAGATGGAACCCACTCCTCAGTAAAAGGCACATGACACCTTACCTGGAGTTTGCCAAAAGGCACCTGAAGGACTCTCAGACCATGAGAAACAAAATTCTCTGGTCTGATGAAACAAAGATTAAACTCTTTGCCCTGAATGGGAAGCATCATGTCTGGAGGAAACCAGGCACCACTTATCACCTAGCCAATACCGTCCCTACAGTGGAGCATGGTGGTGGAAGCATCATGCTCTGGGGATGTTTTTCAAGTGGCAGGTACTGGGAGACTAGTCAGAATTGAGGGAAAGACAAATGCAGCAATTTAGACATCCTTGATAAAAAAATAAATAAAAAATTCCATGGGCAATAAGTTTAAAAGGCTAATACAGTAATTAAACCTATGTGGCTTACTGACACATAGTTAAAAACGCTACAGATAATAAGGAAAGAGCTTTTAATATATGTGTGTGTGTGTATATATATATATATATATATATATATATATATATATATATATATATATATATATATATTGTAAGGGGTTAGCTCGGTAGCGGGGTGTGTGACCCCTTGGATGGGTTCACCACACACTGAATTTATACAGACTAGCAGTCAAAGACGGTTGAAAACAACGTTTTTGGTTTATTTTTCCATCTTGCTGGAAAACAATTGCAAGCATCCAAACAGCATAAACAAAATCAAACATAAAATAAATCCTAGCCACTTTGGGCGTCTTCCTTCCACACAGGAACCTATCTATGAAGTCTAACACAGCCTACTGCTGGGCAGACAGTGCTGGTCATACAGCAGAAAAACAATAGTCTTTTGATTTTTTATCACACAGAAAAATCAATCCTCTCCTCACCTCCACAGAAGACCTTCTGGCACTGCTCTCCTTACTCACAAAGACTCAGGATGATGCAGCCATTCAGTGGTAATCCTTTGGACTACTTATAGAGGCCTTCATTTCCTCATCCTGAACAGCTGGAGTCTTTCAACGCCCTTAGACCTTGTCTGGATATTTTTGCAGCCGACGCCTAATAACGATTGGTGTATTGTCTAAACAAGGCAGAAACGTATGTCCCGTCTGTGACAACACCCACAGATTTACCTGACTTCCTGTCACAATATATGTATATATATGTATATATATATATATATATATATATATATATATATATATATATATATATATATATTAATAAAGGCTCATCATTTAAATGTTACAAAGAATATAACAGAATATGTAAAAATTCAACGATCGACAGAAATTTCAAAAGCCATCAAATATATTAATAGTAAAAAGGTCAGGTCTGAGCATGTGGATCCATTACAAAATAATCCAGAATGTGTGACTGGGGACAAAGAGAAGGCAAATGTATTAAATACGTTCTTCAGCTCTGTGTATACAAAGGAGCATGGGGGAGCTCAATAATAGGGATGGTATTGACACAGCCTGAAATGATCCGCAATGGCTCAAAATTGATCTGGTCCAGAAATATTTAGGCAGAATAAAGGTGAATAAAGCATCTTGACCAAATGACATACACTCATAGGGCCATATTCTCAAAGAAGTTCCGCCGGCGTATATGGAGATGCGTGGCGTAAGTGTAAAGAAGTGCCGTCCTATTTATGCGCCGTAGTCACAGAACCAGATCCGTCAGAAACAAGGCTTCTCCCGTCCGTCTTAACTCGTTTAAGTTTACGCAGCGTAGGCGCATATTTCCGCTGATGGCATCCTACGCTGTCATAGAATTAGTATTCAAATATGCAAATGATGTACATAAGCTGATTCCCGAACCTACGCGCGACTGGCTGAAAGTTACTCCTCATAAAGCTTGGTTAACTTTGCTCTAGACCTGAGTAAGTCATCTTGAAAGCAAATACAGCAGCACCATCCCGGACGAGCTGAGCAACCACACTTATAGGACAACATATTCGTATGCCAACATGCCAGGGGCAGGCGAGGTCTTAGCACTACTAGTGTGTGCAGAGGCAGAGGAAGAGGCAGAGGCGCGTAGAAGGAGGAGGGCACGTAGGAGGGCACGTGAGAGGGTATACCCACAGCGCATTAGCCTCTTTGGCATGGCTGATTTGGAGGTGTATCGCCGTTTCAGATTCACCCCTCATGCCATCCTGGAAATTACCAGAGCCCTACAGGATGACATCACCAGCCCAACACAACGCTCACATGCAGTGCAGCCACTGGTGAAGGTCCTGGCAACACTGCATTTCCTGGTCACTGGCTCTTTTCAAAGAACAAGTGGAGACGTGGCTGGGATCTCACAAACCAGCATGAGCAGATGTGTGCACCAGGTTGTCCCCGCAATCCTCAGACGCATGTCCCACCACATCATCAGACCCACCCAGGAGGTCCAGCGGCTGAAGGCAATGCGTGAGTTCTGCCAAATTGCAGGATTCCCACGCACCATCAGGGCCATTGATTGCACCCATGTGGCACTACAGCCCCCCCATGAGACAGAGCACATTTACCGCAACAGGAAGCATTGGCATTCCATCAATGTCCAGGTCATAGTGAATGCCCAAGGCCTCATATGGCACGTCCGTGCCAAACACCCAGGATCCAGCCATGACAGCTTCATATTCCGTCAAAGCGACATCCCAAGACAATTTGAACAGAACGTGTATGGGGACAGCTGGCTGGTTGGTGAGTGACATGGGTGTCAGGTATGACTGTCCCCCCCCATGATGCAGACATCACAAGGGGCACATGCACGACTAACATCCTCCTGTCTTTTCCCTTCCAGGTGACTCTGCATATGCCTTGGGACCCCATCTCATGACTCCATTCCGGAACCCCCAAACCCCAGGAGAGCAAAGATACAATGCTGCACACATAAGTACCGTGGAGTGGTGGAACGCACATTTGGCCTCCTTACGGCTCCATTCACACCTAGGCGTTTTTACGCCTGTAGCGCGACGCGCACAAACGCCAGAGGGACGAAAAGTAATGAAAGGCAATGGGGATGGTTCACATCTGAACGCCTAAACGCCTGTAGCCTGTAGCCTGTAGCTCAAAAAAGTTCCGGACCCTTTTTTGTCGCTCCTAGCGCGCGATATGCGCGTATTTGAGCGTTTTTTTTTTACATTGAAGTCAATGTAAAACGCCTGATACGCGCGTATTGCGCGTAAACACGCGCTTGTACAAGCGTTTTGACGCCTGTGTTGCTGAAATCCGGAAGAGGTATATTCACCTAGGAAGAGGAATAAAAAATTCCTAGGAGAGCAACAAGTGATGTCAGGGATGATCATTTTTCTTATTGGCTAATATGGAAAAAGACAAAGTACAAAAACGTCGAACGCCACTGTGCGAAAACGCGCGCATACGCGCGCAAACGCGCATATACACGCGACAAAAACGTCGGTAAAAATCGCCTGTAAAAACGCCTGTACGCCCTACGCCTAGGTGTGAATGCAGCCTACGTCACGTTTCCGATGCCTGGATAAGACTGGGGGTACCCTGTTGTATTCGCCAAACTTTGTGTGTCAGATCATCGCTGCATGTTGCGTGCTGCACAACTTTGCAGTGAGAAAGGGCCTGGAGATTGACATACGTGATGACGTGACCCCCGAACCAGACATTCCCCCCCTAACCGAGGGTACCCCGTCTTCTGAGGGATCAGCAATCAGGAGATGTCTCGTGGAACGAATCTTTGAACGTTAAAAACACACATTAAACATGGCACAAGGAGAATGCAAGCATGCACACCACTGTGGTCCCTAGCACACACACCCCACATCCACATCACATTGGATTAGACCGAAGTACACCGCACGGTACTAAGGAGCTGCAACGCCGCGTCAAGGCCCCAATGATGTTGCTGTCCATTCATACACCTTTCACATGGACCTGGGGAGAACTTATCCCCAGCGACCGAGGGTGACACCCCTTACTGGCAGGAGTGTCACCCCCCCACATTCACACACCATTCACACTGTACTCTGCACTACTTTGTGCAGCACCCAAAAAATAAAAAAAATATTAACACGAGAAAATAATATAAAAACTCTTAACCAGAGCATAAAATAAAAAAACTCTTAATCAGAGCAAATATAAAGTTAACAAAAAAAATCACTGGCCCCGGCGCAGGCTGCGCCTGGTGCCCAGGTTCCTGGCCCTCACTTGCCTGGGGGGAGCCTCATTTGGGGGTAGAGGAGCATCCCCAGGTGGAGGAGCATCCCCAGGTGCCTCCCTGGCTGCCTGTCTGCCCTCTAAAGCCACCGCTATGCGGGTGAGCAGGGCCTCCTGGGAAGCAGTCTGGGCCTGAACAGCCATTTGCAGGCACCTGACCTCCCCCACAAGTTCTGCCGTGGTGTTCTGCAGCTCACCCAGGCTGGTGATTGTGGCTGCGCTGTTTCCAGCCACATCTTGGAGTGCATCCGGTTACTGCTCCAGAGGAGGACAGACTGTTGTTCAGGCGCCTCAACTCCTCCACAATGTCCCCCATATGGCAGCTTTGCTGGTCCTGCTGCCTGGCCAGCTTTTCGTGCAGCACTCCTGCCACACCCCTTGTTTTGTGGGTCGCCTTCCTGGGGACAGGAGTGGCTGGGGCCCTTGAATAGGGGGAGGACCTTGAGGGGCTGGAGATGAGGGGGATGGGACGGGAGGGACTGGAGAGGGTGTTGGAGGACCCTGAGGAGATGCGGTGGCTTTGTGATGGTCCTGCCACCACATGCGACTCATGTAAAAATAGGAAGACCTCCTGGTCGCTGTGGACCACCTCTTCATGGACCACCACCTCCTCATGGCCGATCTCCTCCTCAACCACTTCCTGCGCGGAGGACTGCCCACTCCACTCCACCAAGGCTTGTTGGCTTCCCAGGGGGTCAGCCACAGAAGCAGGCTGCTCGGGGGATGATGGCGTGGGACGGCCACTGGCAGCATTAGACGGCCCAGCTCCCTCCTGCACACCTGTGGATGACACAAAACATTCACCCAAACATGGACCCACACACTTGTCACATGACCCCCCCCCAAACATGCTACACACCAGATAGAAGATAAAACACACTTACCTGTCCTCATGGGCGGCTCACTTGAGTCATGGCCCTCCAGGCCCTCCACCTGCTCCCTCCGAAGGCAGCGGGCAATGACTTCCTCCTCCTCTGTGAGTCGAATGGAACAGGGTGGCCCACCTCCAGTGCCCCTGGCATGCTTTGAAATGATGGCCATCTTATTCCTGACCACACCACGCAGGTCATTCATTTTCTTCAGAATGTCCTGGGGGGTCCGGACCTCATGGCCTAAGGCATTGACCTGGGCAGCCACTTTTTTAAGGATGTCCTCCAATTTTGATTTTGCTTGTGCTGGCACTATCTGCACCATGCAGTCTAGAATCAAATCTCTCCATGGCTGAGACTATAATGGCCCTCTCAGCATGGCTGTAGTTTTTCTTCCTTTTTTCCTTTCTGGGTCCAGGCATTGCAAAGTGAGAGCTCCAACCACCAACAGAAATCCAATGGAGTCACTATGCACTAGTTGCGCGGATGTGCTGAGGCTTTAATGCACTGGGCCGGCCCAACTCAGCGGGGATTTACGCCTATTGTTGGTTTGCGCATGCGCAGAGGGCGGGGCACGTCCGGCGCATGCTCCGTTTCGGTCTGGACATCATTTGCATGGGGTCACGGTTCATTAGAATGCTTCACGCCCACATTCCTCCTACCGTCACTTGCGCCTGCTTACGCCGACACATTTAAGTTACGTCAGCGCAGCGTAGGACGCATGTGGTCCAGGAATATGGTCCGGCTCTCTCCAAGTTAAGCCGACGGTGTGCATCTGAGATGCGCTACGCCTGACTAAATATGCGCCAATCTACGAGAATATGGCCCATAGATCCTAAAAGAATTGAGCTCTGTCATTTCAAAGCTATTGTTTCACATTTTTAGGGACTCTTTAATGACCGTAAAAGTACCACTGGATTGGTGTAAGACCAATGTGGTGCATATATTTAGAAAGGGATCAAAGTATTTGCCAAATAACTATACACCTGTTAGTTAACTTATATAGTTGGGAAGATACTGGAGAATTTAATAAAAGACCACATAGTACTTGTTGGGAAAAAAAATGTCAGCATGGATTCATGAAAGACAGAGGTTGTCAAATAAATCTGATTTCTTTTTATGAGGAGGTAAGCAAAAACTGAGACAAAGAGTGGCTGTGGTTATAGTTTTATTTGGATTTTGCAAAAGCATTTGACACAGCTCCCCACACGTGGCTAATGTATGAGGTAAAGTCTACAGGCTTGGAAAAAAATGGCAAATAGTTAAAACACTATTTTCAGAGAGTAGTGGTTAATGGTTCATAATCTGAATGGTCTAAGGTTATTAGTGGTGTACCCCAAGGTTCAGTGCTGAGACCCTTACTTTTTAATATATTTTTAAATGATATAGAGTCTGGAATTAAAAGTACAATTTCATTCTTTGCAGATGACACCAAGCTACGCAGTGGGAAAAAATCCTTACAGGATTTATCCAACTTACATGCCAACCTCAATGCACTTTTTAATTGGGTGACTATGTGGCAAATGAGATTTAATGTTGATAAATGTAAATTAAAATAAATGTAGCGCCTAATTACTTTACAGAACCGGTGCTAATATAAATTTAGAGGGGGTCAGAGAGTTAAGTAACTCTGACCATGTTAATTGGTTCACATTTGAAGCCTCTGTCTCAGCTTTGGCTGTGCTGTGGTCATTCTGTCGTTTCTAGGGTGCTGATCACACCCCAAGCCGACAGGTGGCAGCAGTGGAGTCAAGGATTTGGGTATTTATGAGGCAGACACCATTTTCTTGAGTCTTCTTCTCATGTGGCGCCCACCTTCAGGGTAGCCATACCACAGAACCCCGGCAAAATGGCCTTCCAGGCCTGGGTGTGCGTGCCACACAGTGTTCCTGGTTCCGGGACCATGTTGGCCCAGAGCAACTGAGCTGCGGCTGGGGCCCAGTGTTTGTTCCTGTGAGAGGAGGCTGTTCAGTGGAGAGTCTACCTGAGGAGTACCAAAAGAGGCTGGTGTTCCAAGAGGGCCCTGACTATCCACCGGTGACCAAGGTAACTGGGTGCTGAGAGGCTGGACGTCGGTCGCCTATCAGCCAGTACCTGAAACAAAACTACCTGAAGGAGATCCGGGTGTCGAATCTGCTGAGGAGGATTCGGGACCACTATTATCTCCATTTTGTTCAACCATTGGGAGGGTCTGTGGCAGAGACTTAACCCCAGTTTGAGTGACATTCTGGTTGCCAGGCTTGTGAGAGAGGCCTTCCCAGGTGCGCAACGTCCACTCCAGCTAGAGTGGTGAGATAGAATTTGCCGTCGGAAGCAGGACTGTTTCCCGTTTACATACACCTGGATCTGCTACTCTTCATTTCCACTATTCCTTTACTCATCACCAAGTTCTACTGTTTTTACCCGGCTGGGTAATAAAAGCACAGAAAAGACACCTGTTGTATGTACATTCCATTTACTACACTCTCTTCAAGTACCCTAGACGGCGGAGGAACACGAGGTGGCATGCCACCCAAAACAAACCAGCAGCTCCTCCAGGGGGTCGTGCTACATATACATGCATCATTTTTTTTACTAGTAATAGCGGTGATCTGTGATTTTTAGCAGTCCTGCAACATTGCGGTGGACAGATCAGAAACTTTTGACACATTTTTGGAATCATTGACATTTAAACAGCGATCAGAGCTATACAATGCACTGATTACTGTGTAAATGTCACTGGGAGGAAAGGGGTTAACACTAGGGGGTGATCAAAGGGTGTTCCCTGGATGTGTTCTAACTGTATGGAGATAGGACTGACTGGGGGAGGAGTCATATAGTTGTTCCTACTTAGTAGGAACAAACAATGTTTCCTATCCCCTGACAGAACAGGGATTCGTGACATAAGTGGTTTATACAGGGAACTTTATGTAAATGTATTCACTTTAACATCATCAGAGGACAAGAGGGCACTCTTTATGTCTAGAGAAAAGAGATTTAACCTCCAAATATGGAAAGGCTTTTTCACATTAAGAGCTATAAAAATGTGGAATAAACTCCATCAAGAGCTGGTTCTGACCAGCTCAGTAGATTGTTTAAAAAAAGGCCTAGGCCTTCTTTCCTAAACTCATAAAATATAACTAGTAACTAATATTAACCTCCCTGGCGGTATGATTATGTCAGGTTTTTAATGCTGAAAGCGTTACAATTGTTTTGCATGGAAATTTGGCGTTTTATATTGTAGGCCTGTAATTCTTAGAAATAACTCACTTAAATCTGTCCAAACCAGAGTCAAGTAGACATCACCGGGTATGATAAAGTTTGAAACACAAAATCATTAATTACAATATAATAAATAACTATAAATATTTATAACAAATAATAATAAAAAATTATTCAATAATGTAATCAAATCAAAAACACTGAAATTTGCTCAGTTGCAGAATTGTCGCTGTCAGTGTTTGAAAACGAATTTCCCCACAAATCACTATCACTCAATTTTGCAAGTGATTCTAATTTATTATCGTTGTTTTCTAGCTGGTCTAAAACCACTTTTGACATAAAGAGACACTTTTTGGTTGCTATGGGCAATCTGCAGTTTCCAGGCAGAAAGAACAGTGGCCCAGATTCACAGAGATTGGCGTATCTCTGTGCGGGTGTAACGTATCTCATTTACGTTACGCCGCCGCAAGTTTTTCAGGCAAGTGCTTTATTCACAAAGCACTTGCGTGTAAAGTTGCGGCGGCGTAACGTAAATCACCCGGCGGAATTCAAATTTGGAGGGTAGGGGGCATGCACCGTCCCTAAAATATCCCAGCGTGCATTGCTCTAAATGACATCGCAAGGACGTCATTGGTTTTGACGTGGACGTAAATTACGTCCAGCACCATTCACGGATGACTTACGCAAACGATGTAATTTTTTTAAATTTTCGACTAGGGAACGACGGCCATACTTAACATTGACTGTGCCTCATAGACCCAGGGGCAACTTTACGCCGGGAAAATCCTAACGTAAACGTCGTAACTTTACTGCGTCGGCCGCGCGTACGTTCGGTAATTCGCGTATCTAGCTAATTTGCATACTCGACGGGGAAATCGACGGAAGCGCCACCTAGCGGGCAAAAAAAATTGCAGTTAAGATCCGACGGCATAAGAGACTTACGCCTGTCGGATCTACTGAATATCTATGCGTAACTGATTCTATGAATCAGTCGCATAGATACGACGGCGCTAGGCAGAGATATGACGGCGTATCTGGAGATGCGCCGTCGTATCTCTTTTGTGAATCTGGGCGAGTATTTATAATATAAAACTACACGCAGGACACTGGACAGACCACTAGGGACAAAGGGGGTGTGTAATTATTTTATTCAGTACTGTAATCTGTAAGATTACAGTGTACTGTATGTGTACTGTATGATCCTGAGTCTGGCTTGGGGGTTACCGCTATTAGTACTGAAATTTCACCCAGAGCCAAACTTGGGAATGCCGCCAGGGAGGTTAATATGTAAAGATGATCCAGGGTATATCAAATTGCCCATTAGGGGATCAGGAAGGTTTTTTTTCCCAGCTGCATTTTTCTTTTTCCCCTTGTGGGTTGAACTGGATGGACTTTTTTCAACCAGATTAACTATGTAATTGTGTAACAATTAAATTCAGCTTTAGGAAACTGGCATTAAAACATCTAAGGCCCCTTCCACACGGGGACGGATCCATTGCAGCGGTCCGCCAGCTCAGCGGGAGATCTCTCCATTGATCTCCGCTGAGCCGGCGGATGACAGGTCCCTCTCTGCTCACTTAGCAGGGAGGGACATGTCGAGTGCAGCTGTTTTTCTATGGAGAGATCGGACGAAAACAGACAGCATGTCCGTTTTCATCCGATCTCACCAGATCCGATCCCCCAGGATGGATGACGATGTATCGCCATACGTCTGATTTTAGCAGATCGGATGTCAGCGGACATGGTCACCGCTGACATCCGACGCTCCATAGAGTTGTATGGAGCGCCTGTTCAGGTCCGGCGAAAAAACTGACCTGAACGGTCTGCCCGTGTGAAATGGGCCTAAAGCAATTGACCATACAATTCATTTAGTTATATTATAGAATGCAATACTTAAAGTGGAAGTTCACCCAAAAATAAATTTCTAATAATGCCTTGAGCTGACCGGTTATTCTGCGAGGATGCTGTTTTTTTTATTTATTTTTTCATACATACCTTGTTAGCGGTGTTTCATCCCTTGGCTTCCGGGTACGATCCTAGCGGGGCTGGGCGTTCCTAGTTGATTGACGTTCTTCCGACCGGCGCATACTGCGCGTCACAACTTTCCGAAAGAAGCCGAACGTCGCTGCGCAGGCGCCGTATAGAGCCGACTCTATACGGCGCCTGCGCAATGAAAAGTTGTGACACACAGTATGTGGCGGTCGGAGGAACATCAATCAACTAGGAACGCCCAGCCCTGCTAGAATCGTACCCGGAAGCCGAGGGATGAAACACCGCTAACAAGGTATGTATGAAAAAAAAAAAAACAGCATCCTCGCAGTATAACCGGTCAGCTCAAGGTATTATTAGAAATGTATTTTTGGGTGAACTTCCACTTTAATTAAATATTCAATAGGTTGGAACATCTAGTTCTCATATGTATTTAATAATAATAATCATTATTGTACGTTTGTCATTGTAACACGCCTTCCTTGTAAGTTGACACGACAGGTAAAATACAATATACCCTTTAAATGAAGGCTGAATTTTTGTTTCAATTGTTGTTCAAAGAAAACATATAATTCTATTTCTCAACTTGGAACTAGAAATTAAAATGGCATCATTTTTTAAAACATCAAGAATACATGAATCTTTGAGGATAGAACATGATTACCATAGACATAGCAATTGTGAGTTAAAGCCTTATAAATTTTAATGGGAATATTTGGTTTCACAGAAGTGTCTTCTTAGAATGTGACAAGGTTTCTAGAGAAAAATAAGATAGTATTTTAAACTGAAAATGTAGTCCTGAAAAAAAGGTTTAGCCCTTTAACTTGATTCAAATCTTTTTACATCTTGCATACAGCAAAACATGATTTATTCTATATCTGCAGAAGGTTACAGTCATTCACTTTTAAAACCTATTTAATGTGCCTGGTATCTCTCTATGAATACTTTTAAGATGTTGCACAATATCTCATCAAGAATCTGAAACTTAGCATAAGATCTTATTTTTCACAGCATAAAAGGGTAAATGAAAAAATGTAAATGGTTTAAAAAAAAAAGAAAAAAAATAGTTGCACCAAAACCACAAATGTTCAGAAAAAAATATCAAGTACTTGCACTGCATATTTTCATACCATCTGGCTGATGTGTAATCAGTTTCTTGGTATTAACTTACTTGAAACTAAATTGGAAATTTCAGTCTACTTATCAAATTTTTATTTAAAATAACATATTGTTTTGAGAGATTATGCATGTAATCCTACGTGCTTGACTAAAATAATTAAATTTAGTAAGAAATAAGAAGTCAGGGCATGTCTGAGCCACCGAGCAACATGGCAGCCTGAATGAGAAGCTCCATCTATTCTCTGCCTCTGCCAGCAATACAGAGTGATGGCAGCCACACAAACACCCACTCTTACCTTGGGTACTGCTGCCTGACACAAGGAGGGAACTGACGAGAGGAGAACTGCCCCCTAAGCCCTGAACACTGGCCAATTTCTTCCCCAAATCATTGACAGAGGGGAAGGAAGATAGCGCCGGCATACAGACTGCTCCGATCCCAGCAGCACAGCCACCCTCTCCACAAGATGCAGAGCTGCATGATGGAATATGGTGATGACATCCCAGATCCAGCTTCACCACATAAAGATCCTAACAAGACCATCTTCAACACCGCTACAGTCTCCATACACTAAGGCTCTGGTAAGTAAGAAACGTATGTCTCCTGCTCATATTCTGCCACAGCTTGCTGAAACTAATCCTCTGCTGGACGAATACCCAGTATTCGATAAACCTGCCTCTGCTCTAGAACTTAAACAGATGCTGCAATCCCTTTACAAAGATATACAATCTGATCCAGACAGAGCAGTTTCTCATAGACAATCCCCAGTCTCAAATTTAACAAATTTGCAGAACGTACAGAAGGGATAGAAACAAAGGTGGGAGAAATAGTTTCTGCCTATAATGACCTGTTTGATGCATACCAGGAGCAATATCAGAAAATACAGAGACTGAAAGACAACTTGGTGGATCTTGAGGATAGATTACAAAGAAATAATGTTAACATCAGAGTAATTCCTACCACCACTAAGAAGAAACCTGCCTCACAACACCTTAATCATGACTGGGAGACCATTCTTCTCCTTTCCTTGGAGCTATTGTAAGCTGCCAAAAAATCCCTTGTACTGCCTAAAGAGGCAGAGGGTGATCTATAATCCTGATTTTTGGTGTTTTATTCACATCCCCATATGATAAATCTACTAAGCATACTCATGTTTATTTTTCCGGGTTCTTAAGGCAGACTGTTGGTTATATACTCTGTACATATTGTTTATTGTTTAAATTTTCTATCTACTTTGTTACATTATTTTTTATATCTACAAAAAGAGTACAGAATCACACCTTTAAGTTTGATAATTATGCCTAATTATTTGTAAACATCTCTGAGCATATTTTTCCACAGAGGCCCAAATCATTGCCTTCCTAGAATCAATTCACCTTCCCTCACTGTCTGCATCACAAAAGCTTTCCTATCTTCTCCTTTCTGGACAGCCCCACTCCTTAAAACTATGTCTTTATTGTACAAATGAAATCCAAAAAAACAACCAGAGTGATGCAGTAAAAATGCAGTCAAAATGCTACGAGTAAGCATCACATGATGTGAAACATGTCAGCCACCTTTTTCCTGTTGTTCACTTCATTTTTACTGCATCACTCTGGTTGTTTTTTGGATTGCATTTGTACAATAAAGACAGTCCAGGATCTTCTTCTTTCCAATGCACCTGTGCATAGCCAGCACCTTTTTGGTTTAGTGGGACGGAAACAAAGCCAAGGGATCACCAGTTTTTAGAGCAGTATCATCTCTCACTATCTTATCCTTTCATGAGTGGTGAAACAAACAAAGTTATCCACACTCTCCCCTCGAATAAGTCACCTGGCCTGGATGGCTATATTAAAAACATTATAAAACATTTTCAGAGATCCTCTCTCCTTATTTGAGTGATGTGGCTAATTAGGCGAGCAAAACTGGCTATTTTCTTAAAGAATCCTCAGAGTCCTTTATCATTGCCATACCTAAGACTGGAAAACCACCCTTAGATCCCGTAAACTCCAGATGCATATCCTTACTGAACAGTGATGTTAAAATTTAAGGTAATGCACTATTTTTTTTTAAATTTGGATAAATAAATATGATTTTCACTATAGATCAGATTACGTGTGAATATAATTAATTTAGTTAGGTTTGATTAGCACTGCACTTTTTCTTTAAGTTCCCGTGCTTTTTGGGTTAGACCTATAGTGCTGGCTCCTTCCTCACCATTGCACCCAAGTGTTAATTAATTTATTCACTTTATTCGCTTTATCACTTAATACTGTTAGGTTATGAAAGTTTTGAAAGTAAGCACCACACCTTTATGCGTTTGGCTTCAATATTTGTTTAGTGTATTTAAGTCTGCTAATACATTTAACACTCCCCTCCTCCCAGATTGACAATGCTGCTGTCTGCTGTGACTCATGTGCTAATTTCTCCAGAGTTGTGTCTCATTAATTCAGGAGGTGTGCTACTGACCACATCACCAGGTGAAAATAGAGGCAAAAAAGCCAATGCAAATAAAACGGATGCAGCCACCACACCTAATGATTGGTTAGCTGCAATACAAAACATTTTTGGTTTTGGGTTTATTCACATTTTAAGTCACCATGTGGCTTGTTGCACTAGCCTTTAAACCTTTTTTTTACATCCTATGCACAAAAGGATCAACTCCAATCTAATAATAGATATTTATAGTTTGCAAACTTGTTTCCCTGTCACCTCAAGGGCTAGGGTATTTGGAAACTGGATGGACAGAGCATAAGCAGCAAATCTCAAACCTGATATTGATAGAAAATGGATCAGTCATAGAGATATTAAAACTTATTCCTGACTTCAAGAGCCTTGTGAATGAAGGCTTGGTTGGCAGATAATTCACCCAAGCAGAATCTTTGCGTAATCTTGTTTGACAGCAAGTTTCTATTTGGGAAAAAAAATAGATAACATGATTTGTCAGGTAACTGGGAAAAAGTCAGGTCTAATTCCTCAAGGCTGATGAAGCAGCATTATTTTAGTTCCTAGAAACAAGCATATTACATACTCGAATAGCTTGGTTCACTGAATACCATTTTTTTTAGTATGAATGGAATTGTTTCTTAATGTTCTCATAAACCATCATTAACCTTTTTTACATATGCAAATGTTTGCAAAAATTAGTAATATTTCATGCTAAATTTCTATTTAATGAACAAACCCTTTTTACACATACAGAGCTACAACCTTGACTATAGGTTCTCATATATATATATATATATATATGTATATATATATATATATATATATATATATATATATATATATATATATATATATAACTATTTGCTGCAATCACTAAGTATCACTCTAACATCAATATGTATCTATTTATTTGAAAAACAGTGCTGCACCACTCCATTATAATAATGCTTATACATACAATATACACCCATGACTAACCACTTCTGGTCCACCCTATAGCAGATTTACAGCTGCAGGATCGTGTGTATATATACTCATAATTCTAGTTTTCTATAAATTGTAATTGTAAATTGTCTGAAAAGCGCCTATCATGCCTCCCTAGTCTGAAAGCCCAAGTGATTTCACACTGGGGAGGTGAGCTTGCGGGACAGGAAACAATGTCCTGCAATAAAAATCATTGGGGCGGTGTGGGAGTGCTGTATATAGTGCTCCTACACCGCCCCTGCCCATTGAAATAAATTGAATTTCCGAAATTCAGAATTTCTGAATTTTCATTTTCGGAAAAATGTGTTAAACGTGTTTTCATCAATTCAAATATTTCCAAATTAAAAAACTTGTAGAATTTAGTCGAACAACTAATTTGTAACTAAACTAATTGCACATGTCTAGTGTAAGATTATATCCAGCCTTCCTCTTTTCTCACGGTGGATATAATATTCTGTTACACTGTATGTTGATTTAAAAAAATTGCATATGAAATATCTCATGATACTATGTTATCTAATAAGCAAAATGTCTTAAATGTGTTTTTTATATATTATTACAGTACTTTTTAGAGGATCTGAGGCCCTGATGAAGTGGGTTTTCCCATTAAACGCTTTGGATAATCAACCGGACCCCAAGACCTAGATAGATATCTATATGGCTGTTAATTCATGAATATGTTTTTTTTAAATAATGTTGGTGACGACACCGCAACAGTGACATCTTTTATGTCACAAATGATGCACCTCATCACGTCAGTGCAAGCGCGCTGCACACCGCAAGGATAGTAGGGGCCATTTTGTGAAAGGACCCAAGGTAGTCTAATCGGATGGCGCTTCAGCGCTACAGGGATACTACAAGTGTACCTGCAGTGGCCACACTCTACGGATCTCCTAATGGGAATTGAGCCCCCTAGATGACCGGATGGGCAGTGTGAGACTCCTTACCAGGTGGCTCTACACAGGGATATTTACTAGCCATAGAGACATCTGTCTCCGGCTGAGAGGACCAGTGGTCCATTGAATGGTATAACTCCACATAGTGTCTTAAGCCCTGTCCTGTGGTTACGTCCCACCATTGCCTTATCTGCATAATCTTTAACTGAGTTACATTTGAACATCCAGCTTGGCCTGAGCTTGGAGCATTCAGCCTATGACTGTTCTTAGCTAAATATTGACACACTGGGTGAAAATCACAAGCTGATTAATTTCCACCTGCCAGTTCACCATGTCATTATTGGCTCTGCAGGCTTACTTACCCAGTGTTAAGTCCTCAATGCCATATATCCGTTAGAAAGGAGTTTGCTGGTAATTAGTGGCTTTGTGTGTACATGTCCTGATGGTACGTGCCACCAGGACTTATGGGCCAAATCCACAAAGCAGATGCGCCGACTTAACTCGAGATTTCTAATTTTACACCGCGCGTATCTTTGCGCCCGATCCTCAAAACGAAAAATCCGTTTTTTCCGTCCTACCTAAAATAATTACATCGGCGCATCCTCTGACGCAAATTACGCTAGTCACGCCGCTTTATTTGATAGGCAAAGATGCAAATGAGGGAGATAGGGCGATCCTCAAAATTAAGTGTGTGCGCCGTAGATTACGCCCTGTGCACCGTAGATTACGCCCTGTGCGCACCTGTTAGTTTCCTGGAGCAAAATTAGACTTTATAAAAGCAGCCCTAATTTTACACCTGCCCTGTAAAGGTCTGCTGAAGCAACACCATTGAGGAAGAGCTGACAACACATCTTTGTTGGACTTCAATCTGACTGCCAAAATGCCCGGCCCATCCATGATTATAACGGCACTCGCAACTTTACAGGCGCAGAGAAGGAGGAGGGCACAGAGGAGGAGGAGGAGGGCACAGGAGAGGGTATACCGCCCACGCCAAGATCTCTTTGGCATGACTGCTTCTGAGGTCTATGGCAACTTCCGCTTTAACCAGGAAGCCATCCTGGAATTAACCAGGATCCTGCAGGATGATCTCAACACCCCAACCCAACGACCCCATGCCCTGCCACCTCACATCAAAGTAATGGCAACCCTGCATTTTCTTGCCACTGGGTCTTTCCAAAGAACATGTGGAGGTCTGGCTGGGATGGTACAGTCCTCGATGAGCAGGTGTGTGCACCAGGTTGTCCCTGCAATACTGAGACGCATGGGCAATCAATTTCAAAAGCCCACCCAGGAGGACCAGCGATTGAAGACCATGGCGGACTTTTATCAGATTGCCCGATTCCCACGGACCATCGGGGCCATTGACTGTACCCATGTGGCACTACAGCCCCCCATGATACAGAGCACCTGTTCAGGAATCGCAAAAAATGGCATTCCATAAATGTCCAGGTAATCGTAGATGCCCATGGCCTCATCTGGCATGTCTGTGCCAAATTTCCGGGTTCGTGCCATGACAGCTATATATTCCGGCAGACCAACATATCTCGTGATTTGGAGCTGAACCTGTATGGAGACAGCTGGCTGGTTGGTGAGTGACATGGGTGTCAGGTATGACTGTCCCCCCCATGATGCAGACATCACAAGGGGCACATGCATGACTAATATCCTCCTGTCTTTTCCCTTCCAGGTGACTCTGCATATGCCTTGGGACCCCATCTCATGACTCCATTCCGGAACCCCCAAACCCCAGGAGAGCAAAGATACAATGCTGCACACATAAGTACCTCACATGATGACCCCCTTCAGGAACCCCCAAACCCCAGGAGAGCAACGCTACAACGAGGCTCATATTCGCACCCGGGCAGTGGTGGAACGCACATTTGGGCTGCTGAAGTCCCGCTTCAGATGCCTGGACAAGACTGGGGGTACACTGTTGTATTCCCCAGACTTTGTGTGCCAAATAATCGGGGCTTGTTGTATTCTTCACAACTTTGCCATGAGAAGGGGACTGGAGATTAACTTACGTGCTGACCTGACCCCCCACCCAGTCAATCCCCCCCTAGCCCACTCTACCCGGTCTACTTAGGGCACAGTAGCCAGGAGACGCCTCGCAGAAGGCATCTTTTCACAGTAAACGCACATGAATAATGTCACAATGATAATATTTGTTTTCACTGGAAACGCACATGAATTATGTCACAATGAGAATGTTGCTTTGCACAGTAAACACACATGAATAATGTCACATTGAGAATGTTTTTTTCTCTGGAAACGCACATGAATTATGTCACAATGAGAATGCATGAATGCACACCACTGTGGTCCCTAGCACAGACACATCACATGCACATCGAATTGGATTAGATCCAAGTACCCCCCCCTTTGGTACTTGGGAGCAGTAACGCCACGCCACGGCTCCAATTATGTCACTGTGCATTCATACACCATTCAGGAACCTGGGATCACTTCTCCCTGGTCCTGGGGATCCCTTCTCCACCAAAACTGAGGGTGACACCCTTATTTTGTCAGGAATGCCACCCCCCCACATTCACACATCATTCACACACATAAACCAAATCATAAGTACAGTATAATAAACAAAATTATAAAAAAAAACAAAAAAACTCAAAAGTACCCCTGCAATTTAAGTCCGGCGGCGAGTGCTCCGTCTGGGCTGCCCACGGGCAGGGGCACGGCCACGGGCACGGCCACGGGCACCTGGAGGATCTTCACGGGGGGGAGCAGGGGAGGGAGTATCTTCATGGGGGGGGAGCAGGGGAGGGAGTATCTTCATGGGGGGGGGAGCAGGGGAGGGAGGAGCCTCCCCTGGTGTCTGACCTCCGGCTGGCCTGCCCTCCAAGGCCACTGCTATCCTGTTCAGGCAGACAGTGATGGCAGCCGTATTGGTCTGGCCAGCCCGGGTGTTGTCCTGCACAGCCCGGGTGTTGTCCTGCACAGCCCGGGTGTTGTCCTGCACAGCCCGGGTGAGGGCAGTCACCTTCTGGGCCATGCCTGTTGTGGCGGTATGCAGGGACCACAAACAGGTGATGACCCCCAATGAATTGGTGGCCACATCACTGAGTGACTCCCTCATTACATCCAGGCTGTGCTCCATCTTGGCCATAGTTTTTTTGATGTCACCCAGACTGCGGGTCTGCTGGGCATTGTCCCTCAGCAGACTGGCCGGCATATGCTCAGACCCCCCCCTGGTCTCCTGGGTCGCCATCCTGCCTGCCCCTGAGGCTTGTGGCCTGGGAGGAGGGGATAGAGTGACCCTTGTGGGTTGCGGCATGTTGGGGGAGGAGTGGGAGGGGCTACCCCTGATGGTGGCCTGACTGGTGCCAGCCTCTGGGGTAGCCTCTGGGGTAGCCTCTGGGGGAGCCTCAAGGGGAGCCTCAAGGCTAGCCTCAAGGGTATCCTCAAATGTCATGAGATCAGTGGCAATAATGATTTCCCGGCCAATCTGGAGATCTTCTTCCTCCTCCCCCTCATCCTCCTCCCCCTCAGCCTCCTCCCCCTCAGCCTCCTCCCCCTCAGCCTCCTCATGAGGGGAGGTTTGGCCACTCCCCTCCCCTGGGGACTCCTCAGCAGCCTCCTGTCTTTGGGGTGGTGCAGCAGCCTGGCCTGATGGGCCAGCAATCTCCTGGTCATCTGTGGAGGACACCAAACAATCACAGGTTTGAGGATCCACACACTTGGCACATCTTCCCTTCCCCCACCCACACATGCTAATCACCAAATAGAAAAACAAAAACCTTACCTGGCCTCACAGGAACATCAGACTGATAACCAGGCAGGCCCACCACCTGCTCTGGCTCGAAACACCAGGCCACTGCCCATTCCTCCTCAGTCAGCCGGATGGGGCATGGTCCCCCTCCTCCAGTGCCCCTCCTATGCGCAGTGAGCTTGGCCACCTTATTGCGGACCACGCACCTCAGATCATTGATCTTTTTCTTAATGCCAGCAGGGGTCCTCGTCTCCCCTCCCCCCGCCGCATTTATGTGATCTGTAATTTTGGCATAGATCCTCTTCCTTTGGGACGGGGAGGTGTTCCGGCTATCAGGCCCATGTAAATATCTTCCATATTGGATGATATACCTGGCAAGGATTTGCTTTTCAACATGCGAAAAATTCAGCTTCCTGCATTTGGGAGCCATCACAAACACCACACAGCAACAAGAAAACAAACAGGACAAACACACAAAAATACACACCAAACAAACACACAAAAATACACACACAAGCAGACAGCTACTACAAAGTCAAAAACAAACACACAAAAACCAAACACAAAATCCAAGCAGAAAAAAAAAAAACACTTAGCAGAAACAATCAAACAAAAAATACACTTATCAGAAACAAACAACAACTACTATCTACTACTCCTCCAACACTTCTCTATCACACACAACTTACCAATAGTGTTGAGCAGAATACGCCATATTCGATTTTGCGATATATCTCGAATATATAGTCGAATATTCGAGATATATTCGCTAAATTCTAATATTCATGATATTTTATCGAAATGAAATGATTGCAAATTTTTGCTATTGCGAATGCGAAAATAATTGCGAATTTTCGATAACTGCGGTAGGAGCACTCTGATTGGCTCAGAATATTCTTGATATTTTTTTGAAATTTCGCAAAATGCGAATGCGATATTTACTGCGCAATTTCGACAAATGCTGTAGGAGCACTCTGATTGGCTCAGAATATTCGTGATATTTTACAATACAAAATAATTGCGAATATTCTGCAAATGCGGAAGGAGCACTCTGATTGGCTCAGAATATTCTTGATATTTTACAATACAAAATAATTGCGAATATTCGGCAAATGCGGAAGGAGCACTCTGATTGGCTCAGAATATTCTTGATATTTTACAATACAAAATAATTGCGAATATTCGGCAAATGCGGAAGGAGCACTCTGATTGGCTCAGAATATTCTTGATATTTTACAATAGAAAATAAAAAGTGTTTTGCATTGGTGGTGGTGGTAAAGAACTCTATCCATCTGTCACAGCCGTTTGTCAATCAAACACCTTGAAGATTGAACACGTTCATGCTGCATGCTTTGGACTTTTTTTCACTTCACATATCAAAGACATTTTTATGAAAGATTATTTTTCTATTATTGGGACTATATTTCTTTATATATTTGTTTCACTGTGTATTTCACAAGTTATTTGCGCTTGCTTATTTTATAATTTGCCCACATGTCTTGTCACTAGACATATTTTTTATTCTTGTAGAGCGACTCCATTTTCTGTCTTGTATTAATTAAGTTGTATAACATTTTTGAGTTTTTTAAGGTATGCGCAATTTTTTCCTTCTTACAAAAAAAAATAATATCAAACATACAAATATTCATAACAGAAACATACACAAAGCCCCCCCCCTTTTGCATCAGAGACAATCAGAGTTCTCCTACCACAGTTATCGAAAATTCGCAATCATTTTCGCATTCGCATTAGCGAAAATTCGCAATTTTTTTTTTTTCAATTCGGCAACATAAAAGGATCGCCTCAGCTTAGCTACTCGGCCCAGGGTCTCTAATCATACCAGCAATGCTTTTAGACGTCGATAGGATGTGATCTGTTTTAAAAATCAAATTGAAAAAATGCGAATATTCGGAATTGCGAATATTCACCGTGAAATTCGAAATATATCGCGAATACTCGAATATGCCATATTCGAGCCGAATATTCGCAATACGAATATTCGTGAGCAACACTACTTACCAACAAACACTGACAAACTAAGAGCAGAAGCAAATTGCTCATGGAAGGGAACACAGGGAAATACTTTTGCAAGTGAAGTGTGTTTGACTGGGGCTAGTTAAGCAGAGGGGGAACCTCAAACTAAGTACACTTGGCCTTTTACCTATCTCACTGATTGCGCCCAGCAAAGTTCTGCACATGCGCAGTGAGCAGCAGATTCCTGCGCGCATGCGCAGTACGGCCGGACCTTCATTTGCATGGGGTCACGGCTCATTACAATGAAGCACGCCCACTTCCTTCCCACTTGCCATAACCCTGCCTTATGCCTCGGAATTTAAGTTACGGCTGGCGCAATTTTGTGCGCAAATGCGCTGTGGATACGGCACTTACGACACCAACTTAGGGCGCCGTAACTTAAATGACATAAGTTTACAAACACTTAATTTGCGCCGCTGGCTGTGGATTTGGCCCTATGTGCCTACTCCAAGTGCCACTTTTTTCCTCCAACTCTTATTCCACTATACTATTTAATTATGTGGATATACTACTGCGCTTGCAATATGATGTGATGTTATTAACTAGAAACGTTGTCTCATTTTAAATTTAAATCCAGATCTTGGTAGTGGGTGCCCAGTTTTTGTAACAAATGTTTGAGGAATAAAATAATTTCAATGATTTAAGCTGCTTGGTCCACCTGTGACTTCATTCTCAAGGGGTCCTACACCCCCTGATCTCTTTCTGTGCATGTTTTTTAAAACTAGTCTTTTAATCTTGTGATATGTATATATTTATATATTTTCACTGTCTGTGTATAATACAACCTAGAACGTATCTAAAGTCCCATACTACTCGTTGGTTTTTATTGACCACTGTATCAGCGTTCCTGGTTCCCGCAAAGTATCAGTTAGTGTCTGATTGTCTGATTGCTGATTTTAGCCATTACTAGAATAAAAAAATAAATACAAATTCCACAACTATAAACCATAGTTTGTAGATGATATAACGTTTGTGTATCAATCAATATACGCTTATTGGGATTTTTTAACCAAAAACATGTAGCAGAATACATATTTGGCCTTTCGAATTTCTTCATAAATTTAGGCCAACTGTATGACTGGAACTGGGAGGGCCAACAGTATGATCCAATGGGTCCTAAAAGCATGTACATGTGCTAACAGTGAACTTGCTGATATGATGAAGCAGCAGAGTGGATAGGCAGATTATCTTTTCAGCAACAGGAGATATATTTTGACAAGTGTTTTCACCACATTGTGTAGCTGCTGTAGGAAAGGATGAACATGTGACTCTGCTGTGGGTTATTTGCGTCCAGATGAGCCTTTCCTAGCGTTTTTAATATAGAGGAACCCTTTTAAATGTCTTTATTTATTCTGAGAAACCCTCACTTCCTGTTCTTCTGTCTGTAACTCCACACAGTAATGTGAGGCTTTCTCCCTGGTGTGGAGTGTCGTGCTCGCCCCCTCCCTTGGACTACAGGTGAGTCAGGACGCCTACTAACACACATCTCCTTTCTCTATATGCAATGTGGAGAGCGTCCTGACTTCCCTGTATTCCAAGGGAGGGGGCGAGCACGACACTCCACACCAGGCAGAAAGCCTTGCATTACTGTGTGGAGTTACAGACAGAAGAACAGGAAGTGAGGATTTCTCAGAAGAAATAAGGACATTTAAAAGCAAAATCAAAGGATGAGGTAAGTGAAGGAGGACTGCACTAAGGTAAAGGAAGCTATTTAGGAAAAAAAATTTACCTTTACAACCCCTTTAACCTCCCTGGCGGTATGATTCTGTCTGGAATTACGTACCAAAAGCGGTACAATTATTTTGCAAGGAAATTTGGCGTTTTATACTGTAGGCCTGTAATTCTTAGGCCTGGTACACACGATAGAATCCATCCGCTTGAATTTATCCGCGGATCGGTTTCAGCGGATTGGCGGATTTATCTGTTGGTCCGCTGGCGTGTACACACCAGCGGATAAAAATCCCCTCAGACCAGAACGTGTTAAACGTAAACCACGTAAGACGTCACTATAAAGGGGAAGACCAAAGTCAACGGCGCCGCCCTCTGTTCCGCTTTTGCTAGTTCCGTGTTACCGCGTGCTAGTGAAGGTTTGGTTAGAGCCGATTCGCGCTTTTCAGTCTCCGCGTTTTAACAGGTTGTATTCTCGGGTTCAGTGCGTGTGCTTGTGGGATCGTAGTTGGCTTTCGGGTACAGGCTTTCAGCACGTTTCTGCTTGGTCAGTTGCGTCCTGTCCGCTCGTATCTGTATGTCGCGCGTTCTTTGCAGGTTGTGCTGAATTTGTGAGTGCTTTCTGTTGGAGTGTGTTCTTGACTGACCAGCCGGCCGGTTTGAAGCCATGATGGAGCAGCAGCGTCGATTCTCGCGAATTGGTGCTGGTTATGGGATTGCTTATGGCCATGTCCAGCGAACCAGTTGTTTGGCCAGGAACAGTGGGAAGAGGCGTTTCTGGGCCAAGAATTGGTTGCGCCAGCGTGACCAGTTTTCTCATATGCCTCTGCTTAGGGAACTCCAGGAGAATAATACTAATGACTTTAGGAATTTTCTCCGCATGACGGACCCCGTATTCAACCGTCTGCTGGATCTTCTGTCCCCCTATGTCACGAGGCAGGACACTGTGATCCGCCAAGCCATCACGGCCGAGCAGAGGCTTATTGCCACGTTGCGGTACCTGGCGACTGGGAGGAGCCTGCAGGACCTCAAGTTCTCGACAGGCATCTCTCCGCAGGCGCTTGGGGTCATTATACCGGAGACGTGTACTGCCATCATACATGTTCTGAAGGAGGAGTATATTAAGGTAAGTTTCCTCATTTTAACATCACAATGTTTGATTTTAAAATGTGTGCGAAAGTCTAATCTTTTTTTCTTCCCTAATAACCATGAGATAGTAACCTGCTGTGTGTTGGATGTTCCCTTTTCTCCCCATGCATGTTGTTAACCTTTCCATGTTCATCTTTTTGGCCTACCTGCATATTTTGACCTTACCCACCATAAACCTGTCCAGCATGCTATCCTAGGCCCAAACACACCTAGCCAATTTTTTGGTGATTTTTTGGCTAATCCATTGTAGTTCTGCCCCCCCTCCTCCCCCCCGAAAATTGTTTCTTGCTCTATCATCAGAGGGATGTGGAGTCTGATAATTAAGTGGGCCTCTATTTTTGAGCAGAAATACTCACTTCACAATGCTTGTAGGAAATGTGAATCCTGTTGTTGATGTTGCACAATGATGGTTTTTGTATTTTGTTTGCAATGTTTATCTGACAAAGTACTAATAATTATTTTTTTGTTTGTCCCCACAGCTACCCTCCACACCACAGGAATGGCAGTCTGTGGCTTCCCAATTTGCCCAGCGTTGTGATTTTCCGAACTGTGGTGGAGCAATAGATGGGAAACACGTCCGCATAGTGCCCCCACCCCACTCGGGGTCCTGCTATTTTAACTACAAAGGTTTTCATAGTATCGTGTTGATGGCGGTGGTGTCGGCACAGTATGAGTTTCTATATGTGGACGTGGGGAAGAACAGCCAGCTGTCTGATGGGGGAGTGTTCTCGCGGACAGAATTCTACGATCGTCTCCAAGCTGGTGGTCTGGCATTGCCACCAGATGAAGATAATGTGGAAGGACTTCCGTTTGTGTTCCTAGCAGACAAAGCTTTCGGGCTTGGACCTCACCTCATGCGGCCTTTTCCCCAGAGGACCCTCACCTCAGAGAGGAGGGTGTTCAATTATCGGTTGGCCAGGGCTCGGAGGGTAGTCGAGAATGCCTTTTGGATCCTCTCCAACCGGTTCCGCCTGTTCCTGACAGCGATACACTTGGCGGAATATAAATTGAACACCATTGTATTTGCCTGCTGCATTTTGCACAACTTTTTACGCAGGCACTCCCAGACGTACCTACCCGACAGCGTTTCTGAGGCAAGACTACCCTCAGATACCCTTCCTGGGCTGGACACTGGTCGCGCTGGCTTGGCCACCCAATCAGCTGGTGAGGTACGCGACAAATATGTTGAGTACTTCATGGGTCGGGGGGCCATTGCTATGCCAGATGATATTTCTTTCTAATTCGGCCCCCAAAAGAAAGAAATATTCACATAAATAATAAATAATTTGACCATTGGACTTTATACAGTTGTTTGTCATTATTGCTTTTTCTCTTTTTATCTGTCTTCCTGCTTCTCCCCAAAAATAGTGCAGTTCTAGTGCCAAATGTATGGTTCAGGTTTTAGTAAATCAACACAAATCGCACATTATTCACTCATCTACAAACTGGGTATTCAGCATATAAAGAATAAAGCCACTAATTTTTATGATTTTGGCAAAGCTTTTTTTATTTTCAGCTTTTTCATCATCCTTTATTTGTATATCTTTTTTCTTAAGAAACATGTCAATATTTTGTTTTTGCGATGCGCTTTTTTTTTTGTTTTGTGTGTTTTTTCCCAAAAATTGTTTTTATTTTTTTATTTTTTTGGTCCCAAAAATATTTTTACAAGTATTTTTGGTTCACAAACAATGTAGTACAATTGTACCATTTTTCACAAAAAAAAATTATTTTCAAAATGTAGACTTCACCAAATTTTTATTTGGTCTTATTTTTAAAAAAAAATGTTTACAAAATTTTTCGGTGATTTGTTAGCTCGTTATTTTTAATATAATAAAAAAAAATTTTTTTGGGTAAAATATCCAAAAAAAAAATTAGTATCGATTTGATCCAAAATTTTAAAATATTTTATTTTTTTTATTTTACAATAGAGCTAAACAAATTTGGATCTATTTGTTACCAAATATTTTTTTTGGATTTTTTATGTTTTTTTTTATTATTTTTTTTATATTTTTTTTGTTTTTTTCAGGCTTTTTGATTGTAAGCCAATTTTTTAGGCAAAAAGGATAAAATTTAAGCAAAAGTTCAAAGACAAATGTGTCACTTTTACATTCACGTTATTGTCATGGTGTGTCATGGTGTGAGTTCACACCGGAACACGCCAACATTTGAAGATGCACACATTCATTGTAATTCGCCAAATGTCAGTTCTTCAACATAGAAACACAGACAAATGGCAACATGTGCTATCTGCCATCATGGGTGATCAATGTCTGTGTTTTGTGGGAGCAAACCCTTCCTCGAAAACTACTTGAGAATCGAGGAGGGGGTTGTACCCACAAAGCACAGATAATCGATATTCTGTGATGGCAGATAGCACATGTTGACACACTGTGTGTGCATCTTCAAATTTTGGCGTATTTCTGAGTATAAAATTTAAAATGGTTGGGGGATGGGCGGGGGGGGGGGGGTGGTGTTCAGTCTTTGACACGGCCCATCATGTCAATGATATTTTTATAGTTTTGTTCTATAACCAGCATTCTTTGCCGCATATTGTCCAGCTCTGTGCAGCACTCCACAATGACATTTCTCACATTCTGTTCCATGAGAACCATCCGTTGCCGCATATTGTCCATTTAAGTGCTGCACTCCATAACTTGCTGGATAATTATTCCAGCACTTGCGCGCGAAAAACGCGGAACAGCATCTTCATCCCCTACAAAATGAATAAAAAAAAAAGGAATCAATTTTACCGGCCTATCTACATCTAGGTTTGCCACCTCATCCCTTTAAACCAGAACACATATTAATTACCCAGGTTCTGTGGCTGATTAAGGTGGTAATTAAACTCACCTGGTGCCATATCTGCATTACATTAGCCACAGAACATGTGTAATCCATATGTGTTCGGGATTAAAGGGATGAGGTGGCAACCCTATCTACATCTGTTTTGCCCTATAAAGCTGGGGTGACACTGACCTGATGGTTTGCGAATTTCCTCCTCCACCACTTCTCCATCCTCAATAACTCCTCCTTCTTGAACCACTTCCCCCTCATCCTCCATGACTCCTCCTTCTTGAACCACTTCCCCCTCATCTTCCAGCACTCCTCCTTCTTCTTCTTCCATCAATCCACCATCTTCAAATTCACAAAAATCATCTTCTTCAAATTCCTCTTCATCCTCCACAACTACTAAATTCAAAATGACTCCTTCCTCCTCTCTTCCTTCCTCCTCCTCCTCCACATCCTCCTCTCTTCCTTCCTCCTCCTCCTCCTCCACATCCTCCTCTCTTCCTTCCTCCTCTCCTTCCACATCCTCCTCCTCCTCCACATCCTCCTCCTCCTCCACATGGCCAGATGGTTGATTCCGGGTGTGTCTGGCCCTCTCTGCCTCCTCAAAATGCTGGCGTCTTCTTTCCCCTAAATAACACAAAAACAAAGGGCCAGATTCACGTAGCGCAGCGGATCTATAGATCCACTCGATCTACGTGAATTAAGATCCGCTCCCGCAAGTTTAGGAGGCAAGTGGCTAATTCACAAACAACTTACCTCCAAACTTGCGACGGAGGATCCTAAATCCCCCGGCGGAATTCAAATTCCGCGGCTAGGGGAGTGTACTATTTAAATCAGGCGCGTTCCCCCGCCGATTTAAATGCGCAGGCGCCGTCCGCGAAATTTCCCGGCGTGCATTGCTCCCACTGACGTCGCTAGGACGTCAGTGGTTTCGACGCTTACGTAAACGACGTCCGTCCGTATTCGAGAACGACTTACGCAAACGACGTTAAAAAATTCAAATTCGACGCGGGAACGCCGGCTATACTTAACATTGGCTGCGCCTGATAAAAGAAGGGGTAAGTATACGACGGGTACGCCGCTACGGAAACGTCGTAAGAAGACTGCGTCGGGTCCGCGTACGTTCGTGAATTTGCGTATCTCGCTGATTTACATATTATTTATCGTAAATCAGCGGGAACGCCCCCGGCGCCATTTTTAAATTGAAAAAAAGATCCGACAGTGTAACACAGTGTAACACTGTCAGATCTTAGTCCTATCTATGCGTATCTGATTCTATGAATCAGGCGCATAGATAGGACCAGTGTAAGTCAGAGATACGATGGTGTATCTGTAGATACACCGTCGTATCTCTTTGTGAATAGTGTTGCTCACGAATATTCGCATTGCGAATATTCGACTCGAATATAGCATATTCGAGAAATCGCGCTATATTTCGAATTTCGCGGTGAATATTCGCAATTCCGAATATTCGCATTTTTTCAATTTGATTTTTAAAACAGATCACATCCTATCGACGTCTAAAAGCATTGCTGGTATGATTAGAGACCCTGGGCCGAGTAGCTAAGCTGAGGCGATCCTTTTATGTTGCCAAATTGAAAAAAAAAATTGCGATTTTTCGCTATTGCGAATGCGAAAATGATTGCGAATTTTCGATAACTGTGGTAGGAGAACTCTGATTGTCTCTGATGCAAAAGGGGGGGGCTTTGTGTATGTGTATGTTATGAATATTTGTATGTTTGATATTATTATTTTTTGTAAGAAGGAAAAAATTGCGCATACCTTAAAAAAGGGGAGAATACAGCAGCAACTCAAAAATGTTATACAACATAAATTAATACAAGACAGAAAATGGAGTCGCTCTACAAGAATAAAAAATATGTCTAGTGACAAGACATGTGGGCAAATTATAAAATAAGCAAGCGCAAATAACTTGTGAAATACACAGTGAAACAAATATATAAAGAAATATAGTCCCAATAATAGAAAAATAATCTTTCATAAAAATGTCTTTGATATGTGAAGTGAAAAAAAGTCCAAAGCATGCAGCATGAACGTGTTCAATATTCAAGGTGTTTGATTGACAAACGGCTGTGACAGATGGATAGAGTAAAGAATCACCACCAATGCAAAACACTTTTTATTTTCTATTGTAAAATATCAAGAATATTCTGAGCCAATCAGAGTGCTCCTTCCGCATTTGCCGAATACTCGCAATTATTTTGTATTGTAAAATATCAAGAATATTCTGAGCCAATCAGAGTGCTCCTACAGCATTTGCCGAATATTCGCAATTATTTTGTATTGTAAAATATCAAGAATATTCTGAGCCAATCAGAGTGCTCCTTCCGCATTTGCCGAATATTCGCAATTATTTTGTATTGTAAAATATCACGAATATTCTGAGCCAATCAGAGTGCTCCTACAGCATTTGTCGAAATTGCGCAATAAATATTGCATTCGCATGTTGCGATATTTCGATAAAATATCACGAATATTCTGAGCCAATCAGAGCGCTCCTCCAGCATTTCTCGAAATTGCGCAATAAATATCGCATTCGCATGTTGCGATATTTCGATAAAATATCACGAATATTCTGAGCCAATCAGAGTGCTCCTACCGCAGTTATCAAAAAATCGCAATTATTTTCGCATTCGCAATAGCGAAAAATCGCAATCATTTAATTTCGATAAAATATCACGAATATTCGAATTTAGCGAATATATCTCGAATATTCGAATATATATTCGAGATATATCGCGAAATCGAATATGGCATATTCTGCTCAACACTATTTGTGAATCTGGCCCAAAAGGTATACTCATCAGCAGACAGATATTGTAGAGCAGAACTCGCACACATTGCTTAGAAGTTAGAGGCTTTAATTTATTTATTTTTTAGGTTCTTATCCCCCCAAACCTACATTTTTGGATGACTTCTAGGCCAAGCTCTGATTCAGTCCCTTTTTAGCGAAGTTACACACATGGATGTCCCCCCCTTAAATGTATTTCTCGGAGACCCTACAAATTAGTGTAATATTTTGGGGGAGACACAGGTGCTCTGGATTACAGATATGAAAACACCTGCTTAGTAGCACTGTTTGCATTTCCCATTCTAGGATTCGAATTTTCAATAAATATATTTGTACACAATGTTTACAAACAATGTTTTTGGGCAGCGAGGCATGTCCAGGTGTGTTGTTCCTGGGCCAACATCGTATTTGGGAGAAACAATCTGATGTGAACGATGTTTCATATTAACACTCATTGCCCAAGCAAATTTGTTTTAAAAAAAACCTTCTATTTCAACATGTGTTCAGAAGTACAACCAGGCCAAGGAGACAGATGTGGAAATGTACCTGACCAAACATTAACTAATAAAATTGTCCCCCCCCACAAACAAATAAATAACTTACTTTTCTTGAGGATTTTTTTTATTTTCTTGAACTGATGTGGCTCCCGCAGTTTCAAGTCGGACCACCGCTTCCGTAGCTGCTCTTTGGACCTGGTGACACCGAACATCCTCTGCATTCTCCTTGCCACCTTGTCCATAATTTTCCCCTTTCTTCGGTTTGGGGTCTTGTATGGGCCATATTGCCCATCATAGTCCTTCCTCCGCATTATTTCGACCAGCTCCACCATTTCGGCAAAAGACATATTAGTGGCCTTATACCGTTTTGGCCTGGATCGCGACGTTCCTGCCTCTGTCACTTCCCTTGCGGCCTGAGAGCTTTGTGCACGCTCGTGTGACATCGCCATCTTTCCTTCCCACAGAGATTAGGGCGTGGAAAAGAGGAAATGTCCCGTCATGGGCGGGGACGAGGGCGGCGTTTCATGCATACGCGAAGTGTAGAGAATGAATAAGACGTGATTACGTAGGTTACGCGGAGATTATTCGCTCGTTTTACAGAAGTTTTATAGTTAACGCCATATTTTTGGAGTTAACATTGATTAGGGGGCATGGCAAAGGTGATGGAGGCAGCGTTTCACGCACACGCGGAGTGTATTAAAGGGAACCTATGTGATTACGTAGGTTACGCAGAGATTATTTGAACATTTGACAGAAGTTACATAGTTAACGCCATATTTTTGGAGTTAACATTGATTAGGGGGCATGGCAAAGGTGACGGAGGCGGCGTGTCACGCACACGCGGAGTGTATTAAAGGGAACCTATGTGATTACGTAGGTTACGCGGAGATTATTACAGTGTGCTTAACGAGGAGCTAGAGAGACTAATAAGGTAAGAAATTACAACATGGGATCAGCAGAGGCCTAGAAACTTGAGAGGCATGGGATTGGGGTTTTGTCTCTTGTTTGCACCCTTTTAACGCTACTTATGTTTCTTGTGTACCAAAATGGTATTTTGTTCTCCCAATGCTTTGACACATCACTAAATCTAGATGTTAGGAATGCTCTACCTAATTTTACTTTTTGCCAGGTGTATTGTGATCATGCAAGTATTGTTATGTGTTGGTTGGACAGAGGTAATTAGGAAGTGTATTTATATGTCAGGAATGCTGAGGGGCATGCTATGTACACATGAAATAGTGCCTTGATGAATGGTCAAATTATTAATAATTTGACCATTCATCAAGGCACTATTTCATGTGTACATAGCATGCCCCTCAGCATTCCTGACATATAAATACACTTCCTAATTACCTCTGTCCAACCAACACATAACAATACTTGCATGATCACAATACACCTGGCAAAAAGTACAATTACAGCAATTACAAACTGCATATGATCTCCCTAGCTCGGAACAATTCAGTTTCCTTAGAGTACAATCATTCCTCAAAAGTAAACAATATAGGCCCTATAAGATATTCTGGAAAACAAAAACAAATTTCACCTCTCAGAGAGGCAAGGGTAAGGGCATAACATTAATTTACAACCTACTTAATAACAAAGCTATCTTTGTTAAAAGCAACGCATTAATGGCATGGGAAAGAGATTTGGGTGGTCCCTATATGAACGATCAATGGCTCAAAGCACTACAATACACACACTCAGCCACAAAAAGTGCCAACCTATGGGAACTTTATCACAAGGTTACTCAGAGGTGGTACCTAACTCCATCCAGACTCGCAAAGTTTGGTCATGGAGAGTCTCCGCTTTGTTGGAGACAGTGCTCACAAGTGGGCTCACTGTTTCATATTTTATGGGCATGTGGGAAATTGGCTAGATTTTGGAGTAGCATATTTGCAATTATGCGCCAGGTTACGGGACTCACTATACACCTCTCACCTTCTTTAGCTTTATTACACCTGGGCATAGAGGATTTTCCTCCTCCTTTTAGGAAGTGCATCATACATCTTCTATTGGCAGCCAAGTTGGTCATAATGAGACTTTGGAGATCCAATGTGAGCCCCAAGGTAGAAGATGCCGTTAAAACCGTGTCTTTGCACTTCATGTATGAACGCATGCTAGCCTATTCAGAGGGCAGAATTACCACATTTCTTACTCAATGGCAGTCCTGGGTGGATTGGTATGACACTAACAAATTCCTATATTAAGAACGGTTATAGTATTAAAAACTGACAAGTTGTAAATCTAGATCAAAGGCGAAGTGCTGGTTCCTTCCTTTTCCTTATTTTATTTTTTCATTATTTTTGGCTATTTTTGGCTCCCTTTGTTTAAATTTGTTGCCACGGAGTATGTTGCTCCATGCTCAACATTAAAGTTTAAATCTCTTATATGAGTAGCATACACATGTTCGTGTAGAGTATTGTTGCATACACCATGCAGCAATTTTGAGAGCCTGTGCAGCTTGGATGGTATAGGCCCGATTCCACAGGTCACAGCAAGTACCCAAGGGGTGGCCTCTGGAAGATGGGTCCCAGGGCACGTCTATGTGTTATCCGCTGAATTGTAGAATTGCATTCCCAAGGCTGTGCTCTTATTTTGTATTGTGTAATGTGGATGTCTACCTCTGTTGGTCTTTGGACATCCACTTGTTCTAACATATGTATACCTACGACATGTTTTCCATGTATGTTTATACCTTATAAAACAATAAAAAAACTATTGAAATTAAATTATTAATAATTGGTGATGGTTAGAGATCCCACGTATTTTGAGAAATGTAATCAAAAAGGGTCTGCATGTGAACTCATTTTTTGGAACAACAATAGGGCAGAGCTGGCCAGCATTTTAGCTGCAGGAGACACTGTGTTTGCATAGTAGCTGATAAATCTGGGGCCACATATTCTGACAATGTGAATGCTGAGCCTTTTTTAACACTTATTTCTTTTGGTTTTAACAGTGTTAAGTTTGAAAAATTTACCAAGCCCGAACTTAAAAAGATGGACCATATTGTAGGCAAGGAGAACATTATCAGACTGATTGAAAAATTCAGGGAAATGCCAATACTATGGGATTCTAAACACCCCCACTATTATAAACGGAACCGACGAACGGCAGCACTTGCCCAGATTGCTACATATATGCAGACATGGGTTCCCGGCTGCACAGGCGAGATAGTCAAGGAGAAAATTAACAACCTGAGGGCCGCATACCGCAAAAAAAAAAGAGAACTACATGACCAAAGATCAGGAGCAGCAGCAAGCGAGTCCACGGAGCCCAGTCTGTGGTACTACAAAAAGCTGGAGTTTTTGGGTGATCAAATAGAGGGCCGGCAATCAATGTCAAGCCTTCCTTCCAGCCGGCATCGCAGCAGACCTTCCAGGGATCCCCACAGCCATGATGAGTACGGTGAGGGGCTGGCTGACATGGAGCCAAATCTGCGACTCTCCACTTCTGATGAGGTAGAGTATTTTTCAAAATATTTTGTGGCTGCTAATTCTTGTTTGTTTATTGAGTTGATATTGTAATCCCATAAAAAAATATGTTAAAGAAAAGTGGGCCTAAAAATAGGGGTCAGGGATGCCAAGTGCAGGGATCAGAAGGAGCGTCTATTCAAGTTTAAAGTAAGAAAAAACAAACCAGTGTAGAGCATGAAAATGTGTGTGATTTGCTTGTGCTAAATTTAACAACATGTCCCTTTTTTTCACACAGGAAGAAGAGAGCAGCCAGGAGTTGTCAGCTCCTGATGCTGAGCTCCATGTCAGCCAGGAGGAAGGGGTCAGTGGCAGCCAGGAGGAGGAGGCCGGGCCCAGTAGAAGTCAGCAGGGCCCCAGGCCCAGGGTCAGCACCACCAGGCAAGCCTCTCCCCCCCGGTCAGGCAAACAGGCCTAATGAGGCGCAGGAGTGAAGTTGAGGACGCTAGCCTCGAGATGATCCGGGAGGCTAGCGCCTTAATGAGGGCCCCCCTCAACCCCACTGAGGCATACAGCACCTACGTGGTGCACGAAATGTCCCAATCGGGGGAGGCCAATCAGAGGCTTGCCAAGGACCTGTTCAACCAGGTGCTTTTATGGATGCACCAGGGCTGGCTGACCAATCAGACTGAGCTGAGTGACCCGGCCCATCCTGCCCAACACCTGCAACCTCCTCCTGCTGCCACATCATCCTCACCTGCAAGGGGCCGTGGACGGGTCCGTGGAAGATCTGCTGCAATGCAGGCTGCAAGGAAGGTTACAAGGAAAAGGAGAAGGTGATTCCCGGCCTTCCATTTGATCACCCAAAAACTGGGCTTTTTTGGACTACCACAGCCTGGGCTCCATTGGCTCACTTGCTGCTGCTCCTGGTTTTTGTTTTTGTGGTTGTTCTTTTTAGTTCTCGGTATGTGCTCCTCAAGGTTTGCCATTTTCTCCTTGACTATGTTGCCTGTGCAGTCTGGAACACAAGTCTGCATGTATGTTGCTATCTGAGCAAGTGCTGCCGTTCTAGGTAATTTATTTTTGTTTATGGCCAAAATAAATGGTTTTTTGATTTACTGAAAAACCTTGTCTATTGTGTTTTAATACTGTGGTGATTAGGCATGAAACATTTTAAAAAATAATATGTGTCATTTACAAAGGAAACCAACTCCTTGGGGGGGGGGGGGGGGGTGGTACATTTGGTGTACCAACTTGGCAAAACAAAAAAGGAAAAACACACGCAAAAAGAAAATGGTGACATAACTTGCCAAAAAAAAAAATGGCATCAAAGAACAATGGTGACATAACTTGCCAAAAACAAAAAATAAATAAAAATGGCATCAAAAAACAATGGTGACATAAGTTGCCAAAACAAAAAAAAAAAAAAAATGGCATCAAAAAACAATGGTGACATAACTTGCCAAAAAATACATAAAAACAAAAAATTAAATAAAACATCAACATTAAATACAAATAACATTACATAAACATATACATGTGGAGGACATAAAGAAAGTTCCAACATCTGGATAGATAGCATCAGCAAGAGAACGGGTTTATTCTAGCAAGAGAACGCAGAAAAAAAAAGAGGCAATAAACGACACACTAGATATTTAAAATGACGAATGTGCCATATCACAAACAAACAAGAGTTTTACCTGAACGAGTGCTCCCATCCCCTTATTTTGTCTGAGCATGCGCGGGATTTTTATCCGCGGATATTGTGTACTAACCAACGGATCTGTCCGTCGGAGAGATTCGCAGCGGATAGATTTGTTAGCATGTCTTCAAATTTTTATCTGCTGGAAATCGATCTGCCGGATAAATATCCGCGGAAAAATATCCGCTGGAACGTACACACCAGGGGATCTATCCGCTGAAACCGTTCCGCTGAGATTTTTCAGCGGATGGATCCTCTCGTGTGTACGGGGCCTCAGGAATAACTCACTTAAATCTGACCAAACAAGAGTCTTGTAGGCATCCCGGGTATGATTTTTTTTAAAAAACAAAATTATAAATTATAATATAATAAATAATTATAAATAATTATAACAAATAATAATATAATTATAATAAAAATTATTCAATAATGTAATCAACTCAAAATCACTGACATTTGCTCAGTTGCAGAATTGTCGCTGTCATTACTTTTATTTTTTTTATGACGTATTTCCCCACAAATCGCTATCACACAATTCTGCAAGTGATTATAATTTATTATCGCTGTTTTCTAGCTGATCTAAAACCATTTTTGACATAAAGGGACACTTTTGGACAATCTACAGTTTGCAGGGAGAAAGAACAGTTTTTATTATATAAAATAACATGTAGGGCACTGGGCAGACCACTAGGGACAAGGGGGTGTGTATTTTTTACATACAGTACTGTAATCTATAAGATTACAGTATACTGTGTGTATTGTGTTTGTTTACTTTTTTGAATTTGGCGCCGTTCTCCGCCCCCGTGCGTCGTAACGTTGCAGGGAACGGAGATCGGCGGCACACGGGGAGACTGTGAATCGAGCGAGGAGGACCCGCTCGCTCACACAGCGGGGAGGCATCGCAGGATCCAGGGACAAGGTGAGTAACTTGTCTGTGGATGCTGCGAAAGGTAAGCCGTGCCGCTGCACACTCTGCACATCCACCCCGAGCGTGACTCGGGGATACCGTTCTTAGCATAAAAAATCCACCCCGAGTCACGCTCGGGTTTACCGCTAAGGGGGTTAAGCTAATTCTAGTCAAATTCTAACTAAGGTTAAACCTTTCTCCTACCCCTATTCCAAGACTAGTCTTTCTACCCTGTGAAAGAAAAGACATCTATACTTACCTATTCTGAGGGCACTCCAGTCTGGTCATGCGATTGGTTCCCAAACCCTGCTTCAGTCTAGAGGAGGGATTCCAACAATGGATGCCCCATAGCAATCCTAAGAGTGATGTCATCACCCAGTATCTTATCTACGCTGAAGCCAGCTCTGGAAACTGATCATGTGACCAAACCAGAGCAGCTTCAGAATAGGTAAGTATAGGTATCTTTTCTTTTACAGGGGGTGATAATTTGGGGTATTTTAGCTCATTGGTAGCACCAAACAGTAAGTTTACTCCATTCCAAAGGTTAATTTTAGGGCTTTTTCTAGCCACTTTTATTGAAAAGTAAAAGTTCACATTAAAACAGTTTCCCCTGCAAGGGTTCTCACTATTAATGTGATAACCAAAAAGTACTAAGCCTTGTGGCTCTTCTTTTCAGTATCTCTGCCTAGGCCTCCTGTCTTAGTTCTCCAGACCATCAAACACACAGTCCCTGTGCTCGTGTACAAAACACTGTACTTCCATCAGCTCTGACTGTTTCTCCTGTAGCTCCCTGCATGGGAAACCCCTGTTGTGTCAGAAGGGGCAGGGTCACCCATGACGCCACGGGGAAACCGCCGGAAACCCTGTTGTGTCAAAGGGGGCAGGGTCACCCATCCACATCATGGGTGGCCCTGCCCTTGGTTATTTAAGAGCTGTCAGACGGGTCACGTATAATTTGGCCAGGCGCCTCCTATGGAGGCTATATCGTTCATGGCGGTGGGACTGGGTCAATTTTTGATTTTTTTTTTAAAGGACTTGTCCCAAGCTGTGTGTGTGTGTTTTTTTACCTTTTTTGACACTTTTTTTTGGGTGAAATGGAAGGGGTACAATGTAACACCGTTACCAATTCACATGGGGGGGGGCAACTTCTGTGGGTTCCCTTTGTTAAAGGCGGCTTCCATATTACGATAAGCCCCCCGCCCACAGACCCCCACAACCACCGGACAAGGGTTGTGGGGATGAGGCCCTTGACTCCATCAACATGGGGACATTCTCCCCATGTTGAGGGCATGTGGCCTGGTATGGTTAAGGAGGGGGGTGCTCTCTCCCCTCCCCTCCCCTTAATATCCATACCAGACCTGAAGGGCATAGTAATGGAATTTGGGGGGACCCCCACACATTTGTTTTTTGGTTTGGGGTTCCCCTTAATATTCATACCAGACCCAAAGGGCTTGGTAATGGACTGGGGGGGAACCAATGCCTTCTTTTCAATTACTTTTATCTGTATTGCGGGGACTCGACAATTCATTATAGCCGCGAGTAGTTTTAAATGACTTTTTTTCCTTTAGAAAGGTCATTTTGTGCAGGAATTTTCTAAGCACGGGAAATATGTGCTACAGGCATACTATAGACACCCCCAGGTACGAAATTTAATGGAATATTTCAATTTTATTGTTTGACCTTAAGCATTATTAAAATCACTTCTCCAGAAAAAAAGGGCAGTTTTAAAAAAACATTGCATTGATACATGTCCCCTGGGGCAGAACCCAGGGCCCCAAACACTTTTTATGACAATAGCCCTGCCTTGAAGTATTATATCAAAAATTGTAATTACATGCCCCTGTTAAACAGGGGCAGAAACATTGGGCCTTGGGTGGTGGTGCCCTAAACCAAAAATAGGATAGTCAGCATACGCAGTCTTCAAATGATCCCACATCCTTAGCAAATTCAATCAGTTACATCAGCATCAGGTGCTTGATAGCTGCTGATCCAAAACTGATAATTTTTTTTATAAATGTGAGCCTATCAAAGGAGTCTGTGGACAGGTGCACAAACCTTCCAGCAGCACTGAATGTGCATTCAGAAAGCACGCTGGATGCAGGAAAGGCCAGTAGCTCAATTGCATATTGAGAAAGTTCTGGCCAGTGGTCCATCCTCAAGACCCAAAAACCCAGTGGATGCTCTGTTAGAAGGCCTCCAAGTCTGCTCTTGCCCCTAGATATTCCTGCACCATGTAATGCAGACGCTGGCGATGGTTGCTTGAACCAATCAGATCTTGGCGCTGAGGACTGAAAAATAGTTTAAAGGCATCGGTCAGCCAGCCAGGGTCTGGAAATTCATTGCACAAACCTTTCTTCAAGGCCTCCCGAAGATGTTTCATCCTCTTCTCCCTCTGCGAAGGCAGGATGAGTTCTGTAACCTTACCCTTGTAATGTGGATCAAGAAGGGTTGCCAGTCAGGAATGATCCCTCTCCTTGATACCATGAATCCTAGTGTCCTTTCGCAGGCTTTGCAGAATCAGACAGGCCATGAAGCGTAAGTTTGCAGAGGCATTCGATTCAAAAGTCCTCTGGGTCACTAAGGATCACATGATCTGTAACAACTTTTTCCCAGTCGTGTACAACTCCTTGGGTTTCTGGGGACTGAAAACCATCCCTTGAAAACTGCTGCTGAGTATTATGTGCTACATCCATGCTGACACAATCCTCTTCCTTCTCCTACTCCTCTTCTTCCTGTGTGTTTGGTGGGGCCCACAGGAATGCTATCTGACCAGGAGTCAGCAGTAATATGAACTTTACTGCTGACCACCCTGTCCAACGAGGCCAAAACATTGCCTTCCACATGGCGGTAGAGCCGGAATGGCCTTACGTGAAAATAAATGGCATTTTGGAACCTGGCACTGTGCACAATCCACAAATTAACAAAAGGGGGCTGAGTCTACCAGTTGAAAAGTCAGCAATTGCAGTGCTAGCAATTTGGCCAATCTAGCATTTAGACACTGAGCATGTAAATGGCTGGGACCGAGTTTCTTTTTATGGGTAAGCAACTGGACTAGGGAAATGTGTCTGCTGAATTCAACTGGTGGTGTACTGCTAGCAGATTGGCTGCAAGTACCTGTGGCACCTATTGCTATACCTTCATTCCTTTCAGTGCACGTTTTGAGAGGACTGGAGGTAGAGTAGGGTTTAAGATGAGGAGCAAGGAAAGGTCCACCTTTTTCTATCATTATATATATATATACTGTATATATACACACTGCAACTAACTAAATAACCTGCCTGCCTAATCTAGCTCAAACTATCTCTCTGTCCACACCAACAACACTACACTTGACCGCTCTGTAAGCAGCCTTATATAGTGTGGGGCATGGACTTAGTCCCCCAGAGCCATGATTGGCCAGAGGCCAATGCTTTTCCACCCACAATGAAAGGGTAGGTTCAAGAATAAAAAAAGTTCATAGCACAATCATTTCCATCGACACAGTCCATTTCCCCCCATCCTGCTTGAAACCCTGAAAAATTTAACACCTGACCTCCTGCTATCCCATTGGACTAGAAAAGGGATCTCACACATTCAAAATCTCTTCTCTGACTCAAGCTTAAAAACCTTCTTCCCCTGTCGATGGGGGCGTGTCTGGACGCGAATGGAGATAGTTACATAGTTACATAGTTAGTCAGGTTGAAAAAAGACACAAGTCCATCCAGTTCAACCACAAAAAACAAAAATAAAAAAACACAGTAAAATCCTATACACCCAACTCCATACCCACAGTTGATCCAGAGGAAGGCAAAAAACCCCAGCGGAGCATGATCCAATTTGCTACATCAGGGGAAAAAAATTCCTTCCTGATCCCCCGAGAGGCAATCGGATTTACCCTGGATCAACTATACCTACAAATCTTAGTACTCAGTTATATTCTGTACATTTAGGAAAGAATCCAGACCTTTCTTAAAGCAATCTACTGAGCTGGCCAGAACCACCTCTGGAGGGAGTCTGTTCCACATTTTCACAGCTCTTACTGTGAAAAAACCTTTCCGTATTTGGAGGTGAAATCTCTTTTCCTCTAGACGTAAAGAGTGCCCCCTTGTCCTCAGTGATGACCGTAAAGTGAATAACTCAACACCAAGTTCACTGTATGGACCTCTTATATATTTGTACATGTTGATCATATCCCCCCTTATTCTCCTCTTCTCAAGAGTGAATAAATTTAGTTCCTCTAATCTTTCCTCATAGCTGAGCTCCTCCATGCCTCTTATCAGTTTGGTTGCTCTTCTCTGCACTTTCTCCAGTTCTCCTATATCCTTTTTGAGAACTGGTGCCCAAAACTGAACTGCATATTCCAGATGAGGTCTTACTAATGATTTGTACAGGGGCAAAATTATATCTCTGTCTCTGGAGTCCATACCTCTCTTAATACAAGAAAGGACTTTGCTCGCTTTGGAAACCGCAGCTTGGCATTGCATGCCATTATTGAGCTTATGATCAACTAAAACCCCCAGATCCTTCTCCACTACAGACCCCCCCAGTTGTACTCCCCCTAGTATGTATGATGCATGCATATTCTTAGCCCCCAAGTGCATAACTTTACATTTATCTACATTAAACCTCATCTGCCACTTAGTCGCCCAATCAGACAGAGCATTGAGGTCGGCTTGTAAATTGGAGACATCCTGTAAGGACGTTATTCCACTGCATAGCTTGGTGTCATCTGCAAAGACAGAAATGTTACTTTTGATCTCAGACCCAATATCATTTATAAATATATTGAAAAGTAAGGGTCCCAGCACTGAACCTTGGGGTACACCACTCATAACATTGGACCATTCAGAGTAAGAATCATTAACCACGACTCTCTGAATTCTGTCTTTCAGCCAGTTTTCTATCCATTTACAAACTGATATATCCAATCCTGTAGACCTTACCTTACACATGAGCCGTGTGTGCCTTACACATGAGCCGTGTGTAGATAGACGTGCTCCTGTGGTGCTCCACCGAGTTTGCTTCAATCTTGGGCCATCATGTGCAGATTTACACAGCACAAGCATCTAAACTACTGCTCCGTGCTCCTGGGCATCCCCTGTGCTGGCCCAGGGCTGTATTTCTGCTCGAGACCGCCGGATTACATAGTTGTATGGCCCAGGGCTGCATCGTCGCACAGTCGCCATCTTGCGGCCTACGAGACCTCCACGTCCTCGGGTGCCTCGGTCCTGGACACCCCCAGTGTCGGCCCGGAGCGGTGTCGCTGATCGCGACCACCGGATCACTTTGCTGTGTGGCCCAGGACTGCATCGTTATACCGCTATACCACGGCCTCCCTGTGGCCTACCAGGCCTCTGCATCTCCGGAGCTCGAGTGCAACATTACGCTGGCCAGACGGCAGCCCCATCCCAACACAGCGACGGCAAACCTTTCTGGACCTGGTCTATCAGACACCAAACCCTCGGGGGGCCACCAGGGGAGGCCTGCAGTGTGGAAGACAGCAGAGTTACAGGTGAGAGGCGGCCATATTGCTACACCCAGGATCCCACCTGTAGCCTCGTCACCCCCAGTGTGCCAGCATCACTGTAGCAACATCCCACCCACACGGGGGGTTCCCCCATCCGGGGTTTAGGGGAACCTTAGTGCCGGATTCAACCCAGGTGACCGTGGCCCTGTACCCCATTCCCACTAATAACGGCCATCTTGCTACACCCTGTAGTATTGTAGCTGGGGCTCCACCACTTACATTTTTGGCACTACCCAGCAGATTTGCCTACCACCTTCAATCTCCATCTATAGGCCTCCGTACCACCTCAGGAAACGCCACTCTCTACATCACTATACTCCCAGGAGCGGTCATCTTGCTACACCCTATTAACTTGCCCTCCCTGGTCCCGAGGTATTTTACTCGTACCCTGTTTGCCCCGTGACCACCTCATCAAGAAGTATGTAGCCACACAACTGTTATAGAAAGGATCACTAACCAATGATACACGAGGCAAGATGAACTAAAAGACATGCTCATAACCTGGTTGGGGCGCATGCGTGGCACAATGCAGATCACCTTCTTTATTTAAATGCTCCATCGGATCAGCGAGGATTAAATCTATACTGCAGGCCATAACCGTCACAAATAGCTATATATTTGTTTTTATAATCATTCCGGTGGTCCACATTAGTGCATGCCGTCGGGCAAGAAGGAGTATAATTGTCATGCGCAACAGCACTCTTTGATCACATACCCACTACGCAATAAGGAACAGAAGAAAATGGTTCATAAAGGCTCTAGTTCTCCATCTGCACTGTCTCCTATAGCTGCCAGTGGCACGCAGCAGATACCTGTTTCCATGCAAAATAACAGCGATCTCTCCTCTCAAATCACAAAGGCGGATTTGGACTCCAGCTTAACCAAGATTTACGAAAGGCTTGTAGACAAGATACAGTGTGAACTTCAAAAAACAACAAGCACACTCACGCAAGAAATAGCTTCCCTGGGAGGACACACAGATATTCTAGAAACTAAACACAATGAACTTTCACTTGCGCACAACAATCTTAGAAAAGATTTTGAGCTACTGGCGGAAAACCACTCATACTTACAATCTCAAGTGGAAGATTTGAACAACCGAAACCGAAGAAATAACCTCAGGATTCGTGGTATTCCTGAATCAGTCACCGATCAGATGCCAGCATTTTCCAAACTATTCCACAATCTCCTCCCTGAATTACCTCCATCCTCATTTGTGTGCAACAGGATTCATAGGGCCCTACATCCCAAACCACCCCCAGAGAAGCCTTCACGTGACATCATCCTATGCATGAAAGATTTTATCACTAAAGATAGCATTTTAAGAGCATCTAGAAACATGCAGAACATTATCTTAGATGGCACCAAAATTCAAATATTTCCAGATATCTCACAAGCTACCCTGGAAAGGAGACACAATATGAAGGAGATAACCTCGGTATTGCAATCAGCTCATATTAGATACCAGTGGGGTTTTCAATTTAAGTTAACAGTGCACCACCTACACAGTCTTCAACATCTTAGGCCCCGTACACAAGGTCGGTTTGGTCCGATGAGAATGAACCGAAGTTCATTTTCATCGGACCAAACCGACCGTGTGTATAGGCTATCGGTCTGTTTTCCATCGGTCCAAAATTTTAAAACATGCTTCAAAACCGAACCGATGGACCGCTACCCATCGGACCAAACCGATGGTTAGTAGAGAAAAGCATCGGTTCAAAACCTGTGCATGCTCAGAATCAAGTCGACGCATGCTTGGAAGCATTGAACTTCGTTTTATTCAGCACGTTTTGTGTTTTACGTCACCGCGTTCTGACCCGATCGGATTTTGAACTGATGGTGTGTACACACATCAGGCCGTACGGCCACTTCAGAGGTGAACCGATGAAAACGGTCCGTCGGACCATTCTCATCGGTTTTGTCCGACCGTGTGTACAGGGCCTTAGAGGGCAAGGATCTCCTGGTGAAGTTGGGTCTCTTGGACCCGGGTGCAATTGCAAGACCTCCTGCCACTCCTCACACTTCACCTATCTGGATCACCCCAGCCACGCATCGTGACCAAAGAAGATGGCGACCATCATTCAGAAACCTGGACGCATGAAGACAAAGCTGACCCATAATTACAATCGAAAGCTTACTCTTCTTCTTTTGGAGGAACTTTTTTTTTTGTTTTGTTTTTTTTCCTTCCTTTCTTCTCTTCTTCTTTTTTCTTTGCAGGGTTCAAAGTACTATTTTTGCAGTTCTGAAAACATGCAAGTTTTGAAGTTTGATTGACTGTGCATAGTAAGCAGCTGATCTACACATTTAAAATGTATTGGGTTGGTATACCACAGTCCCTTCTATACGAACTTATGCATTTAATATTTCTTCTTTTTCTTCACCTATGTTGTTTCGCCTACTGTTTTTTTTTAAAATATGTTATGGCATGCACTTGAATTTTTCTTTTTTGTTTATAGAATCCTCGCTGAGGCTGATTTGCTCTGCCTCTGCTAGTTTGTCCCCCCTACTCACAAAGGGCTCCAAAAGTATGGTTCAACGAGTGGATACTCTTCTACGACTGATCCTGCTATACACTGTTCTAATGGTGGAGGTTCCATTTGTGAGTACTGGACACCACTGTCCACATCAATATTATTTTCGGTCAGGTAGTGCTTCTCACACTGACCCCCAAGCTATAAATAATTATTCTCATAATTATACTAAAATACTCTATTTTCACAAAAATTTAAAAAAAGTCATACAAATATCCTTTATCTTACGCAAAGCATTATGATGAAGCAGCATTGTACAATGCATTCCAGTTTTTCTCTATGAGCTCATTAATCCTAGTGTTCTACTGTTCAGGTACCCTCTTCTACATTGTTCACAGATTTAGGAACAATATTTTATTTAATATAGAAAGGTTATCAAGAAAATACTCATACTGGTTACTGACTTATGTTTCATTATATTGTATGTATGAAGATATAAATAATAACACAATGGTTACTGAAAACTCCTCTATCTCAGGTAATTCTTTATTTTCTATGTTATTGGTGAGACCCAAATTACCTATACCACACGGATTTTGTTATAGGCTCAAACCCGTGCCTTGTACCCTGTCACCGCTCCCCCACAATCACCATCGCTCCCTGGTACCACTACAATGGGTCTTAAGGTGATTTCTCACAATGCCCAGGGCCCTTACTTTTCAATATATTTATAAATGATATTGGGTCTGAGGTCAAAAGTAACATTTCTGTCTTTGCAGATGACACCAAGCTATGCTATGGAATAACGTCCTTGCAGGATGTCTCCAATTTACAAGCCGACCTCAATGCTCTGTCTAATTGGGCGACTAAGTGGCAGATGAGGTTTAATGTAGATAAATGTAAAGTTATGCACTTGGGGGCTAAGAATATGCATGCATCATACATACTAGGGGGAGTACAACTGGGGGGATCTGTAGTGGAGAAGGATCTGGGGGTTTTAGTTGATCATAAGCTCAATAATGGCATGCAATGCCAAGCTGCGGTTTCCAAAGCAAGCAAAGTCCTTTCTTGTATTAAGAGAGGTATGGACTCCAGAGACAGAGATATCATTTTGCCCCTGTACAAATCATTAGTAAGACCTCATCTGGAATATGCAGTTCAGTTTTGGGCACCAGTTCTCAAAAAGGATATCGGAGAACTGGAGAAAGTGCAGAGAAGGGCGACCAAACTGATAAGAGGAATGGAGGCTATGAGGAAAGATTAGAAGAACTAAATGTATTCACTCTTGAGAAGAGGAGAATAAGGGGGGATATGATGAACATGTACAAATATATAAGAGGTCCATACAGTTAACTTGCTGTTGAGTTATTCACTTTACGGTCAACACTGAGGACAAGGGGGCACTCTTTACGTCTAGAGGAAAAGAGATTTCACCTCCAAATACGGAAAGGTTTTTTCACAGTAAGAGCTGTGAAAATGTGGAACAGACTCCCTCCAGAGGTGGTTCTGGCCAGCTCAGTAGATTGCTTTAACTACTAGCCGACCAGCCACCGTCATTATACGGCGGCAGGTTGGCTCTCCTGGGCGAGAGCCCGTAGCTATACGTCCGCTTTTCGAGCGCCCCCGACTCCCGTGCGTGTGCCCGGCGGGCTCGATCACCGCCGGGCACCCGCGATTGCTCGTTACAGAGCGGGGAGCGGGAGCTGTGTGTGTAAACACACAGCTCCCGGTCCTGTCAGGGGGGGAAATGCTGATCTTCTGTTCATACAATGTATGAACAGAGGATCAGTGTTTCCCCTAGTGAGGCCACCCCCCACAGTAAGAACACACCCAGGGAACATACTTAACCCCTTCCCCGCCCCCTAGTGTTAACCCCTTCACTGCCAGTGGCATTTTTATAGTAATCCAATGCATTTTTATAGCACTGATCGCTATAAAAATGCCAATGGTCCCAAAAATGTGTCAAAAGTGTCCGAAGTGTCCGCCATAATGTCGTAGTACTGAAAAAAAATTGCTGATCGCCGCCATTACTAGTAAAAAAAATATATTAATAAAAATGCCATAAAAATACCCCCTATTTTTGTAACTTTTGCGCAAACCAATCAATAAACGCTTATTGTGATTTTTTTTTACGAAAAATATGTAGAAGAATACGTATCGGCCTAAACTGAGGAAAAAAATAGTTTTTTTATATATTTTTGGGGGATATTTATTACAGCAAAAAGTAAAAAATATAATCTTTTTTCAAAATTGTCGCTCTATTTTTGTTTATAGCGCAAAAAATAAAAACCGCAGAGGTGATCAAATACCACCAAAAGAAAGCTCTATTTTTGCGGAAAAAAGGACGCCAATTTTGTTTGTGAGCCACGTCGCACGACCGCGCAATTGTCAGTTAAAGCGACACAGTGCCGAATTGCAAAAAGTACTCTGGTCTTTGACCAGCAATATGGTCCGGGGGTTAAGTGGTTAAGAAAGGCCTGGATTCTTTCCTAAATGTACAGAATATAACTGAGTACTAAGATTTGTAGGTAAAGTTGATCCAGGGTAAATCCGATTGCCTCTCGGGGGATCAGGAAGGAAATTTTTTCCCCTGCTGTAGCAAATTGGATCATGCTCTGCTGGGGTTTTTTGCCTTCCTCTGAATCAACTGTGGGTATGGAGTTGGGTGTATAGGATTGTACTGTGTATTTTATTTTTTATTTTTATTTTTTGTGGTTGAACTGGATGGACTGGATGTGTCTTTTTTCAACCTGACTAACTATGTAACTATGTAACTATGTAAATATGTAATTCACCTCACAAGAGAAAGAAAGCTTTTCGCCACTACAAAAGATAAGGAGCAGATATAATTTTATTGGAAGAAACTCACTTTGCTACAGACAAACACCCTACATTTTTTGACAAAAGTTACAGCCAATTTTATTGCACTACTTACAACACTAAATCTAGAGGTGCGGCCTTATTTATTAGGAACTCAGTGGTTTTTGATGTTCAAAATATATTTAAAGACCCAGACAGTCGTTATTTGATTTTGAAAGGCTCAATTAAAGGTCGTTCTATCACTATTGCTTCAGTATATGCCCCCAATGACACCCAAGCAACCTTTTTCAGCAAATTTTTTGATACTTTAGATCAGGGATATGCAATTAGCGGACCTCCAGCTGTTGTAAAACTACAAGTCCCAACATGCCTCTGCCTCTGGGTGTCATGCTTGTGGCTGTCAGAGTCTTGCAATGCTTCATGGGACTTGTAGTTCTGCAACAGCTGGAGGTCCGCTAATTGCATATCCCTGCTCTAGATAATTATCACTCCACACATTTATCAGTGGGTAGAGACTTCAATTTAGCTGCCCATTCAGCTCTAGACAGAAGCAAAGTTGTTCCATCCTCAAAAGCTTTTCCCAAATCTTTGAACAGATCACTATATAATCATCAATTAATTGTAACGTTACGCCAAATTCGATTCAGGTTTATTGATCGCAACTGCGGAGACTTCTCAGGTTCGAACCCAGGTTTCACTCTTAACTCAGTTAAGAGTTTGGGTTCTATCATCACAGCCTCAGTAAAGTAAGTAGTGCTTATTCCAGCATAAGCAACATAAAAGTAAATCTTGGTATTACTGGTATAGAACTGGTATAGCGATAAGTGTAGACGCAGCACTGGGACTGCACACTAGGGGTCAGTAGTGAACTCAGTGTTACTGGTATTGTACAGACTGGACTGGGTTCCTTATGGACAAATTAGTCTACATATCGTAGTTCAATGGTTAGTACTAAAAGTAACCGACATCATAGACAGAGCACAATGGTGAGGATATCTGTAGCAGTGAAGATAAACTTGAATGGTGTAGTTGAGACACTAGGGGTGCTCTATAGTACTCAATAGTATTAGCAGTGCACACAGGCATGGAAGCAACGTCAGGCATGTAAAGCAATGCAGGTATTGGTATCTATAGCAGTGAGCATAACATGTGAGCTGCAGTTCAAACTTGAGTGGAACTCCTTAGTACTTTAGCAATGAGCACAGGCTTGAAAACAAAGCGACAAGCATGGAGAGCAGAGCATAGTAATTGATATCTATAGCAATGAACTTTAACATGAAAGCTTTAGTTGAGACTTTAGTGAACCTCCATAGTACTTGATAAGATTAGCATAGCAATGAACATAACTTGGAAGCAAGCGGCTAGTATGGAGATCAGCGTTTAGTAATTGTTTTTTTATAACAGAGTACTTGCGGTTGCAGATAGCTGGGCATGGATGAGCATCCTGGGAGTCTGGACCTGGGTGCTGTGAGCTGTATTGAACAAGGAGTCCTGGTAGTCCAGTTCAGGAAGCTGGAGCTCAGATCAGGTGAGTCTGGAAGCCCAGCTGACAGTGGCGTACTGTTAGCAATAGAGGAACACCATTCTGTCAGTGCTGGGAGTTTAAATAGGCCGCACAGGAGCGAAACAGGAAGTACCACTAGGTGGAGCACCTCCGCAACCACCGTGGAGAGCAAGGCTGCAGGAGGTGAGAGGATATTCGGAAAGAAGGAAGAGAGTTGACTGGGAAAGAAGCAACTAAAGTTGTACTTAGTGCAAAGTTATTGGTGTGACGTTACATTAATACACTTGGAGAGCCCACAACATTGGATCCAAATCCTACACATTCTACTCCCACCCACATAACAGCTTCGCCCGTCTTGACTACATCTTCTGCACCCCTATCCTACATGCCAATTCCTCCAAGGCAGATATCCATGCCTGCCCTTGGTCTGACCATCACATATTCTCCTTTAACACCTCACACATAGGTTTAGTCAACATAACACACGCATGGCAAATAATTGATTCCTTGCTCACAGATCCATCAAACAACCAGCAAATTCTATCTCACCTCAAGCAATACTTCGCACTTAATGTAACACCAGACATGTCCCCTACAACTATATGGATGGTGCATACAGTGGTAATGAGAGGCCATCTGATAAATATTGCCTCAATTAAAAACAAATCCAAACTGGCGGATATCAGGTCCCTTACTAAAGATCTTTACCAATTATATCACAAAAACAACCAAAACCGATTTAGTGACTTACTTAAACAGATCCAAGAGAAACGCACTACCTTAGACACATTGTTAACATCGGACACTGAAAATGCCCTCAGATGGTCGATGCTAGATTCTTACTTAACTGCAACTCATATTCCACTATGTTCGCTAGAAAACTTAACCAATCTATAAACCACCTCACACCTACAAATTAAGGAACTCATCTGGAAATTTAGTGTCCCATCCCAAAGAAGTCATGAATATGTTCTTAGACTTCTACAAAAATCTTCTTTCCTCACCACGTACATCTCCCAAACAGTCCTCGCTAGACTGGCTCAACAATATTACACTACCCACTCTTACTAGGGAACACATTGGATCCCTCAATGCCCCTTGCACAGATATAGAAGTTAGCAGAATTATTGGAACATTAAAGTTATCCATAGCACCAGGCCCTGACGGTTATTCCACATCTTACTATAAAAAATTGGCCTCTACCATTACCCCACACCTTATTAAATTATACAATAATATTTTACAGGGTGGTCAATTTCCATCTGAGATGCTTTTAGCCAACATGTCCCTGCTTCCCAAGCCAAATAAAGACCACTCCACCCCCCAAAATTACCGCCCAATATCAGTTATCAACAACGACTTAAAAATATTTGGCCGTATTTTGGCAGACAGATTATCGGCTGTTATCTCCCCATTAGTTGACCCTGATCAAACGGGCTTCATTCCAAACAGACAAATAACTGATAACATACGACTGACCGCAAATATCATTCAAGACGCTAACATATATTCCAAACCCACACTGCTACTCAGTCTTGATTTACACAAAGCTTTCGACAGTGTATGCTGGTCATATCTTGACACTCTACTCCCCAAATATGGCATCAACAATGAATTCCTGCATGGCTTTAAGGCCCTATATCAAAACCCACAAACACGCATCAAACTCCCAGGCAATAACTCTGACTTTTTTCCCCTGACTAGAGGCACCAGACAGGGTTGTCCCCTCTCCCCGCTACTCTTCGCCCTAGCAATAGAGCCCCTTGCCTGCGCTGTCAGAAACAATACTGATATTAAAGGATACTTCAAAGGATCCGAAGAATACAAGCTAAGTCTCTATGCAGATGATGTCCTTCTGTTCATAACTGACTCTCTACCCAATCTAACTAAAACCCTGGACATATTCCATGACCTGACAGGTCTGGGTGTAAATGTATCTAATGCTGCGTACACATGATAGGTTAGTCTAATGATAAAAGTCTGATGGACCGTTTTCATCAGACCAAACCGATTGTGTGTGGGCCCCATCGGTTATTTATCCATAGGTTAAAAAAATAGGAACTTGTTTTAAAATAACCTGATGGATAAAAAACCTATAGAAAAAAACGATCGTCTGTGGGTACGTCCATCGGATAAAAATCCACGCATGCTCAGAATCAAGTCGACGCAAGCTTGGAAGTATTGAACTTCATTTTTTTCAGCACATCGTCGTGTTTTACGTCACCGCGTTCTGACACGATAGTTTTTTTAACTGATGGTGTGTGGGCACGACTGATCATCAGTCAGCTTCATCGGATAACTGATGGAAAAATCCATCAGACCGTTTTCATCAGACTAACCTATCGTTTGTACAGGGCATAAGTGTTCGACCTTACCAATCAACATTCCTCCAACCCTAATATTCTCACTTAAAGACAAATTCTTTTTCAACTGGCACACGGAATCGTTCAGATATCTAGGCATTCAAATTACACCTTCATATAAAACGTTATACCAAGCAAACTACCCTCCTTTATTTAACAGTATCAAAAATCTACTCAAACTTTGGTCTTCATACCAAATTTCTTTCTCTGGCAGAATAGTGGCCGTAAAGATGATGATATTACCCAAACGTCTATTCTTTTTTAGAGCCCTTCCACTTATCCTACCTAAAAAAACATTAGAATCTCTGCAGAGAGAGACCAGCAAATTCATCTGGCAAGACAAGAAATCCAGATTTAGTTATTCCCTTATGTTTAGGCCACAAACTAGAGGAGGTCTTAGTGTCCTAAACCTTTGGCTTTATTATTTGTCAGCCAGATTCACCCAATTAGCCCAATGGTATGCCTCTTCACTCCAAATCCCTTGGCTCTGATTCGAAGAAGAATCTATCCTACCCTACAATTTACAAGGACTTCTCTGGTCCAAGTCTATCCCACCACAAAAAATAGGACCCTTAAACCTTATCGTCACTCACACTCTTCAACTATGGAACAGACAAGTATCTAAATTAAATTTATCCTCTGACATCCATCCCTTTGCTTCCTTTATAGGTGACCCCCGTTTCGCCCCCCCCCCAGATAGAGCCCAAGATCAGAATTTATCAATGAATTGGAAGTCACATAACCTAACACATTTGTATTCGCTCTCCCACAACAATTCTTTCCTCACTTTTACCGAATACAAGCGAAATATGATCTCTCACCTACTGAGCTAGAGAACTTTACAAAAATAAGAAATTTGTATCAGAAATATTACTCACTTACACTTCACCCCCCCCCCCCCCTATACACAATTTAAGCAAATTTGTATCTCCTCCCCCCGCGATAGGGGTCTAATCTCCAGAATATATAAAAGCTTAAATGAGTTCAACATGCCTGAGAAATCACATCCCATGCTTAAATGGGAATCAGATCTAAATACCTCATTTACTCCTGATCAGTGGGATAGTATCTTCACAAATCTCCATAAATGTACCAAAATAACCTCGATCAGAGAATCAGCCATCAAATTGCTTTATAGATGGTATCTTACCCCTGCGAAACTTAACTCCTTTTATCCCTCACTATCCCCACTTTGCTTTAGGGGTTGTCCCGCCCATGGTACACTTTTACATATCTTTTGGGACTCTCCCCACAAAAAAAAACACTTGGCATAAGGCTGGCATTATAATAGAAAAAATATCCAGTAGAAAGATCTCTCTTACACCTCAAATCTGCCTTCTGTTCTCACCTATACAGGATATATCTGTAACTAGCACAAGGCTAATCCACACATTCCTCAGCTCCATTCATTGGGCCATAGCCTTTAATTGGCACTCCAATACGGTTACCTGGCCACAAATCCTCAACCGCATGACGAGCATTAAACTTTATGAAAGAATTCACCACATGTTATACGATTCTATGCCCCTTTACCAAAAAAAATGGATCCTCTGGGACAGCGTCTCTCTGGTTTAGTAGGAGGGGAGAGAGGAAGAGGAAAGGGAGAGAAATATTAAGTTCATTTTTATTTTTTAGTTACCCCCTTTTACTAACAAATGTACGGCTATCGTTTTTTTTTTTTTTTCTCTCCTCTCCACTATTATAATCTTGGTTGACCGGATTGAAACTGTCTGTATTTTTCCACCTGACTTAACATAACAATTCTTGTATTTCTGTACAACGTTTGCTGTTAATGATATCTGTTTGCATACCTGTACCACTATTGCAATTGTTTTTATATACCTTGACTTTTTCATAACAAAAATCGTCTGTAAACAAAAAAAAACCTTCTTCCAACTGCAAAGGGAATACTTACTTTCTGCCTGTGAATATTTTATCTATCTACGCATTGCTCACTGCTTATCTACCCTACCCAGCCCCAATCCCCTCTACTAATGCCTGGTCCTTTCTAACGCATACATCACCCAAACAAAAAGGCATCTCAGTATTCTATAACACACTACACCAGAAACAGGATTTCATTAAGTCCACTTCATACAGTATCTACACTGGGAATCAGATTTGAAGGCCTCCTTTTGAGAAAGATAATGGGTGAATGCATTCAATTCCATTTACCAATTTACTTGTAGTTCAGCGTTATGGGAGCTATCCCAAAAAATATCCCAAAGGTGTTAGCTGACACCTGCAATACTACCATGCTTTGGCCCTTAAACTTCCGACTCCTGTTGGAGATGTGAAAAAGAGAGGGGGGGCTTAATCCATATTTTCTGTTTTTGTCCTATCTTACAGCCCTTGTGGTCCAGCATTTTCCAGATCTAGGAAGACGTATTAAACTGCCATGTACTGCCATCCTCCGGACTAGCACTCCTAGATCTGACAATAGAGGACATTTCACCCCCCCACAGACTGGTTACAACTCACATCCTAGTGGCAGCCACACTAAGTATACTACGCCTGTGGAAAGCAACATAAGCCCCCTCCATCGAAAGATACACTTGATTTGGTAAATACACACTGTAGTTACAAAATCATAGTTACATAGTAGGCGAGGTCGAAAAAGGACACAAGTCCATCAAGTCCGACCTATGTTTGTTATTTTATGTCAGTATTACATTGTATATCCCTGTATGCTGTGGTTATTCAGGTGCTTATCTAATAGTTTTTTTTTTAATTATCGATGCTGGAATAGAATTCCACATATTCACCACTCTTGTGCCGCGTACACACGATCGGTTTTCTGATGAAAACGGTCTGATGGATCGTTTTCCTCAGACTAACCGATCGTGTGTGGACCCCATCGTTTTTTTATCCATCGGTTAAAAAACTAGGAACTTGTTTTAAAATTATCTGATGGTTAACTAACTGATAGAAAAAAACGATCGTCTGTGAGCACGTCCATCGGTTAAAAATCCACGCATGCTCAGAATCAAGTCGACGCATGCTTGGAAGCATTGAACTTAATTTATCTCAGCACGTCGTTGTGTTTTACGTCACCACGTTCTGACACGATCGTTTTTTTAACTGATGGTGTGTAGGCAAGATTGATGAAAGTCAGCTTCCTCGGATATCTGATGAAAAAATCCATTAGACCATTTTCATTGGATGAACCGATCGTGTGTACAGGGCATTACAGTAAAGAACCCTCTACGCAGTTTAAGGTAAAACTGCTTTTTTTCTATTGTGGGGTCACCAGTATGGTATTTGTACTGTAGATTAAGGCTTACCTGTAGGTGCAGGAAATATCTCCCAATCCTCCACGGTTTAGGAGATATTTGCATTAGAGACAAGCGCTGATGTATACAGTGATGTAGACAATGGCGCAGGTGCACTTTAGAAATGGTGATCGTGCTGTTTTTTTTTATATCAAATATTTTTTTTTTGTTATTGCTTATTCCATACAGGAAATTCAATAGACAAAAATGTATCACAGAAAATAAATACAATCATTTCATTTAGTTTCTAAATCTACAAAGAGTGCAAAAAGAAGTAGTAAATAAATCTAACACTAGAAAATCTAGCTAATCCACAAAAAACATCTGACAAGACATAACAACGACAAAGACACACCTCTAAGTTAGTTTCTAATTCCATTTATATTGCACCATTCTCCTCTTCTTAATTTGATGTACTGTATATCAATCTCCTCATCCCCTCCCATCTCCCTCTCCCCTCCTCCCCACAAGAGCCATCATACAATACGTTACTAGAATCAAGCCAATTGGACCATATTTTATCAAATTTCTGGGAAACACCTCTATGTTTATATGCCAATCTTTCTTTTTTTAATATATCATTTATTTTATTGCCCCATTTTTTATGGGTTGGTGGAGTAGTATCAATCCACTTTTGAAGATTAAGTTTGCGAGCTAAGTAAAAAGATCTAGTCCACATTATATACATCGCTACAGGTAGAGAGCCATCTGGAATTATACCCAGTATTGCTAATTTAGGGGTATTTGTTATTTCTGTCAAGCATATTGTATTCAAGGTCAGAAACACTTGCTCCCAATATCTATGTAGCTTGGGACAATAACATAACATATGAATAAGGGAGCCAGTGGATACTGAGCATCACGGTATAAAGGTGACGTATATTTACCCCAGGCAAATCGTTTTTGAGGAGTATAGTGGTTTCTATGCAAAATAAAAAGCTGGGTCAATTGCTGAGATGGTGAAATGGATACTTCAGGCCATATCTCCATAGCCGTTATCCACTTTTCTTCATTAAGATTCATCAAGTCTTTTTGCCAATGGGTAAAACTATTTGCCTGGCCATCTGCCTTCTCTGCATTGAGTAAAATAAGAAAGAGATCCCCTATTAATCCTCCTTTATTAGTTCCTATTGTTGCCGATTTCAGGAAAATGTCTGATAGGTTATATTGTAGTTGAAATGATAAGACCTGACATTGTAATGTGTGGCGTATTTGGAGATATCAAAGGAAAATAGTGTTGCGCTGTGAACGGGGGATGGGAAAGGTGTAGAAAGGAAGTAAAGGTGGTCTGTCTGTGGTTAGGAACAGTACAAACAAAATGGCATCAAAAAATGATCAGTGAACTGTATGACAAAAGTATAACAATACTATGCATGAGTGCTAATACATAACTTCATGTATTAAAAAAATGAAATAAGCAATAAAATAAGTGAGGAAAATGCAAATAAAGATATACAATGTGTATAACACAACATCCAGGTGGCTGTGATAAGCTCAGTGGTAGTATTGTGATAAGCTAAGCTAAAAGGTCCATAAAGCAGAGCTTAATAATAAGAATGGAAAATTGAATAAAAAGTCCAAAATCAAAGGTGCTGGTGTAAATCCCAACGTATAATGTGAAAAAGGATGGATATCCAGTGATCCCTTTAAGGTGAGTGAGGATGTCCCCTTACCTTACTGCTGTAAGGTAACAGCATATAAATCCAACCGTAACTGTATGGATGGTTATCCAAATGGACTCTAGTTCAAGGAAAACACAGGTCCCTCTTGGTAATCGCGTCCCGGGATGGCCAATAGCTTGCACCCAGAGGAATGAAACACCAAATAGTGTTATACCGTTTTTAAAAAATGTATTCAGCAGAAAAAATGCATAAGGATACTCACATGGTTTAAAATAAAATCTGGCATGTAAAAATAGGGGCAGTAGTTCGCCAACGTCACCTCCGATACCTCTCGGTGGACTCTTACGCGTATTCGTCACTACACGTGACTTCCTCAGGAGATATTTGGAGATTCTGATAGAAATTGCTATTTAATAGTTGAAAGCGCTCTCTCAGCTTATTAAAGGGCAATAGAATGTCCAATTCAAATAGCTGGTAGAGATAAATTAGCCCAGCTTTTTTCCATTCCTATAGTTCTGGTATTTTATTTAGCTCAGGTAGACCATAGTTTTCCCATATTGGCATATCTCTTTTATGATATAGCCCTTATGATGAGTAATAATATGTGTTGTTTCCCAAAGTTGATGGATTAACTGAAATGTTGGAAACTTTCTCTTCTCATAAAATTGGTGAGACACTATTTTCTGAACTAATGGAGATGGTTTAAATTGGGTCATTACTAAATTCTGTATGGGGTCTTGATTATCTACCTCCTCCCAACCACACCAGTGTTGAAGTTGTTCTGCAATGAAATATAATCTTGAATTAGGGACAGCTATCCCTCCTCTATCCTTTGCTTGTTGCAGGGTTTCTAGTTTAATTCTTGGTTTTCCATGTTTTCATATACGATCTCTAAAGGTTGCATCTATTGTCCTAAATAGTTTTAATGCCATCCAAACTGGACAATTATGCAATAAATATAGCAGTAGGGGCAACAAAACCATTTTCACCAGGTTTGCTCTCCCTATAATAGTCAATGGAAATCTGCACCAAATTTTACCTTATTGCCTAAATTTACCAACAAGAGGAAGGATATTTTTGTCTATCTATTAATTAATATTTGGAGTGACTATTATCCCTAAGTACTTGAGTGATAATACATGCTTCATCTGGTGAACCTGGGCTGGACGCCCCAGCTGTATCGAGTCAATAGGATCAATGTGCATTATTAAGGACTTATCCCAATTGATAGTAAAACCTGGGAATGTAACGTGCATATCTATAAGCAAAATAACTGTAGAGAGAGAAGTATGTGTATCCCCTAGAAACACCAGGGCATTATCTGCAAAGAGTGCTATTTTTTTCTCGCTTATACCTCTCCGAAACCCCACAATTTCTGGACAATCACGAATAGCCTTCGCTAGTGGTTCTATGGCTAGTGCGAAAAGGAGTGGAGATAAGGGACAGCCTTATCTTGTTCCTCTTTTTAGAAAAAAGGGTAATGAAGTGGATCCAATAATCTGGACTCTTGTACTCGGACTACTATATAGCAGTTGTATCCACTTTATAAATTTCAGTCCTATTCCAAAGTGTCTTAGGCAGGTCCATAGGAAGTTCCACTCTATGCTATAAAATGCTTTGGTCGCATCCAAAGACATGATAGCTCTATTTCCTGTATTATCTATGGGTAATTGTAAATTCAAGAATAATCGTCTAATGTTATTAGCTGCTGATCTGTTAGGGATGAATCCTAATTGATCACAGTGTATCAATTTGCCAATATACCTCGATAGTCAAGTTGCCTATTACTTTTGCCAATAGTTTAACATCTGATGTCAATAATGAGATTGTGCTTATTTTGATCTTTACCTGGTTTCAAGATAGAAATAATCACTGCTTCATTCATTGAGGGGGGTAGAGACCCGACCTCAATGGCATAATTAAAGACCTTCAGCAAATCAGGTAGTAGAACATCCCCGTATATTTTATAGATTTCCCCTGGTAGACCATCCGATCCAGGGGATTTATTATTGGATAAGTTGACAACTGCATTCCTCTTCTCATAACTCTCTCTCGCTATCTAGTATCATTGGCAAATTGATAGACTGAAAAAACCTTTCCATGTCCCCCTCCTGGTCCCTCATCCTGCTTTTATATAGCTCTTGATAAAAAGCCTGAAAAACTTCCAAGATCTCTAGAGTATTATAAAGCCCTGTACACACGATCAGTCCATCCGATGAGAACGGATCGATGGACTGTTTTCATCAGTTAACCGATGAAGCTGACTGATGGTCCGTCACGCCTACACACCATTGGTTAAAAAAACGATCGTGTCAGAATGTGGTGACGTAAAACACAACGACGTGCTGAAAAAAACGAAGTTCAATGCTTCCAAGCATGCGTCAATTTGATTCTGAGCATGCATGGATTTTTAACCGATAGTTGTGCCTACTAACGATCGTTTTTTTCCCATTGGTTAGGAATGCATCGGGTAAATTTAAAACAAGTTGGCTTTTTTTTTAACCGATGGTTAAATAACCTATATGGCCCACACACAATCGGTTTTGACCAATGAAAACGGTCCATCAGACCGTTGTCCTCTGTTTAACCTATCGTGTGTACGAGGCCTTAATCTTCCCATGTGAAGGGGATTGGATTTCCATTATAAAGGGTGAGAGGCGCTGTGCCCACACAACAGAAGCCAATATATGTCCTAGTCCTTCTCCCTCCTCCAAATAAGTTGCCGTAAAAAAAAAAAAAAAAAATATTTTCTGCTTTCTTTATGGCTACTTGTGCATATTTTTTTTGACTATGTATCAATTGTGTTTGTGTGTTTCTCTTTTTTTTTATATTTGTGAGATAAGAAGGAAGATAAGATAAGAGGGAAAAGTGAGATCCAATAAGGATTCACATTCCATAACTTATCCCCTATATTAGCCCTAAAAAGAAAAGACAAGACCAGGGGAGAATGGTCTGATATACCTCTGGCCTCATATTTAATCTCACTAAGATATGGTAATCTCACTAAGAATGAGAGCCTAATGCTGCGTACACACGGCCGTTTTTCGGCATGAAAAAAAACAACGTTTTTAAAAACGTCATTTAAAATCATCGTGTGTGGGCTTCACATTGTTTTTCGGCTTCTGAAAAAAAAAATTCAAACATGCTGCATTTTTTAACGTCGTTTTTTAAAATGTCGTTTTTCGGGTTGTAAAAAATGATCGTGTGGGCTAAAACGACGTTTTAAACCCACGCATGCCCAGAAGCGGGTTATGAGACGGGAGCGCTCGTTCTGGTAAAACTACCATTCATCACGCTGTAACAGACAAAAAAGCGCAAATCGTCTTTTACTAACAAGGAATCAGCTAAAAGCAGCCCAAAGGCGAATAGAACTTCCCCTTCAGAGTGCCGTTGTACGTCACCGCGCTTTGTTCATCATTTTTTTTAAAACGATGGTGTGTGGGCAACATCGTTTTTAATGATGAAGTTGGAAAAACTTTGTTTTTTGGACATGCCGAAAAACGACCGTGTGTACGTGGCAAAAGGCCGGATCTATTCTGGATAGAGTTTTATGTGTGCTCGAGGAGCATGAGTATTGTCTACTCGTTGGGTTTCACAACCTCCAGAGATCAAGCAGCCCCATCTCCACTATGTATTTCGCTGTAATCCCCATGCGAATGTTTCTTATCGGGTATATAGAATTTGTCCATTGATAGAGCAATGTAGTTATTAAAATCACCTATTAGAAGCAATAAACTATCAGATTTATCAGATGCGAACGCATTAAATTCCTTCAGTATTTCCCGAGTATAGGGCGGTGGAATATATATGTTTGCCAACACACACTTTTATCCAGCCAATAGACAATACAAAAAAAAAAATCGGCCCCTATTGTCCTTCTTAACCTGCCTACATTGAAAGTCAATGTTGTTAGATATAAGTATAGATACTCCTCTGGATTATGATGTATATGTCGAATGGGATTGCATTTTAAACATTTTTTTTTTAAATAGTGTAGAGTATGGGGAAGTAAATGAGTTTCCTGTAGGCAGATTATAGATGGTGAGAATGACGTAAAGATAGCTTGCCGTTTAGACGGGGCACCCAGCCCTCTAACATTCCATGAGACTACTACATCCTTCTGAGACATCATTATGTATTATCTCCATACATTTTAACTCCAATTGTAACAAGTTACAAACTTTGTCCAAAATTTAAAAATCATAAGGTCACAAAGTGGGAAGGTAGGGAGAGAAGATAACGAGGGAGAGAGAAAGGGGAGGGAAGTCCGAGAACTGGAGCAGGAGAGTAAAGTCAATGGACCAATATCTAGTAAGAGGTGAATACAAACGGACATATAGGACAAGACAAACACATCTAGAAAACAAAAACAAAAAACACAGACACCAAAAAAAAAACAAAAAAAACAGTCATAGGGGTTATATGATTAAAAAGACCCCAAGAAAAGCACAGCCGACCCTGGCCCCCTTATTTCTATAGTTTTCCATCCTTCTTGCCTACTTTCCTCCCATTCCCCCTTCAAAAAAAGAAGAAAATATCTTAAATAATTAATTTAAAGGAGTTGTAAAGGATTTTTTTTTTTTTGCTGAAATGACTGTTTACAGGGTATAGAGACATACTAGTTAACTGGTTCCTTTTAAAAATGATTAAAAATTGATAAAAATCAATCATATAATGTACCTACAGTTTTAGTTTTGTTTTTTTTTCATGTTGTTTCCTGCTTCTGTGATGTACAGAGACACAGAGCCAATGCAGGGCAGTGATGGTTTGTAAAACAAAACTGATTGGTGCTGAGGGGTTTTAGACACACAGTAATCACACCTCCTTGATTAGTGACCACAGAGAGAAAGCTCCCAGTACTGTGGTTATCAGGAAACAGACAACCAGGAAGTGTGGAGATCAGAGAAGAATTACAGCAAATTGTTCAACACCACCACCACCAACAAAGGCCCAATTTTTCTGCCCCTGTTCCCCCTGTTCAACAGGGGCATGTAATCACAATTCTTGATCTAATATTTAACAGCAGGGCCCATTCCTGTGCCCACCAAGAGTTACTATGAGAACTTACAGTGTTGTGGCACCAGTGCCAACACCAAAGGCCCAATTTTTCTACCACTGTTCAACAATGGCAAGTAATTACAATTCTTGCAAAAAATAATTGAGTATAGCCTCAGATCAAATTGTTTAAATAATCATATACTGTACCATCATCCAGGATTTAATAGAGAAAGGGGCACCGGAGGATAGAATGGTCACGGCTGCTAGTACCGGAAACCAAAAAATCACCCGGAAAATAATTTTTGTATATATGGACTTTCTCGGTACTGATGACACAGGTAGATACAGTAAAAAAATCATTTATTATACGTAAAAAAATATACAGTTTAAAAACAAAACTTATGACAATCAACCTCACACTAGTTACAGCAGTGGAATATAAACGGAAATCCGTATGGTATCTATTGTTGTGAGGTAAAGTCAGAAGGAGACCTCCACTGCTGTAACTAGTGTGAGGTTGATTGTCATAAGTTTTGTTTTTAAACTGTATATTTTTTTATGTATAATAAATGATTTTTTTACTGTATCTACCTGTGTCATTAGTACCGAGAAAGTCCATATATACAAAATTATTTTCCGGGTGATTTTTTGGTTTGCGGTACTAGCAGCCGCGACCATTCTATCCTCTGGTATTTTTGATATAATAGTTCACACAGCAGGGCATTCCAGCACCCACCAAGACTAATTGTGAGGGCTTACATTGTTGTGGCAACACCAATACCTAGGGCCCAAATTTCTGCAGAGTATATATGGCAGGCCCCTACTTTCAAACATCCAACTTACAAACTACTCCTTCTTGCAAACAAAAGGAGACAACAGGAAGTGAGAGGAAATCTACCCCTAGGAAGGGAAATTCTCTTCTGCAAGAGGTGTCTCCTTCCACTGATGCTTTATCACCAATCCTTGTTTCACTAAAAAAATTTTTTTTTTCAAAAAAACATTTGTCATTGGGACACAAAAGTGAGGTGCAATCTTCTGACCAGATGTGCACAGACAGCAAAACAAATGATTTTTTGGCTGGGGCTACACTTTAAAAAAGTACCAGTTCAAAATTACAAATAGATTCTACTTAACAACAAACCTACAGTCTTTGTCTTGTTTGCACTGCCTGTATACTACTGTTTAAAGTATATAGGACAAAATGGTCTGGTAATGACCTGGGGGGGAGGGGGGGAAACCCATGCTATTTTTCTCAATGATTTTCATCCATATTGCAGGGACCAGACATTACATTAAAGCTGCAAGCAGTTTTAAATGACTTTTTTCTTATAGTAATGTAATTTTGTGCAGGGACAGTTCTAAACATGTGCCACTTCACAGGCATACTATAGACACCCAGCAGGTACGATATTTAAAGGAATTTTTCAATTATTTTCTTTCACTTTAACCGCTTAACGACCACCGCATGTATATGTACGTCCACAGAATGGCACGTACAGGCATATGGGCATACATGTACGTCCCTGCCTTTCCGCGGGTCGAGGGTCAGATCGGACCCCCCCCCCCCGCTACATGCTGCGGTCGGAAATCCTCGGGGAGCAATCCGGGATGAGGGCGCGGCTATTCATTTCTAGCCGCCCCCTCGCGATCGCTCCCCGGAGCTGAAGAACGGGGAGAGCCGTATGTAAACACGGCTTCCCCGTGCTTCACTGTGGCGGCTGCATTGATCGTGTGATCCCTTTTATAGGAAGACACGATCAATGACGTCAGTCCTACAGCCACACCCCCTACAGTTGTAAACACGCACTAGGTGAAACATAACTCCTTCAGCGCCCCCTGTGGTTAACTCCCAAACTGCAACTGTCACAATTTTCACAATAAACAATGCAATTTAAATGCATTTTTGCTGTGAAAATGACAATGGTCCCAAAAATGTGTCAAAATTGTCCGAAGTGTCCGCCATAATGTTGCAGTCATGAAAAAAATCGCTGATCGCCGCCATTAGTAGTAAAAAATAAATAAATAATAAAAATGCAATAAAACTATCCCCTATTTTGTAAACGCTATAAATTTTGCGCAAACCAATCCATAAACGCTTATTGCGATTTTTTTTCCCAAAAATAGGTAGAAGAATACGTATTGGCCTAAACTGAGGGAAAAAAAATTATATATGTTTTTGGGGGATATTTATTATAGCAAAAAGTAAAAAATATTGCATTTTTTTCAAAATTGTCGCTTATTTTTGTTTATAGCGCAAAAAATAAAAACCGCAGAGGTGATCAAATACCACCAAAAGAAAGCTCTATTTGTGGGGAAAAAAAGGACGCCAATTTTGTTTGGGAGCCACGTCGCACGACCGCGCAATTGTCTGTTAAAGCGACGCAGTGCCGAATCGCAAAACCTGGCCTGGGCATTTAGCTGCTTAAAGGTTCGGGGCTTAAGTGGTTAAGCATTATTAAAATCACTGCTCCTGAAAAAAACATCAGTTTTTAAAACTTTTTTTTCCATTGATACATGTTCCCTGGGGCAAGACCCGAGTCTCCAACCCCGTTTTACGACAGTAACTTGCATATTAGCCTTTAAAATTAGCACTTTTGATTTTTAACGTTCGAGTCCCATAGACTTAAATGGAGTTCTAACGTTTACGCGAACGATCGGTCCGTTCGAAGGTTCTGGTGCAAACCGAACATGGGGGTGTTCGGCTCATCCCTACATATGACAAGTCCGTTTGCCTCAAGCGTCACATTACCTCCATAAATCCCGCTTCTTGCCGCTGTACATTTGCTGAAAAGTCAGGATTTTTTTTTTTTTGAGCCATGCTTCCTTATATCTGCTAGCTGTCTAGATCTTTGCAATATCATATCTCTGTCTTTATAGTTTGGCATCTTAAAGATAAAGGTTATTGGTCTTAATTGCTCTTCCAAGTGTGCCCGTTCCACAGAAAAAAGAGAAGAAAAGTGTTCTGCTCCCATAGTGTCTTTAGCGTGCTGTTTCTAAAGGAAGGTAATGCCGTGACTGGCGAAGTCATGCCGTGACGTGATTCCGGCCCAGGGACGGACTGACAACTCATGGGCCCTCGGACAATAGGAGATTATGGGGCCCCCAGGCAATAGGAAATTATGGGGCCCCCGGGCAATAGGACATTATGGGCCCCCCCGAGCAATAGGAGATTATGGGACCCCCAGGCAAGAGGATATTATGGGGCCCCCAGGCAAGAGATTATGGAGCAACACAGTATACATACACACAGAATACACATAAACACACTAAAAAGGTACTGGAGAGGCGGGGCAGCTATAATCTTGGGATTTTTAGACCAAAAGAATGTCAGTAAGGGACATTTCAGGGACAGATGTAAAAAAAACACAAATTTTTACATACTGTCCCTGGTTTTACTGAGAGTGGCAACCCGCATGTGGCCCTAGGGCAGTGCCCGAGTGCCCAAATGGTCAGTCCGCCCCTGCTCCCGCCAGTCACAGAGCCAGAGTTTGCGGCCCTGGAAGGAAGAGGGGCGAAGAATGGATGATTCCTGCAACAGGGGACAGCGGTGACATTGCAGGCTTCGGTTTCAGGTAAGTGACATATAATGGGCTGTGATGCATAGTAGCCCATTATGCTTTACCTTTGCAGGGAAATAAATAAATGCATTTTCTGTGTGTATACAATGGGGTTGATTTATTGAAACTAGAATGTACAAAATCTGGTGCAGCTCTGCATAGAAACTATCAGCTTCCAGTTTTTGTTGTCAAAGCTTAATTGAGCAAGCTGAAGAAAGGAAGCTGATTGACTACCATGCTGCACCAGATTTTGCGCATTCCAGTTTTAGTAAATCAACCCTAATATGTTTGATAGTATACATGCTGGGTCTTTGTGAGTTTCTAAGCAATAATAGTGAAGATCAAGGACTTCTCTCACTATCTCGGCGCTATGGGCTAAAGGAGATTTATAACAGATAACTAATGACTCAATATTACCATTTATCATTCAATATAACTGTCAGCAGCCGCTTAAAAAAACACAAAACATCAAAAATTTATAGTAAATATGAAATAAGAAAATCTTATCAATTACTACAGTAGGGCTAGTTGTCACTTTACACCGTGACCCCTCTTTCCTATGACCATGCATAGAAGAAAATAATATTTAAGAAAAAGGGACATATGTCAGAGTCCAGTTAAAGAAGTGCTTTGTGAAGAATGGTGAGCTCTCCGCTGCAGGTGACATCAAACGTGCACACTCCACCTTTCAAGCTTCTCCCATGTCAATCTCCCCTCATGGGTATCTACTCACCGAAAGGTTGAGTTCAACAAGCCCTGAACCTCTGCACCGTCCAACTTTTCTCCAATTTCAAAGCCTGTAGTCGATCAGCACGCTCTGCTCCTGTCAATGGCTTCTCTGCTTTCTGAGTCACTCACCACTGAACAAGTATGCAGATCAGCAAGACACAGCCTGGTGAGTAGCATTATCAGAAGAGGGTCAGCAGTCTTCCTTTCATTCAGTTCATACAACTTTTGTGAGTTTCTGTCCATAATTTAGTTGTGATCTGTATTTACATAGTCTATGGCCTCGTACACACGTCCGAGAAACTTGGTGTAAAAGAAACATCGTTTTCCTCGACGAGTTCCTTATCAGGCTTGTCGAGAATCTTGTCAAGCTTTCTTTGCGTACACACTGTTTAGACAAAATCTCGTCGTTCTCAAACGCGGTGACATACAACACGTACGACGGCACTATAAAGGGGAAGTTCTAATCCATTGGTGCCACCCTTGGGGCTGTTAAGTAAAAGTTTGGTGAGAGACGATTTGCGCTTTTCAGTCTGTTACAGCGTGACCAATGTGCTATCTCCATTACGAACTCTACTTTTACCGAAGGTGCGCTCCCGTCTCATACTTTATTCTTAGCATGCACAGGTTTCTAAACATACACACAAACGTGTTTCTCGTCGTAAACCAGTCCGATGAGAAACACAACAAGGAAATTGAGACTCCAGACAAGGAACTTGTTCTCTTTTTTTCTCGTCGAGATCCACGACAGTTTTCTAGACGAAAAACATACACACAACCGTTTTCCTCTGCAAAAAAGCTCTGCCACCAAGTTTCTTGATGGATTAAGGAAAATGGTTATGTGTACGAGGCCTTAGCCTTTATTACTCTTTCAAGTTATTTTTAGAATTCATATTTTGGTGTTCTCTTATGGTGGGGGAGACTGACTACTCCCACAAACCCTGTGTTGATTTGTTCCAGGTCAGACAGGTATGTGGTGTTTTTTTTTCTCTCTCTCTCTCTTTTTTTAAGTAATATACTCAACGGGCTAGATTTAGAGAGAATTTACACCGGCGTATCTATAGATATGATGCGTAAATTCAAATCTGCGCCGGCGTATCTTCTTTCTGTATTCAGAAAGCAAGATACGCCGACATTAGCCTAAGATGCGACTGGCGTAAGTCTCTTACACCGTCGTATATTAGGGTGCATATGTACGCTGGCCGCTAGGTGGCGTTTCCGTCGTTTTCGGCATAGAATATGCAAATGACCTAGATACGCCGATTCACAAATTTACGTACACCCGGCGCTATTTTTTTACGTTGTTTACGTTAGGCTTTTTCCGTGTAAGGTTACTCCTGCTATTAGGAGGCGCACGCAATGTTAAGTATGGCCGTCGTTCCCGCGTCAAAATTTGAATTTTTTACGTCTTTTGCATAAGTCGTTCGCGAATAGGGCTGGACGTAATTTACGTTCACGTCAAAACCAATGACGTCCTTGCGGCCTACTTTGGAACAATGCACACTGTGAAATTCCACGGACGGCACATGCGCCGTTCGGGAAAAACGTCAATCACGTCGGGTCACCAAGAATTAACATAAAACACGCCCCCTCATCCACATTTGAATTACGCGCGCTTACGCCGGCCCCATTTACGCTACGCCGCTGTAACTTAGAAGGCAAGTGCTTTGTGAATACAGCACTTGCCTCTCTAACTTACGGTGGCGTAGCATAAATACGATACGCTGCGCCGCCGTAACTATGCGCGCCCCTACCTGAATCTAGCCCAACATTTTTTGACTCGTATACTATCCATGTATTTTATGTGTTTTGGATATTCTGTTTTGATAAATTACTTTTTTGTGTTCTGTCTTATTCATGGGCTAGCATAAAGGGATTATTTAATACAAATAAAACCAACCAACACTTCTTTCTTTAATAAGTATTGATTTGTTTGGAAAAATTATTTATAGGCCACAGTGTTGTTCAAGGGGTAACTGGTCAGTTCTGCTTCATCGCTGATAGCGTAATGCTTACATGTTTCGATCCTAACAGATCTTCATCGGAGATCCAATCTCCGATGAAGATCTTTTCGGATCGAAACATGTAAGCATTTCGCTATCAGCGATGAAGCAGGACTGACCATCATTTCAGCCACCTGATTATATCTTTACTGGGGGCTTTTTCTCCCAACTTGAGAATTTATTTATACTCCAGCATACATCACTGCATGGACATAACCTAGAGATACACAGCAAGTATTTGAAACTGCATGCTGACTTCTTATTGCCTATTTACACTGCCATCTACTGGCCTCTTCATAAAGGCATTCAAAGACATTACAAAGGCATCTATTCACCCTGGAACTCAACCCTCTGGTTCTTGTATGCCGAGGACCTGAATTGAAGGTGCACTTCCTATCCTACTGCTGGAGGAATTTGCAGAAACACCGGCTTCTGTAACCAGAGGAAGTTCTGAAATTTACAGAAACTGACTATTTTCCAAGGGTGGTAAGATCTAAGCAATAAGCAGTCTCTGATATTGTGATTTTTCAGCTGTACCGAAGTATGGTACATCTTGCTGATTGCAGCCTTTACAGCAATCCTTGCTTGGTTCAAACAGATCCTACTATATGGTAATCACACCTATCACTGCCAAACTAGCAGTGTTTCCAATAACTCACTTGCTGCTGTCTACCATTTAATTGTAATTTATTCTACTTCATCTCCATGTGGAATAGTCCTCTATGAACTGGTGATAGAATTGATTGGAACTGTACCTAGCTTCACAGATTTTTGCGGCTATATTATCCTCAATCCAGCCCTGTGATATATATATTTTTTATCATGCCCCAGTTCTTTGATTCCTGCAGGTGTATGTAAGCTGTGTGTATGGCTGTGGTGGCCACCCGTCCTTGTTTAGACTAACGTCTAATTTTACTAGTGCTGTGGAGATACTGGCACTTTTTGTGTTATTTAATGTGTTTTTATGTGGATAATTAATAAATTGCAGTCATATTTATCCGTATTCCTTTCTGACAAATTCTTTCTCTCCCATTTTTTGATAAGGAAGAAAACATGGTTATGTACAACAGTTTTTCTGCGCAGAACACTGCCCCTAGTGGTCAGTGCACTGGTACTACCAGGATAAGACAGTCCATTGCTCACTTAGAACAATCAGTAGAAAAAGAGGGATATAAAATACTGTTCCTCTTCTACTTTCTTATTCCTGGTGCTTTGAAGAAGCCGGCAAAACCCTATCCTCACTAACTTATCAAACCCCCGAAGTTCTGCACAAACAACAAAGTGTGGATCTGGTGGAATGAAAACAAAAACTGAAAAGGGTCAGCAGTTCCCATCCCTAACTTATTTAAAGCAGCAAATAAAGGTGACAATGCAGGCATTGGGCCTACTTGTAGAACCTTGGATCCGGCAGAGTGATAATGTCTCCTCGCTGATTTGTAGTGGTAACAGAGAAAACTTGATCCACTTTCCCGGGACATTTAAAAACCACTCTGTTGCTGAAAATGTACCGGCCAGGGCTCCAGACTCTCAAGCAGCCTTCAAACTGTTGGCCGACACAATCAAGCGCATGTGCAGAATAGCGGTCAGTTTTGGGTACTCCCAAGTATTCCCAAATGGCATCCTTGTACCAAGCTTCTCTCATCTTCTCAATTAGAGGCATGAGAACTGGAGGCACATAGGGATATTCCCACCCGTAATCGATGGCCACCCTTTTCATAAGGATGCATTGTAGGGGGGGGCAATTCTGGAAAGGTACGGGGGTCCCCAAATCCATGCAAGACGATAGCGTCAGGAGCTCTCTTCAATACGGGCAGGGGAGCAGGTGCACACACACGTCCTCCGGCAAAGATATTGGCTGTATCATTCTTGCTCACAGGCAGGCCTCGACCACAGTTGTGGGAGGCCTGAGCGGGGCCCATCTTAGCGATAGCGTGCCACACAGAGAACATATTGGTTAGTGCTGTCTCCGGTACGGCATCTTCTTCCACACTAGGCACACACTCTTTCTCATCCGCATCGCTTACCTCCGGTGACACAATTGGGGTAGCAGCCGATGGCATGTTAATGTAGAGGAGATGGTCACGGTCTCCAGATCAGCAATCACAGTAGTTGTAGAGGGCTCCTGTCATGGGGCCTCCTTCTCCGCGGTCACAGTCCCAGTGATCCAGTCCACCTTATACTCCCGAGGAGGTTCATTCGGTGACTCAACCTGGAACAAATAACTCTGGCATCTCTTGCATCTGGCAAAGGGCAAAAGACGGACGGCCAGCTCCGAACAGCGGGGGCAGGACAGTTTGAGGGCCTCCGCGCTACCGCTGGAAAACAGGACGAACTTCCCCTGGGCCCCATTCAAATTCCAGTATCTGTCAAGGGGACTCCAGCAGTAGCAGACATTGCGTTGACTCCCGGCACAGACATTGGGGGTCGCAGCTTTCCAAATGGCGTTGATGGCACAGACATGTTCACACAACCTTCTCTTGTGGGCGGGCAATCACTCTGTCCTTTGGTGCCAAACTCAGTCTGATTCTCACGCAGGGGTGGGTGACTCCTCCCACCTGAGTTTTTTTTCTCACTAGTGGCAGGTGAACATGCTTCGCCGCACGTGCGCCCAGCTTTAATGGCGACGTTAACTTCTTCCTCACTAGGCACAATTTAGCACACAACAATTCCTTGAATTAATGGCAGATTAAACTTCTGAAGTTGGGTATTTGGAGGTAACAGCCAATCCCGGACAAGCCCACATGTGTAGCATTACCCACGGAGGAGCTGCTGGTTGTTTTGGGTGGCACATTTACTTCATGGCTCCCCCGAATTCCTAGGGGTGAATGATGCGTATTGCATTTGGTAGAAGTAAAGGAATGTCCGCAACAGGTGTTCTTTGCTGTGCTCTTTAATACCCAGCCGGGTAAAAACAATAAACTTGCGGTGAGGAAAGTAAAGTTGAAGAAGAAGAAGAGAGAACAGCAGATTCAGCCGTGATGATAGGGAAACAGTCCTGCTCCCAAGCGTAACACTTCTCTGCGCCACTCCTGCCTGAGTGGGTTTAGTTTTCCTGGACAGCCTCTCTCACTGACCTGGCAGCCGGAGTATCACTCGGACAATTGTAGGATAAGTCTCTGCCACAGACCCTCCTTGGTGAACTTGAACTTAAGGAAAAGTCTCTGCCACAGACCCTCCTTGGTGAGCCTCAGAAAGATACCTCTGCTATAGGCCCTCTCTGCAGGGCCGCCATCAGGAATTATGAGGCCCCCTACACAGCTTCATTCATGGGCCCCCTGGAGCAGAGAACCGGGGGGGGGTGCTGCCGTCTGAAATTGAGAAGCGGGAGGGGGGGCTGCCACGAATTGAGAAGCGGAGGGGGGGCCCTTTACAAATTATTATTTTTTTTTATAAAAATTAATTACAAAAAGGGGGGTTGCCATCCGGAACCTCTGGGCCCTTTAGCAAAAAATTAATAAAAAAAATATATAAAATAAATAAATAAACATTTATAAATAAAAACAAGGGGGGGTTGCCATGCAGGGCCCTGGGGACCTCTGGGCCCTTTAATAATAATAAAAAACATTTATTAAAAAAAATGGGGGTTTGCCACATGGGGCCCTGAAGACCTCATGAGCCCTTATATATATATATATATATATATATATATATATATATATATATATATATATATATATATATATATATATATATATAATAAAAAGTAAATAAAAATGTTATAAAAAAAGGGGGGTTGCCATCCGGGACCTCTGGGCCCTTTAATAATAATAATAATTATATATATATATATATATATATATATATATATATATATATATATATATATATATATATGAAATAAAAAAATATATAAAAATGTATTTATTTTTTTATAAAAAAAGGGGTGTTTTCATCCCGGGCCCTGGGAATCTCCGGGCCCCTGAGGACCCCCGTACCCCTAAGAAAAAAAATTGGCCCTTTGATAAAAAATAAAAAAATATATATTAGAAAAAATATATATTTTTTATAAAAAATAAATAAAAAAAAGGGGGGTTGCCATCCGGGGCCCTGGGGGCCTTCGACCCCTGGGGACCTCCGGACCTCTAAAAAAAAATAAAAAAAATGGCCCTTTAATAAAAAATGAAATAAAAATATATTAAAAAATATATATATATATTTTTTATAAAAAAAAAATAAAAAAAAGTGGAGTTGCCATCTGGGGCCCTGTGGGCCTCCGGGCCCCTGGGGACCTCCGGACCCCTAAAAAAAAAATGTTTTTTTTTTTTTTTTTAAAGGGGTTTGCCATCCGGGCCCCTGCTGGCCCGGGCCCGCTACAACAGGGCCAGTTGTACTGGCTTATCAGCGGCCCTGCCTCTCTGGATTGTAATCACAGAGATATACCTCCTTAGATGAATTACGCCTGGATCTGCTTCAACTTGTGGCCCAGGTACCGACTGACAGGTGATCAATCCCTCAGTGTCCGGCTACCTTGATCCCCGGTGGTTTGTCGAGGCCCTTTTGGATCGCCAGCCTCTCAATGGCGCTCCTCCCTGAACAGCAATACAGCTTGGGATCCTCAAAGGTGGGAGCCCAGTCACTCACTGGGTCCCCGTCACTGTTCAGATGCTCCGGGCCAACATGGTCCCGGAACCAGGAACACCACGTGGCACGCACGCCCCGGACAGGTAGGCCATATCGCTGGGGCGCCGTGATGTGGTTACCCTAAAGGTGGGTGCCACACTCGAAAAAGAAGACCCAGAACCAATGGCGTCTGCCTCATAAATACCCCTCCCCAGCACAGTGAGGTCAAACCCTCCTGATTGGCTGCTGGGAAAGAGCACCCAAACCTTGACTCCACTGCTGCCATCTTCAGCACCAGGGTTGGAAGAATGCCCCAGCACAACAGAATAGCCCACAGCACAGCCCAGCTGAGACAGAGACACTGTTTTGCACTTAACAATCTGGATCAGAGTTTAACTACACTCTGATCTACCTCTAAATTTAACTAGCACTGGTACCATAAAGTACACAGGTGCTACAATTACATAATAATTACATTACAGGTGTCCATCCAGACAATGCTGCATGACTATTCCCAACGACCAAAGTCAGGAGAGAACCCCCAACACCGAGGTACGTTCAATCAAAGTTTGAACAACTGCAGATAAATGTACTAGATCATTCCTGAATAGTCCAGGCAAAAAAGCCTCAAGCTCCTTGTGGCAAAATGATAAACCAGACAAACATAATAGAAAATTATGGATAGTTCTATTCAGGTGTCTCCTAATTCTATCTACACAAAATAAATTGCTGGAAGGAGACCAAAGGAGTCGAGGAACCATTTTGGAAAAGGACAAAACTGATAGTGGGAACAAAAGCTTAATGGCAGAAAAATTATTTTTCATTTCACATAACATTATAATTTTCCCAATGTCATTGCCTCCAACATGAATAATTATAACCTGAGGGGAAGGCCATATGCTGGAAAAAGCATTACGTGGTCCCTAATATCGTGCCATCTAGGGCCCCTAATGCCTTACCATAAAACTAGAAAGTTATTAACGTCCAGACCTAGATTTCTTGAGTAAATCCTTGATTCTGCCTGTTTCCCAGCCCAGATGTAGGAATGGCCTACTATCCAAATAGTACTCTTGGGACAATCTGAAAGAGAAAATCATACAATTAACAATTCAGGGCGGGGGGCGTGTCCAAGATGGCGCTGGGAGCGGACGTGTAGTGGCTGAGCTCCCGTTCTGAGATCCCTTCCTACCTTCATCCGGGTGTGGAAACCGAGCTGATTCCATGCCCCTTCTTGCCCTGTCTCCCAGGTAAATGCGCCGGAACAACAACGGCTATCAGACAAGCCGTAACGCTGCCGCTGCGGGCCCTCCACCGAAGCCCGGGCCTAAACCACCTGCTCCTGCCTGCCACATGGCGGCTCAAACGTACTCTCCGCGGGAAGGCGCGATCCAGGCTGGGTCGGCGGTGTTCGAGGCCCTCATGGCGGTGATCACTACCTGCTAATCTACCCTCACGGTGAAGATTGACCATTTGCAGGCGGAGACAGCTCTTATTCGCCGCGACCTAGACACATTCAGAGACCGCGTGTCGGAGAGAGGAGTCTCGGACCTGGAGGACACCCAGAGGGATCCCCACGCAGACCTCCAATCCCTGAAGGCCAGGGTCAAGGTTCTTGAGCACAGGGCGGAGGATGCCAAGAACCGGAACCGCCGCAACAATCTCCGGGTGCTGGGACTCCCTGAGGGGGCGGAGGGCACGGACCCGGTCGCTTTTATGGAACAGACGCTTCCCATCCTCCTGCCTGGAGCCCGGTTCTCCCCTCACTTTTCCATCGAGAGGGCCCATCGTATACCGGCGACATGAGGGTCAATGGGGGCGCCGCCGCGCACCTTCATCTTTAAACTTCTTCACTAACGTGACAGAGACATCGTCCTCCGAGCTGCACGCCTTCAAGGGGATCTAAAATTCCAAAACACTGATATCCAGATCTGGATGAGGAGGTTTGGGAGGACTGTGTCTCTTCCTACCTTCCGTCCATGATCGCCTCTAGGGACCGATTTATTCAATTAAAATTTTTGAACAGGGCCTACTATACCCCGCATAGGCTGGCTAAGATCTACCCCTCCAGGAGCCTGTCGTTGGATACGGGTTCGTTCTTCCATATGGTCTGGTCCTGCCCCAAGCTGGGCCTGTACTGGAGGGAGGTGGTGGAGGTACTCTCAGATCGCTGCGGGGTGGAGCTCACGCTGGACCCGAGACTCTTCCTCCTTAGTTACTTGGGTGAAGTTGAGGGAGATAGGTATACCAAGTTATGCATCACCTTTGCACTGTTCTATGCCAGAAGGGAGATACTGCTCCGATGGCAGGGCCCTGACCTCCCCACTGTGTCCTCCTGGCTGGGGACGATTAATAGAGTGTTGCCACTGTATAGAATAATGTACGAGAGCAGGAACTGTCCAGCGAATTTTTTTTTTAATACAAACGCTTTTATTAGAAGGAAATAAAAAGTAAGCATGTACAGAGAACAATATCATATAGACACCAACTCAGGACAGGTCACCATATCACTAATACAGAGATCAAACCTTACACCCTACAAACTAAATCAGATTTACAGATATCAAAGATATCCTGAAGTGTAGGACAAACAAGGCAGTCAGTTATCATAGGATGGATAAAAGAGGACCTGCCACGGAAACAGGGTACCTCAACACATAGAAACCTGTCTTGCTATGATAAAAAACAAAAAAGGAAAATCAGGAAAAATAACTAGATACATAAGTAACATAATAAGTAGTAAAAGATATAGAGAACACAAAAATGAAAACAAAAAAAGGAAGCAGGATGCGTGTGACCTCCAACTCAGTACGTAACCAGATAGTGAATTCAAAGGGAAGAGGCAGGAAAAAAAAAGAAAGAAGAAAAAAAAAAAAAGGCCCAACCCACCAACCAGCATTTAAGGAGGCCAGGAGTTCCACTTCAGGTCATACACCAGCATAGTATCCATGATGGTATGATAAATCTTTTCCATGACCTGAATAGCAGCCATACGCCTGAGTACCTGATCCCAAGAGACCCCGGGGGTGCGCCACAACAAAGCGATGGACCACTGGACTGCGCCAAAAAGCGTATGCACCAACCTCTGTTCAGGGGGCGTGGAGCCAGGAATGTCCGCAAAAAACAGGCACATCTGATACGTTAGCACTACATTAACCCCCGTAATAGCGACCACCCTCTCGGTGACCTTCCGCCAGAGCTCTCCCAGGGCCGCGCAGCTCCAAAAAATTTGCAAATGAGTGCCCTTCTCAGGGCACCCCCTGAAGCAGAGCTCAGAAACAGAAGGGAAAAATGTATTTAATTTGGCAGGGGTATAATACCATCTGGTGTGTAATTTCACCACTGTTTCCTTCACAGCAACCGACCTAGTGCATTTGTGCATATTAGTGATCCTAGTGGCCCATTCCTCGGGAGTAGCAGTCACCCCCGTCTCCCGCTCCCAACTCAACACCGCCGAGGACTTCTCCGGGAGGCCAAGACCACTCAGATAGCTATACAAATAGGAAATGCCACCCCTATCCCTGGAGGAAGGTCCGCACAGACCCTCGAACACAGAGACAGGACCAGCTGAAGCCTCAGGGTATTCAGAGTCAAAAAAAATTGTAAATACTTAAAAAATTCTGATCTAGGGAGGGAGTAGGTAGATTGTAAATAAAGGAAAGAGTGAATAACTCCATCTTTTTTTAATGCGTCAAGGGTCACCAATTTCCCAGAAATCCAGAGGGCAAAAGCCCTCGGGTCGGGAAAAGCAGCCGGGAAAGAAGGGTCACCCAAAAATGAGGCCAATTTAGGGGAGGGGGGAGAGAGTGCTAACTTAGTTTTATATAGCGACCATAGACAGAATGAGTGGCCCACTACACTATTCAAAGAAGATATATCTTTAGGACGGATCTTCCTAGACCACAACAACCCCGGGAGGTAATACGGGACTATAGAGACATGTTCAAAATTGATCCAGGGAATATCTCTCCGGGAGGTGTGCCATTGTGCAATTTGTAAGAGCCTGGCAGATATATAATATAACCAGAGGTTCGGGAGGCCGAGACCGCCCGAGGCTCTAGGCCTATAGACCAATAGCTTACCCAATCTGGGCTTCTTATTGCTCCAGACAAATTTATTCACGTCACGTTGTAATAAATCAATTGTTCGGCGTGGCAAATAGTTGGGGAGGGCTCTAAATAAAAACAGAAGTTTAGGGAGGATAGACATTTTAACCGCTTGAACTCTACCTAAGAAGGAGATATGATAAGAACTCCAAATTTTGAGCAGTTGTCTAATATGGGAAAAAATAGGGGGGTAGTTGGCCAAAAACATATTATGAAGTGAAGGGGCTAATTTAATCCCTAAGTATGCTAAAGTCCGTGGGTCAATGACGAAATGAAAATTTGATTGGAGGGAGGCAATGACGTTTTGGGGAAAATTTATCTGGAGGGCGGAACATTTAGCGAGATTAATCCCTAGGCCAGAAATGTCCTGGAAGACTTTTAAAGTGGATATGAGGTTAGGGATGGTGACAATAGGGTCAGACAAAAATAAGAGGACATCATCCGTATATAAGCTTAATTTAAATTCCCGATCTCCCTTAGAGTAACCCTTGATGTTGGGGTTCAGACTGATAGAACGTGCCAGCGGTTCAATGGCCAAGGCAAATAAAAGTGGAGACAAGGGACACCCCTGTCTCGTTCCCCTACCTAGTTTGAAATAATCTGAATTACAGCCTGGGAGTCTGACCCGGGTGCGAGGGTGATTGTAAAGAGCTCTGAAGCCCTGGACAAAGGCCCCAGAAAAACCAAATTTGGCTAGAGTGAGTTCAAGATAAGACCATAGCACACTATCGAAAGCCTTATGTATATCAAGGCTAAGGAGCAATACTCTACGGGCATGTAGGTCGGCATCAGAGATGACATTAGAGGCAAGCCTAATATTATCAGTGATCTGGCGGGAAGGGATAAAGCCTGTTTGATCGGGGGAAATCAAGGAGGGAATGATGGTTGAGAGTCTATTGGCCAAAACGCGTCCGAAAATCTTTAAGTCTGTATTCATAACAGAAATCGGTCTAAAATTTTGGGGAAGGGAGTGATCCTTATTGGGTTTAGGGATCAGGGACATGTTTGCAAGCAGCATGTCATCAGGGAAGGAATTACCCTTCAGAACATGGTTAAAAAGGGCTTTAAGATGGGGGACAAGACTATCTTTGAATTTCTTAAAGTAGGGGGCTGAGAACCCGTCAGGGCCAGGGGTTTTTGAAGGTTTCAACGACTTAATGACCTCCAGGATCTCAAGTTCCGAGCAGTCAGCATTCAAGATCAACCGCTGGTCAGGGCTAAGGGTGGGAAGGGGAATATCATCTAACCAGGAATTGAGCGCAGGGTCCGGGAGTGAGGAGGGAGGGGAGAGAAGTTTCGAATAGAAATCAGAAAACATCTGCAACACCTCAGCCGGATGGGAAGTCAGATTGCCACTAGCATTTCGTAACTTATAAGTGTGGGGGGGGCTGAAGCGATTGATTTAGTTTCCTGGCGAACATGGTTGAGGCCGAATTACTGTGCAAAAGGAACCGAGCTTTAGACCATCTCAGGGACCATTCAGTGTGTTCAGAAAGGATCTTATCTAGCTCAAGTCTAGTATTATTAATTTGTGAGAGAAGATCAGGGGCATGAGAGCGTGAGTGTAAATGATATAACTTATCAAGTTCAGCTGTGAGTCTAGTGATATCTAGAAGCTTTTGTTTCTTTCTCTCAGCTGCAAGTTGAATAATGTGTCCCCTCATAACCGCTTTGTGGGCAGCCCAAAGGACGGAAGGGGAAACCTCACCCGTGTCGTTGATAGAGAAGTATTCCACCATGCGTTCTGTGAGTTGTGAGACCAAGATGGGGTCTGAGAGTAACGATTCATTAAGCCTCCAACCAGCAGCAGAAGGCTTAAGACCAATATAGGAAATATCCAATGTAACCATCTGGTGGTCCGACCAAGAACACGGGTGAATAGCTGCCGCAGTAGAATTTGCTAAGAGAATTGGGGAGCAAAACAAATAGTCCAACCTGGAGTAGTTGTCATGAGGGTGAGAGTAAAAGGTATATCCTCTGGCCCCCACATTATGCGCCCTCCAGGAGTCCACAAGGTTGTACTGGTGCAACAAAGATTTTAAAGTTTTCGGGAATGCGTTAGAAGTACTACCCACCCTGCTTCTATCCAGCATCGAATGTGCCACTAGATTAAAGTCCCCCCCAAGAGCAAATGAGGAGAGCTAAATTTATCCAGGACCTGAAAAAAATTCTTAAAAAAAGTAGCTTGGGAGCCATTGGGGGCATAAACATTAGCAATCGTAAGTTTCCTACCCTGCATTGAGCCCTGCAAGATCAAAAACCTACTATCAGGGTCCCTATAAACATTTTCTATATCAAACATCAGACTCCTTTTGATGAAAATTGCCACCCCTCGGGACTTAGCCCCAAATGTTGTGAAATAACCCGGGCCGTAGGCTTTATCAAAATAAGACGGGTGGTTACTGTCAGAGAAATGAGTCTCCTGTATAAATATAATATCCGCCTGGAGGCGTTTATAGGCTGAAAAAGCCTTCTTCCGCTTTTGAGGGGAATTAAACCCCCTGACGTTATGGGATATTAGTTTAATGCCCATAGCGAGGCCGGAGTGAAACTAGCATGTATATATGACTGGGGAGGGATCCCAAGGGGAAGGCAAACATCAACAAACAACATAGAGATGCAGGAATTAACAAAAGGCTCTGTAGTAAAACCAAAATTCACTCCCCAAGAAGATCTGATAGCAGGTATATAGGTTACAATAAAATGAGCATCAATCAGTATAAAATATAAAATAAGAGGTCCGCATCCTAGGGCAAAAACATAACAAAAACAAAACAAAACAAAAAAGCAAATAAAAGGTAATGGGGTCGGGAGGGAAAGGACCATCCCAACAGGAGAAGGTAACAATAACCAGCCAGGCATACAAACGTCCGGACTGACAGGACTAAACTGTCCAACACTCTTGTCAACAGGCAAATTCTTAGGGATATCACCAAGAGTGGGGGGACAACCAAACGGACACCGCTGAACAGAAACACAACGGGGAGCAGATAAGTGAATCAGGTGCATATAGGAGAACTCCAAAAAAAAAAAAAAAAAAACACAAGGGAGGAGGCACCGGTGATCAGGAACAAGCAACAATATGTCCTGAACGGAACCACCCAGGGTCCCGACCAAAACTGCTCCCCCTCCAGAAAATCAGCAGTCCTCCTCAGCCGTCGGGGATAGTTCCTCAGAGCCCGGAAAGTATGCAGCGAACAGGGTCACTAAGGCAGGTGAGTGGAGAACAGTCAGTACAGACGCTCCCTGAGATCTTGCCTCTGTCTCCTGCGGTCTCTCTGTGGCGAAGGGGTAGACCAAATAGCAGACGGGCGGGGGGTGGAAGGCATCCTGGGGAGATCCTCCTTGGCCAGAAGCCCAAGCTTAACGAGGAGCTCCTTTCCCTGCTGTATAGTAAAGACAGTGTGCGTGATCCCTTGGTGTGGGACTTGAAGCTTGAAGGGGAATCCCCATCTATACCGGATCCTAGCCTCTTGGAGTGGAGTGGTTATCTCTTTAAACTTACGGCGTCTTTCCAATGTGGCAGGGGAAATGTCCGGAAAAATCTGTAGCTTTACACCATCTAGCATTATATTTGGGGTATTACGGGAGGCCCTGAGGATTTCTTCCTTCACCAAGTAATCCTTTAAGCAGAGAACAACATCTCTGGGGGGCCTATCCTCTGGAGGTTTAGGGCGGAGGGCCCGGTGGATCCTATCACACGCAAAGGCTTCAGCAGGAGAGTCAGGGAGCAGTGAGCGGAACAATTTATGAATGGCAGGAATCAGTTCAGTGACCACCTCCGGGACCCCCCTGACCCTCAAATTACTTCTACGATTCCTGTTATCCAAATCTTCCAGATGGGATTGAAGCTGGGAAACAGAATCAGTGAGGGCCTCATGGTCTTTACGGAGGTCAGAATAAGCCAGCTGAAGCTCATCGTGCTTTGTCTCTAATAGATCCGTCCTGCCACCCAGGACAGCGATCTCGTGCTGCAACGTGTTTGTAGCCTTATGGAGCTCAGACTGGAACTTCTCCGCCAGTTTGGTATACATGACCGTGAGGCTATCATCTAGGTCAGCTTTGGTGAGCTGTGGGTTATACTCACTGCCCACAGACGAATGTGCAGGGGAGGCCGCCGGGCTGTGTGCGTTTGACTGTGTACGCTGAGACCCAGCGCCATCTTTGGACTTCCCGTCCATCTTCCGGACTCTGAGAAGGTAGTGTGTAAGGGTCTTCTGCGTCGGTTTTCCGGGACGAGACTTGGTGGACGGCATGCACCGCTCGTTCCCCCGGGGGTGTGAATAAAAATCGGAGCGATTCGAGCAAGAACTAGCCCCGGGGAAGTCAGATAAGTCCCCGCTGTGTACGGAGCACTCCCTAGCTGCGACCGTCCAGCTTCGCGCCGCGCATGCGCCCCCTATCCTGTCCAGCGAAATTTGATAAAATCTGGTCGAGATGGATTGACTCACCTGGTTCAATCCCTGAATGTCCCCTTGTAATGTGAGCTGTGCATTGTGATTGTACTTGTGGGGCGGCTTGGGTCCCTCCCCCCCTCCTTTTTTTTTCTTCCTTCCCTCCCCCCCGCCTCACGTCTCCCCTCCTCTACCCCCCTCGCTCCCCCTTCTGGGAGTGGGGGGGTGACGATGCGGGGAGGACATCCGTGTGGTCCCTCTCTAAAGTGCTCACCCTTGATTGGCGACTGTCTCATTATAGCTTTGTTCCCACTTTATACATCGCCGGGTTGTTATCCCATCACTGTTGTATTGAATTTTGCTGTTTGGCTGTGACTCTATGCAATTGTTTTGTTTTGTTTTTTCTTTTTGTACTGTCATTGGTTTGTGTGTATGTTTTTTGTCTTCAAAATAAAAAACTTTTACTGTAAAAAAAATTCAGGGCGGACATATATCTTATATCTACTACTTTCCCAATGACACACTCTCTTTTTAACATCTGAAGAAAGACCTAAAGAATTAGCTGTAGTAGAAGCCCCAATCCTAAAGAAGTGTGATGAAAATTTTAAACCTGATAGGTAAGGTGTTTAAGGCATGAAGATAGCACCGCTAAAAACTGATATCTGATGGACAAAGAATGAACCGTCAGATGATGGCCTGACCTAAATTTATTCAGATACATGGAAAACAGGGCATACTAAAGGTTTGAGGTATTTTCCCAGAGAGATCCACTGACCATTGCCCAAAGCAAAAGTCTTTGATCTGCAAATAAATATCTTCACACATTCCGCTTTCAGCGACACATGTGAAAACCATAGAAAGGATGAAGAAGATCTGTTAGGGGCAGTAAATTCCCTCAAAGAGCCCAAAAAATGCAACAGAAAAAGCTGCTTTAAAAAATAAAAGCTCAAATTGTGAAAAACAAACTAACTCCAACACCAAAAGCAGTTTAATCAGTAATTTAACCGATATCGGACTCCTTGAATCCCATGAAGGGAGTGCTCTCCTGAATCCTTTGAGGATCTGGGAGACTTGAAAGAAGGAAGTTAAGGCTGGCAAGCCTGCCCATTTAAGGAAAAAATAAACCCTTGCCAAAACCCTGCTCACTGAAGCTGTACTAAGATTTGATTTCAATAGCAAAGTTTCAAATGTTAATGAGGTATATGAATTTACTTCCATATAGGTAGATTCAGTAAGAGTTAGGCCGACTTATCAGTAGATAAGCCGACCTAACTCAGAATCTACGCCGACTTATGTTTAAGCGTATGCTCAAACAGAGATACGCTTAAACATATCTAAGATACGACGGCTTGCACCGTCCTATCTTAGATTGCAATATTTTGGATGGCCGCTAGGTGGCGCTTCCATTGCGGTCGGCGTAGAATATGTAAATGAGGAGATACGCCGATTCAGGAACGTACGCCCGGCCGACGCAGTACGTAAGAGATAGGCCGCGCAAAGTTAGAGCTAGGCCCTATTGGAATAGTAATGTCAAGTATGGCCGCCGTTCCCGTGTCTAAATTTGAATTTTTTACGTCGTTTGCGACGGGATTTACGTTGTTTACGTCCACGTCAAAATCAATAGCCCTGTGCGGCGTACTTAGCCGCAATGCACACTGGGAAATGTAGGCGCCCGGCGCATGCGCAGTTAAAAATAACGTGAAACACGTAAGGTCAAGCACAATTAGCATACAACACGCCCCCCTAACACACATTTGAATTAGGCGCCCTTACGCCCGCCGATTTAGGCTATGCCGCTGTAACTTAGCAGGTAAGTACATTGTGAATCATGTACTTGCCTAGCTAACTTACGGCGGCGTAGCTTAAATGCCTTAAGCTACGCCGCCGCAAGTTAAGGCCATTGTACTTGAATGTAGCTAATAGTATCTAACAGCATGTTGGAGCAGAAATAACACCATCTCAGAATGGCAGGGGAGGAGATGGCGTTGCGGACGTAACGTGACGCTGTGAGGGTGGGAGGTGCCGGAGCGCTCTATGGCAGCGAGGCAGCGTGTGTGCGGCGGGGATTCGAAAGATGCAGGAATCTGAGGGGATGTCAGAGCCCCGAAGCTAGCCCCGCGCTGCGCAGCGCGACCCTCCGCCAAGACCCAAAAGACCGCTGATGCTATCTGGAAGCAGGCGAACAGACGTCCGATTCCACAGACACGCCGCTCCGGGAGAGAACAGCGGAGGAAGACGGAGGAGGACGGAGCCGAGTGCGGGACGAGAAAAACAAGTCTAGTCGGGTCGGGTGAGACGCTCAGTAGAGCCGAGCAGGGTCGGTTGCTGCACCGACCCCCCCCCCCCCCCCCCCCCCTGCCCTCCAGCTATTTAGCCCAGTCTGGACTGACCCGGTTTGCATACATGTCAAACAGTAAGACAAATGCTGACAACCTGTGGCAGAGATCCATGAGGGGAAAATAATTGGTTTGTATGTTAATATGACACAGGAAAGATACGGAACCTGAAATTTAAAAAGGAACTGTAATTGATAAGATGGCCATATGGTGAAGCAGGTATTGATGTTCTTTTGTTGCATGAGGAGTAGAAATCTGCAATATTTGAAAAGCGGACACAGAATACAATATCTGCATACCATTGGTGCAGGATCCATAGGAGACTGTGAAATGCTGGTAAATTCTGGTGCTTAAGACGGGGGATACATTGAAAAAAAAAAAAGTAGGAAAGCGTCGTTTGGACCCGTGGCCTCTCTTGTTGTATGAACATTACTGAGAATAGACCTGTCAGTATATGAGGAACGGGAGGGAGGGAGGAAGATAAACCTCTAAAACTCCTAAAAACCTCCAAATATCCCCCTATACACAAGGAGAGCACCCCCCTCTGTCCTTTCTCAGTGCTCTGTTGTTTTCTGCAGTTTTTTTTTTTTTTTCCCTAGTGTTCCTATTATTTATTTATATTTGTTGCTGTGCTGATGCTGCTTGGTTGCCTACTCGCCTATCTGTGTAGCATTGTTACCTCTCAGAATATCCTAGAAAACCTCTAAATATCCCCCTATACACAAGGAGAGTGCTCCCCTCTGTCCTTTCTCAGTGCTCTGCTGGTTTTTGCAGATTTTCTTTCTTAGTGTTCCTAATACTTATTTATTTGTATCGGTTGCTGTACTGATACTGCCCGGCTGCTTACTCGCCTATCTGTGTAGCATTGTTACTTCGTAGAATATCCTTGTAGTAGGGAAGGGGAGGGGGACAGGGGAAGGAGAAGAATTAGGAAGGAAACCCCCCTAAAAAAAAAAAAATATATAATAATAAAAAAAAAAATTCGCAAAACTGGGGAAGAGAATAAGGCCCTCCAGTAATAGCAGGATGAATAGAACAACAACGAGGGGTGTTACCTCAAAACCAACTAAAAACAACTCAGGGAACAGTTCTATACAGCAATATATGACGCAGGAAGGGAGTCTCAAAAGCCCAGGGCTTGCAAAAAAGACTGATAAAAAGAAGAACGAAAGCAAAAAAGGAGTAAGTAGCATGGAAAGCTCTAAAGGTGAAATAACAATAGAAAGTGAGCAAGAGCTCCACAATTTGGAAGAGCAAGTCCAAGACATGCAACCGCCTACAAAGGCAGAGATGAACACAATGCTGCTGAGGATGGAAAATGTTATCAGGACAGAAATTAATAAAGTAAGAACGGATCTTGGCGGGCTCCGCGAAAGAGTGGAAGAGACTGAGAAAAAAATAGAGGAACAGGATCAGGAAATAAAATACCTAAAAAAACAAGTAAGGGCGCTGAGCGACAGCCAAAGATTGGCGGCATATAGGATAGAGGACCAGGAGAATCGCAACAGGCGACAGAACCTGAGAATTAGAGCGATAGTAGAAGAAAAGGAGGAAGACCTGAGAACTATCATGAACACAATATTCAACCCTCTGCTTGAGAGGCCTGTACAATCAAAGCCCCTTAAGATAGAGAGAGTCCACCGAGTAGGGAACCCCCAACAGATAGAGAGGTACGGCCCAAGGGATGTTATCGTGCGATTCAGGAATTATGTCGATAAAGCAGAAATCTGGGGAAGACTCAGGGGGAAATCCCTGAGATATAGAGACACTGAGCTACAAATATTCTCCGATCTGTCCAAAGAAACGTTGGCAAGAAGAAGACATTTGAAACCCCTCTTAGACTTAATGCGGGCACATAATATAAAATATCAATGGGGGTTCCCGGCTTGCCTCATAGGCATAAAGGGTAGTAAAACAGCACGACTTAGGTTCCCGGAGGAATTAAATGAATTTTGTCATAAAATGGATTTAACAGCCCCAGAGTTGCCGGACTGGGTGGAATAGGTGATTTTCTTATAGCCCCGAGGTTGGAGGGGCTGGATTGGGGGGAGGAGGTGGGGTGGAGAGCTGATGGAGCGCCCTAGAGTACCACCACTAGTGAGGAGCCGTAGGTGAAGGAGAGGAGACAACCTATAGCGGCTCTCAGGCCAGGAATGGGCCAGGATGGGGGAGGGGGGGAAATGGGGGGGGGAGGGGAGGGGGGGATTTGGAGGGAGGAGGGAGGGGAGAGGGGAGATGGGAAGGAGGAGGGAGGGGGAGGGAATGGGAAGAGTGGGGGGAGGTAGGGAGACCATCTGACCGACTTCACAAGAAAATATTCCAAACACTTAAAAAAAAAAAAAAAGATATATGACAGATGTCAAGTTTCTCTCATATAATGTAAAGGGACTAAACTCCCATATTAAAAGACACAAAATTCTCTGTGAATTAACACAGTATAAAACAGATATTGCCTATCTTCAAGAGACCCATATTACCTTGGAATCCAATATAAAGCTCTACTCAACAGAATACCCGATATGGTATTATGGGGATACAATCTCATCGCGATCCCGGGGGGTTGCTATTGGATTCGCTCGTAGAATCCGATTCACATTGGTGGATAGACAAACAGACCCGGAGGGGAGATTTCTGTTCCTGAAAATAAAACTGGGAGGAGAGATCTATACCCTAGCTAATGTATACGCCCCCAATGTAAACTCGGTTAAATATATTAGTAAAATCATGAGAAAACTAAAAGAATTTGAAGAGGGCCATGTAGTCTTGATGGGAGATTTCAATTTCTGTATGAGTCCAAGCCTCGATAGTACGTCCTGTGCACAGGGGACAAATCGTGAGCAACTAAAAATACTGATAAAACAAATGACACAAAATCAAATGGTGGATGTATGGCGGATCCTCAATCCGAGGGCCCGCGACTACACGTTTTTCTCACCTGTGCATGGGACGTACTCGAGGATCGACTATGCCCTCGTCGACCACAGACTTCTGGAGAGTGTGATAGAAGCAAGGTGTGAGATCATGACGTTATCAGACCACGCCCCTATAACCTTAAAAATAAAAACTTCTATACAAAAAGACACACCACCAGAATGGAGATTGGATGAGAGTCTGTTGGGGGACGAGGAGGTAGTGGAGAGGATACAGAAAGAGTTGGAATGTTATTTTCAGGAGAACGACAAGGAGGGTATCTCAAGAGCATCCCTTTGGGAGGCCCATAAAGCGTATATAAGGGGAATCTTTATTGTAGAAGGGGCAAGGAAAAACAAAATAAGAACGAGTAAATTAAAAACACTAAGGGAGGAGATATATCGGCTAGAACAGGAACATAAGTCGCAGGGGCAAAAGAGGGAAATATTTCATAAGTTGAGTATAAGAAGGGATGAATATAGAGCTCTGGCGGAACAAGAAACTAAGAAACATATAGACCGGACAGAGAGAGAAAGATACGTCTGGGGAAACAAACCTAGTAAAAATTTGGCCAGAATGGTAAGAAAAAAAAAAACTAGGAATTTTATAGAAAAAATCAGAGACAGGAATGGTGACTTAGTATATGCAACAAATAAAATAGCAGAAGTATTCCGGAGCTACTATGAAGAACTTTACGATATCCAACAAAACATCAGGTGCCCACGTGAAAAAATGGACAAGGGTAGGGAAATACTACAGTTAGCCAATCTCCCAAAATTAGAAGAAGAGGAGGTGGAAGAGATGGAAGGTTTAATAACGGAACAGGAAATAAGGGAGGCCTTAAAAAACATTCCTAAGGGGAAAAGTCCCGGGCCAGATGGCTTTACATCTGCCTACCTACAAAAGTTCAGTACTATCTTAATCCCCAGACTCTGCCAATAATTTAATGGCCTTGGAACTGACTATGAAATGAGTAGAGAGGCTTTAACAGCAACGATTACAGTGATCAAAAAAGAGGGAAAGGATAATACGACTTGTTCGGGTTATCGACCGATCTCACTCCTAAATGCAGATACGAAACTGTATGCAAAAATTTTAGCGGAAAGAATGAAGGGAGCGATGACAGCCATCATCCACCCAGACCAGGTAGGTTTTATACCTGGGAGGGAGGGAAAGGATAATGGTGTGAGGGCGCTCCTTCTCTTGGAGCAGATCAAAGAAAGTGGGACCCCCGGTCTATTCCTGTCGGTTGATGCTGAGAAAGCTTTCGACAGGGTAGACTGGGGATTCCTGATACAAACCCTAGAATTCATAGGAATAGGTCCAGGGATGATAAGGAGAATAAAAACCCTATATTTCCACCCGTGTGCAAGGATCAAAATTAACGGATCCTTATCCGCCCCTTTTGAGATGAAAAATGGGACTAGGCAAGGATGTCCCCTATCCCCCCTCCTCTTTGTCCTAGCATTGGAACCCCTCCTGGCAATGGTCCGGCAAAACCCAGAAATCTATGGGGTAGAAGTAGGCGAAGATGAGCATAAACTGTCAGCCTTTGCTGATGACTTATTATTCTACATAAGCAGCCCAAGAGTCACCCTCCCGAAGTTAATAGATATCTTAAAACAATATGGCGAGGTCTCAAACTTTAAAATGAATACAACAAAAACGGAGATTTTGAATATTAATATTCACAAAGATGAAGAATTATATTTGCGGAAGAAATTTAATTTCTCCTGGCAAAGTGAGATAAAGTATTTGGGTATAAAAATGGCAAATACTTTGAAAAAAATATATAGAATAAACTTTATCCCCCTTCTCGACGAAATTAAAAGAGAAATCAAAACTATATACAATAGACCAATATCGTGGTTTGGGAGGATAAATGTGGTAAAAATGGTACTTATCCCCAAAATTTTGTATAAATTCCAAATGGTCCCAATTTATTTGCCTCCGTCATATATTAAAATAATTAACTCCCTCCTAATGAAATACATATGGAACAATAAAAAACATAGAGTCTCTGCCCAAATTCTAAAACGAACCAAGAAAAAAGGCGGCCTGGCTGTACCTGACATTAGATTATACTACAACGCTTCGGTCCTCACACGGGTCATAGAATGGGCTAAAGAGTCACAGGATAAAAGATGGATAAGTATTGAATGCACCTTAGCGAGGGCACAGTTAGGGAGATTAATCTGGAACCCCCCACACTATAGAACCCTACACACGTCAACACACGCAATTACACATAACGCTTTAAGGATATGGGATCGATTACACAAAAAATTAAAAACTAAATTTAACTCACCCCTTATAGATTTGAAAGAAAACGAATATTTTGCACCTGGGACTAAAGAGGTAGGTGGTAAGTGGATCAAAAATAGAACACAGTTAAAAGACATAACACTAGAGGGCAAAATTATGACCCTTCACGAAATTAGGATTGAAATGGAGGCACTCAGCGAGTGGAGATATCTTCAGTTGGTGTCATTCGTTAAATGCCTCCCACACCCATTGAGGTCACGAGAGGAGTACACTACATTGGAACAGATGTGTAGTACCGAAAGTTCAAAAGGAAATATCTCCAAAGTATATAAATATTTACAGAAAATAGACGAGTCGGACACGCTAAACTACATACAGAAATGGGAGAGAGACCTAGGAGTTCCAAGGGGGAAGACGACCATAGGGAGAATCCTCAATTTGACTCATACTTCGGCGGTTGATGTAAAAACCGCCGAGATGAACTTTAAGTGTCTGACAGGATGGTACATTACTCCAGATAAAATGGCCAAATTCGGAGTAGGGGAGTCAGAGGAATGTTGGAGAGGATGTGAGGCAAGAGGAACGATGGCCCACCTGTGGTGGGACTGTGTAAAAATCAAAACGTTCTGGGGAAAAGTTTTGGCCTTGATAAAAGAGATAACTAAAAAAGAATTGGAAAATAATCCTTGGATAGTCCTCTTTCATGGGGGAGAAACGCCAGTGAACGATTATAGGGGATCACTAATTCCGCATTTGTTGAACTCTGCGAAACGATTGATACCCCTAAAATGGAGAAACCCGGTAAGCCCGCAAATATGGGAGTGGATCGACTCTGTAGAGGGTACTTATAGGAGGGAGAAAATAAAATACGGTTGCGAAAAGAACAAGGCAGGAAATAAGGATATCTGGGAAACATGGATTGATTTTAAAAAGTCTCGGAAATACGCAGAAAACATGAGAGAGGAATAAGAATGCAGCAATATAGGAAATAAAAATACTAGGTGGAGTCGGGAGATGGTCGGGGAGGGGTGGGAAGGGTAGTGGGGGGGAGGGAGGGGAGGGAAGGGACTGGGATGGGGTGATGTGTCACGTTATCACGTAATGATAGCATGTTGGATCTCGTATATATGAGGAACGCTCTAGCCCGTTTAAATTGTTAAAGGGCTGAAAGAAGATATGCCTAAAAAAAAAAAAAAAAAAAAAAAAAAAAAAAAAAAAAATGTATAAACTACCACAAATGATGCTATACCTGAAATAGAGACGGAATTATGAATAAAATCATGAGCAGGTCTCTTGCTGTGGTTATGTCTGACGTGGAAAAAAAAAAAAAAAAAAAAAAAAAAAAAAAAAAAAAAAAGAAATAACACCATCTGGACCAGGCTAGACTATAAGCCTGCCATGTTTTTTGTGGTACTGAATTCCTGAGATAAGTAGATATCAATCCCAGATCAAGCCCCAGAGGAAGTCTAGGCAAGGTGTGCTGCACAGGTCCACCGATGGAGCCAATTCCCAGAATCTCTTGAACTGTGAATGAGATAAAGCGTCAGCTATGTTATTATGTATTCCAGCTATGTGCCTTGCTTTCAACTAAATATTGAACCTCATGCAATGCAACACCAAGAAACGTAAAAGTTTAATAACCATTTCAGATTTAGATGATAGCATATTGATTGCAAAGAGTACACCTTTGTTATCCGTATGCAACATTAGGCCTCATACACACGATCAGTCCATCCGATGAGAACGGTCCGAAGGACCGTTATCCTTGGTTAACCGATGAAGCTGACTGATGGTCCGTCGCGCCTACACACCATCGGTTAATTAACCGATCGTGTCAGAACGCGGTGACGTAAAACACAACGACGTGCTGAAAAAAACGAAGTTCAATGCTTCCAAGCATGCGTGGACTTGATTCTGAGCATGCGTAGGTTTTTAACCAATGCTTTTGAATACTAACGATCGGTTTTGACCTATCGGTTAGGTGTCCAATCGGTTCAATTTTAAAGCAAGTTCCTATTTTTTTAACTAACCGATGGGGCCCACACACGATCGGTTTGGACCGATGAAAACAGTCCATCAGACCATTCTCATTGGATGGACCGATCCTGTGTACGCGGCCTAACTCTTCGTTTCATAAATTTCTCTTTCCAGATAACTATAGAAACTATCACTGGAAACAACTCCAGCAGGACTATGTTATGTAAAATGTCTTGATGTAACCAACTCGAATGCCATTCAGAGACACACCAATGGCTATCCATAAAAGCGCCAAAGCCTGATGAACCAGCAACATCTGTAAAGAAATTCAACTGAAAATCCTGTGTAAAAGCTTGTTGCCAAAAAGTCGCCCCGTTAAAGTTGCAAAGAAAAGCGTCCCAAACTTTTAAATCTTCTTTGACACTTTTGGATATGCAAACATGAAAATATTTTTTTTTAAAACCCTTAGTAGCCAAGGAAAAATGCCTATTGGGATGACTCTAGCTGCAAAGGCAAAGAGGCCCAATAAGGATTTGGCCTCTTTTAACAGCACCTTACGCTTTGACAAGAATAAAGAGATCACTGTTCTCATACAATGTAATTTTTCCAAGGGCAATCTGAACTCCATTAATGTGGAGTCGATAGTGATCCCCAAAAACTCAATAGTAGTTGTAGGGAAAACTGACTAGGGATGAACCGAACATACCTGGTTTGGTTCGCACCAGAACATTCAAACAGACCGACCGTTCGCGCGAACCTTTAGAACCGCATTGAAGTCTATGGGACTCGAACGTTCGAATTCAAAAGTGCTCATTTTAAAGCCCAATATGCAAGTTATTGTTGGAAAACGTCTTTGAGAACCCGGGTCTTGCCCCAGGGAACATGTATCCTTGGAAAAAAAAGTTGTAAAAACTGTAGTTTTTTCTTGAGCAGCGATTTTAGTAATGCTTAAAGTGAAAAAAATAATTCCTTTAAATATGGTACCTGCTGGGTGTCTATAGTAGTGGCACATGTTTAGAAATGTCCCTGCACAACATGAGATTACTCTCAGAAAATGTAATACTGCTTGCGGCTTTAATTTAATGTTTGGTCCCTGCAATATGGATAAAAATCATTGAAAAAAATAGCATGAGTTTCCCCGCCACCACTCCCCCCAAGTCATTACAAGACCCAGTGCCGATCCTGACCTCCCTGGGGCCCTAAGCAAAATGACATGGCACATTAAAATGAGAATCGGGGGGGGGGGGGGGGTTGACGACAGTGACATGTCACATTAAAGAAAGTTGAGAAGCGGGGTGAGGGAGTGTTCTGCTGTCGGAAATGACTCAGCCAGCGAGTTTAGAAGCGGGGTGAGGGGGCGAAAATGACTTCTCACCAGGCGGGACCTCTAGTAATTTGGGGGGCCCTTTGCAGCTTTGCGGGGCCCTAAGTGGCTTGCATAGTGAGCCTATAGCAAGGATCGGCCCTGACAAGACCGTTTGGCCCTATATACTTTGAACAGCAGTATACAGGCGGTGCAAACAAGATAAGGACTGTAGGTTTCTTAAGTAGAATCAGAACCATGTCATACTTTGCTCCTGCATATTGCACAATTTCCTAAAGAGACCCTCAACAAACTACATGACACTTGTGCCTGATGAGGCCACTGATGTTCCAGTGGTGGTGGCCCGTGAGACTGTCCATACAGGCTTGACCCCCCAAAGTGCACGTGCTGAGTGGCAACAATATGTCGATTATTTTAGGGGTGGGGGGGCCATTACAATGCCAGATCTTGGCTCAATAAATTATTTTTTTGGGAAAGAAAAATTCTAGAAAAAAGGGGGGTTGCCATCCGGGGCCCCCTTTGAACAAATTCTGTGAAGAACCCCTGTTCTCTGAAGGCCTCCATTATTTCTGCAAGTCAAAATGTATAAAAAAAACTAATGTCAGTCAAGCCTTAGCTTTCTCCCTATATCAAACCCACAAACTCATCCACTGATCATAAAGTCCAAGAATCAAGTTTCGTATCGTCGTACTGCATGATCGTTTTCACGACGTTTTCTACCGACTGCGAACGACGTTCTCACTCACGCAATATCCCTTTATACACTATTAAATAGCCCACGTGCAGTAACAGCTAATGCGTTTATGGGCAATTAAATAGCACACGTCCACTAACACTGAGTACCAGAGCTTTTTTTCTCAGAAAATAGGTGCAGGAACTCAACCACGACCCGTTCAGATTTCACAAACAGTAGAAGGGTCTTAAAGGGGAATTAAATACCTGAATTGCATTACATACAGAGTGCAGAGTTCAGGGGGTTACAAAGCTATCACTTGTAAACACAGAAACCAGACTTCTGTGTTTACAAGCGATTGTGGTGAGCAGGCACCAAAGGGTCTGAGCCAAAGGTGGTGGAACTGAGTTCCCCCAAGTTCCCCCTGTAAACTAAACACTATGCAGACAATACAACATGTTAGAGCACTGCATCTAGCACAATCTACTGCCTAACAATAGGAATAGCTGATCTAGCTAAGCTATACAGTGTATAAATATATGTACAACGCTAGGATGTATATATATCCTCTACACACTGTAAATTTAACTAAACTGACTAGCCTTCCTGCTCTATCTATCTATCTATCTATCTATCTATCTATCTATCTATCTATCTAGTAGAAAAGACAGTGTGTCTCTATCTATCTCTCTCTCTCTAACTGTCTGACTGTTCTTTTCTTTAACAAAGCTGGAACACACTACACGCGGCCGCCTTACAGTGTGGGGCGTGTACTAAACCCCCTGAGCCATAATTGGCCAAAGCCACCCTGGCTTTGGCCAATTGTGGTTCTTCGTTTTTTGCGTCTTGTGATTGGCCAAGCATGCAGGGTCATGGTGCATGCTTGGCCAATCATCAGCGCGCAACGCTGCAGTGAATTATGGGCCATTGCGCGTCACTCAAATTTGGCGCGAACGACCCGTTTTGTTCGAAATTCGTAGAACGTACGAACAGACGATGTTCGAGTCGAACATACGTTTGAGTCGAACACAAAGCTCATTCCTAGTAATGACGAAAACCCCCAGCAGGGGAATGAGACTCCAGAACCCAATGTAGAAATTTTACAAAGGCCTCAACAAAAAAAACATGATAATGAAAAACCCATGGGCATGCATTTGTCAAAATAAAAGTGTTCTTGGAAGTGGAAACCCAGTGAATCAAAACCTTGGGGATGTAGAGAATATAGGCGAAAGGCAAATTTGATGTCAGCCTTTGCTAACAATGCAAACTGATTAAAGCGCCTTAACGGCATCAGTGCTTCATCAAATGATGCATATGAAACAGGAGCATCAACATCTGAGACTTCGTCATTAAGCAAGTAATCATCTGGATAGGACAGATGGTGGATTAATCTAAAGCTACCCTACTCTTTTTTGGGTACAATGCCCAAGGGAAATAGCTGCAAATTTGGAAATGGTGGGCGAAGGTATAGACCAGCTACTCTTCCCTCCTTGACTTCTTTAGTGATTTTAGGGTGATTTGCAACAGAACATACATTTTTAACCAATGTGCAACCTTTCCTCAAGAAGGAGGGAACCAAGAAACCTTCTTTAACCACTTGACAACTGGGCACTTAAACACCCTTAATAACCAGACCAATTTTCAGCTTTCGGTGCTCTCACATTTTGAATGACAATAACTCAGTCATACAACACTGTAACCAAATGAAATTTTTGTCCTTTTTTTCCCACAAATAGAGCTTTCTTTTGGTGGTATTTAATCACCTCTGCGGTTTTTATTTTTTCCGCTATAAATGAAAAAAGAAAGATAATTTTGTAAAAAAAATGAATTTTTCTTCATTTCTATTATAACATTTTGCAAAAAAGTAATTTTTTTCATAAATTTGGCCTAAAATGTATACTGCTACATATCTTTGGTAAAAAAAAAAAAAAATTGGGTTATTATTTAGTCTGGGTGAAAGTTATAGGGTCTACAAGCTATGGTACCAATTACTGAAAATTGATCAATTTGATCACACCCGATGTACTGACAGCCTCTCTCATTTCTTGAGACCCTAACATGCCAGAAAAGTACAAATACCCCCCAAATGACCCCTTTTTGGAAAGAAGACATTCCAAGGTATTTAGAAAGAGGCATGGTGAGTTTTTAGAAGTTGTAATTTTTTCCCACAATTCTTTGCAAAATCAAGATTTTTTATTTTTTTCACAAAATGTTCATATTCGCCGGTTATTTCTCACACACAGCATATGCATAACACTAATTACACCCCAAAACACATTCTGCTATTCCTCCCGAGTATGCCAATACCAAATGTGTGAGACTTTTACACAGCGTGGCCACATACAGAGGCCCGACATGCAGGGAGCACCATCAGGCGTTCTGGAACACCCAGACCAATTCTGACATTCCTCTCCTACATGGAAAAATCACCATTTATTTGCTAGAAAATGACATAGAACCCCAAAACATTATATATGCTTTTTTAGCAAAAACCCTAGAGAATACAATGTCGGTCGTTGCAACTTTTTATCGCGCACGTTATTTTCGCAGCAATTGTTCGAATGCGTTTTTTTGGAAATAAAACGGTTTTGTGCTTTTAAAAAAAAAAAAACATTAAAGTTAGCCCAATGTTTTTGCATAATATGAAAGATGAAGTTACGCCGAGTCAATAGATACCCAACATGTCACCCTTCAATATTGCACACGCTTGTGGAATGGCGCCAAACTTCGCTACTTAAAAATCCCCATAGGCGACGCTTTAAATATTTTTACTGGTTACATCTTTTTAGTTGGAGAAGAGCTCTAGAGCCAAAAGTATTGCTCTTGCTCCAACGTTAGCAGCGATATCTCACATGTGTGGTTTGAACACCGTTTTCATATGTGGGCGGGACTTACGTGTGCGGTCGCTTCTGTATACGAGCACGCAGGAACAGGGGCGCTTTAAAAAAAAAATTATTTTTATTGTTCATTTCACTTTATTTATTTTAGTTTGATACGTTTTTCCCCAAAAATAAATGTTTTGATCACTTTTATTCCTATTACAAGGAATGTAAACATCCCTTGTAATAGGAATATAGCATGACAGGTCCTCTTTACAGTGAGATGTGGGGTCAATAAGACCCCACATCTCACCTCTAGGCTGGGAAGCCTGAAAAAAAATTAAAAAAAATAAAACGATCCTGGTTTCGATCGTAGCGGTGAGTCAGAAGAGGCACCGGAGGGAGAAGGGAGGGGAGACGTCCCCTTTCGCCTCCCGTAAGAACAATCAAGAGGCGGAACAGCCGACATGATTGTTCTTATGGTGTAGGGAATCGCCGGCTGAAAAAAATGATATCTGAATGATGCCTGTAGCTGCAGGCATCATTCAGATATCCCTGCACAAAGTCAAGGACGTCATGACGGCCGGCGGGCGGGAAGTGGTTAAAACGCATTTTTTTCCCAGAGTATTTTCTGGGTACTGCAGAGTATTAGCCGGGGTATTGCAGAGTATTGGACAAAAAAGGGAGAAAGAAAGGCGCACCAGCCTCGTGTACTACCGTTTGGCAAATTTGCCAAACGGTAGTACACGAGGCTGGTGCGCCTTTCTTTCTCCCTTTTTTGTCTTCTATCAGGATTCCCCCATCCATGAAGGGCAGCAAGGCCTCTGATACTACGGTTCTTTCTTGACATCCAAAGAGAACTATATGTAGACATTTGATCTATCATCAAGGATCCCACTTGTGCGCAGGAGTTTGTGTGTTTTTTATTTTGCAGAGTATTGGTGTTGGGGTATTGCAGAGTATTGGTGTTGGGGAATTGCAGAGTATTGGTGCGGGGGTATTGCAGAGTATTGGTGCGGGGGTATTGCAGAGTATTGGTGCGGGGGTATTGCAGAGTATTGGTGCGGGGGTATTGCAGAGTAATTGCGCAGAGTAATTGTGCAGGGGTATTGCAGAGTATTGCCGGGGAGTAATGCAGAGTATTGCCGGGGAGTAATGCAGAGTATTGCCGGGGAGTAATGCAGAGTATTGCGCAGGGGAGTAATGCAGAGTATTGCGCAGGGGGGTATGCAGAGTATTGAGCAGGGGGGTATGCAGAGTATTGCGCAGGGGGTGGTATGCAGAGTATTGCGCAGGGGGTGGTATGCAGAGTATTGCGCAGGGGGGTATGCAGAGTATTTCGCAGGGGGGTATGCAGAGTATTGCGCAGGGGGGTATGCAGAGTATTGCGAAGGGGGGTATGCAGAGTATTGCGCAGGGGAGGTATGCAGAGTATTGCGCAGGGGGGTATGCAGAGTATTGCGCAGGGGGGTATGCAGAGTATTGCGCAGGGGGGTATGCAGAGTATTGCGCAGGGGGGGTATGCAGAGTATTTCGCAGGGGGGGTATGCAGAGTATTTAGCGGGGGGGAGGGTATGCAGAGTATTTCGCAGGGGGGGGTATGCAGAGTATTTCGCAGGGGGTATGCAGAGTATTTCGCAGGGGGGTATGCAGAGTATTTCGCAGGGGGATATGCAGAGTATTGCGAAGGGGGGTATGCAGAGTATTGCGCAGGGGAGGTATGCAGAGTATTGCGCAGGGGGGGTATGCAGAGTATTGCGCAGGGGGGTATGCAGAGTATTGCGCAGGGGGGGTATGCAGAGTATTTCGCAGGGGGGGGGTATGCAGAGTATTTCGCAGGGGGGGCGTATGCAGAGTATTTCGCAGGGGGGGGTATGCAGAGTATTGCGCAGGGGGATATGCAGAGTATTGCGCAGGGGGGTATGCAGAGTATTGCGCAGGGGGGTATGCAGAGTATTGCGCAGGGGGGTATGCAGAGTATTGCGCAGGGGGGTATGCAGAGTATTGCCGGGGGTATGCAGAGTATTGCGCAGGGGGGGTATTGCAGAGTATTGTAGGGGGGGTATTGCAGAGTATTGCAGAGTGTATTGCACAGTATTGCAGAGTGTATTGCACAGTATTGCAGGGGGTTTCAGGGATGGCTGAGCAGGGATGGATGGATCTGTGACTGCAATAGTCACAGATCCATCCACAGCGCTGCTGACACCCGCGCTCCCCTCTCTCACACTGTACCGCTCGGTACAGAGAGAGGAGGGAGGAACCGGCGTCATCAAAAGACGCCGGTTTGTTTACATGTGATCGCTCCGTCATTGGACGGAGCGATCACATGGTAAACGGTCGCTATCATCGGCCGTTTACCGCGATTCGTGATCGGCCAGGTCCTCTGGACCCGGCGGTCACGGATGTTCCCGTGTGCGCGCCCCAGGGGACGCGCGGGAGAGAGACTCTGGGAGGACGTACATTGACGCCCTCCTAGAGTTAACCACCCGCCCTGTAGACGTATATTGTCTATGGGGCGGTTACCAAGTGGTTAAAGCCATCAATCCCACCATCTTTCTCCTTAACCACTTCAGCCCCGGACCATTTCTCTGATCAAAGACCGGGCCACTTTTTGTGATTCGGCACTGCGTTGCTTTAACTGACAATTGCGCGGTCGTGCGACGTGGCTCCCAAACAAAATTTACATTCTTTTTTTCCCACAAATGGAGCTTTCTTTTGGTTGTATTTGATCACCTCTGCGTTTTTAATTTTTATGCTATAAACAAAAATAGAGCAATATTTTTATATTTATTGATTGGTTTGCGCAAAAGTTATAGCAGTTATGCAAAATAGGGGATAGTTTTATGGCATATTTATTTATTCATTTTTTTTTACTAGTAATTGCGGCGATCAGCGATTTTTATCATGACTGCGACAGTATGGCAGACACATCGGACACTTTTGACACCATTTTGGGACCATTGTCATTTTTTCAGCTAGCAGTGCTATATAAATGCGCTGAATACTGTAAAAATGACACTAATAGTGAATTGGGTTAACCATTAGGTGGCGCTGTATAGGGTTAAGTGTGACCTGGTGAGTGGTTCTTACTGTAGGGGGGATGGGCTGTGTGTGACATGACACTGATCTCTGTTCCGATTACACAGAGCGAAGATCAGTGTCATTGTCCCTAGGTAGAGTGGGGAGATGCTTGTTTACATTAGCATCTCCCCGCTCTATCTCTCTGTGAGACAATGGCGGGTATCCCCCACGGCGATGAAGTCCACGGGACCCACGGTCGGGCTCACGGCGCGCAGAACCACATGGTGGCATCTTAAAGAGGACATACCTGTACGCCCTGATGCCTGTCCGTGTCATTCTGCCAACGTAAATAGGCGCGTGGCGGTCCTTAAGCGGTTAAAGTGGTTGTAAACCCTTACAGACCACGTTTGACTACAGGTAAGCCTATAATAAGGCTTACCTGTACTGTAGCTTCCCCGGATATCTCCTAAACCTGGACGGTTTTCCCTGTATTAGCATGTGCAGATGTTTGTGCCATTACTTTAGCAAGTGTGCCCTGACCGGCGGCTCCCACGCGCATGCCAATCACAATCCAGGCAATCACAGTATAACTCCGGGAGTGATTTTGCCGGCCGGAGCTGTGTACTTGGACTGCTGCAGGGGCTTCGATCTAAGGTGAGCATTAATTCTTGTACTCACTTTCATTCATATAATGGTGCTCTTGTGGGGGGGGAGGGGCTCCCATGGAGGAGCAATAGAGATGAGTGGGATCTGGGATTGCAGGCAGCTTTACATGACACACAGCCACTGCTTCATCCTGTCTTCACGCCATTCTAGGAGCCTGGAGAAAATCACGGAGGGAAGAGGTGGTTTAAGCAAACACTCATACTAGGCGTAGAGGAGGAAGAATTCTGAGGCTCTCCTCCTCCTCAACAGCAGCTTGGATGTAACTGATATCAATGGTTGCTAGATGCACAGGCACTAGCAACCAGTGCAGCGGCAGTAGAGGCCAGGCCAGCGGCACAGTGCCACGGTACAGCAACAACAGGGTATCTTTCTCGGCACCGCTGCTGGCCTGCTGCTGATCATTATACTGATGTGAGACATTCTCGGGAGTCTGTAATATTTTTAGGTGGGGGCAATTTCCCAGTTGCCCCCCTGAATCCATCCCTGCTCTGAACTAAAGACTAGCTACACTTTAACTACAGCGCAAGGATTGTGGGGATGAGACATCCTCCCCATGTTGAGGGCATGTGGTCTGGTATGGTTCAGGAGGGGGGGCGCTCTCTCGCCCCCCCTCTTTTCCTGCGGCCTGCCGGGTTGCGTGCTTGGATAAGGGTCTGGTATGGATTTTTGGGGAGAACCCCACGCCATTTTTTTTATTTTGGTGTGGGGTTCCCCTTAAAATCCATACCATACCATTATAGCCGCGAGTAGTTTTAAATAACTTTTTTTCCTTTAGAAATGTCATTTTGTGCAGGGACTGTTATAAACACAGGAAACATATGTTACTTTAAAGGCCTACTAATGACACCCGTCCAGGTACGAAATGTAAAGGAATATTTCACTTTTATTGTTTCACTTTCAACATTATTAAAATCACTGCTCCCGAAAAAACTGACATTTTTAAAACTTTTTTTTTGCATTGATACATGTCCCCTTGGGCAGGACCCAGGTCCCCAAACACTTTTTTATGACAATAACTTGCATATTAACCTTAAAATTTGCACTTTTTTTTTTCTTTTATAGACTTTTAAAGGGTGTCCGCGGCTTTCAAATTTGCCGCAAACTCCCCCAAATTGTTCGCTATTCGGTGAAACAGGCGAACAGCCAATGTTTGAGTCTAACTCATGTTCGGCCTGAACATAAAGCTCATCCCTACTGTATACATACTTGCCAACTGTCCCGTTTTTAAAGGGACAGTCCCGTCATTTGGGACCTAGTCCCGGCTAATTTAGCCTGCCGGGACTTGTCCCGGCTAGTGGGGAAAGCAGGTGCGGCTTCCAAAGTTGTAAAACAACAGTCAGAGCTGGCCTGCTGGTGTCTGTCGTCCGATTGGCTAATTCGGATGGTGGGCGGCGCTGTCTGTGTGACATCACCAGCTCTGCCCCCTAGCCTCCTGTTGATTTCCTCCCTTCTCTGGACAATGTGGAGGTGACCCCTCCCCTCCTGTGCTCTTTCCCTCGGGTCCCCTCCTCTCCAGTCCTACTGCAAAGTGAGTGGCGTCTCTGTGCTGCTGAGGCTTCCACTACTCAGCTAACAGGTAACCTTTCAGGCATGATTACACAGTTCTAGCTGTGAAGACAACTGTTCTTTCTGATTCTTTTTTTATTAAGGACTTCTTAAGATGAGGCACAGACATGTGGCTCCCATGCAGGGCTATCTTATCAGCATGGGGATGCATGAACATTATGTGCATCCCTGTGCCAGCACCCCATTCATTTCTACTTGGACATGAGGTTGCATTCACATAGCCTCTGTATTCTAATATGACATGCAGGTTTGGGTCCCAAAAGAAATGAATAGAACACTGGCACAGGGGGCACACAATGCACAAGAGAGCCCTGCACATGGGCACACATGTCTGAATGGGCCTAAACAACTCATGTGCATGGAGGCTTAGTGGGTTCCCCAGCTGCCCAGGCATCAGAAAACAACAGGGATTTTACACAGGAGCTACTAAGTCTGGACATGAATGGAAATTCAGCTGGTTCACCAAGGACTGGATGAGTTTCAATCCATCTATAAAGGGACAGTCCCTTTATATCTTCCTGCTAAAGATAAGTTACTATAATACGATCATTTTCTCTTAAACCAGCTTGTTGGAAATGTTTCCTTTGATCTGCAGCGCTAATCAATGTATTCTAACCACCATCACAATGCAATGTCTCTGTGGAGAGGATTCCTTCATCCACCTTGCTTGTGTGGATGAGGGGATCTGCTCAGTTTTTTTCAATCGGACACTAACTGATCAAAAAAAAATCCATCTATGGCCAGCTTACCATTCACTATACAATCTGATTGTATAGTATCTTTTGGATCTACCACAGACTATGTAGTACAAGGGCTTACCTGATTGGATACTACCAATTGGATAATGAATTGTTTAGGTTTGTCCTCATATTACAAAGTTTTGGTAAATTGAAGCGAGATTGTACAATTTCTGCACAATCAGATTGTAAAGTGTATGCTCACCTTTACTGTTCATGTGGAGGAGCACTAAGAATGACACATGTTTTCCCTGACACATTGTCTAAAGCTGGGTACACACTATTAGTTTTTTTTTGCTCAGCCTGCTGGAAGAAAAAACGAATAGATCCCTGCATGCACAAAAACAAGGTGGATTCAGAAACCCCCCTCTCCACTCTGTGCTATTGTACTCTGACAGCAGGACTCCTCCACTGATCAGAATACAATGATCAGCGCTGCAGCCCGCTGATCAAAAGAGGATTTCCAGCAGGACCATTTGACAGAAGCCAAGGTCAGCTTCAGCTAGTTCTTAAGCTCCATTTACAAGCTTCAGAAATCACCCTTGGGCAGCTATTATTGCTATTACTCCTTATTGGCTGTAAACCAAGCCATCATCAAAACAATTGAATTGGCTCTGTGTGTGTGTAATACTGGTGCACCCCGCACCAATACAAATGTTTTGGTGTGCTGTACATGCTTTAACTAGCTCCGCCCCCTGCGGGGGCGGCATTGGAGAACCCGGCCTTGGGGCGGCAGAGGGAGTAAATCCAGGCCTGGGCGCATGCATGCGCCTGGAGTCTCCCCCCTCACCTCAGCCGGGTCTCGTGACGAGCTCAGCCCAGGCGACTCACACATCAGCCGCCCGCCCGCATATCTCCCCCGCAGATAACGCGGCGGTCCAGTCAGCCCAAGTACGGCGGCCTCAGCAGCACAGGCACTGTCTGGTGTGCACTGCCAGGTGAGCCGGCGCGTGTTTTGACTGAACAGAATTGGACCTCTATGCTGTGGGTGACTGAGGTGTCCTCCATGCTGACCTAGTATGTAACCCTTCACTGACTGATCTGGTTAATGTGTCCCATGTTCTATCACCCATAGCTTAAATCTGTCATTATAGGAATCTGAGCAATAGTCCAATTGTATTCATAACTCCAGATCAGTCCTATTCCCTCACCTATAATAACCTCCTTGCTGGGCTCACACGTGTGCGATCACAGACATCGCATGTGATTTGCACCGCATTGCTGTGCACATCATATGCAATGTCTTTGCGATGCAAATTCAGCCATTCAAACTGTATGCCTGAAATCGCATTTACACCAGAATGGCGCAGGACTCTTTTTTTTGGTCCTCACTGAAATCAGATCTCATGGGCGTGACACTTCTGGGTGTAAACACCCATGCAATCCGATTCCTGCACCATTTTACAGTTCACACTGCAATCTGAGAACCGATCTGGGGGTGTCATTGGCTTTCTATTGACACTCGCAGCGGTTCGCAGATGTCAGTGTGAACTGTCTGGTGCGATTCGGGAACCTGCGCAGGATTCGCAGGCTTTCTCACATCACACCAGTGTATACCCAGCCTTAATCATTTCACTAGATTTCTATTTTTTATTTGTTTATTTTTTCAGAATTTTTAAAACCATTTTTCAATGGATATTGAGCCCAGGTTCACACTGACAGGAGGAATTAAATCGTGCACGTTCAGCTGAACTCACACCATTTCACTCCCATAGGTCAGTCCCAACTTCAGAGGCGATTTCAGAGACATCTGTGTGGGTTGCGGCACAGATGTCTATGGAAATTGCACCCCGAAGTCGGCAAGAGTAAAGAAACTACTTTTAGGACTGGTGCAGCCAAATCGCTTCAATGCAAATCTAGGCTGAATAATCATTAATCTGTGGAGGGGGAGGAGGCAGAAATGTTGTAAGTTATGTTGTGTTTGTGTCAGCTAATAATGCATTTAATGTATTTTTAGCAAAATATTGCTGCAATATTTTCTGTGGGGATCCATCTGATGCGGCCATTCTTGCCTCGGCTCCTGTATGCTGCTAATCAAGATTTTAGAAGATAAGTGTGCTATGTTTAATTAATTGGGATCTTTGCAGTTTAACTAATTCCTGAGCCCTGCACTCTGTACAACGCACTCCTGAGCCTTGCACTCTGTACAACGCACTCCTGAGCCTTGCACTCTGTACAACGCACTCCTGAGCCTTGCACTCTGTACAACGCACTCCTGAGCCTTGCACTCTGTACAACGCACTCCTGAGCCTTGCACTCTGTGCATAGCAGGCGCCTGAGCATTGCACTCTGTGCATAGCAGGCGCCTGAGCCTTGCACTCTGTGCATAGCATCCCCCTGAATCCTGCACTCTGCACATAGCATCCTCCTGAACCCTGCACGTAGAATCCTCCTGCACATAGAACCAGCATACATGGGGCACACTGACCACCAGCATACAGAGGGGACACACTGACCACCAATATGCTGGGCCAGTGGTTACCAGTATACAGAGGAAATAACAAATAAAGTAAAACAACCATACAACCCCAAAAAAAAAAACTCAAAAGCAATAAGAGAATCTTGTCAGCTAGTTCACTCATCACACACGAATCAATGACAAGCAAAAAAATGCAGCACTGCTCAACACTTCATCTATAAAATTGTACAAATGGACTTATAAGTGTAATGGTAAAACCTATAAATGAATATCCAGTGCAAATCAATGTATTGCAATATAGTAGTGATGGTGTCACCCCCTCTGCAAATGGTAGAAAACATTGCAGAGCTGCAATGTGCAAATAGTGGTGAAACCCCCTATATATAATCTATATAAATATCTATATCTATAATCTATCTATATAAATATAATGATTTTGCACATTGCAGCTCTGCAATAAGTCCTACCTTCTGCAGAGAGGGTGACACCATCACTACTGTGTCCTAAAACACGTATTGATTTGCATCTCTGTTATTATTGTATGTAGGGGGTTTCACAATTATTTGCACATTGAAGCTCTGCAATTTCTCTAAATATTTTTGCAGAGGGGGGTGACACCATCACTACTATATTGCAATACATTGGTTGATTTGCACTGGATATTATTTTATAGGTTTTACCATTGCACTTATAAGTATATTTGTAGAATTGTATAAAGGAAGTGTAGAGTTGTGTAGCGGCTTGCCAACCGCCGCACGACGATGTACGGCGACAGAATGGCACGGCTGCGCACATGGGCGTCCAGGTATGCCCCCTTTAAGATGCAGAGCCATTGGTTGCGAGCGCGGCGGCATGTTCGCGACTTGGTTCGGGAGCTTGATAGCTGTGCTGCAAAGTGTCCCTGGAATTTTTTTTCAAATGTTGGCAACTATGTGTATACTGTACCTGGAATGTAGTTTTTGGTAAACAGGCCCAGTAGGAAATGTAAAACTGGAGTTAATTTAAACGGGTTGTAAAGGTCCGTCTTTTTTTTTTTTTCTAAATTGGTTTCTTTAAGCTAGTGCATTGTTGGTTCACTTACCTTTTCCTTCAATTTCCCTTCTAAATGTTTTTTTTCTTTGTTTGAATTTCTCACTTCCTGTTTCTCCTCAGTAAGCTTTCCACCATCATCCGAGCAGTGGAAAGTCAATTAGAACAGCTTACTGAACAGCTTACTGAGGAGGAACAGGAAGTGGGGAATTCAAACAAAGAAAACAAAGAAAAAAAAAAAAAGGGAAATTGAAGGAAAAGGTAAGTGAACCAACAATGCACTAGCTTAAAGTAACCTATTTAGAAAATAAAAAAACCTTTGCAACCCTTTTAATTAATTGATTCATTAATTGTTTACTCAATATTATCCATAATGTTTCCTTTTCAGAACCGCTGTTTCATTCAGAATACAAACTACAAATAGAATATCTGTAGGTTTATATCTGAGAAAATCAATTTTCCAGAAGAAAAATAAGAACAATTTATTAGCAGACTGACTTGGAAGAAAATAATATTCTTCCTCTAGCTTTCAGTGTAAGATTTATATTTGTGTTTTGCAGGCTTAGTACTTTCTTATAGAAGATTTGTCAGACTAGTTAGCACTGTAGCTGTTTGATTTGCAGCACACATGTAATATTAGTAATTTAGATGTACTGGGAGAATGTTACAAAGACAGCAAGACACCGTACAGGCAGTGCCTGCCTTGACAATGAGGTCACAAATATACTGATTCTTTACTATGGAGTGTCAGTCAATATAACTATATATATACTGGCCCGGATTCACGTAGCACTTACGCCGACGTATCTACAGATACGCCGCGTAAGTGTAAATGTGCGCCGTCGTATCTATGCGCCGTGCCCATAGAACTATATACGCCTGAAAATAGGCTTCCTCCGACCGACGTAACTTTCCTACGCCGGCGTATATCTTGGGCGCATATTTACGCTGGCCGCCTCATTGCAAATATGCAAATGAGTGAGATACGCCGATTCACGAACGTACTTGCACCCGGTGCTTTAATATACTTGGTTTACGTAAGTCGTACGTCCGGCGTAAAGTTAAGCCACATAAAGCAGGTGTAAGTCATGTTAAGGTATGGACCAGAGAACAGCCGTCGTATTTTACGTCGTTTACGTAGTAGTACGTGAATGGGGCTGGGCGTAGGTTACGTTCACGTCGTAGGCATTGAGCCGTCGTATCTTAGGGAGTATATTCTACGTGATTCTGAGCATGCGTGCCCAGGCGCCGTTCGTTCGGACCATCATTTGCATGGGGTCACGCTTCATTTAAATGGATCACGCCCACTTCCACCTACTTTGAATTAGGCGGGCTTACGCCAACAAATTTACGTTACGCCGGCACAACGTTGGGAGCATTTGCATTGTGAATTGGGTGCTTGCCTCTCTTCTCTACGTCGGCGTAGCGCATATGAGATGCGCTACGCCCGCCTAAAAATGTGCCGATCTACCTGAATCCGGCCCACTGTATCTAGGTTTCTTGTAGCTTGTCCTCTCTATTTGCAAATATGGGTGTTGTCAGCATTTATAAGAATCATAGTGGACTATAACTACCACAAGATATAGCTAAGGAAATGTATCCTTGATATGTAAACTATAATACAATGCTCTTTTCAGAAAATTGCAAAACTCCCATCATCAAGTATTGTAATACTATTTGCATAAACAGTAATATTTAGGCTATATTCACATTGTAACGCCGCGTACGTGGCGTATTTTGCCGCAATTAGTTTACTTTTTTTTTTTTTTCACAAACAATTTACATTGATGTCTATGGCTGAACGCCAATGCCGCCTGAAAAAAAGGGTCCAGGACTTGTTTTCAGGCGGCAGGCGTTTATGAGATGTGAACCATCTCATAGACATCAATGGAAATTCTCCCCTTCAGCGGTACGAGCGTCGCGCTTCAGGCGTTTTGTCGCCTAGGTGTGAATGCAGCCTAAAACTCAAGGTGAAAGAGTCCAACAACAATACTGCAGCAGCGCTGCAATCAAACAAAGACTTCTATATAAAGTTCATATAGATGACAGTTAGTGAAGCAGGAGAGAATTGCTGTGATTGGTCAATAGTTCTATTAGAAAGTGCTCCTTTCACCAAGGGATGTTCACTTCGTGGGGGGATTTGATTCCCCTTATGGGGATGCACTCACCAAATATAGGATCATAAATGAGCATTCAATCATTTATCCACATCCAGCGTTAATAATCTCCACCATTAACTTGATGTAAGGTTCTGCAAGTACATGTAGGGAAATAAATATCCACATAGAGCAGTACCGTTTAAAAGTTTTATGAACCCAATAGTACCCCCTTTACATATATGCGTACCACAAAATATAAAATCTCAGGCAATGTGTACGAATGTGATTTATCAAACTAACTTGACCCTGAAGACAGCCGTTTCTCAGTTCCTTCAGCGTCTTCCTGGTTAAGGTCCGTGGAGTGCACATGTCACTTCTGTTTGGTCAATGAGGAGTCACGCACTAACGCGTTTCGTCACTTCCTGGCTTTGTCTGAGGCCGTGACTCCCCATCACATCCACCAGCTTTATGTGTGTATCTCTCCCGCCCCTTCAGTGACGCCAGACGCTCTCGCATGCGTCTGACGTCATCGTACCTGCACATCCAAGGAACAAAGCAATAGTAAATTGTCCAGTTCTCCTATGATGTGAGTCATAACTACTCCCACTGCATAGTTTTATTGCAGAAAATGGAGCAATCGGCAGTCATCCTAGTGAGCCCGTATGGAGTAAACCATGTCACAATTTTGATGTTTGCAAAAGAAAAGATCACACATTGTGATTAGGGTTAAGCGAACCCGAACTGTAAAGTTCGGGTTCGGTACGGACTTTGGGTTTTTCCCGAACCCGGACCCGAACCCGAATAATTGGAAAAAGTTTGGGTCCGGGGTCGGAGTTCGGGAAAAAAATGCGCGGAGGTCCCCGCAAATTCAATAACCAGACCCTTTAGGTCTGGTATGGATATTAAGGGGAACCCCGCCGTCAATTTAAAACAAAAATGACGTGCGGTTCCTCCTAAATGTCCATAACCAGACCCGTTATCCGAGCACGTTGACCTGGCCGGCCGCAGAAAAGAAGGGGGGACAGAGTGTGGCCCCCCCCTCTCCTAAACCGCACCAGGCCACATGCCCTCAACATGGGGAGGATGTCACCATGTTGATGGGGACAAGGGTCTCATCCCCACAACCCTTGCCCGGTGGTTGTGGGGGTATGCGGGCGGGAGGCTTATCAGAATCTGGAAGACCCCTTTAACAAAGGGGACCCCCAGATCCTGACCCCCCCCTGTGTGAAATGGTAAGGGAAAGGAGAAGGGTAGTCAGGCTGCAGCGGCTAAGCTAGAGCGTTTTTTCCATCCCTCTCAGTCTTCATCTCATTCACCTACTAAAGGAGGCCTATCACCATCAGCTACACAGCCTAAGGGCTCCGTAGGATCATCGGCTGTTAGGAAAAGCCAGGGTTCGGTGGTCTCTAAATCAACCAACCCCACAAATTTAGCTGTGACTAAGGCCCCGAGTATTAAAGGGCTTGAGGGGGGGGACATGGGACCGAACCTGTATTGGCTGCACCTGCGATACCTGACCTTACCACCCTACCTGGGCCTGTATTAGTAGAAGAACCTACACTGAAAGATGTTCTGCGGGCTGTCAATGATTGTAAAGAATTCATGGTGGGCTTTGATAATCAGCTAAAAAACCTGAGAGACGAGCTGGTTTTAATACATCAGGATATGAGCAAAACTGTCGAAAGAGTTACTACCCTGGAAGAACGAATAAGTACGGTTGAGGATACCCTATATCCGTTTGAGAACGAACTTAGGGGCTTACAGGAGAAAACGAACCAACAAGCAGCCAAATTAGATGAAATCGAGAATAGGCTTCGAAGAAATAATATCCGAGTGATCGGTCTTCCGGAAAGGAGTGAGGGTCCTAACACTATATCCTTTATGGAGAACTGGCTTAGGGAAATCTTTGGCCCCGCCACTTTTTCATCTTTCTTTTCTATTGAGAGGGCTCATCGAGTCCCTTTCAAACCCCCGCAGGAAGGAGGACGCCCTAGATCATTACTCTTTAAGTTTTTCTACTATGGCGATAAAGTCACCTTGCTTCAAAAAGCCAGGGAAAGGGGGGATATTATGTACAACGGAGCGAGAATTTCCTTTTACCCCGACTTCTCTCCTGATCTGCAAAAACGTAGAGCTGCATTTATACAAATAAAGCGTACCCTACAGCACCACAAGGTGGTATATGCCTTACAGTATCCGGCTCGTTTACGGGTCACAGCCCTTGGCAAGACTTTTTTTTTCAACTCGCCGGCAGAGGGGACACAATGGCTGGAAGCAAATAGCAAGGATCTATAGACATTGACATAGTATAAATATATACCTCCCCTTTTTTTTTTTTTTTTTTTCCCCCTTTTTTTTTTGGAGAGGGACACCTTTTCTCTTGGGTAGCAACTGAGCTACTGAAATAATTTCCCCTTTTTTTTTTTTTTTTTTTTACCTTTATTATAAATATTTTACAATTTGATTGATTACACAAGAAGAATAGTATTATAAGATTAATAGCACTAAATGTTTCACTAAATGTTTTAATATTTTTGTGAGGGTTCCCCCCTTTTTTTTTATTTTATATATTTTTTTTTTCTAGGGGGAGAGGGGGGGGGGAGAGGGGAGGGAGGAAGGCAGGGAAAATTATTATGGTAAGATTTCCTTTTTTTTTTTTTTTTTTTTTGGAGGGAGTGATATGTATTGCCACTTGTATAGTCACACAATACTCACTTCTATACTATATGGATAGTTGGCCTAAGTTAATTAACTACGGGGTCCCACCTCGCCCCGCCCCCGTTTTATTTTTTTTTTTTTTTTTTTTTTGAGAGGGACACCGTTTCTCTTGGGTAGCAACTGAGCTACTGAAACAATTTCCCCCCCCCCTTTTTTTTCCCTTCATCCCTTTCTCCCCCCTTTTTCCTTTTTAGTTTGATCGTGTATACAAGGGAGATTGCACTAGAGGATAAATGGCACTAAATGTTCCACTATTTTGTCCCCCCCCTTTTTTTCTTTTTAGGGGGGGGGGAGGGCCCCCCCCTTTTTTTTTTTTTTTTGGGGGGGGGGGGTTCTGGGGTATAGAGGGAGTAATTCCTATTTATAGACACTTATTTGACACTTTTATAGCTGAACTATGATTACTCTCTTATTATCAGTGGTTCCAGTTGGTTTGATATATTACATGTATTGATAATTGATTAATTTTATTAATTGGGGGCGGGGGTGCACTATGTCCACTTTTATTATGTCAATGTTAATGATTTAAATTTGCTTAGATTGTTACACTTTAACTTGATTAACTTGACCAATGGTGGGGTCCCTCTTTCCCTTTAAATTATTATTATTTTTTTTTTTTTTCATTATTATTTCTTTAGGTGGAGGTTGATTTGGGGTATAGAGGGAGTAATCTGTATCTATAGACACTTTATTGACATTCTCACAGTTGAACTACGCTTATTTTTTATTATTAGTGGTTTTAGTTCGATTGAGTTTCTACATGTATTGACAATTAATAAATTTTATTAATCGGGGGGTGGGGGTGCACTATGTTTACTTTTACTATGCCAATGATTACAATTAGCTTAGATTGTTACACTTTTCGATAACTGGATCAATCTGACCAATTTGATCAATTGTGGGGTTCCTTTTTTTTTTTTTTTCTTCTTCTCCCTTTTTTTTGGGGGGGAAGACAGGTAGCCTCTTTTTCAGATATGGGAGATGGGGTACCAGATTTTGACTAGGGTGATGGGGGGGGTGGAGACGAGAGGCTCTCGCTCCTCAACAGAGGGAGAGAGAGGTGAACAAGTGTGAGAATGGGAGGATGGGTGTGGGTAGGCGAGAGTGGTGAGGTCACAGGTGAAGCCCTATGGGGAAGCCCAGGTGGGCAGGGGGAGGAAGGGAGGGGGAGGGAGATCTGGGAGGGAGGGTGTTGGGAGAGAATTTTGGGGGAGAGAGATACCTTAACTATCATGGAAAAGAGGAGAGGTCTTGGTCTTGATAAGCAACAGGAAGATGGGGAAAAGGAAAAAAAAAAAGTGGTTGAGGGGGAGAGAAAAAGAAGGAGAGAGGGAAAAAAGGTGGTTGTCTTATGTGGTGTTATCTTATTTCATGTTATTGCTACTTTATTTAGTCCATGGCTCTGAGGATTAGATCTTGGAATGTACGGGGGCTAGGGGACCCCACTAAGAAAGCACTGGTGTTAGCATCAATGGAAGGAAGGGGCCCAGGGATACTCTGCCTACAGGAAACACACCTAACCAAAGATACAATGACCCAGTTGGGCCTTCGAAAATTCCCATTCCGTTACCATTCTGTACACTCCTCATATTCGAGGGGAGTGAGCATAATGGTAGGGAAGGGTGTGTCATTTACTTGTGAGAGGAGTTGGATAGACGAACAGGGTCGGTATGTATTTTTGGCCTGCTCTATTGAAAATAAGCCGTATATTCTTGCCAATATCTACATCCCCCCCCCCATTCAAGTTCGATGTCTTACAGAAACTAGTGGAATTTATGCTGGATAAAACCGATACTCCCCTGATAGCAGTAGGCGACTACAATGAAGTGCTAGACAGAGCCTATGATAGATTTCCCTCTGCACACGAACCAAATATAGAACAAGGGAGCCGATTGACCCGCTTCCTGGATGAGACGGGACTAAAGGACATTTGGCGCATTCGCCATCCTTGTATCCGACAGTATTCCTGTCTCTCTAGCTCCCATGCTACCTTGTCCAGAATCGACATGGCCTTGGGCAACGAGTTGGCTCTGGGTATGGTCGAGGAGATAGAATATGGGCCAAGGGGGGTCTCAGACCACTCACCATTGGATCTAGTTATTAGGAGGAGCAAGAATACCCTTCAAAGAGAGTGGAAAATCAGTCCATACTGGCTTGAGCTATTGGGTGAACCACAGGAAATGTTGAACAGCTTGAAAGAATATCTTGAAATAAATACAGGCTCGGCAAGGTCTGGAGTGGTCTGGGACTCGCTGAAGGCCTATTTGAGGGGTTTGTTGATCCAGAGAGTGGCAAGAGTGCAGAGGGAGTCTAATGCATGGGAAGAGGATCTTAGAAGTGAAGTGATGGTAGCTGAACAAAGATACATTGAGACCCCGTCCGTAAGTAGTCAAAGAGAGTGGCTCGACAAACAGAAGGCCTATAAAATGGCCACCATGAGAAAGGCAGAGAACCACCGAATATTCCAGAAACAAGCCCAATTTGGGGAGGGGGAGAAAGTGGGGCGAGTTTTGTCCTTGCTGACTCGGGCCAATTCCCCCTCTTCAAATATTTCGGCAATTAGGGCCTTAACAGGTGATATTTCCACTGATAGTAGTGAGATAAGACAAATATTTCATGGCTTTTATAAATCCCTCTATAAGTCTAGGGGAGGAAATGAAGGAATGGAGGCCTTCTTTCAGGGAATTCCAGTTCCAACTCTCCCAGAAATAGACAGGGAAAAACTGGAATCCCCACTTACACTGGAAGAAATACAGTTGGCAGTAGCGGGGATGTCCAGCCACAAATCACCTGGCCCGGACGGGCTCCCAATAGAGATCTACAAGCGCTTTAGTGAAATTTTACTACCAGAACTGCTTCAGATTTTAAAAAGTGCTTTTTTGGAGGGGCAGCTCCCTTCCTCTATGATGGAGGCAACGATTGTTGTAATCCATAAGGAGGAAAAAGATAAACTAGACCCTACCTCTTATCGTCCAATATCATTGCTCTGTACAGACGCAAAAATTCTTGCTAAAGTACTGGCAAATCGACTAAAAAGGTGCATTGAGAGCCTTATCCACTCTGATCAATCAAGGTTCATTCAAAACAGGTCAACCAGCATAAACCTCAGAAGGGCCTTCCTAAACATACAGATCCCCACTGACAACGAGGGCCCCAGAGCACTGTTGGCCTTAGACGCAGCTAAAGCCTTCGATAGCATTGAGTGGCCATACCTATGGAAGGTATTAGAAAGCTTTGGATTTGGCCCACTGTTTATCAAGTGGGTTCAACTCCTATATAGCGAACCACAAGCAAAAATTAAAATTAACGGTGAAGTCTCAGACACATTTAAGCTCGAGAGAGGGACGAGACAGGGCTGCCCCCTTTCACCGCTCCTGTTCGCACTTGCCATGGAACCTCTTGCTATCAAAACTAGACTAAATAAAGACATACAGGGGTTTAGAAGGGGTTCAGAGGAAGACAAGATATCGCTCTTCGCGGACGATGTCCTGTTCTTTATAGGAAATGTGGACAGCTCGTTGACCACAGTGGTCCAAATGGTTGGGGAGTTTGGAAAGTTTTCGGGACTAGTGGTTAATTGGGATAAGTCGGCCCTACTTCCGATAGATCCGTTGGGGGACCAGACAATAGCCGAAATGCCCCAGCTGAAAATTACAACAAAATTGAAATATTTGGGGGTCTGGATCACTAGTGAGGTCAAGGAGTATACCAGTAATAATATTGCTCCACTACTGTTAAAATTGAAACTAAAAAAAGATATCTGGAGCCGCCTCCCCCTCTCTGTAGCTGGGAGATGCAATTTGATAAAAATGATCTGGCTTCCCCAGATATTATATGCCCTTCACAACTCTCCAATCTGGGTGAACCAAATATGGTTTAAACGAATGGAAACACTATTTAGGGAGTTAATGTGGAAGGGAGGTCAGGCCAGAATCAGACTCCAGACTATGCAACTACCAGTGAAGGAGGGGGGGATGGCGGTCCCACACCCGAGAACATATTTCTTGGCATCCCAACTACAGCACATAGTGGGGTGTGGCTCTCAAAATCTGGGTAATAATAGTTTTAAATTAATGCTATCAAGGGCTCCACATACGATTCTAATAGAAGCCCTGGAGGCAAACTCATTTTATTATCAGTGCCCAACTGTAAAGCTAATTAATAAAGTATGGCAGACTACGAAAGCTTTGTTGGGATATACGGGTGTAACTGAGTTTGCCCCCCTTTGGCATAACTTAGAGACATAGAAATTCCTAAAATTTGGGAGAACCAGGGGATAACACGGCTATTACACATGTATGAGGGAAACCTTATTAAAACTTTCTCGGAATTGAGAGATGAATTTAACATACCAAATAAGACATTCTTTAATTATCTACAGGTTAGGCACGCTCTCCAGACCCAGTTCAAGATCCATCCAATGGTTAGGACTCATACCCCTGCACTTCTCAAAATGATTCAGACTAACACTACAAAAGGTCAAATCTCTGTACTATACGATAAACTGGGGGCCAAATCCATAAGTCAAATCGGGGTGTCTAAGAGCCGAGAAAAGTGGGAAAGAGACATTGGGTTATTAACCCCGGAGAAGTGGAATGAAATCCTATATAGAGGGGCATTGGTGTCAATTGCCCCAGCACAGAGATTGTCCCATCTATTCCTACTCCACCGGGTCTATAATACCCCTAAAAAAATGTTTGTACTAGGTTGGAAGCAAAGCGATGAATGCCCCAGGTGTAAGGCAACAGGGGACCTTATACACATGTTCTGGAGATGCCCCAAGCTCTTTAGATATTGGACAGCAGTGATAACTAGGATCAATAAAATCTTTAAGACCTCTTTAGAGCCGGAGGCTAGAACTTGCCTGCTAGGTGATATGGAAGACCATAGAATCCCCGCAGGAGCCATGGAAAGTGTGCTTAGGTGTCTATTTCAAGCTCGGAAGCTAATAGCACAGAGATGGCAAGCGCATGTATCTCCAACAGTTGAGAATTGGGTTGAAACAATCAATGCTCTGATTTGGTGTGAGAGGGTGGCCTTTATTAAACAAGGAAACTATAACGGATTTAGAAGAGTGTGGGAGCCTTGGCTGATAGAAATGGGAGTCCCCTTTGAGAGATAGCCTCTGTATGGAGTTCGTAAACCCCCCTATCTCAGAGGCTGTTAAAGCTCTCTAATGACAAGGAGAAATTAAAGATACCTCTGCACTCTCTGCCTTCTGATTGACTGGATTCTCTTTTATATGCCTCTGGGATTCCACTTTCTCTTTTTGCTCGCTCTCCTTCAACCAATTAAAAATTAATTAGGACGAAGATACCTACTCCTATCTCTCTATAATATTAACAGGGGGGGGTGGGAGGGGGGAGAAGAGAGGGAGGAGATGGGGTAAATTAATTAACTTAAATAATACATGTTTGTTTATATGTATCAATGCAACTGAATTAGGCAATTTTATACTACAGATATGTAAACATATAAACCTGTATTTATGCTTATTTTTTTGAAAACAATAAAAAGAAATTAAGATAAAAAAAGAGTGATGATGGCATGATCACCCTTTGGGTTGCACTTGGCATGTTCCAGGGCCATCATCACCTTCCTAATATTCATGGTGGCCGTCCTGCCTTTCACAAACCCTGATTGGGCAGGGTGTATCAAAGAGGGTATGATGGCAGCCAATCTGGTGGCAATGATTTTGGAGAGAATCTTGACATCAAGATTTAGGAGTGGGATGGGTCTATATGAGCCTGGCTCTTGAGGGTCTTTCCCCTTTTTCGCCAAAAGTTTAATGATTGCTTGATTGCCTGTGGTTAGGTAGGGACCACCTGACCAAATATGTTGATAGACTTCGTGAAGAGTAGGTATCAGGAGCGTTTGCAGTGATTTATAAAATTCACCCGTGAAACTGTCTGGTCCAGGGGCTTTTGATGGGGCAAGGTTCTTAATAACAGTATGTATTTCAGGAGGGGATATGGGAGCGTTCAAAGATTCCAGTTGGGATGGAGAGATTTGAGTGAGGGACATTTTCTGAAGGAAGACAAGTGCAGTTGGTACATCTATGGAATCGGGAGCATAAATGGAGGCATAGAAATGAAGCATAGCTTCATTTATGTATTTTTGAGTGTTTTTAACAGTACCCGACGAGTCCCTGAGGGAGGTAATGTGAGTTGGGCGATTCAGGCCCTTACACAGTCTAGAGAGTAATTTGCCTGCTTTGTTGCCAAATTTGTGAAGAGTGGCCTTTTGGGTCTGTTCGAGAGTCGCAGCCCATGTGTAAAAAGGACTGCTTAGCTGTAAACCAAGCCTTCCTGTTGTCAGGAGAGTCGTCAGTATAAAGGGATCGTTGGGCACGGTGTAGTCGTGAGCTGGCCAATTTATAGTTCTTGAGGGTGTTTCTTTTGAAAAAGGCAGCATAGGATATTATACAGCCCCTAAGGAAGGCTTTACCTGCTTCCCAGAATAGATTAGGATTGTCGGAGTGTAACGCATTGGTCGAGGTGTATTCAGACAATGCATTTTCCATATGTTTCTGGAAGTCAGAGTTGTTGTGGAGGTAGGAAGGGGGACGCCATATTTTGGGATTCGTGTGTAAGTCAGGGTCATCGAGTGTGGTCATTACAGGTGCATGGTCAGATATCACAATGTCATGGATGTCAGCATCCGATATCAGTGGGAGGAGAGCGTCTAAGCAAAACAAGTAGTCTATTCTTGTAAATACATTATGGGGGGTTAGAGTAAAATGTGAAATCCCTGTCCGATGGGTGCCGTAGGCGCCAGATGTCGTGAAGGTGGAGGGATTCCATCGTTGATGCCAAGAGTGTCTGATCATTGGCATTCGGGGGGGATGAGGGTGCTTGAGGGAAGAACTGTCACCCGACAGGTGCATAGTGGAATTAAAGTCCCCACCGATCAAGTGTGGGAGAGTTGGGTCGCGCAGGAGCCAGGTTGTAAGTACCCCAAAGAACTGTCTCGTAGGGTTATTGGGTGCATAGATGTTTGTGAGTATCAAGACCCTGGTCCCAGATACAAAGCGGCCCTCGGAATCCGAGTCCGTAGATAGGACCGTGCAGGGGAGATTTTTGTTTATGAGTATTAAAACTCCCGCTCTGCGTCCATTAGAGTCAGAGCTGAGAACCGTGCCCACCCAGAGTTTTTTCATGCAGTGAAAGTCAGGGGTAGAGAGGTGGGTTTCCTGGAGTAGACCGATGTTGGTCTGAATTCGATTAAGGTGGTGCAAGATTTGTATTCTCTTTTTGGGGAAGCGGAGCCCCTTAACATTCCAAGAGACTACTTTCATGTTGGGGGGGCCACAGGGGGGATATGTGCTGATGTTATAATGGTGGTGTACGGTAGTATTTGGTGATATTTGGACAACATATGTAAAATTGCGAGGGAGCCAAGTCTATCTGCGTATGTAAGTTGAGGTGCATTTGGTGCGCATATGGTATAGAGAAGAAAAACATAAAAACTGAAAAACACATTCAAGAAACTTCACTTTTTTCCGCATGGAGTCATTGAGTAGGCCAACTCCCAACACAGGACTCGTTGTGCTGTAATCTACCCACGTTTTAGGGGTTAAGTAGTTAGCAGCTAGAATCCTGTATGGAGAGAGAGGACCAGGCAGGAAGGCCAGGGGGAAAGAAATCAGGTATAGGATGAAATGGTAAAACAGTATGATACATTTCAACGATACATAAAACAATGGAAAAAAAAATCTCGGCCTACCGGGAGAATTGATGAATGGTGGGGAGGAAAGAGCAAGGCTGTGATAGGCGTACAGCCTGGGGTGAACCGGAGCGACCGATTGAAGAGTCATAGGGGCCGCAGCTTGTAAAAGCGTGGATAAAATGACGTCAATAAGGTGTCAGTCGTTGTTGGTCTGGACCAGAAGCTCTGAATCTTTTTGGAGAGTCTTTGCGTGGACTTTTGTGTTCAAGGGCACGGTTGGGGCTGATCTGGGAGAAGTACTGAGCTGTGGTCCCGAGTGTTGCAAACTCAGGAAGGCCTCCGCTTTGGATGGTTCGTGGAAAGAGAGTTGGTCACCTTTGGGGGCTTTAAGCCGGAGGGTAGCTGGGAATGCCAGGGTGAATTTGACTTGCAATCGGTGAAGCTCTGAGCAGATCTGTTGGAATGCTTTTCTTTTCTTGGATACTTCTATGCAATAGTCCGCAAAAATCAGGATCTTTATTCCGTCGATCTGGAGATTTCTGGACTGTCTGAATTTCTGTAGGATGAGGGCTTTATCCGAGTAGTTGAGGTACTTGGCGATTATGAGGCGGGTGATTTGTGATCTGAATTAAAGGTCCCCATGCGGTGGGCGCGCTCGACTGTGCAGGGGCCTAGGAGGCCTAATGCTTTAGGGATGCGACTCGAGCAAAGATCCGTGAGTGCCGAAGGTTGTAGCAATTCTGGGAGGTCCTTCTGGACCTATTTTCCAAATCGTCCAGCTTCTCAAGGATGTACCTGTTCGTCTTGTCTTGGGCCTGCTTTGTGGACTGGGCCTGGTACAATTCTTCCTCCAATTAGCGATGCGGTGCTCAGCTTCATTTATTCTGGAGGCGTGCTCCCCTAACTGGGCCTGGAGCTTTTGCATGCCTGCACTGATGGCCTTTTCAACAGAGGCTGCAATCATTGGGGACAGAAGAGCCGTCACAGCCTGGGCTATGAGCTCAATATTGGGATCCCCTGCGTGTGTAGAATCCGTGACAGCCTCTGAGGAGAAGGGGGGGCAAAGCCCCGCTTACCTCCATTGTAGGTGCTGTTTCAGCGGAGGTATCTGTGTAGGCTGAGGCCAGGGCCTCGATTTGCGGCTGTCCCGTTTTCGCCGTTACGGCCCTGTACGATCGCGGGCCGTTTTTTTCAACAAATTGGTCCATCATACGGCAGGGTGTTGGAGGATGGTCCTGCCGGTGATCAGTGGCAGGTCTGCCGGCCTTTGTAAGCCGTTTTATGAGTCTGGATGCGGGAGCTGAAGTGAGGGGCAGCTACTCCATGCGGCGCCGGAACCGGAAGTCTTTATTTGCTTTTAAAGCGGCAGCTAATTTGGAATATTGAATTTTAAATATTAAATGGTAACATTTGGATATTTTTTAAATATGTTTTAATAAATCTGTATAGACCATAGCGCCGAGATAAGTGACAGAAGGCTGTGTATTTCACAATGTTTTTTGTATATTGTAATACTATTATTTTAATATTAATTCCTGTGGACTCTTGGCTAACAGATTTTGCTGTCATCATTGAAATGATGTATCTCTCCTGTAGGTGATTTAAAAAAAAAAGTTCTCACTACTTAATATACGAGTAATGTAGACTCGGGTGTGATGCAATAAGTGTTGCATAACTCAGTCTTATTTATTCCAAAATTTCAACAATCAACAGTTTTATGTAATTTCACTAGACTGTTCCTCAAGCAAAAAATCACATACACAATATGGCAGAATACAAATGCCAAACACTTCACCACTAGATAATGGGATCTATTCATTAAGCAGTATCGAGCACCTTAAAGAAATGTGTCAAAATACCGCTCAGATTTTTTCAAAACGGTTTGTGGCATTTACAAAAAATACAACTAAAATACCACATGCAGTATTTGGCTGTGTTTTGCAGTAATATACAGTGGGTGTCATCATATCCAGCTTATTTTCTGGTGCACGTTTCTCATGCCCTGGCAGAAGTGAGAGATGGCGGAGGAGAGTTCAGAAGACGAGAAGCCAGACATCTGGATCTGGTGAAGCACATGGTAAGCCTTTCAATAGTCTTATTTGTCTTGTAGATGCACTTTCATGTTCAGCTTTTGGCACATGTTTTTTCTGTATTTTATTCTGGTAAATGTGCACAAATACACTGAATATACTGCACTGAAATATACTGCATTAAACATGCACCTACGCACTGAAATACTACTGTGTTAAACGTGCATTGTTGCACTGAAATATACCTGCAGTAAACGTGCACCAACACACTGAAATACATTGCGTTAATGTGCACTAACACACGGCAATATACTGTGTCAAACAGCAGTAATGTTAAACGCAGAGTAACATACTGAAATATACTGCGTTAAACGTGCACTATTGCCACTGAAGTATATACGAGTATATACGGTAATAAAGTAGTATGTAAAAATGAGAACTATGTGGAAAATTAATAAATTTGAATAAAATATATACACCACTTTTATACTTATATACACTTTTACCTATATATAAATAGTTTTCGGTAAGGTGGATGCAGGGAGCTGTTTGGAGCAGTAGCTGGCTGGAAACAAAGGGGAACTCCAGATCCCAGCCCCCTCCATGTGAATTGGTACCCCTACCATTTCACAAAGAAAGTGTAAAAAAAAAAAAAAACACACAGACACAGCTGGACAAGTCCTTTAATTAAAAATAAAAAGATCTAAAATAAATTCCAGCGATGTAACCCCATCTCTCGATGTCTAACGATGATCCATTCTCCAGCGACGCTGCAGTCTCCACTCATTCTCCAGTGAGGAACGAAGCCCCCATGACACGTAAGAGGGGGTGGGGTCACCCGTCCATGTCAATGGGTAACCCCCGGTCATCTATTCCTCAGTTGGGTATAGAGGTAACTTATCTAATAAATTATTGTAGAGAGTATCACTTGGCTGAATGACAGGTGACAATAACTTGCATATTAACCTTTAAAATTAGCACTTTTGATTTTTCATGTTCGTGTCCCATAGACTTTAACAGTGTTCACGTGTTCAAACAAATTTTTTGCCTGTTCGCATGTTCTGGTTAGGCTCATTCCTAATAGATATATGATATGATAATAAGAAATTATTTGAGCGAACCTGGGAGCCTTGGCCGAATTATGTAAAGATGCCCTTGTCTCCTGTACTTGGCTGATTGTAGGTAGCCATGGTCCACCATGGGGTCTAGGTCTCTCTCTTGCCTTTTCTTATTATTTTGTCTCTCTTCTCCCTCTTTCTGCATTTCTTTGCTTTTACTTTTCCATTCTATGGAAGTTGGTTTTATGCTCTCCCTATTTGAATATTGATATTTAGCATGCCAGCTCAATGTGTACACAGTGGATCTTTTTGGTTATATCAGATGTATACTATAATCACATCTGATGTCTCAGAGTTGTGATGCTCTAAGACTTATCAAGAATAGCACTAATCTGAGTGCCACTGTGTGAATATGCAGGCTAGGTGCTTGGGGTTGCCTTTTTGGAAACATTTTTTTTCTGCTCCTTAAAATACTAATATTAAAAGCCTTTTTTTATTCTTGACTGACAGTATATCACATGATGGCCGTGGAGCCTACCGCCCTATGCTACAGTTTTAAATCCATAAGGGGTGTTTGAAGACGGTGGGTGACATCCTGGCCACACGTTAGAATTATTACTACTTTTGAATGATTAAGGTCAATTGTGACCCATGTTGTGCCACTGTGCTCATATTTGACTTTTTGTTATGTGCTATAATGTACAATAGAATGTTACCAATGTTTCCTATTCCTCTATGAAAAAACTCAATAAAAACTATTAAAAGAAAATATAAATCTATTCTCAATGGAAGAAGAACTCAACTTGTCCTTTTCCAATACCTATGGCCACAAGCCATACACTATACTTATAGCATAACTCACTGTGTGAACCATTGGGAATTGACCCTAAAGATGAATACAGAATGGTACATCACGCCTTACAAATTAGCCAAGCTGAATGCCAACTGCTCCTCCCTTTGCTGGCCTAATTGGTAATTTGCTCCATATCTTGTGGATGTAAAATCAAAATCCTAACAAAATACTTTTATTTTAAAACATTTAAGTGTATTTTGTTTTCCCACTGTCAAGTCAGATTATCATGTACTGTTTTTCCAATGTATTATTGATTTAGGGTGACAGAGACTCTATATAAATTATCTCTTTGATATATTGATATAGGTCTAATTTAGATGGTAGTGTGGTTTGTTTTCATTTCAGTGTTATCAAGCAGTAACACCACTATTAATCTTTGTGTGACCATAGGCCATTACAGCTTAGATGTCCAAATCAAATAGTGCAACACATCAGTATGCATCAGTTAGCCAAAAACAAAGACTGATTTGTCAGTTTGTCAAGTGTGCATTCCTAGTTCTATGCTTAACCACTTGTGTTCCCAGTGCATTTTAAAATGGTGCTGGTAGAGCAGCACAGGGAATCAGTGGCTCTTGCAGGCCTTAATGAGGTCCAGGCTGGAACTTCCAGATGTCAGTGACAGCTGACATCCTGCACTAAGCTGAAATTATTAGACAATGGACGTTTGATGCTCCTACAGGTGGCTTTACAGGAGTATGCTGCAAAAGTGAATGTGAATGTAAATTATAATGTTAAATGTTTATGGGTTAATACACTTTGATGCAAACATAACCCTTACCAGTAACCATAATTGCTAAAGATCAGATGCTTACATTCATTAAAACAGTGGTTATCACTTTCTCCTCAGGACCCACTAACAGGCCAGGTTTTATGTATTACCTTTGGAGTTGCAGACTTAGAATAATGAATTCACTGAGCAGCAAATGATATCGCCTGTGATGTATTACAGTTATCTTGCAAACCTGGCCTGTTAGTGGGCCCTGAGGACAGGTGATAGACGACCACTGCTTTAAAAGACAAACAAGGCAGGATGGCTTCTTCAGGAGTATAAGGCCCCATGCACACGCGAGAAGCAATTACAAACACCTCTAAACTCACGTTTTCAAAGCAAAAAACGCGTTTAAAATGCCCGTTTTTGCCACGAATTGCGCAGCGTTTTGCCGCGATTAGCGGCGTTTTACCGCGTTTGCGGCTGTCAGTGCTTATCTCAAAGACATTGTAGACCCTCCCAAAAGTTTAAAAATCAAAAAATAAAACGCTTCTGAACCCAAAATTTTGCGTCTGAAAAACGGACATAAACCCAACTGCTTTAAAACGCCAAAAAATGTGATTGTGTGCATGGACACATACGATAATATAAATGTGTTCAGGGGCAGTTGAAAAAATGCCCAAATGCCTCTGAACTCGAGTTTAGCAGCGTCTCATGTGCATGGGGCCTAAGGGGGTTTAGTCCTCCTTCCAACGCTCTGCTTCCACCCACTCGTTTCCTAATTTTTTTCACTGCCAGTCCTACTTAGAACAAAGGAAGATCTGTGCATTTCTATAGTGTTATGTGCTTCCTGCAGGAAGTCAGAATTGCTTAAATAATTCCACCAATCTTTGAAGTCATTCTGGGGACATTAGCAGAGGAGCTGGAAAAGGGTGAATCAGTAATGCTGGATGTATACTGGCTGCTTTTTTCCTGAGGAAAGGAAGATGATGTAGACTTCATTACCAGTCAATTACATCCTCCACATGCTGAGATTGGCTTGTTTAGCCACTCTGACCAAGGAACTGCATGTGTTCGGCCTGGTATGTGCACTTATATCACTGCTTTGGCATGTATGACCTGTTGTTTTTTTTTTTTTATACAAATAACGTGGTGTTTTATTGAAAAGAGTAAAAATAAAAAGCAGTTTACAGGGTATACATTAATAGAACGGTGGTACATATTGCAGGTTAAATATGGTGGATCTACATACAGAGTATGGCGTACATGTTTTACACACAATTGGTAATAAGAATATTAGTCAGGTATCACATCGCAAGTAGCGTCATTGACCAACCAGGCGTCCCATATCTTGCCGTATTTGGCAGGGCAGCCCTGATGGACAATAAATTTCTTTTTTATATGGTAGAACCTGATTGACAGTGGATATCCACTCTTGGAGCGTCGGGGCACAGCCTGAAGCCATTTCCTTGCTATGAGTAATCTGGCAATATATGACCTTGGAGGAATATTTTGAGAAAACTTGTCAGAGTCTGGATCTGGGAAAATCTCCAGTAGACACTGCTTGGGGCACAACGTCAAGGGGGAGCCCATTTCGTCATGGATGAATTTAACAATATGAGTCCAGTAATCCTGTATAGCTGGACACGCCCATAATATGTGAAAAAAGGTGCTGGATGCACTATTACACCTGGGACAGAGGGATTATAGTTATACTTGGCCAGTCGAATTGGAGTCAGGTATGATCTGTGTAGGATATGAAGATGTGTAAGGCGGTCAGAGAGCCTGGTTGAGGCCTTTTTACAATTGTCAAGTGCATCCTCCCATTTGTCGTCCTTCAGCCACCCACCCATCCCCCGACAGCGATCTTTCAGCTTAAAATGCAAGAATCGCCGTGATGGACGAAGGAGGAATTATAAATAATTGAGATAAGTTTTATGAATCTTGTCCAGTCAGAACATCTAGAATGTCCAGTCGGTCAGTAACAGGGGGGGGCATCACGGAATTGAGTCTGGAGGGCATGGTGGAGCTGGAGGGAAACAAAAATGCATGGAGTTGGGAGGCCAAATTCGTCCCAGAACTGTTGGAACCACTTGAGGACATTATTATGATAAGCATCCGACAGATACCTCACCCCCCAGCGGAGTCACAGAGTATAGTCAGGCACGGTCATCAATTTGCCCAGGCCAGGGTTGTCCCACAAGGGTGTGTGAAAGTGGGTATGTGGCAGATTCAGTCTATGCCTCACCACCTCCCAAATTATACAGTGATTAACAACGTCCCTGTCGAGACCCACTGCCCAGGTAGAGGTAGAATCCCTTAGGATAATCTGAAAGGGGTGAGAGAGTTCCCTGGCGTGCCGAGAGAATATCAGGGTCAGATACCGGTCCCTATCCTGTTTATCTAAGTAAAAAATGGAGAGTTGCGCCGCCAGGTAGTACAGATTAAAGTCGGGGCAAAGCTGCGCCCCCAGCTCAGTGGCGTTCTTCAACGTTGGCAAGATAATTTATGACGGGTAGTACCCCAAACAAATTAATTTAGAAGGGCCTCAATGGATTTAAAAAGCCTAAGAGTAAGTAAACTGGGGGCATGCCATAGGACATATAAAAACTTTGGGAGGAGGACCATCTTAATAAGATTAATCCGACCCATGATGCCAAGGGTAATTTAGCCCATATTTAAGGCCCCGTACACACGACCAAACATGTCTGCTGAAACTGGTCTGCGGGCCAGTTTCAGCAGACATGTTCAGTCGTGTGTAGGCCCGAGCGTGCAGTATTCCAGCAAACATTTGCCCGCCGGGCCTTTTCCCAGCGGACAAATATTCCTGGACTTGTTTTAAAACAGTCCGCTGGAATCCTGCCCGCTCGGACATGTTTCGGTCGTCTGTACAGACCTACCGTACATTGTCCGAGCGCCCGCCATCCCTCGCATGTGTCGAATGACTTTGACGCATGCGTGGAAGCATTTAACTGGCAGGCCCCGCCCACGTCGCCGCGTCATTGTCGCGGCGACACCGCGTCATCGACGCGGCATACACAACGGACACGCCCCGCGTATTGTTTACGCACGGATTTCTGTACGATGGTTAGTACAGCCATCGTACAGAAATCCCCGGGCAGACATGTACAGTGAAAACGTCCGGCGGACCGGTTCATCATCGTACATGTTTGCCCGTGTGTACACGGCTGAGTCTTAGCTTTACGGTGCTGTATCAGTGGCTCTTTATTAAGCTTAACAAAAATCTTCCGGTGAGCAGGAGATCATGATTCCGAGATACTTCATGGAGCTGACTTCTGATGCCGTGTACACACGATCGTTTGTCTGATGAAAATGGTCTGATGGACCTTTTTCATCAGACCAAAAACCGATCGTGTGTGGGGCCCCCATCGGTTATTTATCCATCGGTTAAAAAAAATGGAACTTGCTTTAAAATTATCTGATGGATAACTGAACGATAGATAAAAAACGATCGTCTGTAGGCACGTCCATCGGTTAAAAATCCATGCATGCTCAGAATCAAGTCGACGCATGCTTGGAAGCACTGAACTTCATTTTTTCAGCACGTCGTTGTGTTTTACATCACCGCGTTCTGATACGATCGGTTTTTAACCTTTGGTTGTGTGAAGGCATGACTGACCATCAGTTAGCTTCATTGGATAACTGATGGAAGAAATCCATCAGACCGTTTTCATCGGATTGACCGATCGTGTGTACAGGGCATAAGGAGCGGGGAGGAGGCCTTAATCGCAGAGGGAACGCCTATGTCTAGGGGAAGGAACCTGGACTTATCCCAATTAATCCTCAGGCCAGAAAAGGTACCAAAGGTCTGGATGGACTTAAGGGCCGTCTGCAGGAAGGACCAGTATCAGCTAGATAAACAGCATATCATCTGCATAGAGACTCATTTTCTTCACCAGATCACCTTGGTGTAAGCCCTGAATACCTGGGTGCGCCCTGAGGGAGGAGGCCAACGGCTCCACGGCCAGAGCATAAAGTAAGGGGTACAAGGGGCAACACCTGATGCATACTTCTTGACAGGGGAAACGGGCTAGACACCCTTCATTGACCGATATCCTGGCACACAGGCTCTGTATATGGAGACAAATCCACTGAACAAAACTCGGCCCAAACCCGAAAAAAGCGCCAGAATTTCCTATACGCCTTAGCAGCGACAAGGGACACCACATCTCTAGACCCCAATTGATCATGGCAAGCCTGGATATTCATATGGAGCCTGCGCAGGTTATAGGCCACGTTTTTAGCTGGCATGAACCCCGTCCGATCCGGATGGATCAACGTGAGAATAACGGTATTCAGACGCAGTGCCAGGACCTTTGCCAATATTTTAATATCCAATAGGAGCAGGGATATTGGGCGATATGATTCTGGAGTTCTGGGTTCTTACCCGGTTTAGGAATAAGCACTATATAGGCTTCACTCATGGAAGGGGGGCAGTGATCCAGATTCGAATATGTGCGTAAACAACTCTGGAGCTTAGGGACTAGGGTTTCACTATAGGTTACATACAATTCAAGGGGAAGGTCCATCTGAGCCAGGCGCTTTGGACGAGCTAAGCGAGGACAATGCCCCACTTTCTCATCCGTGGTAATGGGGGGCCTCCAACATCTCAACCTGAGATGGCGTAGAGTGGGCAGATCAATGCCATGCAACAGTTCAGCAAATCTCCACCCCAGGAGTGTTAGCAGTAGAGGAGTATAGAGATGCAAAAAAGGAGCAGAACTCCCAGCCACCTCCTCAGGGTCCGTCAGCAGAGCTCCCGAGGGGGTACGGAGGGAGACCACCGTCGGTGGTTTGTGGTCCAAAATGGGCCAAATAGGCCAAGAGGCGCCCAGCCCGTTCTCCACACTCATACGACCTCTGTTTGTTGTAAAAGATTTTCCTCTCTGCCTTTTCAAAATGAAGACCATTCACCACCCTGGCCTGTAGTTTTTACTGAGCCGCTGTGGAAGGGGAGGATCGCCGGTGAACTTGCGCTCTGCGATCGCCCGTGTCGAAGTTTACGATATCTAGAGATATGTTGGATAGGTGCATACGAGCATGGGACTTGAATGAGTCCCCACACCACCCCGAACGAAGCAGTGTCCCTGTTACTCTGGAAGAAGAAGTCCCACTCAGTGCCTGCCTCTTCTAAGTCAGGAATTACTGAAGACCAAAAAGGGTTAAGCTTCCACGTATAGGAAGGCGGAGGCGAGTCAAGCCGAAGTTCGATCCAGTAGGAGTCGTGATGAGACAATATACCGAGGGTTAAACCAGCGTTATCAAGGATGGGAAGGAGAGTACGGGAGATTAATATAAGGTCAATTCTTGACATAGTATTGTGCGACGTCGAGAAGCATGGGAATGTCTTGTCTGAGGGGTGTAAATGTCTCCACGTGTCCACCAGAGCCAGATCAAGAAGGAGCTTTTACCAAATCTGGTCTGCGATGGGGGAGAGGCGTCAGAGGGGGTCGTCGTGAGTCTGTCCAGGTCTCTATTCACTATGTTATTAAAGTCTCCCAGCCATAGCGCTGGAATAGTGGGGAACTGGGACATGAAAGCTAGCCCTTCAAGTCAGAACTGCAAACTGAAATGGGGGGGGGGGGGGGGGGTGGCACATAGAACGCCATCACCAGCAGCTCCCAGCATTCACCCTACCATGCAAAAATAAAAACCTGCCCTGAGGGTCAGATCTAAGCAATAGTAAGGTGAAGTGTGTCGTCTTAGCTACCATATAGCTACACTCCCCTATAGTTGGCGGTATGCGGGGCTGGTACACCCATCCCACCCAAGGTTTCTTTAATGACATCATTAGCTGGCCAGAAGATGTGTCTCCACCAGCACCATAATCTCCGCCCGCTGCGCTTTGAGGAAAGAAAGGACAGCATTGCATTTGGGCCTAGCCCTGAGCACGCTCACATTCCACGTATACACTTCAAAGTAGGCATAACACCCTGGAAACAATATCCTCGTCCCGCCGCCCAGAGCCCTCACGCAGGCGCGCCGGACCCCCCAACAAATGAAGGGGCCCATGACACCGCCCAGAGCGAACAGGAGAGGGGGCCATACCAAGCACCACCGGGTCCCGGATAGCGCATCTTAACCTGACAGGACAGTGTAGCATTGAATACCCACATCTGCAAATGAACACCAACATGTAATACTCTTCAGTATATCATATCAATTGAAACTGTAAACCAAACAAACATAAAGAAATAGAAAAAAAGCAACAACACACTGGGGTGGCCAGCCCAATTGCCCGACCGACAACATGTAAGTCGTGGAAAACCTGAGCCGGACAAACCAGGGAAACCATTCTTGTGTACTAGAACAGCCAGTACGGTTTACAGTGGAAATACCGAGGCCTGTGAGGACACTCGTATCTAGGGGAGCGATTATTCGCTGCAGAGCAAACAGTAGCACAAGAAGTGAGACCCCCAGGCTTAGGCCTCCAGGATAGCATACACGGGGGACATAATAGGATGATGAGGGTTGAGTCCGTGTCCTGGGCGTCATGACGGGCCAAAACTTGCCACGGAAGTCAATTAAATAGTGGGGCTAACAAAAAAACAAATGTACGAGCAGGGGCAGAGGGACAGGAGCAGACAGGCACAGAGGGGGGAGCACCACACATGGACAAAATCAGGAATGACGGGAGCAGAGGAGGAGTGCATCCACAGGGGAAAAGAGGGATCCGCACCAACTGAGGGAATACTAGGCAGATGAGTTCCTGCCGAAGGGGTAAATGGAACCTGTAGTGCGGATTGTCCCGAGCTCCGTAGAAGGTCCAGGGTAAGCGTCCACCCCGTCTGCTCCTATGTTACATGACAGTGCATCCCAGTGAGTGTTAGCCAAAAAAATAAAAAGAAGAGAAATAAAATGAAATAAAAACTCAGGCAGCGAGTCGCGAGCAGGAGCTGCTCTATTTTCCTAGCCATGCAAAGACAGCCTCTGGAGCATCAAAGAAATGTGTCTTGTCATCTCCTACCACCCGAAGCCTGCGGGAAGAGCATGGCATAGGAATAATGGCGCACCCGCAGCTGCCGCTTAGCTTCGTTGAAGAAAGCTCTTTTTTTATGGACCTCCGCCGAAAAGTCCGGGAAGACCCTGATTTCACTGTTCTTGTATGGGATATTTCCCTTCAGTCTTGTGAGGCGGAGAACTGCGTCTCGTCACGAAAGTTCAGCAAGTATTAGCGATGAATGTCCGTGGTGCGCACCTTGGGGGAGGCTTGGCAGCCAGCCTGTGGGCCCTCTCAACCACAAAGAATGTCGACAATTCCTCCCGGCCAAACGAGGGCAATAAGCAGTTTCTCCAGAAACGAGGGGGGGTCAGGTCCCTCCTCACCCTTGGGCAGGCCAACGAACCGCAGATTGTACCTTCTGAGGCGGTTTTTCCCATATTCGTCCTGCTTGGCCATGACGGTGGTTAGTTGGTACTGAAGGCGTTCGGTGGTGATCTGCAATGGCAGCACCTCATCCTCCACGTGGCTGATGCGGGTCTCCGTTTCAGTAACATGCTCTCTGAGCTTTTGCATATCTTGGCGTAGTAGGGAGACATCGATTTCTACCTCCTCTATTTTGCTCATCAGCGTGCTTTTGCAATCTGATATAGCCTCAAGCACTCTGGCATCAGGGTCGGCAGGGGGAGAGGAGCCAGCGCCATTTTTTTCCTCGGCCTCCTTCTCTGCATGCCGATATTTAGCCAGTTTTGCGGAGGCATCCGACTTTGTTTTCGGCGACGACATGGTCCTTGGAGGATCAGGGCAGCAGGCGACCCAGGATAGTGATGATAGCAAGCAATTTTAGCCCCAGGATCTGTGAAAACGGATAACTGCCAAGCGGAGCTCTCGTGCTACACTCCTCACACCATGCTGGTCCAGGCCACGCCCCCCCATGTATGACCTGTTTTAGTAGTTGATTATCATCTAATAACTCCATGGCCAGCACTGGGTATATTATCAGTATGTCTCTAAATTGTATTAAAATAATTAAAAAAAGGTGTGCTTGGCTTCAAAAGAAACAACAAAAAGGTCAAAAACTGCTGCAATAAAAAAATCCTTGACTAGTGAGGAAATAAATGTGATGAATAATTAAGACGCACTGTACTTTGACTGTCACAATGAAAGTGTATACCTATTAACACTGGATAATGACCCAGGATTGTGTTGAACTATTGATATGACAAAAGATGAAAAATCTGACAATAGAAACAAAGTGCTTACACAAAAAATACACACTGCACAAAGATCTATGATTGAAAACAAATGTATCAAACAAAGAAAATAAAAAATAAATAAAAGAATAGAAACAACATTCCACAGTTCATGTGTTCAGCAAATAAAAATTGATTGTAAAAGAAAATAAAAAATTAACAAGAAAAAAAATATATCAGTGAATCCAATTTCCCACATGCAGTTCTAACTGACTGATCGTGATGGGAATCAATTACTTCACATGAAGAACATATCACTACCGTGCTGAATAAATAAGATGAACCGCTTACCAGAAGGAATGATCCCACCAAGGAATAATATGCTTATGTGTAAATCCTCCTAAAAGATCCTATGGCCCAGTTGGCTTCAAGATAAAGAGTCTGGCATTGAATACCTCCGTACTCTCGCATATCACGTCGGGCAATATGTAAGGTAATAGAAGAAGGCTATAGTACATTACTTGTGTATAAAACGATTTATTGAATAAATGCAATTACATCCAACAATACAATACAATTGAAGAATGTATGTTGAAATCATGCTCAGCTGCCTGCAAAACGGCCGACACAGATGGACTCCGTGGGGAGATTCAGATAGATCAGCGGATCTTTAGATCCGCTGATCTATCTGATTTACGATCCGCCGGCGCAAGTTTTAGAGGCTAGTGCTGTATCAGAAAGCACTTACCTCAAAACTTGCGGCGGCGTATCGTAAATCCCCCGGCGGGATTCAAATTCTGCGGCTAGGGGAGTGTACTATTTAAATCAGGCGCGTCCCGCGCCGATTTAACTGCGCATGCGCCGCCGGCTACATTTCCCAGCGTGCATTGCTCCAAATGACGTCGCTAGGACGTCATTGGTTTCGGGCGTGAGCGTAACTTGCGTCCGGCCGTATTCTGAATCGACTTACGCAAACGACGTAAAAATTCAAAACTCGGCGCGGGAACGACGCCCATACTTAACATAGGATACGCCGCATATAGCAGGGGGTAACTATCCGCCGGAAAAAGCCAAACGCAAACGACGTAAAATAAAAAAGCGACGGCGGGCGTTCGTTTCTGAATCGGCGGAAAATCCTCATTGCATATTCGTCGCGTATAAAAAATGAAACGCCACCTAGCGCCAGCGGGAGAATGCAGCCTAAGATCCGACGTGTAAGTCACATTACACCTGTCGGATCTTAGGGAGATCTATGCGGAACCGAGATTCTATGAATCAGCCGCATAGATCCGACGTCGGATCTCAGAGATACAACGCGTATTAGGAGATACGCCGCCGTATCTCTATCTGAATCTCCCACCGTGTTGCTAGCTCCGATCCAATGTGTTTCCTCTTAGGAAACTTCAACTTGTAAAGGAGATCCTTCAGTATGGTGCCTTGAACAGGATGATCAAGCTGCACATGTTTTATTGGAGATTGTAATTCCGTTGTCAGTAGTTCACTTACCATTTTTATTTGTCTTTACAATTAAACTAAAAAATATTATTGTTAGATCTATTTTATATATATATTTTTTAAAAGAATCCTTTTTTTACACTTGCTTTACAACAAACAATTAGCCATGCATAATTTTCTTCTAATACAGAATCTTTTTTGTCATCCCGTTTTTTGTTTTTTCTTTTTTTTTTGTCAGCACTACATTACATTTCTTTATGATCATCATGTAATTTTTATTCTCTATTCTCACTAAAATATTTTTCACTTTCTTTATTTTTAATCCTTATTTCCTACTTTCCATTTTGCATTACTTTTCATTTCATTTTCATTATTCCTCACTATTCCTTTTTTTATCTTCCTCTCACATATTGTCAGGTTTTCTTTGTGTTTTCAGTGCAATTCCCCCATTTCTCATTTACTAACCTTATCACCATAATCACTTGCACATGCTTACCTTCTCATTTTCATGGCCAGTGATGCATAAGTTCTTCCATCCTGCCTCTGCCTATACAGTATGACTAAGCCCAGATGGGTGGGTGGGGCAAAACATGTCAGAGGACATGGCGTGTGGTGTGGCGCAAGGCTGAGGCCAGCTTATACATTTTAGCTAGGGATGGGCGAACAGTTCAGCCTGAGCATGAGTTTGGGCTGAACATTGGCTGTTCGCCCTTTCAATGAGCACCCAATTACTGTTTGTTCAGCCCGCCGCATGACCTCAGTGCACTGCACCACCGCACACCCTGATTGCCTAAAGCAATGAAAGCTTTGCCCAATCAGGGCACAGAGCACTGTCAGAGCCATGATTGGAGAAAGTATTGATGACTCTATCCAATCACGGCTCATTGCTCTTATTCCACACCCCACGCTATAAAATATTCGTTCAATAGCGGTCATTTGTAGTGTGATATTGGCATTGAGAGAGATAGAATAGGGCTCTGATCAGTGCTACTAGAGTTACTGTGCTGTAGTGTGCTATTCTGATTCTATTGTTAGTGTTGAATATCAGTTTAGTGTGAATCTAGTGCTAGTTCAGTCAGTGTGAGTGTAGTGACCACGTTCATCTTTACATTAGACCCTTTTCACATTGAGGTGCTTTGCAGGTGCTATAACGCTAAAAATAGTGCCTGCAAAGTGCCCTGAAAGAGCCGGTCTATTCACTCCAGTGTGAAAGCCCAGGGGCTTTCACACTAGAGTGGTGCACTGGTAGGACATTAAAAAATGCCCTGCAAGGAGCATCTTTGGAGCGGTGAACGAGTGGTGTGTATACCTCTCCTCCACCGCTCTTGTCCATTGACACTCTATGGCTTCCCCAGTGCACACCTGCACTCGCCTGGAAGGTGGAGCCCAGAACCCTGATCCTGACTCTACTAACAGGCCCACGTACACCTGAACAGCCAGTGTGCCAGTGAGTCTCAAAACCCAAACCCAGGAATGGGGATTTCATCCCACCCGGATCTCTAAGAAATCCCCGGGCTATTCGGGTCCGCGGGTCCATGGCTGGGCATCTTAAAGGGGACGTACCTGTACGTCCATATGCCCAGCCGTGCCATTTTGCCAACGTAAATAGTCGTGCGGCAGTCCTTAATCGGTTAATCACCGCCCTCTAGATGTGTTCTTGCAACCAGTTTTTTACCCAGTTACATACAATGTTATTAAAGCCAAAAGATTTTAATTTGTAAATTAATCATTTATGGGGTACTGTATCAAATGCCTGAGTGAAACTGGATTTTCTAATCAACAGTGAGGTCCAACCAACATTCGTTTTCAACTACAGTGATGAGAAAAAAAACAGGATGGAACATTTTTCAGATAAACAAATTTCTAACAATGTATGTAGTTTTCATTCAGAAAACTCCATTAATCCCCAAATCAAATGTTAAAATCAAACAAAGTTTAAGGTATTTTCAAATAACATTAAATAAGTCTTTGAATGTATTGAGAATTTTCATGTGAACATTCCTACAAATATTCATTATAAAATCTACTAGTGTATGGTCAACTTAAGTCTAACTATTTATCAGCAACTGTTCTGTAACAAACTTATTGTGATGTGCGAAAACATCCTGAACTGCATCTTTTAGTTCCCCATTCACATGATTAAAAAATGGCAACTAGGGAATTTTGCATAATCAGAAGATAGTAAATTGAAAAGATGAGATGGAGAGAAATGGAATGGGCTTGTGATAAAAATGAAAGAATGAAACCCCTTATCTTGCTGTGACTGAAAGACAAACAACCTATTAGGATGTCAGCTGTTTTACAGGGTGGTGACCATCAGTGATGTTAAAAACTGTAAAAGAAACATTTCCTGGCAGACTCCATGGCAGCATACGTGTGGGTTTAGCCCCGTCTCCCCTCCTAGTCTCAGTGGACAGAGACAGGATTCATCTGGCACATTCATCATTCAATCTTTGTGCCCTCCAGTGTCTGAAAGTTATGGGCACCTTGGTGGCCATGATACCCATGGTGAAGTGGGCACAGTAGAGGATGCGACCCTTCCAGAAAGGATTCCTTCAACAATGGATGTCAGACGGCAAGGACCAGCTCATCTACCTGGAACCAGCTATTAGGGCTTCCCTCGTCTGGTGGCTCAAGCAGAAGAATCTATTCAAATGTCACTCCATTGCCCCCATTACATGGGTAACAATAACGACAGATGCCAGCAACAAGGGCTGGGGTGTGCCTTGTCTAATGGAGGTGGCGCATGGCTCCTGGGATTTCCCCTCTCGAGGGATAGTGTAAAGCATTCTAGAGCTCTGGGCAGCGCTCCAAGCCCTCCGGGCGCTCCGTCATTTAACAGCAGGTTCCACTGTGATGCTCAGATTGGACAACACAACAGCAGTGGCCTACATATGGAGACAGGGGGAACTCACAACCTGCCCCTGCTGCAGGAGGTAGAACAAATTATGACCAGGGCGCCAATGAACTTGTTCAGCATATCGGCAACATATGTACCCGGGGTCCAAAATGCTCAGACAGGTTTTCTCTCCCAAGTCAGGCTGGACAACAAAAATTGGGCTCTCCACAGAAGTGTTTGAGTGGGTCTTAACCCTGGGGATCTCTCCAGAAGTCGACCTTTTCACATCCACATGCAAAAACAAACTGACAAAATATTATTCCAGGTTCCGAGACCCTCCGATTTACTGATGGATGCCCTCACGGATCAATGGAAGTTCAGCAGGGCCTATGCCTTTCCTCCAGTCCAAATTATCCTCCAGTCCAAATTATCCTCCAGTTCCTATGGAAACTCAGGGGGAGGGAGTGAAAGTGGTTGCAATCATTTTTTACTGGCCCAACAGGCTGTGGTTTCCCCCTCCTGACACTTCTCGGCTATCGGGATCCAGTTCCCCTGCCCTTCAGACCAGATCTGTTGTCTCAGGGCATGGCTCTAAACCTCTGCCCAGCTCACCTGCACCTCAAGGCCTGGTTCTTGAAAGGGGAAGGCTGGAGGCATTAGGCTGTCCAGAAGAAGTCTTTCCTACACTCCTGAGTGCAAGAAGAATAAGCACCAACGGGTCTATGAGCAGATATGGGCAAAATTTATGAACCGCATGTCTTCCAGAGCCAACCAGTGCAGTTCCCCAGTGATCCAGGATGTCCTAGAATTCAAGCAGTCGGGCCTAGACATGGCCCTGTCAGTCAGCTCCCTCCGGGTACAGGTATTGGCTATTTCTGCTTTCACTGGAGTGTCATGGGCCAGACATGCCCTTGTTTGTCAATTCTTCAAAGGGGCATTCAGACTTAGGCCCCAGAGGAACCGAGGTTCCCCAAGTGGGAACTTCCATTTGTCCTCGATTTCTTCTCACAGCCACTCTCGATCAAGGAACTTGTTCTCAAAACTACCTTTTTGGTAGCCATCACATCAGCAAGAGAATATGCAAAATACGAGCCTTGGGTTCAAAAGAGCCTTTTCTAACCTTTTTCTCGAACAGAGTGTGGCTAATTTCGATGCTGGGGCTAACCCCAAAGTTACCTCAATCTTCCATGAGAATCAGGAAATCGTGCTTACCACCTTTAGATCAGCCGAAAGCTCGGAGGTGCATCCCCTAATCGGGGAACACCTTGAGATATTGTCTGGAGGCCACGGCTCCCTTTTGACAGTCTGAGTATCTCTTTGTCCTCTTCCACGGGAAGAACAAGGGGCTACATGCCTCGATCATATACATCACTGCTTGTATTGTCCAGTCTATCCAATGGGCCTACAAAGTGAAGGGCTTGGCACCTCCGGAGGCGGTGAAAGTGCATTCAACCAGAAGTGTCTTAACATCATGGGAGGCTTCGCCATATGTTGCCCTCAAAGTGATCTGCAAAGCTGCCTCTTTGTCTTTGATCAACACATTTATGTCCCTGTGTTGAACTAGCTGCATTATCTTCTTTTATTTTTGCATTACAAGTACTGTTAGTTGACCGTGTTAATTAGATCTTTATTTGTTCAGCAATCTGCCCACCCATGTGTGTACCATAAGTTATTTCCCTATCAAATACTTACTGTAATTTTCCTTTCTTGATGGACTCCATGGCAGCAGGAGTTCCCTCCCAGTATCTGAGTAGGCTAGTTACGGAATACAGCTGCTGGCTCAGAGCAAAGATTTATGGGAGTAGGGTTCTATAGGGTAGGACAGGGGGGGGCTAAACCCACACATATGCTGTCTTGGAGTCCATCAGGAAAGGAAAATTACAGTAAGGCCTCGTACACGATAGGTTAACCAGAGGACAACGGTCTGATGGACCGTTTTCATCGGTCAAAACCGTTTGTTTGTGGGCCCCATAGGTTATTTAAACATCGGTTAAAAAAAAGCCAACTTGCTTTAAATTTAACCGATGGATTCCTAACCGATGGGAAAAAAACGATCGTTAGTAGACACAACCATTGGTTAAAAATCCACTCATGCTCAGAATCAAGTCGACGCATGCTTGGAAGCATTGAACTTCGTTTTTTTCAGCACGTCGTTGTGTTTTATGTCACCGCGTTCTGACACAATCGTTTTTTTAACCGATGGTGTGAAGGCGCGACGGACCATCAGTCAGCTTCATCGGTTAACCGATGACAACGGTCCATCAGACCGTTCTCATCGGATGGACTGATCGTGTGTACGAGGCTTAAGTATTTGATAGGGAATTATCTGTTTTTATGCCTCTTCAACCAATGGCACTTTATGGTCAAAAAATTACTTATGTTTGTGCTGCAATGGTGCAATGGCTGCATAAGCAAAAAAAAGATAATGTACTATGTTAGCTAGGAAAAAATAAATAGACTGAGATGGCAAAAAAAAAACTGTAGTAACTTTAGTAAGTTTTTTATGTACAGATTTCAGAATATCAGTACAGTAGAGGGGTCGTTTATCTATTGCACAATAATAAAGTACACACAAATACATTGCTTTTATCCAAGTTAAAATAAAGCATATTATTTATGACAGTGCTTATTTATTCTTTTTGTTCACCAAGATGTTAAAACCCCATTCAATAGTGTTATTATGATGCTTTTAATAAAAAGGCATCTTGCATTATAATTTTCCATGAAGTCATTGCATACACTAACTAAATGTAAGAGCATTAACATATATATAGCCATGACAACCTCTAAATTAATAATTCCATTAAAATAGCAAACCCTGCAATGCAATCTATTTTAAACATTATTGTACAGGCCTACAGTTTAAATCATAAAATGTGTTCTTGTGTTTGTAACAATGCTCACAATATTGGCATTTGTTATAAATCTACAGACTCACACATCATTTCCTATTATATATAATAAATTAAATGGATGCAACATAAAAGGCAAGCATGTACTTACTGTACATATCAATTTCCCGTTCAAAATTAGCTCAATACTTGTGATTTATATGTATCCATTGTAACAGGGGACTAGAGAGAAAAGGTGGAGATTGTCTGTGTAATATATAAACATATATGTATTATGTATTGTCTGTCTGTCGGTCTGTCTGTCTACATATACTGTGTATATATAAAAATCACATATGTGAACCAACCTCAAACTAAATATACCAAACAAAAACCATGTAAATGAAAGAAAAACAGCCTGTAAAACACCAGTATGTAGTAAGGTTAATGGCCCATGAACTGCACATTACATTTAACCTTAATACATACTGTGTCTGGAGCCAGAATGAACTCTTTCCAAGCCAGCACTCACAGCTGTGGGCACAATACTAGCACCCCTTCAAAGCCTGATGGCTTCCACAAATTTGGTTTGGTAAACCAAACATAGTCTTTAAAACACATTTGAAGTTATGACAGACGCTGTGTTAGACCAAAACCACCTTCACTAACTTGTAACAAATGGCTGGTCAGGCTTACACTGCACTGATACACGACAACAACACTCTCAGCCTCACCTTGCACAAACATGTTCCAGCTTGCAGGACCACAATCTATGTCCCAGCACACTTAGAGATTGTCACTAGGTTTTATTAAATATGCAGTTAACCCCCCTAAAACATTATTATTATTATTATTATTATTATTATTATTATTATTGTGTAGCGCCTATGTACTTCATAGTATAGTATAGTTAGACTCTGATCCTGATTATTAGGAGTGAGAATAGGGCCTCTGTCTCAGCTTGGCTTTGCTGTGGGTCATTCTGCAGTATTTGGGTGTTGCAGGTGGCAGCAGTGGAGTCAAGGTTTGAGTGCTCTTCCCAGTGGCCAATCAGGAGGGTTTGTCCTCGCTGTGCATGCTGGGGAGAGGTATTTATGGGACAGACGCCATTGTTTCTGGGTCTTCTTCGTCCAGTGTGGCCCCCACCTTCAGGGTGGCCACATCACGGCGCCCCGGCGCTATGGCCTACTTGGCCGGGGGGCTGCGTGCCACGCGGTGTTTCCTGGTTCTGGAACCAAGTTGGCCCAGAGCATCTGAACCACGATGGGGATCCAGTGAGCGACTGATCCCTAAGCTGTGTGCTGTTCGGTGGGGAGTCAGTCTGAGGAGCGCCATTGAGAGGCTGGTGTCCAATAGGGCTTGGATGAAACCCCCGGGAATCACAGGTAGCCGGACACTGCAGGTGCAGGACTGATCAGCTGTCAGTCGGTACCTGGGCGACAAGTTGAAGGAGATCCAGACGTAACTCAACCAAGGAGGCATATCTCCAAGAATTCTACCCAGAGGGGACCTGTGGCAGAGGTATCTTCTGAGGCTCTTGAAGGGGGTCTGTGGCAAGAGGACTTTCTCCCAAGTTCAAGTTCATCAAGGAGGGTCTGTGGCAGAGACTTATTCCTATAATTGTCCGAGTGATACTCCGGCTGCCAGGTCAGTGAGAGAGGCCTGTCCGGGTACACTGAACCCACTCCCGCGGGAGTGGCGCAGAGAAGTGTTATGTTTAGGAGCAGGACTGTTTCCTATCATTACGCCTGAATCTGCTATCCTTCCTCCTTTCAACTTTACTTTCCTCACCGCAAGTTTTATTGTTTTTACCCGGCTGGGTAATAAAGAGTAAAGCAAAAGAGAACCTGTCGTGGACATTCCTTTACTTCTGTTTATGCACATACGCATCACTCGTCCCTAGAGAATTCGGAAGAGCCACGAGGTAACACGCCACCCAAAAATCCAGCAGCTCCAATGGAGGTAATTCTACAATTATTATACAAGATTTATAATAATATATGTTAATACATCAAACCAATCACTGCCACTGGATATTTTTATTGTAAAATATCAAACGTTCACACTCAAAAGTATGACTTATGATAAATGTCTGTAATACCCACTATCACCAAATATATCAGTGGCTCTCATACTGTAAATGTTTTTGCTGATGTTTGATAAAAAAGAGAGCTCCAGACTGATGATCGGTCTCTCTTTCTGAGGAGTGGCCTATGGATTTCACAGCCCTTACGATCATTCAGCTTTCCCTTTCAGATACAGCGTTCTAAATGTGCTAATGTCTTGGAATACCTACAAGTTGCATTCTGTAACGTGTAATTATTGTCCGGTATGAAATTACTGTTTGAATGAATACAAATATGGTGGATATTTGATGCTATTCCACCTAGGGGGGGGGGGGGGGGTAGTGGGTCTAATCCACCTCCATCCTCCTAGGATGATTGTGTTTGAGCTTACAATGCTGCCAATTAACTGATACAGGTAAATATGTCTATATTCTGGTTGTACTATTACCAACTCAGGAGAAGATATGAAATACACTGAAGCTTGGATTCTTTTTTTGTTTTTGTTTACAAACGTTTTTATTTAATTAAAAAACTAAATTCATACAATCTTGTAACAGTGTACATCATAAAACTAACATCCAAAGCATGACATGGAAAACTGAAATAAGGAATAATTCTGAGCATACAGAAAAAGAGGTGTGGAAAAGGTATACACAAAGGTATCATTCAGTTAAGACATAACAACCATAACGGGCTTTAGCCCTGTGCTAACAAAATGTGCCTAAGGGTTTCCAGGCTTCCATCTGCGATCGAATAGGTGCATCTTATCCTGTAGGGTATGCAAAATCCTCTCCATTATCATCACCATATCAATTCTGTCTAGGGTGGAGGATAGGGGTACTGCAGGGGACTTCAGTGAAGATCAATGACCCACAGAGTCGATACACAAATAGTATGTAGGGATGAGCTCGATGTTCGAGTCAAGCGTAAGTTTCGAATCGAACATCGGGTGTTCGCCTGTTCGCTGAATAGCGAACATATGGGATGTTCGCAGCAAATTCGAAAGCTGCTAAAAGTCTATGGGAGAAATCAAAAGTGCTAATCTTAAATAGCTGAGGGCAGGGCCACCCATGACGTATGCGGGTGACCCTGCCCCCTCTGATGCCACAGGGGTTTCCTGTGTTTCCTGCAGGAAACCCTGCGGCATCAGAGGGGGCGGGTCACCCGTGATGCCACGGGGAAACTGCAGGAACCCTCCGTGGCCACGGCGGGTGTAGTGTCATTCAACGGGAAACTCCCATGGAGGCGGATCATGGCAGCGTTTTATTTTTTTCCCGGTATCGTCAGGTTGAGAATGGATGCACATCGCTGTAATTGTTTTTTTCTTTTTTAATAAAGTACTTGTCCCAAGCTGTCTCCTGTGTTTTTTATCATTTTTTGGACACTTTTTTGTGAAATGGTAGGGGTACAATGTTGTACTCCGTTACTAATTCACATGGGGGGCAGAATCTTGGGGGTCCCCTTTGTTAAAGGGGGCTTCCAGATTGCGATAAACCCCCCGCCCGCAGACCCCCACAACCACTGGGCAAGGGTTGTGGGGATGAGGGCCCTTTCCTCATCAACAGGACCCCAAAGCATCCTCCCCATGTTGAGGGCATGTGGCCTGGTATGGTTCAGGAGGGAGGGCGCTCTCTCTTTTCCTGCGGCCTGCCAGGTTGCTTGCTCGGATAAGGGTCTGGAACCCCACACCATTTTTTATTCTGGCGCTGGGTTCCCCTTAAAATCCATACCAGACCTTAGAGGTGTTCGCATGTTCGAACAATTTTTTTGCCTGTTCGCAAGTTCTGGTGCGAACCGAACCAGGGGGTGTTCGGCTCATCCTTAATAGTATGTATGAGACATTCCTCCTTACAGAGGATCACTGGTATTGTTGCTTCAAGTAAACACATTGGATTGTGAGCTTCAGAGGAGTTCCTGATATTGCAGAAGCGACGGCAGTCACTCTTCTCCGTACCGGGGCAAGTAGCTCGCAATCCCAAAATATGTGTTTGAAGGTGCCTGGAAGTTGGTAGCCCTCTAAAGCACAATCCAGACGTTCCTGGGAACATTACTTGGAGTCCTGGAAGGAGTGTAATACCATCTGGTCATTACCTTATAGGCCGTTTCCCTAACCGCCGGTGATTTAATGGCCTTACAAAGGTTTGCCAGCATGGTATCCCAATCCTCCAGAGCAAACTATTCATTACAATCAGTCTCCCATTTAATTCTATATAGAGGTTCATCTGAAAAACACGAAGCCAATGCAGTTTGTAGAGAATTGAAATGGGACCCTTGCCTTTGGGGGGCAGATCTGTTCGAAGGACGTGGGGTGGGGGGGGGGAGGGGTAAGGCTATAATGGGAGATATAAAAGTTTTTGTTGTATAAAATGAAGTGTTCCCGAAGTGGTATTTGTTTTTGTGCACGGAGGAGATTAAATGTAAGGAATGTATCTCCAAGCTGAAGGTCCGCTAAGGCAGAGGTCGTCAACCCCCGGTCCGCAGCCCAAAGTTGGGCCGTACCGCCTCTCTAGCCGGGCCGCAACGCAAAGGACACTGTCCAGGCCGTACCGCCGCTATATCCGGGCCACGGAGGAGACCGTCAGCAATGCAGCTGCCCGAGCAGAGAGGTGACACCATCTCTCTGCGCTACACAGAGGCGCGCTGCTCTCCCGCCATAACATAGCATTCCCGCAATCTCTAACGGCTCCCCCTCACATTCCCATGCTGAGACTGTAAGTACAGTGGGCACTGCAGAGGGACTTGTAATTTTTTTATACTGTGACATTTAATTATTTTTTTATACTGGGACATTGAATTTTTTTTATACTGGGACATTTAATTATTTTTTATACTGGAACATTTAATTATTTTTTATACTGGAACATTAAATGTCCCAGTATAAAAAAAAAATGATTAAATGTCCCAGTATAAAAAAACTATTTAATAATTTTTTTATACTGGGACATTTTAATAGTATTTTTACACGGGGAAATTTAGGGCCGGTTCACACTGCAGCGATGTCAGAGTTCGGATGTGATTTGCACCGCACTGCAGTGCACATCACATGCGATCTCTGTGCGATGTGATTTCAGCCATACAAATTGTATGGCTGAATTTGCATCAAACTCGCACAGGACCCCCCTTTTTTTTTGTCCGTAGCAGAAACGGATCGCATAAGTGTTCACACCCATGCGATTCGATTCCTGTCCAAGTTTGCAGATCGCACTGCGATTTGCAAACTGATTTGGGGGTGTCGTTAACTTTTAACTGACACTCCCAGCAGTTTGCATAGAGCAATGTGAACTTCCGCCGGAAAACATGCGGGAACCCGCAGTTGATTCGCAGGGTTCCTGCGCCGCAGCAGTGTGAACCGCCCCTTAATAATATTTTTATACTGGGACTTTGATAATACTTTTATACTGGGACTTTTAATAAGGGCCAGTTCACACTGCTGCAATGTGAGAACCCTGTGAATCCACTTTCCTCCTACCGGGCCTTGGAAAAATATTCTTCCATAAAACCGGTCCTTGGTGCCAAAAATGTTGGGGACCACTGCGCTAAGGTGATCAATGAATTGGATTTCCACCATGCAAAATTGTCAGGGTGATTAAACGCTGTGGCGAATAATGGTTCCCCCTAAGAAAGAAGGAGCCTGGAGGGGTGGGAGAAATTAGTCCCAGCTTGTTTTTATAATGGTACCAGAGGGTGAGAGAATGGGAAACAATTGAATTGAGGGGAGTAAGCTTATGTGTACAGTTGGAGGGCGACCATAATATAGACAGGAGGCATTAGGGTCTAACGGAGTTGCATTCAAATTTGACCCAGGGTACTTTTGACTCCGGGATGTTCCACTGCGCTATCTGGGAAAAACGTGCAGCCTAGAAGTAGAACCAAAGGTTAGGAAGACCCAGACCTCTGGAGGATTGGGATTTATAAAGAATTAGCCAGATTCATAGAGAGTTACGCCGGCGTATCAGTAGATACTCCGACGTAACTCGGAATCTGCGTCATCGTAAGTTTAAGTGTATGCTCAAACTGAGATACACTTAAACCTTTCTAAGATATGACGGCCTGCGCCGTCGTATCTTAGGGTGCAATATTTACGCTGGCCGCTAGGTGGCGCTTCCATTGAGTTTGGCGTAGAATATGCAAATGACTAGATACGCCGATTCACGAACGTACGTGCCCCCTTAGCAGTAAAGATACGCCGTTTACGTAAGGCGTTTTCTGGCGTAAAGTTATTCCAACAAATAGCTGGCCTAGTCAATGTTAAGTATGGCCGTCGTTCCCGCGTCGAAATTTGAAAATTTTACGTCATTTGCGTAAGTCGTCCGTGAATGGGTCTGGAGGTAATTTACGTTCACGTCGAAACCAATACGTCCTTGCGGCGTACTTTGGAGCAATGCACACTGGGATATGTACACGGAGGGCGCATGCGCCGTTTGTAAAAACCGTCAATCACGTCGGGCCACCAATCATTTCCATAAAACACGCCCCCCATCCTCATTTGAATTAGGCGCGCTTATGCCGGCCACATTTACGCTACGCCGCCGTAAGTTAGGAGGCAAGTGCTTTGTGAATACAGTACTTGCCTCTCTGACTTAAGGCGGCGTAGCGTAAATACGATACGCTACGCTGCCTTAAAGATGCGACGTCCTACCTGAATCTGGCTAAATGTGTTTGGAAAATCTGGGGCATTTATTCTGCCAAATAAATCTAATAACATCCTGTTGTAGTTTGTCAATAAAGGATTTGGGGATATTGATAGGAAGGGATCGAAATAGGAACAGGAGTTTCGGTACTGGGGTTGTAAAGGTAATTTTTTTTTCCCTAAATAGCTTCCTTTACCTTAGTGCAGTCCTCCTTCACTTACCTCATCCTTCGATTTTGCTTTTATATGCCCTTATTTCTTCTGAGAAATCCTCACTTCCTGTTCTGTAACTACACACAGTAATGCAAGGCTTTCTCCCTGGTGTAGAGAAAGCCTCTTGAGGGGGGAGGGGGCAAGCAGGAGTGTTAAAAGCAAAATCGAAGGATGAGGTAAGTGAAGGAGGACTGCACTAAGGTAAAGGAAGCTATTTAGGGATTTTTTTTTTTTTTACCTTTACAACCCCTTTAACTGCCATAACTCTCCCTAAGAATGATATGCGGTAAGAACTCCAAATTTTAAGCAGGCACAGCAGTCGGGACACATATGCTGGATAGTTAGCAGCACAAATGGATGAGAATTATGGTGTGATGTAGATGCCAAGATAAGGAATTTTGTCATTCGACCATTGGAATGGGAAAGATTCTCGGAGTGTCTCACACTGAGCAGAGGGTGGAATAATGGGAAGAGCTGTGGTTTTAGATAGGCTTACTGTAAATCTGGAATAGGGATGAGCCGAACACCCCCCCGCTTCGGTTCACACCAGAACCTTCGAATGGACCGATCATTTGCATGAACAATAGAACCCCATTGAAGTCTATGGGACTTGCACGTTCTAAATCAAAAGTGCTAATTTTAAAGGCTAATATGCAAGTTATTGTCGTAAAACGGGGCTGGGGACCCAGGTCTTGCCCCAGGGAACATGTATCAATGGGAAAAAAGTTTTAAAAACTGATGTTTTTTCGAGAGCAGTGATTTTAATGATGCTTAAAGTGAAAAAAATAAATAAAAAATTCCTTTAAATATCGTACCTACTGAGTGTCTATAGTATGCCTGTGAAGTGGCACATGTTTAGAACTGTCCCTGCACAAAATTACATTACTATAAGGAAAAAGTCATTTAAAATTGCTTGCGGCTTTAATGTAATGGCTGGTCCCTGCAATATGGATGAAAATCATTGAGAAAAATAGCAGGGGTTTCGCCGCCACCCTCCCCCCAGGTCATTACCAGCTCCTTTGGCCCTATATACTTTGAACAGCAGTATACAGGCGGTGCAAACAAGACAGGGACTGTAGGTTTGTCGTTAAGTAGAATCTGTTTGTAATTTTGAACTGGTACTTTTTTAAAGTGTAGCTCCAGCCAAAAAATCTATTTTTAAACTTTTTGGAAAACATAGAGAAGGATTATGACCCCTGTAACATTTGTTTTGCTGTCTGTGCGCATCTGTTCAGAAGATTGCACCTCACTTTCTGTCCCAATGACTTTGAATTTTTTATTTTTTTTGTGAAACTGTATGGCTGAAATCGCACCGCACTGCTGTTCAGATCACATGCAATGTCTGTGCAATACGATTTCAGCCATACAAACTGTATGGCTGAAATTGCATCTCATTTTTGACCAAACACGCACAGGACCCTTTTTTTGGTCCACACCAGAATAGCATGGGTGTTCACACCTATGCGATCCGATTCATGTCCAAACTGTCAGTTCACAGTTTGATATGTGAGCTGAAATGGGGGTGTCAATACCATTGTATGGCACTCCCCAGCAGTTTGCATATGGCAGTGTAAACTGCCATGCGAGTCTGGTGCGATGTGGGAACACGCAGTGGATTCGCAGGGTTCCCGAATCGCACCAGTGTGAACCATAAGCCTCAAAGCATACAGCCTATAAATGTCACCCGACTGCTCCCACCAAGACTCGGTTCACACTGGTGGGATTCGGGAACCATGCAAATCCACTGCGGGTTCCCACATCGCACCCGACTCGCACCCGACTCACACTGCCATATGCAAACTGCTGGGGAGTGTGATACAATGGTAATGACACCCCCATTTCGGTTCGCATATCGCACTGCAATCTGACAGTTTGGACATGAATCGGATTGCATAGGTGTGAACACCCATGCGATTCTGGTGTGGACCAAAAAAAGGGTCCTGTGCGTGTTTGGTCCAAATGAGATGCGATTTCAGCCATACAGTTTGTATGGCTGAAATCGTATTGCACAGACATCGCATGTGATCTGAACAGCAGTGCGGTGCAAATCACTTGCGATCTTGCACAGTGCACTAATGTGAACCAGCCCTAAGTTCATTCAGCCTTACTGGGTGTAAGTATAAAAAGTGAGAAATCCACCCCTCCCCCACATAACACATCCTGGTAATATAGGAATGTTGCATATGTGATCAGGTGACCTCAGATGCACCACATTGCAATAGAACAATAAGAAGAAGAAGAAGAAGATCACTCAAGCTTCTACTCTGCCCAGCTCTGACTAAATACATCTCCCCTAATCACTTGTCTATGTATATTCTGATGGCTGTTTACTGCAGCATACATTTCCTCATCACACTGAACTGTGGATCACACCCCATATTATGATAAACATCTAGTCAAAACTCAGGAAAGGCAGCCAATACTGGGAGAGCAGGAGGGGAGGGGAGAGGAGAGGAGGGAAGGGGGGAGGTGTGAATTGTGAACTTTTTACACAGGCTGTGCATGTGTCCAAGCTAGTGCATGAGATATGTAAACAACCTGTCACTCAAAGCAAGGGGGCGGAAAGGACTTCAGTTTTTCCATGCAAGTCTTTTTATTTTCACTGAACAATAAAAGAGGATTGCTCAGAGCTGGATTAACTCTGTGTGGCAAGACTGGGCACAGATGATAGGAAATCTTATACCCTACATTGTTTACATCCACTTTACATAGTTACATAGTTACATAGTTACATATTAGGCCTCGTACACACGACCGAACATGTCTGCTGAAACTGGTCCGCGGACCAGTTTCAGTGGACATGTTCGGTCGTGTGTACGGCCTATCGAACCGTTTTCCAGCGGACATTTGTCCAGCTGACCGTTTTCCAGCGGACAAAAATTTCTTAGCATGCTAAGAAATATGTCCGCTGGAAACCTATCCGTCGGACATGTTCGGTCGTCTGTACGACTCACCGGACATGTCCGCTCGGCCGAAAGCCCTCGCATGCGTCAAAGTGATTCGAAGTGAAGCATTGACCTTCCAGGGTCGCGCACGTCGCCGCGTCATCGTCGCGGCCCCGTCACCCGCGTATGCTGTCCACGCGGATTTCTGTTTGATGGTGTGTACAACCATCAGACAGAAATCTCCGCGCGGACATGTCCGATGAAAACGGTCCGCGGACTGTTTTCATCGGACATGTCCCCTTGTGTGTATGAGGCCTTACTTTAATATGAGAACACCAACAAATCTATTGACGTAGCTTTAGGTGCACACTGTGCAGAGGACACAGTAAACCATGTGAAAATACGTCCAGATCCCCTGCCTGTGGTATTAATATGAGCAGATCCCTGCCCGTAGGAATTAATATAAGAACACCAGCAAATCTATTGACATAGCTTTAGGTGCACACTGTGCAGAGGACACAGTACACCACGTGAAAATATGTGCAGATCCCCTGCCTGTGGTATTAATATGAGCAGATCCCTGCCTGTAGGAATTAATATGAGAACACTAGCAAATCTATTGACGTTGCTTTAGGTGCACTCTGAGCAGACAGTACACCAAGTACACCAAGTAAAAATACTGCAGCTAGCACAATCACCTGCCTGCCTGTCAGTATACTAGGAAAAGCGGATCTAGCTAAACTCAATACAGTGTATAAATATATATACAACACCTGGGATGCATATATATCCTCTACACACTGTAGCTCTAAGGCTGCATTCACACCTGAGCGTTTTGTCGCCTGAAGCGCGACGCTCAAAAACGCTAGAGGGGAAAAAATACATTATTCCCTATGGAGATGGTTCACATCTCCACTCCAAAATGCCCGACGTCGAACGCCTGAAGCTCAAACAAGTTCCGGACCCTTTTTTGTTGCTCGTATTGGGCGGTTTGGGCATTTTTGAGCGTTTCCATTTCCCATAGAAAGTAATGGAAACGCTCAATTCAAGCGACTAGCGCAACAACGAGCGTTTGCTACGGGCGTTTTGTCGCTTTAATCAATAGAACATTTCACCCAGGCAGAAGATAAAAAAAAAATCTACCAACATAGCAACAAGTGATGTAAAGATGATAATTTTTCCTATTGGCTAAAATAAAAAACGTTGAAGTACAAAAACGTCGGACGACGCTGTATGCAAAAGCGCAAATGAGCATGAATACGCGTGACAAAACGCCGGAAAAAACGCCCGAAAAAAACAACAGAATGACCTACGCTCAGGTGTGAATGCAGCCTAAGTGACTAGCCTGCCTGCTCTATCTAACTAAAAAAAATGACACTCTCTCTCTGTAACCACCCCAACACACTACACAAGGCCGACTTCCAGGCGGCCTTATATAGTGTGGGCGGTGTACTAAACCCCCTGAGCCATAATTGGCCAAAGCCACCCTGGCTTTGGCCAATTATGTCTCTCCGTTTTTTTGCAAGCTGTGATTGGCCAAGCATGCGGGTCATAGTGCATGCTTGGCCAATCATCAGCCAGCAATGCACTACGATGCCGCAGTGAATTATGGGCCGTGACACGCCACTCAAATTTGGCGTAAACGGCCCATAACCTTCGTAATTCAACGAACGATCGAACAAACGATGTTCGAGTCGAACGTGAGTTTGACTCGAACACAAAGCTCATCCCTAGTCTGGAAATAGAGGCAAAATTACACAATATGGTGAATAAGTTGGAAAGGGAGTTTTGGGGTTAGGTCAAAAAGATCATGACATTGTCAGCATACATGCAAAGCTTAAAGTGGGAAGATTCAAGGGGAAATCCGGACATGTCCGGATGTTGTTTAATAGGGATTGCAAGGGGTTCTAGTGCTAGGGCAAATAATAAGGGAGACAGGTGACTGGTGTCTCTGCCCAGTGTGAAAAAGTCAGAGTTGCACCCTGGTAATTTAATTCTTATTTTGGGCTGATAGTAGAGGGCCTGTACACCCCGTAGAAATTCATCCTTAAAGCCCATCTGTTGTAGGACTGAAAACAAGTAAGGCCAGAGTACACTATCAAAGGCCTTATTGATGTCAAGGCTCAGTAGAAGGACCTGCTTTTTGTGTAGGTTAGCATCTTGAATCTTGTCTGTAATAAGTCTATTTGGAATGAAGCCTGATTGATCAGAAGAGGTCAGAGTCTCAATAATGCTGGCTAATCTATCTGCCAGGGCGCGACTAAAGATTTTAAGGTCATTGTTAACGACCGATATCGGTCTGTAGTTTTGTGAGAGAGAGAGTGGTCCTTAAGAGGTTTTGGTAACAGGTACATGTTGGCCAAGGTCAGTTTATTTGGGAAACGTTCTCCACTAAGAATGTTGTTGAACATGGTGGTTAAATGTGGGGTCAAAACAGAGGCATAGTGCTTGTAGTAACTAGCCGTGAACCCATCAGGACCTGGGGCGACCGAAAGGGACTTCTCTGTTTTCGAGGACAAGAGGGTATCTAATTCAAGCTGTTTGTGAGCTACCAATTGTGCGTTGGATAATGTTGGATTCCCTTTTAGAAATAAGTAGAGTGAATGTGCAGGGTAATGGTGCTGCTGAAATGTGGTATTAGTATATCCTTATATTTAATCCAACCCTTGTGGTGATAAATGCGTAAAAAAGTGTCGGGCACCTATGTACGGTAGGCTCATAAAGGAAGCCTTCAGTGGTGATAGGTCCCCTTATAATGAATATAATAATAAAGTGCGTCCTCCAGTGGACTGGTTTGTGAAAAACAGCAATAAACTAAGAAGGTGAGTGTGGGGCGAATCAGCCCTATAAGTGTGCCTATTTAGGCTACCATTGACATGGAAGAGTGACAACAATAGTTGGTGTGTACAAAATGCGTCCTCCAGTGGACTTGTGCGTGGGAATTAGCAGTATACTACTGTACAAAAGTGAGTGTAGGGCTAATCAGCCCTCTAGGTGTGCCTGCTAGGCTACCATTGACGTGAGGGAGTGACAACAATGATTTGGTGTTTGAACCCCAAATGCCTAATCACACAGGGAAAACCTTAAAAGACAAAAGATAAAAATATATGACAACAAATGTATATATATAAATATATTTAAAACGTCCATTCGACGAAACGCGTCAGCTGACCAAGCCGCGATTACGTCACACGCACCACGCTTAGTCAGCTTCCGGGTAAGGAACGCCGGGCGGTGAAGCGCAAACGGACAGCACACCCTATATTACCCAGGACCTGCCTGGCTGTATTTTTTACTAACAAGGATTTTGGCCGTTGCTTGCGTGTCAGCAAGCTTGTTTTTAAGCTTATTTTATTTTAATTTTCTTTTAAAAAGTTTTTTCTGCTGGAACGTTCAACTTTTTATAATAAATATACCCAGAGTATCGGGATTACTACCCCTTGTGGACTTCTCTTTTTTCCGCTCTCATGACCATCGCCTGCTATATTAGGTGTGTCCGGTACCATCTATATAAGGAATGCATTTTCTATTCTAATCCAATCCTTATTCTGACCATGGAGATGCCAGTCGACAAGCCTCGTAAGGTGACAGGCTTTATGGTATAGGGCGATGTCTGGTATACCCAAACCTCCCTTACATTTTGGTTGGACTAGTTTGTTCCAATTTAATCTAGGTGTTTGACCCGCCCAGAGGAATAACCTGCAATGTTTCTTAAATGTTGCGAAAAAGGATTGTGGCAAGGAAATCGGCACTGCTTGGAAGAGGTATAAAATCCGTGGGAGGATACTCATTTTGAGGATCGCTGCCCTACCGAACCATGAAAATCTTCCCTTGTTCCAATCAGCCAGATCTGCTTTAATAGCCTGAATGGCTGGAGGGAAATTCAGGGTGTATAAGTTTTTCAGATCTTTCGGGATTTTAATACCCAAATATGTAATATGTTCAGATTCCCATTTGAAGGGAAAATTTAGTTTACATAGTTCGACCACCTTGGATGGGAGGGATACGTTCAATGCTAGTGATTTCTCGAAATTAATTTGAAGGTTGGATAGGTTATTAAATAGTTTAAAATCTTTAAGAAGGTTGGGGATTGTGGTGATTGGGTCCGAAAGAAACATCAAAACGTCATCCGCATATGCGGCAATCTTACACTGTTCTCCCCGGACCTCGACACCTTTAATGGCAGAATTTTCTTTTAACCTTCTGAGAAGGGGTTCCATAGAAAGGATAAAAATAAGGGGGGAGAGGGGACAACCCTGACGCGTACCATTGGTTATGGGGAAGGCATTCGACAGGTGGCCATTAACCCTAACTCGAGCTGTGGGACCCGAGTACAACATTAGAATCATTCGTACAAGGCGAAGTGGCATGCCCATTTTATATAAAACTGCCGACATGTAATCCCAGGCCACTCTATCGAATGCCATCCAGGGATAAAAAAAATCCAGCTTTTTTAGAAGAGGTTAACCAATGGTGCACATTGAGGGCTTTAGTAGAGTTGTCCCTGGCTTCTCTACCCGGGACGAACCCCACTTGGTCAGTCGAGATAAGTCTGTTGATTAATGGGAGTATACGATTGGCTAATATTTTTGCGTATAGTTTGACGTCAACATTTAATAACGAAATCGGGTGGTAATTGCGTACTAGAGTGGTGTTTTTGTTCGGTTTAGGGATTAAAGATATGTGGGCCTCTAAGATGTCTTTAGGTTGGTAAGGGGAGTCAGGAAGTTCATTGTATGTGGTCAGGAAATTTGGGATCAATATGTCAGAGAAGGTCTTATAATAACTGACTGGCAGACCATCCGGCCCTGGGCTTTTCCCGGGTTTGAGTTGGTTTAAAGCTTGAATGGTTTCCTCCTTGGTGATGGGGTCACCAAGGTTAGATATATCCTCATGGGAGGAGTAAGAGGGGCAATGCTTGTTTAGGAATTTTTCGATTAAGGTTTTTCTGTCAGTTTTGGGGGATGAACCTGTTTCTGTATGTAAGTTATAGAGGCCGGAAAAGTAACGTACAAACTGTTCGGAAATACCAGTGGTGGTCGATATGGGATCACCGGAGGGTGATGTAATGTTGTCAATGGTGTAAGAAGCTTTCTTCTTTTGAATAGCGGCTGCTAGTAGTTTTCCTGATTTATTGCTGTGCTCGTAGAAGAGCTTATTAGTAAGGGTGTATTTCTGTATAAGCTTTTTACGGATTGCTCCCAAAAGTTCTTCTCGTGCTTTTAACAATTCTTCATGAATGTTTGTATCTAGCGTGTTTTTGTGTCTGTGTTCCAAAGCCTTAACTTTATCTGAGAGTTCTTGTATATGTGCTTTTCTTAACTTGGCCCTTTTGGCCGTCAGTGAAATGAGCGTGCCCCGAACCACACATTTGTGTGCAGCCCATACTAATGGTGCCGGTGTATCGGCTGTCGAGTTCTCAACTAAGTAATTTGACAGAACCTCAGAGACGTACATATTGTTTTGGGTATCCAACAGAATGGAATCATCCAATCTCCAGATTTGTGATTTGGGACGGTGAATGGGGGTCTTCAGGGATATGGTGATCGGATGGTGATCCGACAGCCACATGGGTTCAATAGTAGCGTCGTGTAATGAGGTGAGGTCATTTTGTGAAAGAAAAAAATATTCTATACGCGAGTATTTCTTGTGTAGAGGTGAATAATAGGTAAAGTCTTTTTCGTTTGGGTGTAAAGTACGCCAAGCATCGTGTAGGGATAGTGTAATCAAGCTTGATTTTATGGCCTTCAAGGCACTGAATTTAAGACAAGAAGAGCCATTTGATGTGTCGAGAGTTGGCATTAAAGGGACATTAAAATCTCCTCCGAGGATGAGTGTACCCCTTTAGAAGGCTGTTAGCTGGTAGAGGACCGTACGGAGAAAAGATACTTGTTTCGTATTTGGGGCATAGATATTGGCTATGGTATATGTCAGATTGTGTAGGGAACCTCGGATAAAGATGAATCTACCTTGGGGATCCCTTTGGATGTCTGTGACTTGAAGGGGGCATTGTTTGGAAACTAATATCGACACCCCTTTAGATTTCGCAAACTCGTTAGATGCGTGGAAGACCATGGGGAAATTTCTATCCGTCAATTTTGGAATTCCGTCTGAGCGGAAGTGAGTTTCTTGGACCAGTGCAATGTGTACTTTCTCCTTTTTAAGGGTGTAGAGTAGGCTTGAACGCTTCTCCGGGGTATTTAAACCTCGTGTGTTTAAAGAATAAAGTTTGATGTGGTCTAAAGGTCCCTTCTTTATCGCAGCGGTTGGTGGGGGCGGGATGGGGCACATCTCTGTAGAGGGGGAAACCTAAAGAAAAAGGGGTAAGCGTAGGTTGGGGAAGATCTGGGACAAATAAGGGTAAAACTTGCGTCTAAAGAGACTAACTATACAGGGTGTAAATTAACTATGAGGGCGTATGCCCTATTACTTTTAAATACCGATTAAGTGGAGGAATAAAATCCGCACACACTTACTATATACAGAGTACAATCGGAGATGTACAGAGTGCACCAAGCCTTCCACTCCAAGGGGGGTCAGAAGCCCCGGTGCACCACTGTTTTGGGGTTGACCAAAACCAAACAACAGAAGTGAAACGCCTTAAGTAAACTTTAAATCTTAGATCCAAAAAATGAACTGTAAATAAACAATGTAATGGGTCCACGCCACCCCAGATTTGAGTCAAACTGAGAGAGGACAAAATTAAGGAGCGTGTTTTACAGATTATAAGAGCCCCTACCCTTTAGTGCAAAACCGGATATTGGCAGGGTGTAAAATAATTTTCTGAATCTCTCAGTGTGAGTCCAACCCTGAGGTACATATTGGCATCAATGTCCACTTTGCTTGAGAAAAAAAAAAACATAAAAAAGATTATGTTAAGTCTTTATCACTTTGTAAATTATTCCAATAATACCCTCCTACTAGCCAACATTAAGATAAAGTAGAGTAATGGCCCGGGACATATCTACCTGTTACCGGGGCCAAAGAATGAGAGATAAATGAAGTACTAACCCTACAAGACACGCCCGAGAGTTTCTGCAATCCTGTTGTGATCTACTGATCACTATGAGTATTTCTGGTGTAGAATTGACATGCCTTTTTGCATGTCACTCCAATTATTGGAATTTTTGTGCGTCTGTTTACTAAAGTAACGCTGGCATACTTTTGTGTTATAGCCAAGACCATAGACGACAAAAGTTGAACTTGGAGAGTCATTTAGCCCCACAAGTAGCGTGAGTTACAGGTTCTGATAATAATATTTTGGGAACCTCGCCTCCGCCCTCATAGCTATTTAAAGGCCTCCGTGAGGCCAAATGTATCCTGGGGGAGGGGGGACTATAGAGAATTGCCCATGTAATATTACATCAGAAACAAATGAAAAAATGAAAAGAGGAATATTGGTAGCTATCTCCCTATATATTTGTGTCAGAGCCTAAAGTATTTCCCTATAGCACTTCTCGGAATGAGGGAGGTAAGTACCACCCCGCTGTGTGGGCATGGGTTCTACCTTGTACATATTACTCATCTGGGTAAAACAGGAGTGTTACTTCCCCTTAACGTATTGAGAAGCCTAGTACAGCAAAGATAATAGTTATACACTCCCTCACTAAGAGAATATGGCTATACATAGAGAGTCAACCTGCAATAGCTGTATATTCCTCTAATAAAATGGTTTAAGCGAAACATTCCTCTTATTAGGTGATGGCAAAGATTGAACAACAAGCAATATTAATAATGTTATTGATGAAGAGGGTAAATATGAGATTATGTCAGGAGATCACTCACAATTGTCCCTTCTGGCCCTCCGGGTTACCGGAGGAGTTGACTGATCTTGGTCCCTTCCTGCTCCCGTGGGTCCCTGGGAGAATCTGGAACTGGAGGATGATCTTCTTCTGCGATAACTTACTGATTGGGTTTCCATGGGTACCTCTGGCGGTTTACCCCATCTACCTACTGATCGACGATAAGGTGCATACCAATTGGGCACTGAGATTGGTGGTAGTCCGAGTGTTTCACAGAATCTGGGTAGATCCTCTGGCACTCTCAGTGCCGCATTGCGACCTTGGTGTGAGGCTGAAAGGCAAAAAGGAAACTTCCACTTATACCTGATCTCTCTTGATTGCAGGGCTTCCAATAGAGGTTTGAGGTCACGTCTGTGTTGTAGTGTAATTCCCGAGAGATCTTGGTATATTTGAACTGGAGCATCTCCGCATTTAAGTTTTTGGCCTCTGGCCCGACTCGGTATCTCTTCTTTCAGCTTGAAGTCGGGCAAGCAACATATCACATCCCTAGGGGGGTCTGTATCTCTCCCCTTGGGGCGGAGGGCCCGGTGTATTCTCTCGAAGTCAATATTAGACTGAGGGGGTTTCCCTATAATGGAATTAAATAGGGTGACAATCTCCTTTTGGACTTGATCTCCCTCAATTACTTCAGGCAAGCCCCTCACGCGCAGGTTCCGGCGGCGACCTCTGTTATCTAGGTCCTCTAGATGACGATTTACTTCTCTGAGCTGAAGGGTATGGTCGTCTATTTTCCTGGTAGATTTCTGGAGAACCATATCATGGTCATCTATTGTCTGTTCGGTGCGAGAGACCCTATCAGACAAGGAGCGTAGGTCAATACGGAGTTCTGCAATGGCTGCAGAGAGGGTATCTTTTATGTCAGCCGCCACAGACTTCAGATCCAGGATGCTAAGGTGAGGTAAAGTGTTGGTGCCGGTCCCGGCCTGGTCTCTTATCGGTGGATGTGATGGGTCTAATTCATGCGTCATGAGCACTATGTCAGCTTGTGACTGGGGACTAGATTGAGACAGGGTCTGAATTTGAGGGGACCCTCGGCGGTTCGTCGCCATATTTCCGCGGGGGGTGCGAAACTGTTCCGCTGTGTTTTGTCCCTGTTGCTCTGTATTTTCCCTCGGGGATCGGGAGCGAGAAGCCGAAGAACGTCGGGAAGCAGTGCCCATGCTATCCAGTTCCTACTAAGGGCAGGTATCTGTCATTAGTTGTAACCAGCCAACTAGTCAATTGTCTTCCGTTCTGTCAGACAGAATATTGTCACAGTTCAGCAACAATAGTCCTTTGTGAGGTCAGGGGGATTTATAATAATGTTTCTCTGGGCTGTGTGCAGTGTGGAAGCAGATAGCTGACTGACAATCAGCCACTGTGGGGTTAAACAGGCAGCATCAGGGTGGACCAGTATGGTTGCCAGGTCAAGGGTGCATAAAAAGTGTGCATAAAGGTTGTGGCCTCTCAAACAGTTCAACACCGGGCCGAATGCATGAAAGTAATGTCCCCTGTCCCTCCGGTTATCACCTCTGAGGGTTTTGGAGCAGTGGGGACTCAGGAGAGACAGTGGTGAGTGAGGGAGGCCTTCTGTGAGGGGACCAATATGGCCGCCGAACGTGAGGTACCTGAGGTCTTTCGGGTCTGCAGGGTAGGCTGTGTTGCTCCTCAGTGATGTCCCCTGGTCTTGCTGTCCCTTTTCCAGGAGGTGCTAGAGTGCAAGCCCACTCGGCAAGGCCGGGAGTGATGCTGTGAGCCGCCGCTGGGGGGGCCAAAACGGCCGCGACTTCCGCGACTAGGCCGGAGCCGCGGTCTTTCCTATGGCGCCTCCCCGGATTCGGCAGCGCTGTGTCCGGCGGTCCCGGGTGATGTTTTTTTACCCCCAAAGTTGCCAGAAATGGAAGTAGGGTGGGTATGGCTAGCTTTTGGGATACTTCCCACTCACAAAGGCTGCCAAAATTCGCCGCTAAAACCGCTGGGCTATCTGAGGTGGCAGGAGCTTATCTGTTAAGCGTCCATCCCTGCTGCTGGCTCGGCCACGCCCCCCAGCAGGCACATTTTATATAGGAGCTCCGTTATATAGATACACTACAGCTATTCTTTTTTCCTCATAATTGTAGGCTATGTGCACTATAATATACTGAGGTTGCCTTAGAATAGAGCTAACCAGTCGGATTTTCAATTTACCTGTATTTGTATTTATATATATACATTTGTTGTCATATATTTTTATCTTTTGTCTTTTAAGGTTTTCCCTGTGTGATTAGGCATTTGGGGTTCAAACACCAAATCATTGTTGTCACTCCCTCATGTCAATGGTAGCCTAGCAGGCACACCTAGAGGGCTGATTCGCCCTACACTCACTTTTGTAGTATACTGCTAATTCCCACGCACAAGTCCACTGGAGGACACACTTTGTACACACCAACTATTGTTGTCAATCTTCCATGTCAATGGTAGCCTAAATAGGCACACTTATAGGGCTGACTCGCCCCCACACTCACCTTCTTAGTTTATTGCTGTTTTTCACTTACCAGTCCAGTGGAGGACGCACTTTATTATTATATTTATTATAAGGGGACCTATCACCACTGGAGGCTTCCTTTATGAGCCTACCGTACATAGGTGCCCGACACTTTTTTACGCATTTATCACCACAAGGGTTGGATTAAATATAAGGATATACTAATACCACATTTCAGCAGCGCCATTACCCTGCACATTCACTCTACTTATTTCTAACTGGTTCCTCGAGAGACCACACAGGGGGCAGCAGTTCATCTACCCAGTCCTAGCGTGGAAGTTTTACCCCTTTTTTACAATGTCGGATTCCCTGTTTGCGTTTTGTATAATTTGTCTAGCTCTGTGGTCAGTGTGTACAGTAGGTGTATTTTGAATGATATATAATGCTATAGCATGAACCAACATGCAGTCATAGAATAATAAAATCAGTTGCTGGAAAGCATATTTTCTGGGCTCATACTTTTTCATATTGTAGATCCAAAGTGGTTTGAGAGCAATAATTCTGACTTGTACTCAAGAAATAAAACGAAATAATTAACAATACCTAGTGAGATATAACCTAATATACTGGACCTCAATTAAATCTTGACCTTTTCAAGAAATTAAGGATACAAAGAGACATTGTTTCCCACTTTCTTTAAATAAATTAGGTCTCCAGAGACCAAGATGAAGAGATAGCAAAAGATACGCTTAGCCGTTTAACTTTGATTGTCAGTCACAAATTAAAAGATTTCTATTGCTCTGTATTGCTCTGAAAATGCTTCACATTTTATGGTCTACTAAAAAAAAACTTTACATGGGGGAAAAAAAACATGCTTTAGCTGTAATGTGTTGAATGAAATGTTGTACATGATCCAAAAGATGACTTTGGCATCAGACAATCAAATAGAGGAAGAGTGCCTATGGCAGTGCTACAACAATTTCAATGTTCATCTTCAAATGTGTTTTGCAATAAAACATGTTAATTTAAAGGGGCTGTAAAGGTAAAAAAAAAAAATCCCTAAATAGCTTCCTTTACCTTAGTGTAGTCCTCCTTCACTTACCTCATCCTTCGATTTTGCTTTTAAATGTCCTTATTTCTTCTGAGAAATCCTCACTTCCTGTTCTTCTGTCTGTAACTACATGCATTAATGCAAGGCTTTCTCCCTGGTGTGGAGAAAGCCTCTTGAGGGGGGAGGGGGCGAGCAGGTGGGACAGGACACTCTCTACGTTGCAGGTAGAGAAATGAGCTGTGTGTTAGTGGGCGTCCTGACACTCCTACTTGCCCCCTCCCCCCTCAAGAGGCTTTCTCCACACCAGGGAGAGAGCCTCGCATTACTGCATGTAGTTACAGACAGAAGAACAGGAAGTGAGTATTTCTCAGAAGAAATAAGGACATTTAAAAGCAAAATGGAAGGATGAGGTAAGTGAAGTAGGACTGCACTAAGGTAAAGGAAGCTATTTAGGAAAAAAAATATTTTCCTTTACAACCCCTTTAACTATTTTATGATATATTATATTTTACATAGAATAGCTGACTTTTACATTTTGTAATTATTTTATAGACACTGCTGTGGAATGTCATTTATTTTTTACTTTACAGAGAGAGAGAGAGAAAGAAAGAAAGACAGTAACAATTAGGCTACATGCCCACCCGCTGTAAAGCTAGTTCAGACGCCAGGAAAAAAGCGTTGTTTTTAACGTGATTTTTTTCTGCATTTTTGCATTGAATTTAATGCATGTTTTGCCGCGCTAGCTTTAGATGTGTTTTTCTTTCTCTATTCAAAATCAATGGTTCCCTATGGGAGCCCATTGATTTGAATAAAGGTCGCACCAGAAGTTGGACCAAGATGGTCTGACTTGGGGGGCGACTCGTTTGCTGAGAATCTTGAAGGGGAACCCAGCGGAAAAAAAAAACCGCAAGGTTCCCCCCCAGGAGAATACCAGACCATTTGGTCTAGTATGGATCTTAAGGGGAACCCCCACACCAAAAAAAATGTTGTGGGGGTTCCCCAGAATCTATACCAGACCCTTATCCGAGCATGCAACCCGCCAGTTCAGGAGGGGGGTTGGTGATTTGGGGGCATGATGGGACTGTGACATTATAAAGGACGAGGTCACCGGATGACATCACCCTATATAAGTCGTTGCACACCGTGCACATGACATTACAGCGGGAGAGAGTGTCATGTCAACATCGGAAGAAGAGAAGAGGGAAGAAGATAACGGAGAAGACCGGGGCACCGCTAGTAAAAAAGCTGGCAGAAGATAGTAGAGGATCCTGGAAGAAGGCACCGGAGAGTGGGAGAGAAACCAGAGAGCAGGAGAAAGGGCCAGAAAGAGCGGAGAAGTCAGAAGAGACCCCCAAAGTCAGAACAGACCCCCAAAGTCGGAATAAGACCCCTGGAGCTGCCTAATAAATTACTTTAATTTCCTGCATTATTTCTTTGCCGTACCCAAAATAATAGACTCACATGTTGTGGCTGCAGTTTGTAATGTCATGGCTGACTGATCTATCTATGTTCATGCAGTGCTTTAGAATAAAAAGACTGTGTAAGTCACTTCTGCGCAACCCAAATTTAAGAAAATACAAATAAAGTAAAAGATGCAAAATAAATCAATAAAATGATATATATGTATAAGCTGATGTTGACACCAAATATGTGATCTCACACATACCACAATATAAATAAACTTTAACAGTGTCACGCCGCTGCATAAACTTTAAGTACACAGTAACACATAACAACAGTAGTGTTGTTATACTTTAAACAAAGTGACATCACAAACAACGTGTGTAAATATAAATGTGTTCAAACATAGCCAGGTAGAATCCCAGCTAATATCCTTAATCAATCATCAAACATAACAACCATTAAAAGGTGAACCTTGAATTCAAACACTTCCAATCAATGTCCACAGAAATTCTAAAATAGTGAAAAGAGTCTAAGTAACCTGATTGTAACTAATGTGATATTTACTTGTTTTATGAATGTGCAACCATAACTCCAGTTCTGCACATCAAATTAAAAATTCACATGTGCCCACACCTTTGTGCAAATTGAGCCCTCAACTTATTGAGTCCTTAACTTATGGCCCACACCACATAGGTCATAATGTACATAGGAACTCTTCCGAGGGTAACAGAGATGTCAGATGCCACCTACTAACTAAGTTGGGATCCCACTTTTCCATTGTGATAAGCTCAAATGTATATAGAAGAAACTATTGTAGTGCATTATGTATCAATAATTATTTTTTTTTCTAAAAAATGCAGTCACAATGAAAAAAAATATAACCGCATATCAACTAGGGTAATCTGAACACCACAGAATACAGTCCGCATCACTTCCGCATTCAATGCATGATGGTATCACCCAGCTCTGCCCAATGCATTGTGTCATAACCCATGTGATTTCTTCAGGGGATCACCTGGGTATACCAAAATAATGTTAATGTGTACTATGGGGCAAGATTCACAGACAACTTACGCCAACGTATCTGTTGATACGCGGCGTAAGTTCAAGGATGCGCCGTCGTATCTATGCACGGTATTCAGGAAACTAGATACGCCTGAATTTTGCCAAGATACGACCAACGTAAGTCTCCTACGCCGTCGTATCTTGGGTGCATATTTCCACTGGCCGCTAGGGGCGCTTCCGTTGATTTCCACGTCGAATATGTAAATGAGCTAGATACGGCGATTCACGAACGTACTTGCGCCCGTTGCAGTAAGCTACACCGTTTACGTAAGGCGTACGTTCGTACGTGAATGGGGCTGGGCGTAAGTTACGTTCACGTCGTACGCATTGAGCCATTGTTTCTTAGGGAGTATATGCGACGTGTTTCTGAGCATACGCGCGCATGCGCCATTCGTACGGCCATGCATTTACATGGGGTCACGATTCATTTTCATATAACACGCCCACTACCTGCCTACTTTGAATTAGGCGGGCTTACGCCGGCCCATTTACGTTACGCCGATCTCTCTGAATCTGGCCCTATATGTTTATACAACAGCTCAACACTGTTAAGCCCTGTAAACACGATCGGATATCTGATGGAATCTAATCCGATGGATTTTTTCATCGGATATCCGATGAAGCTGACTTTCATCAGTCTTGCCTACACACCATTGGTTAAAAATCCGAATGTGTCCAACGCGGTGACGTAAAACACTACGACGCGCTGAGGAAAATGAAGTTCAATGCTTCCGAGCATTCGTCGACTTGATTCTGAGCATGTATGGAATTTTGACAGAAGAACTTCACCCAGGAATGATCATTTTTTTCTATCGATTTTTTATCCATAGGAAAAATGTAAAACAGGTTCTATTTTTTTTCACCGATGGAAAAAAAACTATGGGGCCCACTATGGGGCCCACACAAAAATGTTTTCCTTTACAACCCCTTTAACTATTTTATGATATATTATATTTTACATAGAATAGCTGACTATTACATTTTGTAATTATTTTATAGACACTGCTGTGGAATGTCATTTATTTTTTACTTTACAGAGAGAGAGAGAAAGAAAGATAGTAGCAATTAGGCTACATGCCCACGCGCTGTAAAGCTAGTACAGACGCTAGGAAAAAAGCGTTGTTTTTAACATGATTGTTTCTGCATTTTTGCATTGAATTTAATGCATGTTTCGCCGCGCTAGCTTTCAGACGTGTTTTTCTTTCTCTATTCAAAATCAATGGTTCCCTATGGGAGCCCATTGATTTGAATAGAGGTCGCACCAGAAGTTGGACCAAGATGGTCTGACTTGGGGGGGGCGACTCGTTTGCTTAGAATCTTGAAGGGGAACCCAGCGAAAAAAAACCGCAAGGTTCCCCCCCAGGAGAATACCAGACCATTTGGTCTAGTATGGATCTTAAGGGGAACCCCCACACCAAAAAAAATGTTGTGGGGGTTCCCCAGAATCTATACCAGACCCTTATCCGAGCACACAACCCGCCAGTTCAGGAGGGGGGTTGGTGATTTGGGGGCATGATGGGACTGTGACATTATAAAGGACGAGGTCACCGGATGACATCACCCGGTGACTCCGCCCCATGCCTATATAAGTCGTTGCACACCGTGCACATGACATTACAGCGGGAGAGAGTGTCATGTCAACATCGAAAGAAGAGAAGAGGGAAGAAGATAACGGAGAAGACCGGGCCACCGCTAGTAAAAAAGCTGGCAGAAGATAGTAGAGGATCCCTGATGAAAACGGTCCATCGGTCCGTTTTCATCAGACAAACCGATCGCGTGTACAGGGCTTTACAGTTTAGCATGCAATGCTTTAGCTAGCTTGCACCGAATTGTCAAAGGGATAAGACACCTTCCTGTTCACTCAGCATCCATTGCATGCTTTGTTACTGCCTCTGCATTGCATCACAAATGTAGGCATGCTAATATGATAAAAGATATCATCTCCAAACTGCAGGTGAGCTCCTGTGTGTCTGTCAGATCAAAATACTTTGGAGCTCATGGTGCTCGATTGAGAGATTAAGGGATTGTTGGATATATAGTTTCTTTGCAGGCTTCAACCTACAGACACATACCTCCCAAACCATCCCCAATCCTGTGCGACCATCCCAGAATTTCAGCCAAATCTCTGCATCCCGCAGATTGAGGCTGTGTTCCTGATCCCAATGCAGCACATTTCAGCGCATGACACCACTAATTAGGTTTGCAGACAGCCAGTAGGGAGAGATGGCAGTTGCTGCAGTGGTAGCTGAAAGGGGATCACAGTGTTGAGGACCAATGGCACCCTGCAGGAGATGCAGGGCATGTGTTCTGGATGCCCTGGGTCCCAGACACTGTGATCCCTTGAAAGCTCCCACTGTAGCAGCTGCCATCTAACCCTGCTGGCTGCCTGTCACAGCAAAACACAGAAGAGCAGAGGGAAGCTTCCCCTAGACTTCTCCTCCACTCTGATGAGCCAAAGTGAACCGAAACCTCATTCATAGTGCCTGCATATATTTTTCAATAGGATCATTAGGAGCTTAAAACTCAGGGGGCCGGATTCATAAAGAAGATACGACGGCGTATCTCCTGATACGCCGTCGTATCTCTGAATCCGGCCGTCGTATATCTGAATCCGGCCGTCGTATCTATGCGCCTGATTCATAGAATCAGGTTACGCATAGATCTCCCTAAGATCCGCCAGGTGTAAGTGACTTACACCGTCGGATCTTAGGCTGCTGACGCTGTCCGCTAGGTGGCGCTTCCGTTTGTTTACGCGACGATTATGCAAATGAGGAGTTACGCCGATTCCGAAACGACTGACCGCCCGGCGCTTTTTTTTTACGTCGTTTGCGTTCAACTTTTTCCGGCGTATAGTTATAACTGCTATATGAGGCGTAGCTAATGTTAAGTATGGCCGTCGTTCCCGCGCCGAGTTTTGAAATTTTACGTCGTTTGCGTAAGTCGTTCGCGAATACGGATGGACGTAATTTCCGTTCCCGTCGAAACCAATGACGTCCTTGCAACGTCATTTAGAGCAATGCACACTGGGATATGTACACGGACGGCGCATGCACCGTTCGTAAAAAACGTCAATCACGTCAGGTCAACACTCATTAACATAAAACACGCCCCCCCTTCCACATTTGAATTACGCTGCCTTACGCCGCAACACATACGCTACGCCGCTCTAAGGGCGCAAGTTCTTCTTTGTGAATAAAGAACTTGCGCCCAAAGTTAGAGCGGCGTAGCGTATCAGAGATACGTTGTGCGGGCCGGACAGATACGCTGATGTATCTGAATCCGGCCCAGGGTGCTTACTTATGTAAGGACACCTAGGATGCTGTGATATTTTCTCATATATAAGCAAGCAGTCTTGACAGTGAAGAGAAAGATAAGAATTTAATATTTGAGAGATGCATGATTCTTGTAAAAGCATTTCATTTAGATTGCTATTTACTAATCTTCTCACAAAGGAAAAGACACCCATAGATATTATTGTACAGTTAAAACAATTGTGGTGTATCAGATGAAAATCATATTACAGTATAGGGAGTGGGGCAGTGTGTACAGAGGAAAAAGAGGGGGCAGTGTAAAAAGGTAGTAGGAGCAGTTGTTAAGCCATGCCCAGGGCAGGACTTAGGGTGGTGGGGGCCCCTGGGCTTGAGTGTTGAGGGGGGGGGGGTTCCGAGATCGAAGCTGATCAAAGTTGTTTAAGGGGGGGCGATATTAGTTGAGCGGGGGGTGAAGGAGACTTCTTACCTCTTCATCAGCAGCGGCATGGCTCTTCCTGCTTCCTCCTCCCGGGGCCCCCTATTGGCCCAGTCAAGCCCAATGGTAAGTCCGGCCCTGGACATGCCCAATATTTAACATAATTGAACCACACTCATTTGTTGCAGCATTTTTTTAGGGTAGCATCAGGTGACAGTTGTGTTCAGTGTTCTCTGCTTCTTCCTCCTGTGTATACGGCGCGCTGCTTGCAACCTGCTGTGTGGATATGAAGGGAGGAGGTGGGTGGAGCCTCCTCAGCTGCTCCGACGTGACTGACACCACTGGTTACTAGACACCAGGCGGCCCCGGCGCTAGCAACCAGAGTGCAGGAAAACTATAGGTCAAGCAATTGGCATGGCTCCACCCACCTCCTCCATCCTGGTCCAGCGCAGCCACAGCAATGACATTACACAGAGTCTCTCTCTCTCTGCGCTTCTGATCAAATGATAATACTGGCGTGGGAGAGAGAGACTTGCAGTCAGTGATATTTTCGGGGGGGGGGGGGGAATTGCCACGTTGCCCCCCCCCTGGATCCGCCCCTGCCTCTATACTTGCGCCTTTTGTTTTTCACCTGCAAAAGATGTTCAATGATTATGCAGTTTAACCACCTCAATACTGGGCATTTTCACCCCCTTCCTGCCCAAGCCATTTTTCAGCTTTCAGTGCTGGCACAATTTGAATGACAATTGCGCGGTCATTCAACACTTTACCCAAATTAAATTTTAATAATTTTTCCCCCACAAATAGAGCTTTCTTTTGGTGGTATTTGATCACCTCTGCGGTTTTTATTGCTATAAACAAAAGAAAAGTAAACATTTTGAAAAAAAATAAATATTTTTTACTTTTTACTATAATAAATATCCCCAAAAATATATAGAAAAACATTTTTTTTCCCACAATTTTGGCTGATACGTGTTCTTCTACATATTTTTGGTAAAAAAATCGCAATAAGCGTTTATTGATTGGTTTGCGCAAAAGTTATAGCGACTACAAAATAGGGGATATATTTATAGCATTTTTTTTTTATTATTTCTTTTATTTGGTGCGATCAGTGATTTTTATTATGACTTCGATATTGCGGCGGACACACCGACACTATTTTGACACTATTTTGGGACCATTCACATTTTACTGTGTAAATGTGACTTGCAGGGAAGGGGTTAACCACTAGGGGGCGCTCAAGATAAAGCGTGGAGGTGTAAAATAGTATCAAACAGTCATATCTCTATTCCCAAGCTAATTGTGGTTGGTAACAGGTATATTTTACTGAGCTCCACTATTTTTTTTCTTACCAGAGCGCTTGTGGGATACTACCTGCCATTCGTTGTTCATGGACAGCAGTCCCGCCGGCTGTTGTGGTTGAGGAGGTTGGTCGGGTATAATACCCTATTGACAAAGGGCTTCCATCCCTTCTTCTAGCTTTGACACTGAGATGGAGACCCCGTTGTGGTTAATGGAAAAGGTGGCTGGATATTTCCACTTGTGGGGAATGTTGTGATTCCTAAGCACTTTGGTAATCGTCAGCAGGTTTCGTCGGCACTGTAGAGTATGTCTGGATAGGTCGGGCAGCATCCTGAGAGTAGCGTATTGTGGGGGAATGTTTTCTGATACTCTTGAGGCTTGCAGTATGCGGTCTTTGATGTGGTAAAAGTGTAACCTCATGAGTACATCCCTGGGCACATCATCCGGGAGAAACGAGGGTTTGGGAACCCTGTGGATCCTGTTGATAAGGAGATCCTGAGCCGTCGCCTCTGGCAACAGGGTGGAGAACAGGGTCTGGGCGAATTGCAGGAGCTGGGTAGGGGGCACTGACTCAGGGACCCCTCTTAGTTTGAGGTTGTTTCTCCTGGACCTGTCCTCGAGGTCTGCTATCTTGTCCTTTATCCAGGTTATCTCTTCCCCCTGAGCCGTGTGGGCCTCCACAATCATGTTATACGAGGAGGTGTAGTTCTCCATTTTGGATTCTATGTGGTTCACCCTGTGCCCCATTGCCTGAACTTCCCTCTGGCATTCAGTTAATTCCTTGAGTAAGTCATTTTGTAGGGAGGATCTCAGGGAAAGGAGAATGTCCTTCAGCACAGTATCTGATACTGGCCTGTCTTCTGTGGGGAAATCTGTGATCGGGTCCCTTCCCTGACTGGATTGGCCTGTGGTACTGGAATGGGGCCTGCTTACCTCCATGTTGCATTCTGTCTGAGGCCTGGCTGGGGAGTCCCTCCGTAGCCTGGATTTGGCCAGGCTCCTAGTTGTGGGGCTCGATGCTCCAGAGGAAGGTAAGTGCCTACACCGCATTACCACACTTCCCATTACATATCCAATACAATGACAATCAAATTCTTATCCATTAACGCACGGGGACTAAACCATCCTGCAAAGCAGTTCTCCATGTGGAAGGAGGCCTGCTCACTGGGAGCTGACATATTATGTGTGCAGGAAATGCATTTCCAACTGGACAATGCCCCACAATGTTCTCACAGAGATTTCCCGTTCATCTATATGGCTTGCACGCCTAACAGCAAAAAAGGGGGGGTCCTACTGGCCATCAAGAACTCCCTTTCATTCCAACCCAAGGACACTGCCATTGATAAAGGAGGCAGATATATAATTGTTACAGGAGAAATCAACTCCAGACCGTACACGATCGTCTCGGTGTATGCACCAAACTCACACCAAATCCGCTTCCTGAAAAGAACCTTGACCAAGGCTAGAGCCATGAACTATGGCAACCTCCTGATCTACGGAGACTTTAACGTAACATCAGACCCGCTACTGGACACATCTTCTGGTAGGAGCAAAGGCTCCCCATCTCTTCAGCCATTGTTACACAAAGAGGAACTATTTGAAACGTTGAGATGCCTTTGCGCGAACGAAAGTGACTATAGCTTTTTCTCAAACAGACACGGCTCATACTCTCACATAGACATGTTCTTAACGGACAAATGGTTACTACAAAAATACTAAAAACTAGTATACATGCCATCACATGGTCAGACCATGCGGCTATATCTATGTCTGTGGCAGAAAAGGGTGTCTCCTCTTCTACCCCCATCTGGCGATGTAACACCAAAATTCTTCAGGAACCACACCTCCAAAATTCTCTTACACAGGATGTGAAAAACTACTCCACAGAGAATACTGAATCTGTTTCAGATCCTTATGTTATATGGAATGCGCACAACTAAACACAATTCTCAAAGAACTTTGTACTCTAGAATCCCAGAATAAAAAATCTCCGTCAGTGCCCTTAACCAACAATTTAAACACCCTCAGAGAAAAAATTAGATAACTCTTGACACACCAATATGATAAACATCTTAGGCACCTAAGACTAACACACTACGCTAATGCCAATAGAGCCGGTAAATATCTGGCGAACAGACTTAAGGCAGCACGCATCAAAACCAGAATAGCATATTTAAACCACCCCTCTGCATCACACAAAATCACCAACCCCAAAGATATAGCCAACCAATTTGCTGAATACTATAGCTCGCTATGCAACTTACATAAGGACCCCAATACACCTCAACCAACAGAGGAAAAAATACAAGAATTCCTACATAAAATAAACCTCCCTTCTTTATCCAAACAGCAGTTAGAAGACCTTAACCCCCCCGATCACAGTCCAAGAAGTGGAAAAAATCATACATTCTCTGCCGACCGGGAAATCGCCAGGCCCTGACGGCTTCTCTAATGAAAACTTTAAAACATTCAAACACATACTATCTCCCCACATGTCCAACATTTTTAACAAAGCCACTGAGTCTGCAACGCTCCCACGAGAGATGTTGAAAGCACACATAGTTACGTTGCCAAAACCGGGAAAATACCCCATACACCGGCTAATTTTAGGCCCATATCCCTCCTGAACACAGTCACTAAAATTTACGCAAAACTACTAGCTAGCAGACTATCTAATATAATACCATTAATCATCAAACATGACCAGATGGGTTTCGTGAAGGGGAGACAGACCTTGGAGGCTACCATGAGGATTATAAATATAATACATCATGCTAAACGGACTCGAACGCCTTCTCTGCTGCTTTCTATTGACGCGGAGAAGGCGTTCAATAGGGTCCACTGGACGTATATGAAAATGGTGCTAGCAAAGTTTGGTTTCGAAGGATCAATATTGAAGGTTGTTATGTCCCTTTACTCGTGCCCGTCTGCCCAGGTGTATTCTGCAGGCTTCCTGTCTACGCCCTTTGATATATCAAATGGGACCAGACAGGGTTGTCCCCTGTCTCCGACCATTTTTAACTTAATGATACAACCCCTGGCCGAAGCAATTCGGATGCAACCCTCGATCTCGGGCTTCCTGTTTGGCCCCAACATGCATACCATAAACCTCTTTGCAGATGATGTAATCCTGCTCCTAACCAACCCGCTCCAGTCCTTAATGGAAGCACATGAAAACCTCACTACATTTGGGGATGTCTCATATTACAAAGTCAACTTTACAAAATCTCTAATTCTCGACCTGGGAGTACATCCCCACACAAAAAGATTTCTGCAAGAACACTTACCCTATACCTGGAGCAATGGTAGCATCACCTACTTGGGAATATCGCTCACTAGTAAAATATCCACCCTTGCTAAATCTAACATGGTACCGCTGGTGGCCAGACTGGAAGCCCAGTTCAGGGACATATCAAAAAAGGAGAATTCATGGCTGGGCAAAATTTCTGCATACAAAATGTTGATATTACCGCAAATCTTATATGTGTTCCGCACCCTGCCAATACACATACCACATCACTACCTCAAGAGCATCACTAATCTAAGCTGGAAATATATTTGGAACGTGAAGAAAGCTAGGTGCTCGAGAAACAACCTGACATCCCACAGGAAGGCAGGGGGGGCAGGTCTAGTAGATATATTTGACTATCTCTGGGCGGTACGCCTAGACCAGATCAAATTATAGATGCACAAGTCTAACACACTTCTTTGGGTTGATATAGTAACTACTATTTCCCCAACAAAAGATCTTACTCTGCTTCTCATGGGAGACAGATGGACCCCTTGGAACACAAACATTTTTTCACCCCCAATGGAGATTCCTACTAGGACAAAGACACCAGGACACATAGATTTCAAACTTCCCATAACCACATTGGAGTCCAAGATTCCAATGATGGACGTCACATATCTGATTGATAAGGATATTTGTCATTTCTCTGACCTATTAGAGGAATCACAACACAAAACCGTGGATCAAATTATGGTACAATACCACCTCCCGAACACCAACATATTCAAATGCTTAAGGATCACACACTTCCTAAAACACTAAGCTCCCCTTAACGTGGTCTTGCGGAATAGAGTTTGGCAATTCTACTCCACAGCAAAGGCAGATACAAAAGGCATATCCTTTTTCTACAATATACTACAAGACAAACTAAAATTCACAAAAACAGCAGCAATGCAAAAATGGGAGGTAGACCTGGGGACCGCCTTCTCGGACATACAATGGCAACACGCTTTCACGGCAACACATAAGTCCTCCCATTGTGTAAAACACTGGGAACTAATGATCAAAATAGCAAACAGATGGCACTACACCCCACTCCGCTTAGCCACATACTTTCCAGGAACATCACCAAAATGCTGGAGGGAGTGTGGACATGTAGGGAACTTATTACATATGCTCTAGCACTGCCCTAACATACGAAGTTTATGGAACCAGGTTTTCCAACTGATCTCTTCCCTAACGGGGATAATTGCATACCCCGATCCAGCCTTAGCGATACTACACCTGAATATAGACAAATTTCCAAACACCTTCAGACCAGTCATAACTCACATACTCTTAAGCCGTGTACAGACGACCAAACATGTACGATGAAACCGGTCTGCCGGACCGTTTTCACCGTACATGTCTGCCCGGGGATTTCTGTATGGTGGCTGTACTCACCATCATACAGAAATCCGCGCGTAAACAATACGCGGGGCGTGGCCGCGACGATGACACGGCGACGTGGGCGGCCCTGCCAGTTCAACGCTTCCACGCATGCGTCGAAGTCATTTGACGCATGCGAGGGATGGCGGGCGCTCGGACATGTACGGTAGGTCTGTACAGACGACCGAACATGTCTGAGCGGACAGGATTCCAACGGGCTGTTTTAAAACAAGTCCAGAAATATTTGCCCCCTGGAAAAAGGCCCGGCGGGCAAATGTATGCTGGAATCCTGTCCGCTCGGGCCTACACACGACCGAACATGTCTGCTGAAACTGGTCCGCGGACCAGTTTCAGCAGACATGTTCGGTCGTGTGTACGGCTTATTAGAGACACGTCTACTGATCTTGCACAATTGGAAATCCAATAGAGCTACAAACGTTTCTGATGTCATTACAGCGGAACATAGAAACTATACCTTTGAACGTCTCATAGCTATTAATTCTTTAAATTGTAAAAGGTTTGACCAATGTTGGTCTATTTGGCCCAAGCTTTTATGAGTATGATATATCGTCACTGACGGCACTTGTAAATCTGTATCAAGAACTGTGTGCATCTCCCACCCTATTGTTTTTGTTTACTTTGAAAAAATGTGGAAAAACATATATTTTTTTTTATTTCTTGATTTTCCAGAAAAATTGTGACAAAAAATTACAACTTCATGAAAAGTGCCATGCCTCTTATGAAATACCTTGGACTGTCTACTTTCCAAAAAGCGGTTATTTGGGGATATTTGTACTGTTCTGGGATATTCGGCCTCAGGAAATGAGATAGGCATTCAATACTATGTTTTTTTATTTTGTTTGTTTATTTATTTTTTTGTGGTTGGACTGGGTGGACTTGTGCCTTCTTTCAACCTGACTAACTATGTAACTATGTAATACATCAGTTTTCACATATACAGTAAATACCATAGTTTGTGGACTTTGTATAACTTTTCTACAGACAAAATAATATACATATACAAGCATCTAAAGAAGTGAACAGTGGATGTACATCCTTATCTGTAGTAGTTACAGAATACTGTGATCACCAGGGATCAGAATCTGCTGCCGTAAAAAAATAAGCAATATCAGAGAGTTTTGAAGATTCGTTTTTCCACAATGCCATCATCAACACAGGTTAAAAGTCCATTTACTACTTACTAAGAATATGGAAATAGATTCATGTACATACTAGTCTAGGCACAGGTTCACTTTACACATGAACTATATAATGAAGGGGAAATGCTTTGCTTTATGGGTACATAAGACAGGGATCATAGTAATGTTTACAGTACATCTAACTTCCATAAGAATTGTCTTTCAGATTCTAAGTGCATTTGTTCAACTTTAATTCCATGTACGTAACGGTTCATTTATTTTAAAGTACTTATTCATATCTTACAGTACATTTTTAGTATATCTTATTTTATATTTCATCTTAACTTGTTAGTTTATCCACAGTAAAAAAACGATATTAACAATACACAGAAAAACACACCAATTCAGCAATACACCATTCTGTAGAAAAAGTACACTTTTAATACAATAAAATATTAATTAGACCTTTGTTTGCAATTTATTGCAGCTCTTGCCTAAAGTGAAGAAAAATAATAAAGCAGTTGTGATTTGCGCTTATGGTTAAATGTGGATCAAAAGCTGAACTACTTCTTCATGTTTTTTTTTTTTTTAAAGCAATTAGAATGCTTGTTTGCTCAGGCTGGTAGTTGCTGTCTAAGACTGTCCACTGTACGTTTCATCATGGGACTGGGATATTGTTCCTGTTGTGCAGCAAACTGAATAAAGACCTGTAAAAGTACACTGCAAGGTTAATATTGTTAGCATCACAGAAGTCGTCACAATTAGAAGATAAAATATATTCAGATTAGCTATTTAGAAACTCAGGGTAAATTACAAATTGCAGATGAGTGATTTCATAATTTTACTATTGATAAAAAGGCATACTCAGGACTTTAGGAGAAAGTCTAAAAGAAAATAGCTTATGTTGTGTAATGCTTTCTGAAATCAAAGTGTAAATTTCTCATTCAGGATTATACTGTTAAAAACACATACAAGTGTTATTTCATTGATGCATGCATGTAGCACAAACAGCTGCTTATATCTCTATTAAATATCAGATGGTAGTCCCTAATGTACCCCTCATAATTATCATTAACTTTACTTTTTTAAACCCAGTTCTGGGCACCACAACACCCATCCCAACATTGCAAGAGTTAAATGCTTGTTAAGTCAAGGGGTTGTATAATAATCATATATTATATCATATATTATACATATACACCTAGTATGCCTCTATATGCTTTTAATCAATGGTTCCATGCAGCATCAGCTATTGCAAGGGCAAGTGGGTGACAATTGCCTTTAGAAAATCTTGTTCGTTGCTATTGAGGGTCGTATTTATTTGTTAAAGGTGTGCTGCATGGTCATTGCTATACATGGCCTCGATTTATGCACCCAATGTTGGGATAGTCAATTTTCTCGCTAAAACTTTGAAGATGTTGGAGAGATTTAGGGAAGGGTGTTTGATTTGGGTGGGGATTTTAATCTCACATTAAACCCAGTTTGGATACATCAACGGGCAAAACCCCACTATCTTTTAAAGCTTTAAAATATGTAAAGCAACTTCTATGCTCCCTTAACTTGGTCAGTAGCTGGTGGGTAATACTTACCGGGGTAAAGGACTATAGTTACCACTCTAAAACACATGGCATGTACTCTAACCTTGATTTTTTTCTTGTAGACCAGTTTCTACTTGGAAAATGTCCGTACCTGCACGATCAAATCTATAACCATTTCAGACCATGCTCCTATAACCTTGACTCTCTCCCCGGTTCAGGCGGGTCACATAGAGCGGACATGGTAGTTGAATGAGTCATTATTAGATGATAAAACTGTAGTGGAGGAGCTACTTCTCAAAATAGGAACATACTTTGAAATGATAATGCCTGAAGAGGTGTCAGAACAAGCAGTCTGGGAGGCTTATAAAACGGTTATCAGGGGTGAATTGATAGCATATGGCTCATATATTAAAAAAGAAAGAAAGAGATAATAGATCTATTGGGGAAAATTCATGTACTGGAGACTAAACATAAAAAACATCTTGATTCCGCAGATATCCAACAATTAGAGAATTTACGATGAGATCTTTCACAGTGTTTGGATCGTAAAGTTAAAAATAAATATAGATACTTCATACATCTGTTCTATGAACAAGGGAACAAATGCGGTCAGCTATTGGCTAGACAACTTAAAAAGCAGCAGGACTCCAGGCATGTTCATAACTTTTTAGTACAGGACAAAAAGATAGTTGAAACTCAGAGACAGAATTTCATAGATTCTATGAGGCTTTATATAATATTCAATCACCCACGACCAACATGGTCATCAAAGAAATAGAACATCTGTTGAGGAACTGAATCGAGTAATAGCAGCCCTGCCAATAGGTAAAAGTCCAGGGCCGGACAGCCTGACGAATATATACTTTAAAAAAAATGTCTTTAGTGTTAGCGTCTCCATTATGTAGCTACTTCAACTGAATTAACGCTTCTAGTCCAATGTCCCCAGAAGCTTTGTTGGCATACATTACAGTACTTTCAAAATAAGGAAAGGACCTCCAATATTGTGCTAATTATTAGACATTAGGGATGAGCCGAATACCCCCGTGTTTGGTTCGCACCAGAACCTTCGAACGGACCTAACGTTCGCGAGAACGTATCAAACCCCATTGACGTCTATGGAACTCGAACGTTCGAATTCAAAAGTGCTCATTTTAAAGCCCAATATACAAGTTATTGTCGGAAAACGGGTTTGGGGACCCGGGTCTTGCCCCAGGGAACATGTATCAATGGAAAAAAAAGTTTTAAAAACTGTCATTTTTTTCTGGAGCAGCGATTTTAATGATGCTTAAAGTGGAAAAAATAAATAAAAATTCCTTTAAATATCGTACCTGCTGGGTGTCTATAGTAGTGGCACGTGTTTAGAACTGTCCCTGCACAAAATGAGATTACTATAAGAAAAAAATCATTTCAGACTGCTTGCAGTTTTAGAGTTGAAAATATGTTTATTAGAATTTTAACAAGTTATACATAAACAGCATAAGGTGTCACAGTCAGGGTACAGTCATGAATACGTAGTGGTAGAGAGTCAGCCCAATGGCTATCGCCCACAGCAGGACTCCCACCAGCATATAACTCAACAGGAACAATTATGACAAGAACCCGAAACAAAAAATTATGAGCGGCCAAAATGGCCTCTTAGTAGGTGACAACATTGTAACCAGAGTCTCCAGGAAGGAAACAATAAAATCAGCAGAAAAAAAATGACACAGAGGACAAAAAAGAACCAAGGCCGAAAAATCAAACAAAACAAAACAAAACAAAACAACAAAAAAAAAAAAAAAAAAAAAAAAAAAAAAAAAAAACACAAAAATAGGGGGGGGGGGGTAAGAATCAGGGGCATGAGAGGGCGGAGAGGAAGGGGGGAGGAGAGAAGAAAGAGAGAGAATATAAGGAAAGGGGGAGAGAGGAAAGAAAACCAGGGGGGGATCATGGGGGAGTGTGAGAGTTGCTGAGGGGGCAAATGGGAGAAACAATGTAAATAAGGTGGGAGGGGGGACCTAGTTTATCTTAAGGGGGTGACACAGACGTAGGCTGTCAGGGGTGATCATGGTTGGGTGGACAACATGTTCGCCAGGGTGTCAGAGGAAGAGAAGTGGAGCCAGACGAGCCATAGCATTGTATACTTATCAAAAGTGTCGTTGTCAAGGGCCAGCATCTCCTCCATTCTCATGGTATCGTTCATAATAGAGACCCAGCGTGACAATGGAGGAGTTGCGGTTGACTTCCAGTAGGAAGGTATGAGCTGTCTTGCTGAAGACATGAAAAAACGGAGGAGGCTCCGCCTCTGCGATTTAACAGAACCAGGCAGGATAGAGAGAAGAGCAATTTTAGGTGAGGGAACCAGTGATTTATCGTAGACTTTGTTATAACATTCAAATACCTGAGTCCAGAAGGGGCGGATCCTCTCACAATCCCACCAGACATGTAGATAAGTCCCCACAGCAGCGGAACATCGCCAACAGGATGCCGGGGTGGACGGAAATATTTTGTGCAACATAGAGGGAACTCTGTACCATCTTGACAGAATCTTGTAGTTTTTTTCCTGTGCGTAGCAGGAGATCGTGGACTTGTGAGTAAAGTAAAACGAAGTCTGCCAGTCTGCCTGCCGGATGTCCTCCCCTAGGTCTGCAGACCACATCCTAGTGTAAGAGGGTAGCTCGGTGTGCGTGAGTGTTTGCAGTAGGTTATATATGGCCGAGAGTAGGTGCCTGGGCGTCTCCGAGAGGGAGCACAATCGTTCAAACTCCGTGAGAGGGCGGTGTACCTGAGAGGAGGAATGTAAGTGCTTTGTAAGTGTGGACAAGTGCAGTGTAGTGAGCCAGTCATGGGCGCCTGCCGGAGTCGCTGGCGACCCCAGCGTAGTATGCACAAAGGAGCGTGCCTGGGGCCATTCAGTCCTTTTGAAGGGGCCTAACGAAGATACACCAAAGCCTTGGGGGAACGAGGGATTGTCGAACAGGGAAGATAACGGAGAGGGGTCGGAGGACAGTAGGGAACATAACCCCCTGTTGTACCATAATCTGAGAGAAGCCAGAGTAAGCGGGGAGGGGGGAGGCATGCGTGTCAGTTCAGTTCTATATCCCCATAGGAGTGCTCGTAGGTCAACGTGAGACAAGTCTTGTTCTAGGGCGACGGAGGCCTTCAAGAAAGGACGCGGGAACCACTCCAAGACACGCGCAATATGCGCGGCCTTGTAGTAGGTCTCGAAGTCAGGAATGCCAGCTCCGCCCCGCAGCTTTGGGCGGGTGAGCACATTGTACTTCACTCTAGATAGCCCCCGCCGCCACAGGAATCTGATGGCGAGGGAGCGTAAGGAGTTGAAGAAGGACTTGGGGATTAAGACGGGAACCGTTTGAAGGAGATACAGGAGTTTGGGTAGAGTGTCCATCTTCAGGGTGTTGATCCTCCCGAACCATGGCAGGGAAGTCCCCCCCCACTCCTCCAAGTCCTTCCGCAAACGTGAAAGCAGGGGAACATAGTTCAAAGAAAAAAGGTTGGAAAGACTAGAAGGAATAAGGACGCCAAGGTATGAGATTCCCCTCGTCTGCCATTTAAAAGAAAAATTGGCTTTGAGCCTAGTCATCGTAGCGGCAGGGAGGGAAACGTTGAGAGCCTCAGTCTTGGACAGATTGAGTTTGAAGTTGCTAAATGTGCCAAAGCGACGGAATTCCGCGAAGAGGGATGGTAGGGAGGTATGGGGGTCCTGTAGGTATACCAGAAGGTCGTCCGCATAGAGGGATAGTTTGTAATGGGAGGAAGGTGTTTGGATACCGCGGATGGAGACATTTTGTCTGATGGCGCAAGCTAAGTGTTCTATTACAATGACAAATAAGAGTGGGGATAGGGGGCAGCCCTGCCGGGTACCATTGGAAATGTCAAAGGGCGCAGAAGTAGAACCATCCACCAAGACCGAGGCTGAGGGCTGCGAGTAAAGGGACATCACCTTGGAAATAAAGGGCGTCCCCAGGCCCAATTGTTCCAATGAGAGTCGAAGAAATCCCCAGCTGACCCGATCGAATGCCTTTTCGGCGTCGAAAGAAAGGAGACAAGCCCTCAGCCCTTTTCGTTGGATGTAAGAGATTAAGTGGATCGTTTTGGTGGTATTGTCCCTCGCCTCGCGGCCCGGGACAAATCCCACCTGGTCATTGTGGATTACCTTTGGAAGTAGAGGAGACAAGCGATTAGCCAGGACCTTCGCAAACAACTTTAGATCCACGTTGAGCAGGGATATAGGTCTGTAGCTGCTGCATTGCGAGGGGTCTTTGCCTTGCTTGGGTAATACAGAGATGTTAGCGGATAACAACGCCTTGGGCGGTGCGGGGGTGTCATTCATTGTATTAAAGGCCCTAGCCATCAACGGGGATAAAAGTGGGGCAAAGGTCTTGTAGAAACGTGGGGTGTAGCCATCCGGGCCAGGGCATTTGCCCACCTGCAAACTTTTGATGGCACCGAAAAACTCGGACGTATCGAGGGGTTTATCTAGCTCAACCACATCCGACGCATCAACAGGGGGTAGCGCCGTCTCGGCAATATAATCTCGCATGTCATCACCCGAAGGTGTATAACACCTGGTCGGGTCTACGGACTGCAGATTATAGAGTCGCGAATAGTATCCCCGGAAGGCGGAGGATATACCATCCGGGTTGTACGATCTAGTTTGATCAGAGTGTGAAATAAAGCTAATGGAGCGGCGAGGTGTCCTGGGGTGCAGGACCCGTGCCAAGTGTTTACCACATTTATTGGCAAGTGAGTAATGGAAGTTGCGCGCCTTATCTCGAGCTATCAAGGAATGGGAGTCAAGAAGCTGAAGGAGATCCCTACGAGCATTCGATAAGCGGACAAAAATGGCGGGGTCTAGGTTACGTTTGTGTAGAGGCTCTAGTTCCGCAATGGTGGAGAGGAGACGGCGAATGTCACTCGATCGCATTTTCTTTAAGCGGGAGCCATGTTGGATGAGCACGCCTCTGATCACACATTTAAAGGCTTCCCATTGGATGAGAGGGGGGGTAGTGTCCGAGGAGTGATCCGAGACGAAATGACGGATAGCGGCAGAAACTTCAGCCACACATACAGAATCTCGCAGCAAATTATCATTAAGCCTCCAGTGTGCACCTCTACGTGAAGTGGGGGGGCGTGCAAGAGTCAAGTAGACCGGGGCATGGTCCGACCAGAGCAATTGACCCATGGACGATTGTAAAGGGGAATCTAGCAGTGACTGGGATACTAAGAAATGGTCTAGCCTACTATATGAGTTGTGTGCTGCAGAGTAATGACTGTAATCCTTGTCTGTGGGATGCTGGACACGCCAGACATCCACCAGATGGAAGGAATGCAGGAGAGTCCTAATGCGTGTTAGTGTAGAGTGTGGGATAGAGGACTTACCCGAGGATGTATCTGCAGACGGGGACATAACGGCGTTGAGATCTCCCCCAATGATGTAGCAGGGGCCCCCAAAAGAGGATAGTCTGGTGAGGACCGATGAGAGGAACCGGGCCTGGCCCACATTTGGAACATATATGTTGGCCACTGTGAAAAGAAAGTTGTTTAGTTTCAGTTTGAGAAAAATGAATCGTCCATTAGTATCAATAAGGGTGTCTAGGACCTCAGGTTTAAAGGATTTATGGAAAGCTATGGATACACCCTTAGACTTCGCTTGGGGGTTAGTACTATGGAACCATTGTGAATAGTACCTGTTGCGAAGAACCGGCACTGAATCAGTACGGAAATGCGTTTCCTGGAGTAGCAAGATGTCAGAACGCTTTTTATGAAAATGATAAAGGACCTGACTCCGCTTCTCAGGTGTGTTGAATCCCCTACAGTTAAAAGACGCTAAGGCTATCGGGCAAACAGAAGTCATATTATTGGCAGGCATGAGTGGTGGGAATACAGAGAAAAGGCACGGGTATAGGTAATATCAAGCATCAGCAACTCTCGAAGATAGAAATAGCACCAGAAAGAGCCTGGGGGAGAAAAGGAAGGAAGGAAGATAGGAATAAAAGCAAAAGAGAGGAGAGGCGGGGAAAGACAGGGGGGAGGGTAAGAGCGAGTGGTAACAACAAACAAAAAGACATAAAAAAATAAATAAAAAGACATGTGTTGGGTGTGGACCCCATCCGCACCACTCTTGTCACTAAGTAAAGGTAGCAGGAGACAGCTAGGTAGAGGTGGTGGGGAGGGAGACCACAACAACCAATTAAGTAATGAGGAAAAAAAAATAGCAGTAACAAAAAAGGCCACTGGGTGGCTCCAGAAGGCTACGCAAAAAAAGAAAAAAAAACATACAGCATGGCTAGTAGCCATGAGCCAAACGGCATCCATAGTGACGCCGTAAGAACAAAAAAACCCCTCAAAAAAAGTAAGGGGGGGGGGGGGCGCGGTGAGATCACTCCAAGTAGGGCGGTCATCCCGGCCCCCAACTCCACGGGAGAACAATCATGGAGCAAAACCAACACGTGTTACAAAAAATAGCGGTACAAAGAACGGAAGAGTAAAAAAAAAAAAAAAAAAAAAAAAACGAGTTGGTTAAGCACGTGAAGTAGGAAACCAAACAGGCTAGTTAGGCAAAAACAACAGTGAAATTAAATTACGATGAGAGAGAACACAATGGTGACACAGCAGCAGAGTGAAAACATGTCATCAAAAAGATATATAATTGAAGATACTTAGGAACAATCTGCGAGTGTCTCCCGGTCTGGAACATAGAGCCCGAACCACCTGAAAAGAGAATTAAGGCCGTAACAATAACATCAACATTAAGGCAGTCCGGGACTCAAGAGGGACAAGCCCAATAGGCAAAATAGTGTCCGGGGGAGCGGTAGGTTGAGCCCCCAAGAATGAAAAAAATAAAATGAAAAAATAAAATAAAACGTGTATGATGAGGAGGCTTCAACCTGGTGTCATCTCCGGGGGGAAACCCCCGGGAAGGCAGGGCAAGTGGCGTGGTTAGATCGGCCAGAGTGCATTCAATCCTCAGAGTCCCGGCGAGGTGGAGGCCTGGGGTTGCGCTTGCGGCCGTGCGTCTGCCACGGAGAGGCAAAGGGTAAACCTGGAGTGGTCGGCGTGAATGGCCAATCTGGGAGAGATACTTGTGGGAGACCTAGGGTGCTGAGGAAAGTAGGCAGGTCCCCCAGCGTGCGGAAGATGGCCGTCTTGCCCTCGTGGTGCACACGCAAGTGGAACGGGAATCTCCACTGGTATTTCATCTGCTTGGTTATCAACAGTTGGGTAAGCGGCTTCAACGCCTTTCTCATCGTCAGTGTTTGACGTGACAGATCCGGAAGAAGCATCACGGGGGTATTGTTAAACAGTATAGTGTCCTGCGAGCTGGCGGCTCTCATGATGGTTTCTTTGACCTTATAGAAGTGGACCCGGCACAGGGTGTCACGGACGAAGGAGGGGTCTTGGGTCCGCGGGCCAGAGGTTCTGTGGACCCGGTCTAGCTCAATTGGGTCGTCCTTAGGGCATTGCAGTAATTGGTTGAAAATGGCGGTCACAGCAGCCGGTAGGGCTTTGGCATCTACCGTTTCAGGGATTCCGCGAATACGGATATTGTTGCGACGGTTACGGTTTTCGATATCATCTTGTTGGTACGCCAGTTGCTGTAGCATGACAGTATGGGCGTTCAAAATTTTGTCATGAGACTGCACCGTATTATTAAGACCGTCTGTGGTAGCGTCCAGGTCCTCAAAACGAACGCTCACATCTTTTTTGAAGTCAGAGAGTTCTTTTTTGTAGGTCTTTTCTATCCTTTGGACACAGTGTTCAAAGTCAGCTTTGGTGGGTAAAGATCTGATATAGCTGTGTAGGGAGCGTATTTGTGCCTCCAGGTCCCAACCCTCTCCCGATGCCAAGGAGGCCGTGGAACGGCTTCTGGTGAGCATAAAGTCGGAGTCCCCAGGAAGGGGGGGATGATTGTGCACGCTCGTCTGAGAATGTAGGGACGACTCAGATCGGGCCGGGGATGGGGGTGCCTGCGCCATCTGAGCTTCAGAACGGCGCTGTGATGCGGCTCGGGATCGGGCAAAATAGTCCTCTAGATCTCCTCCCTTACGGTCCCCACCGGATCCCTTGTGTGGTTTTTGCTTGTCTTTCCCCATGTGCCGGAGTTTGGGTTGGTTTCCAAAATAGATATGTCCCGTGGAGTTGGGGGTTTAGGGGGTTATGATAGGGTCCATCTCACTGCTCCATGTGAGAAGTGAATTGGGAGAGTGCAGGGCAGAGGAGGAGAAAGGAGCAGAGTCTGTGGGGGACTAGCTGGGCAAAAATGGTGGCTACTCACTGTGTGGAGACTGGGGCCCAGAAGTCGCTGCTGCAGGCACTGTAGAGAGCGGTGACAGCCACAGGGAACCCCAGACTTGCGGGGAGGAGGTTAAGCCACAAGGTGGAGGAAGGAGCAGGGCACCAGGGACCCTGCTGGATGCTGGGCGCCGTCTTCCGGGACTAGGCCGGAGCCGCGGACTATCCTAAAGGTGTCGCCGGGCGTCGGGGGCTCCCCAGCGGGTCCCGGCCGCGGAATTACTCGGCCGCTTCTTCCGGAGGTGCTGCGGATGGTGGATGAGGAGGGATAGCCGCCCGCCCCGCAGAGCGCAGCACGCAAGCACGGGAGGCGTCGGAGGACTCGTAGGCCCCAAGATGGCGGCGGGCCTCGGCAGCGTGGAGCCGGCTGAAGGCCCGGGAGAAGATGGATCTAGCCAGACACCGCGGAATACGCCGTGATCCGTGCAGGGGGTGCCCCAAGACAGGTGCAACACTCCAAGAGCCCACCGGAGCAAGGATCGTGGAGGATGGCAGTAGATTATGCCAGGGCTGCTGGAGCTGTGAAGGAACACGTCCGTCCAGGAGCTCTTCCGGACACGCCGCCTCCTGCTTGCAGTTTTAATGTAATGTTTGGTCCCTGCAATATGGACGAAAATCACTGAGAAAAATAGCATGGGTTTCCCCGCCCCCTCCCCCAGGTCATTAAAAAGCCCCTTTGGCCCTATATACTTTGAACAGCAGTATACAGGTGGTGCAAACAAGACAGGGTTTGTTAAGTATAATCTGTTTGTAATTTTCAAATGGTACTTCTTTAAAGTGTAGCTTTAGCCATAAAATCTTTTTTTAAGCTTTTCTGAAAACATAGAGAAGGGTTATCACCCCTGTAACATTTGTTTTGCTATCTGTGTGCATCTGTTCAGAAGATTGCACCTCACTTTCTGTCCCAAAGACAAATGATTTTTTTTTTTTTTTTGTGAAACAAGGATTGTGATAAAGCATCAGTGGACAGGATACACCTTTTACAGAAGAGAATTTCCCTTCCTAGGGGTAGATTTCCTCTCACTTCCTGTTGTCTCCTTCCGTTTGCAAGTAGGAGTCGTTTGTAAGTTGGATGTTTGAAAGTAGGAACCTGACGTATATACTCTGCAGAAATTTGGGCCCTAGGTGTTGGTGTTGCCACAACACTGTAAGCCCTCACAGTTAGTCTTGGTGGGCGATGGAACGCCCTGTTGTGAAATATTAGATCAAGAATTGTAATTACACGCCCCTGTTGAACAGGGGCAGAAAAATTGGGCCTTAGCCACTGGTGCCACAACACTGCAACCCCTCACAGATACTGTAATTGGAGCGCAGCAAAGAGCCACATGCAAAGTGTTGCATCAAAAATTGTTATTACACGCCCCTGTTAAACAGGGGCAGAACAATTGGGCCTTAGGCACTGGTGGAGGTGCCCAGAACCAACAATGTTCTTACTAGCTATCAGCAAGATCATTGAGGAGGAGGAAAAGGATATTCAGTCAGCATAACAGGATAGTCACTCAGCATTAGCATAGGCAGTCTCCAAGGGATCTGACACTTCCAAAAAATTATTCAGTTACATCAGCATCAGGTGCTTGGTAGCTGGTGTTGATCTGAGCCTGATTCATTTTTATGAAGGTCAGTCGATCGACGGAGTCGGTGGAGAGGCGCACCCTGTGATCGGTCACAAAGCCTCCAGCAGCACTGAATGTGCGTTCTGAAAGAACGCTGGATGCAAGACAAGCCAGTAGCTCAACTGCGTACTGTGCAAGCTCTGGTCATTGATCCATCCTCAAGACCCAGTAAGCCAGAGGATTTTCGGTGGGGAAGGTGTCCAAGTCTGATCTTGCCCCTAGGTATTCCTGCACCATGTAAACCAGACACTGGCGATGGTTGCTGGAACGGGTCATACCTTGGGGCTGTGGACTAAAAAATTGTCTGAACGCATCGTTTAGACGGCCACCTTCTCCACTGCTCCTTCTGTGACTCACCGAAGCCTCAGCAACACGTTGTCCAGGACCAGGATTTGGTAATCCCCCAGGTTCTGGGAACGCGTTGCACAGACCTTTCTGCAAGGCCTCCCGAAGATGTTTCATCTTCTGCTCCCTCTGCAACGGCAAGATAAGCTCCGCAACCTTACTCTTGTAATGTGGATCAAGGAGAGTTGCCAGCCAGTAATGATCCCTCTCCTTAATACCACAAATACGAGGATCCTTACGCAGGCTTTGCAGGATCAGGGAGGCCATGCAGCGTAGGTTTGCTGAGGCATTGGGGGCACAGTCCTCTGGGTCACTGAGGACGACAGGATCCGCAGCCACCTCATCCCAGCCATGTAAAAGTCCATGGGTTCCTTGGGACTGTAAATGATCCCTTGAAGACTGCTGCTGCTGCTGCTGATGTTGAGTGATAGGCTCCACCTCCATGCTGATGATACAATCCTCCTCCTCCTCCTCCTCCTCCTGTGTGCTAGGCGATAGTGTTGAGCAGAATACGCCATATTTGATTTCGCGATATATCTCGAATATATATTCGAATATTCGAGATATATTCGCTAAATTCGAATATTCGTGATATTTTATCGAAATTAAATGATTGCGATTTTTCGCTATTGCGAATGCGAAAATAATTGCGATTTTTTTTTTTTTTTTTTCGGCAGGAGCACTGTGATTGGCTCAGAATATTCTTGATATTTTTTCGAAATTTCGCAAAATGCGAATGCGATAATTATTGCGCAATTTCGACAAATGCTGTAGGAGCGCTCTGATTGGCTCAGAATATTCGTGATATTTTATCGAAATTTCGCAAAATGCGAATGCGATAATTATTGCGCAATTTCGACAAATGCTGTAGGAGCACTCTGATTGGCTCAGAATATTCGTGATATTTTATCGAAATTTCGCAAAATGCGAATGCGATATTTATTGCGCAATTTCGACAAATGCTGTAGGAGCACTCTGATTGGCTCAGAATATTCGTTATATTTTATCGAAATTTCGCAATATTGCGAATGCGATAATTATTGCGGAATTTCCCCAAATGCTGTAGGAGCGCTCTGATTGGCTCATTCAGAAATCGAATATTCGAGATATTTTAGCGCAATTTCACAAAATGCGAATGCGAAATTGATTGCAGATATTTCGAAAACTGCTGTAGGAGCACTCTGAAATCGAATATTTGTGATATTTTAGCCAAAAAAATATTGCGATTGCGATATATATTGCGATTTTTTGATCGCGCATGCGCAATCGCGCGAACAACACGCGACCATTTCCTGGACCCTTGCCAGTTTCCAACTTTGTGATCGCATCGCAATAGCAGATTAGCAGAATGGTTGGAAGCAATTTCACACTCTCTGAGGAAAAGATGCTGATTTGTGTAAGTATTTTGACCACTGTTATTTCATTATCTTTAACTGCATTTTAGTCTAGTTTAAAAGTTAGTATATAAGATCAGATATTAGTATTTCCCAAACAATGTGTCTCCTGTTACAAAACTACAACTCCCAGCATGCCTGGACAGCTGCAGACACCCTGGTTGGTAAATGTGTATTTAGGCACTTTTCCTTGTTATTTAGCATAATGAATTTAACATGTTTTTGGACATAGGACGTATGCGAACGTCCTGACTTCAGGGTCCTCAAGGCCCAAGGACGTTCGAATACATATTGCCCTTTAGATGTTGCAGAACTTCAACTTCCAGCATGCCTGGGAATGCTGGCACTTCTAGTATTGTAAGTTCTGCAGGCCCACATTTTTCAGGCCTTTATGCACGGGTCTCTAAACTGTGGCACCCTAGATGCAGCAAAAGTAAAATTCTTAGCATGCACTGACAGACCGTGGCTGATGGGAGTAGTAGTTTTGCAACAGCTGGAGGTGGACTGGTCTTGAAATCCTGAGTTAGGTAACAAACCCGTAGTGTTTTGCAACCATTCTGCCTCCAGCTGTTTTTTTTCTGTTGAAAAGCCTGTGGCGTGCAAAACACAAACCAAAAACTCCACCCGGTGCAGGGAAAAATGTGCACACACCTAAAGAGTGACATCACAAAAAACTGCGACGGGTGCATACGTCAGTGGTCCTCCTAAAAGGTCCCGTCTCTGATCCCCCGGGGCGTTAGGCTCCTGACAGGGAAAAGAGTTACTGTGGTCCATACAGCCGAAGCCATATGGACCCATCTTGGTCCAAGCAGCCGAAGCCACAAGGACCCAACATCCTCGGAGGGACTGCCGAAACAGAACCCTCCTCTGTGAGGCTCCCCCGAAGGGAGACCCCATGAGAGCCGGTGAACCTAACCAGAAGGCCGAGTCTACCAACTCCCAAGACTTTCAGAGACCGGCCCGAGGACCAGCACCCTACTCGCCACACATAAAGTGCAAGCACCAAAACAAAAAGAGTGACAAACAAAACAGAACACGGGGAAAAATAATAAAAGAAAGTGGGGAAAAGGAAGATGGGAGAGTGAGGAAAGTGACCAATGTGAAATAATTCTGCCTCCAGCTGTTGCAAAACTACAACTCCCTGCATGCAACTGGCTGCAATTACCCCCCCCCCCTCTCCCCCAATGTGAATGTACAGGGTACATTCACATGGGCTGTGGCTTACAGTGTGCTTCTAGCTGAAGCAAATTTGGCGCTGCAGCTCAAACCCTCAGCGGGAAACTACTGTGAACCCCATGCCCCTCTGACTGTACCTTAAAAACACTACACCACACTAAATATAAATGAAAAAACAAAACATATACACATACCCCTACATAGCCACCCTCACCTCCACATTAAAAGAAAACATCTTGTACGGCACTGTTTCCTAAACGGAGCCTACAGCTGTTGCAAAACAACTCCCCGTTATTACCGGACAGCCATTAACTGTCCAGGCATGCTGGGAGTTAAGGTATAATTGTTGTACAGCTGGTGACGGTGAGCTACATGGTGTATCAGAGCATGCTGGTAGTTGTAGTTGTTAAATAACATCAACTCCATTATTTATTTAAAATTAATTCATCAAAAAGTCAAAAGAAACAAACATATTATTGTTCCTATATAAAGATAGGGATGAAAACAAATAATCTATTGTACAGGCCCATTATCAGTGTCCAAAAATAATAATAGCGGTTAGTGTTGAGCAGAATATGCCATATTCGATTTCGCGATATATCTCGAATATATATTCGAATATTCGAGATATATTCGCTAAATTCGAATATTCGTGATATTTTATCGAAATTAATTGATTGCGATTTTTCGCTATTGCAAATGCGAAAATAATTGCGATTTTTTTATAACTGCGGTAGGAGCGCTCTGATTGGCTCAGAATATTCGTGATATTTTATCGAAATATCGCAACATGCGAATGCGATATTTATTGCGCAATTTCGAGATATGCTGGAGGAGCGCTCTGATTGGCTCAGAATATTCGTGATATTTTATCGAAATATCGCAACATGCGAATGCGATATTTATTGCGCAATTTCGAGATATGCTGGAGGAGCGCTCTGATTGGCTCAGAATATTCGTGATATTTTATCGAAATATCGCAACATGCGAATGCGATATTTATTGCGCAATTTCGAGAAATGCTGTAGGAGCGCTCTGATTGGCTCACTCTGAAATCGAATATTCGAGATATTTTAACGCAATTTCACAAAATGCGAATGCGAAATTGATTGCAGATATTTCGAAAACTGCTGTAGCAGCACTCTGAAATCGAATATTTATGATATTTTAACCAAAAAACATATTGCGATTGCGATTTTTCGATCGCGCATGCGCAATCGCGCGAACAACACGCGACCATTTCCTGGAGCCTTGCCAGTTTCCAACTTATGATCGCAACGCAATCACAGAGCAACATGGTTGGAAGCAATTTCACTAAATCTGAGGAAAAGATGCTGATTTGTGTAAGTATTTTGACCACTGTTATTTCATCATCTTCAACTGCATTTTAGTCTAGTTTAAAAGTTAGTATATATGATCAGATATTAGTATTTCACAAAAAATGTGTCTCCTGCTTTTACAAAACTACAAGTCCCAGCATGCCTGGACAGCTGCAGACACCCTGGTTGGCAAATGTGTATTTAGGCACTTTTCCTTGTTTAGCATAATGAATTTAAAAAATTTTTGGACATAGGACGTATGCGAACGTCCTGACTTCAGTGTCCTCAAGGCCCAAGGACGTTCGAATACATATTGCCCTTTAGATGTTGCAGAACTACAACTTCCAGCATGCCTGGGAATGCTGGCATTTCTAGTATTGTAAGTTCTGCAGGCCCCCATTTTTCAGGCCTTTATGCACGGGTCTCTAAACTGTGGCACCCTAGATGCAGCAAAAGTAAAATTCTTAGCATGCACTGACAGACCGTGGCTGATGGGAGTAGTAGTTTTGCAACAGCTGGAGGTGGACTGGTCTTGAAACCCAGAGTTAGGTAACAAACCCGTAGTGTTTTGCAACCATTCTGCCTCCAGCTTGTTTTTTTCTGTTGAAAAGCCTGTGGCGTGCAAAACACAACCCAAAAACTCCACCCGGTGCAGTGAAAAATGTGCACACACCTAAAGAGTGACATCACAAAAAACTGCGACAGGTACATACGTCAGTGGTCCTCCGAAAAGGTCCTGTCTCTGACCCCCCGGGGCGTTAGGCTCCTGACAGGGAAAAGAGTTAGCAACGCATATCTCCCCTATACGTGTATCCTGTGTTGTTAATAATATATTCATAATTATGCAAATGATAATGGCTGCTATATTTATGCAAAAAAGGTGGCGACCGAAATGGCAGGATATAAAATCTGTCATGTTACCCCTGTCATTGATTAATAAGGCGAGAATGCTTCCAATTGTTGAATAGCATACATTTACGTCATATATCCATAAGGCTGTCAACAGAAGTATTACAATATACTTTGTTCTTCATCTTGCAGAAGTTCCTGGAAACAGGATACGACCTGCTCCGCAGGCAGCCAGAGAAAAGGGCTGTGGTCAGCGCCCTAATCACTGACTTTGGCGGCCAACACGACCACAAGGCAATAGTGAAGAAGTGGTCTGACCTGAAGAGGCGCCAAATGGATCAGGTCAGACGTCTTCGGGATAGATATCATCCAGGTAAGTTATTGTTGACAGTTATGTTTTTTTTTTGAAAAGTGTATTTTGTGCGTGAACTCGAAAGAGAGAGGAGCCGGCCTGCAGGAGTTGGGAGGCCTCCCCCAGAGGCAATCTGCCATCTTTCTCCATGCCCCGGGTGGCAATGGCGGGTGTGAGGGGGTCCTCCCAACCCAACCTCGCATAGCACACCCACCGGGGGCGGGGCTGAGACCACCAAACTCAATTCACATGAGAGCGGGATCCGATCCCCTAGCTGCAGAGGTGAATCACTTGTCAGCGCAGTGGCAATCGCGTGGAGCCACCGCAGCTCCTTTGGTGACAGTTATGTAAGGTCATATGTAATTCATGTAAGGTCAGATGTTGTTAACCAAGATGCCATGTTGTGCCAACATATATCACCACCAGCCAAGGTATTCATAGTACTGTTGAAAAAAGACATGGGACAGCAGACAGGAACACAGAAGTTATGTGGGAACATACTTTTCCCATTGCTTTGCATGGGACTTTAAAGAAAAACCCTGACCATGGCAAATGGGGGTGGGTAAGGGTTAAACCACCTATCCTATGTTTGTGGCTGACATATAAGTAACCTGTGTGCCAAGTTTCATGTAAATATCTTTAGCCGTTTGGACGTGATGCTGGAACATACATACATACATGCACACACACGTTGAGTTTTATATATATAGATTCCCACTAAATTCCTGTGTTAGGCGTGGGGTTGTTATAGTAATCCCGTGTGCTCCATCAGGCCCTTTTTTTAACATGAGATCGTCTGAACAAAACAAAGGAGACAAAAACAGCTCATTTTAACATGGTGGCATCCCAGCTCACGCTCAGTCCCCTGTAGTGCCCACAAGACCCTTTAATATAACATTGTCCCATTGGTTAACTGTCTATATAAATCAATTTGTATTCATATACAATACAGCAGAGTACACAGAATTTGCATACGTCATTAGAAAACATTTTTATAATATATGAACATTGTGTTATTATAGGTGCTCCAATACCAGTTGTGCGCGCCAAGCACAGAAGGCGCCAGGCCGATGAGGAGGAGGAGGAGGAGGATGCGGCAGAGGAGGAGATGGATGAGGAGGAGCAGCCAGGGCCCTCCCACTCCCCAACCCCAGCTCCTGTTGAGGAGCAAGCTGAGGAGCTTCCCCCCCCCACCACCCCAACTTCTCAAGCAGAAGAGCAGGAGGAAGACAGCGGTCCTGTGAGCCTCGTTCAGGAAGGTAAATATGTGCACAATGATTAATAACATTTCAACAATAAAATGTAGATATAAAAATGGACAACATATAAAGCGCACCTGTCAGATTGTAGAACCATAATATGGTATTGATGCTAGAAGTATACAGGTAGTGCATAATTATTAGGTAAGTTGTATTTTTGAGGATTCATTTTATTATTGAACAACAACCATGTTCTCAATGAACCCCAAAAACTCATTAATATCAAAGCTGAATTTTTTTGGAAGTAGTTTTTAGTTTGTTTTTAATGTTAGTTATTTTCGGGGGATATTTGTGTGCAGGTGACTACTATTACTGTGCAGAATTATTAGGCAACTTAACAAAAAAATAAATAGATACCCATTTCAATGATTTATTTTTAACAGTGAAACCAATATAACATCTCAACATTCACAAATACACATTTCTGACATTTAAAAACAAAACAAAAACAAATCAGTGACCAATATAGCCACCTTTCTTTGCAAGGACACTCAAAAGCCTGACATCCATGGATTCTGTCAGTGTTTTGATCTGTTCACCATCAACATTGCGTGCAGCAGCAACCACAGCCTCCCAGACACTGTTCATAGAGGTGTACTGTTTTCCCTCCTTGTAAATCCCACATTTGATGATGGACCACAGGTTCTCAATGGGGTTCAGATCAGGTGAACAAGGAGGCCATGTCATTACTTTTTTTTTATTTAATACCCTTTCTTGCCAGCCACGCTGTGGAGTACTTTGACACGTGTGATGGAGCATTGTCCTGCATGAAAATCATGTTTTTCTTGAAGGATGGTCACTTCTTCCTGTACCACTGCTTGAAGAAGGTCTCTTCCATAATCTGGCAGTAGGACTGGGAGTTGAGCTTGACTCCATCCTCAATCCGAAAAGGCCCCACAAGCTCATCTTTGATGATACCAGCCCAAACCAGTACTCCACCACCACCTTGCTGGCGTCTGAGTCGGACTGGAGCTCCCTGCCCTTTACCAATCCAGCCACGGGCTCTTCCATCTGGCCCATCAAGATTCACTCTCATTTCAGCAGTCCATAAAACCTTAGAAAAATCTTTCTTGAGATATTTATTGGCACAGTCTTGACGTTGCAGCTTGTGTGTCTTGTTCAGTGGTCGTCGTCTTTCAGCCTTTCTTACCTTGGCCATGTCTCTGGGTATTGCACACCTTGTGCTTTTGGGCACCCCAGTGATGTTGCAGCTCTGAAATATGGCCAATCTGGTGGCAAGTGGCATCTTGGCAGCTGCACGCTTAACTTTTCTCAGTTCATGGGCAGTTATTTTGCACCTTTGTTTTTCCACACGCTTCTTTTGTTTGATGATCACGCTTCAGAAGCTTTGCAATTTTAAGAGTGCTGCATCCCTCTGCTAGATATCTCTCTATTTTGGACTTTTCAGAGTCTGTCAAGTCCTTCTTTTGGCCCATTTTGCCAAAGAAAAGGAAATTGACTAATAATTATGCACACCTGATATAGAGTGTTGATGTCATTAGACCACACACCTTCTCATTACAGAGATGTACAATACCTAATATGCCTAATCGGTAGTAGGCTTTCGAGCCTATACAGCTTGGAGTAAGACAACATGCATAAAGAGGATGATGTGGTCCAAATACTCATTTGCCTAATAATTCTGCACTCCCGGGATGTGTTAGACACATAACAAGTGTATACACATGATAATGATTGATTAATAAGCAAAAAAAATATTTTATTTATTTGGTAACGTTCTTTGAAATCCAAATGTTTTTTTATTATATCCTAACAGCATCAAGAGATCTGAGAAGGCAGAACAGACTCATCAAAAAGACCCACCAGAGGATCCTGCAAAACCAATGCAAGATCCGCTACCTGACGCAACAAAATGCTCTGCTAGAGCAGCAGCAATCCGAACATATTGCGGAACTGGAACGGATTCAGAAACGCATTGATAGTTATATTTGAATTTATTTTTTTATTAAAAAATCTTATTTTTTGGAAATGTTTCATTTCTTTTTGAGATAGATTTGTAGGTTTTTCAACACATCTAACTTCACATCAAACAAATCAACATCAACACATTTAACTTCATAATAAGCAAAAACATTTTATACTATTATTTTATTTAACAGTAACCTAGGACAAACTAAAGCACACGACACAGACACGACGAACACAAAATAAACTGTTGAAAAATGAACATAACAAAAGCAACAATATATATATATATATACAAAGAGAGGGAGAGGGAGAGCAAGAAAGAGAGAGAGAATGCAGATGAGCTCTTGCAGACAGCCCAATGGTTGCAGTATAAATGCCGCAAAACAGGGTTTAACATAAGGTTCATTGTTATAGTTACACTTGCTGTTTAGATCCGGTCTGGTAGCTTGTAGCGGAGGCTGTTGGTGGATCCGCTGTGCCAGAGAGGTCATGAAGCTTTACTCAGCATGGAGGCAGCAGCAGGAGTATTAAAATATAATATAACTAGACAATGCATTTCCTGAGGAAAATGCGAGTGGGAATGCTGAATAGCTTAATTGGTGAGCCCCTTGCCAAAGACATTCACCATAACCACTACACTATCTTTAGGACACACAGCTTCTTTCTCTATCTGCAAAGTATAGAGTATGCTGACTTCCTGGTCGCCCCTCCCCCCTCAATAGGTTTCCCCTCCCCCCCAGGTCAGTGAGGAGGAATATTGCACTGAGGTCAGGAAAGTTATTTATGGAAAGAAATAACATTACAAACGCTTTTAATTCACAGATCTAATACATGATTTAAGCCTCCAAACAAAGCTTAATAAATCCTCAACCGTACATGCGATCGATACAACGACTACACCGTTTGAAATACACGGCCCTTGTAAACGCATCGATATGAAATTTATGTTGATAAACTTAAAAATGTGGCCATGTCTGCGATTTAGAAAAGAGCATCTTTGTAAGTTCTGCAGCAACATTTTTTAGATAATTTAACATGAGAGTCTGAGACATAATTTCTGGCTGTTGCTCCAATAACTAAAACTAAAATACGTATCGCAGAATTGATCACATTGCCATAAACCAGACAAGCATAGCTACGTTTTGATATAAAAATTGTGTATGAAAAGTAGATCTTGTGGGCGTGAGACCAATTTGTTTCCCCTTTTTCTAAAGATATTTTTAATTACAAAGATCTCCAATGTTAAGGTCACATGACAGACTCTAAATCCCCTCCATAGGATTACATTATAACCGATTGCATTTTTGTGAAAAATTCGCCAAACGTAAATTGCGTTTTCACCAAAAAATTGTAAACGATAACGATCTGAAAAGTCATAGCCGGATAGCTAAATATTTTGTGACCGCTTTAAAGTTTGTTTAGTGTCTGTAAGTGAAAGTATGAAGTAGCTGAAACTTTTGGCAGGGCATGTGAATTCAAAGGGGAAAAGGATGTTCTCATTGACTTCAATGTTAAAAAAAAGGGTCTAAAAGCTTAAAATTTATAAAAGTGTAAATAGTCGAAAAAAACTTGAAGAAGTCCCATCATTAGCTGAACGAGACGAACATTTTTACAGTTGAATGGTCTCAATAGCTGAAAGTATGCCAAAGTTACGCAGAACCAAAAAACGTAAGGAATAATAAGATTACTAAATTTACGGATATCAATACTGGAAATGTTTATTAAAGCATTCACACTAATTAAGATTAATACATTTACGGGTATCCATACTGGGAATGCTTATTAAAGCATTCCCACTAAGTATCACACAGGCAGGATTTACAAGCAGTAGTGGTAATAGTACTAGATAGCATAAAAACACTTGGGGAATACTTTACAGCATCAGTAGTGGTCATAGTAGTCAATAGTGTACCAAAAAATTGGGACACAGGTGTCTTGACTGAGCTGTAATAGTAGTAGTAGTAGACATTGACAATACAGTGTCAAATCACTCGGGCAAGAGGTGTCATGATGAACAGCAGCATCAGTAGTGGTAATAGTAGTATAGAGTGGCAAATAACTAGTGACATAGGTGTCTTGATTGAGCAGTAGTAGTAGACATTGACAATACAGAGTCATATCACTTGGGCAGGAGGTGCCATGATGAACAGCAGTGTTAATAAGAGTATATAGGGTGTGAAATAACTGCTGACATAGATGTCTTGACTGGGCAGCAGAAGCAGCAGTAGTAGTATTACCAGTAGTAGTTGATACAGAGTCATATCACTTGGGCAGGAGGTGCCATGATGAACAGTAGTGTTAATAAGAGTATATAGGGTGTGAAATAACTGCTGACATAGATGTCTTGACTGGGCAGCAGAAGCAGCAGTAGTAGTATTACCAGTAGTAGTTGATACAGAGTCATATCACTTGGGCAGGAGGTGCCATGATGAACAGCAGTGTTAATAAGAGTATATAGGGTGTGAAATAACTGCTGACATAGATGTCTTGACTGGGCAGCAGAAGCAGCAGTAGTAGTATTACCAGTAGTAGTTGATACAGAGTCATATCACTTGGGCAGGAAGTGCCATGATGAACAGCAGTGTTAATAAGAGTATATAGGGTGTGAAATAACTGCTGACATAGGTGTCTTGACTGGGCAGCAGCAGTAGTAGTATTAGCAGTAGTAGTTGATACAGAGTCATATCACTTGGGCAGGAGGTGCCATGATGAACAGCAGTAGGAATAGGAGTATATAGAGTGTGAAATAACTGCTGACATAGGTGTATTGACTGGGCAGCAGCAGCAGAAGCAGCAGTAGTAGTATTACCAGTAGTAGTTGATACAGAGTCATATCACATGGGCAGGAGGTGCCATGATGAACAGCAGTAGGAATAGGAGTATATAGAGTGTGAAATAACTGCTGACATAGGTGTATTGACTGGGCAGCAGCAGCAGAAGCAGCAGTAGTAGTATTAGCAGTAGTAGTTGATACAGAGTCATATCACATGGGCAGGAGGTGCCATGATGAACAGCAGTAGGAATAGGAGTATATAGAGTGTGAAATAACTGCTGACATAGGTGTATTGACTGGGCAGCAGCAGCAGAAGCAGCAGTAGTAGTATTAGCAGTAGTAGTTGATACAGAGTCCTATCACTTGGGCAGGAGGTGCCATGATGAACAGCAGTGTTAATAAGAGTATATAGGGTGTGAAATAACTGCTGACATAGGTGTCTTGACTGGGCAGCAGCAGCAGCAGCAGAAGCAGCAGTAGTAGTATTAGCAGTAGTAGTTGATACAGAGTCATATCACTTGGGCAGGAGGTGCCATGATGAACAGCAGTAGGAATAGGAGTATATAGAGTGTGAAATAACTGCTGACATAGGTGTATTGACTGGGCAGCAGCAGCAGAAGCAGCAGTAGTAGTATTACCAGTAGTAGTTGATACAGAGTCATATCACATGGGCAGGAGGTGCCATGATGAACAGCAGTAGGAATAGGAGTATATAGAGTGTGAAATAACTGCTGACATAGGTGTATTGACTGGGCAGCAGCAGCAGAAGCAGCAGTAGTAGTATTACCAGTAGTAGTTGATACAGAGTCATATCACTTGGGCAGGAGGTGCCATGATGAACAGCAGTGTTAATAAGAGTATATAGGGTGTGAAATAACTGCTGACATAGATGTCTTGACTGGGCAGCAGAAGCAGCAGTAGTAGTATTACCAGTAGTAGTTGATACAGAGTCATATCACTTGGGCAGGAGGTGCCATGATGAACAGCAGTAGGAATAGGAGTATATAGAGCGTGAAATAACTGCTGACATAGGTGTATTGACTGGGCAGCAGCAGCAGAAGCAGCAGTAGTAGTATTAGCAGTAGTAGTTGATACAGAGTCATATCACTTGGGCAGGAGGTGCCATGATGAACAGCAGTAGGAATAGGAGTATATAGAGTGTGAAATAACTGCTGACATAGGTGTATTGACTGGGCAGCAGCAGCAGAAGCAGCAGTAGTAGTAGTATTAGCAGTAGTAGTTGATACAGTCATATCACATGGGCAGGAGGTGCCATGATGAACAGCAGTAGGAATAGGAGTATATAGAGTGTGAAATAACTGCTGACATAGGTGTATTGACTGGGCAGCAGCAGCAGAAGCAGCAGTAGTAGTATTACCAGTAGTAGTTGATACAGAGTCATATCACATGGGCAGGAGGTGCCATGATGAACAGCAGTAGGAATAGGAGTATATAGAGTGTGAAATAACTGCTGACATAGGTGTATTGACTGGGCAGCAGCAGCAGAAGCAGCAGTAGTAGTAGTATTAGCAGTAGTAGTTTATACAGAGTCATATCACATGGGCAGGAGGTGCCATGATGAACAGCAGTAGGAATAGGAGTATATAGAGTGTGAAATAACTGCTGACATAGGTGTATTGACTGGGCAGCAGCAGCAGAAGCAGCAGTAGTAGTATTACCAGTAGTAGTTGATACAGAGTCATATCACATGGGCAGGAGGTGCCATGATGAACAGCAGTAGGAATTGGAGTATATAGAGTGTGAAATAACTGCTGACATAGGTGTATTGACTGGGCAGCAGCAGCAGAAGCAGCAGTAGTAGTATTAGCAGTAGTAGTTGATACAGAGTCATATCACTTGGGCAGGAGGTGCCATGATGAACAGCAGTAGGAATAGGAGTATATAGAGTGTGAAATAACTGCTGACATAGGTGTATTGACTGGGCAGCAGCAGCAGAAGCAGCAGTAGTAGTATTAGCAGTAGTAGTTGATACAGAGTCATATCACATGGGCAGGAGGTGCCATGATGAACAGCAGTAGGAATAGGAGTATATAGAGTGTGAAATAACTGCTGACATAGGTGTATTGACTGGGCAGCAGCAGCAGAAGCAGCAGTAGTAGTATTACCAGTAGTAGTTGATACAGAGTCATATCACATGGGCAGGAGGTGCCATGATGAACAGCAGTAGGAATAGGAGTATATAGAGTGTGAAATAACTGCTGACATAGGTGTATTGACTGGGCAGCAGCAGCAGAAGCAGCAGTAGTAGTTGATACAGAGTCATATCACTTGGGCAGGAGGTGCCATGATGAACAGCAGTGTTAATAAGAGTATATAGGGTGTGAAATAACTGCTGACATAGGTGTCTTGACTGATCCAGAGGAGTCATGGGAGAAAATCATGTGGTCAGATGAGACCATAATATAACTTTTTGATCATAATTTCACTAACCGTGTTCGGAGGAAGAATAATGATGAGTACCATGCCAAGAACGCCATCCCTAATGTGAAGCATGGTGGTGGTAGCATCATGCTTTGGTGGTGTTTTTCTGCACATGGGACAGGGTGACTGCACTGTATTAAGGAGAGGATGACCGTGGCCATGTATTGCGAGATTTTGGGCAACAACCTCCTTCCCTGAGTTAGAGCTTTGAAGATGGGTCAAGGCTGGGTCTTCCAACATGACAATGACCCAAAGCACACAGCCAGGATAACCAAGGATTGGCTCTGTAAGGAGCATATCAAGGTTCTGGCGTGGCCTAGCCAGTCTCCAGACCTAAACCCAATAGAGAATCTTTGGAGGGAGCTCAAACTCCGTGTTTCTCAGCGAGAGCCCAGAAACCTGACTGATGTAGAGAAGATCTGTGTGGAGGAGTGGGCCAAAATCCCTCCTCCAGTGTGTGCAAAGCTGGTGTAAAACTACAAGAAAGGTTTGACCGCTGTAATTGCAAAGAAAGCCTACTGTACCAAATATTAACATTGATTTTCTCAGATGTTAAAATAGTTATATTCAGCACTGTAAATACATCAGGTCCGGGGCTCCATCAGGGAATGCATGACAAGGGACCCTTCATCGCCCTGAACCGACGACGGGTGCCAGAAAGTCACCGCCGATCCAGGACTCATTCATCTTTATGAATGTGAGTCTGTCCACGGAGTCTGTGGACAGACGGGTCCTCTTGTCCGTGACCACCCCACCTGCCGCGCTGAATGTCCGCTCAGATAGTACGCTGGAGGGGGGCAAGACAATAACTCCAGCGCATACTGAGCGAGCTCGCGGCAGGTGTCCAATCTGGCAACCCAGTACTCCATGGGGTCGTCGGTGCTCATACTGTCAGAAGCACCGACGGACGCCATGTAGTCTGCCACCATGTGGGCCAGCCGCTGGTGGTGACTGCTGCTGCTGCTGGTGCTGGTACTGGGTCGCTCGGTTTGGAAGAACATCCTCATCTCATCCATTAGGTACCCTGCTCGGCTGCTGCTGGGTGCAGCCACCTGCTGGGTGAGATGAGGGGGGACAACTGGAGGCCGGGGAGTTGCCTGCTCCAACCGTCTGACAATGCCTGCCTGCAGTTCCTCCATCCGGTGCTGCCTCCGGCTGGCTGGGATGAACTGCTCCAGTTTCCCCTTGCACCTGGGATCCAAAAGGGTGGCCATCCAGAAATCATCCCTCGCCTTGATGGTCTTAACCCGGGGGTCCCTCCTGAGGCATCTCAGCATGTGGGCAGCCATGGGGAAGAGCACAGCCCGCTGTGACTGCTCACTGCTGGCCAGGTGAATGAGGTCCGACTCTTCATCCCTGAGGCGCTGCTGGTCAAACTCAGAGATGCCCAACCCCCGGACTATCGGTGCCCCCAACACCGGCTCTCCCTCCTGACCAGGCCCTGACTCCGGGACGACACCAGCAACCACCTCCTCCTCATCATCATCATCCTCCTCCTCCTCGTCCTGGCCCTGGTCTCGGTGGAGCATTGCTGACTCCTCCTGCTCCACCAAGGCACTCTCCCCAGCTTCGAGCAGGCGATCTAGTGTCCTCTCCAGCATGAACACTATTGGCAGCACGCTATTGAGGCCAACGTGCTCACTGCTGACCATCTTGGTCGCCTGCTCGAAGGAGGACAACACTTGGCAGACCTGCTTTATCTGCCCCCACTCCGCACAGGCGATGAAAGGGAGTTGTGGTGAAGCCCTCTCAGTGCGTAGTTCCATCAGGTACTCCCTCACCGCCCTTTGCTGCTCCCACAACCTCTTCAGCATGTGGAGGGTGGAGTTCCACCGCGTCACACTGTCCACAATCAGCCTGTGAAGGGGCAGACTGTACTTCCGCTGCAACTGGGACAGGGACGCGGTAGCGGTTGGGGAGCGCCTGAAGTGGCTGGCAATCCTACGCGCCTTTGCCACAATGTCACTCAACCCGGGATAAGTGCGCAGGAACTTCTGCACCACCAGGTTGAGGACATGTGCCAGACAGGGCACGTGGGTCAGACTGCCAGCACTGAGGGCGGCGAGTAGGTTGCTGCCGTTATCGCAGACAACCATACCTGCCTGGAGCCTTCGGGGTGTCAGCCACTTCTGGACCTGAGCCTGAAGTGCTTTCAGCACTTCTTGTCCAGTGTGTCTCCGGTCCCCTAAACTAACAAGCTGGAGCACGGCCTGACAGCGCACGTGCCCCACACTTGAGTAGCTACGGGGGCGCTTGCTGGGAGGCTCAGCAGCTGCGGAGACAGTGGCTTGAGGGAGACCAGCAGTTCTCCCCTGGACACCCCGGGGCGGCACCACAAGATCGGTTGCCGCCGATCCCTCACCGACGCCTCGGAGGGAAACCCAATGGGCCGTGAAGCTGATGTAGCGCCCCTGCCCATGCCTGCTGGTCCAGCCATCCATTGTCAGATGAACCCTGTCGCTGACAGCGTGATCCAGCGACAGGGTTACATTCTGCACAATGTGCTGGTGTAGGGCAGGGACACCAGTCCTGGCAAAGAAATGGCGGCTGGGGACACGCCATTGGGGTTGGGCCTGCTCCAACATCTGCCTGAAGGGGTTGCTGTCAACTATGTTGAAGGGCAGCAGATGTTGGGCAATAACCCTTGCCAGGAGCCCATTGAGGGAACGCACACGTCGGTCTCCAGGGGGGAAGGGAGTGGTGCGGTCAAAGGCGTCTGAAATTGACGCCTGGCGCCGGACGGCAGTGCGGGACACAGACGCGGAGGGTGCTGTGGAAGTAGAGGTCTGGCTGCCGGTACCAGTACCTCTACTAGAGGGAGCGGGGGGGCATGACCTGCTGGAAAGAGATGAAGATGTGGCAGGGGCTGCTGTACCCTGCTCACTTGTGGTGGTGGCGCTGCTACCACCACCACGCTTCATCTCGTCAAACACCGCCCAGTGGTTTATCCTCAGGTGCTGGTTCAGGGCTGTGGTACCCACCCGAGCCAAACACTTCCCTCTCTTCACCCTCACTTTACAAATCCGGCAGATGGCCACGGTAGGGTTGTCTGCCACCAGGGTAAAGTAGTTCCAGACAGGTGACTTCAGCACCGCCCTCCTGTCAGATGGGGTGACGCTTACTTGCACCTGCTGGGACTCGGTGCACACAGGTGGAGCTGCCTGCTGCTGCTGCTGCTGCTGCTGCTCCTCCTGACACCTCCTGCTGCCATCACCAGTGGAGACCCTGACGATGGTCTCCCTGGTGGTGACCTGGCGCACTGTTTCACCAGGGTGCCTACCTTCCCCGTCGTCACTGACGTAGTGAGCCGACGCGTCAGATGGCAACCATGATGGGTCACCCTCTTCGCCCCCAGAGATGTCAGACCAAGGGCTGAGATGTGTTGGTCTGAGGGAACCAACTGACATGGAGCCTCTAGCCTGGCTCCGCTGTCCCCTCACCCACGCCTGGGTCTGACTAGGTGCTGCTGTTTCCTGCACCAAAACAGCAGCACCAGTTTGAAGGGATGTCTCTGGGATACTGCCAGCAGGTATCCCATCCTCCTCATCCATCCCTTCAAAAAGGTCCTGACCATCAGGACAGAGCTGAAGGTCTGCCTGATGCATGGCCTCCCCCAAGATATCCCTCTCACTGTCGCTGTCGAACAGTAAGATGCTGGACTCTTGGGGGCTGGGGGGGTACTACAGGCACCGGTGTAATGGTGGTACTACTGTGAGTCGGGACCGACGACTCAGTGGCACTGCTGTGCCCCATGTAGTCCACCACTACTTCAGCCTGAGATGGCAATATCGGGCGGCTGCCCGATGGGAAGAACTCCCGGATCAGGCGGACTCCCCTTGCACCCGATCCTCTACCACTAGTAGGGGCACGAGAGGTACCCCGTGCTGGCAGCGACCCAGCACTGGGAGTAACTCCCCTACCCCTGCTGCCACGGCCACGGATGCCGCTCATAATTGCTGATATGTGTGTGGGGGGGGGTAAACTTCATTGGGGGGGGGAAATGTGAGGAAAATGTGTTTTTGTGTTTTTTTTACAAGACAGGCACGCAGACAAAGACGTACACAGACAGCTACTAAACTATAAGAAAAGTAGTACACCAAAGACAAGGACTACAAAATTAAAGAAAAAAAAAAAAACACTAAACAAACACTAACTTTTTTTTTTTTTTTTAAACACAAAACACAGACACTAAAACACACACTAAGCTAAGCTAGATGAAATAAATGTACACTAACAGTGTGTACACTTACTACACAAAATGTAACTAAACTGAACACAAAACTTAGCTTTTAGAAAAGCTCTTTAGGAAAAACTAAGCAAAATGTGCACTGAAATGACTAGCAAATATCACTGAACAGCGAAGCTGCAAGATCAAACGGTAACACAAGATGAACAAAACTTAGCTTTTAGAAAAGCTCTTTTAGAAAGCTCAGCAAAATGTGCACTGAAATCACTAGCAAATATCACTGAACAACAAAGATGCAGGATCAAACAGTAACACAAATGAACAAAACAGCACAAAACAGCACAAAACGTAGCTTTGAAAAAAGCTCTTGGGTCTATTGCTTTGAAAAAAGCAGTTGATATACTGGAAAAGATGCACTGGAATCATCAAAAATAGCAATGCAGCACTATGCTGGTGATGATATAAATCAATCAGGAACAAAGACACAGGAACACAGAAACAGCCTCCACACTCTCTAGCCAGCTTCTGAATCTGCAATGAAATGGTGCTGGGAGTGAGCTTATATAATGTCCATGCAGGCAGGTTCCTATTGGTTGCTAACCTCTGACGAGTGTGGAAGGAGAACTCTGATTGGCTCTGATGCAAAAGGGCGGAGAAAATAATCGCGCAATATTCCTATTGCCGAATATTCGCATTGCGAATATTCGGCAATATAAAATGATCGCTTCAGCTACTCGGCCCAAGGTCTCTAATCATACCAGCAATGCTTTTAGACGTCTATGGAGATCACTAGGATGTGATCTGCTTTAAAAATGAAACTGTAAAAATCGCTCTGATGCGGAAGATAGGGGCGAAGAAAATAATCGCGCGATATTGCGTTTGCCGAATAATCGCATTGCGATTTTTCGAGAAAATTCAATGAACGCTTCAGCTACTCGGCCCAGGGTCTCTAATCATACCAGCAATGCTTTTAGACGTCGATGGAGATCACTAGGATGTGATCTGCTTTAAAAATGAAACTGTAAAAATCGCTCTGATGCGGAAGATAGGGGCGAAGAAAATAATCGCGCGATATTGCGTTTGCCGAATAATCGCATTGCGATTTTTCGAGAAAATTCAATGAACGCTTCAGCTACTCGGCCCAGGGTCTCTAATCATACCAGCAATGCTTTTAGACGTCGATGGAGATATCTAGGATGTGATCTGTTTTAAAAAAAAAAATTGTAAAAAATCGAATATTCGGAATTGCGAATATTCACAGCGAAATTCGAAATATAGCGCGATTTCTCGAATATGCTATATTCGAGTCGAATATTCGCAGTGCGAATATTCGTGAGCAACACTAATAGCGGTCAGATGAATAGCAACGCATATCTCCCCTATACGTGTATCCTGTGTTGTTAATCATATATACATAATTATGCAAATGATAATGGCTGCTATATTTATGCAAAAAAGGTGGCGACCGAAATGGCAGGATATAAAATCTGTCATGTTACCCCTGTCATTGATTAATAAGGCGAGAATGCTTCCAATTGTTGAATACCATACATTTACGTCATATATCCATAAGGCTTTAAACAAAAGTATTACAATATACTTTGTTCTTCATCTTGCAGAGGTTCCTAGAAAAGGGCTATGATGAGCTCCGCAGGCAGCCTGAGAAAAAGGCCGTTGTCAGCGCCCTAATGGAGGAATTAGGCGGCCAACACAATTGCCTGGCGATCGTGAAAAAATGGTCCGATTTGAAGAGGCGCAACATGAACCGTGTCAGGCATATCCGGAATAAATATCATCCAGGTAAGTTATTGGTGACAGTTATGTGTTTTTTTCCAAAGTGTATTTTGTGTGTGAAGTCGAGAGAGGAGCCGGACTGCAGGAGTTGGGAGTAGGCAGGCCTCCCCCAGAGGCAATCTGCCACCTTTCTCCATGCCCCGGGTGGCAATGGCGGGTGTGAGGGGGTCCTCCCACACAGACCGTCCTACCTGCTCCGCTTCGAAGCCCAATGGGGCAGAGGGACTCCCTATAAGGGAGTGAGAGGATTTGCCCGCTCAACCAGCCCTGTTAGTCCTTCGCCTCTCTTTTTAGAGACCGCGTGGTCAGAGTGCGTGCATGTTAACCCAATTTCGAGTGCGTGTGTAAGTGTGGTGGTTTTTGTGGGAGGGAGTTGGGCGTACTAAGCGCAGGCTTACCTCGCATAGCACACCCACCGGGGGCCGGGCTGAGACCACCAAACTCATTTCACATGTAGCCGAGAGCGGGATCCGAACCCCTAGCTGCAGAGGTGAATGGCTTGTCAGCGCAGTGGCAATCGCGTTGAGCCACCGCAGCTCCTTTGGTGACAGTTATGTAAGGTCATATGTAATTAATGTAAGGTCAGATGTTGTTAACCAAGACGCCATGTTGTTGTAACATATATCACCACCAGCCAAGGTATTCATAGTCCTGTTGGAAAAAGACATGGGACAGCAGACAGGAACACAGAAGTTATGTGGGAACATACTTTTCCCATTGCTTTGCATGGGACTTTAAACAAAAACCCCGACCCTCACCAATGGGGGTAGTTAAGGGATAAATTAACGATCCTATACTTTAAGTGGACGTATAGGTAACATGTGACCAAGTGTTATCGAAATATCTACAGCTGTTATGAAGTAACATGTATTTCCCATAGAGTTAAATAGGACTTTAAAGAAAAACCCCGACCAAGGCAAATGGGGGTGGGTAAGGGTTAAACCACCTATCCTATGTTTGTGGCTGACATATAAGTAACCTGTGTGCCAAGTTTCATGTAAATATCTTTAGCCGTTTGGACGTGATGCTGGAACATACATACATACATGCACACACACGTTGAGTTTTATATATATAGATTCCCACTAAATTCCTGTGTTAGGCGTGGGGTTGTTATAGTAATCCCGTGTACTCCATCAGGCCCTTTTTTTAACATGAGATCGTCTGAACAAAACAAAGGAGACAAAAACAGCTCATTTTACCATGGTGGCAGCCCAGCTCACGCTCAGTCCCCTGTAGTGCCCACAAGACCCTTTAATATAACATTGTCCCATTGGTTAACTGTCTATATAAATTAATTTGTATTCATATACAATACAGCAGAGTACACAGAATTTGCATACGTCATTAGAAAACATTTTAACATATATGAACATTGTGTTTTATAGGAGCTTCTCTACCAGCTGTGCGCCCCAAGCGCACAAGGCGACAGGCCGCAGAGGAGGAGCAGGAGGAGGATGTGGAAGAGGAGGAGAGGGATGAGGAGGAGCAGCCAGGGCCATCCACATCACCACCCCCAGCTCCTGTGGAGGAGCAAGAGGAGGAGCTGCACCCCCCCCAAAACTTCTGGTGGAGTAGTGGGTGACGAGGAAGAGGAGCAGGATGAGACAGTTAATTTTACCATCAATCAGGAGGGTAAATATGTGCACAGAGATTAATAAAATTGCAACAATAAAATGTAGCTCTAAAAATGGACAGCATTTAAAGCAGGGCTGTGGAGTCGGTAGATAAATGTTCCGACTCCGACTCCTCAGTTATATGTACTTCAGACTCCGACTCCCCGACTCCCCGACTCCGACTCCTCTGTATTAATATGCGAATGTATTTTATAGATTCCTTGAGGGAAAGAAACGCAACCTACCACAGGACTACTGGCTGGGAAGCCAACAGTCTTCTGTATTGCACAGTTTAAGCAAAAGACAAACACAATGAAAACAATCAAGTGACTGGATAGTAGCAGCAGGCATAAACATCAGGAACAGGATCTTTACCAGTTCAAAAATACTGACCACATTATTTGGTTGTTTTAGAACAAAAACAAAGCTTATCTATAATGAACCAAAAACAAAATCTGAATAACCTAGAAATGGTTTATATTAATCTTGAAATGTAGTTCTAGGCTTAGCAAATGCAAATAAATGCAATGTAGAGTTCTAAGGAAGAGAATTGCCTCTGCCAGATCCTCTTTCATAGAGTCTCTTAAGTCCGACTTTATTATTTTTAGGGCTGAAAATAATCTTTCGTAACGGTCTTTGAAATCCAAATGTTTTTTTCTTATATCCTAACAGTTATACAAAAGCTGAAGAGGAAACAATCTGCCATGAAAAATATGACGCAGAGAATACTGTCAAATGAGCAGCAGATTCTTTTTTTTACCTGCCAAAATCAGCAGCTGGCGCAACAACTGGCGAAAACCATCGATGAGGTGGCAGAGCTTCAGAAGTTCATGTCTTATTTTTTTTTTTTTTTTGTTATAATAAAAAATGTTATATTTTGCAAAGGTTTCATTTCTTATTGAGATTGTTAGTTGTTTAAACACATCTAACTTCACATCTAACACATCAACATCAACACATCTAGCTTAATAATAACCAAAAAAATGTTATACTATTACTAGCTGAATACCCGGCGTTGCCCAGTCTTCCTATCTTAACCTTTTGGGGAGGAAAATCATAGTAATATAAATATACCCATCTTTTATACAAGGGTGTTGGTAAGGGTTAATTTAACTGTTATGTATTTTTATTTGGCATATAAGTAATATGTATAGCAGGTATTATTGAAATATCTCTAGGCGTACAGAAGTTATGTGGGAACATACATTTCCCATTGATTTGCATGGGACTTTAAAGAAAAGTTAAGGGATAAATTAACTATCAGTGGTATCAGTGAACAGCAGTGGTAATAGGAGTATATAGAGTGGGAAATTACTTTTGACATAGGTGTCTTGACTGAGCAGCAGCAGCAGCAGCAGTAGTAGTAGTAGTAGTAGTTGATACAGAGTCATATCACTTGGGCAGGAGGTGCCATGATGAACAGCAGTGGTAATATGAGTATATAGAGTGGGAAATAACTTCTGACATAGTTGTCTTGACTGAGCAGCAGCAGCAGCAGTAGTAGTAGTAGTAGATACAGAGTCATATCACTTGGGCAGGAGGTGCCATGATGAAGAGCAGTGGTAATAGGAGTATATAGAGTGGGAAATTACTTTTGACATAGGTGTCTTGACTGAGCAGCAGCAGCAGTATTAGTAGTAGTAGTAGTAGATACAGAGTCATATCACTTGGGCAGGAGGTGCCATGATGAACAGCAGTGGTAATAGGAGTATATAGAGTGGGAAATAACTTCTGACATAGTTGTCTTGAATGAGCAGCAGCAGCAGTAGTAGTAGTAGATACAGAGTCATATCACTTGGGCAGGAGGTGCCATGATGAACAGCAGTGGTAATATGAGTATATAGAGTGGGAAATTACTTTTGACATAGTTGTCTTGACTGATCCAGAGGAGTCATGGGAGAAAGTCATGTGGTCAGATGAGACCATAATATAACTTTTTGGTCATAATTCCACTAACCGTGTTCGGAGGAAGAATAATGATGAGTACCATGCCAAGAACGCCATCCCTACTGTGAAGCATGGGGGTGGTAGCATCATGCTTTGGGGGTGTTTTTCTGCACATGGGACAGGGTGACTGCACTGTATTAAGGAGAGGATGACCGGGGCCATGTATTGCGAGATTTTGGGCAACAACCTCCTTCCCTGAGTTAGAGCTTTGAAGATGGGTCGAGGCTGGGTCTTCCAACATGACAATGACCCAAAGCACACAACCAGGATAACCAAGGAGTGGCTCTGTAAGGAGCATATCAAGGTTCTGGCGTGGCCTAGCCAGTCTCCAGACCTAAACCCAATAGAGAATCTTTGGAGGGAGCTCAAACTCTGTGTTTCTCAGCGATAGCCCAGAAACCTGACTGATGTAGAGAAGATCTGTGTGGAGGAGTGGGCCAAAATCCCTCCTCCAGTGTGTGCAAAGCTGGTGTAAAACTACAAGAAAGGTTTGACCGCTGTAATTGCAAACAAAGCCTACTGTACCAAATATTAACATTGATTTTCTCAGGTGTTCAAATAGGTATATTCAGCACTGTAAATACATCAGGTCCGGGGCTCCATCAGGGAATGCATGACAAGGGACCCTTCAGCGCCCTGAACCGACGGCGGGTGCCAGAAAGTCACCGCCGATCCAGGACTCATTAATCTTTATGAATGTGAGTCTGTCCACGGAGTCTGTGGACAGACGGGTCCTCTTGTCCGTGACCACCCCACCTGCCGCGCTGAATGTCCGCTCAGATAGTACGCTGGAGGGGGGGCAAGACAATAACTCCAGCGCATACTGAGCGAGCTCGCGGCAGGTGTCCAATCTGGCAACCCAGTACTCCATGGGGTCGTCGGTGCTCATACTGTCAGAAGCACCGACGGACGCCATGTAGTCTGCCACCATGTGGGCCAGCCGCTGGTGGTGACTGCTGCTGCTGGTGCTGGTACTGGGTCGCTCCGATTGGAAGAACATCCTCATCTCATCCATCAGGTCCCCTGCTCGGCTGCTGCTGGGTGCAGCCACCTGCTGGGTGAGATGAGGGGGGACAACTGGAGGCCGGGGAGTTGCCTGGTCCAACCGGCTGACAATGCCTGCCTGCAGTTCCTCCATCCGGCGCTGCCTCCGGCTGGCTGGGATGAACTGCTCCAGTTTCCCCTTGCACCTGGGATCCAAAAGGGTGGCCATCCAGAAATCATCCCTCGCCTTGATGGTCTTAACCCGGGGGTCCCTCCTGAGGCATCTCAGCATGTGGGCAGCCATGGGGAAGAGCACAGCCCGCTGTGACTCCTCACTGCTGCCCAGGTCAATGAGGTCCGACTCTTCATCCCTGAGGCGCTGCTGGTCACGCTCAGAGATGCCCAACCCCCGGACTATCGGTGCCCCCAACACCGGCTCTCCCTCCTGACCAGGCCCTGACTCCGGGACGACACCAGCAACCACCTCCTCATCATCATCATCCTCCTCCTCCTCCTCGTCCTGGCCCTGGTCTCGGTGGAGCATTGCTGCCTCCTCCTGCTCCACCAAGGCACTCTCCCCAGCTTCTAGCAGGCGATCTAGTGTCCTCTCCAGCATGAACACTATTGGCAGCACGTTATTGAGGCCGACATGCTCACTGCTGACCATCTTGGTCGCCTGCTCGAAGGAGGACAACACTTGGCAGACCTGCTGTATCTGCCCCCACTCCGCACAGGCGATGAAAGGGAGTTGTAGTGAAGCCCTCTCAGTGCCTAGGTCCATCAGGTACTCCTTCACCGCCCTTCGCTGCTCCCACAACCTCTTCAGCATGTGGAGGGTGGAGTTCCACCGCGTCACACTGTCCACAATCAGCCTGTGAAGGGGCAGCCTGTTGATCCGCTGCAACTCGGACAGGGACGCGGTAGCGGTTGGGGAGCGCCTGAAGTGGCTGGCAATCCTACGCGCCTTTGGCGCAATGTCACTCAACCCGGGATAAGTGCGCAGGAACTTCTGCACCACCAGGTTGAGGACATGTGCCAGACAGGGCATGTGGGTCAGACTGCCAGCACTGAGGGCGGCGAGTAGGTTGCTGCCGTTATCGCAGACAACCATACCTGCCTGGAGCCTTCGGAGTGTCAGCCACTTCTGGACCTGAGCCTGAAGTGCTTTCAGCACTTCTTGTCCAGTGTGTCTCCGGTCCCCTAAACTAACAAGCTGGAGCACGGCCTGACAGCGCACGTGCCCCACACTTGAGTAGCTACGGGGGCGCTTGCTGGGAGGCTCAGCAGCTGCGGAGACAGTGGCTTGAGGGAGACCAGCAGTTCTCCCCTGGACACCCGGGGCGGCACCACAAGATCGGTTGCCGCCGATCCCTCACCGACGCCTCGGAGGGAAACCCAATGGGCCGTGAAGCTGATGTAGCGCCCCTGCCCATGCCTGCTGGTCCAGCCATCCATTGTCAGATGAACCCTGTCGCTGACAGCGTGATCCAGCGACAGGGTTACATTCTGCACAATGTGCTGGTGTAGGGCAGGGACACCAGTCCTGGCAAAGAAATGGCGGCTGGGGACACGCCATTGGGGTTGGGCCTGCTCCAACATCTGCCTGAAGGGGTTGCTGTCAACTATGTTGAAGGGCAGCAGATGTTGGGCAATAACCCTTGCCAGTAGCCCATTGAGGTAACGCACACGTCGGTCTCCAGGGGGGAAGGGAGTGTTGCGTTCAAAGGCGTCTGAAATCGACGCCTGGCGCCGGACGGCAGTGCGGGACACAGACGCGGAGGGTGCTGTCAAAGTAGAGGTCTGGATGCCGGTACCAGTACCTCTACTAGAGGGAGCAGGGGGGCATGACCTGCTGGGAAGAGATGAAGCTGTGGCAGGGGCTGCTGTACCCTGCTCACTTGTGGTGGTGTCACTGCTACCACCACCACCACGCTTCATCTCGTCAAACACCCGCCAGTGGTTGATCCTCAGGTGCTGGTTCAGGGCTGTGGTACCCACCCGAGCCAAACACTTCCCTCTCTTCACCCTCACTTTACAGATCCGGCAGACGGCCACGGTAGGGTTGTCTGCCACCAGGGTGAAGTAGTTCCAGACAGGTGACTTCAGCGCCGCCCTCCTGTCAGATGGGGTGACTCTGACTTGCACCTGCTGGGACTCGGTGCGCACAGGTGGAGCTGCCTGCTGCTGCTGCTGCTGCTCCTGACACCTCCTGCTGCCATCACCAGTGGAGACCCTGACGATGGTCTCCCTGGTGGTGACCTGGCGCACCGTTTCCCCAGGGTGCCTACCTTCCCCGTCGTCACTGACGCAGTGAGCCGACACGTCAGATGGCAACCATGATGGGTCACCCTCTTCGCCCCCAGAGATGTCAGACCAAGGGCTGAGATGTGTTGGTCTGAGGGAACCAACTGACATGGAGCCTCTAGCCTGGCTCCGCTGTCCCCTCACCCACGCCTGGGTCTGACTAGGTGCTGCTGTTTCCTGCACCAAAACAGCAGCACCAGTTTGAAGGGATGTCTCTGGGATACTGCCAGCAGGTATCCCATCCTCCTCATCCATCCCTTCAAAAAGGTCCTGACCATCTGGACAGAGCTGGAGGTCTGCCTGATGCATAGCCTCCCCCAAGAGATCCCTCTCACTGTCGAACAGTAAGATGCTGGACTCTTGGGGGCTGGGGGGGGGTACTACAGGCACCGGTGTAATGGTGGTACTACTGGGAGTCGGGACCGACGACTCAGTGGCACTGCTGTGCCCCATGTAGTCCACCACTACTTGAGCCTGAGATGGCAATATCGGGCGGCTGCCCGATGGAAAGAACTCCCGGATCAGGCGGACTCCCCTTCCACCCGATCCTCTACCACTAGTAGGGGCACGAGAGGTACCCCGTGCTGGCAGCGACCCAGCACTGGGAGTAACTCCCCTACCCCTGCTGCCACGGCCACGGATGCCGCTCATGATTGCTGATGTGTGTGGGGGGGGGGTAAACTTTATTGGGGGGGGGAATGTGAGGAAAATGTTTTTTTATGTGTTTTTTTTAAAAGACAGGCACGCAGACAAAGACGTACACAGACAGCTACTAAACTATAGTAAAACTAGTACACCAAAGACAAGGACTACAAAATAAAAAAAAAATGCACTAAACAAACACTAATTTTTTTTTTTTTTTTTTTAACACAAAACACAGACACTAAACACACACTAAGCTAAGCTAGCTGAAATAAATGTACACTAACAGTATGTACACTTACTACACAGAAATCTAACTAACCTGAACAACACAAAACTTAGCTTTTAGAAAAGCTCTTTTAGAAAAGCTCAGCAAAATGTGCACTGAAATCACTAGCAAATATCACTGAAAAGCGAAGCTGCAAGATCAAACAGTAACACAAGCTGAACAACACAGCACAAAACTTAGCTTTGAAAAAAGCTCTTGGGTCTATTGCTTTGAAAAAAGCAGTTGATAAACTGGAAAATATGCACTGGAATCACTAAGTAGCAATGCAGCACTATGCTAATGATGACGCTAGATCAATCAGGAACACAGACACAGGAACACAGAAACAGTCTCCACACTCTCTAGCCACCTTCTGAATCTGCAATGAAATGGTGCTGGGAGTGACCTTATATAATGTCCGTGCAGGCAGGTTCCTATTGGTTGCAAACCTATGACAACTGTGGTAGGAGAACTCTGATTGGCTCTGATGCAAAAGAAGGGCGGAGAAAATAATCGCGCAATATTCCTATTGCCGAATATTCGCATTGCGAATATTCGGCAATATAAAATGATCGCTTCAGCTACTCGGCCCAAGGTCTCTAATCATACCAGCAATGCTTTTAGACGTCTATGGAGATCACTAGGATGTGATCTGTTTTAAAAATGAAACTGTAAAAATCGCTCTGATGCGGAAGATAGGGGCAAAGGAAATAATCGCGCGATATTGCGATTGCCGAATAATCGCATTGCGATTTTTCGGCAAAATACAATGAACGCTTCAGCTACTCGGCCCAGGGTCTCTAATCATACCAGCAATGCTTTTAGACGTCGATGGAGATATCTAGGATGTGATCTGTTCTAAAAATAACATTGGAAAAAATCGAATATTCGGAATTGCGAATATTCACCGCGAAATTCGAAATATAGCGTGATTACTCGAATATGCTATATTCGAGCCGAATATTCGCAATGCGAATATTCGTGAGCAACACTACTAGGCGAGCAAGCAGGACCACTGTCTGGATAAAGGGGGAGTTGAGAGGTAAGGAAGTCCTCCCTCTGTTCTGCCTCAAGGGCCCTGTCCATTATTCCACGTAGCATGTGCTCCAACATGTGAAGCCTGCCCCTGCAGAGCTGACAGAACCTCTGCCCCAGTGTGGCTCCTGTCTCTGTCTCCCAAGCACATCAGCTCTAGCACCGCATGGCATCTCTTTGCCTGCATTCCTCCCTTACTCCACAAAGGTTTTTCCCGTCGTTACGTCGACGCAAGTCTTTTTTTCCCGTTGCAAAGTTAGGTGCGCTTTAACTTGGTGTAAAATTACTCCACCATGTTAAAGTATGCCCGTCGTTCCCGCGTCGCTTTTGAATTTTTTTCCAGCCGTAAGTACGTTACGCGCGTCGCGATTCACAAACACGTCGGGCCGGCGTAAGTTCGCGCAAAGCACGTCGGGAAAATTGCGAATGGAGCATGCGCAGAACGTCCTGGCGCGGGAGCGCGCCTAATTTAAATGGTACCCACCCCATTTGAATTGGGCGGGCTTGCGCCAGACGACTTTACGTTACACCGTCGCAAGTTTCCAGGTAAGTGCTTTGAGGATCAGGCACTTACACTGAAAACTTGCGGCTGTGTAACGTAAACGGGTTACGTTACAAGGCCGCAAATTTTCGTGAATCTGGCCCCAAGTACGTTTAGGTGCAAACTATACAGCACAAGTGCAGTAAACACCAAGTACGTTTAGGTGCAAACTATACAGCACAAGTGCAGTAAACACCAAGTACGTTTAGGTGCAAACTATACAGCACAAGTGCATTAAACACCAAGTACGTTTAGGTGCAAACTATACAGCACAAGTGCAGTAAACACCAAGTACGTTTTGGTGCAAACTATACAGCACACGTAAGTAAAACACACGACGTGCTAAAAAACGAAGTTCAATGCTTCCACGCATGTGTCGACTTGATTCTGAGCATGCACGGGTTTTGAACCGATGCTTTTGTGTACTAACTATCGGTTTTGACCGATGGTCAGCCGTCCATTGGTTCGATTTTAAAGCAAGTTCTCTAATTTTTGTCCAAAGGACAACAGACCGATGGGCCGTACACACGGTCGGTTTTGGACAGATGAAACTAAACTTCAGTCCGTTTTTCATCGGTTTGGACCAGTCGTGTGTACGCGGCCTTATACAATCTTAATTATGGTTCCCTATAGACAGGGATAATAGGGGACATGCAGAAAATAAAGGGTCAGTACTTGGTTTGGAAGAGTAAGTGCCATTAAGATGAGTATATTACCCAACATAATTTATATATCATATAATAATAATAATATGCGCTGAGTATTAACTTTTGTGATGTGAACCGGAACCACAAACCATAGGTGATTCAAATTCAGTACATGTGTATAAAAATAATTAGTCCAAATGCATGCTACTGAGCATGCAACTACAATACACCTCCTGAGTGCAAGTGCTGTGTACTGGCCTGAAAGATAAGTATGGGGTGATCAAATTCTACAGACTCCAAGCTGATTTGCTTCACATGTGAGTATCAGATCTTCCACAGTTGTGCAGCTCATGTGAAAAACAGAGAGACAAAAAGAGAAATCCTCATTGTGCAGATAACACACAACCATATGGAAACAATTTTGACAAGCTTGAGATAGGTCACACTCACGAATCCACCGATTAATATCAGCAAACAAACAATCCTCATTTGGCTGCTCAGCATACGATGTGTCTCCTCATTCGGATGTGCAATCGGTCCCCTTTGTAGCTCTTCCCCCACGCGTTACATCACTAGACACGTGACTTAATCATAATTTATATATTGCATACAGTACTGATTACACTGCCACAGATCTTTTTTTAAATGACTACGGAAGGCCTGTAGCATTTGTATGGAATGACAAACGGCCAAGTTTGGCTTATGATATTCTGTGTAGAAGCAAACTAGAAGGTGGAATGGGGCTACCAGATATATTTTGTACTACAAGGCTATGTCTCTAGTCCGGATTTTGAACTGGTGCTATGACTTCCCAAATAAAATATGGGTTCCCCTAAAAAAGACAATGGCAGGGAGGAATCTGGCGGGTGCCTTTTGGATCCTAAGTCTATCTAGGGGTCTCTCGGAGTGGACATCACCCCTAACCCAGAACTCTTTGTTAGTATGGGATAAATGACTAAAACAGGAAAATATGCCCCTCAGATAGCTCCCCTGGCTCCTTTGCAAGGATTCCTTTGGTTCCCCCGGGGGAGGAGGTGAGATTTCTGGGTGCATGGAGGCAGGACGTAGACACTACGTGTGGCAAATTTGGGGGATATACCCAGAGCGGGCTGGAGATACCATCAAATGGTTGGCTTTTTTTATAATTGAAATCTTTATTAAGGTCTTTAAATTCACTTACTACATTTGAAACTCAGTGTGTACATTTATAAGATGCTAGACATTTTCTATCACAAATGTATAGACTGGTCCTTAGTGGTCAAAATACTACAGTCCCTTATTTTATTAGAGAATGGGAAAGAGAATTACCGTATTTATCGGCATATAACATGCACAAGCGTATAACACGCACCTTCATTTTAAGAGGGAAGTTTCAGGAAAAAAACTTACATTTTAAATAAAGAAATTTGAAGCAAAATAAGGATCAGTGCCCATAAATGCAGCCTGATCAATGGTCATCTGCAGCCTCAAAATTTCCCATCAGTGCAGCTTGATCAATGCCTATCTGCAGTTTCAAAATTGCCCATCAATGCAGCTTGATCAATTACCATCTGTAGCCTCACAATTGCCCATCAATGCAGCCTGATCAATGCCCATCTGCAGCTTCACAATTGCCCATCAATGCAGCTTAATCAATGCCCATCTGTAGCCTCACAATTTCCCATCAATGCAGCTTGATTAATGCCCATCTGTAGCCTCTCCATTGCCATGAATGCAGCCTGATCAATTCCTATCTCAGGGAGGGGGGCGGGATGAGCGCCATCAGATTACATACAGTGAGAATTTCCTGTTTACTCGGCGGCCTCTTTAATACAAAATCCTGCCTCCTGGATCGGCTTCTATGATAGACAGAACACTGGTCCAATGCTGGCCCAGGAGACCTAAGTGTCCCGCCCCCCTCCTGGTTCTCTCAGAGGCAGCCCAAATTGCAGTATCGGCGTATAACATGCACAAACTATTTTCAACCGATTTGCAGGGTGAAAAAGTGTTATACGCCAATAAATACAGTAGATCAGGTATTTACATCTGCACAAATTAAAAAAAAATATTAAATCAACTTATTCTACATCTATAAGTTCCCATGTACAGGAAATGGCATATAAATGTATGGCCAGATGGTATAGGACCCCATTTAAACTGGCACAGATGTACCCAGCATCAGATGCCCATTGTTGGAGGGATTGTGAGCAGAAAGGCACATTCCTCCATCTGTGGTGGACGTGCCCTGGAATCGGACCATTCTGGGAGGCAATTGCTCCATGAATTATGAAGTTGACTCTCAGGCCTCGTACTCACGACCAAACATGTCTGCTGAAACTGGTCCGCGGACCAGTTTCAGCGGACATGTTCGTTCGTGTGTAGGCAGTAACGTACAGAATTCCAGCAAACAATCGTCGGCCAGACCGTTTTCCAACGAACAACTGTTTCCTGGTCTTGCTTTAAAACAGTCTGCTGGAATCGTGTCCGTCAGACATGTTCGGTCGTCTGTACACAAAAGCAGCGTACAAAAACCCCGCGCATGCTCAGTCCAAATGAGGAGACGGGAGCGCTCGTTCAGGTAAAACTCGCGTTTCTTTGGGATATGGCACATTCGTCATTAGAAACCTTTTATTCTAGCAAGAGAACAATGTCTTAAAAAGGCGCACTAAACCACATTTTAAAGCCTCGTTTTATTAATTCTTCTCTTGCTAGAATAACCCCGTTCTCTTGCTGATGCAATTTCAATAGAGTTGTCCCATACTGAAATGTCACATTTCTTGCTTGTGATGTAATCCTTTAATAATGTTTTCTATGCCAGACGTGTGTTTTGGTTGGTGGTCCTCCATAATTTAGAGTAGTCATTTTTGTAAAGGAATGTGCATTTTTTTAATTTCTTTTTTTGTTTCTAGTTATGTCACCATTTAAACTTTTTTTTTTTTACATGTTTTTTTAAATTTTTTTTTTTTTTGTTGGTGTTTCATTAGAGAATATTAAACCATGTTGGCACACCAAATGTCCCCCCCCCCCCCAAGGAGTGTGTCCTTTGTAAATTACCCATTGTATATTTATTAAAGGTTTGCTGCCTAATAATCCCCACAGTATATCAAACAATAGACATGTTTTCAAATGAAAGCAAAAGGCCTTTTATTCAGGCAAATGTCATCACAAAAAATAAAAAGAACAGCAGCACTAGAATAGATAGCAAACTATATGCAAACTTGCATTTCCAACATGGTGAAGGATAAACTTCCAAGCCTCAGGAGCCAAACACAAAAATATGAAGCAGCAGCACACAAACAAAGGAACCCAAACTGTGGTAGTACAAACAAGATGTCCTTTATGTGGAAGGAAATGGAAGGCAGAAAATCAACGTTTCCTCCTCTTTCCAGCCTTCCCTCCAGGCAGCCTTCCAGCGGATCGAACACGGGGTCTTGCAGGTGGGGTTGATGTGGCAGCAGGAGGATGGTGTTCCGCAAGCCGGGCCGGGTCACATAGCCCAGTGTCTGGGGTCAGCAGGCCCCTCTGCATCCACCAAAGGACCTGGTTCATCAGGGCCTTTGCCAGTCTTCTCTGGTCCTCCTCCCCTTCATTTAAATCATGGGCCAATGAGGCACTGAAGGCCTCTGTGGGGTTGAGGGGGGCCCTCATGATGGCGCTTGCCTCCTGGATCATGCGGAGGCTTGCCTCCTCCACAGGCCTCAACTGCCTCCTTCGGCCTGATGGCCTCACCTGGGGGGGAGAAGACTGGCTGGTGGTGGTTCTCCTGGCCGGGTGGACCTGCTGCAGGCCACTGGGCCCAGCCTCCTCCTGGCTGCCACTGACCCCGGCCTCCTCCTGGCTGCCACTGACCCCGGCCTCCTCCTGGCTGCCACTGACCCCGGCCTCCTCCTGGCTGCCACTGACCCCGGCCTCCTCCTGGCTGACAGACACCTGAGGATCTGCCACCTCCTGGCTGATCTCTTCTTCCTGTGTGGAAAAAAAAAGAATTTTTTTACAATTTCGCTAAATAAAACCACACTCATTTTCATGTTTTTCGTTCAGTATTTTCTGTTCATTATTACTTGAATACACTCTACTTCTGACCCCTGCAGTTGTCATCCCTGACACCTATTTGTCTGTACACCTTTTTGTTTGCTTTTTTCCAGCTTGGTTTTTTTTTTACAATATCTAATCATTAATCCACCAAGAATTATTTACGCCATAAATATAGAGGAAACTACTATACCTCCTCATCGAAGGGTGGCAGATCTGCATCTCTGTCAGCCAGGCCCTCTTCCTCCGACTCTGCAGGGCTGTGGTCATCTGGGGAATGTCCGCTGGAAGGTAGCATGGAGGAAAGGTTGGAAGAAAGACTGGACATCGTTTTCCTGCCTTCCATTTCGTCCCGCAAAAAAGCCATCTGTTTATAATACCACAGTTTGGGTTCCTTTGCTTGTCTTGCTGCTGCTCCCGATTTTTTGATTTTATTAGCTTTGTATGCTCTCCTGTATGTGCTTCTGAGGTTGGCAAGTTTATCCTTCACCATGTTGGCAGTGCATCCTGGCACCCAAGTTTGCATATAATTTGCTAGCTCTTCTAGTGCTGCCGCTCGTACCTCTTTATTGCAATATAACGAGTGTTTTGAATTCCACAGGATGGGCGTGTCCTGGTATTTTTGAAGTAAGGCCTCTATAGATTCCTTGCTTTGTAGGAGGTCCATTGCAATTTTTGCAAAATTATATTTCTTTTTGAGTCTAGATTACAAAAACATAAACCACAGAAAAATAAATATTCCAAAGGATCAGCGTTGACCTTGATCTAATATGTGTCTTCAAATTTATTACCTATATCTAATTCCAAACACAGTCTCTCTTGTTTAAACAATGATTGGCAGCTCGGCCGCATTGCTTGTACCAAACATTGATTTGCTAGATGCAGAGCCATTGTTCACATTGCAGTAAATATTTTAAATATATTAAATTAAACAATGCTTACAAATGACAGTTTTCATCTAGGCACTCTTTCATGTGTAAATCTCATACCCCTGACAATGGATGACATAAAAGACACTTCCTAATGACCTCTGTACAACCAACACTTGAACAATACTTTGCCTGATCTGAATACACCATTCAAAAACTTGTCAATGAGGTACAGCATTGTTCACATCTCTATTTTGTGAGGTGTCCAAAAGCATTTGGATACCAAAATAACATTGTGGTACCCCATAGACAGAATAGCTTAAAAAGGGTGCAACCAACAGCCCAAACCCCCATCCCATGTGTCTACATTTTCAAGGCCTCTGCTGATCACATTTTTAATTTCCTTACCTTCCTGTCTCTCGCTCCTCGTTTCTCACGCTCGCCTAATTACCGCGTAAGATGCGTAATCACGGCGTAAACCTTTTAAACACTCCGCGTATTTATGAAACCCCGCCCTCGTCACCTTTGCGAGGCCCCTAATCAATGAGTTTAGGAAATATGGCGTTAACTGTGTATGTTCTGGATGCGCTCGAAGATTCTCCGCGTAACGGACGTAAACACGTTGTTTGCATTCTCTACACTCCGCGTATGTATTAAACGCCGCCCTCTTCTCCGCCCATGGCGTAAGAATTCATCTTTTCCACGCCCATAATCTCTGTGGGAAAGGAAAGATGGCGATGTCACACGAGCGGGCACGATGCTCTCATGCCACAAGTGAAGGGACAGAGGCAGGGACGTCCCGATCAAGGAAAAGAAGATATAAAGCCACTAATATGCGGTTCCAGGAAATGGTGGAGTTAGTTTACATCATGCGAAAAAAGGACTATGATGGTGAATTAGGGCCATACAAGACCCCTAACCGCCGAAAGGCACATATTATGGACAAGGTGGCGAGGAGAATGCAGAGGATGTTTGGGATCACCAGGTCCAAGGAACAGCTGAGGAAACGCTGGTCAGACTTAAAATTGAGGGAGCCACATCAGATGAAGAAAATACTTAAAATTCTGCGTAAAAGTAAGTAAATATATATTGGGGTTGGGGGGGGGGGGGGGGGTGATTGTCTGCAATAATGTGTTGCCATGTATATTTCACCATCTGCCTCCTTGGCCTGCTTGTAATTTTAAAGACATGTTGTTATTTATTTTTTAGAACATAAATAACTACATATTTACAAACAGTGTTCTTAGTAAACAACGTAACATCACATAGTTTATCAGAAAGGCTCGGTTATTCCAGGAACAACACACCTGGACATGGCTCACTGGCCAAAAACTTTGTTTGTAAACATTGTGTAAAAGCTAGTTCTAGAAATAATATGGTAATAAAGCAGATGTTTTCACATCTGCAATGCAGAGCACCTGTGTCTCCCCAAATCAAAAATGGGTTTTGGTAGGGTCTCCCAGAAATACAGTTTAGGGGGGACATCCATGTGTGTCACTTTGCTAAAAAGGGGCAGGATCAGAGCTTGCCATATAGAAGTAATTGCAAAATGTAGGTTTGGTGAAAGATAAAAGTAACTAAATGAAAGCATCTTCTAAGCAATGTGTGCGATTTATGCTCTCCAATATCTGTGTGCTGATGAGTCTACATTTTTTTTGGTTTATTTCAGGGGAAAGAAGTCGCCAGCATTTGGAGGAGGCAGAGAGGGCCAGACAAGGCCAAAATCTGCCATCTCAACATGTGGAGGAGGAGGAGGATGTGGAAGGAGAAGAGGATGTGGAAGGAGAGGAGGATGTGGAAGGAGAGGAGGATGTGGAAGGAGAGGAGGATGTGGAAGGAGAGGAGAATGTGGAAGGAGAAGAGGATGTGGAAGGAGAGGAGGATGTGGAAGGAGAGGAGGATGTGGAAGGAGAGGAGGAAGGAAGAAAGGAGGAAGGAAGAGAGGAGGAAGAAGTAATTTTGGACTTAGAAGTCATAGCAGATGAAGGGCAAGTGGCGGAAGAACAATTTGGCGAATTGAAAGAAGGTGGATTGATGGATGAAGGAGGAGTCCAAGATGATGGGGAAGTGGTGGAAGAAGGAGGAGTGATTGAAGATGATGGGGAGGTGGTGGAAGAAGGAGGAGTGATAGAAGATGTCGAAGAGGTGGAAAGGAGAAGCCCATCAGGTCAGTGTCACCCTAGCTTGATTCAAAAAAACATATGTAGATAGGCCTCATTGAAAAATAATATTGTAAATGCCATTTTTTTTTTTTGTTTTAGGGGAGGAGGATGGTGTGCCAATATTTTCACGTGCAAGTGCTGCTATAATTATTCAGCAGGTAATGGAGTGCAGCACTGAAATGCACAATATGCGTGAAAGGATGTTTCTCATGGAACAGAATGTAACAAATGTCCTTTTGGAATGCAGCACGGAAATGGACAATATGCGGCAAAGAATGATGGTCATCGAATCTAATTTTAAGAACATTATTGACATGATGGGCCGTGTCAAAGACTGAAACACCCCCCGCCCATCCCCCGCCCCCACAAACATTTTTACAGTTTGAATAATGAATACGCCAAAATTTGAAGATACACACACAGTGTGCCAACATGTGCTATCTGCCATCACAGAATATCTAATGTCTGTGCTTTGTGGGTCCAACCCCCTCCTCCATCCTCAAGTAGTTGAGAGGAAGGGTTTGCTCCCACAAAACACAGACATTGATCACCCATGATGTCAGATAGCACATGTGGCCATTTGTCTGTTGAACCAATGACATTTGGCGAGTTTGCACTGAATGTGTGTATCTTCCAATTTTGGCGTGTTCCAGTGTGAAAGCACACCATGACTGACTGCTGTTGTGAGTTTTTATATTTTTGGAATTGGATTTTGTTACTTTTTGACCATGTTGAACATTTTGGGATACTATAAAGTTTAGACCATAAAGAATAAACAACGCCAAAAATTTTTAAAAATATATATATAGAATTATAAATCTCTCTAATCACTGAATTTAGTGAAGTAGAGATTTGACTCCAAATTCTCACCTAAAAATTTTCTTTTAGAAAAACACACCAAAAACAAAAAAAATGGTTAAAAAATTATTGTTTTTTGTGCCTAAAAAATATGGCCAAAAAAAAATTTAAGGCGGTAAACACCCCACCAAATATAATCTATATATATATATATATGTAAACAATAAATCTAACTATATTTGAGTAAAAAAAAAGTGAACTTGTTAATAAATGTATAATCTGCATAATATTTTTGGTTGAATTACCTGAAAAAAAAAAAAAAGTTTAAAAAATTTTTGAAGACTCCTAAGTACAAAAGCAGGGAGTAATGAAAAAAATATAAAATTATTTTTGGGGTCATGAACAAGCAAAAATTAAAAAAACTTGACCTCAACATTTACAAATGGAGTTGCTTCTTATTTCTAGACTCAATACCCTGTTTGTAGATGAGTGAATACTGTGCAAAATGTGGTTAGTTACTAAAAGTGGAGAAATCAATTATGCATTACAATTGAAGAAGTTAGTTAGAGAACCAGGAAGACAGAAAAAGAGAAAAAGCATTAATGACAAACAACTGTATAAAGTCCAATGGTCTAATTATTTATTATTTTTTAGAATATTCCTTTCTTTGGGGGCCGAATTAGAAAGAAATATGATCTGGCATAGCAATGGCCCCCCGACCCATGAAGTACTCAACATATTTGTCGCGTACCTCACGAGCTGATTGGGGGGCCAAGCCAGCGCGACCAGTGTCCAGCCCGGGAAGGGGATCTGAGGGTAGTCTTGCCTCAGAACCGATGTCGGGTAGGTACGTCTGGGAGTGCCTGCGTAAAAAGTTGTGCAAAATGCAGCAGGCAAATACAACGGTGTCCAATTTATATTCCGCCAGATGTATCGATGTCCTGAACAGGCGGAACCGGTTGGTGAGTATCCCAAAGGCATTCTCGACTACCCTCCGAGCCCTGGCCAACCGAAAATTAAACACACTCCTCTCTGAGGTGAGGGTCCTCTGGGGAAAAGGCCGCATGAGGTGAGGACCAAGCCCGAAAGCCTCGTCCGCTAGGAACACAAACGGAAGTCCTTCCACATTATCTTCATCTGGTGGCAATGCCAGACCACCAGCTTGGAGACGATCATAGAAATCAGTCCGTGCGAACACTCCCCCATCAGACATCCGGCCGTTCTTCCCCACGTCCACATATAGAAACTCATACTGTGCCGACACCACCGCCATCAACACAATACTATGATAACCCTTGTAATTATAATAGTAGGACCCCGAGCGGGGTGGGGGCACAATGCGGACGTGTTTCCCATCTATTGCTCCACCGCAGTTTGGAAAATCACACCGCTGGGCAAATTGGGAAGCCACAGACTGCCATTCCTGTGGTGTGGAGGGTAGCTGTGGGGACAAACAAAATTAGAGATTTAGTACTTTGTAACAAATACATCCTACAAGCATCCTTGTGACAGTTCACAGTATTAAAATTGCATTAGAAAAATGTGCATGGAGAATTTGGGAAATGAAATATATAGGGCCACTTCATTAAGAGACTCCACAGCCCTCTGATGGGGACAATAAAAGTTTGAAGGGGGGGACACAAAAACCAAAAAGTCCTGTTTGAAAAAATGGCAAGGTGGGTTTGTCCCTAGGATAGCATGCTGGACAGGTTAATATTGGGTAAGGGACAAATATGCAGGTAGGCCAAGAATAAAACATGTAAAGCTGATATCAACATGCATAGGGAGAAAAGGTAACGTTAGTTAAACACACAGCATATCTGGGAAAATAAAAATAAAGTTAGTTGGCCACATTATTAGAGCCAGGAAACTTACCTTAATATACTCCTCATGCATAACTTTGATGATGGCAGCACACGTGTCCGGTATGATGACCCCAAGCGCCTGCGGAGAGATGCCTGTCGAGAACTTGAGGTCCTGCAGGCTCCTCCCAGTCGCCAGGTACCGCAACGTGGCAATAAGCCTCTGCTCGGCCGTGATGGCTTGGCGCATCACAGTGTCCTGCCTCGTGATATAGGGGGACAGAAGATCCAGCAGACGGTTGAATACGGGGTCCGTCATGCGGAGAAAATTCCTAAAGTCATTAGGATTATTCTCCTGGAGTTCCCTAAGCAGAGGCATATGTGAGAACTGGTCACGCTGGCGCAACCAATTCTTGGTCCAGAAACGCCTCCGCCCCCTGTTTCTGGCCAAAGTACTGGACAAATGAACATATCCAGCAGCCATCCCATAAACAGCACCAACTCGCGAAAATTGACGCTGCTGCTCCATCATGGCTTCAAACCGGCCGGCTGGTCAGTCAAGAACACACTGAAACAGAAAGCACTCGCAAATCCAGCACTACCTGCGACAAACGCGTGACAAACAGATACGAGCGCACAGGATGCAACTGCTAAAGCAGAAACAACCTGCTTGCCTATAGCCGAATGACAACTACGTTACCGCAAGCACACGCACTGAACCCGTGAATACACGCTGTCAAAGCCTGGAGACCGAGAAGCGCGAATCAGCTCTAACCAAACCTTCACTAACACGAGCAAACACGTAACTAGCAAAAGAGGAACAGAGGGCGGCGCCATTAACTTTGGTCTTCCCCTTTATAGTGACGTCGTACGTAGTTTACGTGCACGCGTTCCGGTACGACGGGAATTTGGTCCGCTGGTGTGTACACGCCAGCGGAACAAAACACAAATCAGCCTTGTACGCCGGAAACTGTCGGGCAGACAGTTTCCAGCGCACAGATCCGGTCGTGAGTACAAGGCCTCAGACCCATGGAATTTACACCCCAATACTTTCTATTTCATGGGGCCCCCTGATCCATCAAATCTTATAGAAAAAGTATTACACTGCATCTATTGAATGCAGCCAAATTATTAATACCAAGGTTCTGGAAACAGACCCTTTGCCTTACTTGGTTGGACTGGAAAAAAGAGGTCAACTTAATAATGGAAGCGGAAAGATGGGTTTATGCAGTGAAAGGCCAGCAGGACAAATTCGAAAAGATATGGGCAGGTTGGGTGCATTACGCCCCAGAGATAGGTAGAGAGGAAAGTGGCCTGGACTAGGCGGGCATGAAGTGTGGTGTGCCTTCCATGTCCTCTGCACAAGTACTCTCAGAAGTTGCAAGTGTGTTTTTTTTCATTGTGAGTAACTTAATAAATGTTGGGTAATAGTGTGGCTATTAGAAGCCTCTTACACGTTTGTGATTTTGGGAGCTTTTTGCACTTTTTTCCCCCTTTCTCCTTCCTCCTTTGTGCGGGGATTCAAATGGTAACCACACACGGGATGGAATTGAGGAACGGATCGGGGAGCACGGAATAGTCAATATGACTTGACACCTTAATGCACTAGTGCATAGGGGGGTAGGGATTAGTGGTAGAGTCAAGGGACACTAGGAATTTGAGTAGAAAGAGGTGGGTCCCCACAAATGGAAGTAACAAAGCCAACCCAATTTCTTTATAAGTAAGGTATGTGCTAAATGGGGAGGGAGTCATTCCCCCCCCCTTTTTCTTTTCTTTTCTATTTATGTTGGTGTGTTCTTTGTATCAGGTTTTTGAATAGAATATTTTGAGATGTTTTATGTTTATGTAGTTTTCTTTATGATACAATGAAAAATTACCAGTTACACTTACCGGTAACGGGTTTTCTAGGAAATCTTCCAGGGCGGCATACCTGAGATGACACGTCTCACCTGACAGGAAACACAATCAACAACAGAGTTTAAAAGACCCCACCCTTCCCTCTGTCTCTCAGTTATGACAAAGTATAAGCCCACACCAGTGCCAGAGGATACATTCTGTGAGAATTAAAACATCACCGACAATTAAGGGTAGGGAAGTCGGTCTGCCGTCCTGGAAGATTTCCTAGAAAACCCGTCACAGGTAAGTGTAACTGGTAATTTTCTCCAGTCATCTTCCAGGACGGCACACCTGAGATGATGAGCAAGAAGTTCAGGCCTACCTTAGGGTGGGACCACCAGCTGTAGGACCTTTCTGCTGAACGCCAAGTTCTGAGGGGACAACAGCTCCACTCTGTAGTGCCCCAGCAAAGTATTCTGGCTCGTCCATGTTGCTGCCCTGCAGATTTGGGCGATTGAAGAACCTGCCCTCTCTGCCCAGGAGGTTGCCAGTGATCTAGTTGAATGAGCTTTAAGGTGAGCTGGGATAGGTCTACCTGAGTTCTCATAAGCTATTGCGATAGTCTGTTTAATCCACCTGGCTATCGTCGACTTGGAGGCCTGAAGACCTTTTCTCTAGCCACAAAATCTAAGCAATAGATGGTTTGAACTCCTAAAACATTTCACTCTCTCCACATAGACCAGAAGACAATGTCTAATGCCGCGTACACACGATCATTTTTCAGCATAAAAAAAAGATTGTTTTTCAAAAATGTCATTTAAAATGATCTTGTGTGGGCTTCACATCATTTTTCAGGTTCTGAAAAACGACAAAAAAATTTTTTCGAACATGCTGCATTTTTTAACATTGTTTTAAACAATGTAGTTTTTCGGGTTGTAAAAAATGATCGTGTGTGGGCTAAAACGACGAAAAAAACCTGCGCATGCTCAGAAGCAAGTTATGAGATGGGAGTGCTCATTCTGGTAAAACTACCGTTCATAATGGAGTAAGCACATTCATCACACTGTAACAGACAAAAAAGCGCAAATTGTCTTTTACTGACACGGAATCAGCTAAGTAGGCCCAAAGGCGAATGGAACTTCCCCTTTAAAGTGCCGTTGTACGCGTTGTACGTCACCGCGCTTTGCTAGATAATTTTTTAAAAACGATGGTGTGTAGGCAACATCGTTTTAATGATGAAGTTGGGAAAACTTCTTTTTTTTAGACATGCTGAAAAACAAAGTTTTTTTTTCATGCTGAAAAATGATTGTGTGCACACGGCATATTGTCTAATAAATTAAATTTTTCCTCTAAATCATTTGTCGGATTCTGACAAAATGAGGGAAGTATAATTTCCTGTGACCTGTGGAAATCCGAGGTCACTTTCGGTAAATACAAAGGATCTTGCCTGAGGATTACCCTATCTTCTAAGAGCAAAAGAAACAGATCTTTAATAGTCAGAGCCTGAAGGTCGCTAACCCTTCTGGCAGTCCTGATCGCTAGAAGAAAGGCATTTTAAGGGAAAGAAATTTAACTGAAACCTAAGCCCTTTAGTTGGGGCATCTAATACCAGGGATAAATCCCACGGTGGGAACCTATTTGTTCTCACCGGGGTCACCCTCTCCCAATTTCAGAAAGCTCATGGTGGTCGGAAAAGCTCTGGAATTAAAAAAAAAAACATGTTCAGGGGAGAGAAGTGCAGATCTTCTCGTACAACGCAGTGACTGTGTCCTACCTAAACCACCAGGGAGGAACAAGGTCCCTCAGGCTAATGAAGCTGACCCAGAAAATCCTGGGGGAGGCAGAGAAGATATTCCCCTCATTATCTGCAGTCAATATAAGAGGATCCCTCAAAACCCAGGCATATTTACTCAGCAGGCAGCCCATTCATCAGGGAGAGAGGGAGCTGAACAACAAGGTTTTCTCTCTGGTAAGCCAACATTTTGTACCCTCATAATGGATCTCAGAGAAACCCCCTCGGCTGCGTGGAGGGCAGAAACCGCCCCTTGCACCTTTGAGATCTTTTCCTGGGGAAGGAACACTTTTTGAGTTACAGAGTCTACCAGGTAACCCAGGTATACCTTGGACTGTGAGGGATCCAGGGAGGACTTCTCCCGACTGACCAAGCAGCCTAGAGCTTCTAGAGTGGACAAGACTCTGTCTCGGTCTGACTGAAGCTGTTCTGGGGTTGGACTGTAGGTCAACATATCGTCCACATATGGGATCAAGGCTACCCCCTGGAGGTGTAGAAACGACACAATTTCGGCGAGAACTTTGGTGAAGATTCTCGGACTGGCCGCTAAGCCGAAGGGGAGAGCCTTGAACTGCCAGTGTTGGACACCCTGCCCTGTCTGAACTGCGAATCGCAGAAACTTTTGATGATTTGGGGCAATGGGGACATGCAAATATACGTTTTTTAGATCCAACGTGATCATGAAGACTTCTCGTTGGAGGTGTCTTCTGACAGTGTAGATACTTTCCATACAAAATTTCTTGTACAGTAAGTATCTGTTCAGGTTCTGTAAGTTTATGATCAGTCGTAATTTGCCTGAGGGTTTCTGGACCACAAAGATGTGGGAATAAAACCCCTGACTGGCCTGACCTACAGGAACAGGGATGATGACCTCATGTACCGCCAACTCTCGGACACTGTCCAAAAGGCCCTTTGCCTTCTGTGGGTCTTTGGGGAGATAGGAGAGGGGAAACATTCGGAGGAGGGGTGATTTAGAATATAGGGGCTTTGTGTGAACCACGTGAGCCTCCCACCAACCTTAAGGTTGGCATTTAGTTTCCTTGTTGGAAGGACTGGGCCCGGAAAAAAGGATCCCACCTTTTTCCTTGCCCTTTCCAAATCTCCACTTTCTCCTCGGCTCCTTCTTACACTTAAAGTGGTCTTTTGAGGGGGAGCCTCGAACAAATTTCTCCCTTTATCCCTCTTGGGTTTAGTTGGGAATTTTTTGCCTTTTTCTGTTGATCGGGATATGACCTGATCCAGGCCCGACCTGAAGAGCAGCGAGCCCTCAAAGGGTATGCCACAGAAATGTGATTTAGAGGTAAAATCCCCATCCCACGTCTTTACCCAAATGGCCCTCCTAGCGGGAATTTAGAAGAGCCGCCGCCTTGGCAGTTGTTCTAACAGTTTCCACCGCAGCGTCTGCCAGATAGGCTACTGCCTTACCAATTACCTCCAGAGAATCCAAGACCTCTTTGGATTTGGTCCCACGCGAGACAGGGTCCGTCAACCTGCTGACCCATGCATCTGCGTTCCTGGCCACGCAGGCGGAGGCCAATGCTGCATAGCTGCAGCATTGGCATCCCAGGCCCTGCGTAGCAGAGTTTGTGATATCCTATCTATCTGATCCTGTATGTTACCGGAATCCTCAAAGGAGAGGTCCGAACGTTTGGATACTTGAGCTAGAGGAGCATCCAAATGCGGTACTTTAAAGAACTTTTCTTCCTCCTCATTTTTAAAAGGGCATCTACGCTTCCAGATCTTACGTTTTAACACCTTACGTTCAGGCTCCTTCCATTCTCTCAGAATAATGTCCTTGAGAGATTGGTGTACAGGAAAGGACTTAGCTTGAGGTCTGCCTAGTCCCCTGTACACCCTATGCTGAGCCGAGACCTGAGTGGGCAGCATCTGGATATCCTCAGACACGTAGATTGCCTTGAGTAGACCCTCCATATCTTTGGCTGAGAAGAGATGGTCCCCAGGTCTAGTCTCAACCTGACTATCCTGGTCAGAGTCTTCTCCATCCTCCAGAGAGCTCTGCCCCATGGCCTCTGCCTCCTCTTCGTCCGAATAACAGAGACCGGGCTCCTGGGACCCCCCTGTATTTTCCCCTGTTCCTTCTTGAGAAGGTGAGCTTTCCCTACCGGGAGGGGACTCTACCTGCCTCTTCTCTACCATAGTCCTGAGGGACTGGAGGGTTGCTAGCATCTCAGATTGTAGTGCCCGGCATTCCTTCATAGCTTGTACCGTTTCCTTGCCCGCTAACTTATAGATGCACTTAAAACAAAAAGGTTTGCTGTGCTCCTGCGGGAGTTTCTCATTGCAGTACCCACAATGCCTAGACTTAGAGGTGGCTTTAGACTTAGACCTACTGGCCGTCCCCATGGGCAGGGCATTCAGTCTCTGTAATAAACCAAAAGGAGAAACAAATCCCTGTTAGCCATTGTTCCTCTAAGATATCCTGCAGAGGAGAGGGAATAGGGCCACCCCTAATATCACCCCCACATTAACTGGGTCGACTCACCCCCTGTGGTCTCCTCAGGTGCTGCTATTTTGGGTCCATCCTCCTTCTCCATCCTGACCGAACGATCCAGCCATCAGGGAGGGATCGCACCAGATAGATTGGGGAAACAACCGGACCCGGGACCCCCGCTCCACTGCTGCTCTTAAGCACACCACAGCGATCGCTGCCATTTTGCCATGCTCCAGAACATGCGGAAGTGACATCATCAGCTCGCACCGTGCCGACATGCGCAGTAGCAGAAAAAAAGGGATGATGCCCAAACAGTCATGGGAAAAACCTTTCGGGGTAATTACAACAATCTGCTATTTGGGACCAAACGCTTAAAAAACTTTGTTAGTCCATTAGAATTGCATACTAATCAATTGTTAGGCAGTCCAAAATGAGAGGGGAAATCAACAGCAGAACCCCAAAACATATGAATGTCCAAATAGATGGGCAAAAAACAGTTGCAGAGTAATAAAATGATCCAAATATTGAACAGCCTCTGGTCTCTGGTCAGAAGAAACATATATTCCCACCGAGAGGTAAGTAAGGGTGTGCTCTTACCAGATCCACGATCATAAAAAGCGTGTCGATCCACTCAGGTCATGGAGAAAACTCGGTCACAGCTGACAGGCAGAATATCCTCTCCAATGTGTTTAACGGCTCCACGTCCATCCGGCGAACCAGGGGAAGAAATAGGCTCAGAATGTGAAGTACCGTCAAATATTTAATTAAAAATTGTGCAACATATACACAGCGGTACATATAATTTAAAATTGCCGGCTAAAACAAGCAAACAGATACAAATAAAAAACGTGCGCCCGTGCATCCGGGGTCACGTAAAACGCAATGACGTTCGGTGCGTGGCTCCGCCCTGATCGATTTCACCACAGATGGCGTTGTCAAAGGGCCCTTTGACAACGCCATCTGTGGTGAAATCGATCAGGGCGGAGCCACGCACCGAACGTCATTGCGTTTTACGTGACCCCGGATGCACGGGCGCACGTTTTTTATTTGTATCTGTTTGCTTGTTTTAGCCGGCAATTTTAAATTATATGTACCGCTGTGTATATGTTGCACAATTTTTAATTAAATATTTGACGGTACTTCACATTCTGAGCCTATTTCTTCCCCTGGTTCGCCGGATGGACGTGGAGCCGTTAAACACATTGGAGAGGATATTCTGCCTGTCAGCTGTGACCGAGTTTTCTCCATGACCTGAGTGGATCGACACGCTTTTTATGATCGTGGATCTGGTAAGAGCACACCCTTACTTACCTCTCGGTGGGAATATATGTTTCTTCTGACCAGAGACCAGAGGCTGTTCAATATTTGGATCATTTTATTACTCTGCAACTGTTTTTTGCCCATCTATTTGGACATTCATATGTTTTGGGGTTCTGCTGTTGATTTCCCCTCTCATTTTGGACTGCCTAACAATTGATTAGTATGCAATTCTAATGGACTAACAAAGTTTTTTAAGCGTTTGGTCCCAAATAGCAGATTGTTGTAATTACCCCGAAAGGTTTTTCCCATGACTGTTTGGGCATCATCCCTTTTTTTTTGCTATTTTTTGCACTAGCACTTTATTCATTTATTCATTTATGCATTTATTTATTTATATTATTTTCGCATTAAGTTGCGACTCCTAGCGCAACTCATCTTTTTTCTTTTTATTTTTTGCGTGTATATCACATGTTTAGCGTTGCTGCTGGAATTACTCACTATTTATTTATTCACTTATCCATTTGAAATTCATTTATATTCATTCTCCTAGCGCAAGGAAAACCCCCCCTCTTTCCTTTATGCGCAGTAGCAGGCAGAAGATGCCGATACGACGCGGCAAGCAGGAGATCCCCTCAGCCTGGCAGTCAAACCTGACGCTGGGAAATGCACCAAGTGCTTCAGGGACCTCCTCCCCAGAATCTGATGGGAATCCATCTAGTGACTCCTCCGGTCCATCTGCCCCCATCAGGTAGGAGGAAAAAGTGGGTTGAGTGGTCCCTGGAGTTTTGAATACCCTTCACCGTGTTCAGGAGCCTCCAGCTTCTCGGGGGGATTCTTTAAATACCTAAGAACATTTTTGGGGATAAAACAAAAAATACCCCCCCCCCTGGGAAGGACAATGCCCAGTCTGACCTGGAATCCACCACTGGCTGCCCTAGGTCTGACCCCCAGGGAGGAAACCTCAGCCCCAGGCTTTGGTCTGGAAAAAGAAAAGAAACAACCGGTTTTGTTGCCACCTGTGGGAAACACTATTAATAACTGAGGAAAGGATGGGGCCTTTAAAAACTCTGTTGTTGATTGTGTTTCCTGTCAGGTGAGATGCGTCATCTCAGGTGTGCCATCCTGGAAGATGACTGGAGAAATATAAGTTTGTATAACAATGGCTTGATATGTTGAACTTTAATAAAATAAAAATTTGATAATAAAAAAAAGTACAGCCTTATCGGTGCCCATCAATTTCAGCCTCATTAGAGCCCATCAATTTCAGTCTCATTAGTACCCATCAAGTAGACATGTGCATGATGAAAAAAATGGTTTTGTTCCATTTCGTTTAGATTTGTTAACCTAGTTATTTTGTTTTGTTAAATTTGGTTGATTCGTTCAATTCATATTCAGGATTCGTATTCGGAATTCATATTTCGGAATTTGTTTTGTCTTTTTCAAATTTTCTTTGAATTTATACATTTTTTCGGCCATATCGAAAATGTATATATATATTTTTTTTATTCGAATATGGTAAAGTTAACAAACAAAAGAAAAATCTTCTTTAAATGATTTTTTAAATCACCTTTGGCTTAACTAAATCAGCATTATTTTGAAATGGTACTCTAATAACACACACTGTCTTTGATTTCAGAAACATGTTTACAGTTCGAATTCGACTGGAATTCGATGTGAAATGAGATTTGAATTTCAATTCGAAATAATTATATTTCGTTATTCGGATTAATCGGTAAACTTTGCTTATACTGTAATTTGGATATTCAGATATATCCAAATCTCTGAATAATGAAAAATGTGTCTGAATATTTATTTGGAATGAATTGAACCGCAGATGTCTAAAATGCAGCCTTATCAGTACCCATTAAAAGCAACTTATCATTGCCCATCAATGCAGCTTCACCAGTGCCTATCAGATGCAGCCTATCAGTGCCTATCAATATAGCCTCGCCAGTGCCCTTCAAATGCAGCCTGTCAGTGCCCATCAATGCAGCCTTACCAGTTCCCATCAAATGCAGCTCATCAGTGCCCATCAAAGGCAACCTTATCAGGGCCCATCAAATGCAGCCTCATCAGTGCATCATGGCGCTTGGATTTGAATATTATTGTTGATCATAGATTGTCATGCTACTATTCCACTTAACAAATCTTCTACACTTCAAGCCTTTTTCTTTCCTGTATGATCCAAGCAGGATTTCTTGGAAACCAACAATGTGGAGCAGAGCTACTTGAACACAGAATGATCACAGGCTCTCAAAATAGGTAAAAACACAGACTAGGGGATGAATTTTCAAAGCAGTAAATGTGACATTCAACAAATTACTGCACATGAATCTTTCTTTACATGTGTAAATTGCAAGTTCCCTGTTCTAGCTGACACTCTTTGAAAACAACACAGTTGTGCAAGACACAGCCCACACAGCCGCATCATTCAGGACCACAGCTCTGAGTGTCTGAATGAACTACAAGCCCCGATATCCTTAGAGGCTGTTGGCTTGTAGTTCTCAATGAACTACCACAAGAGCTGTGATGGTTCATTGAGCCTTCCTATTAGGGAGTATGGGCTTACCCATACATGATGTACTGGTAATTGTGACAGTGTGCAGGAGACCTGCATGGCATCAGCGATTTTCTGATCACTAGTGCAATGCTTCCCAGGCTCCTGCAATTTTTTTTTTAAATTGCACATTTTTTTACCCGTGAAAAAATCTGCATTTATTTATTTTTACCTTAAAGCGGAGGTTCACCCAAAAATCAACTTTCTGCCATTAGATCCAGCATACTGCTGACACCTGCAGTATGCGTTTTTTTTTGTACTTATCGTTTTACCAGCCGTTGTTATCCGGCTCCGAGCGGGGATTTCTGCGGGGAATAGGCATTCCTAAGCTAAGCGGATTTGATTGACGGGCTGCTAAAGCGCGTCACGCCTTCGGAAAATACCCGAAGTGACACTCGAGTGTTTACGGCGCCTGTGCCTGCCGTGTAGAGCTGACTGCGCAGGCGCCCGAAAACACTCGAGTGTCACTTCGGGTATTTTCGGAAGGCGTGACGTGCTTTAGCAGCCCGTCAATCAACTCCGCTTGGCTTAACGCCTATACCCGGAAGGAATCCCCGCTCAGAGCCGGATAACAACGGCTGATAAAACGATAAGTACAAAAAAAAACAGCATACTGCAGATGTCAGCAGTATGCTGGATCTAATGGCAGAAAGTTGATTTTTGGGTGAACCTTCGCTTTAAAAGTTATTAGGCTGTCTCTAGCTTCAATAGTCTTTAAATCAGACTAAGATTAGCACAAGAGTAGACTCCAACATATTTATAGGTTGTTATTTTAAATAAAGGTTTAAAATAAAAAAAAAATCTAATTCAGTGACTTAATTCTCTAGGTCTGCTCATTATACAATCTACATTACACTCCTAAGATATCTAAGCTTCCTTTGACTATGCATTGCTTAATTAGATACAGAGTATCACTTTTGCTGTAAGTTAATTGCCTGACACTTTAAAGCAAAAAATGGGAAGAAAAAAACTCCAATCTAGTAGATATGTGCCACTTATATTCAGAAAATTCTAATTAGCTTCTTAAACATTTGGTTTCAGACGTAATCTGTATTATCTTTAGCAGGCACAGTGTTATCTTGTCTCAGTAGGTAATTAACTTGATTAAAATAAAATTATAACAGAAAATTAAATTTTCTTGACTAAAACACCAGCAAAAATAGATGTTTTAACATAGAAAAAAAACTAGTTTAACTAACTTCTTCATTAGATGGGGCGTTATTTTCAAGATCATGTGTGCTAGGGATGATCCGAACACCACCCCTTTCGGTTCGCACCAGAACCTGCGAACAGACCAAAAGTTTGTGTGAACTTTAGAACCCCGTTAAAGTCTATGGGACTCGAGCGTTTGAAATCTAAAGTGCTAATTTTAAAGGCTAATATGCAAGTTATTGTCCTACAAAGTGTTTGGGGACTGGGGGCCAGATTCACAGAAGAGATGACGGCGTTTCTCTGAAACGCCGTCGTATCTCTCAGAGTATCTATGCGACTGATTCATAGAATCAGTTACGCATCGGTGTCTTACACAATCGGATCTTAGGATGCAGTACCTCGGCCGCCGGTGGGTGGAGTTTGCATCGTATTCCAGCGTCGGGTATGCAAATGAGGTTTTATGGCGATCCACGGTGGTTTTTCGCGTTCGTTACGTCGTTGCTAGTCTAGTTTCCCGTCGCAAAGTTAGTCGTCGTTTTACCTGCCCTAACTTTACACAGCCCATGTTAAAGTATGGCTGTCGTTCCCGCATCGAATTTCAATTTTTTTTTTCTTGCGTAAGACGTCCGGGAATACGAAAGTACGCTACGCACGTCGCCGTTCGAAAAAATGACGTCACTTCGCGCAAAGCACGGCGGGAATTTCAAAACGGAGCATGCGCAGCAGGTCCGGCGCGGGAGCGCGCCTAATTTAAATGGCACACACCCCTTTGAATTACGGGGGCTTACGCCGGAGGCCTACTGCGTAAGTTTTCACGCAAGTGCTTGGTGAATCAGGCACTTGCGATGAAAACTTGCGGCGGTGTAACGTATATACGATATGTTACGCCGCCGCGATTCTACGTGAATCTGGCCCTTGGGTCCTGCCCCAGGGGACATGTATCAATGCAAAAAAAAGTTTTAAAAACTGCCGTTTTTTCGGGAGCAGTGATTTTAATATTTCTTAAAGTGAAACAATAAAAGTGAAATATTCCTTTAAATTTCGTACCTAGGGGGGGGGGGTGTATAGTATGCCTGTGAAGCAGTGCATGTTTCCGGTGCTTAGAACTGTCTCTGCACAAAGGGCCATATTCTCAAAAAATCTCCGCCTGCTTCGCTTAGGGCACTTACACTCCGCTGTCCCAACTTACTGGAGCAGGTGTTGTATTCCCCAACCACTTGCTCCATAAGTTGGGACAGCGGAGTGTAAGTGTCCCGGCGTAGCCTGGCGGATCTCCAAGGGGGCGTCTTCCATTCAAATGAAGCGCGCCCCCGATGCGAAAGAACTGGGCATGCGCCGGGCTGCAAAAAGCCCAGTGCGCATGCTCCAGTTCTCGGCGGAAAACGTCAATGACGCCGACGTGTGCGTCATTGACGTAAAGTCGTATTCAAGAACGACTTACGTAAACGACGTACCCGACGAAAAAACACGACGGGGACCCGACGCCATCCGTAACATGGCCTACGCGAGACTTGCGGAAACTTACCCCTCATATAGCAGGGGTAAGTTTCCGCTTACGCAAACGACGTTAGCGACGGTTACGCGACGCGAACTCGTTCGGGAATCAGCGTAGAAGGATTATTTGCATATGCAAATGACTCCTTCACGTAAATGCCATCTAGCGGCGGCCGGCGTCATTGCATTTAAGATCCGCCAGTGTAAGTGACTTACAGATGGCGGATCTTAAGTGTATCTATGCAAAAATGATTCTGAGAATCAGGAGCATAGATACACTGGCCTAAAAAGGGAGTTACGATGGAGTATCTGACTTACTCCATCGTAACTTCTCTGAGAATATGGCCCAAAGTGTCATTCCTGAAAGAAAAAGAGTCATTTTAAATCACTCGCAGGTATAATGAATTTTCGTCTCCCGGCAATTCAGAGAAAAGTCATTCATAAAAAAAAAAGCGTGGGGGTCCCCCAAATTCAAATCCCAGGCCCTTCAGGTCTGGTATGGATATTAAGGGGAACCCCGCCGTCAATTAAAAAAAAATTATGTGTGGTTTTCCCCAAATATCCATTCCAGACCCTTTAGGTCTGGTGTGGATTTTAAGGGAAACTCCACCCCAAATTTAAATAAGATCTCTTCATCCAGTTCCGGGACCCAGAGCGCACACATCACCGGCCGCCTGTCTCCACCGGAGACAGCCTGGCGAATGACGTGGCTTGAGCCAGTAACAGCTCTTATATAGGTGAGGCGGGCCACCCATCACGTGACCCCGCCCCCTCTGACGCAAGAGAGAGCCTGGGCTTCCCCAGTGACGTAGTCAGAGGGGGACGGGGCCACATGACGGGTGGCCCTGCCTCACCTATATAAGAGCTGTCACTGGCTCAAGCCACGTCATTCACTGGGCTGTCTCCGGTGGAGACAGGTGGCCGTCGATCCGTGCACTCTGGATCCCGGACCTGGATGAAGAGATCTTCTCATTGCTGGACACCGGCAGAGAGGAGATCACCCGTCGCAGGATACTGACAACAGTGGAGCGGAGACTGAGAGTGGATTACCACCACTGTATTTTTTTTAATAAAGGACTTTTTCCACGGTGTGTTTTATTTTTACAATTATTTACACTTTCTTAGTGAAATGGTAGAGGTACAATGTACCCCATTACCAATTCACATAGGGGGGGCGGGATCTGGGGGTCCCCTTTGTTAAAGGGTTCTTCCAGATTACGATAAGCCCCCCACCCGCAGACCCCCACAACCACTGGGCAATGATTGTCTGGTTAAAGCTTGTAGGAGGTGCTTTCATACTGCACTGGCTGACCTATCAGTATGCAGGACCCCTGACCCTCTGCCTGAACAGTGATGATTGGCCCTGTGCTGATCACATGCACTCTCCCAAGAAAAAACTCTCTAGCAATACACTCCAGACTGAGCATATGCAGCCTGACTCCAGTAACTCTGTCTTATATGGTCATGTTTTGGAGACAGTGCAAGAAGAGGAAAATCTATGCATATAGGATCAGCCTTTTTACACAATGCAGAGGATTAACCCCTTAGGTTCCACAGTGAGTATAACAAACATGCTTTACTGCATATACAGACTGATTTTACTGTTGTGGGTTTAGTAACACTTTAAGAATGTTCTCTTAAGTTAACAGTATGTGCCAGTTGTATATTCTCAGGAATTAAAAAAATATATATTGATGCGTTATTAAATGAGCTTTTGGAGAACAGGTAGATTTGTTCAGCCATGTGTGTTCTGTATGATTTCACATGGACACAGAGGGCCTGATTCCCAAAAAAGCTGCCTAACTTAACTTTCAGCAGTTAAGTTACACTGACTTAAAATTTCTACCTAAGTGCCTGATCCACAAAGCACTTACCTAGAAATTACACGCCGTGTAACTTAAGTGCCTCCGTCGCAAGGCGGTCCTCCTCTCCGGGTGGCGTTTATAATTTAAATGAGGCGCGCTCCCGCGCCGGGCGTACTGCGCATGCGTGTGACGTAATTTTCCCGACGTGCAGCACGCGAACGTAATTGACGCCGGGCTTTGTGGATTGCGACGGGACACTAAAGTTGCGACGGGTGAAAAGAAATATACGCGCCGGGAAAACAAATAATTATAAAAAAAAATGACAGCGTCGCTCAGCATGCATTCCTGAGAGGGAGAACTCCATGCCAATTTTCAAAGAAAAAACCGGCATGGGTTCCCCCCCCAGGAGCATACCAGGCCCTTAGGTCTGGTATGGGTTGTAAGGAGACCCCCCCACGCCGAAAAATCTACGTAGGGGGTCCCCCTACAATCCATACCAGACCCGTATCCAAAGCACGCTACCCGGCCGGTCAGGAATGGGAGTGGGGACGAGCGAGTGCCCCCCCCCCTCCTGAGCCGTGCCAGGTCGCATGCCCTCAACATGGGGGAGTTGGGTGCTCTGGGGCAGGGGGGCGCACTGCGGGCCCCCCCACCCCAGAGCACCCTGTCCCCATGTTGATAAGGACAGGACCTCTTCCCGACAACCCTTGCCGTTGGTTGTCGGGGTCTGCGGGCGGGGGCTTATCGGAATCTGGGAGTCCCCTCAAATAAGGGGGCCCCCAGATACCGGCCGCCCACCCTAAGTGAATGGATATGGGGTACATAGTACCCCTACCCATTCACCTGGAGGCAAAAAGTTAAAGTTATTAAACACACAACACAAGGGTTTTTAAAATAATTTATTATTCTGCTCCGGAGGCCCCCCCTGTCTTCTTTATTAGCTCTAATACCAGGGGGGGCTTCTTCTTCCGCTCTCCGGGGGGGGCTTCTTCTTCCGCTCTCCGGGGGGGGGCTTCTCTGCTCTCCGGGGGTCTTCTTCTATCTTCGCCGATCTCCGCTGTTGACTCAGCGAACCTCGGTTCTTCTGCAGATGTCCGGTGCCTTCTTCTTCAGCGCTGGCTGCCTGCTATCTTCGTGTGTTAGCTCAATTACTAGCAGGCAGCCATCGCGGTCTTCTGTGACGTCAGGTTCTTCTCTTCTGTTCTTCTCCCCTCTTCCGATGTTGACTCGTCGCCTCTTGTCACTGCAATGATGGAAGCGCGCCTTGCATCCCATTTATATAGGCATCACCGTCCCATCATGCTCCGGTAGGTACCCACGTGATGGGTGCACGTGGGTAGGCACCCACCACGTGGGTACCTGCCGGAGCATGATGGGACGGTGATGCCTATATAAATGGGATGCAAGGCGCGCTTCCATCATTGCAGTGACAAGAGGCGACGAGTCAACATCGGAAGAGGGGAGAAGAACAGAAGAGAAGAACCTGACGTCACAGAAGACCGCGATGGCTGCCTGCTAGTAATTGAGCTAACTCACGAAGATAGCAGGCAGCCAGCGCTGAAGAAGAAGGCACCGGACATCTGCAGAAGAACCGAGGTTCGCTGAGTCAACAGCGGAGATCGGCGAAGATAGAAGAAGACCCCCGGAGAGCGGAGAAGCCCCCCCGGAGAGCGGAAGAAGCCCCCCCCCCGGAGAGCGGAGAAGACCCCCGGAGAGCGGAAGAAGAAGCCCCCCCTGGTATTAGAGCTAATAAAGAAGACAGGGGGGGCCTCCGGAGCAGAATAATAAATTATTTTAAAAACCCTTGTGTTGTGTGTTTAATAACTTTAACTTTTTGCCTCCAGGTGAATGGGTAGGGGTACATATCCATTCACTTAGGGTGGGGGGCCTGTATCTGGGGGCCCCCTTATTTGAGGGGACTCCCAGATTCCGATAAGCCCCCGCCCGCAGACCCCGACAACCAACGGCAAGGGTTGTCGGGAAGAGGTCCTGTCCTCATCAACATGGGGACAGGGTGCTCTGGGGTGGGGGGGCCCGCAGTGCGCCCCCCTGCCCCAGAGCACCCAACCCCCCCATGTTGAGGGCATGCGGCCTGGCACGGCTCAGGAGGGGGGGGGGGCGCTCGCTCGTCCCCACTCCCTTCCTGACCGGCCGGGTAGCGTGCTTTGGATACGGGTCTGGTATGGATTGTAGGGGGACCCCCTACGTTGAATTTTCGGCGTGGGGGGGGTCTCCTTACAACCCATACCAGACCTAAGGGCCTGGTATGCTCCTGGGGGGAACCCATGCCGGTTTTGAATTTAAAAATTGCCGTGGAGTTCTCCCTCAGGAATGCATACCAAATGCCGTCGCTTGAATGGGCTTTTACAAGGTGTGACTAACTTTCCACATTGTAAAACCAGCCCTAGTTTTGCGCAAGCAAAATCGGAACTTACGCAGAAATCACAGTGCTGAAAAGCGTTGTGGATCTGCTTAAGTCCTCATTTGCATACTCAAAGCTGCATTTCAATGAGAAATGCCCCCAGCGGCGGATGCGGTACTGCATCCTAAGATCTGACCGTGTAAGTGTCTTACACATGTCAGATTTTCTGCCTAACTTTGGAAAAAGCCTTTTGAGGATCGTTTCCAAAGTTAGGCACAGAGATAAGCAGGCTGAACAGCAGTTCCGCCTGCGTATCTCTTTTGGGAATCAGGCCCAGAGTGTCTTGATGCAATGCAATAACAGTTTTACAATATATATATTCAGGTTTTTTTTATCATCATGCATCATGGCAGCATACAATGGGTTGTGACTCCGCCCCACAACCTGATAGGACTGGTTAACTATAAATCAAAGATGGACCCAGCTCACAGCATTCTCCTTTTTTTCCCCTCACCTGATCAGGACTGGAATCATGAGGTATCCCTTACCGTTTGTTGCCCCAGCCAGGTTCAGCCTCTCCTGGGTGGAAGTTTTTCCTGTACAGTCTCTAAATGAGCTATATGGTTGGAGCCCCATTCTGGTGGTCTGGGGGGCATATTTTAGCCTCTCCTGGGTGGAAGTCCTTCCTCTACAGTCTCTAAATTGGCTACATGGTTGGAGCTCCATTCTGGCAATACAAGCTTTTCAAAGAAAGCTTTAAACAAGCTTTGACTTAAGTGACAACGTTTCCTTTTGCTTTCCATATGCTTTTTACTTATTTCCTCTGTGTTACGGGTGTTTGCCATTACCAAAATGGCTGCAGCAGTGCAAGTACACTCTGAGCATGAAAGGCAGAAAGTGATGCGGCCTCTGTTTCCTGGCTAGAGCTTTTCCAGGATGGTGATCTAATCACGCTCAGGCACTTATATCATCACTAATGGCAAATGTGAGTTCTAAATGGTTTCATGGCATTTTTGGGCAACAAATGGTGGAGATCTCTGCTCATGCATGCTGGATGCTTATGTGGTCATTGTTTGTAGTAGGTATGTTTTCCCTTTTTATGGCATTCACCTGGATTTTTCCTATCTCCTTATCAGTGTTGTTCTGGGATCATTGTGCCCTTTATGGCATTCACCGGGGCTTTTCCTATCTCCTTCTCAATGCTTGGGGATCACCGTGTTGGGCTCAGTTTCCACTAGTGCGACTTGTCACTGCAAAGTTGCATGACAAGCCGTACCCCATGATTTTCAATGAGTACCATTCATATCTGTGCCCATAGACCTCAAGAATACACAGGCATTGCTTCAAGTCGCATCAAATTTGCAGCAAAATCATGCGACTTTCAGGTCGCAATAGTGGTGACTTAGCGTTATGCTGTTTTTCATTTCAGTCTGCTGCTTTACTCTGTTTCTATGGGAAACGCTGTCCAGTCAGACCACCCATTGCTTTTAAAGTATAGGGATTAGGTAAGTAGTGAATATTTAGATAAAGAGAGCCAATATCTATAGTCGTGTAAGGACCACAAGATGGAGGAAGCCTTCTGACGGTCAAGACAAGTCACCATCTAAGAACAGACATCCAGGCAATGTTGATTAAGCTCATCATCTCACCCCTCATTATCACTGCTCTCCGTTTACAAACGTCACAAATTACCAGCCCTAATAGTCGCTGCATTTGTGGTGGAAAGTCATTGCCTGCCGAGCTAGCATGTCAAATCTGCCTGGAACAAGCACTATACAGCCTTGCAAGGACCTCAAGATGAAGAGAGTCTGCTAAAAGACAGAACAGTCACTGTTCAAGCGCAGACATACAGGCAACATTGATCAATGTCATCATCTCACCTCTGATTATGTTTGCTCCCCTTTTACAAACACCACAGGTTACCAGCCCTAATGGTTGCTGCATTTGTGGTGGAAAGTCATTGCTTGACAAGCTACAGTGCATGAATTGCCTAGCACTTCCAACCGGAGCCAGTAGGTGGTGTCCAAATTGGAAAGCTTGCCATGGGAAGAAAGCATTAAAGGGGCCACAAGCTTTGAAGACTGCCCAATAGAGACTTTTTTGCAAGGGCAGTTAAGAACATAATTGCCTGGGGTGAAGAGGAGGAAACTCTCCAGGGTTAGAAAGAACCAATTTCTTTCACTGAACAACTGGAGGAGTTAATCCAGGAAGAATTGAAGGGGTCAGAGAAAAATGCCCTCATAAACAGGCTGTCAAAACTGTATACCCTAAAAAAGCTAAAGGTCAACATGCTTGCAGTCTCCTCCGATAGTGGATGCATCATTAATGTAGCTGGCAAGACATGTCACTTTGCTGTCACATTTAAGTAGGCTCTAGTCCGAAAATTAGATCTAGATCTGAAGTGCTCCTACATACTGTAGCATCTGCAGGTGCCGGAACCCCAGCAATATCCAGCCCATGTGCTAAGTGAGTCTAATGGGAATGGTTTCATAATTATCAACCAGCTGCTGTACCTGCGGTTGTAACTGAGGAAAGTGGCAGGGTCTGCATCCCTTTAGACATGGTTCCCTATTGGGAGTATCTTATAAAAAATGAATTTTTTATTGCAGTGGATGCCAAAAATCTGGCTTTTATCTTGGTGCAGACTTCTGGGAAAATCAGTGAGCCAGTCATACAAGCAGGAAATGTTTTGGGGGGTGATCTGTACACATTCTGTGTACAAAGCACCTCCAGATAGTCATGTTTCATTGCATTTTACACAAATATACAGCTCTGCAAAAAGTGGAGTAACCCTTTAAATAAGCCCGTCTGGAAGAAGTGAAGAGACAAGGTGGTAACAGCTTTGTAAGAGCTGAAATTGGCGGCATACTCTGTGGTGGATGTGTCAGACGTCAATTGATGTTTTTCAAGAGCCATGTTCCCCGCGGTCACAGCAAGGAGTGCATTATGGCTGAAGCCATGGTTGGTGGACCACACAAAAAAAATGGTGCAAGACACCAGAACACTGATCCGATCTATTTGGGAGTAGACAGGATACAGCCATCTCAAGGGTGACCATTAGCAGATCAGGGCTAATATCATCTGGCAAAAAACAGAAAATTCAAAAAGGTCCAGCATACAGGTGGCAATCCCCAAGTAGATACCAGGAGGCAAAATCCTACGGACTGGGAAAAAGATAAGTAAATGAACTGAAGACGTACCCAATCTTCATTATTGAAGCCTTAAAGATCTAATGTCACGTACACACGATCGGAAATTCCGAGAAGAAAACCGTGGATTGTTTTCCAATGGAATTGTGGCTCAAACTTGTGTTGCATACACACGGTCACACAAAATTCTGACCGTCACGAACGCAATGGCGTAAACACTACAACAAGCCAAGAAAAATTAAGTTCAATGATTCAGAGCATGCGTCAAATTGATTCAGAGCATGCATGTTTTTTTTTGCATGTCGGAATTGCATACAGATGATCGGAATTTCCAACAAGAACTTTTCTCGTCGGAAAATTTGAGAATCAGCTCTCAAATTTTTTGCTGTCGGAAATTCTGACAAAAAAAAGTCAGATGGGGCAAACACATTTCCGACCAAAAGCTCACATTGAACTTTTCTTGTCAGAAATTCAGATCGTGTGTACGCGCCATAAGGCTCCTGTCTTGGAAGAACAGTGGAAGTCCTTTTTAGGGGTGCACTAAACCAGAGGGTGCCTGTGTGAAGCTTCACACACACACCTGGATGGAAAACCTTCAGGATCAGGGGGCCATATTGGTGTGGCATTGGTGGAAGTTTAACCACTTCCATACCAGGTACTTACGCAGCTTCCCGCCCAAGCCAATTTTCAGCTTTCAGCACTGTCGCACTTTGAATGGCAATTGCGCGGTCATGCTACAGTGTACCCAAACAAAATTGGCGTCCTTTTTCCCCCACAAATAGAGCTTTCTTTTGGTGGTATTTGATCACCTCTGCGATTTTTTTTTTTGCGCAACAACTAAAAAAAGACTGAAAATTTGGAAAAAAAATTACGTATTTATTTTTTTCTGTTAATTTTTTTGTAAATAAGTTTTCTCTTTCAATTACGGGCACTGATATGGCGGCACTAATGGGCACCGATGAGATGGCACTGATGGACATCGATGTGGGAGTACTGACGGGCACAGATGAGGTGGCACTGATTGGCGGCGCTGGTATGCGACACTGATGGGCACACATAGGCGGCACTGATGGGCACACATAGGCGGCACTGATGGGCACACATAGGCGGCACTGATGGGCACACATAGGCGGCACTGATGGGCACACATAGGCGGCACTGATGGGCACACATAGGCGGCACTGATGGGCACTACTGGGCACTCATAGGCGGCACAGATGGGCACTCATGGGCGGCACTGATGGATACTTATGGGTGGCACAGATGGGCACTGCTAGGTGGGCACTGGGCATGGATGGGCACTGTGGGGTGGCGCTGATGGACACTGGGGTGGCGCTGATGGACACTGGGGTGGCGCTGATGGACACTGGGGTGGCGCTGATGGACACTGGGGTGGCGCTGATGGAGACTGGGGTGGCAGCACTGATTGTTGCCAGTCAGTGCCCATTTGTGGGCACTGACTGGCATCTTTTTTCTTTCTGTTTTTTTTTTATTTATTTTTTAGACTTTTTTTTTTTTTGCCCACCCTGGTGCTCCAGGGTGGGCATCCCTGGTGGTCCAGTGTGGCGATCCGAGGGGGGGCTGCGCTGATAAACAATCAGCGCGAACCCCCCCTGTCAGGAGAGCCGCCGATCGGCTATCCTCTACTCGCGTCTGTCAGACGCGAGTGAGGAAGAGCCATCGGCGGCTCTTCCTGTTTACATCGTGATCAGCCGTGGTTGGACACGGCTGATCACGTGGTAAAGAGTCTCCGCCGGAGGCTCTTTACCGAGATCGGAGATGCAGGGTGTCAGACTGACACCCCGCATCACCGATCGCCGCGATGCGCGCCCCCACGGGCGCGCGCGGCATGAAATCCTGCAGGACGTTCTAGAACGTCCTGTCAGGATTTCATAACCACTTCCCGGACGTAAATCGGCCATAGGCCGGGCGGGAAGTGGTTAAGGGAGATCCACCTTTCTGGTAGGTTTTGTACTGCAGAGGCAGGCAGGGGATGCTATTCTGTGAATACTGCAGTTACAACATATAGCCCATAGCCGCTCGTTAGAATCAATGCTTTTGTCTCTTGATGTAAATAAGGCCTTTGATACTTTGTCATGACCTTATCTTATGTCTGTACTTCATCGTTATGGATTTGGTGCCTCATTCTTGTGATGGATGACAGTTCTATATGATTACCCCTTGGGCTAAAATTAATCAGTTCCTTACCGAGCCATACTAAAATGATGGCAGGAACCTTCTCTCCCTCCGGGTGGACGTCATATAATGTCCTGGGCTTCCCGGCAGTCTAGGGGGCGCACCCGCCATTGTCCATGATCACAGCAGGACCGTGGAACTGTGTGTGTAAACACACAGATCCACATCCTGTCAGAGGAGAGGAGACCAATGCATGTTCCCAGTACAGAGGAACATACATCGGTCTCCTTGCCTTGTGAGTCCCCTCCCCCTACAGTTAGAATCACTTCCTAGGGAATATATTTAACCCCTTCCCTGCCAGTCACATATACACAGTAATCAGTGCAGTTTTATAGTATAAATGTGAATGGTCCCAAAAAAAGTGTCAAATATGTCTGTCGCAACGTCACAATAAAAATCGCAGAGCGCTGCCATTACTAGTAAAAAAAGTAAAAATATAAATTCCATAAATATATCCCCTATTTTGTAGATGCTATAACTTTTGCGCAAACCAATCAATATACGCTTATTGCGTTTTTTTAACCAAAAATATGTAGAAGAATACATATCAGCCTAAACTGAGGAAAAATATATATTTTTTTTAATTGATATTTATTACATCCAAAAATAAAAAATAGTGTTTTTTTTTTTCAAAATTTTCACACTTTTGTTTATAGCGCAAAAAATAAAACCCGCAGAGGTGATCAAATACCAAACAAAAGCTCTATTTGTGGGGGGAAAAAACGCGCAATTGTCATCCAAAGTGCTAAAAACTAAAAATTGGTCTGGGCACCAAGGGGGTGAAAATGCCCTGTATTGAAGTGGTTAAATACTATGGATTTGAGTCACCTCTTCTCAATATTGGGAGGGGTACTCGTCAAGGGTGCCCACTCTCGCCACTTTTTGTTCCGGCTCTAGAGCTATTGGCAGAGGGTCCCATCCTGATGTAAAAGGTATTGATGTAGCGGGCTCTTCCCATAAAATATCCTTAATTGCCGACGATATTTTGTTAACTCTAACCTCCCCCAGAATCTCAATTGGACAAAGAACTGAGGAGGCAGTTGGATCCAGAGGACTGCCAGATTTTGACCATTGCCCTTTCCAAGTGTTCAAGAAACGTTCCTTATATAAATGTTTTAAAAAAAGTGTATGCTGTGGTCATAGAACCCCTTTAAATTTTACATAATGAATATCAATAATCATCATCATTCATTATCCATCATTCATCATCCATAATTCATCATGACTCATTATCATCATTATCGTGATTTATCATCAATCATCATCATCAATCCTGATTCATTATCAGCAGCATTAAAATACCTGATCCAGAGTTGTCTGTGTAATGGAATAGTTTTTAATTTGTTGTTGTGTCCTCATACTGGTTAAAAGCTCAAACAATTCACACAAATCTCCATGCCCAATTGATATATGGCATTCCAAAATATTTAGATGGTGATCCTAAAATAAATTTCAGATAGATATCAAAATTCCAAGAAAAGCAGTTATGTATTCATAAAGAAAAAAATTGTATTAATAAATCTAGTGTAAATGGTGAATGGTAGAGGAAGGGGCAGCACTGGGGTTCTCTGTATGCACAATTGCACATGTGCGAACAAGGAGACTTTTGGCATTAAGAGAGAGCAGAAAAGATTTAACCAGTCTGCTGCTGCTTCTTTAACCACTTAAGGACCGGACCAATATGCTGCTAAATGACCCAAGGGGTTTTTACAATTCGGCACTGCATCACTTTAACAGACAATTGCGCGGTCGTGCGACGTGGCTCCCAAACAAAATTGGCGGCCTTTTTTCCCCACAAATAGAGCTTTCTTTTGGTGGTATTTGATCACCTTTGCGGTTTTTATTTTTTGCGCTATAAACAAAAATGGAGCAACAATTTTGAAAAAAATGCAATATTTTTTACTTTTTGCTATGATAAATATCCCCCAAAAACATATATAAAATTATTTTTTTCCTCAGTTTAGGCCGATACGTATTCTTCTACCTATTTTTGATAAAAAAAAATCGCAATAAGCGTTTATCGTTTGGTTTGCGCGAAATGTATAGCGCTTACAAAATAGGGGATAGTTTTATTGCATTTTTATTAATTTTTTTTTTTTTTACTACTAATGGCGGCGATCATTGATTTTTTTCATGACTGCGACATTATGGCGGACACTTCGGACAATTTTGAGAAATTTTTGGGACCATTGTAATTTTCACAGCAAAAAATGCATTTAAATTGCATTGTTTATTGTGAAAATGACAGTTGCAGTTTGGGAGTTAACCACAGGAGGCGCTGAAGGAGTTATGTTTCACCTAGTGTGTGTTTACAACTGTAGGGGGGTGTGGCTGTAGGTCTGACATCATCGATTGTGTCTCCCTATAAAAGGGTTGACACATTCGATACAGCCGCCACAGTGAAGCACGGGAAAGCCGTGTTTACATACGGCTCTCCCCGTTCTTCAGCTCCGGGGAGCGATCGCGAGGGGGTGGCTAGAAACGAATAGCCGCCCCCTCATCCCAGATCGCTCCCAGATGATTTCCGACCGCCGCATGTACCGGGGGGGGGGGTCCCGATCGGACCCCCGACCCACGTCTAGGCAGGGACGTACGGGTACGCCCATCTGCCTGTACGTGCCATTCTGTGGACGTATATGTACATGCGGCGGTCGTTAAGTGGTTAATTTAAAATCACAGGCTAGGGACAAGGATTCTTGTCAAAATACAGTAGCAACAAATCTGGTCACCAACCTTTGCTGACTGGAAGACTGTGTATATAGATCTGTGCAAAATGGACAGAAATATAAACTGTAAAATATATGTAGTAGTGGTATATTTAGCTGTTTGCCTGGAGACCAGTCTTAAATATAATTGTTTCTGTTTATCAATTTGCATCAATTTGGGAAAATATTTTACTGCTTTCATCACATAACCATAGTATGCATAGTATTTTATGTATCATCTGATAAGCAAACTATTGTGATATGTGATACAGCCTGCTTATTGTACTCATGCAAAAGCAGTACATTTTAAATTGAAATCTGATAAATTGCAGATTTCATCTTTCAAGATCACAATCTATCCCAGCAAGAGAACACAAAATTAAGTAAAAACAAGATACAGAAGTAAACCTTTAATAGTATTTACTATTGCGTCAAGATGCCTACCTTTAGGTGCGCTCCTGGAAAACGACGTTTAAAACAGGTAATGACAGAATGTGCACAATCATAATCACCATTGAGCCACAGAGTCACTGAATAGCCTTGTCCAAACCTAGACACAGAATAGGGCATTACACATTTCTTATATTATACAATGAGATTAACATTGCTGCTGTTATGTTTTTAAACAAAACCTATTTGGCATTTGTCATATTTTAATTAATACAGGGTCAATTTTATGTACAACACACCTGCTGTAAGAACACTGCATGTACTTACCTTTCTAGTGTTCGGTTTCTTGAAAAGTCTCAGCTCTACTACAAAATCCTTTACAAGTTTTTGACTTGTTAAATTGGTCAAACACCTGTTTCCGCCTCTGCTCAGTGTGGTTCTTTCAGCTGACTAGTAGTCCTGTAGTGACACCACAGTGAGCAGGTGGGGAATGAGGTATTCAAACACCCACATTTTTTAAATAATTGTGCTGTATAAGAGAACAGTGAAGCAGCAGCTTTTAAGAAATTATCCAACAAAAAAAAATAAGTACAAGTGACCCTTAATGGGGCACAAAATGTATAAAATGTGTTAATCCGAATGCAGGTCACACATGCACAGGGCTGGACTGGGACAAAAATTTGGCCCTGGACTTCATCCAGACTGGCCCACTTTGACAGGTCTCTCCCAAGGCGGCTGGACAACTCCCGCACCCCCCCACCCGGCCACCCAAGCCCCCTCTCCCCCTTCACTAGCCACTAGCTGTTCTACTTTATTAGAGTAGAACGGCTAGTACTGGTACTCTTATAGGCAGTACCACTGGGTAAGCTAGACATTATTTCACCCGGGCAAAGAATCAGTTTGGTGCCCCCCCTTATGGGACAAGATTAGGCAGAAGTGAGAAACTCCCAGGCCATAGCTGTTGAGTCAGCTGTCTGTCCCCTCCCCCATGCTCCTCTGTCCCCCCCTGCTCCTCTGGTCCTCCCTGTGCTTCTTTGTTTTCCCCAGGTGAGCGCTGCGGGGAGGGAGAGACAGAGGAGCGGAGGGGGGCGGCGGTCCGCTGTCACTGAAGCCGGCCCACTGAGCCATCGGCCCACCAGGAAACTCCCTGTAGTCCCAATGGCCAGTCCATCCCTGCACATGCATCAAAAAGGAAGTCAAAAGTGAGTTAAAATTCCTATCCAAAATGAATGCATCTTAACATAATAATATTCCTGGTCATAAAGCACACTGGGGAATGCATGGATAAAAATCTGGTTATTTTTATCCAACAGCTTTATCACATTTGGTTTTTTTAATAGAAATGGTAAAGGTATACAAATGTTAGTATGATGGCAGAACAACTGGTATTTTGTAGAAGGAAGGTCTGCAATAGAGATGGCCTGCCGGTTCGCCAGGCGGTCGTTTCGCAGCGAACTTTGGTCGTTCGCAGTCCACCAAACCGTCGGACATCTGGCGATGTTCGCGGCGGTCCGCAATGTTACATGGGTAAGAACTTTGACCTATGACACATCCATCAGGTGGTGCAGGATAGCCAATTGAGACATTTCAGCACATGGACATACCCCCTACCTTATAAATAGACCTGATCTGGCGGCCATCTTACATTCTGCTTTTTGTCATGCTAGGGAGAGGGTGCTGTTTGGAGCAGGGACAGTCTGTATTCATTTAAATAGCTATCTAAAAGGTGCACAAAAGTCCTTTTAAGGACTGGTATAGGTGTGCTACTTGCTCTAGTATATACTGTAGGTGTCTAATACATTCATATACTTTTTGTCAGTGTAGGGAGAGGGTGCTGTTTTTAGCAGGGACAGGTTGTATTCATTCAAATAGCTATATAAACGGTCCACAAGTCCTTTCAAGCACTGGTATAGGTGTGCTACTTGCTGTGCACTGCAGTATATAGGTGTCCAATACATTCATATACTTTTTGTCAGTGTAGGGACAGGTTGGCGTTTCCAGCAGGAACAGAGTTTAGCGACACAAATCGCTACCTAACAGGTCCACAAAAGTCCTTTCACAGCACTGGAATAGGTGTGCTACTTGCTCTAGTATATAGGTGTCTAATACATTCATATACTTTTTGTCAGTGTAGGGGGAGGATGCTGTTTGGAGCAGGGACAGAGTTTAGCGACACAAATCGCTACCTAACAGGTCCACAAAAGTCCTTTCAAGCACTGGTATAGGTGTGCTACTTGCTGTGCACTGCAGTACAGTATATAGGTGTCTAATACATTCATATACTTTTTGTCAGTGTAGGGAGAGGGTGCTGTTTGGAGCAGGGACAGAGTTTAGCGACACAAATTGCTACCTAACAAGTCCACAAAAGTCCTTTCAAGCACTGGTATAGGTGTGCTACTTGCTGTACACTGCAGCATATAGGTGTCTAATAGATTCATATACTTTTTGTCAGTTTAGGGACAGGTTGGCGTTTCCAGCAGGGACAGATTTTAGCGACACAAATCACTACCTAACAGGTCCACAAAAGTCCTTTCACAGCACTGGAATAGGTGTGCTACTTGCTCTAGTATATAGGTGTCTAATACATTCATATACTTTTTGTCAGTGTAGGGGGAGGATGCTGTTTGGAGCAGGGACAGAGTTTAGCGACACAAATCGCTACCTAACAGGTCCACAAAAGTCCTTTCAAGCACTGGTATAGGTGTGCTACTTGCTGTACACTGCAGCATATAGGTGTCTAATAGATTCATATACTTTTTGTCAGTTTAGGGACAGGTTGGCGTTTCCAGCAGGGACAGATTTTAGCGACACAAATCACTACCTAACAGGTCCACAAAAGTCCTTTCAAGCACTGGTATAGGTGTGCTACTTGCACTGCAGTATATAGGTGTAATATACACTTATAATTAGGGTTGTCCCGATACCGATACTAGTATCGGTATCGGGACCGATTCCGAGTATTTGCGGGAGTACTCGTACTCCCGCAAATACCCCCGATACCAATATAGAATACTTCCCCTCCCCCCCCCCCCCCGCCGCCGCCGTGACGCCGCATCCCGCCGCCATTCGCCGCATCCCCGCTGCCGCCGACTGTGTAATACGCCGGGAACATTACAGCTTTGAATAGCTGTAATGATTCGCACCGCGCATAGACACTACCCCTCGCTCGGGTGAACTGTCCAATCCCGAGCGAGGGGGAGTGTCTATACGCAGCCAATCATTACAGCGATTCAAAGTTGTAATGTTCCCGGCATATTACACAGTCGGCGGCAGCGGGGATGCAGGTAAGCGGGACATGGCTGCATGGGGGGAGACGCTGGATGGGGGGAGACGCTGGATGGGGGGAGACAATGGCTGCATGGAGTGAGACGCTGGATGGGGGGAGACAATGGCTGCATTGGGGGAGACGCTGGATGGGGGGAGAAAATGGCTGGATGGGGGGAGACGCTGGATGGGGGGAGACAATGGCTGCATGGGGTGAGACGCTGGATGGGGGGAGACAATGGCTGCATGGGGGGAGACGCTGGATGGGGGGAGAAAATGGCTGGATGGGGGGAGACAATGGCTGGATGGGGGGAGACAATGGCTGGATGGGGGGAGACAATGGCTGGATGGGGGGAGACAATGGCTGGATGGGGGGTGACAATGGCTGCATGGGGGGTGACAATGGCTGGATGGGGGGTGACAATGGCTGCATGGGGGGAGACAATGGCTGCATGGGGGGTGACAATGGCTGCATGGGGGGTGACAATGGCTGCATGGGGGGTGACAATGGCTGGATGGGGGGATACATGGCTGCATGGGGGGTGACAATGGCTGCATGGGGGGTGACAATGGCTGCATGGGGGGGTGACAATGGCTGCATGAGGGGTGACAATGGCTGGATGGGGGGAGAAAATGGCTGGATGGGGGGAGACAATGGCTGGATGGGGGGAGACAATGGCTGGATGGGGGGATACATGGCTGCATCTGTGGGGGGACATCGCTGCATTTGGGGACACATTTTAAAAAAAGTATCGGTATTCGGTATCGGCGACTACTTGAAAAAAAGTATCGGTACTTGTACTCAGTCCTAAAAAAGTGGTATCAGGACAACCCTACTTATAATATACTTTTGAATATAGAAAACATATTATAGTGAATTTGTATTGTGCGGCATTGTGACTGGCGGTGTATTTGGTTACTGTTGGATTTTTGCCTCTTTCGCTGCGTTTCCTCTGCTACACACATTTAAAAAAATTCCTGAAAAGAAAGTTTCAGAACTGGTGAAATAAATCAGTGGCCCCACAAAACGACAGATTCTTCCACATACTGCGCTTCTCTAGAGACTTTTGTCACAGGGTCATTTAAAAAATGACAGGCAGAGGCAGAGGCAGGCCCTGCCGCAGGGGTGGTAGGGGTAGGGCAGGAGCACCAGGCCGGAGCCAAAGTGGGAAGTGGCACAAGGTGCATTTGATTACGTCAAAGGACGCACCAGACTTGGTTGAGTGGCTCACCGCCAACACCACTACCACCATATATCCTCCGCTTGAGTCACAGGAATAATTTTCCGATCCATCAGAAGACATTTCGGATGCACAGCCATTCTTGGCATTGGATCATGAAGAAGAGGTAGCAACAGCCGACACTCAGCAGTCTGACGACAGTACTCGGATCAGCCCAAGGAGGTCGGTGCCCACTGTTGCTGCCTACTCCGAGATCTCTACTGTTAGTGATGGTGAAGGTGACGTAGATGATGACGTGTCTACAGACGTCACGTGGGTGCCCACAAGAGAGGAAGAGGAGAGGAGTTCAGAGGGAAAGATGAACCAGCAGATAGAGAGGAGAAGCAGGCCGAACTTACATTGCACAGGAGGGACAAAGCAGACTCCTAATGTATCAGGAGCGAGCCATCAACCATGTACGGTCACATCTGGCGCTCCCAGGACGCCGGCCTATGGCTCCGCAGTGTGGGCTTTTTTTAACGTGTCCGCTGCAGACAATAGTGTTGCCATCTGCAGACTTTGCAGTCAACGCATAAGTCGCGGTAAGCCCAACACTCACCTAGGGACAACCGCCTTAAGAAGGCACCTGGCCTCCCATCACTGAGCCCAGTGGGAGCAACGCCATCAGAACCCACAAAGCCACAGGCTCTCACCATCCAGCCTCTTCTTCTCCTTCCCATCTATGCTCACAATTGTCCTCCACTCCACCTTCCATCATGCCTTCCTCACGTTTTTCTGCAAAAAGGCAGGCTTCCGTGGCCCAAATGTTCGATCGTAAAAAAACGATGACGCCAGATAACCATTTTGCCCAACGGTTGACCGTTGGCTTGTTGCAACTGATAGCCCGTCGACTACTGCCATATAAACTGGTGGAGTCAGAGGCCTTTCGAAAATTTGTGGCCATTGGAACACCACAATGGAAGGTCCCAGGAAGGACATTTTTTTCACAGAAGGGCATCCCAGAGCTATATGGCCATGTTCAGTGGCAAGTGAATGTATCTCTGGCACATAGTGGCGGTGCCAAGATACATCTGACCACAGACATGTGGTCTAGCAAACACGGGCAAGGAAGGTATATAACTTTCACTGCCCACTGGGTGTACCTTCTGACGGCCGTCAAGCATGTAATCCGTGGCACCCATGTAGATCTGGTTTTCCCGCCACAGATTACATGCAGGCCTGCCTCTTCTTCTCCTCCTCCTACTACATCCTCCCTCTCCTCCTCGGCTGACTCCTAATTTTTTGATGCTACCGTCTCCTCTACTGCGCCGCCCAAGATCCTCAGAACTAGGGATGAGCCGAACACTCCCCTGTTCGGTTCGCACCAGAACTTGCGAACACACCAAATGTTCATGTGAATTTTAGAACCCTGTTAAAGTCTATGGGACGCGAACATTTGAAATCTAAAGTGCTAATTTTAAAGGCTAATATGCAAGTTATTGTCCTAAAGAGTGTTTGGGGACCTGGGTCCTGTCCCAGGGGACATGTATCAATGCAAAAAAAAAGTTTTAAGAACTGCAGTTTTTTCGGGAGCAGTGATTTTAATAATGCTAAAAGTGAAACAGTAAAAGTGAAATATTCCTTTAAATTTCGTACCTAGGGGGGGTGTAAAGTCAGCATGTGAAATAGCGCATGTTTCCAGTACATAGAACTGTCCCTGCACAAAGTGTAATTTCTGAAAGAAAAAAAGACATTTAAAACTGACTTGCGGCAATAAATGAATTGTCGGCTCTGGCAATTCAGAGCGAATTCATTCATAAAAAATAAAATAAATAGCGTGGGGGTCCCCCCAAATTCCATTACCAGGCCCTTCAGGTCTGGAATGGATATTAAGGGGAACCCCGCCGTCAATTTAAAAAAAAAGACGTGGGGTTCCCCCCAAATATCCATTCCAGACCCTTCAGGGAAACGGCGTGGAGTTCCCCCAAAAATTCACACCAGACCCCTTATCCGAGCACGTTAACCTGGCCGGCCGCAGAAAAGAGGGGGGGACAGAGTGCGGCCCCCCCTCTCCTGAACCTTACCAGGCCACATGCCCTCAACATGGGGAGGATGTCCCCATGTTGATGGGGACAAGGGCCTCATCCCCACAACCCTTGCCCGGTGGTTGTGGGGGTCTGCGGGCGGGGGGCTTATCAGAATCTGGAAGACCCCTTTAACAAAGGGGACCCCCAGATCCTGCCCCCCCTATGTGAATTGGTAATGGGGTACATTGTACCCCTACCATTTCACGAAGGAAGTGTAAATAGTTCGAAAAAACACACACACACACACCGTAGAAAAAAGTCCTGTGTCACAATATATATTCTCTCTTCTACCCTACAGAGAGTTGTACTTTGCGTGCATGGTATAATGACAATAATATTAAACTTAAACAAAAAAAATGTATACAGCATGATCAGATTGATCATATAAAAACATGTACCTCATATAATAGATTACCACTTTCTGTATGGTATCACTTTTTCTAAAACTCTGCCACTACACATACTTTATTTTTAAAGTTGGCAAATAACATATATAATCACAATATACTGTATCATTTACAATCCAGCAATAAGTGATGGCAAAGCCTGTAGCAAAACAGGCGCTGTCACTTTGTTCTTGTTATTTTACGAAACTTACATTGACAGTTTTTACTGACAGCAGTAAGCCAGCTGTCAAACAGGTCCCAGGGTGTGAATCAAGTTGTTCAGCACATTTATTAATCAAAAACTATAGCAAAAGCATGAATGTGATTTTTTTCCAACTTTCCCAGGACAGTTTTTTAGACTAAAAGTATCATCTTTGAGTGATCCCCTATTTGTCATTTGATTTACTAGTTATGCACAAAGAAATTTTTTCCTTAAAGTATTTGTAAACCCTAATATTGAACTTTTCATATATACTCCTTTTTGTCTGTTTAATATATCATTGATTTTTTTTTTTATGTTCTCTCAAGCAGTACTTTCGGTCTTTCTCTTCTGGATTTGTATAGAAACCGTCTCTGATTGGAGGAAAGTGATCTTCTAGTCAGAATGAGAATTCAGTGTGGTGTTGTAAAGGAAAAAACAAAAACTTCTTGCCTGTAGAGAAAAGGATCCAAGCCCACTATGTGAGAAAGGGTGGTGGTGTTTCTTGTCCTGGGGAAACATGGCACTGTTGACTGTGTTTCCCAGAGACAGCTCAGATTTTGCAGTGACTGATGAACAAGTGAGGCCCCGTACACACGACCGAGTTTCTCGGCAGAATTCAGCCAGAAACTCGGTCGTGTGTACGGGGCCTGAGAGTTCACCTGGGTACAGAGTGTTGGATTTGTTTGCCAAGTTCTGTGAGGCCTTGTACTCACGACCGGATCTGTGCGCTGGAAACTGTCTGCCCGACAGTTTCCGGCGTACAAGGCTGATTTGTGTTTTGTTCCGCTGGCGTGTACACACCAGCGGACCAAATTCCCGTCGTACCGGAACGCGTGCACGTAAACTACGTACGACGTCACTATAAAGGGGAAGACCAAACTTAATGGCGCCGCCCTCTGTTCCTCTTTTGCTAGTTACGGGTTTGCTCGTGTTAGTGAAGGTTTGGTTAGAGCTGATTCGCGCTTCTCGGTCTCCAGGCTTTGACAGCGTGTATTCACGGGTTCAGTGCGTGTGCTTGCGGTAACGTAGTTGTCATTCGGCTATAGGCAAGCAGGTTGTTTCTGCTTTAGCAGTTGCATCCTGTGCGCTCGTATCTGTTTGTCACGCGTTTGTCGCAGGTAGTGCTGGATTTGCGAGTGCTTTCTGTTTCAGTGTGTTCTTGACTGACCAGCCGGCCGGTTTGAAGCCATGATGGAGCAGCAGCGTCAATTTTCGCGAGTTGGTGCTGTTTATGGGATGGCTGCTGGATATGTTCATTTGTCCAGTACTTTGGCCAGAAACAGGGGGCGGAGGCGTTTCTGGACCAAGAATTGGTTGCGCCAGCGTGACCAGTTCTCACATATGCCTCTGCTTAGGGAACTCCAGGAGAATAATCCTAATGACTTTAGGAATTTTCTCCGCATGACGGACCCCGTATTCAACCGTCTGCTGGATCTTCTGTCCCCCTATATCACGAGGCAGGACACTGTGATGCGCCAAGCCATCACGGCCGAGCAGAGGCTTATTGCCACGTTGCGGTACCTGGCGACTGGGAGGAGCCTGCAGGACCTCAAGTTCTCGACAGGCATCTCTCCGCAGGCGCTTGGGGTCATCATACCGGACACGTGTGCTGCCATCATCAAAGTTATGCATGAGGAGTATATTAAGGTAAGTTTCCTGGCTCTAATAATGTGGCCAACTAACTTTATTTTTATTTTCCCAGATATGCTGTGTGTTTAACTAACGTTACCTTTTCTCCCTATGCATGTTGATATCAGCTTTACATGTTTTATTCTTGGCCTACCTGCATATTTGTCCCTTACCCAATATTAACCTGTCCAGCATGCTATCCTAGGGACAAACCCACCTTGCCATTTTTTCAAACAGGACTTTTTGGTTTTTGTGTCCCCCCCCCCCCCCCTTCAAACTTTTATTGTCCCCATCAGAGGGCTGTGGAGTCTCTTAATGAAGTGGCCCTATATATTTCATTTCCCAAATTCTCCATGCACATTTTTCTAATGCAATTTTAATACTGTGAACTGTCACAAGGATGCTTGTAGGATGTTTTTGTTCCAAAGTACTAAATCTCTTTTTTTGTTTGTCCCCACAGCTACCCTCCACACCACAGGAATGGCAGTCTGTGGCTTCCCAATTTGCCCAGCGGTGGGATTTTCCAAACTGCGGTGGAGCAATAGATGGGAAACACGTCCGCATTGTGCCCCCACCCCGCTCGGGGTCCTACTATTATAATTACAAGGGTTATCATAGTATTGTGTTGATGGCGGTGGTGTCGGCACAGTATGAGTTTCTATATGTGGACGTGGGGAAGAACGGCCGGATGTCTGATGGGGGAGTGTTCGCACGGACTGATTTCTATGATCGTCTCCAAGCTGGTGGTCTGGCATTGCCACCAGATGAAGATAATGTGGAAGGACTTCCGTTTGTGTTCCTAGCGGACGAGGCTTTCGGGCTTGGTCCTCACCTCATGCGGCCTTTTCCCCAGAGGACCCTCACCTCAGAGAGGAGTGTGTTTAATTTTCGGTTGGCCAGGGCTCGGAGGGTAGTCGAGAATGCCTTTGGGATACTCACCAACCGGTTCCGCCTGTTCAGGACATCGATACATCTGGCGGAATATAAATTGGACACCGTTGTATTTGCCTGCTGCATTTTGCACAACTTTTTACGCAGGCACTCCCAGACGTACCTACCCGACATCGGTTCTGAGGCAAGACTACCCTCAGATCCCCTTCCCGGGCTGGACACTGGTCGCGCTGGCTTGGCCCCCCAATCAGCTCGTGAGGTACGCGACAAATATGTTGAGTACTTCATGGGTCGGGGGGCCATTGCTATGCCAGATCATATTTCTTTCTAATTCGGCCCCCAAAGAAAGGAATATTCTCAAAAATAAAAAATAATTAGACCATTGGACTTTATACAGTTGTTTGTCATTAATGCTTTTTCTCTTTTTCTCTGTCTTCCTGGTTCTCTAGCTAACTTCTTCAATTGTAATGCATAATTGATTTCTCCACTTTTAGTAACTAACCACATTTTGCACAGTATTCACTCATCTACAAACAGGGTATTGAGTCTAGAAATAAGAAGCAACTCCATTTGTAAATTTTGAGGTCAAGTATTTTAATTTTTGCTTGTTCATGACCCCAAAAATTATTTTATATTTTTTTCATTACTCCCTGCTTTTGTACTTAGGAGTAAAAAAAATTTTTTTAAACTTTTTTTTTTTTCAGGTAATTCAACCAAAAATATTATGCAGATTATACATTTATTAACAAGTTCACTTTTTTTTTTTTCAAATATAGTTAGATTTATTGTTTACATATATATATATATATATATATAGATTATATTTGGTGGGGTGTTTAGCGCCTTAATTTTTTTTTTGTGCATATTTTTTATGCACAAAAAACAATAATTTTTTTAACATTTTTTTTGTTTTTGGTGTGTTTTTCTAAAACAAAATTTTTAGGTGAGAATTTGGAGTCAAATCTCTACTTCACTAAATTCAGTGATTAGAGAGATTTATAATTATATATATATATTTTTAAAAATTTTTACCGTTGTTTATTCTTTATGGTCTAAACTTTATAGTATCCCAAAATGTTCAACATGGTCAAAAAGTAACAAAATCCAATTCCAAAAATATAAAAACTCACAACAGCAGTCAGTCATGGTGTGCTTTCACACTGGAACACGCCAAAATTGGAAGATACACACATTCAGTGCAAACTCGCCAAATGTCATTGGTTCAACAGACAAATGGCCACATGTGCTATCTGACATCATGGGTGATCAATGTCTGTGTTTTGTGGGAGCAAACCCTTCCTCTCAACTACTTGAGGATGGAGGAGGGGGTTGGACCCACAAAGCACAGACACTAGATATTCTGTGATGGCAGATAGCACATGTTGGCACACTGTGTGTGTATCTTCAAATTTTGGCGTATTCATTATTCAAACTGTAAAAATGTTTGTGGGGGCGGGGGATGGGCGGGGGGTGTTTCAGTCTTTGACACAGCCCATCATGTCAATAATGTTCTTAAAATTAGATTCGATCACCATCATTCTTTGCCGCATATTGTCCATTTCCGTGCTGCATTCCAAAAGCACATTTGTTACATTCTGTTCCATGAGAAACATCCTTTCACGCATATTGTGCATTTCAGTGCTGCACTCCATTACCTGCTGAATAATTATAGCAGCACTTGCACGTGAAAATATTGGCACACCATCCTCCTCCCCTAAAACCAACAAAAAAAAAGGCATTTACAACTTTATTTTTCGATGAGGCCTATCTACATATGTTTTTTTGAATCAAGCTAGGGTGACACTGACCTGATGGGCTTCTCCTTTCCACCTCTTCGACATCTTCTATCACTCCTCCTTCTTCCACCACCTCCCCATCATCTTCAATCACTCCTCCTTCTTCCACCACTTCCCCATCATCTTGGACTCCTCCTTCATCCATCAATCCACCTTCTTTCAATTCGCCAAATTGTTCTTCCGCCACTTGCCCTTCATCTGCTATGACTTCTAAGTCCAAAATTACTTCTTCCTCCTCTCTTCCTTCCTCCTTTCTTCCTTCCTCCTCTCCTTCCACATCCTCCTCTCCTTCCACATCCTCCTCTCCTTCCACATCCTCTTCTCCTTCCACATCCTCTTCTCCTTCCACATCCTCTTCTCCTTCCACATCCTCCTCCTCCTCCACATGTTGAGATGGCAGATTTTGTCTGGCCCTCTCTGCCTCCTCCAAATGCTGGCGACTTCTTTCCCCTGAAATAAACCAAAAAAAATGTAGACTCATCAGCACACAGATATTGGAGAGCATAAATCGCACACATTGCTTAGAAGATGCTTTCATTTAGTTACTTTTATCTTTCACCAAACCTACATTTTGCAATTACTTCTATATGGCAAGCTCTGATCCTGCCCCTTTTTAGCAAAGTGACACACATGGATGTCCCCCCTAAACTGTATTTCTGGGAGACCCTACCAAAACCCATTTTTGATTTGGGGAGACACAGGTGCTCTGCATTGCAGATGTGAAAACATCTGCTTTATTACCACTGTTTTTAGAATGAATCCTGTTTGCCTTTCCCATTCTCATACTTTTTTTTTCTTGAACTAGCTTTTACACAATGTTTACAAACAAAGTTTTTGGCCAGTGAGCCATGTCCAGGTGTGTTGTTCCTGGACTAACCGAGCCTTTATGATAAACTATGTGATGTTACGTTGTTTACTAAGAACACTGTTTGTAAATATGTAGTTATTTATGTCCTAAAAAATAAATGACAACATGTCTTTAAAATTACAAGCAGGCCAAGGAGGCAGATGGTGAAATATACATGGCAACACATTATTGCAGACAATCACCCCCCCCCCCCCCCAACCCCAATATATATTTACTTACTTTTACGCAGAATTTTAAGTATTTTCTTCATCTGATGTGGCTCCCTCAATTTTAAGTCTGACCATCGTTTCCTCAGCTGTTCCTTGGACCTGGTGATCCCAAACATCCTCTGCATTCTCCTCGCCACCTTGTCCATAATATGTGCCTTTCGGCGGTTAGGGGTCTTGTATGGCCCTAATTCACCATCATAGTCCTTCTTTCGCATGATGTAAACTAACTCCACCATTTCCTGGAACCGCATATTAGTGGCTTTATATCTTCTTTTCCTTGATCGGGACGTCCCTGCCTCTGTCCCTTCACTTGTGGCATGAGAGCATCGTGCCCGCTCGTGTGACATCGCCATCTTTCCTTTCCCACAGAGATTATGGGCGTGGAAAAGATGAATTCTTACGCCATGGGCGGAGAAGAGGGCGGCGTTTAATACATACGCGGAGTGTAGAGAATGCAAACAACGTGTTTACGTCCGTTACGCGGAGAATCTTCGAGCGCATCCAGAACATACACAGTTAACGCCATATTTCCTAAACTCATTGATTAGGGGCCTCGCAAAGGTGACGAGGGCGGGGTTTCATAAATACGCGGAGTGTTTAAAAGGTTTACGCCGTGATTACGCATCTTACGCGGTAATTAGGCGAGCGTGAGAAACGAGGAGCGAGAGACAGGAAGGTAAGGAAATTAAAAATGTGATCAGCAGAGGCCTTGAAAATGTAGACACATGGGATGGGGGTTTGGGCTGTTGGTTGCACCCTTTTTAAGCTATTCTGTCTATGGGGTACCACAATGTTATTTTGGTATCCAAATGCTTTTGGACACCTCACAAAATAGAGATGTGAACAATGCTGTACCTCATTGACAAGTTTTTGAATGGTGTATTCAGATCAGGCAAAGTATTGTTCAAGTGTTGGTTGTACAGAGGTCATTAGGAAGTGTCTTTTATGTCATCCATTGTCAGGGGCATGAGATTTACACATGAAAGAGTGCCTAGATGAAAACTGTCATTTGTAAGCATTGTTTAATTTTATATATTTAAAATATTTACTGCAATGTGAACAATGGCTCTGCATCTAGCAAATCAATGTTTGGTACAAGCAATGCGGCCGAGCTGCCAATCATTGTTGAAACAAGAGAGACTGTGTTTGGAATTAGATATAGGTAATAAATTTGAAGACACATATTAGATCAAGGTCAACGCTGATCCTTTGGAATATTTATTTTTCTGTGGTTTATGTTTTTGGAATCTAGACTCAAAAAGAAATCTAATTTAGGAAAAATTACAATGGACCTCCTACAAAGCAAGGAATCTATAGAGGCCTTACTTCAAAAATACCAGGACACGCCCATCCTGTGGAATTCAAAACACTCTTTATATTGCAATAAAGAGGTACGAGCGGCAGCACTAGAAGAGCTAGCAAATTATATGCAAACTTGGGTGCCAGGATGCACTGCCAACATGGTGAAGGATAAACTTGCCAACCTCAGAAGCACATACAGGAGAGCATACAAAGCTAATAAAATCAAAAAATCGGGAGCAGCAGCAAGACAAGCAAAGGAACCCAAACTGTGGTATTATAAACAGATGGCTTTTTTGCGGGACGAAATGGAAGGCAGGAAAACGATGTCCAGTCTTTCTTCCAACCTTTCCTCCATGCTACCTTCCAGCGGACCTTCCCCAGATGACCACAGCCCTGCAGAGTCGGAGGAAGAGGGCCTGGCTGACAGAGATGCAGATCTGCCACCCTTCGATGAGGAGGTATAGTAGTTTCCTCTATATTTATGGCGTAAAGAATTCTTGGTGGATTAATGATTAGATATTGTAAAAAAAAAACCAAGCTGGGAAAAAGCAAAAAAAAAGGTGTTCAGACAAATAGGTGTCAGGGATGACAACTGCAGGGGTCAGAAGTAGAGTGTATTCAAGTAATAATGAACAGAAAATACTAAACGAAAAACATGAAAATGAGTGTGGTTTTATTTAGCGAAATTGTAAAAAAATTGCTTTTTTTTCCACACAGGAAGAAGAGATCAGCCAGGAGGTGGCAGATCCTCAGGTGTCTGTCAGCCAGGAGGAGGCCGGGGTCAGTGGCAGCCAGGAGGAGGCCGGGGTCAGTGGCAGCCAGGAGGAGGCTGGGCCCAGTGGCCTGCAGCAGGTCCCCCCGCCCAGGACAACCACCACCAGCCAGTCTTCTCCCCCCCAGGTGAGGCCATCAGGCCGAAGGAGGCAGTTGAGGCCTGTGGAGGAGGCAAGCCTCCGCATGATCCAGGAGGCAAGCGCCATCATGAGGGCCCCCCTCAACCCCACAGAGGCCTTCAGTGCCTCATTGGCCCATGATTTAAATGAAGGGGAGGAGGACCAGAGAAGACTGGCAAAGGCCCTGATGAACCAGGTCCTTTGGTGGATGCAGAGGGGCCTGCTGACCCCAGACACTGGGCTATGTGACCCGGCCCGGCTTGCGGAACACCATCCTCCTGCTGCCACATCAACCCCACCTGCAAGACCCCGTGTTCGATCCGCTGGAAGGCTGCCTGGAGGGAAGGCTGGAAAGAGGAGGAAACGTTGATTTTCTGCCTTCCATTTCCTTCCACATAAAGGACATCTTGTTTGTACTACCACAGTTTGGGTTCCTTTGTTTGTGTGCTGCTGCTTCATATTTTTGTGTTTGGCTCCTGAGGCTTGGAAGTTTATCCTTCACCATGTTGGAAATGCAAGTTTGCATATAGTTTGCTATCTATTCTAGTGTTGCCGTTCTTTTTATTTTTTGTGATGACATTTGCCTGAATAAAAGGCTTTTTGCTTTCATTTGAAAACATGTCTATTGTTTGATATACTGTGGGGATTATTAGGCAGCAAACCTTTAATAAATATACAATGGGTAATTTACAAAGGACACACTCCTTGGGGGGGGGGGGGACATTTGGTGTGCCAACATGGTTTAATATTCTCTAATGAAACACCAAAAAAAAAAAAAAAAATGAAAAAAACATGTAAAAAAAAAATAGTTTAACTGGTGACATAACTAGAAACAAAAAAAAAAAATAAAAAAATGCACATTCCTTTACAAAAATGACTACTCTAAATTATGGAGGACCACCAACCAAAACACACGTCTGGCATAGAAAACATTATTAAAGGATTACATCACAAGCAAGAAATGTGACATTTCAGTATGGGACAACTCTAATGAAATTGCATCAGCAAGAGAACGGGGTTATTCTAGCAAGAGAAGAATTAAGAAAACGAGGCTTTAAAATGTGGTTTAGTGCGCCTTTTTAAGACATTGTTCTCTTGCTAGAATAAAAGGTTTCTAATGACGAATGTGCCATATCCCAAAGAAACGCGAGTTTTACCTGAACGAGCGCTCCCGTCTCCTCATTTGGACTGAGCATGCGCGGGGTTTTTGTACGCTGCTTTTGTGTACAGACGAGCGAACATGTCTGACGGACACGATTCCAGCAGACTGTTTTAAAGCAAGACCAGGAAACAGTTGTTCGTTGGAAAACGGTCTGGCCGACGATTGTTTGCTGGAATTCTGTACGTTACTGCCTACACACGAACGAACATGTCCGCTGAAACTGGTCCGCGGACCAGTTTCAGCAGACATGTTTGGTCGTGAGTACGAGGCCTGAGTCTTCCCCACTGCTGTCAGAATCTGACAATGGGAGCTGTCAGTTTATGAGCATTTATTCTGTTCTGTCTGACCTGCTCATCATTGTTGTAATATATGTTGTAATATGTTGGCCGATTTATGTGGAATGTTTATATATATATATATATATATATATATATATATATATATATATATATATATATATGTATATTGTCGTATTATTGTGTTATAAGTCCAAAATTGACCAGGCCAGATTTCAGTCCAGGATTTTACACATCAAAAGAGGCTTGTTGATTGTCAGTGTGCAGGGGTCCAGGATGAATCTATTTTGCACATCAAACCTGTAATTAACCACTTAACCCCCGGACCATATTGCTGCCCAAAGACCAGAGTACTTTTTGCGATTCGGGACTGCGTCGCTTTAACAGACAATTGCGCGGTCATGCGACGTGGTTCCCAAACAAAATTGGCGTCCTTTTTTTCCCACAAATAGAGCTTTCGTTTGGTGGTATTTGATCACCTCTGCGGTTTTTAGTTTTTGCGCTATAAACAAAAATAGAGAGACAATTTTGAAAAAAAATAATATTTTTTACATTTTGCTATAATAAATATCCCCCAAAAATATATAAAAAAACATTTTTTTTCCTCAGTTTAGGCCAATACGTTTTCTTCTACATATTTTTCGTTAAAAAAAATCGCAATAAGCGTTTATTGATTGGTTTGCGCAAAAGTTATAGCGTTTACAAAATAGGGGGTATTTTTATGTCATTTTTATTATATTTTTTTTACTAGTAATGGCGGCGATCAGCGTTTTTTTTTCGGTATTGCGACATTATGGCGGACACTTCGGACACTTTTGACACATTTTTGGAACCATTGGCATTTTTATAGCGATCAGTGCTATAAAAATGCATTGGATTACTATAAAAATGCCACTGGCAGTGAAGGGGTTAACACTAGGGGGCGGGGAAGGGGTTAAGTATGCCTGGGTGTGTTCTTGCTGTGGGGGGGGGTGGCCTCACTAGGGGAAACACTGATCCTCGGTTCATACATTGTATGAACCGAAGATCAGCATTTCCCCTGCTGACAGGACCGGGAGCTGTGTGTTTACACACACAGCTCCCGGTCCCCGCTCTGTACCGAGCGATCGCGTGTGCCCGGCGGCGATCGCGCCCGCCGGGCACACGCACGGGAGTCGGGGGCGAGCGGGGGGGGCGCGCGCCTACGGCGGCGCGCCCCTAGTGGCGGCTGGGAGAGAGGACGTCATACTACGTGCTCTCGCCCAGCCGAGCCAACTTGCCGACGTATAACAGTGGTGGGCGGTCGGCTAGTGGTTAATGTTACACATCTTAAGACGCTTGTCGATTGTCAATAGGCAAAGAGACAGGATTGGTCGATTTTACACATCAAACTAATCAAACTATTACTCAGGCCACATGTAATCTAATTACTTATTAGAGGGAGCTTATTAGTATGCTAGGATGCATACTAATTAGTGACTCCGGCTGGAGTCATTACCTGTCACTCTGAAAGACAGGATGTAGATCAAAGACGGACAATCAAATTGCTCAGCTATTCAGTGGATAGAGAATATAATCTTGGAGGTGAGCCTTGTCACTCAGAGAATAATATTCCCTATGTATTCTCTGTAGAAATATGGCACAGGTCTAGGAAGAGACTTTGAATTATATACTCTGTTGGATTTTGTATCGTCTGTGGACTTTGGAATTTGTTCTGTATGGGAAGATCCACCAAAAAGAGGTCCTGTAATGCCACACAGTTGACACATTACAAAAGTTCAGTAAAATGTTTATTGCATCCAGACAAGTGAATGTGTGCAGTTGCTCTAGCTCAAAAACACCCTAAGCCATTTGATTCTGAGAGCACAGATTAGGGACTGTGCATGTTAGCAACAATCCAACGAATTTCACTGACCGAGTCCCTGCTGGAGGACTGTTCCTGTACCGATTCTGCCTATGCCTGGATGTTCTCCCCTCTTCATGTGGTTCATCCTTTCAAACTAAGTGCAGTGCATCTGTTTGTTCATAAGTTTGGTTTGTAACCAAGAGCGTACCCTCAGTGGCTGATGGGTTTTATGCCTGTAACTGTTTTGGAAACCAAGCATTCCCAGTATTTGGGGGGGGGGGGGTGTATTTTCAGTTTGTTTCTGGGGTTAACTAATGTTATTTGTACCACACCGCTGCTCTATTCAGGGCTAATCGACAAGCTTTTCAGTCATATTGTATGGAATGTTTTAAAGAGGACAAGACGCCCTCACTGGGGCAAATGGAATAGCGGTGCTCACGGAGGCAGGATTAATGGCAGTACATAAGGCAAACACTAGAGTGTGCCACATCTTCACCTTATGTTAGCAACACTTTGGCGGCTATAGTCCATAGTTAATCTATTATGATCCAGCATTCACTTGGAGATAAAACATGTGGCAGCCATATTATTGGAGTCTGCGACCAACTGATTTCAATAATAAGACCAGGATGAATATATATAAATATATGGTAAAGCATAAATAAAAAAATAAAATAAATAAATATATATATATATATATATATATATATATATATATATATATATATATATATATATATATATATATATATATATATATATATATATATATATATATATATATAGCAGTATGTACTTGTTGCTAAAGGGAAGTGAAATGATAGCCGCATTCTCTGGCCAACCCACATAATGTCCTAACCATACTGTACAGTTAGGATAAAACAAATATTCTTTTTTTTTTTCAGTAAAGTGGAAACAGACCCAGCCCCCGTCAGTAGGAATGTGGCTTAGTAGAAGATCTGAATAGGATGGAGGATTTGGTCTGGACCGCTTGGCAAAAACGGGGGGTTTACCTGGAGACGTGGGCAGAATGGAATCATTTCAAATACACAGAGGAGGGGAAAACTCTTATAGACGTAAATTTGTAAATTAAATAGAGAGGATGAGACATGAAGCTGGTGGGTGCAGGGAGAGAGCAGTTGCCGGGGGGGGGGGGGGGGGGTCAATAAAATGTTGTTTTTTGTTTTCTTTTGTTTTCTTTTGTTTTCTGTTTTTTTTTTTTGGGGGGGGGAATAAGAACAAGCAGAGGTAAAATAAGCCATAATAAGAGATGGACAGGAAGTCCCCTTGCCGTCCCGGGGATAAGAGGATCCCCCGAGGGTAGGGGGACTAGACGCCCAAATGTGTGGATTAGGGAAATTTAAGGACTATGAATTGTAATAGTACGAGTATGAGTGGGATAATGATGGTTAATAACAGGTAACATTATGGGGCGGCAGGAGAAGATATATCACATATAGAAGGTAGGGGAGATAATGTGATGTAGGACATGTATAAATTCAACTGTTGATGTTAATTGTGGTATATACCTGTAATGTTGGTTTCCCTTGCCGTTAATTGTTTGTTTTAAAACCAAATAAAGGATTAAATGGAAAAAAAAATGATATATATCTCTTAACATGTCAACCACTGAAACTGGCAACATACTCCTCACCTGACATGGCCATGGACATGGGTGCTTAACCCTTGGCCCTCCAGGTGATGCAGAACTACAAATCCCATTGGAATTGCAAGGCTGACAGTTACAAGCATGACTTCCAAAGGCAGAGGCATGATGGGACTTTCAGTTCTGCAACAGCTGGAGGGCCACAGGTTGAGCACCCATGGTCTAAGAGATGTCTGTCAGTGTAAACATTCTTCTGAGAGAGGGTTTATTTGGTTTTCTTCTACGTACAACACCATGGGGGTTATTTACCAAAGGAAAATCCACTTTGCACTACAAGTGCACTTGGAAGTGCAGTCACTGTAGATTTTAGGGGGACATGCAAGGAAAATAAAAAACAGCATTTTAGCTTGCACATGATTTGATGATAAAATCAGCAGAGCTTCCCCTTTATATTGACCTTATATATGTGTCTGCTGGGCTTCTGGCTAAGGTACACAAGGTCTCCATACTTCCCAGAGGCATATCAGACCATGCTCCCATGTTATTGATACTGCATACTTGATGTGGCCCCTCTGATAGACTGTGGAGACTACCCTGCTTCTGGATTTCAGAGGATAAGATTGAACCTTAAAGGTGCTTGTTAGAGGGAAATACCAAATGATTAACAAGGTTTGTAGGGGCTCTAGAACCACCTTGGAGTCACGTGAGGCTAGAGCTCAGACCCTTAAACAACAATTCCCCTGCCACCCGTAACCTAATAACTTGTTCACATATGAAGGCAGTGTATGCTGAGGTCATGTTACTGAGAGTAGTGGTTTCTAGGAAGCAACAGCTTCATCAAACACAGTACATCTTTTAGCAAGTGAACAAAATGGGCCATTTGTTGGACTGGATCTTGAAGGAGCAATCTACAGTTGTTACCATTGCTGATATACAGAGTGAGGATGGTACTTTTCTAACTGCTTCAGATGACCAACAATTGATTTCCACGGTTTTGGAGGAGTGAATTTCGATTTATGCAGATGAGACTCTTCTCTAATTGATAGATTTTGCTGGTTTTTGGGGGTGAAGATGAGCTGGGACAAATCTATCTTGTTCCCTCTGTGTCCTGTGGATACCTCAATGGCCCTTGGGGCTCCTCTTCACTGGGTTACTACCTTTAAATACCTTGGAATTGCTGTCCAGAAAGCGCTGTCATCCTACCTGCACCTCAACCTAAAGCTAGTTTTCTCCCAGTTCACTCAAAGATGTTCTGTGTTTAAATCTTGGCCCCTGACACCTGTGGGTAGAGTCAACCTCATTGAATTTTCTTTTTGTTAAAATTCATTTACCTTTCCTGTTAAAAAAAATAACCACAAACCATTAGCCACACTGGCTGACAGTATTTGTAGTTCCCCCATTCACAGAACTCTGTGAAAGAGCAACTTGGCCAGTTGGGTGGAGCCCGGCAGAGACACATTTTTAAAAAATTGTGACAGAAGTTACAGGGAAAAGATCCCCGGCCCGTTGTCACAATGGGGACTGAGGGGGTGTGGGGGCTGCTGCATCTGTAACATGTTACACCCTGAATATAGATATAATGGCCCAGATTCTCAAAGGACTTATGACGGCGCAGCGCCATGTACGCCGTCGTAAGTCCTAATCTGACCCGTCGTATCTATGCGACTGATTCTTAGAATCAGTTACGCATAGATATCAATTAGATTCGACAGGCGTAAGTCTCTTACGCCGTCGGATCTAAACTGCATTTTTTTTTCACCGCTAGGTGGCGTTTCCGTCTAATTCTGCGTCAAGTATGCAAATTAGCTAGATACGCGAATTCCCGAATGTACGCGCGGCCAACGCAAGTTACAACGTTTACGTTAGGCTTTTCCCAGCGTAATGTTGCCCCTGCTATATGGTGGCATAAGTGCGGCGCAACAATGTTAAGTATGGCCGTCGTTCCCGCGTCAAAATTTGAAAAAGTTACGTCGTTTGCGTAAGTCGTCCGTGAATGGGGCTGGACGTCATTTACGTCGAAACCAATGATGTCCTTGCGACGTCATTTGGAGCAATGCACACTGGGATATTTTACGGACGGCGCATGCGCAGTTCGTTCGGCGCGGGAACGCGCTTGATTTAAATGATACACGCCCCCTACCCGCCAAATTTGAATTCCCCCGGGTGATTTACGCTACGCCGCCGCAACTTACGGAGCAAGTGCTTTGAGAATACAGCACTTGCTCGTGTAAGCTGCGGCGGCGTAACGTAAATCGGATACGTTACGCCGACGCATAGATACGCCGATATACAAGAATCTGGGCCAACATGTTGGGAAAAGTGAACTTATCCTTTAATGACTGAAAATGCAAGAATATGAAACCAAACAGCATTGTGGAAATGAAAGCACCTAGCAGTGTTTTCCAAGACACACAATATTAAGTGAAAGTACTAGGTGGGAGAATGTTTAAAATTTATGATTTCTTTAAAATTTTGCTCTATTGTTTTGGTCTAACAACATTTAATACAACCAGCCATGAATATATATTTGTAAGAATCTGAATTTCCACTCTTACGGCAACCTCTGTTAGGTTGAAAAAATAAAACTCACTTATTAATTAATTGACACAAATGACCAGATGTAATTTGGATGTTAACATATGTGGTAAAAAAAATATTTTGGCATTACAGGTTATATTTATTTTACATTATTGTCCACATCTGCTTAATATTATTAAAGAACATCTTGGGATACTAAGCAGCAAAAAAAAGGAAATGTTCAGCACCAAATTCAGTCGACTTTGTGTGTCACCAGCAGATGGTAAAAAGCTCTCAAACCTTTTTTTTATTATATATATATATATATATATATATATATATATATATATACAGGTTTTCTCAAACTACCTATTGTACAGTATAATGTCCTTCAGCCTCGGGCACAAAGCCTTAAAAAACAGGCTCTGTTAGTATAGGTGTAGTGCTACCACCGTAGGAGCTGCCGGTGAAACGGGATCCCTCACCCGGCACGGCCAGGCAAATCGAGTTTTCACAGCACTCTTTATTTAAGTAACAGTCCTTTCAGTTTTTTTTTTGGGGGGGGGGGGGGCGTTATTTGAGGTAAATAAACTTGGATGGGGTCAAGGGTATTATGGGATGTCCACTTGACTTTAACAAAACTGTTCAGGGACAACTTCTTCTGTACAGTCTTTTTAAAAAAAATCTTAACTCCTCCAGCACAACACTTGTTTGCAGCTCAAAATTTCCAAGACCACCTGCCACACTGTTACAGTAGGTGATCTGACAATAGGGCTCAGTCAGATGTAGCAAATAGCCATTACAGACAGGGACCGTGGCCCCCTTGGTTGTGTAGCAAAGTCCTAGTGCCCAGCTGTCCTTTTGTGGTTACTGATCCTAGCACCACCCAGTCCTCTTAGGCTGCCTCTCAGAACTGTATCACTCACCAGCCCTCCTGGCTTTCTTCTCCCTGGAGATCTCCTGGACATGCTCACTGGCTCCTGTTGTCCTCACACCTGCTCCCATGCCACTGGACAGGGTTCCTTCTCGGGACATCAGAGGATCTCTCCTGCACCCAAGCTCACAGGCCCAAGGTCACCCCTTCCACTAACAGCCTCCTAGCACTCCATCTCCAACTTTCACCCAAACTCTCCTGCCCTGCTGGGCTGACTCTGAGTATGTGAGGGGTCCTGTCCCCTGGCAACCCATCTGTTGGGGGCCCTCATGAATACTTCTGGCAGCTCCTCCTATCCTCTCTCCTTTTGTTTTGGATGTTTCCAGCAAGTTCCAGAAGTAGGGGGAGGTACCTGGGATTCTGCCTGCTGTGTCATACCAGTCTCACTTATTTATACGGATATCACATATGGACATATATATATTTATATGACATAGAGTGGATTATAGCATGTTAAATATCAATCAGCACCCTCAACCATTTACCAATATTCCAAGCAGGGAGAGCTGTTGGAGGAATCCCCCTCCCTCCCTCCTCATGGCAAACACACTTACACATCCCATACTATCCAAGGCATACAGAAACAATATAACAATGGAATAAAGACACACCCCAACATGACACAGCAAAGAGTACACAACAAAATGAGACTATATATATATATATATATATATATATATATATATATACACAGTATATATACACACACCCAATTCCAGTGTGGTTGTAGAGCGAGTCCGATTAGTACAAATCAGACTGGGGTTCTCAGTCACCCTGTGCCCCTATTAGAGACACAGGGTGACTATGACATAGGAGGTGCATGGGGAGCTGAAACAATGGTTTCCCAACCTCCCCAAGGGATTCTGGTTTCCACAGGCCCCCCCGCCCAAAGTGACTCCTGTCACAATAACTTTGTTACTTATGCCAAACTCTTTTTTTTCTAGTATTTTTCTTATTGTACTGTACCACCAAATCCCTATACTCCAACTGCAGGTCCTGAACTTCTGTTCAATATTGTTACTAAGCATTGCATTATTGTCCTATTCCATCATTGTATACCCTTTTTTTTATATTTTTACCTACAGGTAGGCCTTATTATAATAAGACTTACCTGTAGGTAAAACGAATAACGTATTTATCGCGGTATAACGCGCTCTGGCGTATACCGCGCACCCCCAAAGTGGCCCCCAATCCTGTGGGAAAAAAAGATTTTTTGTTTTTTTGTACTTACAGTTTTGGTGTCTTGCGCGGCGTCCATCTGCGGCCTCGTCGGGTCCGGCGTCCTTCTGCGGCTTAGGGTGTCCTCTTCGGCGGGTCGGGCGTCCATCTTCGGCGGGTCCGGTGTCCATCTTCGGCGGGTCCGGTGTCCATCTTCGGCGGGTCCGGTGTCCATCTTCGGCGGGTCCGGCGTCCTTCTGCGGCGTCCTCCCGCTCGTTTCCCGCCACGACTTTGAATACTGCGCCCGCATATAGCGAGCGCAGTACACTCGTGAATCTTCGGGCAGGCTCGGGCGCCTCTCGCACTGACGTCCTGTACGCTCAGGGAGTCAGGACGTCAGGACGAGAAGCGCCGAGACTGCCCGAAGATTCACGAGTGTACTGCGCTCGCTATATGCGGGCGCAGTATTCAAACTCGTGGCGGGAAAGCGGGTATCGGCGTATATCGCGCACCCACGATTTTGCCCTGATTTTCAGGGCAAAATAGTGCGGGGTATACGCCGATAAATACGGTAATCTCCTAAACCTGTACGGTTTAGGAGATATTCATTTTGCATGCAGCCACTGTCATCAGTGACGCATGTGCTGTGAAGTTCCGGCTGAAGGTCCTGTGGACACTGCCATATCTTGCCGGAAAGAAGTCACTGGTGCGAATGCGTGGGAGTGATGACATTGCGGCTCCAGCCCCTCACAGAGCCGGAGCCACAAACCCAGAAAACACGCCGAGGGGAAAATGTCAGCTCCCTCGGCAGTGACTGGAATCAGCTTCCGATGCCTCGTTTTAAGGTAAGCATTTCATAATGAGCTAGCAGTGCAGACTGGCTCATTATGCCTTTGCCTTTGTTTTTTTGTGTGGGTATACAACCACTTTAATGAGAACTGAAAAAGGTTATATGCTCTGTATTTGTAAACATGCTTGACCTACAATGTTGGCTAACCTGTAAGGTCTACACCAATTCTTTAAGTCATCGAGTCATAGTGACTAAAATCCAATAAAAAAAAATTAAAATAAAACACAACCTTCAGGATTGCCTGGATGATGATAGCTGACAATTGAAAGAGGACCAGAGAAGAGTAACACATTGTAGTGTGGAGACAAGGTTGGGGCAGCCTGGAGACCAGGACTGGCAGCAGACAAACTTAGTGAAGAAACAAGAAGAACATCTGGACAGGCAGCAAGCAAAAAAAAAAATACTCAAAAGACAGCAAGAACAGCTACCTAAAGATAAACCAAAAGTAGACAGAGAAACATGCCAAAAGAAGTCAATTAATAAAACTATAGCATACCTGAGCACACAAAAGCAGCATAGTGTGTCAGTATGCAAACACCTTTGATCAGGCACTCAGAGTGTTGTGATCTTAGCTTAAGCTCTTAATTGAGGCCAGGTGTTCACCTGCAGCATGATTATATCACAGTGCTGCGTATTGTCTACAACATGGTGAAAGTAAGAACATAGGACATCAAGTCTTAAGCCTCATACACACGATCCGATATCCGTCAGACCAAACCATGGATTTTGGTTCGACAGTGAACATGAACAACCTACATTTGTTGTTGTTAAAACCGCCAACACTTGTCTGATGAAGCATACACACGGTCAGATTATCTGACACAACACGTCCATCAGACAATTATTGTCGTAAAATTGGATCATGTGTACAAGGCTTAAGGCAGGCCATAGACAGTTTGAATCACAGCCAAGTTTCGAACTATGTATGGGCAGGCTGAATGTACTAAGTAGATCGATCGCTCAACTTGGGTACAACCAGTCTGCCAGATTTTGCATGTGATTATCACAAGCGGCTGCCAGGAGAATACAATGGCTCAGCAGGAGGGATTCCCCTGTTTATACTGTCTGCATTGATGAGGGAATTGAGCTTGCAGGAAAGAATTTCACTCCTTGTATGGCCTGCCTTAGCATTTCAGAAGGAGGACATAATGCAGGAGAGGTAAGGGAACAGATTTGTGACTGGAAATCAATGTGCAGCTGTTGGTGGATCTTTTCAAAACCATTGTGCTCCATGAATAATTTTTTATGTGGTGTCTGATTACTCAATACTGTCTAAGGCCAGCCATAGACGGTTTGAATCTCGGTCAGTTTAGCAAGAACTGGCCGAGATTTGAACCGTGTATTGGCAGGCTGAATGTATCGATCAATGAACTTGGGTACAACCAACCTGCTGGATTTACTTGTGATTATTACTATGAGGTTGCTATATATGCTAGCAATAGACACTGTCTGCTCCTAGCGGGGATGGCTCCCCTCACTAAGACAATACAATGTTTACTTGAGAAAAGGTAGACAAGCACAGGCAGAATGAGAATGAGAATGAGAATGCATTCAAGGTACAATGTAGTATGCAGATATCAATATCAAGATCAATGATTTTCTTGGCTGGCTTACCTAGACTGAATTTTATCTGCTAATAACATTCAACTGCACAAAATGTGTAGGAGAAAAAATAAAGCCAAGCTCATCCAATTATTTCCCAAGTTAGGTAGCCTCAATATGTATTTTCTGTGTATCATGTAACCATTGATATTAGTTTACAAAGTAAGTAAATACATGTACCTGTTTTTTATGTGTTGTAGAGGTCCAATACATTTAAAACCTCCATTTACCATTATGGCAAGCCTTGTACATAAAACTTCACATTCTTCCATGCTAGCAAGATACAATACAAGAAAGGAATATTTAATGCAAATATATAAATAATATTCATTGTAATTAGTGATGGAAGCAGAAGCATATTTAAAGGATTAATAAACAAAAGAACCAAAATGTGATACATTGCATCCTATGAGTCTATAGATGTGGTGTCTGCTTTAGCTTTATTTATTTTTTAGACCAAGAACATTTTTAGCAAGAACCGACATTTTTTTGCCAGAAATTCAGTGTCCATGAAACTTTCTGTGATAAACTAGGTGTAAAAATAATGTTATCTTTGGTGCATAAACTACTAATCCCCCCCATGTCATGGCTGTAAACAAGGTAGACATGTTTGAAATACAGGATTGTTAAGAATCCTCACCCAGAAACAGGAAACGTGGAATTCATGGGATTACCACATAAAAGTACAGGCCATAACACAACTACTGCACCTGATAAACTGTAATACATTAAATGTTTATGTTTTGGGTTTAAATTTGATTAAACACTTTTATAGCCATCACTGTATGTAGTGGCAGTGTTTTTTTTTATATACACTCCCAGCTGCTACACAAGCCATTGGAAGGCTTTCTTATTAAAGCAATCCCGTGGATGCACAGCCCCCTGATCACTTTTTGTGCCCCCAGAAGTAAAGGGGGAAAAGACCAGCAAACATCAATTTCCTGATCTCCCTTAACTGTAAAAGAACCCAGAAGTGATGTATTTAATGTCACTTCCAGTCTCTGCCATCACTTTCCCTTACTGCTGAGGACAGGAAAGAAGCTAATGGAGCACGATATGCACTCCATTACTTCAATGGAGGGCAAGTGTGACATCAGAGGTCTAAAATAACTCTGATGTTTAGAGAAGAGAAGGGATCACCGCTCCAGGTGGGTCACTATGTAGAGATGGACTGACTCAGGATACCGTGGGTGCTGGCAATGCACTGACCATGCATAAGATACGAAGAAAGAGGATGGATAGCCGCACTCCAATGACCAAACGGTTGTCTTTTATTCAAAAAAACACAGCAAGTACATCACTTCACAAGGTGCAACAAAGGAACAGGTAGATAGCCGACGCTTTTCGCACTGAGCTAGTGCTTAATCATGGCTAGTCATGATTAAGCACTAGCTCAGTGCGAAACGCGTTGGCTATCTACCTGTTCCTTTGTTGCACCTTGTGAAGTGATGTACTTGCTGTGTTTTTTTGAATAAAAGACAACCGTTTGGTCATTGGAGTGCGGCTATCCATCCTCTTTCTTCGTATCTTATTAACTCTGATGTTTGTAAAACAAAAATACTCCCGAGCTGTCAATAAGCTAAAGAATGGGGGGTCACTGCTGCAAACACCTAGTGATCTATCCTAATAGAAAACATATATATCAAATGGAAAAGGTGGTGGTATCTGTGCTGTGTGGCAAGGGGGAAGGGACAAGGGAAAGGGGAGTAATGTGACTGAAGTGCACTAAATGCAAGAGAAAAGAAATAGCCTCAAAAGACCACTAGATGATCCAAATGACTCAGATCCCCTAATGAAGTGATCTTACTATACGCGTCGGGATTGGAGCACTGGACACAGCACCATTTGACGGTCGGCAGACGAGCGCGGTGCTCGTGGATGTATGTCACCGCTAATTGCTGCTAAATGTGAGTTTTTATATTGTTTTTACCAATAAATGTGTTCCCATTACGGGGTTACGTGATGTGTCTCCCTTCTCTTCCTCATTTCACTGCCACTCTTTGAGCAACTATTCACTGCTAGCGTGAGGCAAGGAGACAAAGAGGGACAGAAAGGGACACGCAGGATTCTATTGCGAGCTTGGCGCTCGTGGAGATATGTCCATCATCCTTTTACTCTGAGTGAGTGCTTTGGTGTTTTATTCATTTGAGCTACCAGTGGGGTTGCAGAGTTACGCTATATACCCTCCTGTTGTCTCTCCACATGTGTATACCTGGAATTGGGTCCTCTCGCACTCTCAGGCATATCGTACCATCAGGTGTATATGTAGCTGTGGATTATTAGGCTGTCTAAGCAACAGCTGTGAGGTGAGCTGCTAAGAGCCACAAGAGGTGTTTTTTGCACACTAAAGTTTCCTCATCCTTCAACACTTGGCTTTGGGATCACTACCTAGAGACTTTTTTCATTCATTTATTTACTTACTCTGATTATTTTTGCATATTTCTGCACATGTGTGTTTTTCACGTCACTTTTTGCTTATAGATTCTTGTATATGTAAGAATTTATATATATTTTGCTTTTCACTGTATCGTGATTTATGATTCATGTTATTTTGTTTCACGCATCCACTTAGGTATAGATCTGAGTCATTTGGATCATCTAGTGGTCTTTTGAGGCTATTTATTTTCTCTTGCATTTAGTGCACTTCAGTCACATTACTCCCCTTTCCCTTGTCCCTTCCCCCTTGCCACACATCGCAGATACCACCACCTTTTCCCTTTCAACTCTGATGTTTATTTAACCACTCAGCTACCAGCTGCCGTAAATTGATGGCGGCAAGGTAGCTCAATTGTTCTGACAGGACGTCATATGACGTCCTTGTCTTTTAAAGCCGATAGGGGGCGCACGTGCACCGCTGGTGGCGCGCGCACCCGACGCATTACTTGGAACACAATGCACGTGCCCGGTGGCCGCGATGACCGCCGGGCACCCACGATTGCCCAGTAACTGAGCAGGACCGTGGATCTCTGTGTGTAAACACAGAGATCCACATCATGTCAGGGAGAGGAGACCAATGCTGTGTCCCTTGTACATAGGGACACAGCATAGAGGATCCCTCCTCAGCATAGAGGAACCCTCCTCAGTCTAGGCCAGGGGTCTCCAAACCATGAATTGTAGTTCCTGAACAACTGGAGGGCCAAAGTTTAGAGACCCCTGGTCTAGGCGAATCAGATCGGAGGGCAGTCAGGCATTCCACAGTCAGTGGAGTCTGTTTACACCCACCAGTCCATAGAGCAGAGTGGGGTCCATTGTGTTTACTCTGCATAAACTGAAGGGACCCAGACCTGTCATCCACCTGCTCTGTTCTGATCAGCAGGGGATCTGTGGACAGATCCCTGCTGATTTAATCATAGTCTGTCCCATGTGAAAGGGACCTAAAGACACAAAATGTAGCCCCAGAGCTCTCCTTTCCCTATGATAGTCACCCTTCCCCACACAGTGCCCCTTAAGCTGAGTACACATGGATCAAAAATCAGCTGGTTCAGCAGAGACCTGCTGAATTCCAATCTGCTTGTAGTCCTACAGATTTGACATAAGTCGATTTTTAAACAGTCCTTCTGTCAAATAGTCCTGTTTAAAAACCTCCTTGAATCATCAGTTTGCAGCCAATCAACCGCAACCACTGATCAGTGTATTCTGACAGAATACAATAACACATTCACCTGCCTTTTGTGGATATGGGAATCTATTTATTTTTTCCTTTAACCCACTGGTTGAAGGAAGAGCCTAGCTTTAGTTAAATGCATCCCAGAGTCCCCACCCCCTTTCATACCACAACATCAGTCCTCCAAAAGTTGGGTACAGACAGATTGAAATTCCGCTAGTTCCCGCAGGGACCAGTGAAATTTCAATCTTTGTGTGACCCTTAAGGCTCGTACACACGATAGGTTAAACCGATGAAAACGAGGAGCTGCGGTGGCTCAACGCGATTGGCACTGCGCTGACAAGCCATCCACCTCTGCAGCTAGAGGTTCGGATCCCGGTCTCGGCTTCATGTGAATTGAGTTTGGTGGTCTCAGCCCGGCTCCCGGTGGGTGTGCTATGCAAGGTAAGCCTGTGCTTAGTACGCCCATCCCCCTCCCACAAAAACCACCACACCTACACACGCACTCTAAATTGGGTTAACACACGCACATTGACCACGCGGTCTCTAAAGAGAGGCGAAGGACTAATGGGGCTGGTTGAGCGGGCTAATCCTCTCACTCCCTTATAGGGAGTCCCTCTGCCCCGTTGGGCTTCAAAGCGGAGCAGGTAGGGCGGGCTGTGTGGGAGGACCCCCTCACACACCCGCCATTGCCACCCGGGGCATGGAGAAAGGTGGCAGATTGCCTCTGGGGGAGGCCTGCCTACTCCCAACTCCTGCAGTCCAGCTCCTCTCTCGAGCACACGCACAAAATACACTTAAAAAAAAAAAAAAAAAAAAAAAAAAAAAAAAAAAAATAAAAAAAAAAAAAAAAAAACCGATGAAAACGGTCTGATGGACCGTTTTCATCGGTCCAAACCGATCGCGTGTGGGCGCCATAGGTTATTTAACCTTCGGTTAAAAAAAAGCAAACTTGCTTTAAAATGTAACCGATGGATTGCTAACCGATAGGTCAAAACCGATCGTTAGTATGCAAATCCATCGGTTAAAAATCTACGCATGGTCAGAATCAAGTCGACGCATGCTTGGAAGCATTGAACTTCGTTTTTTTCAGCACGTTGTTGTGTTTTACGTCACCGCGTTCTGACACGATCGTTTTTTTTAACCGATGGTGTGTAGGCGCGACGGACCATCAGTCAGCTTCATCGGTTAACCTAGGACAACTGTCCTTCAGACCGTTTTCATCGGATGGACTTATCGTGTGTACGAGGCGTTACTGTTCAACAGAAATCAAACACTAGATCGACTGTAAAACGGCCATGCTTGAAAACTTTAATTTGGTCAATGGCTACTGCACTGATCAGTATATGCTGACAGCAGGTGAGCCCTGCTCTCAGAATACAAGGGCACAGCGAGAGGGGTAGGGGGGGGGGTCGTCCATCCCCCTTGCTTGTGTAGATGAGTGAATTTGTTTGTTTTTCCTTCTGCCCACCAGCTGAACAAAAACAGATATATAAATTGTGTATACATGGCATTAGGCCGACAACAGCAATGTGGGGACATTTATTTTCCTTCCAGTGATACAATCAGTGTGGGGGGCATGTTTTCCTTTTAGTGACCCCAACCACACACACAGGAATATTTTCCTCTCATGGATGCTTTGGTATTTTTTCTACACTGTTAGCCCCATATTTTACTGCAGGATAGAATGTGTACCACTATTAAACTCATATGTTGCATATATGTTAATGAGATGTGCTACACACATCGCTATAAACCCCAAACCCCTTCACCACCTGGGGTAGGGGTGCAGTTTGGCATCTTCACCCTGGGCACCAGATGACCTTGTCCCGGCACTGCACACAAGCACTTAAAAAACTCCCCCTAAAAAATTGTGAGCCTTCTCCAACCCCACATTCATGCACACATGAACCTAAACACACCTGTTGGGGGTACCTACATAAAAAACTATGCTTGAATCATTGTCACACACACACTGAAGTGTGAGAAATAATTCTACGGCCATTTCATGGTTAACTCTAAAGTGTTGACCTGTTGGGGATTTTAAAACATTGTTCGTGGAAAATGTAGGGTACTGAATTCTATCGTTATCTTGCATGCAAGCACAATTTTAACTTTTATGTTTTACTAAAAACTTGGGTAATAATTGTGTTTGTGTGCCCTAAATTAACTTTAGTGTATTTTTTACTAAAAGTGGCTCTGGTGGAGAAAGGGTTTAGTATGCACTTTTTTTTTAAGTTTTGAAAATTGTTATAACTTCTTCACTTTCAAAGTGCTGTACCTGTGAGTGGTAAAGACTACTGCACAACCATCATGAGCTTCTTTTTTGATCGCTTCCCAAAGGTGACGTTTAGACCATGGATCCATTCCAGAACTGGGCTCATCCTAAAGAATGTTTTCACATATTAGGATAACTTACAAATCCAGCTATCTGTCTAAATCCAATATTGTTTACATGTAAAACTTTTTTATTAACATGTATGCTTGTGTTTATATACATCATTTCCAGTGCTGAAACAGGTCACACATTTGCTAAGGCAGGTGCCCAATTTAATGGTTATAATCCTCTTACTAAGTTCAAATCACATTCCATCTATAGCTGAAAGTAATTCACACAAAGGAGTTATAATCAAAACGTTTCATGTATTTTTTATTATGTCCTTTAAAAGGAAGGCTAGTCAGAAAAATAACTCCCATTTTATTTTTTTGCAGCAACTTTAAATCTCATACCAGACACTATCAGTGAATCTTTACCTATTTATGAAACATCCTCCCACCTGCCTCTCCATCTACCTTCCCCCCATAAGCAATTGAAGAAAATTTCATTTTTTACTTTAAACTGCAACCTTTTCTTTATTTACATCTATACCTCCTTAACGAGACAAAAATTAGATATCTAGCCTCCGCTGCCTCCCTGCATGTCTACATCACACATTCAAGGAGGCAGTGTTCCAGATTCCATGGATGCACGGACATACTGTGCGTCTCTGCCAGATCCCAGGAATGTGCCAATGTTTTCTCTTGCAACATCCCTTGGGGGCAGATCCATGTACATCTAAGATACACTACGCCGCCGTAACTTTTTTTATTTGAATCCTCAAAGAATTTGTGCCGTAAGTTACGGCGGCGTAGTGTATCTTTGGCGGCGTAAGGGAATTCAAATGGATGGTGTTTTATGTAAATACGTTGTGACCCGACGTAAACAACGTTTTTTTTTAACGCGCATGCGCCGTCCGTGGGGGTATCCCAGTGCGCATGCTCGAAATTAAACCGGAACAAGCCAATGCTTACGACGGTGACGTCATTCTACGCAAATCCCTATTCGCGAACGACTTACGCAAACGACGTAAAAAATTTAAAATTTGACGCGGGAACGACAGCCATACTTAACATTGAGTACGTCTCATAATAGCAGGGGTAACTATACGCTGGAAAAAGCCGAACGCAAACGACGTAAAAAAATGCGCCGGTCGGACGTACGTTCGTGGATCGCCGTAACTAGCTAATTTGGATACTCGACGCTGAATTTGACGGAAACGCCACCTAGCGGCCGGCGGAAAAATGCATCTACTAACCGTACTAAGACGTACGCCTGTCGGATCGATCCGAGATGCAGTCGTATCTTGTTTTGTAGATACAAAACAAAGATACGACGCGGGAAATTTAAAATGACGCGGCGTATCAATAGATACGCTGGCGTAATTCTTTTGTGGATCTGCCCCCTTGTCACAATTCCAGGTCCTACATCCACTTTAACCAATGTAATGACAGAGCACGTTTAAAAGACATACAACAATAATTTCTAAACTCTGGCACCTAATTTAAATTTGCATGCTGTTTTTTTCATAAATATGTAGAGAAAATACATAAAATTGCATGACAAATGGACTACCTGTCCCAAGGCTGCTGGGAATCAGAATATTAATCCAGCTTGCTTCCCTATTCATTATGGTGAAAATATCCCAAGCTGGAAACTCAGCTGTCAACAATAGTCTTTCTTGTTTCCTTATCAGGTCAGACACAAATTGCTCCACACTGACAATTTGAGATTCAGGTCATTTTAAGGATTTACCAACAATTAAAGTTGAGCGGACACCTGGATGTTCGGGTTCGGACCCGAACCCGAACTCCGAACCCTATTGAAGTCAATGGGACACATTTTTTTTAGAAAAAAAAAAAAAATGCGCGGAGGTCCCCCCAAATTTAATAACCAGACCCTTTAGGTCTGGTATGGATATTAACCACTTACCCCCCGGACCATATTGCTGCCCAAAGACCAGAGTACTTTTTGCGATTCGGGACTGCGTCGCTTTAACAGACAATTGCGCGGTCGTGCGACGTGGCTCTCAAACAAAATTGGCGTTCTTTTTTTCCCACAAATAGAGCTTTCTTTTGGTGGTATTTGATCACCTCTGCGGTTTTTAGTTTTTGCGCTATAAACAAAAATAAAGCGACAATTTTGAAAAAAATGAATATTTTTTACATTTTGCTATAATAAATATCCCCCAAAAATATATAAAAAAACTTTTTTTTTCCTCAGTTTAGGCCGATACGTTTTCTTCTACATATTTTTTGTAAAAAAAAATCGCAATAAGCGTTTATTGATTGGTTTGCGCAAAAGTTATTGCGTTTACAAAATAGGGGGTATTTTTATGTCATTTTTATTATATTTTTTTTACTAGTAATGGCGGCGATCAGCGATTTTTTTTTTCGGTACTGCGACATTATGGCGGACACTTCGGACACTTTTGACACATTTTTGGGACCATTGGCATTTTTATAGCGATCAGTGCTATAAAAATGCATTGGATTACTATAAAAATGCCACTGGCAGTGAAGGGGTTAACACTAGGGGGCGGGGAAGGGGTTAAGTATGCCTGGGTGTGTTCTTACTGTGGGGGGGGGTGGCCTCACTAGGGGAAACACTGATCCTCGGTTCATACATTGTATGAACCGAAGATCAGCATTTCCCCTGCTGACAGGACCGGGAGCTGTGTGTTTACACACACAGCTCCCGGTCCCCGCTCTGTACCGAGCGATCGCGTGTGCCCGGCGGCGATCGCACCCGCCGGGCACACGCACGGGAGTCGGGGGCGCGCGGGGGGCGCGCGCGTGCGCCTCCGGCGGCGCGCGCGCGCCCCTAGTGGCGGCTGGGAGAGAGGACGTCATATTACGTGCTCTCGCCCAGCCGAGCCACCTTGTGGACGTATAACGACGGTGCGCCGTCGGCAAGTGGTTAAGGGGAACCCGCCGTCAATTAAAAAAAATTACGTGGGGTTCCCCCTAAATATCCATAACCAGACCCTTCAGGTCTGGTGTTGATTTTAAGGGGAACTCCACCCCAATTTTTTTTTAAAAAATGGCGTGGAGTTCCCCCTAATATCCACACCAGACCCCTTATCTGAGCACGTTGACCTGGCCGGCCGCAGAAAAGAGGGGGGGACAGAGTGCGCCCCCCCCTCTCCTGAACCGCACCAGGCCACATGCCCTCAACATTGTTAGGGTGCTTTGGGGTGCCCTCCAAAGCACCTTGTCCCCATGTTGATGGGGACAAGGGTCTCATCCCCACAACCCTTGCCCGGTGGTTGTGGGGGTATGCGGACAGGGGGCTTATCAGAATCTGGAAGACCCCTTTAACAAAGGGGACCCCCAGATCCTGACCCCCCCCCTGTGTGAAGTGGTTATGGGGTACACTGTACCCCTACCATTTCACAAAGGAAGTGTAAATAGTAGTTTTCAGGAAAAAAAACACACACACTGTAGAACAAATTACTTTATTAATTAAACCAAATAAAAATCCAGCGGTGAAAATAGACGATCGCTCCAACGTTGTCTTGTATCCAGCGACGGGTGAAAACTCCAGTGACGGGTGTTTGGTCCAGCGATGAGAAGTTCCATCCATTCAGAGCACAGCTCAGCGAATGACACGCCGATGCTGTGACGTTTCTTTTATAGGGGAGGCGGGCCACGCGTCACGTGACCCCGTCCCTCTCTGACGCACACTCTGCTACGTCACTGGGAAAGCCCAGACCCAGACGTAGCAGAGTGTGCTGGATACAAGACAACGTTGGAGCGATCGTCTATTTTCACCGCTGGATTTTTATTTGGTTTAATTAATAAAGTAATTTGTTCTACGGTGTGTGTGTTTTTTTTCCTGAAAACTACTAGTTACACTTCCTTCGTGAAATGGTAGGGGTACAGTGTACCCCATTACTATTTCACACAGGGGGGTCAGGATCTGGGGGTCCCCTTTGTTAAAGGGGTCTTCCAGATTCTGATAAGCCCCCTGCCCGCATACCCCCACAACCACCGGGCAAGGGTTGTGGGGATGAGACCCTTGTCCCCATCAACATGGGGACAAGGTGCTTTGGGGGGCACCCCAAAGCACCCTCCCAATGTTGAGGGCATGTGGCCTGGTGCGGTTCAGGAGAGGGGAGGGGCGCACTCTGTCCCCCCTCTTTTCTGCGGCCGGCGAGGTCAACGTGCTCGGATAAGGGGTCTGGTGTGAATATTAGGGGGAACTCCACGCCATTTTTTTTTAAATTTGGGGTGGAGTTCCCCTTAAAATCCACACCAGACCTGAAGGGTCTGGTTATGGATATTTAGGGGGAACCCCACATCATTTTTTTTTTAAATTGACGGTGAGGTTCCCCTTAATATCCATACCAGACCTAAAGGGTCTGGTTATTGAATTTGGGGGGACCTCCGCGCATTTTTTTTCCCCGAACTCGAACTTTTTCCAATTATTCGGGTTCGGGTCCGGGAAAAACCCAAAGTCCGTACCGAACCCGAACTTTACAGTTCGGGTTCGCTCAACTCTACCAACAATTAAAAAAGCAATGAATGCATTGCTTTAAAAATATACACACTTATTACTAACAAGAAATTCTAATCCTTTGGTTTCACAATCTATAAAATATGTAAACAAACATTTATGCTTTTTGGTACATGCTATATACAAAAATGTCTTACACATGATCGGAATTTCTGACAACAAAACCGTGGATTTTTTTCCGACGTAATATTGGCTCAAACTTGTGTTACATACACACGGTCACACAAATGTTGCCTGAAATTACGAATGTCAATGATTCCGAGCATGCGTAAGTTTTTTTTTGCATAGAAATTGCATACAGACGATTGGAATTTCCGACAAGAACTTTTGTTGTTGGAAAAATTGAGAACCAGCTCTCAAACATTTGTTGTCGGAAATTCCGACAGCAAATGTGCGATGGAGCATACACACGGTTGGAATATCCGACCAAAAGCTCACATCGAACATTTGTTGTCGGAAATTCAGATTGGATGTACGCGGCAATATTGTCACTTGTGTACACCATTGACTGAACTGCTAGGAACAAGTTTGGATCCTTTTTTCTTATTGTCTCCTCCTAGATAAATTCAATCCTAATGCTCAGCTAGCACATGCTTGCTAGCACCAGCACCTTTAAAAGAGTAACCACATTTAGGTACATCATTTTTCCTCCCCCAACAGACATATATTGCACCCCTGGCTATAAATCCCTGCTGTAAACGGATAATTTTACCAGAAGCAATATCCGTGGCTTCCCAATCAGTGCTATTGCCATCGACAGTTTTCTTTTAGTACCTCTGCTGTAGGTACCAACCAATTTATCTACATGGTCATCAAAATCTAAACGGTGAGCTAAAGCACTAGATACCTGCAAAACAAAAAGCACAGGAATATGCTTAGAATACAAAATTATATTATGATATAAAATATATATATACATACATACACACACACCTACAGTATAGTAATAACCCCTTTGTAATAGTATTGGAAACTTATTTACAGTCATTCTTAAGCCTTTCCCGAAGCACTTCAAATAGTAAAAATCAGATAGTTTCAGAGCTGCATCTGATTTACTAGGAAGCTTAAGGATTACTGTAATGCCCTGTACACACGATCGGTTCATCCGATGAAAACGGTCTGATGGATTTTTTCATCAGCTATCCGATGAAGCTGACTTTCATCAGTCTTGCCTACACACCATCAGTTAAAAAAACGATTGTGTTAGAACGCGTTGACGTAAAACACAACGACGTGCTGAGAAGTTCAATGCTTCCGAGCATGCGTCGACTTGATTCTGAGCATGCGTTGATTTTTAACCGATGGATTTCCCCACAGACGATCGTTTTTTTCTATCTTTTTTTAACCATCAGATAATTCTAAAACAGGTTCTATGGGCCAGATTCACGTAGGTGAGCGGCGGCGTAACGTATCGTAGATACGCAAGTTTTCATCGCAAGTGCCTGATTCACAGAGCATTCACAAAGGGCATAGGAAGTAGGGCACTGATTGGAGGGGGGGGGGGCGCTGGAGGCATCCTGACTTTAATGTTGTGATCCACCCAGATGCCTGACCGGCAGCTGGCTCAGCCTCTTAGTGCACTGCTGCTCCACAGCACTCCAGATCCACAAAAACCTGACGTAACTTAAAAAATCCAATTTAAGTTACACTGCCTTAAAGTTTCTACCTAAGTGCCTGATCCACAAAGCACTTATCTAGAAATTTCAGGCTGTGTAACTAAAATTCCGCCGGCGCAAGGCGTTCCTATTCAAATGGGGCGAGTCCCATTAAAATGGCAAATAGTAAAAATCAGATAGTTTCAGAGCTGCATCTGATTTACTAGGAAGCTTAAGGATTACTGTAATGCCCTGTACACACGATCGGTTCATCCGATGAAAACGGTCTGATGGATTTTTTCATCAGCTATCCGATGAAGCTGACTTTCATCAGTCTTGCCTACACACCATCAGTTAAAAAAACGATTGTGTTAGAACGCGTTGACGTAAAACACAACGACGTGCTGAGAAGTTCAATGCTTCCGAGCATGCGTCGACTTGATTCTGAGCATGCGTTGATTTTTAACCGATGGATTTCCCCACAGACGATCGTTTTTTTCTATCTTTTTTTAACCATCAGATAATTCTAAAACAGGTTCTATGGGCCAGATTCACGTAGGTGAGCGGCGGCGTAACGTATCGTAGATACGCAAGTTTTCATCGCAAGTGCCTGATTCACAGAGCATTCACAAAGGGCATAGGAAGTAGGGCACTGATTGGAGGGGGGGGGGGGCGCTGGAGGCATCCTGACTTTAATGTTGTGATCCACCCAGATGCCTGACCGGCAGCTGGCTCAGCCTCTTAGTGCACTGCTGCTCCACAGCACTCCAGTGAGACCTGGAGGGGCAGAGCAAAGATGTGATTGTGGAGTATGGAATCTGAAAAAAATGACATTGGGAAAACAGCAATTCTTGAAATTACATGCTTTATACCTTTAAAGATACCTTTAAGCTCTATATTGGTTACAGAACAGTACAATTTTATGCGACAGTATCTATTACATTACATTCTATCATCACATGTGTAATACATTTTTACAATTCTTTTTAATCTTTGGAAGGCTGCAGAAAAATTAACTAAAACTTGATAAATATATATATTTTTAGATATAGCTGATGGTGAGCAAGTCTAATGCCCTGTACACACGATCGGTTCGTCGGACTAACCGATCGTGTGTGGGCGCCATTGTTTTTTTTTTCCATCGGTGAAAAAATTTAGAACCTGATTTAAAATTATCGGGTAAAAATCCACGCATGCTCAGAATCAAGTCGACGCATGCTCGGAAGCATTGAACTTAATTTTTCTCAGCACGTCGTAGTGTTTTACGTTACCGCGTTCTGACACAAATGGATTTTTAACTGATGGTGTGTAGGCAAGACTGATGAAAGTCAGCTTCATCGGATATCTGATGAAAAAATCCATTGGTCCGTTTTCATCGGATGAACCGATCGTGTGTACGTGGCATAACATGCCCACACTTGAAGTCCCACCACTGCGCCCCTAGAATAAATACATGTTTCAATGAAGCTGCCACTTTAAATGATTCAGAAATGCAAGTATTATTTTAATCCCTATCAAACTAGGAAGTGGAAAAAATAGTGGCGCTGAAATCACAATAATAAAATAATATAGTGAATACTCTTAACCTCCCTGTCGGTATGAATATGGCAGATTTTTGATGCTGAAAGCGGTACCATTATTTTGCATGGAAATTTGGCATTTTATATTGTAGGCCTGACATTCTTAGGAATAACTCACTTAAATCTGTCCAAACAAGAGTCTAGTAGACATCCCAGGTATGATAAAGTTTGAAACACAAAATCATAAATTATAATATAATAAATAACTATAAATAATTATAACAAATAATATAATAATAATAATAATAATAATAATAATAATAATAATAATAATAATAATAATAATAATAATAAATATTCAATAATGTAATCAAAAACACTGAAATGTGCTCATTTGCAGAATTGTCGCTGTCATTACTTTCAGTGTTTGATGACAAATTTCCCCACAAATCGATATCGCTCAATTCTGAAAGTGATTCTAATTTATTATCGCTGTTTTCTAGCTGGTCTAAAAGCACTTTTGATGTAAAGGAACACTTTTTGGTTGCTATGGACAATCTCCAGTTTCCAGGCAGAAATAAAAGTATTTATAATGTAAAGGGCATGCAGGGCACTGGACAGACCACTAGGGACAAAGGGGATGTGAAATAATTTAATAGAGTACTGTATACTGTTTCCTGTGATGCGCCAGAGGGGGGCGGGGTCACCCCGGACACGTCCCGGGTGGCCACTCCCTCGGATATAAAAGAAATGTCACACGGCTCACGCGTCATTCGCCCGGGTGCCTTCTATGGAGGAGGCTGTATCGTTCGTAGAGGTGGGTAGAGGTGGGTAGCGCGGGTCCGGGTCATGGAAGGGTGTACATCGCTGGAATTTTTTTTTTTTTTTTTTTAGTAAAGGATTTGTCCCAAGCTGTCTGTGTGTTTTTTTACCTTTCTTTTTACACTTATTTTGTGAAATGGTAGAGGCACAATGTACCCCGTTACCAATTCACAAATAAGGGGGCCAGAATTTGTTCTACGGTGTGTGTGTTTTTTTTCCCTGAAAACTACTAGTTACACTTCCTTCGTGAAATGGTAGGGGTACAGTGTACCCCATTACTATTTCACACAGGGGGGTCAGGATCTGGGGGTCCCCTTTGTTAAAGGGGGCTTCCAGATTATGATTAAGCCCCCCACCTGCAGACCTCCACAACCACCGGGCAAGGGTTGTGGGGATGAGGCCCTTGTCCCCATCAACATGGGGACAAGGTGCTTTGGGGGTCACAGACCACCAAAGCATCCTCCCCATGTTGAGGGCATGTAGCCTGGTATGTTTCAGGAGGGGGGCTCTCTCGCCCTCCTTTTTTTTCCTGCAGCCTGCCAGGTTGCGTGCTCAGATAAGGGTGTGATATGGATTTTTGGGGGGAACCCACGCCATTTTTTTATTATTGGCACAGAGTTCCCCTTAAAATCCATACCAGACCTGAAGGGTCTGGTATGGACTTTTTGGGGGAACCCCACACCATTTTTTTTATTACGCAGGGTTCCCCTTAATATCCATACCAGACCTGAAGGGCCTGATATGGAATTTGGGGGGACCCCCATGCATTTTTATTTTATTTTGGTTCCCTGCACAAAATGTAATTTTTGAAGGAAAAAAAGTAATTTAAAACGACTTGCGCTATTAATGAATTGTTGGGTCCGGGCAATACAGATAAGAGTTATTGAAAAAAATGGCAGGGGTTCCCCTTAATATTCATGTCATTTTTTTCAATGACTTTTCTCTGTATTGCCAGGACCCGACAATTGATGACTAGCTGTGAGTAGTTTTAAATGACTTTTTTTCCTTCAGAAATTACATGTGCAGGGACAGTTCTAAACACGGGAAACATGCGCTACTTTACAGGCATACTTTAGACCCCCCAGGTACGAAATTTAAAGGAATATTTCACTTTTATTGTTTCACTTTAAGCATTATTAAAATCACTGCTCCCGAAAAAACTGCAGTTTTTAAAACATTTTTTTTATTTTTTTGCATTGATACATGTCCCCTGGGGCAGGACCTGGGTCCCCAAACACTTTTTAGGACAATAGGTTGCATATTAACCTTTACAATTCACACTTTTGATTTCTCACGTTCGAGTCACAAATAGGTAGATTCAGGTAGAGTTAGGCCGACTTATCAGTAGATAAGTCGACCTAACTCAGAATCTACGCCGACTTATGTTTAAGCGTATGCTCAAACAGAGATACGCTTAAACATATCTAAGATACGACGGCTTGCGCCGTCCTATCTTAGATTGCAATATTTTGGATGGCCGCTAGGTGGCGCTTCCATTGCGGTCGGCGTAGAATATGTAAATGACTTGGTACGCCGATTCACGAACGTACGCCAGGCCGCCGCAGTCGATTTACGCCGTTTCCGTAAGGCATTAGCAGGCCTAAAGTTATTCCATCTATTAGGTGAAATTAACAATGTTAAAGTATGGCCGCCGTTCCCGCCGCGAGATTCAAATTTTTTACGTAGTTTGCGTAAGTCATCCACGAATCGGGATTTACGTCGTTTACGTCCACGTCGAAATCAATAGGCCCGTGCGGCGTACGTATCCGCAATGTACACTGGGAAATGTAGGCGCTTGGCGCATGCGCAGTTAAAAAAAAAACGTAAAAAACGTGAGGTCAAGCCTCATTACCATCAAACACGCCCCCCTCCAAGACATTTGAATTTGGCGCCCTTACGTCCGCCCGCTTTAGGCTACGCCGCCGTATATTAGCAGGCAAGTACATTGAGAATCATGTACTTGCCTAGCTAACTTACGGCGGCGTGGCCTAAACAGGCTAAGCTACGCCGCCGCAAGTTTAGGCACTTCTCTCGGAATCTACCTAATAGACTTTAACAGTGTTTGAATGTTCGCGTGAACTTTTGGTTTGTTCGCATTTTCTGGATGCGAACCGAACCAGCCGGGGGGTGTTCGGCTCATCCCTAATAATGATTATTATTTCCTTTCTTCCTTTTTTTTTCTCCGTTTTTTTTTTTGAAAAGGAAAATGTTTACTTAACTAACAATACATTTTAAATAGTCCTTGAATAATCAAGGATACTACTTGTTAATGGATAAAAATGTATATATTTTTTTGGACAGTTGATCATGAATGAATCTTGGTTGAGAGCTGTCCCTCAGGGACAGTTCACATGTCTTAGATGCAATTGTACTGAGGTGAAAGCTTTTGACAATCAGGCCTCCGTCCTGTCCGTTAGATATGTGCAAAAGGGCTATGATCCACAGTCATTAGCCCAGACTGTGAGAACCATCAGAGAAGTGGATAGAACTTCACTCTTGGTAGAGAAAACACGTCAAACAACAGAAAATAGAATATCTATGCCTTTCATTACAACATTTTCTGTACAACATTGCAGTGTTAAGAAATTGATTCAGAAACATTGGCATATATTGGGAAGTGATCAGCTTCTCAAGACCCTATTACCTGTTAGACCGCAAATTATTTTTAGGGGGCTTCATCGCTTGGGAATAGGATAGCTCTCAGGGTCCCTGACCCCCCGAAAGAGATTAGATCTTTCTTTCAGAACCTTACAGGGTACTATCGATGTAAAACATGCCAAGTCTGTTTTTGAACAGTTGTAAGGACAGAAAGATCTGTAATTTTGTGTCCACCAGTACAGCTTGGGCCTTTGAGGTTGAACCATTTATCACCTGTTCTTCTGAGGGGGTGGTTTACCTCATTCAATGCACTTGCGGGTTACAATATGTGGGGAGGACCAAAAGGGCTATGAAAGTTAGACTGAATGAACACATCAGTAACATTAGAAGGGGTTTTAAAAAGCACTCAGGGCCAGATCCACAAAAACCTGACGTAACTTAAAAAATCCAATTTAAGTTACACTGCCTTAAAGTTTCTACCTAAGTGCCTGATCCACAAAGCACTTATCTAGAAATTTCAGGCTGTGTAACTAAAATTCCGCCGGCGCAAGGCGTTCCTATTCAAATGGGGCGAGTCCCATTTAAATGAGGCGCGCTCCCGCGCCGGCCGTACTGCGCATGCACGCCGGCCGTACTGCGCATGCGCGAAGTTACGTTACCCCGAGTTTTGAGGATCGCGACGGCTTACCGTACCCACGTGGGTACCTGCCGGAGCATGATGGGACGGTGATGCCTATATAAATGTGATGCAAGGCGCGCTTCCATCATTACAGCGACAACAGGCGACGAGGCAACATCGGAAGAAAGGAAGAGAAGACCAGAAGACCCTGACGCCACAGAAGACCGCGCCGGCTGCCTGTTTGAAATCGAGCTAACACACAAACATAGCAGGCAGCCAGCGCTGAAGAAGAAGGCACCGGAGAGCTGCAGAAGAACCGGGGTTCGCCGAGTCAAGAGCGGAAGAGGGGAGAAGATGGAAGAAGACCCCCGGAGTCCGGAGAAGCCCCCCCCCGGAGAGCGGAAGAAGAAACCCCCCCCGGAGAGCGGAGAAGACCCCCGGAGAGCGGAAGAAGAAGCCCCCCCTGGTAATTGAGCTAATAACGAAGACAGGGGGGGCGTCCGGAGCAGAATAATAAAATATTTTAAAAAGCCTTGTGTTGTGTGTTTATTAACTTTTACTTTTTGCCTCCAGGTGAATGGATAGGGGTACGATGTACCCCATATCCATTCACTTAGGGTGGGGGGCCGGTATCTGGGGGCCCCCTTATTAAAGGGGACTCCCAGATTCCGATAAGCCCCCGCCCGCATACCCCGACAACCAATGGCAAGGGTTGTCGGGAAGAGGTCCTGTCCTCATCAACATGGGGACAGGGTGCTCTGGGGTGGGGGGGCCCGCAGTGCGCCCCCCTGCCCCAGAGCACCCAACCCCCCCATGTTGAGGGCATGCGGCCTGGCACGGCTCAGGAGGGGGGGGGGCGCTCGCTCGTCCCCACTCCCTTCCTGGCTGGCCGGGTAGCGTGCTTTGGATACGGGTCTGGTATGGATTGTAGGGGACCCCCTACGTCGATTTTTCGGCGTAGGGGGGGTCCCCTTACAACCCATACCAGACCTAAGGGCCTGGTATGCTCCTGGGGGGGAACCCATGCCGGTTTTGTTTTTTACAAATTGACGTGGAGTTCTCCCTCGGGAAAGCATACCAAATGCCGTCGCTGCAATGGGCCTTTACAAGGTGTGACTAACTTTACACTTTGTAAAACGAGCCCTAATTTTACACTTGCAAAATAACACTTACGGCGCAAAAAGGAAGCTAGAAAGCTTTGTGGATCGCCTTAAGTGCTAATTTGCATACTAGCAACGGCATTTCGACTCGAAATGCCCCCAGCGGCGGATGCGGTACTGCATCCTAAAATTAGGCAGTGTAATTCAATTACACATGCCGGATCTTCTGTGTAACTTTGGAAAAAGCCTTTTGAGGATCGTTTCCAAAGTTACACACAGACTGAACAGCAGTTAAGTCGGAGTATCTCTTTTGAGGATAACCCCCTCAGTTTCTGGACATTACGATGAGGTACACCATAGGAACCCATCTAACACACTTTACATGGGGATAGATAAATATAAGCCCCATTGGAGGGGAAGTTCACTAGTTAGGGAGATTTCCAAACAAGAAATGTCTTGGATATATAGATTAAAAACATATGTACCATTTGGCTTAAATGTCGATACTGATGTAAATGCTTTTATCAACAATTCTTAAAGTTCACTCACTGTGAAGGTGTTAATAGAAGTTATATATATGCACACCAGACTAAAAGGCCTATTTATTTTGCAGCATTGTAAGTGCAATATTAATTGTTTTTAATAAAACTTTTTACACATTTAATGCTCTATATGGAGCGTTTATATTTTTAATATATATTGTGTGCATCTGCTGATGGTTCATTGATCTAGAGTCACTGCTTAAGATTCATACTTGTGTTTGCTGGTTTTTAGAGAGAACTGACTGATTACAGGCATACATTGATCCTCTGTCACGGGGATCGTGGCAAGCTGGTAAAAAGTAATTTCTGCTGATTGGTGGTGGATCCAACACGATGGCTTTTGGACACGACATCTCACTATTAAATGGACTTTATTCATAGAGCACTGGTGTTCATTTTATTAATTAGAGCTTATATGCACTGATAATTTTATGGACAATATTTTTTGGTTTATTTATCAACATTTTGAAGGATTTTCATTTTTTTCTTCATTTTATTTATTTTTTATTTTCATTTTTGTATTGTTATGGATTCATCACAATATTGATTTATGTATGGGCTATTTACCAGTTTATTATTGGTTAATTTATTTGTAATTTTGTTTAAATTTCAATATTGAAAGGTAACTGGGTCAGCGCTATTAAAAAGATTTCCACAGTTTTTGCTCTTGTATTTTTTGTTTACATGAAAATCGCAGCTCCCAACTCAATAACTGTGACACGGTTTTGCAGTTATTTGTTTTAGTATCTTTTAGCACAGTTTCTTTTCTCTTTTTTCCATACTACTTGTTATACTTATTTTTTTATACATCTTTTTTCTTTATAAAAACAGCTTGTTTGTATCATTTAATCTACACTGATTTCCGCACTCACCCGGGAGATTGCCTTTTTTGGCCTTGAGATTCCCAAGTTTTTGGTGTTGGCTATGTGGGTGAGTTGTATTGCTCAAAATTCCATCTTTCCATTGGGTCCTATCCATTCCTATTGTGGGGTTACTATCAGAGGGATTAGTCTATACCTCAGTATTTTACTTCTAATGCATGACAATATACCATGGAGATTGGTCACTAGTTATGTATATATTTTGATTTTATTATGATTCATATGCTTTTTTGCAGATCTTTTTCTGACTTGTACTCCTGAAGAAGGGGGTAACTCCAAAACATGTTGAGTGTACAACGGGAAGATTAGTATCTGTACAGCCAGTGCGGAATGACCATCCATATCTAATGTCCCTTGTATGTCAGATAAATGGATGTTCCACATATAGCAGCATCCAATGTATAGGATCTATGGGCCAGATTCAGGTAGAATCGCGGCGGCGTAACGTATCGTAGATACGTTACACTGCCGCAATTTTTCATCGCAAGTGCCTGATTCACCAAGCACTTGCGTGAAAAATTACGCCGGCGGCCTCCGGCATAAGCCCGCGTAATTTAAAGGGGCGTGTGCCATTTAAATTAGGCGCGCTCTCGTGCCGGACCTACTGCGCATGCTCCATTTCAAAATTCCCGCCGTGCTTTGCGCAAACTGACGTCATTTTTTCGATCGGCGACGTGCGTAGCGTACTTCCATATTCCCGGATGTCTTACGCAAACGACGTGAAATTTTAAAATTCGACGTGGGAAGGACGGCCATACTTTATACAGCACATACGTGTGCTGTGTAAAGTTAAGGCACCTAAAACGACGACTAACTTTGCGACGGGAAACTAGACTAGCGGCGATGTAGCGAACGCGAAAATCCGTTGTGGATCGCCGTAACTCCTAGTTTGCATACCCGACGCTGGTTTACGACGTGAACTCCCCCCAGCGGCGGCCGCCGTACTGCATCCTAAGATCCGACAGTGTAAAACAATTACACCTGTCGGATCTTAGGGATATCTATGTGTAACTGATTCTATGAATCAGTCGCATAGATACTCTGAGAGATACGACGGAGTATCTGAGATACTCCGTTGTATCTCCGCTGTGAATCTGGCCCAATGTATTTAAGGCTGATTTTATTATGTATGATTTTGTAAAATAAATGTATATTTTTGTAAATTGACTTTGTAATTCATACCGTGCCATGAAAGTCCATATTGCCTCCACAATATTCATTTTTTCTATATAATAGGACAAAGGTACTTACATTGTTTCTTATCAAGTAGTGTTTCTCATATTTCACTGTTCACTCTCATGAATTTTGGTTGACTGAGATCATATTTGAGCATGTATTTTTTTTTTTTAACAGGGACAAAGTCAGACAAACTAATGCCACATTTGTTTAAACACAACCCAATTTCAGATACTTGCACAAAAGTGGTAAGGTTGCAACAGATACAGGCCAAATGTACACAGCACTATTAAAATGAATCTTTTAAATAAACGACTTTGGCTGAAAATTATTCATACATTTCTCAGACCCATTAGTGTATCTAGTACACGTCTACAATTTTGACATGTTCAACTGATTTAAAAAACATATTATAAATCATAGGCAAGTAACAAATAATTACCTTTTGTTGTAGTAACCAATGACACATTGATTGGGCTAATAAAGTAATATGCTATTAAACTTCTCAAGGAAAATGAAAGTCATCAAATTATATTTGAAGATTAGGCTTCTTCTCACTCCTTAATCAAATATAATGAGCTAGACTGACAGAATTGCATGTTCCTAATAGCAATGACTGAATACAAACAGTGTGATCTAGACAAATGTGCTGCTGGATAGTCTTGCTGCTGCTGTGATATACTCCATTTGTGAATTACTCTATTATTTGTTTGCAAAGTATTTAGTTGTTTATTTAATATATTTTATAAAAAAAAAAAAAAAAATTACAATGTTCCATTGTTGATCTTTATAGCTTTGTCCTTCTTACCTTACCTATTTTTATAGGCTATCGATTTTGAAGACCCTACTAAACTTTGAGAGGGAAAGCACAGTGCAGCTCTACATAGAAACCAATCAGCTTCCATTTTTTATTTATTTATTTTTGCCAAAATTTAACTGAACAAGCTCAATTTAAAAGCTGATTGGCTACCATGCACAGCTGCAACAGATGTGTGTACTCTATTTACAGAAAAGCAATCCCAAAGTAATCTCCATATGCGTTCCATAGAGGCAATTAAAAACAGAACACTAGCTTTTGATAAACGTTGTATAGTTAATTTGGGCCATGCTGTCCCAAACAAACTATGTCCCTCACTTGTAAGGCAGCTGTATAAAAAAAACTGTATGTAGCTGAGGCTGCAAACAGTTTACAGCAGCATGTTCCAGGTTTGAGCCACATCGGTCTCCTCCCCTTGAGAGTCCCCTCCCCCTACAGTTAGAACACACCTTAGGGAACATATTAACCCCTTCAACGCCCTCTAGTGGTTAACCCCTTCCCTGCCAGTCACATTTACACAGTAATCAATGCATATTTATAGCATTAATCACTGTATAAATGTGAATGGTCCCAAAAACGTGTCAAAAGTGTTCGATGTGTTCGCCGCAATGTCACGGTCACAGTAAAAAATCGCAAATCGCCGCCAATACTAGTAAAAAAAATAATAAAATAAAAATGCCATAAATCTATCACCTATATATTGTAGACGCTATAACTTTTGCGCAAACCAATTAATATACGATTATTGCGATTTTTTTTTTACCAAAAATATGTAGAAGAATACGTATCGGCCTTAACTGAGGAAAAAAATGTTTTTTTTTAAAAAAAAATGATATTTATTAAATAAAAAAGTAAAAAATATTGTGTTTTTTGAAAAAATTGTCGCTCTTCTTTTGTTTATAGCGCAAAAAATAAAAACCGCAGAGATGATCAAAAGATTTAGTTTGGGTACAGTGTTGCATGACCACGCAATTGTCATTCAAAGTGCAACAGCGCTGAAAACTAAAAATTGGTCTGGGCAGGAAGGGGGTGAAAATGCCCTGTATGGAAGCGGTTAAACATCAATCTTAACCATTTCCCTACAGTATATGAATGACAACTGATAAACATCCATCTTAGCCCTCTTAGATGTAATTAGTGTAAAATCACTGTTGCTCCCCTGTGTACAAGGAGCTGCAGGTGCTGTTGTGTACACCCATTCATACAAGTGAATTGCTGTATCTAGCCATACTCTTTTAAACATAAATTTGTGAAATCCCTGGCACTTTTTTACTCTCAGGGAGCCATAGTTGCCTCATACAGCCGCCAATACAAGTGCATTGAGGTCACAAACCAGGATCAGTTCAGGTAGCAGAGAATCAGCATCAGGGTCACAAGCCAAGGTCAGTAACAAATAGCAATAGGGAATCAGAGCACAGCAGGCAGGATTATGTGTGGTGCACAATAATCTTTTAAGGAAACAGGACACAAAAAAAATCATAAATAGCTCGCCAATCACCCTGATCTGGCCACATGACCAGATACAGGTGAGAGTCACAGCAACTGCAATGCAATTATTCAAACCTAGAACAATTGCAATAGTTAAAACAAAGACTGGAATGGTAGAACATATACAGTGCTTTGAAAAAGTATTTATACCCCTTTACATTTTCCACATTTTGTCATGTTACAACCAAAAACTTAAATGTATGTTATTGGTATTTTATGTGATAGACCCACACAAAGTGGCACATAATTGAGAAGTGGAAAGAAAATTATTAGTAAATATATGAAACGTGTGGTGTGCATTTGTATGTGTATGTTGTACCCACGGCTATAATGAATTGTCGGTTCCTGACAATACAGACAAAATTCATTGAAAAAAACAGCATTTCCCCCTTTAGTACATTATCAGGGCCTTTGGGTTTGGTATGAATATTAAGGGGAACCCCGAACCAAAATAAAAAAAAGTGTGGGTCCTCCAAATTCTATATCAGGCCCTTCAGGGTTCCCACAAAAATCAATACCAGATCCTTATCCGAGCATGCAACCTGGCAGGTCACAGGAAAAGAGGGGGGACGAGAGAGCGTCCCCCCTCCTGAACCGTAATAGGCCACATGCCCTCAACATGGGGAGGATGTCCCCATGTTGATGGGGACAAGGGCCTCATCCCCACAACCCTTGCCCGGTGGTTGTGGGGGTCTACCGGCGGGGGGCTTATCGGAATCTGGAAGCACCCTTTAACAAAGGGGAACTCTAGATCCCGCCCCTATTATGACAATAACTTGCATATTAACCTTTAAAATTAGCACTTTTGATTTCTCCCAAAGACTTTTAAAAGGTGTTCCCCGGTTTTTCGAATTTGCCGCAAACACCCCAAATTGTTTGCTGTTCGGCGAACGGGCAATGTTCGAGTCAAACTCATGTTCGACTCGAACAGATAGCCCATCCCTACTAAACTCCATAGAGACTTTTTAAATCAATGTCGACTGCACTTTCAGCTGCAACCTTACCGATTTGCAACCCCGCACTCCAAGACAGGCTTTATTATATCTCTGTTCGTTGAGGCAATGGCATGGGTTTCCCCATACTTGGAGCAAGACCGTGAGATTCCAGGAGATTTTGAGGGGTTTGTGACAACTACTGTATGAATTTAAATTTTGATGATCCGAATTGCAGCGCAACTGCTGAAACTGTTCTATTGAATTTGCGCCAAGGGAGACGTCCTGTTGGTGAATATGCTGCCGAATTTTGTTGATGGGTAACTGATACAACTTGGAACGATAGTGCAAAGCGCTTTCACTTTAGAAAAGAACTTTCTGAGAATATAAATGATGAACTATTCAGAATAGATACGCTCAATGGTCTTGATGACTTAATTGAATTGAGCATTAAGATTGATAGACGATTTATGGAGAGAAGATTTGAGAAACAAAGATCTGTTGACTTTAGTTCCTCGTTCAATTTTCAATCAATGGCTAAATCGTTTGCCAATTATGAACCTGAACCTATGCAGATTCAAGCTCTTAGCTTTGCTGAAAAGAGACGCAGACATGAACTGAATCTTTGCCTCTATTATGGTCTGATCACTACATCCACAGGTGTCCAAATAAATCAAGACAAACAAAACAAACCATTGCAGTGGCCAGTCAAAGAGAATTGTCCACATCTAGGGAGAAAGTGAGATCCATTACACAATCCTTGTCTTCTGTAACACCAGGAGAGAAGGAGATTGTCTGTCATCATCCGCATTTTATTTTGTAAACCCCAAATTATTATTATTATTTTTTTATGTCACAATGTACAGTATAAGATTTCCTATCATCTGTGCCCGGTCTTGCCACACATAGTTAATCCAGCTCTGAGCAATCCTCTTTTATTTTTCAGTGAAATAAAACGGACTTACAGAGAAAAACCTTAGTCCGTTCCGCCCCCTTGCTGGGAGTGACAGGTTATTTACATATCTTATGCATTAGCCTGGAGACAGGCATTATTTTTTAATCCCACCCCACTCCTTTTTCTGAAATCATGTGGTTACTTTTCTGGATTTTGACTGTATGTTAGTGATCATAGCAGAATTTAGAATAGGGAATACACAGGAAAAAATGCATGTTGACAAGAGGAGTGTAAAGGAGGGCGGGGAGTCTACTGACATCACTACTCCACCCACAGAGCTCCAGACAACAGATTCACCCACATAATCTGCAATTTTTTAGTTCTTATAACAGACAGAGGGGAAACATTTGGTAGGTAAGGATACATGCAGGAGGTATGCATATCGTTATAGATCAGCACTATGGCATTAGTTTAGAAAGGATAAGAGTGGGTTAACATCCACTTTAAGCATCACACTTAAAAAGAAAAAGTAATCTCTCATGAGACCATCCCTCTGCAGTTAAGTATGGAACCTGGACACCAAGAGTTAATATTGTTCAATTTGATTTCTTCTCCTCAATTTCCTGTTATCTTAGGAATTCCATGACTATCAATTTACAGCCCCACTATTGACTGGCAGGCCAGAAACCTTCTAGTCAAAAGAAAAAAAATGTGGCACCAAGATGTCTCAAAGATAAAACATATGTGATTTTATTAGATCCATCCATAAAAAGGAATCAACACCTGTAATTATTACAGGTATTGATCCCCTTTTATGGATGAATCTAATAAAATTGCATATGTTTTATCTTTGAGACATCATAGTGCCAGATTTTTTTCTCTTTGATTGAACGATTGAGTACTGGGTCTATCAGAGCACATGAGTCTCCATCTCATCCTGTTCATTATTAAGGGTTATTTTTGGCTAGCAGCACGATTTCTGGAGATGCAAGGCCAGAAACCTTGCCTTCCCTCTGAACATTGTGAGTTACAAAAAAGAGACATCTCACCTACTATTACCTGGAAAAATTACCCCCTCAGTACCAAGACTTTAAAGACATTTGTGATAAAAAAAAATGATGACAAATTACCACTCCAATGGGCATATGATAGCCCAATAGAGCTTGTACCAGGAGCCCCAATTCCTTTTGGTCGCCTCTACAATCTTTCTGAACCAGAACTGAAGGCATTAAGGGACTTTCTACAATTGAAAGAGGTGAAGGGGTTTATCCATCCCTCAACCTCTTCTGCTTGACCCCCGATATTCTTTGTTGAAAATAGGGATGAGCTTCGAGTTCGAGTTAAACTCCTGTTCGCCTGTTCGGAATCTGGAAGACCCCTTTAACAAAGGGGACCCCCAGATCCTGCCCCCCCTATGTGAATTGGTAATGAGGTACATCGTACCCCTACCATTTCACGAAGGAAGTGTAAATAGTTGTAAAAAAAACACACACCGTAGAAAAAAGTCCTTTATTAATAAAAAATAAATAAAAAATCCAGCGGTTGTAATCCACTCGGTCCCGGCTGCCCACTCCAATGTTGTCCGTATCCAGCGACGGGTGATCTCCTCTCCGGTCCAGCGATGAGAAGATCGTCCGGGATCCAGAGCATCGGAGACAGCCCGGCGAATGACGCTGCTGAAGCTGTGACATTTATTTTATAGGTGAGGCGGGGCCACCCGTCACATGACCCCGCCCCCTCTGATGCGAGGGGGAAGCCTGGGCTTCCCCAGTGACGTAGCAAAGGGTGCGTCAGAGGGGGATGGGGTCACGTAACGGGTGGCCCCGCCTCACCTATAAAAGAAATGTCACAGCTTCAGCGTCATTTGATGGAGACAGACAGCCGGCGATGCTGCACTCTGGATCCCGGATGATCTTCTCATCGCTGGACCGGAGAGGAGATCACCCGTCGCTGGATACCGACAACGTTGGAGCGGGGAGCCAGGACCGAGTGCATTACCACCGCTGGATTGCGTGTGTGTGTTTTTTTACAACTATTTACACTTCCTTCGGCCAGGCTAATGTGCTCGGATAAGGGGTCTGGTGTGGATGAAGGGTCTGAAATGGATATTTGGGGGGAACCCCATGTCATTTGTTTTTTTTTATTAACAACGGGGTTTCCCTTAATATCCATACCAGACCTGAAGGGCCTGGTAATTGAATTTGGGGGGACCCCACGCTTTTTTTTTATGAATGAATTCTCTCTGAATTGCCGGGAGCCAACAATTAATTATAGCCGTGAGTCCGGTTTTGAATGACTTTTTTCCTTCAGAAATGACACTTTGTGCAGAGACAGTTCTAAGTGCGGGAAACATGCGCCCTGGTGCAGGACCCAGGTCCCCAAACACTTTTTAGGACAATAACTTGCATATTGGCCTTTAAAATGAGCACTTTAGATTTCTCCCATAGACTTTAACAGGGTGTTCCGCAGCTTTTCGAATTTGCCACGAACACCCCAAATTGTTTGTTGTTCGCCGAACAGGCGAACAGGCAATGTTCGAGTCGAACATGAGTTCGACTCGAACTCGAAGCTTATCCCTAGTAGAAGTAGATGCCTCTAATACAGCCATTGGAGCAGTTCTTTCTCAGAGAATTGGTAAAAAATAATTATTACACCCATGTGCATTTTATTCCCACCAAATGACAACTGCAGAACAGAACTATGATATACCATTAGCAGAATTTGCCATAGTTCCATCTCTCAAAGCCCATTCTTCGCCAATTATGGATGTCATCCAGCTTTTATCCCTGGAGTTCCCATATAGTCATCTGTACCAACTGTAAATGCAAGGGTGTCTGGTTTATAAAATAATCAGGAATTACTGAAGTAAACCTCACACGAAGTTCAACAATCCTATAAGATAATTGCAAATAGACACAGATGAATAATTTCTCCCTATTCATTAAGTGATAAGGTTTGGCTATCCACTAAACACTTCCAACTTAAACTTTCTTCTCAGAAACGTGGTCCTAAGTTCATTGGACCCTTCAAAGTAATTGCACAAATTATTCCTGTGGCCTACAAACCTCAACTACCACCTTCAATGAATATCCATCCTGTTTTTCATAGGGCTATTTTAAAGCCTTTTAGAAATAATATTTTCTGGTAGTACACATCCCCCACCAGACCCTATCCAGGTGCAAGGGGAAGAAGAATTCATATTGGATACAATTCTTGGCTCCCGTAAACATCAGTAAACTACAATACCTATTAAGATGGTAAGGCTATGGACCACAGGAGGATTCTTGGGAGCCTGAGAAGCAAATCCATGCCCCTAGATCAATAAGAGCATTTCACCAGAGAATTTCCCCAAAAACCTGGCCCTAATGCTGCGTACACACGATCTGAATTTCCGATGAAAAAAAAAGATGGACTTTTTTCATCGGAAATTTTGATCCTGTGTGGGCCCCATCAGACTTTTTTCCATCGGTGTTTAGAAATAGAACATGTTTTTTTTTTCCGATCGGAAATTCCTATCATCTGTGTGCAGCTCCGACAGGAGAAAAAACCCACGCATGCTCAGAATCAAGTCGACGCATGCTCGGAGGCATTGAACTTTATTTTTCTCGGCTTGTCAGAGGGCGCGATTCAGATACATTGGCGTATCTTTGAGCGGGCGTAACGCATCTCCTATGCGCTACGCCAACGTAACATTGAGAGGCAAGTACTGTATTCAGAAAGCACTTGCTCCCAAAGTTACGTCGGCGTATCGTAAATGGGCCGGCGTAAGCCCGCGTAATTCAAAGTAGCAAGGCAGTGGGCGTGTTGTATTGTAATGAAGCGCGACCCCATGTAAATGCATGGCCAATCGAACGGCGCATGCGCGCGCATGCTCAGAGTCACGTCGCAAATACTCCCTAAGATACGTCGGCTCAATGCTTTGTCGACGTGAATGTAACATACACCAAGCCCCATTCAAGTACGACTTACGCAAACGACGTAAAATACGACACTGTTCCGGCGTTTCCGACATCCATACCTTAACATGACTTACCCCTGCTTTATGAGGGGTAAATTTACGCCAGACCGACGCCTTAAGTAAACGGCGTAGCCAAGTACGTTTCTGAATCGGTGTATCTAGGTCATTTGCATATTCGACACGTAAATCTACAGAAGTGTCCCTAGCGGCCAGCGTAAATATGCACCCAAGATACAACGACGTAAGAGACTTACGTCGGTCGTATCTTGGCCAAATTCAGGCGTAACTGCCTATATGAATCAAGGCATTGATACAACGGCGCTCATTTGGACTTACGACGGCGTATCTGGAGATACGCCGTTGTAAGTCCTTTCTGAATCCGGGCCGTAGTGTTTTACGTCACCGCATTTTGGATGGTCGGAATTTAGTCTGACAGTGTGTATGCAAGACTGATGGAAGTCAGCTTCATCGGAATTCCGACGGAAAATTCCATCGTATTTTATTCCATCGGAAATTCCGATCGTGTATACGTGGCATTAGACATCCAGAGGACGTCCTGGGAGGAGGGGAGTACTGTCAGGACCTGGGCTCAAACCTGGGACCTCTTCTGTATCTGTGTCAAGAAAGGCTTCTGAGCAAATTGCCCACCAACAACAGTGCCAGTGGAATCCCGGTCCGGCACGTGGGCGATTCGCGCGCGCACGCACGGTGACAGCACTTTTCGCCAAAACAGCCTATTTAAAGAAGCCAGGTTTCCCACTATCTTGCTGTCCAGGCTACAGCGTGTTCCTGAAGATTCCCTGGTACCTGTATACTCTGATTACTTCTGGTTACCGGATCCGGCTTCCCCTGACTACTCCTGCTAGCTGCCTGCCCTTGATCCCGGCTATTACTGACCTCGCTCCTGCTTTCCCTTTAACTCTGATCACTGTCCGCCTGATGAACTGATCCGGCCTGGACTTTGACTTCTCTTTTGGATTCTGCCTTGGTACCTGATCTGCCAGCCTGTGTTTGACCTGGTCTGCTTCATCCTGCCTGTCTCCTGCTTCACAAGTGCCATGCCACTGTCTTCAGTTTCTGGCTTGCTGTCTGTATCCTGCTTGGACCCCGATGCACCTTCCAGTAGCCGCATCCAGCCCTCTACTCCAGCTTACCAGCCAGGCGCTTGTGTCCCTTTGCACTCTTGATCCCTGTCTACTCTACCAGGGGCTCTTAAGTCAGAGGCTTACGAGATGCCGCTCCCTGCATGTTGGTCTCTACTACAAGGTATGTGACTGTCTGGCATTGACGTTTCTTGCTAAGTTATCTGGGATGCTGGACATCTCCCTGCCTGATCTATTGGACAATCCTGCCTGATCTATGAAACTCTCCTCCTGCATCGACCTTGGCTTGTGCCCCGACTATGAAATTCTCCTCCTTCATCGACCTTGGCTTGTGACCTTGACTATGAAACTCTCTCCTGCACCGACCTTGGCTTGTGACCCAAACCAGGGCTGGCCTTTGGGGTGTGCGAGCTGTGCGGCCGCACAGGGTGCCATGGGCAACAGAGGCGCCGTGTGGCCATCCAGAGGCGTACTAAGGGGAGGCTGCCTGTCTGTGCGATCCCGGATGTCACACAGGCACAGCCGAGTTAAGCCACCTCCCCCCTCTCTGTTAATGTGTAAACAGGGGGAGGGGACCCTTCTGTGCATGTGCCGCCACCCTGAGGTACTGAAGGGGGGCTGCACTGAACAGGGGGTACACTGAACGAGGGGGCTACACTAAAGGGGGGCTGCATTGGACGAGGGGGGCTACACTGAACAGGGGGCTGCACTGAAGGGGGGCTGCACTGAACGAGGGGGCTACACTGAAGGGGGGGCTGCACTGAACGAGGGGGGCTACGCTGAATGGGGGAAGCGACACTGAAAGGGGGGGCTACTCTGAAGGGGGGCTCTGCACTGAACGGGGGGTCTGCATTGAAGGGGTGGATACACTGAAGGGGGGTCTGCACTGAAGGGGGGTCTGTGTAGCATGCAGGGGGTCCAGAGCTGCAGGGTTCTGTGTAATGTAAAGGGGTCCAGTGATGCAGGGTGCTGTGTAATGTAAAGGGGTCCAGAGGTGCAGGGTGCTGTGTAATGTAAAGGGGTCCAGAGATGCAGGGTGTTGTGTAATGTAAAGGGGTGCAGGGGGCTGTGTAATGTAAAGGAGTCCAGAGATGCAGGGTGCTGTGTAATGTAAAGTTAATTAAAACAAATTATTTGTTACAAATATTTTTTTCCTCTTTGTGTATGTTTAGGTGACCAGGGGGCAAGAGGTGAAGATGGGGGGGGCACAGGATTAGCTCGCACAGGGCGCCTGAACACCTAAGGCCGGCAGTGACCCCAACACTGATCATTGGTCTAGCAATAACAGAGGTAGTAAAGCAGACGTTGTTGGCCATTGTGTAACAAAAACAAAAAATACACATTGGCCATTGTGTAACAAAAACAGAAAATACACATATAAACATATCAGGAATATATTGGAAAATATGGGACACCTAGCACATATGCAGGTAAGAGGGCTGAGCAGGTTTCTGGTGAATGAGAGGTGTCCAGAAACCAGGGTTCTGTGAATGAGAAAGTACAAGTACTGACAGACTTTGCAGCTGTCAGCTTGTAGTTCTCAATGAACTATCAGGGTGCTGTTGAGTGCTCTAGGTAGGTCACTGAGGCTTCCTGTCAGTGTGTAACTGCCTGCTCCTATTAGGTACGAGCAGACAGCTTACACACAGAGGGGTAGATTCACGTAGAATGGCGTATGTTTGTGCGGGCGTAACGTATCCTATTTATGTTACGCCTCCGCAACTTTTACAGGCAAGTGCCATATTCTCAAAAGAAAGTTGCGGCGGCGTAGCGTAAATAGGCCAGCGTAAGCCCGCCTAATTCAAATTGTGAAGAGGTGGGCATTAGTTATGTACATTAACCCTGACCGTGGACGGCATGCGCAGTCCGTGGAATTTCCCAGTGTGCATTGCTCCAAGGTACGCGGCAAGGACTTCATTGGTTTCGACGTGAACGTAAATGACGTCCAGCCCCATTCACGGACGACTTACGCAAACGACGTAAATTTTTCAAATTTCGCCGCGGGAACGACGGCCATACTTAACATTGGTACGCCGCATATACGCCCCATAAAGCAGGGGTAACTTTACGCCGGGAAAAGCCTAACGTAAACGGCGTAACTGTACTGCGTCGGCCGGGCGTACGTTCTTGAAATCGTGTATCTAGCTGATTTACATATTCTAGGCGTAAATCAGCGTACGAGCCCCTAGCGGCCAGCGTAAATATGCAGTTAAGATCCGACGGCGTAAGAGACTTACGCCGGTCGGATCTAATAGAAATCTATGCGTAACTGATTCTATGAATCAGGCGCATAGATACGACCGGCCAGACTCAGAGATACGACGGCGTATCTGGAGATACGCCGTTGTATCTCCTTTGTGAATCTACCCCAGAGTCTGCATGAGACCTACATTACACCCACAATCTGCTGCTCGCAGGTGCAATGCTTTACAGGTTTCCAATAGAAATGCACATTTTTTACCTGTAAAAGAGATTTGCATGTATTATATTTTTTGAAAAGGTGAACATATCCTTTAAAGGGAGTCCAATACCCAGTTACATATATAGAAGATATACATTAAAATCTATTAGGACAATATAATGAATGATTACCTTATGAATATCCCTTTTTGAAATCTCATGAAGTTTACAATAATAATAAAGATGCTCCCGGCCTGTCAGAAAGTTATTTAAGGCATCATTCTGTGGGCAATATCCAATTATGATATCTTCATTGTATGCAGATTTGATGCTCACTTCCTTTCTATAAATAAGATAAAAATATATTACTGAATTAGCATTCAGGATTTAAATATGTCCAGTTAATCTTCATGTATAAAAGGTATGAGTCATAACACAAATAAGGTGTGGACATTTTGAGCATGCAATGAGAAACCTACAAGTATAAAGTCCTAGCTGAAACTACTACTATGTTTTCTTTCTGGTTCTATTCTCTCACGTGACAATATATAAATATATATATATATATATATATATATATATATATATGTATACACACACACATATATACATACATAGGGGTAGATCCACATACAACGGCGCATTATTGCGCCGGGCGTAGCGTATCTAAGATACACTACGCCGCTATAAATTACTTTTTTTTTGGTTTGAATCCTCAACGAATTTGCGCCGTAAGTTACGGCGGCGTAGTGTATCTGATGCGGCGTAAGGGCGCGGAATTCAAATGGAAGTGATGGGGGCTTGTTTTATGTAAATACGTCGTGATCCGACGTAAACACATTTTTTTTAAAACTGCGCATGCACCGTCCGTGGGGGTATCCCAGTACGCATGCTCGAAATTAACCCGGAACAAGCCAATGCTTACGACGGTGATGTCATTCTACGCAAAGTCCTATTCGCGAACGACTAATCACTTTTTGTGAACTTCAATTTTCAAAAACTTTGCCTACACACCATCGTTTTTTCACAATGCTCTAGCAAAGCGAGGTTAAGTTCACCACTCTTTTCCATTGAAGCTCGCTTCATAACTAGCTTCTGGGCATGCGCGGGTTTAAAAACGTTGTTTTAAACGTCGTTTTTTGATACACACTGTGATTTTTTGTGAAACAAAAAACGACGTTTTGAAAAACGACACAAAAAATTGAAACATGCTTCAATTTTTTTTTTTCGTTTTTCACAAGACATAAAACGACGTTTTCCCCCACACACGGTCATTGAAATTAACGTTTTTAAAAACGTTGTTTTCTTTCATCACATAAAGTGATGGTGTGTACGCGGCATTACGCAAACAACGTAAAAAATTCAAAATTGTATGCGGGAACGACAGCCATACTTAACATTGAGTACGCCACCATATAGCAGCTTTAACTATACGCCGGAAAAAGCCGAATGCAAACGACGTTAAAAAATGCGCCGGGCCGACGTACGTTCGTGGATCGCCGTAACTAGCTAATTTGCATACTCAACGCGGATTTCGACGGGAAGGCCACCTAGCGGCCGCCGAAAAATTGCAGCTTAGATCCGACGGCATACTAAGACGCACGCCTGTCGGATCACGCCCAGATGCCATCGTATCTTGTTTTGTGGATACAAAACAAAGATACGACGTGGGAAATTTAAAATTACGCCGGCGTATCAGTAGATACGCCGGTGTAATCCTTTTGTGGATCTGCCCCATACACACACACACACACATACAGTTGTAGGCTTATACTGATGCCAAATATATTATTGCAGCAAAATACTTTCTGCGTAATAAGTGCATACAATACAAAGAAGTTGCCTAAATTAAACCTTTTCAAATCAGATTTCACACTTAGGCAATAATGCATACAAAAATGTACTGTTCAAGTATAACTATACGGATATGAAATACTCATTGAACATCTATATCTCTAACTCAGGTCTGCTGGTGCCCTTCTTCCTCCTCCCTTCTTCTACCCCTGATCCCTTACACCCCCTTCCCACCCCCCCCCCACCTTCTCCATCTAGAACCTCTCCCTAATCAACTACTGTTTGCTTTAACACAGTGATGCTTGTTAGAAGAGTTTGTTTCTAGTCGGAACATCTGTTTCTGTTATTACAGTTATGGCTATAACATGCATGTACCTTTCTGAAACTCCAATAAAGAACAATATTGAAAATAAGAAAAGAAAACAAAATCAGTTAGGTCAAGGGTTTTTTTTCCATCAAGGTGAAGTTGGCAAAAGAGAGGTACAGGGGTTGGTTTACTAAAACTGGTGAGTACACAATCTAGTGAAGCTCTGTACAGAAACCAATGAGCTTCTAGTTTTCTTGTCAAAGCTTAATTGAACACGCTAAAGTTATAAGCTGATTGGCTACTATGCACAGCCTCACCAGATTTTGCAGTTTTGGTAAATCAACCCCATAGTTGTAACATAGGTGTATCTAGAGGTTGTTTTTAGGGTCGCCAAAACTGAACATTGAATTGAAAGAGAAAAGCAAAAATATAGTAAAAAAAAATACAGCAGGAGTCAGGGCAAGTCCTGCAGAATGGAGTTCAGGCAAAAAAATATCCGAAACTGAAGAAAATCCATAATGCCCTGTACACACGATCACTTTTTGTGATGAAATAAAATGACATTTTTAAAAATGTCATTTAAAATGATCGTGTGTGGGCAAAATGTCATTTTATGTCTTCTGAAAAATGACAAAAAAAAAATTCGAACATGCTTGAATTTTTTATGTCATTTTTTAAAATGTCATTTTTTGTGTCATAAAAAATGATTGTGTGTGGGCAAAAATGACGTTTTAAACCCGCACATGCCCAGAAGCAAGTTTTGAGACGGGAGGTAAAACTACCATTCATAATGGAGTAAGCACATTCATCACGCTGTAACAGACAAAAAAGCACAAATCGTCTTTTACTAACAAGTAACCAGCTAAAAGCAGCCTCAAGGCGAATAGAACTTCCCCTTTAGAGTGCCGTCACTTTGTTCATCATTTTTCAAAAACGATGGTGTGTGGGCAGCATCATTTTTAATGATGAAGTTGGAAAAATTTCATTTTTTTTCATGATAAAAAATGACATTTTTTTTCATCACAAAAAGTGATCGTGTGTACAGGGCATAACATTACAAAATAACACACCTTGGGCCATATCCACAAAAGAGATACTCCGGCGTAAGCCGTCGTATCTCTGGTTCTAACTTTGGAACTGATCCTCAGAAGCAGTTTTCCTAAGTTAGGCAGAAGATCCGACATCTGTAAGGGACTTACACTGCCGGATCTTAGGATGCAGTACCGCATCCGCCACTGGGGGCATTTCGAGTCGAAATGCCTCTTCTAGTATGCAAATTAGCACTTAGGGCGATCCTCAAAGCTTTTGTGCTTAGTTTTTTCGCCGTAAGTGTTAGTTTGCCTGGTGTAAAACTAGGGCTGCTTTTACAAAGTGTAAAGTTAGTCACACCTTGTAAAGGCCCATTCAAGCGACGGCATTTGGTATGCATTCCCGAGGGAGAACTCCACGGCAATTTGTAAAATCCAAACCGGCATTGGTTCCCCCCCAGGAGCATACCAGGCCCGTAGGTCTGTTATGGGTTGTAAGGAGACCCCCCTACGCCGAAAAATTGACGTAGGGGGTCCCCCTACAATCCATACCAGACCCGTATCCAAAGCACGCTACCCGGCCGGTCAGGAATGGGAGTGGGGACGAGCGAGCGCCCCCCCCCCTCCTGAGCCGTGCCAGGCCGCATGCCCTCAACATGGGGGGGTTGGGTGCTCTGGGGCAGGGGGGCGCACTGCGGGCCCCCCCACCCCAGAGCACCCTGTCCCCATGTTGATGAGGACAGGACCTCTTCCCGACAACCCTTGCCGTTGGTTGTCGGGGTATGCGGGCGGGGGCTTATCGGAATCTGGGAGTCCCCTTTAATAAGGGGGCCCCCAGATACCGGCCCCCCACCCTAAGTGAATGGATATGGGGTACATCGTACCCCTATCCATTCACCTGTAGGCAAAAAGTAAAATGTAGTAAACACACAACACAAGGGTTTTTAAAATAATTTATTATTCTGCTCCGGATGCCCCCCCTGTCTTCGTTATTAGCTCAATTACCAGGGGGGGCTTCTTCTTCCACTCTCCGGGGGTCTTCTTCCACTCTCCGGGGGTCTTCTCCGCTCTCCGGGGGGGGTTTCTTCTTCCGCTCTCCGGGGGGGGGGGGCTTCTCCGGACTCCGGGGGGCTTCTTCCATCTTCTCCCCTCTTCCGCTGTTGACTCGGCGAACCCCGGTTCTTCTGCAGATGTCCGTTGCCTTCTTCTTCAGCGCTGGCTGCCTGCTATCTTTGTGTGTTAGCTCAATTTCTAACAGGCAGCCGGCGCGGTCTTCTGTGACGTCAGGGTCTCCTCTTCTGTTCTTCTCCCCTCTTCCGATGTTGCCTCGTCGCCTCTTGTCGCTGCAATGATGGAAGCGCGCCTTGCATCCCATTTATATAGGCATCACCGTCCCATCATGCTCCGGTAGGTACCCACGTGGTGGGTGCACGTGGGTAGGCACCCACCACGTGGGTACCTGCCAGAGCATGATGGGACGGTGATGCCTATATAAATGGGATGCAAGGCGCGCTTCCATCATTGCAGCGACAAGAGGCGACGAGGCAACATCGGAAGAGGGGAGAAGAACAGAAGACCCTGACGTCACAGAAGACCGCGCCGGCTGCCTGTTAGAAATTGAGCTAACACACAAAGATAGCAGGCAGCCAGCGCTGAAGAAGAAGGCAACGGACATCTGCAGAAGAACCGGGGTTCGCCGAGTCAACAGCGGAAGAGGGGAGAAGATGGAAGAAGCCCCCCGGAGTCCGGAGAAGCCCCCCCCCCCCGGAGAGCGGAAGAAGAAACCCCCCCCGGAGAGCGGAGAAGACCCCCGGAGAGTGGAAGAAGACCCCTGGAGAGTGGAAGAAGAAGCCCCCCCTGGTAATTGAGCTAATAACGAAGACAGGGGGGGCATCCGGAGCAGAATAATAAATTATTTTAAAAACCCTTGTGTTGTGTGTTTACTACATTTTACTTTTTGCCTACAGGTGAATGGATAGGGGTACGATGTACCCCATATCCATTCACTTAGGGTGGGGGGCCGGTATCTGGGGGCCCCCTTATTAAAGGGGACTCCCAGATTCCGATAAGCCCCCGCCCGCATACCCCGACAACCAACGGCAAGGGTTGTCGGGAAGAGGTCCTGTCCTCATCAACATGGGGACAGGGTGCTCTGGGGTGGGGGGGCCCGCAGTGCGCCCCCCTGCCCCAGAGCACCCAACCCCCCCATGTTGAGGGCATGCGGCCTGGCACGGCTCAGGAGGGGGGGGACGCTCGCTCGTCCCCACTCCCATTCCTGACCGGCCAGGTAGCGTGCTTTGGATACGGGTCTGGTATGGATTGTAGGGGGACCCCCTACGTCGATTTTTCGGCGGAGGGGGGTCTCCTTACAACCCATAACAGACCTAAGGGCCTGGTATGCTCCTGGGGGGGGAACCCATGCCGGTTTTTTCTTTGAAAATTGGCATGGAGTTCTCCCTCTCAGGAATGCATGCTGAGCAACGCTGTCATTTTTTTTTTTAATTATTTGTTTTCCCGGCGCGTCTTTGTTTTCCCCCGTCGCAACTTTAGTGTCCCGTCGCAATCCACAAAGCCGCCCGGCGTCAATTACGTTCGCGCGATGCACGTCGGGAAAATGACGTCACACGCATGCGCAGTACGGCCGGCGCGGGAGCGCGCCTCATTTAAATTGTAAACGCCCCCCGGAGAGGAGGAACGCCTTACGACGGCGGCACTTAACTTACACGGCTTGAAATTTTTACGTAAGTGCTTTGTGGATCAGGCACTTAGGTAAAAACTTTAAGTCAGTGTAACTTAACTGCTGAAAGTTAAGTTACGCCGCCTGGCTGAGGATTTGGCCCCTTATTTCTGACAAAGGAATACTAAGTGAAAAAAAAGGCACAAGAAGAATGAACACTTCTAGAAAATAGATAAATCACTAAATGTCCAATAGTGTGGTCCTAATAATCAATATAAAGCTGGGTACATAAAAAAGATTGTTCATCCACTAAGAGCAGGCCTCATGCAGGGAGCAGAAGCTGGCTCCAATACATAGAAAAAAGAGAAGAGAGAGAGGCGCCCCTAAGTGTAGACACTCTATAAAATGTAATACTCCAAGAGTAGGCAACTCGGGGTGGGGGATGTGGCTAGCTGTGGACTAGATATGTGCATTCCCGTTTTCGTACGAAAATGTTCATTTTCATACCCGCAGAATAATGTGTACATACGAAAAAATTAAAGCACCAAAATATGAAAACGACGGGATTACGAATGAGCCGCATAACGAACAACCGCAAATACGAACGAACAATCTGACGAAAATACGACAAAACGAAAACGGCAAAAGAACGAAAATGACATCTATAACAAAAGACTTGCATTCTGTATTTTGTTTGAATCCTTTTTCTGTTCGTATTTTGATTTTCAGTCGTATGTTCATATGACATCTAACAAAAGATTTTCATTCTGTATTTTGTTTGAATCCTTTTTCTGTTTGTATGTTCATATGACATCTATAACAAAAGATTTTCATTCTGTATTTTGTTTGAATCCTTTTTCTGTTTGTATGTTCATATGACATCTTATAACAAAGGATTTGTATTCTGTATTCTGAATTCCTTTTTTCTGTTCGTAATTTGGTTTCAAAATACAGAATGCAAATCTTTTGTTATAAGATGTAATTTTCGTTTTTTTGAATGGGCAGTGAGTGTAGTTAGTTAGTGAAGCAGCTTCTCTTTTGTGCTGAGTACAGTAGTACAGTAAAGCCAAATAAACTTTTCTGTGGATTTTCATCTGAAGGGAGATCAGTTGGCCAGACTTTTGAACCTGGAACCCAAAAATGGTTTTCTGATGGAGTTTAAAAACGAACATTTTTATGTTTGTTGTTAAAAAAGTCTGACCAAGTGTATGGGGCTTAACAAAAGTTAATATGAATGAGCAGCGTGTTGAAAGTGCCGCGAATCCCGCGATATATTTACGAAAGTACAAAATGACAAAAATTCACGAAAATTATTGTCTAACAAGTAAAGAACATGAATTAAACAGAATAACGAACCATCCCGCATGTACGAAAATAAAACGGTAACCAAAATACGAAACGATCGGTATACGAAAAAATTGCGTCATACGAAAAACGAACGGGAACGAACAGGAAAACGGGCGTCTTACGAAAAACGAACGGGAACGAACCTACGGAACAATACGAAACGGAACAAAAAAAACGAAAAAAAATTATGTGCACATGTCTACTGTGGACCGAGATGGCCGCCTGACTCCACAGCTCTGTCCCATCACAGGCAATAACCGGCTCACCGGAACTCCCTTCTCCTCTCTCAGACACCGGAGGGAGCTCACTACACCTGCGACACCCGATATGACCGGGACAAAGGAAAACTCCTCAGCTCTGTGCCGCCTCACAGATTTCTTCCCCGCCATGCATTCCAGCCAACATGGCACTGGTAGCGCTGCGGACCCGCCATCACAAGGCTCCAGCGATCCACACAGTGACACTGAACCTGACACTATGAACAGCTCTACACCGGCTCCCAGCTCCTCACCACAGCCTCTTCCTGATAGAGCCAAGCGTACTGTACACCGCCTCATTCCCCTGACAAGGCACTATTTACGAAGAGGCAGTAAAGCTGGGCACAAACTGGGCTACATAACACTGAGGAGCATGTTCCTGACTCTGACTCACTAGCTTCCTTCCCTGCTAGTGATTATCCAGCATCAGAGGCCACATTAAATGGGAATGCTTATTTCCCTACAAAAGGAACTTCAGAAAGAAATTGCAATCCTCCATATCCAACCTAACTATCAGAGTGGACCAGGTGGAAGAGCGCACTGATACTATTGAAGGACAGGTGAGTGATTACTCCAAAGCCAATAATGAATTAGTTGATGCCTTTGAATGCCAAACGGAGGATCTCTGCCCCATGGCCGCTAAAAATAATGACCTAGAAGATAGGTCAAGATGGAACAATATAAAGTTTTGCGGCATACCAGAATCAATAAAACCCGCCAAACTGACCACCTACTTACAACACCTGTTCCTTAAGCTTTTGCCTCACCTTACCACTATAGATTTAACCATAGACCGAGCACACAGAATCCCTAAACCCCAATATCTGCCCACAGATGTCCCAAGGGATGTGTTGGCTCGGATAAATTTTTATCATATTAAGAACCAGATCCAAAGAGCATACAGATCCTCACCACGCCTCCCTGAACCACACACAAGGGTCTCACTTTTTGCCGGCATTTCAGCCGCTATGGCTCAGAGACCCAAATAATTCCAACAAGTCACTACCATCTTGCAGGAGCATTGCATTCCCTACAAATGGGGCTTCCCAGTCAAGTTAAATGTTACTTACCAAAACCAACCAGTCCCTATCACCTCACCAAAGGATGGCATCAAATGCCTGCTGAATTGGGGCCTTATAAACACTCCTCCCCCTCCTTCCAAGCAGCAAGAGCCACTGCAACATCACTGTGAGACGTGGTCCACAAACAGAAAATCATAAACTTACTTGGAAAACCTCTACTGTTCTCCCTTCTCCTGGCCCAGGAATCCTACCCGGTTAAATAACAGTTAATGCTGTAGTGCTTAAACTTAGCGTCTGTAGTGGGCAGTGTTTTTTTTTTTCTTTATGATTCTCACTCCCAAGGTACAAAGGGTGCTAAGCACACCTATTAGCTCTTTGGTTACATTTTGCTCTTGTTGTTTTGTTACTGTAAACCTCTCAGCTTCTACTGATCACCAGATATGATATTGGAATATATTGGTATGTTCTGTGTTACTTGTTGATTGCACACCAAATGTCTGTATAATAGGTTTAGTTTCTACTCACATTACTATGCTCCCTTCTCCAATGCTGCCATGGCAATTACTATAACCTCAATCAATGCCAATGGGCAAAACTCCTCTTTTAAACATAATTTGTCCCTGTCCCAACAGTCAGATATACTCTGCGTACAGGAGATGCATTTGTCTTCTCGTAATCCCCCGTAATGTTCCCACAAACAATTTTCTCATTATTTCTACGGCAATGCCGCTAAGAAAAAAGTTGGCTTAATGATTGCCGTTAAAGCCTCTCTGTGCTTCCAACTATCGCATGTTGAAACTGACATTGATGCAAGATATATTATTCTATCTGCATTATTTAACAACCAGGCTCTTACCCTTCTTAATATGTACACACTAAGGATGAGCCGAACACCCCCCTGTTCGGTTCGCATCAGAACTTGCGAACACACCAAATGTTCGTGTGAACTTTAGAATCCTGTTAAAGTCTATGGGACTTGAACATTTGAAATCTAAAGTGTTAATTTTAAAGGCTAATATGCAAGTTATTGAAATAAAAAGTGTTTGGGGACCTGGGTCCTGTCCCAGGAAACATGTATTAATGCAAAAAAAGTTTTAAAAACGGCCGTTTTTTCAGGAGCAGTGAATTTAATAATGCTAAAAGTGAAACAATAAAAGTGTAATATTACTTTAAATTTCATACCTAGGGGGGGGTGTAAAGTCAGCATGTGAAAAAACGCATGTTTCCCGTACATAGAACTGTCCCTGCACAAAGTGTAATTTCTGATAGAAAAAAAGGCATTTAAAACCGGCTTTGCGGCTCTAATGAATTGTCGGCTCTGGCAATTACAGAGATGATTCATTCATAAAGAAAAAAAAAATGTGTGGGGGTTCCCCCAAATTAAATTACCAGGCCCTTCAGGTCTGGAATGGATTTTAACCACTTAAGGACCGGACCAATATGCTGCTAAATGACCCAAGGGGTTTTTACAATTCGGCACTGCGTCACTTTAACAGACAATTGCGCGGTCGTGCGACGTGGCTCCCAAACAAAATTGGCGTCCTTTTTCCCCCACAAATAGAGCTTTCTTTTGGTGGTATTTGATCACCTCTGCGTTTTTTATTTTTTGCACTGTAAACAAAAATAGAGCGACAATTTTGAAAAAGATGCAATATTTTTTACTTTTTGCTATAATAAATATCCCCAAAAACATATATAAAAACAAAATTTTTCCTCAGTTTAGGCTGATACGTATTCTTCTACCTATTTTTGGTAAAAAAAAAACGCAATAAGAGTTTATCGATTGGTTTGCGCAAAATTTATAGCGTTTACAAAATAGGGGATAGTTTTATTATTTTTTACTACTAATGGCGGCGATCAGTGATTTTTTTCGTGACTGCGACATTATGGCGGACACTTCGGACAATTTTGACACATTTTTGGGACCACTGTCATTTTCACAGCAAAAAATGCATTTAAATTGCATTGTTGTGAAAATGACAGTTGCAGTTTGGGAGTTAACCACAGGGGGCGCTGTAGGAGTTAGGGTTCACCTTGTGTGTGTTTACAACTGTAGGGGGGTGTGGCTGTAGGTCTGACGTCATCGATCGAGTCTCCCTATAAAAGGGATCACTCGATCGATGCAGCCGCCACAGTGAAGCACGGCTTCCCCGTTCTTCAGCTCCGGGGAGCGATCGCGACGGAGCGGCTATAAACGAATAGCCGCGCCGTCGTCCCGGATCGCTCCCCGCAGGAATCCGACCGTCGCATGTAGTGGGGGGGTCCCGATCGGACCCCCGACCCACGTCTAGGCAGGGACGTACAGGTACGCCAATGTGCCTGTACGTGCCATTCTGCCGACGTATATCTACATGCGGCGGTCGGGAAGTGGTTAAGGGGAACCCCGACGTAAAAAAAAAAAAATGACGTAGGGTTCCCCGCAAATATCCATACCAGGCCCTTCAGGTCTGGTGTGGATTTTAAGGGGAACTCCACCCCGAATTAAAAAAAATGGTGTGGAGTCCCCCTAAAAATCCACACCAAACCCTTATCCGAGCACATTAACCTGGCCGGCCGCAGAAAAGAGGGGGGGACAGAGTGCGCCCCCCCCTCTCCTGAACCGCACCAGGCCACATGCCCTCAACATGGGGAGGATGTCCCCATGTTGATGGGGACAAGGTCCTCATCCCCACAACCCTTGCCCGGTGGTTGTGGGGGTCTGCAGGCGGGGGGCTTATCAGAATCTGGAAGACCCCTTTAACAAAGGGGACCCCCAGATCCTGCCCCCCTATGTGAATTGGTAATGGGGTACACTGTACCTCTACCATTTCACGAAGGAAGTGTAAATAGTTTAAAAAAAAACACACAGACACCGTAGAAAAAAATCCTTTATTAATAAAAAAAAAAAAAATCCAGCGATGTGAATCCACTGTCTCCTATCCAGCGATGGATGATCTCTCCAGCGACGGATGATCAGCGGTCCGGTCCAGCAATGCAGAAGATCCATCCGTCCAGAGCGCAGCAGGGGAGCTCCACTCTCCGCTGGACACAGCCCAGCGCAATGACGCGCTAGAGCTGTGACATTTCTTATATAGGGGAAGCGGCCACCCGTCACGTGACCCCGCCCCCTCTGATGCACCCTCCTACGTCACTGGGAAAGCCCGGTCTTTCAGGGTCTTTCCCAGTGACGTACGAGGGTGCGTCAGTGGGGGCGGGGTCACGTGACGGGTGGCCGCTTCCCCTATATAAGTAATGTCACAGCTCCAGGGCGTCATTCCGCTGGGCTGTGTCCAGCGGAGAGTGGAGCTCCCCTGCTGCACTCTGGATGGATGGATCTTCTGCATCGCTGGACCGGACCGCTGATCATCCATCGCTGGAGAGATCATCCATCGCTGGATAGGAGACAGTGGATTCACATCGCTGGATTTTATTTTTATATTTATTAATAAAGGATTTTTTTCTACGGTGTCTGTGTGTTTTTTTTTAAACTATTTACACTTCCTTCGTGAAATGGTAGAGGTACAGTGTACCACTTTACCAATTCACATAGGGGGGGGCCAGGATATGGGGGTTCCCTTTGTTAAAGGGGTCTTCCAGATTCTGATAAGCCCCCCGCCCACAGACCCCCACAACCACCAGGCAAAGTTCTCCTGAACAATAATGCTCCTTTTCACGAAACCAAAGATATTTACCTGTCCTTGTTGGGTAGATTAAAGGATAGGCCCACCACGGCCATAAAGGTTACACAGATACCTAACTTGACTGTTCTCACAGAGAAATCAGCCTTATCTAATGGAACCCATTGTTTAGACTCTAGGAATTGTGTATACAGCTAAACTTTATCTAAATATTTATTGAGTCTGTCAAAGGTTCATTTCAAAACACTTTTTTTTTTTACCTTTTTTATTTTATCAAATAGAAAACAGGAAACAACACCAGGTAATAATACACATACAGACCAAAATACATATTCCATAAAATTCATCGTACATCAGTTACAGATCTAAACAGTCACATCTCCCATTTCATTATTCTCTTATCCCTTATACCAATTCCCAACCCCCCCCCCCCCCAAAGAAAAAAAAAATCCCCCCCTCTCTTCCCCCTTCTCGTCCCTCCCCCTTCCTCCCCCGAGATGTAGGGCTTACGGACTTGAATGCTCTCCTTATTCAGACATACCATATTCCTTTTCCTATACATTTCCATTTCTCCTCTTAATACTCTTCAAACATTCTCTTCCCTTCGTCAGAGCTAATAAATAGGTTCCATCCTGACCAGGTTTCATTATACTGTTCCCTCCTATTATGAGCGGAGAGGACCAAATCTTCCATTGCTCCTACCTCCTGAATCCTATTAACCACTTAACCCCCGGACCATATTGCTGTCCAAAGACCAGAGCACTTTTTGCGATTCGGGACTGTGCCGCTTTAACTGACAATTGCGCGGTCGTGCGACGTGGCTCCCAAACAAAATTGGCATCCTTTTTTTCCCACAAATAGAGCTTTCTTTTGGTGGTATTTGATCACCTCTGCGGTTTTTATTTTTTGCGCTATAAACAAAAATAGAGCGACAATTTTGAAAAAAATTAATATTTTTTACTTTTTGCTGTAATAAATATCCCCCAAAAATATATAAAAAAAACATTTTTTTTTTTCAGTTTAGGCCGATACGTATTCTTCTACATATTTTTCGTAAAAAAATCGCAATAAGCGTCTATTGATTGGTTTGCGCAAAAGTTATAGCGTTTACAAAATAGGGGGTATTTTTATGGCATTTTTATTAATATATTTTTTTACTAGTAATGGCGGCGATCAGCGATTTTTTTTCGGTACTGCGACATTATGGCGGACACTTCGGACACTTTTGACACATTTTTGGGACCATTGGCATTTTTATAGCGATCAGTGCTATAAAAATGCATTGGATTACTATAAAAATGCCACTGGCAGTGAAGGGGTTAACACTAGGGGGCGGGGAAGGGGTTAAGTATGTCCCTGTGTGTTATCTTACTGTGGGGGGGTGGCCTCACTAGGGGAAACACTGATCCTCTGTTCATACATTGTATGAACAGAAGATCAGCATTTCCCCTGCTGACAGGACCGAGAGCTGTGTGTTTACACACACAGCTCCCGTTCCTCGCTCTGTACCGAGCGATCGTGTGTGCCCGGCGGCGATCGAGCCCGCCGGGCACACGCACGACCTGCCGCCGTATAATGACGGTGCGCGGTCGGCTAGTAGTTAAACCAACCTGCGATGGAGGGAGGCCTCGGGTCTCTCCACCTTAGGGTGACTCCCCCCCTTGCCACGTTAATCAGATGACACACTACTGACTTCCTGTACCTCTGCACCGGGATCTGTGAGCAATGTAGCAAAAAGAAGGCGGGGTCATCTGGGATCAAATATTCAGTAAATTTTTGTGATATTCTCCGTACCTCCTCCCAGTAATGTCTCATTTTTTCACAGGACCAGAATATGCTCTCTGCCGCATCTCCAACAGCTTTCCACGACTTCTTTATCAAATTGATGTAGCCTTTCTGGAGTGTAGTACCATTGTGTAAGAAGTTTATAGTTGGCTTCTTGAGTCTTTGAACATACCGAGGAGTTAAATGCCAGGAAGATTATTTGTTTCTGTTGGATTGGGGTGAACATTCTCCCCATATCCTTCTCCCATTTACTAATGCTTGGCATTACAAACTCTTCCGGGGGGGGGGTGTTCAAAATCCCATACATCTTGGATAGCACTCGTGAGAGTGGTTTCACCTCGCTACAGCATCTTTCTAATACTGTCAGTTGCCTTTGGAATACCATTGCCGACCCTAACGATCTTAAAAAATGGCTTACTTGAAGCGCCTGCCAAAATGTAAGTTCAAATGCGCCCCCAACTTCTGTTAGGTCCCCAATGGAAGGCCAACAACCTGATTCCAAAAAATCTGATACCTGACAGAGGCCCTTCTCTCTAAGCTTTTCAAATGTACCCATTTCCATCCCTGGTGTAAAATTAGGGGTTCCTATTATGGGTAGCAATGGTGATTTACCTGGTGAGAATTTCTGGTTTCCACATATTTTTGCTGAAATTTGTAATGTAGGTCCTATTATAGGATGTCTCTTGAGATATATAGGGAGTGCCGCATAACACCAGGGTGCTCTAGTTAATAGTATCGGGCTTACATATTGCTCTATGTCTACCCAACATTTAAACTCCCCATGTCTGCACCAGTCCACCAACCTTGTCAAATGCGTTGCTCTGTAATATTTTACTATATTAGGAGCTGCCATCCCACCTGAACTCTTCGGCATTCTCAGCAGGTCTCTTTTAATTCTAGGTCGTTTCCCCGCCCATATAAACTTCATAAACAAGGTATTCACTTGACAGAGAAAGACTGCTGGGATGGAGATTGGCAGAGCCTGGAACAGATACAACACTTTTGGTAGAATGCACATTTTCACTGTGTTGCTTCTCCCAAACCATGAGTGCAGCCCATGGTGCCATTTATCTAAGAGTATTTGTATTGCATTATACAGTGGGGGGAAATTCAACGCATATATATTCTTTATATTGGATGGTATATATGTACTCAGATATTTTAGTGCCTTCTCCCATTTAAACCTGAAATTCAGTCTTATTGTATCTCCCATAGGGCCAGGGACCGCCACATTCATTGCTTCAGATTTAGTGTTATTGATTGTCAAATTAGATAGTCTTCCATAGGTCTCAATTTCTCTTACCAGGTTGGGGAGTTGGGGAGTGAGACATGGGGATTGGTCACGGAAAAGAGCAGGTCATCCGCATATGCTGCCACCTTCAAAACACTTTTAAGCGGAGCTCCACCCTAAAGTGGAACTTCCGCTCATCGGAACCCTCCCCCCCTCCGGTGTGATATTTGACACCTTTCAGGGGGGGGTGCAGATAACTGTCTAAGACAGGTATTTGCACCCACTTCTGGCCACACAGTCTGCGGGTAGACAGCGGGCAGGACATCAGATCCCCCCCAGTTGTGTTCTGGGAAACACACGGCTCCCAGAACACATCGGGGACCAGTGAGCACAGCGCAGCGCGACTCGCGCAAATGCGCCGTAGGGAACCGGGCAGTGAAGCCGCAATGCTTCACTTCCTGGTTCCCTCACCGAGGATGGCGGTGGGGGCAGCAGAGTGACGAGCGATTGCTCGTCCTCTGCTGCCGACGGCACTGGACTCCAGGACAGGTAAGTGTCCTAAAATTAAAAGTCAGCAGCTGCAGTATTTGTAGCTGCTGGCTTTTAATATTTTTTTTTCCGGCGGAGATCCGCTTTAAGAAGACATTTTAAATTTGTGCATTCAGTATTATGGTAAAACACCTATATTTGATTATAAGTCACTCAAATGATATATTATTTTCCAGGTCATAGATACAATTATGATTTTAGTGTCTGCTGACCCAATGATAATTCTGTCGTAAGGTAAAAATATAAGATTTTGATGTAGAACAAATTAGAAGTAAGAATTGTTTTAAGATGCCAATCAGTGGTATGAAAGACATATGAATTATGACTATAACTGTATAAAAATATACATATAGCATGTATTTTTCCAAGATAAACAAGTATTCATAGGATATACAAGAATTATACATGTATCCATATATATCTGTATATAACAATTTTTAATGTGATATTGATTAATCAAAATTATACTGAGCGTATTTTATATTGGAGTGGTTACCAGAGTACTTAAATAAAATATATATTCCAGCACCAATATACAAACAAATACACATTATGAAAATAGAACATATTTTTTAACAGATAGTTCCGAACTAGTTTTTCTGCCCTCAGACATGCCTAGTGGTTGAAGGTGATATTACCTAAATTCACCATAGTAAATCATTAGATTTTTCCATCCAATGTAAAATAAGCCATACCTTCTGGGCAGAGCTTATTATAATTTTATGAGCTTATTGTTCAGATGGTATAAAGTATGAGAGGTTCCCTGTAGAATGGACACTTAATAACACTCCATCACACACACAGACACACATACACTCCATTTATCAATTCACACTTTTACATTTATGAAGATTCCTGAACACCTTGGCCCAGATTCACAAAGCACTTACGCCGACGTATAACACGTTACGCCGACGTAAGTGCAAATGTGCGCCAGCGTATGTGTGCACCAGGACCACAAACTAATATGCGCCTAAAAACAGGCTACACCCCGCCGACGTAGCTTGCACACGCCGCCGTAGGGTGGGCGCACGGTGCCGCTCCCATTGATTAGCCATTCAAACATGCAAATTAGGGAAATATGGCGATTCACGAACGTGCGTGTGCCTGGCGCATACTACACGAGATGCGCGTAAGCTGTACGTCCGGCGTAAAGTTATTCCCCATAAAGGAGGTGCAACCCGGCAACAGACATGCACAGCTCTGCACCAGGGAACACAAGCCAGCGTATTGTGCGTTGGACATGTGTCTGGCTGGGCATACGTTATGTTCACGGCGTACGCAGTGATCTGGCGTAGCTTAGGCAGCTGTGCCGGCGTGGTTGTGAGGCTTGCGTCCACGTCCTGGCGCATGCGCAGTTCGTGATACATACCTGTCTGGCACTTGGTCCATCATTTGCATGGGGTCACGCCTCATTTGCATGGGTTCACGCTTACCTCCACCTACGCCGACGTGCGCCTTCGAAACCCACGCCACGCTGGCGCATTGCTGGGAGCACTGGCTTGCTGAATGCAATACCTGCCTCTCTGCGCTGCATTGGCGTAGCGTACAGTGTTTGCTCTACGGCGGCGTAATGTGCGCCTTACTCTCTGTGAATCTGGGCCCTTATGCTTTGGAGGTCACTAGAAGTAATTCCACTTTAAGAGTAGCCATCTTGAAAGCTACGACATCCGTTTTAAAAACTCTGGTAACCAGCAATTCAGACCAGTAGCCGTTTTGGAACGGGTAATTATGTTGTGTTGATTTTTACCGTATATTAATTTGTGTTCTCTTAAATATTGATCTATTGAGTATTATAAAATTGATAATTATTCTCCCGAATCAATAACCGCCTTGTAGATTTTTCTCTAAAGAATAAACTTTTAATATTTTTAATTTGCCTAGTTGCCATTTTATTGCCATTTTATTGACATCTAATTTTATTTCATGTTGTTAACCACTTACTTACTTGCAGTATAGTAACGGTTTAATTTGTGAAATACAGACGTTCTAATTGTCATTTTACAAGGTTATTGATTCTACAGGGAAGTTTATCATTGCAGTGTCATGTCAGAGGTACTACCCTCCCATTTAGTGGGTGTTTCAATTGATATTTAAGATTTTATGTAACGCAATCATTATTTTAATTTCATGTAACCTTTGTTTTTGTCAACCAAAATATATTTAACTATTTTGTATGATTACACGTCTGGTGAATACATTTCATATTTTTAGACTGTGGTCATCATATTTTATTGAACCTGTATCTTTAAAATGTAATCGTTAAAAAGTACTTAAATCATGAATACCATTCAGGAATTTTTTCCTTAATAAGCACAAAACTATCAAGCCAAATTAAAGCACTCAAATAATCCCATAAAGATAATCCAACATCTTCCTTTGATCTCGCACTCCAAAAAGCAAGGAAGGAGCTTAGTGAACACCTACGGGGAATTTTGACTTTTATTTTATTTATTTAAAAAGACTTCACCTTACCTGGTATTCCCAGCACAATAAACCTGGTGCCTTTCTTGCTAAGCAATTTAACCGCCAGCTTACTAAATCCAAAATCCCCTATCTCACAAGTGCCATGGGACAGCAAATAATAAACCCTAAGGACAAGGCCAACCAATTTGGCTCCTTCTATTCCACATTGTATAATTTAACCCAGTCTGACACTGTCACCCCTCATACCAGTGAAGACTTAAAATGTTTCCTGCCACTACATCTCCCAAAAATCAAAGCAGAATAACTCACCCAACACTCAGCTCCATACACCACCCAGGAAATCCAAAAAGTCATCAATACCCTACCCTTCCACAAAGCTCCTGGACCTGATGGCTTCAGAAACGAGTATTACAAAACCGTTTCTGCTCGTTTATCTCCTCATCTACCTTCAGCCTTTAATCACACTACCTTCACAGGCACGATACCTAAGGATTCGTTGGAAGCTCTCATAGTTACCTACTGATAATCCTGCCAGCTACCAACCAATCTATCTCCTAATCACAGACACAAAACTCTTTGCCAAAACTTTAGCAATGTGCCTCTCACTTAATTTACCAAAACTGGTACATACTGATCAAGTGGCATTTGTTGCTGGCAGGCAGGCCTCAGATGGCACCAGGCAATTTGTAGACCTAATACAATGGGCTGAAAGATACCAAATCCCATCTCTAAATTGGCAATATCTGACAGCTGTACTTCATAAATTTGGCTTTACTGCCAATATTCTGCATTTCATTGTAAGTCTATATTCTGCACCAAATGCCAAAGTGTGGACTTCTGGTATTCTCTCAGACCCCTTTGCCATAACAAATGAAAACCGACAGGGATGTCCCCTATCACCACTAGGAACTAGCATTGTGTTCGAGTCGAACCCGTGACTGATGATTGGCCAAGCAAGCACTATGACCCGCATGCTTTGGCCAATCACAGCGCGATAATAACGGAGAGCTATAATTGGCCAAAGCCAGGGTGGCTTTGGCCAATTATGTCTCAGGGGGTTTAGTACACGCCGCACACTATATAAGGCCGCCTGCGTGGAGGCCTTGTGTAGTGTGTTGCAGTGGCAGGGAGAGATAGAGAGAGAGAGACAGTGTAATTTCATTTGAGTTAGATAGAGCAGGCAGAGAGAGACAGTGTCATTTCATTTAAATTAGATAGAGCAGGTAGGCGAGTCAGTTAGCTGCAATTACAGTATATGCAGTATATATATGCATCCCAGGTGTTTGTATATATATATATATATACAATGTATTCAGTTTAGCTAGATCCGTTCCTGTTATTCTCTTCCTAATATACTGACAGGAAAGGCAGGCATGTGATTGTGGTAGCTGCAGTATTTACAGTTAGTGTACTGTGTCATTTGCGCAGTGTGCACCTAAAATGAACTGAAGACAATTGCTGGTGTTCTGATACTATTAATACCACAGGCAGGCACATGCAGTATTTACAGTTAGTGTACTGTGTCCTCTGCACAGTGTGCACCTAAAGCTACCTGAAGACAATTGCTGGTGTTCTGATACTATTAATGCCACAGGCAGGTGCAGTATTTACAGTTAGTGTACGGTGTCCTCTGCACAGTGTGCACCTAAAACTAACTGAAGCCAATTTCTAGTGTTCTGATATTATTAATACCACAGGCAGGCAGCTGCAGTATTTACAGTTAGTGTACTGTGTCCTCTGCACTGTGTGCACCTAAAATGAACTGAAGACAATTGCTGGTGTTCTGATACTATTAATACCACAGGCAGGCACATGCAGTATTTACAGTTAGTGTACTGTGTCCTCTGCACAGTGTGCACCTAAAGCTACCTGAAGACAATTGCTGGTGTTCTGATACTATTAATGCCACAGGCAGGTGCAGTATTTACAGTTAGTGTACGGTGTCCTCTGCACAGTGTGCACCTAAAACTAACTGACGCCAATTTCTAGTGTTCTGATATTATTAATACCACAGGCAGCTGCAGTATTTACAGTTAGTGTACTGTGTCCTCTGCACAGTGTGCACCTAAAACAAACTGAACACAATTGCTTGTGTTCTGATACTATTAATACCACAGGCAGACAGCTGCGGTATTTACAGTTAGTGTACGGTGTCCTCTGCACAGTGTGCACCTAAAGCTACCTGAAGACAATTCCTGGTGTTCTAAAACTATTAATGCCACAGGCAGGTGCAGTATTTACAGTTAGTGTACTGTGTCCTCTGCACAGTGTGCACCTAAAACTAACTGAAGACAATTGCTGGTGTTTTTTTCCTAATAATACTACCGGCAGGCAGTTGATTCTGCTAGCTGCAGTATAATCAGTATATATATATATATATATATATATATATATATATATATATACATCCCAGCTTTGTGCAGCTACATCTCACTGCAGCCCATTAGTATGTCTGGAAGTCAAACAAGGAGAGGCAGACAGTCACAAGCCAATAAAATAGGGCAAGCAGGCTCTGTGTCTAAAGGCAACAGTGCTGGTCGTGGACACGGTGAATCCTCATTAGCACGTGGCCGTGGAACACGCTTGTCCTATTTTTTAGCAGCTGGCCGTGTTGAGCCACAACATGCCGAAGACTTGGAAGAGTGGATGACTAAGCCGTCATCATCCTCCTCATCCTCTCCACCCAGGCTCAAGATACTTTGTCTGGCAAAGCAGCTGCCAACGTGACCTCTTCCCTCGGCTCAATGGCATCAGTCACTCCTTCCCTAACCCCACCATGTCCTCCTGAGGAGTCCCCCGAACTGTTTGACCACAGTGTTGGGTACATGCCGCAGGAGGATGCGTAGCGTTTTGAAGGCTCATATGATAGTACCCAACTAGAGGAAGGCAGTAACGTGAGCCCAGAGAGAGGGGGTGCCCAATAAGGACAGCAATCTGGCAGTCATGCTCCTCCAGCTGCAGCATACTGCCTGGTTTGCTCCAGTGATGAGGAGGGAGGGGATGATGAGGTCACTGACTTCACGTGGGTGCCTGATAGGAGAGAGGAGGAGGAGGAGGCACATCTCCAACGAGGCAGGATGCCCTTCAGGGGCCAGCTCAAGGGCAGCACACCGACTGCATGACACCACAGAGCTCTGCATGTGCAGGGTGCTGCTGTCTCTCCGCGTTATTACAAAAGTTCTTTGGTGTGGGCCTTTTTTGAGACAAGTGCATCAGATCGCACCGCTGCTATTTGCAACATATGTCTCAAGCATATCTTGTGTGGCCAAAACATCACCCGCTTGGGTACCACATGCTTGACCAGACATATGTCGACCTGCCATGCAGTTCGTTGGCAAGCGTACCTAAAAGACCCACACCAAAGAACAAAACAGACCTCTCCTTACTCCTCATCAGCTGGGATCTCCAACCCCACTACACCTTCAGTTCTCTCTGAAACCTGCACTGAGAGGAATGAAGGTGTAGAATTAGGTGTGTCACAGCCAAGAACTTGCGGGGCAAACTGCTATTGGTACACCAACGTCAGATTGTACCAAGCAAATTTCCCTGCCCCAGCTGCTGCAGCGCCGAAAAAAGTCCGCTCCCAGCCATCCACATGCCCAGCGGTTGAATGCTAGCTTGGCTAAATTGCTAGCACTTCAACTGCTGCCTTTTCAGTTGGTAGACTCTGCCCCCTATTGTGAGTTTGTGGAATGCGGTACTTCAGTGGCAGGTTCCCAAACGCCACTTTTTCTCACGGAAGGCGATTCCGGCTCTCTACCAGCATGTGGAAGGCAATGTCCATGCCTCGCTGGACAGGGCGGTCAGTGGTAAGGTGCATATTACCGCTGACTCATGGTCCAGCAGGCATGGTCCAGCAGGCATGGACAGGGATGTTATCTATCTTTCACGGCGCATTGGGTGACTCTGCTGACAGCTGGGAAGGATGCAGGACAAGGTTGTTCCGCCTCCAAAATGCCACTTTTGGTGATTGTGACACACCTCTCTCCTCCACCCCCTCTTCTTCCTTTGCTGATTTGTCCTCGAAACCAGCGGTGCTCTGTAGGCATTCAAGGGGCTACGCAAGTACTCAGGCAAAAAGATGCCATGCCTTGCTTGAGCTGGTGTGCTTGGGGGACAGGAGTCACACTGGGGCAGAGGTTCTGTCAGCTCTGCAGGGGCAGGCTCAGAGGTGGTTGACACCATGCCAGCTTAAGCCAGTAATGGTGGTTTGCGACAATGGCACCAACCTTCTCTCTGCCCTCCGACAGGGATAACTGACCCACGTGCCCTGTTTAGCTCAAGTCCATAACTTTGTGGTGCAGCTGTTTTTGGGCAGGTACCCGGGCTTACAGGATGTCCTGAAGCAGGCCAGGAAACTCTGTGTGCATTTCTGCCGGTCATATAATGCCAATGCTCGGCTGGCTGACCTCCAAAAGGAATACAACCTGCCCAAGAACCGCCTACTCTGTGACATTCCCACCTGGTGGAACTCTACGTTGGCCATGCTCCAGTGGCTGCACATGCAGCAGAGGGCCATCAATGAGTATCTGTGCCAATATTGCACCAGGTCAGGGTCAAGGGAGCTTGTTTTTTCCCCCCACGCCAGTGGGCCATGATCAGGGATGCATGCACTGTCCTGTCACCATTTGAGGAGGCCACAAAGATGGTGAGCAGTGACAGTGCATGCATCAGTGACACTTTCCCTCTTGTCCACCTGTTGGAGCACATGCTGCATGGAATAATGGACAGGGCCCTTGAGGCAGAACAGAGGGAGGAGGAGGAGGACTTCCTTACCTCTCAAGGCCCCCTTTATCCAGACAGTGTTCCTGCTGGCCCGTCTATCACACAGGAAGAGGACGAGCAGGAGGAGGAGGATTGTGTCAGCATAGAGATGGAGCCTAGCACTCAGCATCAGCAGCAGTCTCCAAGGGATCAATTACAGTCCCAAGAAACCCATGGATTTGTACGTGGCTGGGAGGAGGTGGCTGCGGATCATATCGTTGAGTGACCCAGAGGACTCTAAACCAAATGCCTCAGCAAACCTACGCGGCATGGCCTCCCTGAGCCTGGGGAAGGATCCTTGTATCCGTGGTACCAAGGAGAGGGATTATTACTGGCTCGCAACCTTCCTTGATCTACATTACAAGGGTAAGGTTGCGGACCTTATCTTGCTGTCGCAGAGGGAGCAGAGGATGAAACATCTTCAGGAGGCCTTGCAGAAATGTCTGAGCAACGCGTTCCCAGAGACTGCGAGGTTACAAAATCCTGGTCCTGGACAACGTATTGCTGAGGCTTCGGTCAGTCAAAGAAGGAGCGGTGGAGAGGGTGGCCGTCTGACCGATACGTTCAGATTTTATTTTAGTCCACATCCCCAAAGTATGATCGTTCCAGCAACCATCACCAGCGTCTGTTTTAAATGGTGCGGGAATACCTTGGGGCAATATCAGACTTGGACATCTTTCCCACCAGAAATCCTCTGGGTTACTGGGTCTTGAGGATGGATCACTGGCCAGAGCTTGCACAGTATGCAATTGAGCTACTGGCCTGTCCTGCATCCAACGTTCTTTCGGAAGGCACATTCAGTGCTGCTGGGGGCTTTGTAACCGATCACAGGGTGCGCCTCCCCACCGACTCGGTTGATTGACTGACCTTCATGAAAATAAATCAGTCTTGGATCACCACCAGCTACCAAGCACCTGATGCTGATGTAACCGAACATTTTTTTTTGAAATGTCAGACTGTCTATGCTGATGCTGCGTGACTATCCTGTTATGCTGAGTGACTATCCTCTTCCTCCTCAATGATCATGCTGATAGCTTGTAGGAACATTTTTGGTTCTGGGGCACTGCCACCAGTGGCTAAGACGCATTTTTTCTGCCCCTGTTTAACAGGGGCGTGTAATTAAAATTGTTGATGCAATACGTTGCAGCAGGGCTCATTCCTGTGCACCAAACAGAGCAGGGGTCCTCAAACTTTTTAAACAGGGGGCCAGTTCACGGTCCCTCAGACTGTTGGGGGGCTGGACTATAGTTTAAAAAAAGTATGAACCTATGCACACATCTTATTTGAAGTACAAAAAAACAGGAAAAAACAATACAATATTTAAAATAAAGAACAATTTTAATCAACATAAACGTATTAGTATTTCACAGACTCCCCTCATCACAGAACCCCTCCCCATCACAGATCCCCCCATCACAGAAATCCCTCCCTATCACAGACCCCCCTCATCACGGAACCCCCCCATCACAGATTCCTCTCCATTACAGATTCCCCATCAAATATTTCCCCCGTATTAGGTCCCCCCATCACAAACTTCTCTCCATTACAAAGCCCCCAATAACAGACCCCCCATCACACAGACCCCCAACACAAAGGGACGGGAGAGGATAGGACAGAGAAGGAGCAGTCAGGTGGAGGGTAGGACAGAGTGGGAGCAGCCAGATGAAGGGGAGGCAGGGTGGATGCAGCCAGGTGGAGGGGAGGACAGGGTGGATGCAGCCAGGTGGAGGGGAGGACAGGGTGGGAGCAGCCAGGTGGAGGGGAGGACAGGGTGGGAGCAGCCAGGTGGAGGGTAGAATAGAGTTGGAGCAGCCAGGTGGAGGGTAGAATAGAGTTGGAGCAGCCAGGTGGAGGGTAGAATAGAGTTGGAGCAGCCAGGTGGAGGGTAGAATAGAGTTGGAGCAGCCAGGTGGAGGGTAGAATAGAATTGGAGCAGTCAGGTGGAGTGGTGGACAGAGTGGCAGCAGCCAGGTGGAGGGTAGAATAGAGTTGGAGCAGCCAGGTGGAGGGTAGAACAGAGTGGGAGCAGCAAGGTTGAAGGAAGGACAGGGTGGATGCAGTTAGGTGGAATGAAGGACAGGGTGGATGCAGTCAGGTGGAAGGAAGGACAGGGTGGATGCAGTCAGGTGGAAGGAAGGACAGGGTGGATGCAGTCAGGTGGAAGGAAAGACAGGGTGTATGCAGTCAGGTGGAAGGGTAGAATAGAGTGGGAGCAGCCAGGTGGAAGGTAGAATAGAGTGGGAGCAGCCAGGTGGAGGGTAGAACAGAGTGGGAGCAGCCAGGTGGAGTGGAGGACAGGGTGGATGCAGTCAGGTGGAGGGGAGGACAGAGTGGGAGCAGCCAGGTGGAGGGTAGAATAGGGTGGGAGCAGCCAGGTGGAGGGTAGAACAGAGTTGGAGCAGCCAGGTGGAGGGTAGAACAGAGTGGGAGCAGCCAGGTGGAAGGTAGAACAGAGTTGGAGCAGCCAGGTGGAGGGTAAAACAGAGTGGGAGCAGCCAGGTGGAGGGTAGAACAGAGTGCCAGATAATTGGGAGGTAAGTTCTTACCTTGGAGGGTAATAGAATCACTGGCTCCCTCCACTTGACAGCCTCATGGCATTTCTTCTCCTCTCTTCCTATTCCCCCTCCCGCTCTGGGAATCATCATGGGGCCTGCTGGTATCCAGGACTACAATTCCCATAATGCTCTAGTTTCCCAACTATTGGCTCTGAATGTAGCCAATAGGAGCAGGCATTGCCAGGTGAATGCTATGCTCAAGAAGAGGGTGGGGTGGAATTCCCCCGCAGCTGCGGCTCAGCCTGTGTCCCTTCTCAGAGCCTGTCAGTTTCGTCGCCACTGCCCTGTCACTAGTTTCAGACCACGGGCCGTAGTTTGAGGACCCCTGAACTAGCGTATCTGTGAGGGGTTGCAGTGTTGTGGCACCAGCACCAGTGCCTAAGGCCCAGTTTTTCTGCCCCTGTTTAACAGGGGCGTGTAATTACAATTTTTGATGCAATACTTTGCAGCAGGGCTCATTCCTGCACTCCAACTAGAGTATCTGTGAGGTGTTGCAGTGTTTTGGCACCAGTCCCTAAGGCCCAATTTTTCTGCCCCTGTTTAACAGGGGCATATAATTACAATTCTTGATCTAATATTTCACAGCAGGGCCCATTTCTGCGCCCACCAAGAGTAACTGTGAGGGCTTACAGTGTTGTAGCAACACCACCACCACCACCAAAGGCCCAATTTTTCTGCCCATGTTCAACAGGTGCATGTAATTACAATTCTTGATATAATATTTCACAGCAGGGCCTGTTACAGCGCCCACCAAGAGTAACTGTGAGAACTTACAGTGTTGTGTCACCAGCACCACCACCACCACCACCAAAGGCCCAATTTTTCTACCACTGTTCAACAATGGCATGTAATTACAATTCTTGATATAATAGTTCACAGCAGGGCGTTCCAACGTCCACCAAGAGTAAATGTGGGCTTATAGTGTTGTGGCAACACCAACACCTAAGGGCCAAATTTCTTCAGAGTATATACGGTAGGCACCTACTTTCAAACGTCCAACTGTAGCGCTACCCCCAAAGGAGCCACTGATTGTTTTGGGATCTACTCTCTTTGACTTAGCTCACCCCTATTTAACTTACTCGAACCCTCCCTTGACACATCAGAAGTCTGGTGTTTCAGGGTATTGTGACCTCTGCTTGGCTGGGGGTCACAATAGCAGGCACATAACATGCAGTAACAATATGGCAATAGTATTACCTGTTCTCTTTGGATGGTCCCTCCAGACTAGAAAAATACACTCCACACAGTTGATATATTCAAATCAAAAAAGATAAGTTTACTTTATGTGAACTTAGCAAACAGGCTTAGATTTACTGCACAAGCAAACAACTGGCATGTAATTACTCACTGTGACTCAGTAAGGGCCCTTACTGCAATCAGCAATTATTATCAGCAGTTAAAGACCTAAAACTAATAGTACCATTCACTTAACTAAGCTAGACAGTCTATGCTCGCGAGCGCCCTCTAGCAGACAGTCCTGCAAACAGTTAAAGCTCACGTTGCGGCCGGTTGGTGCTTGTTAAACTTATAATCCACAAGTGGCAATTGACGAATGAAGCTACACAACAGAGTATCTGGAACAGTAAACGTTGGTGTCAGCATCAGTCAATTCTTATGAACACTTAAACAGTTAATAAGGCCTCCAAGTCTCAGTGGGAGGCCAACATGTGTCTCCGGCCTGTGAGGTAGCACTAAGGTGTCTGTCTAAAGGGGAGGTAGGAGTTGAGCGTGTGCTCTCTTACCCGACAGGCTGATCCGCCTGACTTCTCCTCAGAAGGCGCGTTGGTAGAATACTGCTCCGCAGCACAAGGATCCTGGAAGAGGGTGCTCCACTGTTTCAGTTGTCAGCTGGGCTGCCTCTTCTTCGATCTCTGGAAACACTGGCTGAATACTGGGGTCTTGCTTCCTTCTGGATGGCTGGTCTCTCGGTGGGTATAGGCCTAGGCTTCTGGCCTAGCAGCACAGCTGTTGTGTCAGCAGCTCCACAGAGGAGAAGAATGCAGGTCCCGAGAGGCCGAAATCAGCCGTGCCCTTTCCTTAAGTAACCTCCCCCATAAGTCTGTGTGTGGCATTGCTGCAGGGCATTGTGGAATGTGTAGTCTGTTTCTCCTAAGAGTCAATGGAGTCCATATCTCCCGCTACTTGCATTCCCACAATGCATAACTTCTTAAAGGTAACTTACATATTTACAAGCGTGAATAGAGTCCCAGCGAGGATGGCCTGTCACTGGACTCTGACAGGACGACCCCGCTACACAACTTACAAATGACTCCTACTTGCAAACAGAAGGAGACAACAGGAAGTGAGAGGAAAACTACCCCTAGGAAGGGAAATTCTCTCCTGTAAGAGTTAATATGGGAAAAAGGTGTCTCCTTTCCACTGATCGAAAGGGGTGAGTATTGCCTCAATTAGACTAATGATACAACTATTTTAATTGTGCCAACATCCCAGTTAGTATATAACTTGTTACTTAAATGTTAAAAACATTTGGGAACAGACCCCACAAATCAACATTGGGTATACAACCAATTATGACAGATAGGTGGAGCCACAAGGCCTCGACCGGTTATACCCAATGTTGATTTGTGGGGTCTGTTCCCAAATGTTTTTAATGTGTAAACCGTTTTATGTAAATAAATTTTGTTTTTTACACTTACCTGGTTTCTTATCAGTGCCGTGAAAGTCCCTCCCCCCTCCTTCCCCCCTTTTTTTGACTTATGTTTATGGAATTTCCTGGGCCTCAAGCAGCCTTGGCTCTTTAGACTATTAGGTCATACAAGTTATATCCTTTCCACTGATGCTTTATCACCAATCTTTGTTTCACAAAAAAAAAAACATTTTCAAAAAACATTTGTCATTGGGACAGAAAGTGAGGTGAAATCTTCGGAACAAGTGCACAGACAGCAAAACAAATGTTACAGGGGTGATAACCCTTTCCTATGTTTTCCAGAAAGTTTAAAAATAGATTTTTTGACTGGAGCTACACTTTAAAAATGTACCAGTTCAAAATTACAAACAGATTCTACTTAACAACAAACCTATAGTCCCTGTCTTGTTTGCACCGCCTGTATACTGCTGTTCGGAGTACAGTATATAGGGCCTGGGGGCCCCACACCTTTCCTTTTTTAAATTCGGGTGCAGGGTTCCCCTTAATATCCATACAAGACCCAAAGGGTCTGGTAATGGGCTGGGGGGGTACCTATGACATTTTTCTCAATGATTTTCATCCATATTGCCGGGACCAGACAATACATTAAAGAAGCAAGCAGTTTTAAATGACTTTTTTTCCTATAGAAATTTAATTTTGTGCAGGGACAGTTTTAAACACGGGAAACACATGCCACTTTCCAGGCATACTATAGACACCCAGCAGGTACAATATTTAAAGGAATATTACACATTGAAATCACTGCTCCCGAAAAAACTGCATTGATACATGTCCCCAGGGCAGGACCCGGGTCCTCAAACCCTTTTTAGGACAATAACTTGCATATTAGCATTCAAAATTCTCACTTTTGATTTGGAACGTTTGAGTCCTATAGACGCTATATCCTGTGCACACCTTCAGAATCTGCTGGAATGGGTGCCCCAGACGTTGCAGCATACTATAAAGCTACAACTACAACATCCTACTCAAGGCCTGCAATTTGATCCCAATATATTCCTGAGTGTCTTACTTCTACAGCTACAACCCTCTCGCTCGTTTATGGACACTATCAACGCAATGATAAGAACCTGCAAGTCCCTACTTTAACAAACTCAAGGCACACCACGGAAACTTCTTTCGCACTTGCCCCTGTCCTCCCCATGAGCTCTTGATCCCGCAGGTCTCCCTCACTCCTTTTACCACAGCAGGTATCAACACCTTTGGCAACTTGTTCACCACTAATCATCTGAGCTCCTTTAAACACATATGTCAGCAATATCTACTGAACCATAGAAACTTTTACATGTATTTTCATATACGCTCAGCTCTTTCCCATACACAATGGACCAATGAGCCTTTAATTTGGGACTTAGTGAAATCTTCCAAAGGCATTGCATCCATCTACAAACTACTGATAAACCCAACGTAGTTTATCAAATAATCCTCAATGCAAAATTGGGAGCAAATAACCTACCTTACTTTCAACACCCCACAATGGCATTGAGCTCAGGCCGCCACTCTTAAATCTTCCCACTGTATAACTTATTGGGAATCGATGCAAAAAAACTTTCATAATTGGTACTTTACTCCTGCTAAACTAGCACGAAAATATCCCACTGCATCATCTGACTGCTGGAGAAATTGTGGAAACACTGGGACTCTGCTCTATAATTTGGTGGCAATGTCCCAACCTATCCAATTTCTGGGCAGATGTCACCCTTCTGGTTAGCTCCATAACTAATGTTCTGTTTAGCCTTACTCCCCTGATGGTTCTACTAGGCATGGAATCTTCCTTGTGGCCTCCCCGCTTTTAAACCATTGTAACCCACATCTTTATAGCAGCAAGCTTAGCTGTTGCCAAGACATGGAAATGTCCCCATCCACCTACAATAGCAGAAGTTAAAGCGGAGTTCCACCCAAAAGTGGAACTTCCGCTTAATCCACTCCTCGCCCCCTTACATGCCACGTTTGGCATGTAATTTTTTTGAGGGGGAGTGGGAGCTTCAGTAGGAGTGGGACTTTCTGTCCCACTTCCTCCTTCTGCCCAGGGACCGCTTAGGCGATATGTCCTATCGCCTACGGCAGCCCCTCCCTGTAGGCAATCGCCTGGGACACGTCACAGGTCCCAGGTGATCGCCTGTCCACTCAGAGAGCGCTCACACAAGAACAAGTTATACAGGCACATCTGAACACCGCTGGTGATAGATCATTAAATGAAGTAGGGCTGCTACCGCTGCTTCAGATAGAGCGGCAGTGGTGACCAATAGCATCCCCACCTATCGACAGCGATGTTCAGATGTACCTGTATAACTTGTTGTGTGAGTTGGCTACTTATTGAGTAATGCCTTTTAAAGAGTGTCTACATCTAGTGGTGCTTCTCCCTCTCTTCTCTATTTTCCAACAAAACCTGCAACATGGGCAACATGATAGAAAAATTAAGCTTGACCAATTGGCTTTGCACATTGATGCCCACAATCACATGGACCTTTTTTTATCATGGTCCTGCAGGCAAACAACATGCCTGATGCCATAAATGTAATGCTTATTCAGCACATCACAGTGCAGAATTGTCTTTTCATGAGATAAGAATCCTCAATTTTCCCAAGCTCTCGCTTTGTGATGTCAAGATCTTGACAAAGGAGCGCGCCTGTCCATTCTACTGACAGTGTGCAGGCTCAGAAATGGCATACACAGAGCCGGCGGACGGCTTTCTATGGGTTTCTGAGCGCCATAACCACCCCCCATTGCCAATGTTATAAAACTGCATTCAGACGTTAAAAATTGTTTACATTTTGTTATTAAGGGGTTAAATATACTTCATTCTCTTTGTTTGAAACACATTCTAAAAAGTTAAAATATAACTATATGTTTGTAATTAACGAGCCGCAAATAATGTGAACAATTTAGTATGTCTTCCAAATAAAAAAACATAAAGTAAATAATAGCCTATCCTCTGCAAGGGGACTCTAAATCATACGTTAAATTGTAGATATAAAGGAAAATACAAGGTTCCTTTGGGGAAATGTTAATTTGACTTTCATAAAAATACGGTAAATTAGCATTTCCATCTGTCAAATGTTCTAATTCTAGGATTCCCATTAGATGCATTATTTACTTTAAGAGCTCAGGATAATTATTTTGTACATACATTACAGCATAATTTATTATATTAATTGTAAAGTTATTTTCACTATGAATACACCATAGGTAAACATAGATTTCTTGGCAATGTTCATTTCAGTTTGGGAATGATTTAACAGTGTTTGTTTTAGATTTATTTTCTTTCCAAGTGCAATGTGTGCAAATCAGTTATCTCTTTTTTAAATATACATCACACAGGTTGATTACACAGGGGTCCCTTACAACTACAAGGTCTGGGCAAGTGCACACGAAAAGCACATTTATCACCACTAATTAGCAAAAATTTTATTTGGAACTTCTTATAACATTATTATTGCAAAGATTTAAGTTGTGTACATTTCTAAATATATGTAGAATCACCTATTTATGTAAAGTAAACTTGCTGTAAAAGTTGGCATCTTTATGAATATTCACTGTGCAGCATATACTGATTATTGAAAACTGCTCCTGAAAACGACTGACAGGCTGACAAAACTCTTCGGGGGGGACGACGACTTCTGGTGATGTCATTCCCGGCCCGTGGAACGCAGTCTGTGGCGGCGCTTCTGGGCCCAATGACTTTTTTATACAATTGTGTGCCCACTGCATCGCAAGGGGTTCCGATGCTCGTGACCGGCGATCACGAGAGGCAGAACAGGGACGTGTGTGTGTAAACACACAAATCCCTGTTCTGTTCTGTTCTGTGAGGAATAACAGTTTGTGAGTTCCTAATAGCTAGAAACCACAATATATCATTTCCTCTAGGTCAGACCCTCCCCCCACAGTTAAAAACACACCTAGGGAACACAATTAACCCCTTGATCGCCCCTAGTGTTAATCCCTTCCCTGCCAGTGACATTTTTACAATAATCAGTGCATTTTTATAGCACTGATTGCTGTATAAATGCGAATGAGCCCAAAAATGTGTCAACAAAGTGTCTGATGTGTCTGCCATAATGTTGCAGTCCAGATAAAAATTGCCATCATTACTAGTAAAAAAATAAATAATAATAATAAAAATGCTATAAATCTATTCCCTTTTTTGTAGTCGCTATAATTTTGCTCAAACCAATCGATATACACTTATTGCGATTTTTTTTATACCAAAAATATATAGAAGAATACTGTACATATCGGCCTAAACTGAGAAAAACTTGTACAAAATACTGTGTTTTTTTTTCAAAAATGTTGCTCTTTTTTTGTTTATAGCGCAAAAAATAAAAATAACAGAGATGATCAAATACCACCAAAAGAAAGCTCTATTTGTGGGAAAAAATAACATCAATTTTGTTTGGGTACAACGTCACACGACGATGCAATTGTCAGTTAAAGTGACGCAGTGCTGAATTGCAAAAAATGGCACTTTAAATGGCACTAAATAAGCACTTTATTATGGACTATTTAACAGCTTAATCACCGCCTTATAGCCGAAATACGGCTACAAGGCGGTTCCTTAACTCTGGGAGGACGTCCATGGACGTCCTCCCAGAATTGCGCTCCCGCGCGCCCCTTGGGGTGTGCACACAGGAGGGTCCAGAGGACCCGGCAAATCACGGATCGCGGTAAATTGCCGCTGATAGTGGCCGTTTACCATGCGATCACATGTAAACAAATGACAAATGACGATGACGCTGGTTCCTCCCTCCTCTCTCTGTACCAATCGGTACAGTGTGAGAGGGGGGAGCGCGGGTGTCAGCAGCGCTGTGGCTGGATCTGTGACTATTGCAGTCACAGATCCATCCCTGCTCAGCCATCCCTGCAACCCCCGCCCCAATACTCTGCAATACACTCTGCAATACCCCCTGCAATACCCCCTGCAATACCCCCTGCGCCAATACTCTGCAATACCCCCTGGGCTAATACTCTGCAATACCCCCTGCGCCAGTACTCTGCAATACCCCCTGTGCCAGTACTCTGCAATACCCCCTGCGCCAGTACTCTGCAATACCCCCTGCGCCAATACTCTGCAATACCCCCTGCGCCAATACTCTGCAATACCCCCACACAATACTCTGCAATACCCCCGCACAATACTCTGCAGTACCCCCACACCAATACTCTGCAATACCCCCACACCAATACTCTGCAATACCCCCGCACCAATACTCTGCAATACCCCCGCACCAATACTCTGCAATACCCAGGCACAATACTCTGCAATACCCGGAAAATACTCTGGAAAAAAATGTGTTTTAACCACTTCCTGCCTGCCGGCCGTCATATGACGTCCTTGACTTTGTGCGGGGATATCTGAATGATGCCTGCAGCTACAGGCATCATTCAGATATCCTCTTTTTCAGTCGGCGATTCTCTACACCATAAGAACAATCATGTCGGCTGTTCCACCTCTTGATTGTTCTTACGTGAGGCGACGTCCCCCCTCCCTTCTCCCTCCGATGCTTCTTCCGACTCACCGCTACGATCGAAGCCAGGATCATTTTTTTTTCAGGCTTCCCAGCCTAGAGGTGAGGTGTAGGGTCTTATTGACCCCATATCTCACTGTAAAGAGGACCTGTCATGCTATATTCCTATTACAAGGGATGTTTACATTCCTTGTAATAGGAATAAAAGTGATCAAAACATTTATTTTTGGGGAAAAACATGTCAAACTAAAATAAAGTAAAATTAACAATAAAAAAAAAAAAATTAAAGCGCCCCTGTTCCCGTGTGCTCTTATACAGAAGCAACCACACTCGTAAGTCCCGCCCACATATGAAAACGGTGTTCAAACCACAAATGTGAGGTATCGCTGCGAACGTTAGAGCGAGAGCAATAATTTTGGCCCTAGACCCCTTCTCCAACTAAAAAGATGTAACCAGTAAAAATATTTAAAGCGTCACCTATGGGGATTTTTAAGTAGTGAAGTTTGGCGCCATTCCACAAGCGTGTGCAATTTTGAAGGGTGACATGTTGGGTATCTATTGGTTTGGTGTAACTTCTTTCATATTATGCAAAAACATTGGGCTAACTTTAATGTTTTTATTTTTTTTAAGCACAAAACTGTTTTATTTCCAAAAAAAAGCGTTCGAAAAATTGCTGCGAAAATACTGTGCGCGATAAAAAGTTGCAACGACCGCCATTGTATTCTCTAGGGTCTTTGCTAAAAAAGCATATATAGGGCTAGATTCAGGTAGGGGCGTGCATTGTTACGGCGGCGCAGCGTATCGTATTTACGCTACGCCGTCGTAAGTTAGAGAGGCAAGTGCTGTATTCACAAAGCACTTGCCTTCTAAGTTACGGCGGTGTAGCGTAAATGGGGCCGGCGTAAGCACGCGTAATTCAAATGAGGATGAGGGGGGCGTGTTTTATGTTAATTCTTGGTGACCCGACGTGATTGACGTTTTTCCCGAACGGCGCATGCACCGTCCGTGGAATTTCCCAGTGTGCATTTCTCCAAAGTATGCCGCAAGGACGTCATTGGTTTCGACGTGAACGTAAATTACGTCCAGCCCTATTCGCGAACGACTTACGCAAATGACGTAAAAAATTAAAAATTTGACGCGGGAACGACGTCCATACTTAACATTGCGTACACCTCCTAATAGCAGGAGCAACCTTATGCCGAAAAAGCCTAACGCAAACGACGTAAAAAAATTGCGCCGGGCGTACGTAAATTTGTGAATCAGCGTATCTAGGTAATTTGCATATTCTACGCTGAAAACGTCAGAAGCGCCACCTAGCGGCCAGCGTAAATATGCACCCTAAGATATGACGGCGTAAGAGACTTACACCAGTCGGATCTTAGGCTAATGTCAGTGTATCTTGCTTTCTGAATACAGAAAGAAGATACGCCGGCGCAGCTTTGAATTTACGCGGCGTATCTATAGATACGCCGACGTAATTCAATGCTGAATCTAGCCCAAAATGTTTTGGGGTTCTATGTCATTTTCTAGCAAATAAATGATGATTTTTCCATGTAGGAGAGGAATGTCAGAATTGGTCTGGGTGTTCCAGAACGCCTGATGGTGCTCCCTGCATGTTGGACCTCTGTATGTTCCCACGCTATGTAAAAGTCTCACACATGTGGTATCGCCATACTCAGGAGGAATAGCAGAATGTGTTTTGGGGTGTAATTTGTGGTATGCCTATGCTATGTGTGAGAAATAACCTGCTAATATGAAAATTTTGTGAAAAAAAAATCTTGATTTTGCAAAGAATTGTGGGAAAAAATTACAACTTCAAAAACTCTCAATGCCTCTTTCTAAATACCTTGGGGTCATTGGGGGGGGGGGGGTATTTGTACTTTTCTGGCATGTTAGGGTCTCAAGAAACGAGAGAGGCTGTCAGTACTTCAGGTGTTATCAAATTGATCAATTTTCAGTAATTGGTACCATAGCTTGTAGACCCTATAACTTTCACCCAGACTAAATAATAACCAAATTGTTTTACCAAAGATATGTAGCAGTATTCATTTTAGTCCAAATGTATGAAGAAAAATTACTTTTTTGCAAAATTTTATAATAGAAATTAAGAAAAATTCATTTTTTTACTAAATTTTCGTTCTTTTTTCATTTATAGTGAAAAAAATAAAAACCGCAGAGGTGATTAAATACCACCAAAAGAAAGCTCTATTTTCTATACAGTGTTGTATGACTGAGTTATTGTCATTCAAAATGTGAGAGCACCGATAGCTGAAAATTGGTCTGGTCATTAAGGGGGTTTACGTGCCTGGTGGTCAAGTGGTTAAAGCGGGAGTTCACCCAATTCGTTTTTTTTTCTATTTTCCCCTTAGCTTCATGCTCGTTTTGTCTAGGGGAATCGGCTATTTGTTTTAAAATATGATCCGTACTTACCTGTTTTCGAGATGCATCTTCTCCGTCGCTTCCGGGTATGGGTCTTCGGGAGCGGGCGTTCCTTCTTGATTGACAGTCTTCCGAGAGGCTTCCGACGGTCGCATCCATCGCGTCACTCGTAGCCGAAAGAAGCCGAACGTCGGTGCGGCTCTATACTGCGCCTGCGCACCGACGTTCGGCTTCTTTCGGAAAATCGTGACGCGATGGATGCGACCGTCGGAAGCCTCTCGGAAGACTGTCAATCAAGAAGGAACGCCCAGTCCCGCAGCCCATACCCGGAAGCGGCGGAGAAGATGCATCTCGTAAACGGGTAAGTACGGATCATATTTTAAAACAAATAGCCGATTCCCCTAGACAAAACGAGCATGAAGCTAAGGGGAAAATGTGTTCGCTACGGGTGAACCTCCGCTTTAAGTACTGCACATGGGATTAAGTTTACTTGCACATTATTGGCTTGTATAACATATTATATATATATATATATATATATATATATATATATATATATATATATATATATATATACATATACACACACATTTTTGATCACTTTTACATATATATTTTTTGATCATATATAGAGGGATATGCACTGATTGTGAATTTGATTGATAATGGTTTGGTACAGCGCTGTTTAACCATTTCATGTGTGACAAGCAACCATTAAATGGTTATTTGGTGAACAGCAGCACTCCTGCATAAAGTAGTATTAGAAATACAGTTTATATTCACTTAATAGGTTTTTGCATGTGTACTAATAATTTTAGGTTTGGTTTTGAGTGACAGCGTTATATAGAGTTTGATGTTTTACAGAATGGTATTTAGTAAGTCTTCTACATCACTGAAAGGTTCACTGAGCAACACATTCTTGCCCAATTACACCTTTTGTAGAATGGGTTGATTTACTAAAGGCAAATAGGCTGTTCACTTTGCAAGGGAAATTGCACTTTGCACAAACATTTTCCTTTGAGCTTCCATTATCCAGCAATGAGCAAGCAAAATGCTGTTTTTATTTTGGATTTAATTGGGTATCCTTTGCCAAGTAGTATCTCAACTCGTTCATAGTTACATAGTTACATAGTGGGTGAGGTTGAAAAAGGACACAAGTCCATCAAGTCCAACACGCGTACGTGCTTTTATGTCAGTATTACATTGTGTATCCCTGTATGTTGTGGTCGTTCAGGTGTCTAATAGTTTTTTGAAATTATTGATGCTCCCAGTTGTAACCCCTCTCTGTGGAAGAGAATTCCACATCCTTACCGCTCTTACAGTAAAGAACCCTCTACGCAGTTTAAGGTTAAACTGCTTCTCTTCTCATTTTAGTAAATGGGCGCGTGTCTTTTTATATTTCCCTTTTGCAGAAACTTTTTATCCTTATTGTGGGGTCACCAGTACGGTATTTGTACATTGAAATCATATCTCCTCTTAAGCGTCTCTTCTCCAGAGAGAATAAGTTCAGTGCTTGTAACCTTTCCTCATAACTAAGGTCCTCCAGTCCCTTTATTTGCTTTGTTGCTATTCTCTGGACTCACTCCAGTTCCAGCACATCCTTCCTGATGACTGGTGCCCAGAATTGGACAACATACTCCAGGTGCGGCCGGACCAGAGTCTTGTAGAGTGGGAAAATGATCGTTTTATCCCTGGAGTTAATCTACTTTTTAAATACTGAGATTGAGCTGTTTATCCCGTCCTCCAGTTCGTTTATAAATAAATAAAATAAGATTGGTCCCAGGACCATTCCGAGTACTCTCCATTTATCTCTACCCTCTAAACCAGGCATCCTCAAACTACGGCCCTCCAGCTGTTGTAGAACTACACATCCCATGAGGCATTGTAACACACTGACATTCACAGACATGACTAGGCATGATGGGAATTGTAGTTTCTGAACAACTGGAGGGCCGTAGTTTGAAGACCCATGCTCTAAACTCACCCCTGTAGGCAGTTTTCAATCCATGTACTCACCCTATGGTCCATGCCAACAGTAAATGTTTATGGGGAACTGTATCAAATACCTTTGCAAAATCCAGATACACCACGTTTACGGGCCTTCCTTTACCTAGATGGCAGCTCACCTCCTCATAAAAGGTTGGTTTGGCAAGAATGATTCTTCATGAATCCATGCTGATTACTTCTAATGTTAACGTTTTCATTACTCAAATCTTGTATATAGTCCCTTATCATCCCCTCCAAGAGCTTTCATACTATTGATGTAAGGCTAACTCACTGTAATTCCCAGGAATGTATCTTGGCCCTTGTTTAAATATTGGAGCTACATTGGCTTTTCTCCAATCTGCTGGTACCATTCCAGTCAGTAGACTGTGCGTAAAAATTAGGAACAATGGGCCAAATCCTCAAAAGGGAAACTGCTGTTCAGCCTGCGTATCCCTGTGCCTATCTTTGGAACTGATCCTCAGAATCAGTTTTCCAAAGATAGGCAGAAGATCCGACATCTGTAAGAGACTTACACTGTCGGATCTTAGGATGCAGTACCGCATCCGCCGCTGGGGGCATTTCGAGTCGAAATGCCGCTTTGCGTATGCAAATGAGGACTTAGGCAGATCCACAAAGCTTTTTAGCTTTGTGTTTTCTGCGTAAGTTACGTTTTGCATGCGTAAAATTAGGGATGCTTTTACAAGGTGTAAACTAGTAACACCTTGTAAAAACATACCTTTTTTTCGATCGCCGCTATTTTTTTTAAATTTCAAATTTTATTTTTCGCCGCGTAACTTTTTTTTTTCCCGACGCAACTTTATTGTCCCGTCGCATTCCACAAAGTCCGACGTAACGTAATTTCGCTCGCTGCCCGTCGGGAAAAATGACGTCACACGCATGCGCAGAACGCCTCATTTAAATTGTCATCGCCCCCTGGATGAGAAGACCGCCTTGCGACGGAGGCACTTAAGTTACACAGCCGAAAATTTCTAGGTAAGTGCTTTGTGGATCGGCCACTTAGGTAGAAATTTTCCGCCAGTGTAACTTAACTGCTGAAAGTTAAGTTAGGCAGGTTTTTTGTGGATTTGCCCCAATGGTCTGACAATTACTTGATTGAGTTCCTTAAGGACCCTAGGGTGCAAGCTAACTTGTCCCAGTGACTTATTAATGTTTTGTTTTTCAAGTCTATTCCTAATTCTATCCTGTTAGCCATGATGGTGCTTCCTCTGATGTGTCATGGGGATAAACATTTCAGTTTGGGTTACTGAATCCCCCTGTTTCCCTCGTGAAGACTGAGGAGAAGAATAAATTCAATACCTTCGCCATCTCTCCATTCTTAGTAACCAAATTCCCTTCATAAATCTTTATGGGACCAATATGATCTGACCTCCCTTTCTTGAAATTTATGTACTCTTTTTACTCTCTTGTGCCTTTCATGTTCTATCTTAGCTGCCCTGATTGCACCCATACATTTCTTGTTGCATTCTTTGTAAAGTTGGAATGCTGGTGAAGATCCCTCTATTTTTTGAAGACTTTCTACTTTGCTTTTTCATGAAGCTCTGAGAAAAATGTCCTTGCAAAGTGCAACTTCCTATGTAAAGTGAACAGCCTATTTGCCCATTTAAGTCACACTTAAATTCCATTGAACACAAATGTGGACCCAGAACATTGAATATTGTGCTCTGTGCACAGTGTTATGTTTATAATTGTGACCTAACACTGACAAAATTGTTCCTTAAAGCGGATGTCCGCTGAAAAAAAAATGAAAAGCCAGCAGCTACAAATACTGCAGCTGCTGACTTTTAATATCAGCACACTTACCTGTCCCGGACTCCAGCGCCGTCCGCAGCAGAGGACGAGCGAACGCTCGTAACTCTGCTGCCCCCCCGCCATCCCCTCGGTGAGGGAACCAGGAAGTGAAGCACTCTGGCTTCAGTGCCCGGTTCCCTATGGCGCATGCGCTGTGTTCTGGGAGCCGAGTGTTCCCAGAACACAAGGGGGGGGTGACGTCCTGCCCGCAGTCTACGCGCAGACTGTGTAGCTGGAAGTGGGTGCAAATACCTGTCTTTAGACAGGTATCTGCACCCCCCTCCCCCCTGAAAGGTGTCAAATGTGACACCGGAGGGGGGAGGGTTCCGATCAGCGAGAGTTCCACTTTAGGGTGGAGCTCCACTTTAACCTTACCTTGCTCTGGTTCCACTATTATAGACAGTGTCCCACTCTCTCTGTCTCTTCTAACCTTGTTTTCTCCACTTGTCTCCTTTGTTATCTAGGATTAAACCTCCAGTCTGTTCTCTTTCTGAGATGCTGAAGAAGAAGCTTGAGGCATTTTATGAGGAGGGGGAGTAAACCGACCGCTTGTTAGCCAAACAAGTTAATGCCCCATCTGCAGCTCCACCAATAGTAGTCCTAAAGTCTCAATAGGGAAGGCTTCTTAATACACCAGACCTGGTTGTGACTGACTGATTTGTACCAGTCTCGTATACACTACACCGGCGGCAAGTTTAATATGTATCTTTCGACTCTTGAGCTGCCTAGTCTTACTGTGGCACAGTGGGCACGTTTGGACGCTCCTATTGATTTCGAGGAGATACAAGAGGCGTGGGTTAGTTCCCAACTTGTAAAGCACAAGGGGAAGATGGTATACCCATTAAGGTTTTTTAAAAAAATTCAATTATGCTGCCTCATTTCTTGCAAACATTTAATGCTGCATTAAAAATGAATTGCCGTCCCGTTTCTATGTCCAGGGCAATTATTGTTCTCCTACCTAAGCTGGGCAAGTCACCCACAGATCCCGGTTCATACAGACACATTTCCCTACCCCAAACAGATCCTTGCGAAAGGTTTGGCTTTACGCCTTAAAAAGGCTATACTCAGCATCATACACCCTGACCAGACTGGCTTCATGGCTGGCAAATCAACAGCCATTAAACTTTGCCTGGTCTTTCTTAATATGCAAACCCCTTCTGAGAACAATGGAGCTTGGGCCCTCCTGTCACTCGATGCAAATAAAGTGTTCTATAGCATTGAATGGCGTAATTTGTGGGTAGTACTGCAGTGCTTCGGATTTGGAGAGAGATTCATCTCCTGGGTGTGGCTCCTCTATCACACTCCGCAGGCCGCTATTTGGGTGGGCACTGCAGTATCCCCCTACTTTCGTATTGGCAGGGGCACACGACAGGGGTGCCCGCTTTCACCCCTGTTGTTTGCCCTAGCTGTTGAACCACTGACGGCTCTGATTCGTGCCTCAGAGGACATTGTGGGCTTCCGGTATGACACGCTGCATGAGAAACGGATGCTATGTACAAACGACATGCTGGTGCTGCTGGGGGACACAGATGTCTCATTGAGAACAGCTATGGATGTGATCACAGAGTTTGATACCTATTCTGGCTTGACCATCATGTCTGCATTGTTACCCTTAGGCCTTGTACACACGACCGAACATGTCCGCTTGAAACTGTCCGACGGGCAGTTTCCGGCATACAAGGCTGATTTGTTGTCATGAATATGCATCAAGTCTGTCCGCTTACCTGATCTCCATGTGTTGTTTAGAGGCAGATCCTGTTCTGGTTTCCCTTTTTATCACTTCCTCTTCCTGTATGGCTCCACCCTAGTCCATCCCAGGAAGCCTATATTAACCTTTGCTCTACAGGTCTGCAGGGCTGTTCAACAGTGTTCCAATGCTCAGTTCCTGTCTGCAGTGTATTGCTAGTTCCTGGTTGCAGAGTGCTACGATCATCTTCCGTGTACCGTTTTGGCTTGTCCCCGACTTCCCTGTCTGCCTGTGCCCCTGACTATTTGCATGTTCCACGGTTATCCTTGTCTGCCTGTTGCCCTGACCTCGGCCTGTCCATCACCACTGTTTGTTCTGCTGGCTGCTTCCCCCTTCTCCTTGCGGAGTGTGACTTGAGGAATCTCGGGGATGCGACCTGGACCCAGTAGCGGCCAAGACCATCCTTACCATCAAAGGCTCTGGTGAATACAATACTGGGTCTTAGACTCCGCGCCCTGGGTGATCTTAGGTTCACGCTTCGTCTCTGCTAGCAGTAGTCGGCCATAGGATTCACCACCCTGTGGTGCATCCCTGACCCCTACGGGGTGCACTTGTCATCTGGCTACGGGTGACCCGACAGTTTGAACAGCCATGAATCCGGCCGACATGCCGCTCCCCGCAGATGATCCATTACAGTGCATTGTTCGCAGACTCGAGACGCATGAAGCTAATCAGGATCAGGTGATGCGTTTCCTTCAGGATCTGGCTTCCCGCTTTGATCAGCTTCAGACCTCGCTGGGAACCCCGAATCCGCAACCCCAAGTACAACCAGCAGCTGCACCTGTTGCACCAGTCGCAGAGTCGCATTCACTGAAGTTATCACCTCCAATCCGTTTTTCTGGAGACTCCAAAGCCTGCAGGGGATTCCTTAGCCAATGCACTATCCATTTTGAACTACAGCCTCAAAACTTCTTGTCTGATCGGGCAAAGGTAGCCTATATCATTTCTCTCCTCTCCGGGGAAGCCTTAGCCTGGGCTGCCCCTCTGTGGGAATTGAATGATCCAGTGGTTTCTAGCCTGCCTGTTTTCTTGAAACTTTTTCGGAATATCTTTGAAGAACCGGCTCGTGTCTCTTCAGCAGCCAGCGCCCTTTTACGTCTCCGCCAAGAATCCCGTTCAGTGGGACAATATTCTCTTCAGTTCCGTATCCACTCAGCTGAACTGAGTTGGAACAATGAAGCCTTAGTCGCTACCTTTTTGCATGGCCTATCTGATAGAGTGAAGGATGAACTAGCAGGAAGAACCATCCCTACTGATCTGGACGGAGTGATCTCCTTGTGTAATCAGATCGATATTCGCTTTCAGGAAAGGACCCTAGAAAAGCGACGCCAACATTCCTTGGCCCTTAGTCAGCCTGAGCTCCCCTTTCTTCGACCCGTGGAGCATCCCTTGCCAACTGAGGAACCCATGCAGCTGGGTCGGACCAGGCTATCCCCTGAGGAACGTGCCAGGCGCAGAACTCTAGGCCTGTGTCTATACTGTGGGGGCCAAAGTCATTTTCGTGACACTTGCCCTCTTCGCCCCGAGAAACGCTCAGGTTCAATACATCTGGAAGGTGGAGTATTGGATCCAGAAATATCTCCTTCACCTTCTCGTCTTTTTCTTCCTGTGTCCCTTCATTTTGGTGCTTCTTCTCATTTGGTCTCGGCATATCTGGATTCCGGAGCCGCTGGCAATTTCATAGACTGGGAAATCGCATCGTCCATGAGACTTACCCTTTTGCCCCTCACCACACCATTGGTGGTCTCGGCGATTGATGGCACTGTTCTCCCAGGGGGTCCTATTCGCTTCCAGACAGTCCCTGTTAAGATGTCAGTAGGCACACTTCACCAGGAGTGGATATCCTTCCTTGTTCTACCTAAGACCTCAGCTCCTATCGTTTTGGGTCTTCCTTGGTTAAGACTCCATTCTCCTCACATTGACTGGACTGCCGGACAGATCCTGGCTTGGGGTCCCTCCTGTTCCACGTCTTGCCTACCCAAGGTTGCCCCAAAAGAGAAACTTCCTGTTGCCACCATTCCAGAATCTTTTGCTCGTCCCACCACATGTAGTGATGTCCGGAATGTGTCCTGCAATAGTCGGGCTGATGCACTTTCTAGCCAATGTAGCACTCTGGATGAGGAGCCCGTCTGTGAACCTGAGCCGATCATTCACTCCAGTTTACCGTTGACTGTCCCTAAAACGCACAGCCAGGCTAACTTGTCTGCGAGTTCTGCAGTCACTACGCCTTGTGATGCGATTCGGGTAATCGCTACACCTGAATATGCTATTCAATCGGCCTCTGCATCAGCTATGCCAGGTCAGCCCATGCCCAGTGAGCCTCCTACCTTTTCTTGTTCAGGCCCTCCTGCAACCTGTCTAAGGGGCTCAATCCATCCTTTGGATAGATTGCCATCGTCGGCCAAATGGGGTTTTCTACCTTGTTTTCAGGGCTCTCTGCATTCTGCTGGTTTCCCTGCTATCCAGCTTGACTCCTGTGCCCTGTCACCTTCTAACCAACCTGACTTCAGGGTTCCTCTGATCTCTGCCCAGTCTGATGGTCTTGTGCTTAATCCCCAGTTCATCTTTAAGGGTCTGCTTGATCCTCCTCGGATTCCTGTTGACCCTCTCATGCCCTTACTTATTCCTAAAAGGCCTTTGGTCCTCAATAAATCCTATCCCCCTGTCCCTACTTCGGTTTTGGTCAATGAGGATACTCAAGTTCTGGATTCTCGTCTCTGCGGAGGCATTCTTCAGTACCTTGTGCTTTGGAGAGGATTTGGTCCTGAGGAGGCGTCTTGGATTTCTGCATCTGAGATCTTTGCGCCCCATTTGTCGAGGAGGTTTCTTCTGGGATTCCCCTTTAGCCCTGGCTCCAGGCTGGGGAGGGGGAGGGGCCTTAAGAGGGAGGGTACTGTCATGAATATGCATCAAGTCTGTCCGCTTACCTGATCTCCATGTGTTGTTTAGAGGCAGATCCTGTTCTGGTTTCCCTTTTTATCACTTCCTCTTCCTGTATGGCTCCACCCTAGTCCATCCCAGGAAGCCTATATTAACCTTTGCTCTACAGGTCTGCAGGGCTGTTCAACAGTGTTCCAATGCTCAGTTCCTGTCTGCAGTGTATTGCTAGTTCCTGGTTGCAGAGTGCTACAATCATCTTCCGTGTACCGTTTTGGCTTGTCCCCGACTTCCCTGTCTGCCTGTGCCCCTGACTATTTGCATGTTCCACGGTTATCCTTGTCTGCCTGTTGCCCTGACCTCGGCCTGTCCATCACCACTGTTTGTTCTGCTGGCTGCTTCCCCCTTCTCCTTGCGGAGTGTGACTTGAGGAATCTCGGGGATGCGACCTGGACCCAGTAGCGGCCAAGACCATCCTTACCATCAAAGGCTCTGGTGAATACAATACTGGGTCTTAGACTCCGCGCCCTGGGTGATCTTAGGTTCACGCTTCGTCTCTGCTAGCAGTAGTCGGCCATAGGATTCACCACCCTGTGGTGCATCCCTGACCCCTACGGGGTGCACTTGTCATCTGGCTACGGGTGACCCGACATTTGTCTTTTGGTCTGCTGGCTTGTACACACCAGCGGACCAAATTCCCGTCGGACCAGAACGCGTGCACGTAAACCACGTACAACGTCACTATAAGAAAGACCAAAGTCAACGGCGCCGCCCTCTGTTCCGCTTTTGCTAGTTACGGGTTTGCTCGTGTTAGTGAAGGTTTGGTTAGAGCCGATTTGCGCTTTTCGGTCTCCACGCTTTAACAGGTCGTGTTCTCGGGTTCAGTGCGTGTGCTTGCGGGTTCGTAGTTGGCAATCAGGTACAGGCTTTCAGGTCGTTCTGCTTTGCAGTTGCGTCCTGTCCACTCGTATTTGTTTGTCGCGCGTTCTTTGCAGGTAGTGCTGGATTTGGGGGTGCTTTCTGCTGGAGTGTGTTCTTGACTGACCAGCCGGCCGGTTTGAAGCCATGATGGAGCAGCAGCGTCAATTTTTGCGAATTGGTGCTGGTTATGGGATGGCTTCTGTATATGCTCATCTATCCAGTAGTTTGGCCAGGAACAGGGGGAGGAGGAGTTCCTGGGCCAAGAATTGGTTGCGCCAGCGTGACCAGTTCTCTCATATGCCTCTGCTTAGGGAAATCCAGGAGAATAATCCTAATGACTATAGGAACTTTCTCCGTATGACGGACCCCGTATTCAACCGTCTGCTGGATCCTCTGTCCCCCTATATCACGAGGCAGGACACTGTGATGCGCCAAGCCATCACGGCCGAGCAGAGGCTTATTGCCAGGTACCTGGCGACTGGGAGGAGCCTGCAGGACCTCAAGTTCTCGACAGGCATCTCTCCTAAAGGCGCTTGGGGTCATCATACCGGACACGTGTTCTGCCATCATCAAAGTTCTGCAGGAGGAGTATATTAAGGTAAGTTTCCTCATTTTAACCTCACAATCTGTCTTTAATAATGTGGTCAAATAACTATTAATTTTATTTCCCAGATATGCTGTGTGTTTAATGTTCCCTTTTCTCCCTATGCATGTTGATATAAGCTTTACATGTTTTTTTTCTTGGCCTGCCTGCATATTTGTACCTTACCCAATATGAACCTGTCCAGCATGCTATCCTAGGGACAACCCCACCTAGCCTATTTTTATCTTCACTTTTTTTGGACAGTTCTCCCCCCCCCCCTAAAACTGGTTTCAGTCTTTGACACGGCCCATCATGTCAATTATATTTTTATAATTCTGTTCTATGACCATCATCCTTTGCCGCATATTGTCCATCTCTGTGCTGCACTCCAAAATGACATTTTTAACATTCTGTTCCATGACCATCATCCTTTGCCGCATATTGTCCATCTCTGTGCTGCACTCCACATAACCTGCTGGATAATTATTGCAGCACTTGCAGACGAAAAATGTGGAACACCATCTTCATCCCCTAAAAAAAAAAAGAATTAAAAAAATGTAACATTTTTCCGGCCTATCTACATCTGTTTTGCCCTCTAAAGCTGGGGTGACACTGACCTGATGGTCTGCTCATTTCCACCTCCACAACTTCTCCATCTTCGATCACTCCTCCTTCTTCCACCACTTCACCCTCATCTTCCACGACTCCTCCTTCTTCAACCACTTATCCCTCATCTTCAACAACTCCTCCATCTTCCAGAACTGCTTCTTCTTCATCCATCAATCCACCTTCTTCCAAATCGCCAAATTCTTCTTCCTCAACTTCCCCTTCATCTTCCATAACTCCTACTTCAAATATGGCTTCTAAATCCTCTCTTCCTTCCTCCTCTCTTCCTTCCTCCTCTCTTACTTCCTCCTCTCTTCCTTCCACATCCTCCTCCTCCTCCACATGCCGAGATGGGCGATTTCTGGCGTGTCTGGCCCTCTCTGCCTCCTCCAAATGCTGGCGTCTTCTTTCCCCTAAATAACACAAAACAAAAGGTATACTCATCAGCACACAGATATTGGAGAGCAGAAATTGCACACATTGCTTAGAAGTGGCTTTCATTTATTATCTTTTTTTGTCTTCTTCCACCAAACCTACATTTTTAGCTGACTTCTAGCCAAGCTCTGATTCTGCCCCTTTTTAGCGACGTGACACACATGGATGGCCCCCTCTAAACATTATTTCTCGGAGACCCTACAACAAAAATTTACTTTTATTGTGGAGACATAGGTACTCTGCATTCCAGATGGGAAAACAGCTGCTTTATGATCACTGTTGAGAATGAATCCTGTTTGCCTTTCACATTATCTTAATTGTCAGAACTAGCTTTTACACAATGTTTGCAAACAAAGTTTTTTGCCAGAAAGCCATGTCCAGGTGTGTTGTTCCTGGACCAACATCGCTTTTTTGATAAACGCGGTGATGTTATACGGTTTCCTATTAACACTCGTTGCAAAAGGTAGGTATTTTCTTTATACATACAATTTCAACATGTGTTCAAGAGTACAACCAGGCCAAGGAGGCAGATGTCGAAATATACATGTCAACAAATTCTTGAAGACAATTGCCCCCACCCCCCAAAAAATAAGGACTTACTTTTCTTGAGAATTTTCAGGATCTTCTTCAACTGATGTGGCTCCTGCAATTTTAAGTCGGACCAACGCTTCCTGAGCTGTTCTTTGGACCTGGTGACACCAAACATCTCCTTCATTCTCCTCGCCACCTTGTCCATAATGTGGGCCTTTCTGCGGTTAGGGGTCTTGTATGGCCCATATTCCCCGTCATAGTCCTTCCTCCGCATTATGTAAACTAACTCAACCATTTCATCAAAAGCCATATTAGTGGCTTTGTATCATTTGGGCCTGGATCGGGACGTTCCTGCCTCTGTCCCTTCACTTGCGGCCTGAGAGCGTCGTGCACGCTCGTGTGACATCGCCATTTTTCCTTCCCACAGTGATTATAGGCGTGGAAAAGAGGAAATGTTCCGTCATGGGCGGAGACGAGGGCGGCGATTCAGGCATAAGCGGAGTGTAGAGAATGAAAACTACCTGTTTACGTAGGTTACGCGGAGACTATTCTAGCGTTTAGAGAACATACAGAGTTAACGCCATCTTTACGTTTCACATTGATTATGGGCATGGCAAAGGTGACAAGGGCGGCGTTTCATACATACGCGGAGTGTAAAAAAGGCAAACAACGTGATTACGTAGGTTACGCGGAAAATAATCGAGCGTGCTAATCGAGGAGCTAGAGAGACGAAGGTAAGAAATTACAACATGGGATCAGCAGAGGCCTAGAAAATAGAAAGTCATGGGATGGGGGTTTGGTCTGTTGGTTGCACCCTTTTAATGCTATTTGGTCTCTTGGGTACCACAATGGTATTTTGGGATCCAAATGCTTTTGGACACATCACAAAATATAGATGGGAACAATGCTCTACCTCATTAACATTTTTGTATGGTGTATTCAGATCAGGCCAAGTATTGTTCTGTGTTGGTTGGACAGAGGTCATTAGGAAGTGTCTTTTATGTCATCAATGCTGAGGGGCAGGATATCTACACATGAAATAGTGCCTTGATGAATGCTCTCATTAATAATAATTGGGTATGGTTAGAGATTCCATGTATTTACTGCAATGGAACCAAAGGGTCTGCATGTATAAAATCAATGTTTGGTACAACCAATGGGGCAGAGCTGGCCAGCATTTTAGCAACAGGAGACACTGTGTTTGTATTTATATATAGGTCCTAAATTTCGGCAAACATATTCTAACAATGTCAAAGCTGAGCCTTTTTTTAATCGTGTTTTATGTTTATTTGTCTTTTGTTAATCTAGAAAAAAATAATAAAAGTAAAAATCTCCAAGCAATGGACCTACTACAGGCACAGGACAATATCCAGCGCTTGCTGGATAAATTTCGGGAAATGCCCATCCTGTGGGATTCAAAGGAGGCTAACTACCACCGCAAAGACCTCCGAACGGCAGCACTTGAACAGCTAGCAACCTACATGCAAACATGGGTTCCAGAATGCACTTCCAACATGGTCAAGGATAAACTTGCCAACCTCAGGGGCACATATCGCAGAGCTTACAAAGCTCACCAAAAAAAAAATCAGGAGCAGCAGCAACACAACCAAAGGAGCCCAAGCTGTGGTATTACAAAGAGATGGCTTTTTTGCGGGATCAATTGGACGGCAGGGAATCTATGTCCAGTCTTCCTTCCAGCCTTCCTTCCATGCTACCTTACAGCGGAACTTCCGCAGATCCACACAGCCCAGTCCGAAGAAGAGGGCCTGGCTGACAGAGACGCAGATATGCGACTCTTCACTGATGAGGTATAGTAGTTTCCCAAATATTTCTGGGCTAATAAATATTGTTGGGTTATTGTCTTGATATTGTAAACTAAAAGCCAAGCTGGGAAAAAAAAACACAAGTCGTGGGCAGACAAATAGGTGTCAGGAATGACAACTGCAGGGGTCAGAAGGAGAGTCTGTTCAAGTTAAATGAACCAAAAATAAAATACAGTCTCAAGCATGAAAAAGTGTGTGATTTGATTGTGCTAAATATTAAAACATGTCCCTTTTTTTGACACAGGAAGAAGAGACCAGCTAGGAGGTGGCAGCTCCTCCAGTCAATGTCAGCCAGGCGGAAGGGGTCAGTGGCAGCCAGGCGGAAGGGGTCAGTGGCAGCCAGGCGGAAGGGGTCAGTGGCAGCCAGGCGGAAGGGGTCAGTGGCAGCCAGGAGGAGGCCGGGCCCAGTGGTGTACAGCAGGTCCCCAGGCCCAGGCTAAGCACCACGAGCCAGGTTCCTCCCCTCCAGATGAGGCCACCAGGCCGAAGGAGGCAGTTGAGGCAAGTGGAGGACAAGAGCCTCCGCATGATACGGGATGCCAGTGCTCTCATGAGGGCCCCCCTCAACCCCACAGAAGCCTACAATGCCTCCGTGGCTCATGATCTGAACCAAGGGGGGGAGGAGCAGAGGAGACTGGCAAAGGGCCTGATCAATCAGGTCCTTTGGTGGATGGAGAGGGACCTGCTGACCAGAGACACTGGGCTATGTGACCCGGCCCGGCTTGCTGAACATCATCCTTCCTTCTGCCACATCATCCCCACCTGCAAGGGGCCGTGGATGGGTCCGTGGAAGATCCACTGTAAGGCAGCCTGGAGGGAAGGTTGCAAGGAAGAGGAGACGGTGATTCCCTGCCTTCCATTTAATTCCCCACAAAAGTCAACTTCTTTGGACTACCACAGCTTGGGTTCCTTTGGTTATGTGCTGCTGCTTCTGATTTTTTTTTTTGGTGCCTCCTGAGGTTTGATAGTTTATCCTTGATCATGTTGTAAATCCAAGTCTGCATGTATTTTGCTATCTGTTCAAGTGCTGCCGTTCTGTTTATTTTGATTTTGTGAATTTGCCAAAATAAATGGCTTTTTGCTTTAATTTCAAACCTTGTCTATTGTTTGTTATACTGTGGGGATTATTAGGCATCAAACATTAAAAACAAATACAATGTGTCATTTACAAAGGACACAAACTCCTTGGGGGGGGGACATTTGGTGTGCCAACATGGTAAACAATGTAAATAACCAAAAATAACAAAAAAAAAAAATAACTTGACCCAAAAAAATTATATAACAAGTACCAAAATGAAAAAAATGGGGACATAACTAGAAACAACAAAAAAGAAAGTAGAATATGAACATTAACTAAAAAAAAATTAATATATACATGTGGAGGAACAAAAAAAAAACAACAACATCAGGGCTAGCAAACAGTTTCAAAAGATTACATCACAAGCAACAAATGTCACATTTCAGTATGGGACAACTCAGTTGAAATAGCATCAGCAAGAGAACGGGTTTATTCTAGCAAGAGAACAATGAATAAAACGACAAAAGAAAAGACACAATAGATCTTTTTAAATGACGAATGTGCCATATCCCAAACAAACGCAAGTTTTACCTGAACGAGCGCTCCCGTCCCCTCATTTTGTCTGAGCATGCGCAGGTTTTTTGTATGATGCTTTTGTGTACTAACCAGCGAACATGTCCGACGGACAGGTTTCCAGCAGACATGTTTCTTAGCAAGTCTAGAAATATTTGTCTGCTGGGAAACGGTCTGCTGGACAAATGTACGCTGGAAAATTGTACGCTAGGCCCTACACACGACCGAACTTGTCCGCTGAAAAGAGCCCGCGGACCAGTTTCAGCGAACATGTTCGGTCGTGTGTATGGGGCCTTAGAGGGCATAGTCGATCCCTCTCTGCACTCATTCTGCCCCATCCTGTTAGTTGATTCATTTAAGTATTTAGGTGTGGTGGTTTTGCCCGATTTACCTAACTACTCCTGTCTCAATATAATGCGGCTGCTTACTAAATTCCGTAACAAAGTTCAACTTTGGAAAAAGCTCTGGCTCTCTATGGTAGGAAGGGCTAACTTGGTGAAGATTTTAATGCCTTAACTGCTATACTTTCTCCATAATGATCCCATAGTTCTACCTCTCAAGCTTTTTTAGGTCATTAATTCTATTTTTAGACAACCATTTTGGCAGCAAGGTTCACCTATGTTGCTCCCTAGAACAATTTAAAAAATCAAAGGGAACAGGAGGCATAGCATTCCCAAACCCATGGGTGTACAATCTGGCTGTTCAATTGCAGCACATGTGGGAGGATATGCTTAAACTAGGGCCGGCTGTTGAAACTTGGAATTCTTCCCTGTCCATTATGCTTCACCACACTAGATCAGCTACACTCCCAGGAGATTTGTGCCCTGTACACACGATCGGTTCCTCTGATGAAAACGGACCGATGGACCGTTTTCATCGGACGAACAGATCGTGTGTGGGCCCCATCAGTTTTTTTCCCATCAGTAAAAAAATAGAACCTGTTTTAAAATTTTCGTATGGTTAAAAAACCGATAGAAAAAAACGATTGTCTGTGGGGAAATTCATCGGTCAAAAATTCACGCATGCTCAGAATCAAGTCGACACATTCTCGGAAGCATTGAACTTAATTTTTCTCAGCACGTCGTTGTGTTTTATGTCACCGCGTTGGACACGATCGGATTTTTAACCGATGGTGTGTAGGCAAGACTGATGAAAGTCGGCTTCATCAGGTATCTGATGAAAAAATACATCGGTCCCTTTTCATCAGACAAACTGATCGTGTGTACAGGGCATTAGAATCACAATTGTTTGCTAAATCCAACCGTCTCTACAACACATATAGGTTAATGTACAAAATCTGGGGTAAGGTCAAACAGCTGCAAGGGGTAACTGGGTTTACAAAATTTAGCCCTATTTGGAAAAATATCACGTACCCTGAACTGGCAAAACGTACTCATGCCACAAAATCAGCCCTCTGACGTTTCTCTCTCCCCAGCACCTATTTTTGGGCTGTTGCGACACAGTGAAATACAGAAGGGCCTTATTTCTAATTGTTATGAATCCCTACTACCAAACAATCCTGAACTGTCACATCTGTCTGGTCGTCTCTTGTTCTAATAAATAAGATCTGTAATAGAAATAGATGGAGAAATCACCCAAACCCATCACCCAAACCCAGGTTTGATCCCTGCAGGGGTCCTACTGATCCGGTAAGCGGCCATTTACTTACCTTTGATAGTGGGATTGTAATTGAAGACACCTGCATTATCCCTGTTAGTGAATGGAAGTTGGATCCTCTTTATCAATTTTCACATCTGTGTGATGTTTTAAGGACTGTATCCCTATACTGTTCATGCAATATATCATTCATTTGGTTTCCTTTTCAGGAGCATGGACATTTGCATTTATTAATTGAATTTTTTGGTTGCGCACTTATTTGTTTAATTTTCATGTGTTTCAAGCCTAATATTCAGGTTTTTGTATTTAGGTGCTGCACCTTTATTCACTTCTTTATTCACTTCACCTACCAAGTATATTGTTTTCACCATTATTTGGTGTCTTTGCACATATCTTTTGCACTTTGTTTTTAGGGGTTAGCGCGGATTGCTCTTGCTATACATGAATCCCTACTGAATTTCTATTTGGAAGCCTACCCCTGTAAGGCCATGGATCTGTGGGAGTCCGACGTGCGAAACTTGTCCGGTGAACAGTGATAAAATGCACTGTAGCCAGTACAAACTAGCTATCTTAATAATTTTCAGCATTTATTGCAGTGAAATTGTTTAAAATGGGGCCTTTGTCAGAACCAGTTTGTCCAAAATGTAGCAGAGATCAGATCACAGGGATCTCATCTACATGCTGTGGAAATGTCCCAAGTTACACAGATACTGGACATTTGTTCTTGCAATGATCAATAGAGTATTCCAAACAGACAATCCTTCTGACCCCAGGTGCTGTGTGCTTGGAGTTTTTGATATTATACTAGATGCTTTACTAAGGAAGCTGTTTCCAGAGCCTTGTTTCAGGCACTTAAAATGATTCTCCTCCACTGGAAAAACACATCGCCCCTATTCCTTAAGGAAAGGCTAGACCATATGTGTACTACTTTAAGATACGAAAAGGTTATTTACCAGCATTGTGAATGCCCTGCTAGATTTGAGAGGGTTTGGGGAGGTTGGCTTGAAGCACCAGGCCTGGTCCCAGTATACCTGATTATTGATAGTATATTGGGGTAGAATGCTGTTGGTTTCTTAATGCTGGTTATTACTGTCTGACTTTAGATTGTATAATATTAATGCTTTATTGGCACTATCATTTCTGTTTTTGACTAGGTGGGTCTGTATGTTCTCTATGTGAGCGCTATGCAATTGGAAGTTGTAATTGAAACTAGTTTTCTACTGTTTTTGTACATTACAACTTTGCATCCTTTTGTGTTTATGGAACATGTATACTTGAATGTGTTCAAATAAAACTTTCTTCTGATTTAAAAAAAAAAAACAGCAAGGTGAGAGGATTACCCTATTTCACCTATAAGTATGTGTGCTCACTTGTATAAGGGGTTTTAATTACCCCTACTTGGGTCAACAATATACTGTATTTATTGGCGTATACAATACTTGTCGCAGAGAATGTGTTTCCAGCACAACGGCATCACGCTGATTCTCGGCGACATGCTGTCGACATCTTGCTGGAATAGAAAAAGCACATTCCAGCGAGCGCGTCATAGAGGCGACGGGGATCCAACTTGGATTCCCGCCAATTCTAGCCGCGACGTTTGGTATGACTCACGAGGGGGAACTCCACGCAAAGTTTTAAATTAAAAACCGGCATGTGTTCCCCCCCAGGGGCATACCAGGCCCTTAGGTCTGGTATGGATTGTAAGGAGAACCCCCTACACCGAAAAAATGGCGTGGGGGTCCCCCCACAATCCATACCAGACCCGTATCCAAGCACGCCGCCCGGCCGGTCAGAAATGAGGGGGGACGAGAGCACCCTCCCTACTGAGCTGTACCAGGCCACATGCCCTCAGATACCGGCCCCCCACCCTAGGTGAATGAATATGGGGTACATCATACCCCTATCCATTCACCTGGAGGAAAAGTGTAATAAAAGAAAATAAACATACAACACAGGGTTTTAAAATAATTTATTAGTCAGCTCCGGGGGGTCTTCTCCGCTCTCTGGGGGGTCTTCTCCACTCTCCGGGGGGTCTTCTTCCATCTTCTCCGCTGTCATCTCGGAGCTCCACAGTTCTTCTCCTGCTCGCTCTCCGGTGCCTTTTTCGGGGCTGGCCGCCACTATCTTCTTTTTAGCTCTATTACTAGCGGCGGCGCAGCCCGCTCTTCTTTGCCGTCTTCTGCCTTCTTCTTTTCTTCCGATGTTGACGCAACGCTTCTTCCCACTGTAATGCCGGGTGCGCGGCTCGCACCGATTTATATAGGCCTCTTATGGCGTCACAGTCCCATCATGCTCCGGGTCCCACGTGGGTCACAGGAGACTGTCTGTGGGATAATTAATTACCTTAAGCTGAAGCCCTCCAGCAGATTGTGTCAGTTTCCTGATTGCTGTCCTCTGCCTTTTTTTTTCCATGCTGCAAGTAAGAACCCCCTTTTTTTTTGCATTGTTGAAATTTATAAACTACGTAGGAGTTTTGTTAAAGGGAATTATATGAATTGAACTCACTTAAGATAATTTTTGTAGGTTGAGAGCCTGGTTTTGACCAGGGGGCCAGGTAAGGGGGAGATAGGAAAAGGGAGAGAGTGGTGAGTACCTTCCCCAGTACATCGGCCCAGAATCTTTTTTTTTGGGGCTTTTTGTAATACACCGCCATATTGTCGTTTCACAATGATTAGGGGCGTGGAATAGAGAAAAAGATCCGTCATGGGCGGGCGAAGAGGGCAGCGTTTTACGCATTTGTGGGGTATATAAAGAGAACAACGTGACTATGTTGGTTACGCGGAGTCTGGACGAACTGAAGTGATGACCGACTTAAACAAAGGTAAAAATGACAATGGGGTCAGCAGAGGCCTATATAGACTTGAGTCATGGGATGGGGGGTTTATGTTGATTGGACCTTTGAGCAATTTTATCTTGGGGCCCCCCATGCAATTTTGTTCTCCATCTGCTCGGAGACATCTCCAATATATATATGTGAGACTCCAAAACCTCTTTATTTTACTGTGTAGCAGATCAGGCAATGATTGTGATTGTTGGACAGAGGTAATTAAGCAGTGTATCATCTCATCAATGCTGAGGGGCATGATATCTACACATGAATGGTGCGTTGATGAATGCTCTCATTACTTTTGCAAATTTGAATGCCACTTATTTATTTAAATGTAAATACAGGGTCTGCAGTTAAATCATTATTACACAACAATGGGACAGAGCTGGGCAGCATTTTAGTGGCAGCAGTAGACACTGGCCCAGATTCACGTAGATCGGCGCATCTTTATGCCGGTGTAGCGCTTCTCATATGCGTTACGCCGACGTAACTTAGAGAGGTAAGGTCCGTATTCTCAAAGCAAATGCGTCTAATTTTGTGCCGGCGTAACGTAAATTCGTTGGCGTAATTCAAAGTAGGAAGGAAGTGGGCGTGATCCATTTAAATGAAGCGTGACCCCATGCAAATGAAGGGCCGAACGAACGGCGCATACGCCGTGACGTGATCGTATGTCCCGCGCCCCTCTGCATATGCTCACAACTACGCCCGGCGTAAACCCTGAGATACGCCGGCCCACCATTTACGCCCAGGGCATAAATACGCCCAGACATGCGCACATCGCGTGCAAAAGTACACCCGTCTGTTAGTGGTGTAAGTACTTTTGCTATCTTCCTGTGTGCCATGTCTGCTCGACGTAGTGGTAGTAGGAAGAAAAACTTCTCCCCAGAGGAGAGGGCCATTATAATATCGGCCATGGAGAGATATAAAGCTCGCCTCCATGGGGCACAAAGTAAAGACACCAGCAAGGGGAAGAGGGATGAGATCCTGATGCGGATAACCACCCAGGTCAATGCCCTAGGGAATGAGGTGAGGAGGCCCCAGGACATTGCCAAAAAAATTTACGACCTGCGCAGGAAGGTCAAGGAGAAGCTGGGCAATATGAGAAGGCATGCCATGGGGCACTGGTGGTGGACCAGCCTCTGCTGACTCCTGAGGAGCAGGTGGTTGCCCGGTGCCTTGAGAGGGAGCAAGTGGAGGGAGTGAAGGGCTATGACTCAGTTGAGCCAGCCTTGAGGACAGGTAAGTGTGTTTTTTCTCCTATCTGGTGTGTAGCATGTGAGGGGGTGGAAGGGAACATGTGCCAAGTGTGTGGGTCCACCAACATGTGAATGTTTTGTGTCATCCGCAGATCTCCAGGAGGGAGCTGGGCCATCATCTGCCTCTGCCCGTCCCACACCTTCATCCCCTGAGCATCATGCCCCTGACCCCCTGGGAAGCCAAGATGCATTGGTGGAGGGGAGTGGTGCCCAGACCTCCACTGAAGAGGTGGTTGAGGAGGATGCGCTCCATGTGGGTGAGGAGGTGTCCCTGTATTTGGAGTCCTCCCTCTCGGCTGATCCGTCGCGGACGTCAAGCCCCATCTCATCCAGCCCCTCAGGATCCATCCCCATCACACCTACTCCCTCAAGTGCCTCCCCCTATGCCAGGCCTCAAGCCTCTCCTGGCCCCAGGAAGGCAACCAGGAAGACCAGGGGGGTTCCTGAGTTCCTTCCGGAACATTTAACCAGGGCACAGGACTCTCAGACCCGCCATATGGGTGAGATGGCCGTGGAGATGAGGTGTGTGGCAGACAGCCTAGAAGATGTGTCTGGCAACACTGTAGCTGTGATCACCTGCCTGGGGGAGCTGCAGGCCACAACGGCTACCCTCGTGGCAGAGGTGAGGTCCCTGACTGAGGCCGTCCAGGGCAACACAGCTGCCATTGAGGCGGAGGGGAGGCAGTCGCGGCTGGTGCAGGCAGAGACTAATACCATCCTCACCCGCATTGCCGTGGCTTTAGAGGGCAGGCCTCCAGCCTGGGAGAGACCAGGGGATGCTCCTCCACCTGATGCCCCCCCCACCTGAGCCTTCTACCAGGCAGTTACGGAGCCGTGGCCGTGGCCATGGCAGCAGGCTTGGCCCACAACAGGGCAACTGATTTTTTGGATTTTCCTTTTTTTTTGCTCTGGTGAAGAGCATTTTTGTTTATTTTTGCTCAGGTCATGAGCTTTGTTTCTTTTTCCTCAGGTCATGAGGTTTTTTTATTTTACAATTACTGCACACGGTGAGGCGTGCAGATTATAGTGTGACTTGGGGGGTGACACTCCTGCCAGCAAAGGGAGGTCGTTGGGGAGAAGTTATCCCCACGACCGTGTGAATGTGGTATGAATGGTCAGAGACATAGGGCTAGATTCAGAAAAAATTTACGCCGGCGCATCTTCTTTCTGTATTCAGAAAGCAAGATACGCCAAAATTAGGCTAAGATCCGACTGGCGTAAGTATCTTACGCTGTCGTATCTTAGGGTGCATATTTACGCTGGCCGCTAGGTGGCGCTGCCGTCGATTTCAGAGTAGAAGATGCAAATGAGCTGGATACGCCGATTCAGAAACGTACGAGCGCCTGGCAGATTTTTTTACGTCGTTTGCGTAAGACTTTTTCCGGCGTAATGTTACTCCTGCTATAAGAGGCATAGCCAATGTTAAGTATGGACGTCGTTCCCGCATCGAATTTTTAAAATTTTACGTCGTTTGCGTAAGTCGTTCGCGAATAGGGCTTTGCGTAAATTACGTTCACGTCAAAAGCATTGACTATTTGCGACGTGATTAGGAGCATGCGCACTGGGATACGTTCACGGCTGGCGCATGTGCCATTCGTGAGAAACGTCATTTACGTGGGGTCATGTTTTATTTACATAAAACATCGCCCACCTCTTGACAATTTGAATTTGGCGCGCTTACACCGCCGTAACTTAGGGCGCAGGTTCTTTGTGAATCCAGCCCCAGCCTCACTAAGTTACGGTGGCGTAGCGTATCTGAGATACGCTACGCCCACACAAACTAATGGCGGCTTTCTGAATCTAGCCCATAATTGGAGCCTTGGAGTGGCGTTGCTGCTCCCAAGTCCTGCATGGTGGACTTGGGCTAATCCAATGTGATGTGGATGTGGTGTGTGTGAGCTAGGGACCACAGTGGCGTGCATGCGTGCATTCTCCTTGTGCCATGATGAATGTGTGTGTTTAACGTGCAAAGATACATTCCACGAGACAACTCTTGACTGCTGTTCCCTCAGCAGACAGGGTAGCCTCGGGCAGGGGGGAATGTCTGGTTCGGGGGTCAGGTCATCACGTATGTCAATCTCCAGGCCCTTTCTCTCGGCAAAGTTGTGCAGAATGCAACATGCCCCGATGATCTGGCACACAAAATTTGGGGAATACAACAGGGTCCCCCCAGACTTATCCAGGCATCGGAAACGGGACTTCAGGATGCCAAATGTGCGTTCCACCACTGCACGGGTACGTATGTGTGCAGCATTGTAGTTTTTCTCTCCTGTGGTTTGGGGATTCCGGAATGGAGTCATGAGATGGGGCCCAAGTGCATATGCAGAGTCACCTGGAAGGGAAAAGACGGGAGGATGTTAGTCGTGCATGTGCCCCTCGTGATGTCTGCATCATGGGGTCGGACAGTCATGCCTGACTCCCATGTCACTCACCAACCAGCCAGCTGTCCCCATACACGTTCTGTTCAAATTCTGTTGGGATGGTGCTTTGACGGTATATGTAGCTGTCGTGGCTGGACCCTGGGTGTTTGGCACGGACGTGCCATATGAGACATTGGGCATCGGCTATCACCTGTACATTGATGGAATGCCAGTGCTTCCGATTGCGGTATATGTGCTCTGTGTCTCGGGGGGGGGGCCGTAGTGCCACATGTGTGCAATCAATGGCCCCCACGGTGCGTGGGAATCCTGCAATTCTGACAAAATCCGCCATTGCCTTATTCTGCAGGTGCTCCTGGGTGGGTCTGATGATGTGGTGGGACATGCGTCTGAGGATTGCGGGGAAAACCTGGTGCACACATCTGCTCATACTGGTTTGTGACATCCCAGCCACAACTCCACTTGTACGCTGAAAAGATCCACTGGTGAGGAAATGCAGTGTTGCCAGTACCTTGACCAGTGGCTGCACTGAATGTGAGCGGTGTGTCTGGCTGGTGATGTCATCCTGCAGGGTTGTGACTAATTCCAGGATGGCATCAGTGTTGAAGCTGAAGATACGATACACCTCCAAATCCCCCATGCCAAAGACGTTCATGCGCGTTCGGTATATCCTCTCCCGTGCCCTTCTCCTTCTACGCGCCTGGGCACACACTAGTAGTGCTATGACCATGCCTGCCCCTGCATACGGATGTGTTGTCCTGCAAGTGTGGTTGTTCAGCTCGTCCGTAACGGTGCTGCTGAAGCTGCTCTCCAGCTGACCTGCACACGTCTGGTGCAAAGTTACCCCTGCTTTATGAGGGGTAACTTTAGGCCGGACGTACAGCTTAAGCGCACCGCGTGTAGCCTGCGTCGGGCGTACGTACGTTCGGGAATCGGCGTAAATATGCGCCCACGCTACGCCGGCGTAGAAAAGTTATGTCGGTCGGAAAAAGCCTATTTTCAGGCGTATCTGGTTCTGTGGGTACGGCGCATAGATACGCCGTCGTATATATACACTTACACCACGCATCTCGAGATACGCCGGCGTAACTTCTTTGAGAATCTGGGCCACTGTGTTTAAAGTTCAAAAGATTGTGATTAGATTCTGTCAATGTAAAGCTGACCTAGTGTTTATACGTGTTTGGTTTTCTCTTCTAGAAATTGATCGAAGATGCAAAAACTCAATGAGCCAGAAAACTTATTGCACTTCATTGATAAGTATAGGGAGCTCAAGTGCCAATGGGAGGTCAGAAACCCAGTTTATAATAATAACAACGTCCGAAGGGCAACAATTGCCCAATTGGCCACTTATATGCAGACCTGGATACCTGAGGTCACTTCCACCATGATCAAAAACAAAATCAATAACATCAGGAATGCTTACAATAAGCGGTTTAAACAGATCCGTGCTTCTCGGAGGTCAGGAGCAGCAGCAGATGAAGTACAGGAGCCCAAGCTGTGGTACTATAAACACCTCACTTTTCTGGATGATCAGATCGAGGCCCGGGAATCTATTTTGAGTCTTCCTTCCACCCTTCCCTCCACCTTTGCCTCCAGCGTTCCTTCCACTGTTCCCCCCACCCCTGCATAGTGTGCCGAGGAGCTGGCTGACATTGGGGAGCCAGATCTGCACATCTTCAGTCAGGTATAATAGTTTCCAACATATTTCCTGGCCGCAAATTATTGTTGGTTTAACTAGATGATTTTTGAAACAAAATGAAAGCTTGTAAACACAAACAAAAGTCGTGGGCAGAAAAAATTGTGTCAGGGATGCCAACTGCAGGGGTCAGAATGAGAGTCTGTTCAATTTAAAAAAAAAAAACAGTCATGAGCTTGAAAATGTGTGTGATTGATAAAGCAGAAAATAAAACCATGTCCCTTTTGTATACACAGGAAGAGAACAGCCAAGATAAGGAGGAGGCTCCAGAATGTGTCAGCCAGGAGGAGGACGGGGTGAGTGGCAGACAGGAGGAGGCTGGGCCAAGTGGCAGTCAGCAGGTGCCCAGGCTTAGTGGCAGCACTGTATCACAGGTGCCTCCCCTCCAGATGAGCCCAACAAAAAAAAACGCATGTCCCAGCTGGAGGAGTAGTCTCTGCGTGTTATTAGGGAGGCAGCTGAAATCATGAGGGCCCCCCTTAACCCTGTTGATGGCTACAGTTCATACATTGCAAACGAGCTGCAAGCAACGGAGCAGCGACAAAGGGGCCTGGCCCAGGATCTGATAGCATCTGTGATACAGAGGGGAAAAAGGGGCCTGCTGACTGAGACCACACAATTCAGTGACCCGGCCCAATCTCCTCCTCCTGCTGCCACATTCTCACCACCTGCAAGGGGCCGTGGAAGGAACGCTGCAGGGAGCCGTGGAAGGAACGCTGCAGGGAGCTGTGGAAGGAAGGCTGCAAGGAAGACCAGAAAGTGATTCCCTGGCTTCAAGACGATTTGCCAGAAAACTGAGGTTGTTGTAACACCACAGCTTGGGGTCATGTATGACATCTGCTGCTGCTTCTTATATCTGGGATTTGGGGAGCACATTGTGATCCAAATTAGAGGGACTCCTGATGTTATTGATTTTGTTGTTTATCATGGTGGAATGTGCCTTTGGTGTCCAAAGTCTGCATATATTTGGCTGATTGGTCAATTGTTGCCCTTCATGTTGATTTTTTTTATCCAGAATAAATGAAGATTTAATTTAAGTTAAATACTTGTCTAGTGTGTTTTTCTGGTGAATAGCCATCAAACATTTCCGAAAATACAATGTGTAATTAACAAAGGACACAACCTCCTTGAGGGGGGGGGGGAATGTTGTGATAAATTGATAACAAAAAAAAATGGAAATGAAAAAAGGGGGTAGGAGACCTGGACTTTTGGAGAGCTCTTGAGCCATCTCCCTATATATAGGGGAGGTGGGCAATAGCGCCAGACAGTACACCACCTCGGAGTGAGATAGCAGGGTGGCCAGAAAAGGTCATAGAAACCTGCTGAAAGACCATGTGTCTAAAACATCTGAAGAGAGGGAGGGAAATGGGGAGGATAGGGGGGAGTGGGGAGGATATAGGGAAGAACATGGTTTGTCAAAGAAAAAGAGAGAAAAAAAAAGTGAAGAAAAAGAATTTCCAGGTGATCTGCGGTCCCCAGAAGCAGGGGGAGGGAGAGACCCCTGGTGTATATCAGGACCTGAGGTCTCTTCATCCCTGTATAAAGGGAAGAAAGGAAAAAAGAAGAATGGATGCAATAAAATGTATTACTTATAATGTCAGAGGTTAAACTCTCCACAGAAGCGACATATGGTGCTACGGGAATTAGAAAGAATGGGCGCAGAAATAATATTCTTACAAGAGACCCATCTGGCATTGGATGCCAACATTAAATTATATTGTAGGAAGATTCCTACATGGTACTATGGAGATTCCCCTACAAAAAGGGCAATAGGTTTTGTTGGCTTTGAGATCGAGGATAGGAAGGTCAACCCGGAGGGTAGATTCCTGTTTCTGAGAGGAACTATATTAGGCACAAAGGGCCAGATTCACGTAGAATCGCGGCGGCGTAACTTATCCTAGATAAGTTACACCACCGCATCTTTTCATCGCAAGTGCCTGATTCACCAAGCACTTGCGATGAAAACTACGCCCGCGGCCTCCAGCGCAAGGCGGGCCAATTCAAATGGGCGTGTGCCATTTAAATTAGGCGCACTCCCGCGCCGGACCTACTGCGTATGCTCCGTTTCCTAACTCCCGCCGTGCTTTGCGCGCCGTGACATAATTTTTTTGAACGGCGATGCGCGTAGCGTACTTCCGTATTCCCGGACGGCTTACGCAAACGACGTTGATTTTTACATTTCGACGTGGGAACGACGGCCATACTTTAGACAGCAATACACTTGCTGACTAAAGTTAAGGCACCAAAAAAAAAGTGTAACTTTGCGACGGGAAACTATACTAGCGGCGACGTAGCGAACGCGAAAAACCGTTGTGGATCCGCCGTAACTCCTAATTTGCATACCCGACGCTGGTTTACGATGCAAACTCCCCCCAGCGGCGGCCGCGGTACTACATCCTAAGATCCGACAGTGTAAAACAATTACACCTGTCGGATCTTAGGGATATCTATGCGTAACTGATTCTACGAATCAGTCGCATAGATAGAAACAGAGATACGACGGCGTATCAGGAGAAATGCCGTCGTATCTCATTTGTGAATCTGGCCCAAAATACACCTTGGCAAATGTATACTGTCCCAATAAGCATCCTAAAAAATATTTGCTAGAGATATTAAAGGAACTGGGTAAATTTAAGAAAGGTAATTTAATACTGGCTGGAGATTTAAATTTTACCGTGGATAGTAAATTAGATTCCACTTGCGGGGCTGCAGATAAGGAAAAAAAAGAACTAAGAAGGATAAAAGGAAAACTATATGAACATCAATTAGTAGATGTCTGGAGGATTCAACATCCTAGTGTAAAAGATTTCACATACCACTCAACAATACACGGCATGTACTCCAGACTGGATTACATATTGATTGAACATAGAGCACTGGAGGTAGTTATGCAAACATCAATAGAAATAGCTACAATATCAGATCATGCCCCAGTGACAATGAAGTTAAAATTAAAAAGGGGAGTGCCGGGGAGAGGAGCATGGAGAATAAATAAAGATATAATTGAAGACCAAGAATTAGAGAAGACTATAAAAACTGAAATTGACCAGTATTTCCGGACTAATGACACACCAGAACTACCTAAAGCAATTACTTGGGAAGCACATAAGGCCATTATAAGGGGCCAATTGATAGCTATTGGGGCTAGAAAAAAGAAGGAAAGAGAAATGAATATGAAAAAAATCTTAAACGAAATACATGGCCTGGAACAAAGATACGCGGAAAAGGAAATCCAACGAACCTTAATATTAAAAAGGTACTATTGAAAGATCTTATGGAGCAGGAAACCAGAAAGGAGTTTAACAGACTTAGAAAGCAGAGATACAAAGGAGGAAAAAAGCCTGGAAAATATCTTGCAAAAATGCTAAGGTGTAATAAGTCATTAAACTATATAGAGAAGATAAAGAATGAAAGAGGAGAAATGGTGAATAAAACTGCCGATATTGCAACAGCATTTCAAACATACTATAGTGCACTATATGCAATTAGAAATGAAGATACATATAAGGAGAAGGAGAAGAGGAAAAATAAAATACAAGCATATTTAAAGGACGCAAAATTGCCAAAAATACATGAAGAACGGCTGACAGCCTTGAAAGCAGTAATTACACAGGAGGAAATTATAATAGCATTGAAAGAAACACCCACTGGGAAAAGCCCTGGACCGGATGGGTTCACTATCAAATATTACAAAAAATTCCAGAGCCAACTGATCCCGAGACTATGGGGCAAATCCACAAAAGAGATACTCCGGCGTAAGCCGTCGTATCTCTGGTTCTAACTTTGGAACTGATCCTCAGAAGCAGTTTTCCTAAGTTAGGCAGAAGATCCGACATCTGTAAGGGACTTACACTGCCGGATCTTAGGATGCAGTACCGCATCCGCCACTGGGGGCATTTCGTGTCGAAATGCCTCTGTTAGTATGCAAATTAGCACTTAGGGCGATCCTCAAAGCTTTTGTACCTAGTTTTTTCGCCGTAAGTGTTAGTTTGCCTGGTGTAAAACTAGGGCTGCTTTTACAAGGTGTAAAGTTAGTCACACCTTGTAAAGGCCCATTCAAGCGACGGCATTTGGTATGCATTCCCGAGGGAGAACTCCATGCCAATTTTCAATGAAAAAAACGGCATGGGTTCCCCCTCAGGAGCATACCAGGCCCTTAGGTCTGTTATGGGTTGTAAGGAGACCCCCCTCCGCCGCAAAATTGACGTAGGGGGTCCCCCTACAATCCATACCAGACCCGTATCCAAAGCACGCTACCCGGCCAGCCAGGAAGGGAGTGGGGACGAGCGAGCGCCCCCCCCCCTCCTGAGCCGTGCCAGGCCGCATGCCCTCAACATGGGGGGGTTGGGTGCTCTGGGGCAGGGGGGCGCACTGCGGGCCCCCCCACCCCAGAGCACCCTGTCCCCATGTTGATGAGGACAGGACCTCTTCCCGACAACCCTTGCCATTGGTTGTCGGGGTCTGCGGGCGGAGGCTTATCGGAATCTGGGAGTCCCCTTTAATAAGGGGGCCCCCAGATACCGGCCCCCCACCCTAAGTGAATGGATATGGGGTACATCGTACCCCTATCCATTCACCTGTAGGCAAAAAGTAAAAGTTAATAAACACACAACACAAGGCTTTTTAAAATATTTTATTATTCTGCTCCGGACGCCCCCCTGTCTTCGTTATTAGCTCAATTACCAGGGGGGGCTTCTTCTTCCGCTCTCCGGGGGTGTTCCGCTCTCCGGGGGGGGCTTCTCCGGACTCCGGGGGGCTTCTTCCATCTTCTCCCCTCTTCCGCTCTTGACTCGGCGAACCCCGGTTCTTCTGCAGCTCTCCGGTGCCTTCTTCTTCAGCGCTGGCTGCCTGCTATGTTTGTGTGTTAGCTCGATTTCAAACAGGCAGCCGGCGCGGTCTTCTGTGGCGTCAGGGTCTTCTGGTCTTCTCCCCTCTTCCGATGTTGCCTCGTCGCCTGTTGTCGCTGTAATGATGGAAGCGCGCCTTGCATCACATTTATATAGGCATCACCGTCCCATCATGCTCCGGTAGGTACCCACGTGGTGGGTGCACGTGGGTAGGCACCCACCACGTGGGTACCTGCCGGAGCATGATGGGACGGCGATGCCTATATAAATGTGATGCAAGGCGCGCTTCCATCATTACAGCGACAACAGGCGACGAGGCAACATAGGAAGAACAGAAGACCAGAAGACCCTGACGTCACAGAAGACCGCGCCGGCTGCCTGTTTGAAATCGAGCTAACACACAAACATAGCAGGCAGCCAGCGCTGAAGAAGAAGGCACCGGAGAGCTGCAGAAGAACCGGGGTTCGCCGAGTCAAGAGCGGAAGAGGGGAGAAGATGGAAGAAGCCCCCCGGAGTCCGGAGAAGCCCCCCCGGAGAGCGGAACACCCCCGGAGAGCGGAAGAAGAAGCCCCCCCTGGTAATTGAGCTAATAACGAAGACAGGGGGGGCGTCCGGAGCAGAATAATAAAATATTTTAAAAAGCCTTGTGTTGTGTGTTTATTAACTTTTACTTTTTGCCTACAGGTGAATGGATAGGGGTACGATGTACCCCATATCCATTCACTTAGGGTGGGGGGCCGGTATCTGGGGGCCCCCTTATTAAAGGGGACTCCCAGATTCCGATAAGCCTCCGCCCGCAGACCCCGACAACCAATGGCAAGGGTTGTCGGGAAGAGGTCCTGTCCTCATCAACATGGGGACAGGGTGCTCTGGGGTGGGGGGGCCCGCAGTGCGCCCCCCTGCCCCAGAGCACCCAACCCCCCCATGTTGAGGGCATGCGGCCTGGCACGGCTCAGGAGGGGGGGGGGCGCTCGCTCGTCCCCACTCCCTTCCTGGCTGGCCGGGTAGCGTGCTTTGGATACGGGTCTGGTATGGATTGTAGGGGGACCCCCTACGTCAATTTTGCGGCGGAGGGGGGTCTCCTTACAACCCATACCAGACCTAAGGGCCTGGTATGCTCCTGAGGGGGAACCCATGCCGTTTTTTTCATTGAAAATTGGCATGGAGTTCTCCCTCAGGAATGCATGCCGAGCGACGCTGTCATTTTTTTTTATAATTATTTGTTTTCCCGGCGCGTCTTTTTTTCACCCGTCGTAACTTTAGTGTCCCGTCGCAATCCACAAAGCCGCCCGGCGTCAATTACGTTCGCGCGATGCACGTCGGGAAAATGACGTCACACGCATGCGCAGTACGGCCGGCGCGGGAGCGCGCCTCATTTAAATTGTAAACGCCCCCCGGAGAGGAGGAACGCCTTACGACGGCGGCACTTAACTTACACTGCTTGAAATTTTTACGTAAGTGCTTTGAGGATCAGGCACTTAGGTAAAAACTTTAAGTCAGTGTAACTTAACTGCTGAAAGTTAAGTTACGCCGCCTGGCTGAGGATTTGGCCCCATGTGACTACCTTAAGAGGGGAAGATGAGGAAATAAGACGTGAATCTTTAATGGCCCATATCACTATAATACCAAAACCAGGAAAAGACAAGACATTATGCTCTAGTTATAGGCCTATAGCACTACTAAATGCTGACACAAAGTTATATGCAAAAATCCTTGCCATCCGATTAACCACTTAACCCCTGGACCATATTGCTGGTCAAAGACGAGAGCACTTTTTGCGATTCGGCACTGCGTCGCTTTAACTGACAATTGCGCGGTCGTGCGACGTGGCTCCCAAACAAAATTGGCGTCCTTTTTTCCCAACAAATAGAGCTTTCTTTTGGTGGAATTTGATCACCTCTGCGGTTTTTAGTTTTTGCGCTATAAACAAAAATAGAGCGACAATTTTGAAAAAAATATATATTTTTTACTTTTGCTATAATAAATATCCCCCAAAAATATATAAAAAAAACATTTTTTTCCTCAGTTTAGGGAGAGACGTATTCTTCTACATATTTTTCGTAAAAAAAATTGCAATAAGCGTTTATTGATTGGTTTGCGCAAAAGTTATAGCGTTTACAAAATATGGGGTATTTTTATGGCATTTTTATTAATATTTTTTTTTACTATTAATGGTGGCGATCAGCGATTTTTTTCGGTACTGTGACATTATAGCAGACACTTCGGACACTTTTGACACATTTTTGGGACCATTGGCATTTTTATAGCGATCAGTGCTATAAAAATGCATTGGATTACTATAAAAATGCCACTGGCAGTGAAGGGGTTAACACTAGGAGGCGGGAAAGGGGTTAAGTATGTTCCCTGGGTGTGTTCTAACTGTAGGGGGGGTGGCCTCACTAGGGGAAATGACTGATCTTCTGTTCATACATTGAATGAACAGAAGATCAGCATTTCTCTCCCTGACAGGACCGGGAGCTGTAGGTTAAATAACAAATAACAAAATAATGAAGTAATAGAACAATATGTAAATTAGTATTCGGAAAACCACAAATGATGCGAAACCAAAGTAGAGACAATATTAATGAATAAAATCATGAGCAAGTCTCTTGCTGTGGTTGAGTCTAAAGTGGTTTTAATAAAAAAAAAAGAAAAGAAAAAAAATACTATAAATGATTAAAGTTCAGCCATATGATGCTAGTTCTAAGGGCTCCCAGTAGGGGAGATACCCAAGTCTCTCCCCCTGAAATCATGCATCAAAACATTTGTGCAAAAAAAAAAAAAAAATAGGGTAGAACAGGAGAACAGTCACAACTTAATATTATGGGAAGGAATACTTCCCGCCAGAAGTGGATCAAAGCCGGTCAGGTAAAAATCTGGAGGGATATTTCACCATCAGGAAGGATTGGAGTTCTGATGTCTTCTCTGTTTCTGTTTCTGCCAGGCGGGAGTCAGTGGGCTCACTGGAAGGGGTCACTTGGCGGAGCTCTGATGATTGGATGGCGATAATGATGAGGATGATTCTTGGGAGATGATGCCCAAGTCAAGCAGTAGTCGTTCTCCCTCTTGGAATGATGCAAAGCCACATGTTTTATTCCTGAATTGAAAAAGCAGCCGAAAAGGGAAAGACCACTAGTATTGAAAAGATTTCTGGGACAGCTCCCCTAAGAGGGGTTTGAGTCATCTCCTACGTTGGATAGTTGTAGGAGACAGATCCGCAAATATTTGCACCGGATGCCCTTGAATGGAAAGGTTATCTAAGTCTCAAGCTTTCCTTATAACTGCATCTTTTATGGTGTAATGGTGTGGTGTGACTACATTGTCTCTTGGGAGGCCATCCTGGCATGGGGGCTGGAGTGCCCTGTGCGCTCTATCCAGCTCAAGTCTGTGGTCTGGAATGTCTGGGATGAGATCCTTAATGAGGGATTTAACTGACCCCTGAACGTCTATGATTGATTTTGGGAGACCCCAAACTCCAAAATGATAGCATCTGCTTCAGTTGTCAAGGTCGTACATTTTTGACAATGTTGTGTCTAGTTGTTCTTGCAATGATTGGATACAGTTGGTGTTCTGGTTTGCCCTTAAGACTGTTTGGTCCATGGTGTGTTCAATTACTTCTATGCCCGTGCCTAGATTCTGTAAATCTAATTTGATATATATATATAAATAATGTGTGTAAATAAAAAAAATAGCATGGGGGGGGCGGAGCCGGCAGCCAGAGCTGATGGATGTGTGCTAGGTGAGCTCTGACACACCGGGTGGTAATTAGCGGCTCACAGCACACAGAGACACCCCAAAAGCACCTGCGGAACCCAGCAGAAGTGGGGGAACACAGAGGCAACGATGCACAAACAAAAGGAGAGAGAGGGACCCCGCAAACTCACCGATTTCTTCCCTACAGCCGGGAGCCGAGAAATCCAAGATGGCGCCGGCGCCGGGAGCCGTGCTCCGGATCCTACACACGCGGCTGCAGCGAATCCATTGCCATCCTCGGGTGAGTTACATTCCCATGGTCATCCACCACCAGCATCCCCCTTTAGCAGCCTTGCCAAGCAAAAACGGCGGATCGGGGAGGCCTCAGGGACCCGGGATAGCGCTGACAATGAGTGGGAGGAAATGGAGGAATCCTCATCTTATGCCCAGCAGCTAGATGCATTCCCCACATCAGGCTAACCTATTGTTGATACCACTATGAAGGAGATGCTGCAAACCCTGAGGAGGGCCCTGCAATGTGACATGGCATCATTCATGCAGACTACTAAAGGGGAAATAGCTGCGGTAGGCAAAAGAGTGCAGTATGTGGAGCAGAAGATGGAGGAGCTTACACTGGCACACAATGACCTTGCGGATGCCCACTTTGATGTGGAAGAGGAAATTAAACATATGCGCCTCAAAATGGCAGATTTAGAGGACAGGGCAAGAAGAAACAACATTAAATTCAGAGGGGTCCCTGAGACTGTTAAACCTGCAGAGCTTACACCTTATCTGCAAAAACTGATGATGGCAGCCATTCCAGCCCTGACCCCAGCCGACATCATCATAGACAGGGCCCATAGACTGCCCAAGCCATCCTTCCTGCCTGACCAAATCCCTAGAGATGTAATAGCAAGGATCCACTTTTACCACATTAAGGATCAACGTATGCGCTACGCCAGACAACACCCTGCATTACCTGACCCTTTCGCTGGCATCGCACCCTATGCTGACCTGTCACAAGCTACGCTGGCTGCGAGACATAACCTAGTCCCCATCACTAAGATATTGAGAAATCACAAAATTCTCTACAAGTGGGGCTTCCCGGCTAAACTACTAGTGGACATGAATAACGAGTCGCACGCAATTGCATCGCTGGATAAAGGTCTCAGCCTCCTCAAAAAATGGCGTCTGATCCCTGCTGAAGGTATCCCGGCAGAACCTGACCCTTCTCTCCAATTTTGCAATCCCCAAAGGCAGAACAGGAGGAGTAAGTGTATTTTGTATGCAGAACTGATGTGATACCTAATGCTCTCCTCTGAGAACTGCTACCTTTGCTTCTCAAGGCCTGTTCCATTTTTCCCTTTCTATATATCAGCCTTGCCTGATATTGGTGTCTTTGATGATTATATTATGACCTGAATGGCACCCGATGTCTGGCTGTTCTACTTTTCTTTTTTTTCCCCATATTTGGTTACGAGATGTTTGCCGTAACTTGTTTGCCGCATGCCAAGCGGCCAGACCGTTCCGAAACATTTTTTTGTTCAGAAGTTGCAAAGACATTTGTTTTTTTCTTTTTTTCCATTTCTACAATTTACAAATACCTAGACTGATCCTGTCAGTACTCAAACTTACCACTAGATGGCGTTGTTGCTCAACTTACCAGAAGAATGACACTTAAGCTAATGTCCCACAACGTGAGGGGATTAAATAGCCCTTACAAGCGCAGGACTCTGTGGAAATCAGCTATAGAAGCCAAATGTGACATTTTATGCGTACAAGAAAATAATTTCTCTAGCATAAACCCCCCGTAGTGTACGAATGCCAAGTTCCCGCATATTTTCACTGCTATGAATAGTTAAAAAAAAAAAGAATGGGGTCTTGATTGCTTGTAAGGACACACTAACCTTTTCCTTGTTGCAGGTCTATGCTGATCCTTGTGGCCGCTACCTCATACTAGTAGCAGAAACAGATCATGTCACCTACACACTGGTAAATGTGTATGCGCCCAATGTTAGACCCTTACGGTTTATCAGAAAGGTTATAAAAAAAGCAAAACAAATGCAAAAAGGTGGTTTGATAATATGTGGTGATTTCAATACAATACTGAACGAGGAGCTGGATGTCTCGTCGGTGGCCCTCAGGCGACGGCCTTCCTTGGGATCACTGTGTCATGATGAAAGACTATTTGATCCATGGCGATGCCTGAGGACTACCGAGAGGGACTACACCTTCTATTCGAATGTACACGATAGCTACTCAAGAATTGATTTTTCCCTGACTGATATGCATACGCTACAAAAGGTCCGAACTGCTGACATCCATAGCATCACGTGGTCAGACCACGCGCCTGTGACTATAGAGGTTGTGGATGCCAGCAAAATCTCTCATAGACCGTTGTGGCGAAATAATACTTGTCTCCTGTCGCGTCCCGATATTAGGGACTAGATGGGTGAAAAACTGAAAGAATTCTTCCTTATTAATGAAAATGGTGAATGTTCCCCTATGACTACATAGTGTGCACACAAGGCTTTCGCTAGGGGCGCCCTCATACAGGTTGCTTCTAGGGAAAAGAAAAAGAAACAACAACATATGGTACAGCTGCAGGAGTCCATAAATGATCTAGAAGTGCAACACAAAAACCCACAAACCAGGTCCAATGACATTCTTCAGCGCCTAAATGCTTGCCGTGAGGAACTACGGCAGGTACTTAGGGCAGACTATGACACCTTTTTTAAGAGACTGAAAGTTTCCTACTACTCCCAGAATAACAAGGCGGGGAAGCTGCTAGCTTCCCAGCTTAAAAAGAGACAGGCCCGCTCCAACCTTACGCACATTAAACACCATCTCCATAATGTAACATAACCCCAGAGATATCGCTAATGCTTTTAAGGACTACTACAAAGCACTATATAATTTGAAAAAAGACCCAACTACATACCAACCAACGGATAGGGAGATTGAAGACTTTCTACGGGGGGGTGCATCTACCCTCTGTAGATGGTCCTTCATTGCAAAGACTTTATTCACCCATAACAATACAGGAAGTAGTGGATGTTATTGGATCCCTACCCATGCATAAATCCCCAGGGGCAAACAGCTTTTCTGCCGAATACTACAAGGCATTCTCCGCCCTACTCGCCCCCCGGTTAGTAGAAATTTACAATATAGCAGTCACCTCAGGAACCTTCCCCACGGAAATGCTCCAGGCAATTATTGTCACCCTGCCCAAGCCAGGTAAAGATCCTTCGACCCCCCAAAATTTCAGACCCATATCCCTTCTAAACTCTGACTTAAAAATATATGCTAAGGTCCTGGCCAATAGGCTAATGGATATCACACCCTCCCTTATTGGTTTAGACCAAGTTGACTTTGTGAGAGGAAGACAAGCACCAGATGGGACCAGGAGGATGCTTGATCTCCTGCGATTAGCGGAGATCTCGCAGACCCCCAGCGCATTCATGGCCCTCGATAGGGTCCATTGGGGATACCTGTCAAGGACCTTAACTAAATTTGGAATCTCGGGCCTAATGCACTCGGCAATCATGTCACTGTATACCACTCCCACAGCCAGGGTATATTCGTCCAGTCTTCTGTCTGACCCATTTACTCTCTCCAATGGCACTCGTCAAGGCTGCCCGCTATCTCCTATCATCTTCTCGTTAGTGATAGAACCACTGGCAGAATACATTAGATCTAGCGATAAAATAACAGGTAAAGAAACTGACTCTGAGACTCATAAAATAGGGCTATTTGCCGATGATATAATCTTAACTATTTCCAACCCTGTTGAATCCCTACCAACGATTCAGTCGTTACTACATGGGTTCGGGCAAGTATCCTTTTACAAAGTGAATGTAATTAAGTGTCATTCTTTAACGCTGAACCTATCCAAAAAAGAAAAGAATAACCTAAAAAATAATTTTCCCTGCAACTGGGACCCTCCCTCAATTACCTACCTGGGTGTCCAGCTAACAGCCTCCTCAAGTAAAATGTATACGAGTAACTTTCCCCCTCTTCTAACTACAGTGGAGGCGGAACTTACTCAGATTGGTGCTCTACACCTCTCGTGGCTGGGGAGGATAGCGGCATATCAAATGCAAGTGTTACCCAAGCTATTGTACCACTTCAGAACATTGCCTATCCCAATACCACAAAAATTCTTCACACAACTGGAAATTTGTCTGGGGAATTAAGAAGCCTAGGGTTGCGTTAGCACAACTCTACAAGCCCAAACACTTGGGGGGAGTGGGGCTACCCAACGCCCAATTGTATTATAGAGCGGCGGTTCTAGACCAAATGCGATACTGGTTCTCTTGCCAAACTGACAACCGACGGTCAACAATCGAGCATGCGGTCACACCTGGCCATGATCTTCCTGCGCTGGCAATAGCGGCTAGTCTACACCATAACCCTACCACTCCGCCATATCCGTCTATACAAGCTACTTTGAATGCATGGTCTGCCCTTACTAACATACACTTTACCGATATTCCCACCCAAACTTTACATATTCCTCTAGCAACATACGAGTACCTCATTCCTAACTTCACGGTTAAAGCTTGGAAAAAGGCGGGGGCGCACTACTCTACGCCCCCTCCGAGTGAACAAACTGCTGTAGATAAATATAGGATATTCCAAATACAACATTACAATAAGATCAATAGAAGAAGGCCTATCGAACTCCTGCAGACACTTTGGGACTTCTTAAGGAGCAAACCCTCAAACAAACGTAAAGGGATATCCCTCTTCTATAAACTTGCGTCTCCCTTATATGTCCAGGGTAAGAGTCCTAACATGTTAAAATGGGAAAGAGAACTGCAATTGGAATTTCCATTACACCAGTGGCACGAAGCTATAAAATACAATGGGAAATCCTCGGCTTGTGTGGACCACTGGGATAATGCACAGAAGCTATTGCATAGGTGGTTACATAAAATGAATGGCTCTATCACACCATTATGTTGGAGAAATTGCCAGTCATCAGGGAGCCTAATTCATATTTTCTGGAGTTGTAGTATCATTCAAAGGTTCTGGAAGAGGGTACAATCGATTATTGTCTGTGTCACGTCAGTAAAATATACGCTTAATCCTGCATTTACGTTGCTGAGTTTGGGTATTGAGAATTTTCCACCGCTGATTAGTGTTGCTCACGAATATTAGCATTGCGAATATTCGACTTGAATATAGCATATTCGAGAAATCGCGCTATATTTCAAATTTCGCGGTGAATATTCGCAATTCCGAATATTCGCATTTTTTCAATTTGATTTTTAAAACAGATCACATCCTATCGACGTCTAAAAGCATTGCTGGTATGATTAGAGACCCTGGGCCGAGTAGCTAAGCTGAGGCGATCCTTTTATGTTGCCAAATTGAAAAAAAAAAAATTGCGATTTTTCGCTATTGCGAATGCGAAAATGATTGCGAATTTTCGATAACTGTGGTAGGAGAACTCTGATTGTCTCTGATGCAAAAGGGGGGGGCTTTGTGTATGTGTATGTTATGAATATTTGTATGTTTGATATTATTATTTTTTGTAAGAAGGAAAAAATTGCGCATACCTTAAAAAAGGGGAGAATACAGCAGCAACTCAAAAATGTTATACAACATAAATTAATACAAGACAGAAAATGGAGTCGCTCTACAAGAATAAAAAATATGTCTAGTGACAAGACATGTGGGCAAATTATAAAATAAGCAAGCGCAAATAACTTGTGAAATACACAGTGAAACAAATATATAAAGAAATATAGTCCCAATAATAGAAAAATAATCTTTCATAAAAATGTCTTTGATATGTGAAGTGAAAAAAAGTCCAAAGCATGCAGCATGAACGTGTTCAATCTTCAAGGTGTTTGATTGACAAACGGCTGTGACAGATGGATAGAGTAAAGAATCACCACCTATGCAAAACACTTTTTATTTTGTATTGTAAAATATCACGAATATTCTGAGCCAATCAGAGTGCTCCTTCCGCATTTGCCGAATATTCGCAATTATTTTGTATTGTAAAATATCAAGAATATTCTGAGCCAATCAGAGTGCTCCTTCTGCATTTGCCGAATATTCGCAATTATTTTGTATTGTAAAATATCAAGAATATTCTGAGCCAATCAGAGTGCTCCTTCTGCATTTGCCGAATATTCGCAATTATTTTGTATTGTAAAATATCAAGAATATTCTGAGCCAATCAGAGTGCTCCTTCCGCATTTGCCGAATATTCGCAATTATTTTGTATTGTAAAATATCACGAATATTCTGAGCCAATCAGAGTGCTCCTACAGCATTTGTCGAAATTGCGCAATAAATATCGCATTCGCATGTTGCGATATTTCGATAAAATATCACGAATATTCTGAGCCAATCAGAGCGCTCCTCCAGCATTTCTCGAAATTGCGCAATAAATATCGCATTCGCATGTTGCGATATTTCGATAAAATATCACGAATATTCTGAGCCAATCAGAGTGCTCCTACCGCAGTTATCAAAAAATCGCAATTATTTTCGCATTCGCAATAGCGAAAAATCGCAATCATTTAATTTCGATAAAATATCACGAATATTCGAATTTAGCGAATATATCTCGAATATTCGAATATATATTCGAGATATATCGCGAAATCGAATATGGCATATTCTGCTCAACACTACCGCTGATGAGAAAAGTTGTTGTGCACATTCTATTTGCAGGCCGCATCTCAATAGCGAAGGAATGGCGCTCCCAGCAAGCCCCAAGTATTACGGAGGTGATTTCTAGGACACCATGGAAAAAATGCTAGCCTACACGGAAAGGAGATCCCACACCTTCCATAAACATTGGGAAGTATGGAGGTCATCTAAATATGCCCCCTCACACCTGTGATTCTCCTGAAATATATAAATGGTAAAAGCATTGCCTTCTAGTGGTAGGACCCAGCACCTAGGTATACCTTTGATGGTTCGTTTTGAATTTTTGACTGTCATTGTTAAACTGTTTCGTTCTTAGATAGTCCCAATTGGGTTTCAATGCATCTTGGAAACACTTACTAAGGCCCTGGGTAGGCTACATAATGTCGGTCTGCCTCACAGTTGTACCCAGAAGGGGTGTCAGGCCTAACCTCCTCTGGAGGTCAACCCTTAAAGAAAGTAGGTAGCCCTCATATGTACATTATCTGTATGTTCCTGTAAGATGTATTGCTCTATACTGCTTTTTATACCTTGAAATTATCTAATGTACCAGCTTTGTATAATCTGATAATACTTTAATAAAAAACTATTTTTGAAAAAAAAAATAGCATGCATTTTTATTTTTGTGATAACACCATGCATTTTGATGCAGCGGCATTAAAAAAAAAAAAAGGCCCATACACTTTGGTGCTATTGAGGGGTGGCAGGCAATTCATTCTCAAATTAACAGGCTGTACTGCAGCAAGGCACATACTCTGTGCGTGTAAATAAAAAAAAAAAAAACACAAAAATGCATGCTAACAAAAGCACCATGCATTTTTTTGAGAATCGTGAGACAATCGTGATCTTCATTCTAAGCAAAAGAATTGTGATTCTCATTTTTCCAAGAATCGTGCAGCTCTACTGCCTTTAGGAATTAATATGAGAAACACCAGCAAATCTATTGACGTAGCTTTAGGTGCACATTGTACAGAGGACATAGACAGTACACCATGTGAAAATACTGCAGCTAGCACAATCACCTGCCTGCCTGTCAGTAAATTAAGAAGAGCGGATCTCAATACAGTGTATAAATATATATACAACACCTGGGATGCATACAGTATATATCCTCTACACACTAACTCTAACTGACTAGCCTGCCTGCTCTATCTAACTCCAAAAAATGACATTCTCTCTCTGTCTCTCTCTGTAAACCACCAACACACTACACAAGGCCGACTTCCAGGCAGCATTAGTGTGGGGCGTGTACTAAACCCCCTGAGCCATAATTGGTCAAAGCCACCCTGGACTTGACCAATTATGGCTCTCCGTTTTTTGCGTGTTGTGATTGGCCAAGCATGCGGGTCATAGTGCATGCTTGGCCAATCATCAGCCAGCAATGCACTGCGATGCCGCAGTGAATTAGGGGCCGTGATACGGCACTCGAATTTGGCACGAACGGCCCCAATCTTTCGTAATTCGACGAAAAATCGAACATACAAAGCTCATCCCTAATCAGAGCCATATCAGGAATCTGGCCTGAGGTGAGAGGAGGTGAGAGGAGCAACCTGCTGCATTGATATCTGCAGGGCTGTGGAGGGGAGAATCCAGGAGCCCCTGAAAAGATCTGCCCAGGTGTGATTCCACGGATGCAGGACAGACTGCTGGGAGTAGTACTGCACTTACTGGTGTGAATGGAGGACCATAATCATCCTGTGGTGCTGGTGCAGAGTCCACTATGGAGTCTGTGTCTCCTGCCTCCTCTGCGTCTCCTACCATGAGGTATCGCGTCCGCCATCTTAGAAAGCCCCTGGGCTTGAATATTAAAGCTGAGATGGGAGGTGACTTCTCTCCTCTGTCGCTCTCCTGACATGCGATGCGATGCCGGGGGTGTTCACCGTAAGTGCGGGTCGCGGGGGGCCAAGATCTGCTGTCCGTAGCTGGTGTTAAGGCTGTCACTCGGCCTGAGCGGGCCGGAGCTCCCAAATCAAGCCGCTAATCTCGGGAGCTGCCACACATGCACCTCTTTCAGCGTTTTAAGCGTCTAATGTGTCTAAGCATCTAAGTAATTATCTGTAGATTTTCAGATTTACCACTTACCCTTTAGAAGATCTTATCATTACTTTTCCACATGTAGGGATTATTTCCCCAATCAACATTTTAAAGAGTGTGCTCTTCCCAGCACCATTTACTCCAAGAAGTCCAAAGCACTATAAAGTATTAGAGATAAAAAAAACATAAATGTTAAAGTGAATATCATATTATAATTGTTTATGTTAATGTGTATGCATAAGCTTAACACTTAGGAAGATCTTATCATTTATTTTCCACATGTAGGAATTATTTCCTCAATCAGCATTTTAAAGACTGTGCTCTTTCCAGCACCATTTCTTCCAAGAAGTCTATAGCACTATCAAAATCTTCATTGTCCAGTAATGCTCAAGAGAAAAATGATAAGGTACTCTCCAGATGGTACTGTAACCCAGCTTCCATTAACATGATTTTCCCTACCTCTTCAAACATGTGTTGGCCTTGCCATACTGAACATCTGGTGGGAGTGTGATCATATCTGTACTTTTTGGTCAAAGATTTTTTAGATATACACAGATGTCTATGATGCGTCCCTCACTCCTTCCCCCCCTATGGCTTTATTATCTATTTTTCCGTGCTGGGTCAAATCTCAGAAATCAAACCTCTTTAGATTTTTTTTTTCTGCAACTAGACAGCTTATCTCCAGATTATGGAAATGTGCCTCCATTCCACCCTTATCTCTATAGGAGAATGCAATGTATGACACCATGTTGATGGAAAAGTTCACCAGAAACTGAGAAATAGACTTAAACAATAAATCCTTGTCCTTGTGTGATATTTCTCAGGAAAAACGTGTCTCCACGGTATACTACTCTTTCTCTTTTCTGCCTCGCTCTTCTTTTCTCCCATCGCTGCTTTCCTTCTCTCCTTTTATTTCTTCCTATGAGTGTCATCATTCACTCATCATGTTGTGTCACATGACGTTGCACTGAAAACTTACACTTACATTTCCTTGCTATTAGATTTAGATGGTTAATTGCAGACGTTCCAATTTTCAGAACAGTGACTGTGAAACGTGACTTTCCATGGATGTTGGCTTTGATTGATAATTGTCTTGGCGCTATTTATATTAAAGGGGTTGCAAAGGTACAATTTTTTCCTAAATAGCTTCCTTTACCTTAGTGCAGTCCTTCTTCACTTACCTAATCCTTTGATTTTGCTTTTAAATGTCCTCACTTCCTGTTCTTCTGTCTGTAACTCCACACAGTAATGCAAGGCCTGGTGTGAATTGTTATGCTCGCCCCCTCCCTTGGACTACATGAAAGTCAGGACACCCACTAACACACAGCTCCTTTCTCTATCTGACTCTCCTGTAGTTCAAGGGAGGGGGCGAGCACGACACTCCACACCAGGGAGAAAGCCTTGAATTACTGTATGAAGTTACAGACAGAAGAACAGGAAGTGAGTGTAACGGGAGTCCCTTTTGGGGCATAGGATGACTGAGAACTGATATCTCGGATTACATGAGATAGGACATTAATGATAATTCATGTATTGCAGGAGATCTTGACATATTACAGGTGGTTTATTCTGACCCTCAAACAGGTCAATAAGAATGTCTCATTCAATGGACTGTTGAGATGCGAATTAAGTCTGCTACTGTGGTGATGTGAATTGGAGCTTGGTAGCCAGTCTGGCTGCCTATTATGGGATGTTTAAGTGTTTTGCTGTGATTTCATTCTGTGTCCATTGTGCTAATTAGGTCTGCTCTTAAGATATTTCATTGTGGATGCTAATGACACTGTATTGTGTGGAAGTACACCTCACACCTCATGCACACAGGTACAGTCACTACTTCCCTCGTTCAACCCCACCACTACAGAGGAGGTCGCTAAATTACTAACTAATGTCCATCTTACCACCTGCGCTCTAGATCCTGTTCAATCACAAATGCTACGCTCACCCTCTTGCTCTATTCTACACTCTCTTACCCACATCTTCAATCTCTCCCTCTCTTCTGGCATCTTCCCTAACTCTTTGAAACATGCACTAGTCAGCCCCATACTTAAAAAGCCCTCACTGGACCCATCCAATCTTGACAACCTACGCCCCATCTTCTTGCTCCCCTTTTTATCCAAACTCCTTGAACGTCTAGTCTACAACCAACTGAGCATACACCTTGCTGACAATAACCTTCTTGATCCCCTTCAGTCTGGATTTCGTCCACAACATTCTACTGAAACTGCTCTCCTAAAACTAACAAATGATATACTAACGGCCAAAACTAAAGGACACTATTCTGTGCTCCTACTCCTGGACCTCTCTGCCGCCTTCGACACGGTTGACCACCCACTCCTCCTCAAAAAACTCCACACCTTTGGTCTCTGTGACTTTACTCTTCGCTGGTTCTCTACCTACTTATCCAACCGCACCTTCAGCGTTACTTACAACTCTACTTCCTCCTCTCCTCTACCATTCTCTGTTGGGGTCCCCCAAGGTTCTGTTCTTGGACCCCTCCTATTTTCAATCTACACCTCCTCCCTGGGTCAGCTGATAGCCTCCCACGGCTTCCAATACCATCTTTACGCTGATGACACTCAAATCTATTTCTCTGCCCCTCAACTCACTCCTTCATTTTCCTCACGTATCACTAATTTACTATCAGATATATCACTTTGGATGTCACGTCACTTCCTCAAACTCAACCTATCCAAAACCGAACTTATCATTTTTCCTCCCCCACGTGCCTCTTCCCCTGATCTTTCTGTCAAAATTGATGGCACAACTATCAGCCCATCCCCACATGTCAAGGTCCTAGGAGTAGTCCTGGACTCTGAACTGTCCTTTAAGCCTCATGTTCAATCACTGTCCAAATCTTGCCGCCTCAACCTCCGCAACATCTCCAAAATACGCCCCTTTCTAACCAATGACGCCACAAAGCTCTTAATTCACTCCCTGGTCATCTCTCGCTTTGATTACTGCAATTCCCTTCTCATTGGCTTACCGCTGCATACTCTAACCCCCCTTCAATCCATCATGAATGCTGCAGCCAGACTTATCCACCTTACCAACCGCTCTGTCTCTGCTACTCCTCTATGTCAATCCCTCCACTGGCTTCCGCTTGCCCAACAAATTAAATTCAAAATACTAACTATGACCTTCAAAGCCATCCACAATTCTGCCCCCTGCTACATCACTGACCTAGTCTCCAAATACCAACCTAATCGCTCTCTTCGTTCTTCTCAAGACCTCCTGCTCTCTAGCTCTCTCATCACCACCTCCCATGCTCGTCTACAGGACTTTTCAAGAGCCTCTCCAAGCCTATGGAACTCCTTACCCCAAACTATCCGTCTATCTCCTTCTCTTTTAGCTTTTCGAGGATCCCTGAAAACCCTCCTCTTCAGAGAAGCCTATCCTACCCACACCTAACAACTGTATTTTAACTTTGCCCACCTGATCACCCCCCACATCTACTACCCTCTGTTCCACTTCACCCTCCCTTCTAGATTGTGAGCTCTAACGAGCAGGGCCCTCTGATCATTCCTGTATTAAATTGTATTGTAACTATAATGTCTTCCCTGATGTTGTAAAGCGCTGCGTAAACTGTTGGCGCTATATAAATCCTGTAAAAAAAAAAAAAAAAAAAAGTTCTATTGATGATAGATATGTGTTGGCAGTCTGAAAGGTCAGATGTCTGACTTCTCAGGTTCAGTGGATTAGCATGTCAATTATGTTTACTAAAAGAAATGTGATTTATGTAGCAGGTGCGACAAGCTGGAGTCATAACGCCTGCCATGTCAGCTGTAGTAATTAACTCCTCTAGATGCGGTGCCCGAATGTCTGTCTGGGATGTGGATTGAAGGGGGAACTCGTTAACCACCCATTGTGTGATGTTTTGGGTGGAGAGTTTCATTGTCCCTGTGACTACTGTAGCATGCTTGTAATTGTATATAGCAAGCTGAGTGTACCATTAAAGGATTCATTTGTTTGAACCAGAAAGAACAGAGCTGTGTGTCTCGTCCTTATTCTGGGGAATTGAATGGGTCCTGTCTGTTGGATTGTCGGACTGTCGGATAAGCTGTCGTGGTTGTTGGAATGAAAGATCGTAAACGGTGTTAACCCCTGACCGTTACAATTGTTGGCTAGCAGTGAGATGAACCCACAGCCTTAAAGGACAGCTACAAAGACTTACTGGAGAACCGTGGCAGACCGGCCAGCAACCGTAAGAAGATGGACGTGATCACAGAACTAGTCCAAATGGATGGAGCTGAAAGACCCAACTTAACGGAAAGGCCCAGTGTAACAGACAGGACACCAGAGGAGGAAAGTTTTGATCGGGCTGTTAAACTAAGACTGGCACACTATGGTCCTAACCCTCCACCGGAGATCATAGACCGAGTTATAGCGGCTGTGGACTCAAATTGGCTACGACAAAGAGGTTCTGCAGCAGCAGAAGTCACAGCAGCACCAACTGAAAGGAGAAAGATACATTTTGCTGCTTTTAAGAATTTCATTGAAACTGAAGGGGAGATTGATGGGTACCTTGCTGATTTTGACAGCAATGTGCCCTACACCAGGTGCCCACAGAGGAATGGGTTACCATTTTGTCTGGGAAATTGTCTGGCCTGGCCAGTGAAGCGTTCAGGGCCATCCCAGACAAGGATATTATGAACTATGGACTGGTAAAAGAAGCACTTTTGGCCAGGTATGCCGTCACACCAGAGGCATACCGGAGGCGGATCCGAGAGACGAGCAAGCAGACTGGAGACTCATATACCAAGTGGGCATGCCGCCTACACTGCACAGCATCCCACTGGGTCGATGGATGCCAATCAGAATCTGGGGAAGAGGTGCTGCAGGTGTTCCTGCTGGAGCACTTCTTTAACAAACTGTCCCTGGAAGTCAGAGAGTGGGTCCGGGGCAGAAACCCTTTCTCCTTGTCTGAAGCAGCTTGCCTGGCAGACGAATACACAGACGCCCGCAAACTGGATAACTCTGTGGTCAAGACAACAGCTTGGGTGGATTATCGATCAGCGGCAATCCCGCCTGCGGCCCACTGCGTTGAGGAGGAAGAACATTGGGGTGTCCTGCACGAGGCAGATCCGATGCAAGCAGCTAACCAGGACAACAGGCAGCAACACAGGCAGACTGTCTGGGTCAATGGAAAGGTAGCCAATGGGCTACGTGATACTGGGGCCACCATGACCCTGCTACAGAAGAAACTCATCCCAGAGAGCCAGCACACCGGAGACACTGTAGCCGTAAGAGTAGCGGGAGGCACCGTCTTCCGGCTACCCGTTGCGTGGGTTCACCTGGATTGGGGGGTTGGTTCAGGACATGTGAATGTGGGGGTGATGAAGGATTTGCCAGCGGATGTACTACTGGGGAATGATTTGGCCCCCCTTGTTTCTGCTTACACCCCGATGTGCCCCGCTGCAGCCCACACAGTGACTACCTGTGCCCAGACCCGTGCTGCTGAAACCAACCCGCTTGCTGCTGAGACCCGGGTAAGACTATCTTCCCCGACAGGTACCATAGATCAGGCACAATATCACAGTCTAAAATGGGAATGAGACAAGTTGGCCAGTGAGAAATCGGAGATGCAACGACACTACGTCATGTATTATGAGATGTCCCGTGGCTTGAACATTGAAATGCACAAACAGGCTGAAATTGTCAAAAGGTTAAATGGAATTTGCGCCCAGGTTGTGCCTTATCTTTCCCAAGAGCATCAGAAACAGGTTTTGGGAGCCATTGAGAGAGCAAAGCACCTTCACCGTCAGCTACCGACCTGGTAAGCAAGATGGCAATGCTGATGGGTTATCCCGGCAAACAGACGTCATCCCGGCCTCCTAGTTCCGGACATCCCCAAGTTGACCCAAAAAGGATCAAGCCGGGTCTGCCGGAGTGTCCCACAAGAAGGTAGCCATGTAACGGGAGTCCCTTTTGGGGCATAGGATGACTGAGAACTGATATTTTGGATTACATGAGATGGGAAATTAATGATAATTAATGTATTGCAGGAGATCTTGACATATTATTCTGACCCCCAACAGGTCAATAAGAATGTCTCATTCAATAGACTGTTGAGATGCTAATTAAGTCTGCTACTGTGGTGATGTGACTTGGAGCTTGGTAGCAAGTGTCTTGCTGTGATTGCATTCTGTGTCCATTGTGCTAATTAGGTCTGCTCCTAAGATATTTAATTGTGGATGCTAATGACACTGTATTGTGTGGAAGTTCTATTGATGATAGATATGTGTTGGCAGTCTGAAAGGTCAGATGTCTGACTTCTCAGGTTCATTGGATTAGCATGTCAATTATGTTTACTAAAAGAAATGTGTTTTATGTAGCAGGTGCGACAAGCTGAAGTCATAACGCCTGCCATGTCAGCTGTAGTAATTAACTCCTCTAGATGCGGTGCCCGAATGTCTGTCTGGGATGTGGATTGGAGGGGGAACTCGTTAACCACACATTGTGTGATGTTTTGGGTGGAGAGTTTCATTGTCCCTGTGACTACTGTAGCATGCTTGTAACTGTATATAACAAGCTGAGTGTACCATTAAAGGATTCATTCGTTTGAATCAGAAAGAACAGAGCTGTGTATCTTGTCCTTATTCTGGGGAATGGAATGGGTCCTGTCTGCTGGATTGTCGGACTGTTGGATAAGCTGTCACGGTTGGTGGAATGGAAGATCGTAAACGGTGTTAACCCCTGACCGTTACAGTGAGGATTTCTCAGAAGAAATAAGGACATTTAAAAGCAAAATCTAAGGATGAGGTAAGTAAAGGAAGACTGCACTAAGGTAAAATAAGGTATTTAGGAAAAAATTGTACCTTTACAACTCCTTTAAGTTATACTCATAATCTTCACTTGCAGTTGAATTTATTCATCTTGAGCAATTATCCTAGTAACCTTTTGAAAACATGTTAATAAAAACATATTCAACCATAAAGCACTATGAAATATTAGAACTTTAAAGCTGTTGTTCTTAACTTGGGGAAGTAGAATCTTTTATAAGAGTGGACTGATGTGAATGTTTCTTGTTTTTAAGGTTGCAAGGCTGTAAGCCAGTTTCTGTCCTAGGTGCAACCTAGCATTGTTGTTTGTGTGAGAATAGTCATTGATAATGCTGCATCTTTAACCAATATAAAATGAGTTGACATTGTCTATGGCTTTTTTTCCTGTCGATGAGTCTGGTTAACTGAGTGACACACACACACATCTCTCGTCATCAGCTTCCACCAGACAACATAATTTTTGTTGCATACCTATTTTTTAATGCCTTCTCATATATTCATTTTTTATCTGGGGGGTGGGGGGTGGGGTAAAGGGTGCAGTGGTGCAGTGAACAAATCAGTGTACTCATCTTAGCTGCAGTCTTCAAAAAGCAGATGATGTGTTCTGTTAAAGCCCAAGTGAGCTTTAATTTAAGAAATACATTCCAGGTGCAGCAAATCAAAAGGGTTTAAATGTTCAATTGGACTTTAGGAGGAATTTTTGAGAAGCAGTGAAACTGACAATTACTAAATATAAACTGCAGATGAATCAATTACTGTAAATGTAAAGGGTAAGTCCACTTCCATGGGATAAAAACTTGCAAATAATAAAATTATATAGCATATACAATTGCGACACAATTCATATTGTAATTGAATGTTATTAAAAATTACCTTTCTTTTTCAATCTTCAGCTCCCTAATTTTCTGTAAAATGCAATGCAATATGTCTACCTAGAGGTGTTCTGTACCCAGAATGTGTACAGAACACCCCCCATAAACCTAATTTCCTGCTTGTGTGATTGGCTCACTGATTTTCCCAGAAGTCTGTGCTAAGATACAAGTCACATTGTTGGCATCCCCTGCAACAAAAAATTAATTTTTGGTGAGATACTCTCAATAGGAAATCAGGCCCAAAGGGATGCAGACCCTGCAGGTGCAGCAGCTGGTTGATAATTATAAAACCACTCCTATTAGACTCACTGGGCACATGGGCACAGAGAACACACAGGGATTTCTTTAGAATAACAAAAGGTAGGAATCTGCAGCAAAGTTTGTTAAAATCCTTGCAATGTCCATAGATCACCCAAAGGGGAATGTTTTTTTTCTTAACAAAAGTGGAGTTACTCTTTAAAGCATGTGGACCAGGAACATACACCTGCAATGGAATGAATGTTTGGTGCATGTAACAGCCACTGCTTTGCTAGTTTATCCTTAGGAGGTCTGAGCATTCCATGTGTTAAAATGGTGAGGCATTCAGAGAGTGCAGTGTTCTGACAAGTTCCACAAATCCTGTTTTTCCTTTCTTTATTTCAACCATTCAGTAAGCAGGTTGGTCAATTAGTAAAAATAACTATTGGGTAGATTCAGTAAGATCGCCGTAACTTTGCGGCGGCGTAGCTTAAGGAATTTAAGCTACGCCGCCGTAAGTTAGCGAGGCAAGTACATGATTCACAATGTACTTGCCTGCTAAGTTACGTCGGCGTAGCCTGAATCGGTGGGCGTAAGGGCGCCTAATTCAAATGTGTTGGGGGGGCGTGTTTAATGTTAATGAGGCTTGACCTCACGTTTTTGACGTTTTTTTTTCACTGCGCATGCGCTGGGCGACTACATTTCCCAGTGTGGATTGCGGTTACGTACGCCGCACAGGCCTATTGATTTCGATGTGGACGTAAACAACGTAAATCCCGATTCGCGGACGACTAACGCAAACAACGTAAAAATTTTGAATCTCGCGGCGGGAACGGCGGCCATACTTTAACATTGTTATTCCACCTAATAGATGGAATAACTTTAGGCCTGTAATGCGCTACGGAAACGGCGTAAAACGACTGCGGCGGCCGGGCGTACGTTCGTGAATCGGCGTATAAACTCATTTACATATTCTACGCCGGCCGCATCCGGCCGCACACATCCAAAATATTGCAACCTAAGATAGGACGGCGCAAGCCGTCCTATCTTAGATATGTTTAAGCGTATCTCTGTTTGAGCATACGCTTATACATAGGTCGGCGTAGATTCTGAGTCAGGTTGACTTATCTACTGATAAGTCGGCCTAACTCTTACTGAATCTACCTATATGAACCTGGCTGACAACAGCATTTTATTTCTAAAAATATATATAAATATTTAACTATAATCCTAAGCTATAGATTCTCTTGATTCTTTTTTAAAAAAATTCAACACAAATAAAAAAGAAACAGCTATTATAGAGTATATCTGTCATCATTATTTTCTTGGACATTACAGTGGACATCAGAATGCAAACATCCACTCACACCCACTGCAAATGTTTTAGAAATATCTTTGACCATTCATTCACAATGTCACCTAGCTGCCTTTTGAGAATGCCGTTAGACTGTAGGAAGCTAGAGTTGCCAAGTCACCAAACAAACTTGAGTTTTTAAACAGGAATCATTGAGGTGTTTTAAATGTGAGCTTCTGGCCAGGCTATGAACATTCAAATATTAACATTATCTTAATAAGAAACTGAGCTTTACAACAAGATCTCACTGATCTATGTAGCTGCAGACATTGTGGTGAAATATATACTGGAAGTTCACAACGGAAGCACTGAAATCCTTATTTACACCAGGTCAGCTAACCCAGAGCTTCCACCCTGCAGCCTTTTAGTCCTTTGCTGCTGAGAGAATGACTTTCAAAACTAAAGTATGTCTTATTCCACAGTGCCTGCAGCTACAACTGTCAACAAGGGAATATTCAATTATTTACACATTCTTATGTAGACCACATTTTTAATTGAAGCTTTAAAGCGCTTACACACTGATAACATTGGCAGTTGAATGTTTTTTTTTATCGTTTTCATACACTTTTAGAAGTATAGCTAAGACAGGTTTTAAGGTTTTAAGACACAAATATATACTTCTCCTGCTTTGATGCCTAAGCAGATGTTCTTCACCACAATGTTATTTTGGTAAGATTTTCTGAGATTGTAGAGTAGAAGTATATCGTTAGGAGTCATTCCACCAAGCACCCTACTACGTTCAATTTCAACATCCTCGTCATTGGAACTGTCATATAATGGTGATTCATGTCTGGAAAAAAATGTTTACAAATCCCCCCAAAAAATATAGTAGTCAATATTTATCTCATCATTGGCTATAACAAATATCCTAAAAATGTCAAAAGAACATCTGCATACAGTTAAAGCTGTCCTTCAAAATATGGTTTAATGGACCTGATCCTTTCTTTTTGGGGATTTAGAATCTTTTTTAAAAAGAAGAGCATTGTTTTTTTGGATTATTTACACACTCCCACACTCCCACCGCTTCCTATAGTAATGGAAGACAGACATGGATAAAGTGGTATTGACACTCCTAAAGGTAAACACTGTATATCTGATATGTTGTAAAACAACGCCAACATGGTTAAAAGTCAAAGATGCCATGTTCTTTGAAATTGTGGGTCATAATTAAAACTATCCCACTTGCATTCAATGTCAAATATTTCACATGTCGCTTCAGGCAAGATCAGGCTCCTTTCTTCACAATCACATATCAGGTGATGGATCACCTCCACAGAAGCAATCAATTGTATAAACAACAGGAATGCCACACACCAAGATGAACAATAATATTCTTTGTTTTTTACTACTTCAATACTGGGCACTTTCACCCTTCCTGCCCAGGCCAACTCAATACCCATAGACAGATAGAGCTTTGCTTTGGTGGTATTTAATCACCACTGGGGTTTTTTTTTTTTTTTGCTTAACAAACAAAACAAATTAACATTTTGAACAAAATAAACTTTTTCTTAGTTTCTATTATAAAATCTTGCAAATAAGATTTTTTTCTTCTTCACTGATGGTCACTGATACGGTTGAACTGATGGGCACTGATGAGGCTGCACTAATGGACATTGATGAGGCTGCACTGATGGGCACTTATGAAGCTGCGGTGATGACGCAGCACAGACAAGCACTCATAAGGCAGGACTAATGAGCACTGATGGACACTGATGAGAAGGCATGGATGAGGATGCACTGATGGGCACTGATAAGCCCTGATGTTGGGGCTGCACTGATAATCAGGGCACTGATAATCAGTGGCCTGATTATCAGTGTAAAGAATGTACTGAGAGCCTTGCCAGTTATCAGCTCTCTTTTCCTCACACAGACACAGTGCATGAGGAAAGGACTGTTGATACCTCGCAAGTCTGTTTACATGTAATCAGCGGTGATTGGACACAGATGACCATATGGTAAAGGCCACTGTGATTGGCCCTGTGCCACGATCTGTGATCAGTTGTGTTCAAAGGACACAGCAGTGTGCCCAAGACTTGCCCCAGGGGGCATTAAGAGGGTGGGGTTCTGGGAGAACTTCCATGAACACCCTCCCAGAAATGGACGACTGCACTGTAGCCATCTTTAGGCTATAGTGTGGTACAAAAGTGGTTAAAATAGCTAATATGAATAGCTTCTATTCTGACCTGTTTTATACTAGACACAGTGCTTTCTTAACAACTTGCCGACCAGCCGCTGTCATTTTATGGTGGCAGGTCGGCTCCCCTGCGCGAGAGCATGTAGCTATACGTCGGCTCTCGCGCAGGCCCGGTGGGCACGATCGCCGCTGGGCACACGCGATCGCTCGTTACAGAGCGGGGACCAGGAGCTGTGTGTGTAAACACACAGCTCCCCATCCTGTCAGGGAGAGAAATGCTGATTTTCTGTTCATACAATGTATGAACAGAAGATCGGTCATTTCCCCTAGTGAGGCCACCCCCCCTACAGTTAGAACACACCCAGGGACATACTTAATCCCTTCCCCGCCCCCTACGGTTAACCCCTTCACTGCCAGTGGCATTTTTATAGTAATCCAATGCATTTTTATAGCACTGATCGCTATAAAAATGCCAATGGTCCCAAAAATGTGTCAAAAGTGTCCGAAGTGTCCGCCATAATGTCACAGTACCGAAAAAAAATCGCTGATCACCGCTATTACTAGTAAAAAAAATACCCCCTATTTTGTAAACGCTATGGGCCAGATCCACAAAAACCTGGCGTAACTTAAAAAATCCCATTTAAGTTACACTGCCTTAAAGTTTCTACCTAAGTGCCCGATCCACAAAGCACTTATCTAGAAATTTCAGGCTGTGTAACTAAAATTCCGCCGGCGCAAGGCGTTCCTATTCAAATGGGGCGAGTCCCATTTAAATGAGGCGCGCTCCCGCGCCGGCGCAAATTTACGTTACGCCGAGTTTTGAGGATCGCGACGGCTTAAAAAAGTTGCGTCGGGGAAAAAAAAAAAAATGACAGCGTCGCTCGGCATGCATTCCTGAGGGAGAACTCCATGCCAATTTTCAAATAAAAAACCGGCATGGGTTCCCCCCCCAGGAGCATACCAGGCCCTTAGGTCTGGTATGGGTTGTAAGGAGACCCCCCTACGCCGAAAAATCGACGTAGGGGGTCCCCCTACAATCCATACCAGACCCGTATCCAAAGCACGCTACCCGGCCGGTCAGGAAGGGAGTGGGGACGAGCGAGCGCCCCCCCCTCCTGAGCCGTGCCAGGCCGCATGCCCTCAACATGGGGGGGTTGGGTGCTCTGGGGCAGGGGGGCGCACTGCGGGCCCCCCCACCCCAGAGCACCCTGTCCCCATGTTGATGAGGACAGGACCTCTTCCCGACAACCCTTGCCATTGGTTGTCGGGGTCTGCGGGCGGGGGCTTATCGGAATCTGGGAGTCCCCTCAAATAAGGGGGCCCCCAGATACCGGCCCCCCACCCTAAGTGAATGGATATGGGGTACATCGTACCCCTATCCATTCACCTGTAGGCAAAAAGTTAGTTAGTAAACACACAACACAAGGCTTTTTAAAATATTTTATTATTCTGCTCCGGATGCCCCCCTGTCTTCGTTATTAGCTCAATTAGCAGGGGGGGCTTCTTCTTCCGCTCTCCGGGGGTCTTCCACTCTCCGGGGGTCTTCTCCGCTCTCCAGGGGGGGCTTCTCCGGACTCCGGGGGGCTTCTTCCATCTTCTCCCCTCTTCCGCTGTTGACTCGGCGAACCCCGGTTCTTCTGCAGATGTCCGGTGCCTTCTTCTTCAGCGCTGGCTGCCTGCTATGTTTGTGTGTTAGCTCGATTTCAAACAGGCAGCCGGCGCGGTCTTCTGTGACGTCAGGGTCTTCTGTTCTTCTCCCCTCTTCCGATGTTGCCTCGTCGCCTCTTGTCGCTGCAATGATGGAAGCGCGCCTTGCATCCCATTTATATAGGCATCACCGTCCCATCATGCTCCGGCAGGTACCCACGTGGTGGGTGCACGTGGGTAGGCACCCACCACGTGGGTACCTACCGGAGCATGATGGGACGGTGATGCCTATATAAATGGGATGCAAGGCGCGCTTCCATCATTACAGCGACAACAGGCGACAAGTCAACATCGGAAGAGGGGAGAAGATGGAAGAAGCCCCCCGGAGTCCGGAGAAGCCCCCCCCCGGAGAGCGGAGAGACCCCCGGAGAGTGGAAGACCCCCGGAGAGCGGAAGAAGAAGCCCCCCCTGCTAATTGAGCTAATAACGAAGACAGGGGGGGCATCCGGAGCAGAGTAATAAAATATTTTAAAAAGCCTTGTGTTGTGTGTTTACTAACTAACTTTTTGCCTACAGGTGAATGGATAGGGGTACGATGTACCCCATATCCATTCACTTAGGGTGGGGGGCCGGTATCTGGGGGCCCCCTTATTTGAGGGGACTCCCAGATTCCGATAAGCCCCCGCCCGCAGACCCCGACAACCAATGGCAAGGGTTGTCGGGAAGAGGTCCTGTCCTCATCAACATGGGGACAGGGTGCTCTGGGGTGGGGGGGCCCGTAGTGCGCCCCCCTGCCCCAGAGCACCCAACCCCCCCATGTTGAGGGCATGCGGCCTGGCATGGCTCAGGAGGGGGGGGGCGCTCGCTCGTCCCCACTCCCTTCCTGACCGGCCGGGTAACGTGCTTTGGATACGGGTCTGGTATGGATTGTAGGGGGACCCCCTACGTCGATTTTTCGGCGTAGGGGGGTCCCCTTACAACCCATACCAGACCTAAGGGCCTGGTATGCTCCTGGGGGGGAACCCATGCCGGTTTTGTCTTTACAAATCGCCGTGGAGTTCTCCCTCGGGAATGCATACCAAATGCCGTCGCTGGAATGGGCTTTTACATGGTGTGACTAGTTTACACTTTGTAACATCAGCCCTAGTTTTACACTTGCAAAATAACACTTACGGCGAAAAAACGAAGCTGGAAAGCTTTGTGGATCGCCTTAAGTGCTAATTTGCATACTAGCAACGGCATTTCGACTCGAAATGCCCCCAGCGGCGGATGCGGTACTGCATCCTAAGATTCGGCAGTGTAATTCAATTACACATGCCTGATCTTCTGCCTAACTTTGGAAAAAGCCTTTTGAGGATCGTTTCCAAAGTTAGACACAGACTGAACAGCAGTTAAGTCTGCGTATCTCTTTTGAGGATCTGGCCCTATAACTTTTGCGCAAACCAATCAATAAACGCTTATTGCTTTTTTTTAAGAAAAATATGTAGAAGAATACATATCGACCTAAACTGAGGATTTTTTTTTTTATATATATATATTTTGGGAGATATTTATTGATATTGATTTTGCATCTCTGCTGTAGCATTTCTGTTCCTGGTACAATTGACTGCCCCACTTGCATATTTACTTTTGTCAAAATTAAAGTGTTTATATTTTTGTGACTTTTATAGATGTATTGGAATGAAAGTTCCAGTAGGAGAGAGACTAATGTTAATGGTCTAATGTTAATAATTGTTCATTTGAATTTACTACCATATATATCAGTATTCCAGAAGTAAATGTGTTAATATTATTATTGTCATTATTATTGTCATCATTATTCCACCTTCATGGTAGAATACCATCGTTTTCACAATCATAGAATATCATATTACTAGAGTCCTGTTAAACCCTATCTCAAAATAGACCTTCTCAGCCTATTCAGCCTAGTTGCACAAAGTATCAATTATGTACAATTTGTTAAAGGAATTGTGCACACTGTTAAAATCTCACCTTTTTATTTGAAATGATTGTCCATTTATCACAAGTCTCAAGAAAAATAAGATGCTCCCTTGTATTACCATTGCAATAAATGTCCACCCAAGAAAATCCATATGAAATGGACTGATGTAAGAATCAATTCCAAAGCTGTTTAGGAGGTCAAATTTCACTTGTCTCAAAGTAAGTTCCATCAAGCCATTTCCAAGGCAAAATTGAGGAAAAACTAGGAAAGCCCATTTAAGTATATTATGGATATCTGTAAAACTCTATGTAACGAAAATAGTATTGTTTCGGTTAGTATGAATCACACATTATTTAATCATATAGTGCAAGTAAACATTATCTATATGTCTTAGGTGTATGCTTTGGGCTACATCACATGCTTTATTCTGACAATTACATGTTTTAAAATAGAAACTGAAATGAGAGAGAAACAGAAAATTGGTTAAAATATTATGCATGTTTTCCTTAATCTGAAAGTACTCCATCTGTACATATCCCGAATACAATTAAAATATCAATCATAAACTGCAAGTAAAATTCCAAGCAACATGTGAAAGTAATTACTTAGCTACAAGTGCTAGCATGTAAACATTGAGATTGCGCTAAACCTAGACAGTTCAAAATACCTTTGTATAACCGACTGCAGACACTTTTTTCAGACCATCTAACCAGTCAGTAGTAGGGATGAGCTTTGAGTTCAGGCCAACCGTGAGTCTAGAGAGAAGTGAAGTAGGTGTGGCGCTGTTCAATTAATTAGAATGCTCTTCTATTGAGAAATGTGGTAGGAATATAGTGGTGTGTAATTGTGATAACAATTGTAAATGACTCCTAAACATACTAAATTGATATGTAGGGAGATGAATCTTGAGTAACAGGTGTATCCTCATACATCTGTGAAGGTATAATAAGTGTGACAACTACTATATAATATAAATAATGTACAAATTATAGCAGAAATAGATGTAAAATAGTGAAACATAAACATATTAAATACCAATTAATAAATAGATTAAATAAATGAATGAATAAATAAATAATAAAGTCCAAAAAAGTTCAGGAAAGTGCTTGTGCTGGTGAAAGGTATTCTATGATCCTTTTGCCTCTTCACAAAGTGATCACAGCATGCGTGGCTGAAGAGGGAAGAGGGAAAAGGATCATAGAATACCTGTCACCAGCACAAGCACTTTCCTGACTTTTTTGGACTTTATTATTTATTTATTCATTAATTAATTTAATCTATTTATTAATTGGTATTTAACACATTTATGTTTCAACATTTCACATCCATTTCTGCCATAGTTTGCACATTATTTATATTATATAGTAGTTGTCACACTTATACTGTACCTTCACAGATGTATGAAGATACACCTGTTTCTCAAGATTCATCTCCCTACATACCAATTTAGTATGTTTAGGAGTCATTTAAAATTTTTATCACAATTACACACAACTTTATTACCACCACATTTCTCAATAGGAGAGCATTCTAATCAATTGAACAGTGCCTTACCTACTTCATATCTCTCTTTCATCTATTTACTCCACTTAGGTGGTAGTAATTTGTAGAGGCAGCAGTTCTCTTGATTATCTTCCCATCTACTATAGTTTTTTTTCTCTTGCTGGTATATTTTTCTTTGCGCGGACTCACACACACCACCTTATTCAACCGTGAGTCTAACCTTAATCCAAGCTGTTTGGAGGTCGCCTGAATTGCCAGTTCTGCTGCAGCCGTAAGTCATTCATTTGGTGGGGTTATTACTACAGCTGCAAAATTATGACTTAAGGCCACCCACCAAGTTTTTTCAAATTGAAAATAAGCCAGCGGGCATCCTTAATTCATTTATTTACATCTTTATATATATATATATATATATATATATATATATATATATATATTAAATTTTGTCTAGTAGAACCTTATACACTAAGCTCATTTTGCAAACATGATGCCTTCTGATACATGTGCATTCTTGCAGATATTTTCAAGGGATTTAGCGGAGACTGCTGTGAGAAATACCCCTATCCAGACCATGCTGATCCTCCGAATGTTCCCCTGTTGTGGCTTTTGTTTGCTCCGTCTCCTCAGCTCCAGAGCTGGATGCACTACATGGCCACCATCTTGATATCCAGCATTTGGCTATTCATTTCAGCCCGGTCGGTAAATATTAGGTCCCTTTTCAGACCTCTCTTGCCAATCATTCTGCCTGCCCCATTAACAACATACATCTATTGATTTTATCACTTACATTGCAGATACAACATTCATGCATTCGCCCTTGAAGAAGCGAGCAGGGTCTCGCAAAACTAGTAGGGCTTTATTGATGCTTGTTTAATGCCTGTATATGCTGGATATTATTGATGTCTGAATTATGTCTACATATTTCCCTGTTTATATATATGTACATTGTATTTCCTTATTGTATTGGTGTATCCACTGGCCCAGCAACTTTTAAGTTTTACTGTTGCTCATTGATGTATAACATTTGTAATAAATCTTTATATATTTACTTTCATCTGTGCTGGGTACATTGGCTTTTATGCCGGGTAACTCACAATCATTGTTGTTGCCGCTTCGTTACATAACACTTTGGAATGAATAAATAGATTGTGTCTCGTTGTTCTCTGTGAACATTGGCCAAACTTCTCTCACCTCATTCAAAGTCCCAGGGCTACCTCTTTTGTCTTTTTGTAAAGCTATCAGATTGGTTTTGCAGAATGAACTGATCAGGTGGCAGAGATGGAGGAGGTGCATATCAGCAGAGAAATCATGGTTTCCTATGTAAAAACATGAAGGGCCAGATTCATGCGCCGTCCATGAACGTATCCCAGTGCGCATGCTCAAAATTACGCCGCAAATAGTCAATGCTTTCGACGTGAACGTAAATTACGTCCAGCCCCATTCACGGACGACTTACGCAAACTACGTAAAACACGACGCTGTTCGTATGTTTCCGACGTCCATACCTAACAGGAGTTTAGTGATCGAAAGTCCTCTCTAGTATAAGGCACCTCATCCCAAATAAATGGTAAAGGGATTGGAGAGGAAGGCGGGATTATTGCGGTGCCGTTTATAAAGACCAGACATACGTTTATATAAAAAAAATAGAAAATTTTATTATACAAATATTAAAAATCGGCTTTGACAAACATACAAAAGTGGGAGCAATAAATGGAAACAATTTTCTTGAGCAAGTCTACCCTACTAGTTTCGCCGTACTGGCTTCTTCAGGGGTTTTAGGACTTGATCGTTTCAAGAGAGTGCTCTAGAATGAGAACAAGACAGTTTCAACAATTGATCTAATATACAAAAGATTAACAATTGGCACAGGTCATAGAGAATAGAGTTTGGCTGGGATAGGTGGCCATGCGTCAAAAAACCATAGTCCCAGAAAAGCATCGAAAGGTGGCCCGTGCAACCCCACTAACCCAAAAGCCACCCCACATGATAATAGGGGGGTGGTGTGCATCCATAGGGGCATAGGGTAAAAAAACACCTACCCAAAACACTGCATGTGACCTGGTATGATGGCTCCTCAAGGAGTGGAATATCCAGACCCCACCATATGGTAGCTGAGACATAATGGTGAAAGTATATTAGTGTTTAAAAGAACAAAGTTTTAAGATTGACAACAACTAGGTAGCAAAAAAATATATTTTTTTATATATATCACCAAAGTAAGCCTACCTGGAAGCCAGATGGTAAGGAAATCATAAAATCATAATGAGTCTGAAGCAGTTGTTGGTGAGTACAGGGACACTGAGCCTTGCAGAGTGTATCTAGGATAAGACAAATAGGGGAACTATAAAGATACAGAAGGTGTATGAAGAGGGGTGAAAGCACCATCTGTCTATGTTGAACTGAGGGAATAATCACCTTACAAGCAATGAGAGCGCTCGTGGTCAAGGGCACTGTGTTGGAACAGAGCATAAGCATAAGAAGGGAAAACAGGTATAATGAGTGGACCTACTTAATCAAGGGATTAAAGCCTCTGCACTTATCATATACTCGTGGTCAGACTCTTCATAACTGTCCCAGGCAGTGACAGGTCTGGAGAGTGAGGGAGATGTTTTTATATAGGGAAGCCGCGCTCGTAATGACGTCAGTGCGTCACTCTGCGGCGGATGGTCAGAATGCCTACAACTCCCATAATGCTTTATGGCTTAAGGGCCTCATGACAGGAGAAACAGCAGCTGATTGGCGACATGGGAACCGTACTTGCGGTGTACAGACACCGCGCCTACAGTCCCCATGAGGCCTAGCAGGAAGGGGATGTGTTTAAAGGAATGAAAAGAGCTACAGCTAAAAGGAAACAGGCTAATCCTCCAATCACAGTGGAGGGGGTGCGGTGTAACAAAAGCGTAGGACAGGGTGGCACCTAGCGGCCGCCCCGTCCAACCACGGTCATAGAGAGGCAGGACACGCCAGTCACAAAGAATGGAACATGATACAGCCAGGGCATTGGTCGAAACCGCCCCTGACACCCGCCCAATCAACCCACGATCACAGAGGAACAGAGCCTGCCCCAAATACACACACCAACATTCGGTGCTGTGTAAAAAAAAAAATTTGTTGAAAGAACACAAACAGCATAACACATGGAGGGAGACACCGATCTTCCAATCAGAGAGGAAGAAACAGAGACAATGAAAGTTTAGGGTTTAAAGCAGGGGTCTCAAAGTACCGGCCTGCGGGCCAATTGCGGCCCGCGGACCGGTTTTAAATGGCCCGCAGGCAGGGCGGGTGCCGCGGAAGTGTAGATCGAGTTGCATGAAGAGTAGCGCAGGAAGCGTCTGTCATAAGTTCACTTGTCTCTCATGTCACACTGCTACTCCTCGGCACCCCCCCTCTCTTCTCGTCCATCCCCATTTGCTTGTGACATTATCTGAGATGGACAAGAAGAGAGGGGGGCGGCTGCCGGGGAGTAGCAGTGTGACATGAGAGACAAGTGAACTTATGACAGACGCTTCCTGTGCTACTCTGCCTTTGAAGAAAACAACAAGTAAATGCTGACCTGTGCCCTGATGTGCTCTCATGTGCCCTGATGTGCTCTCATGTGCCCTGATTGTGCCCTCATGTGCCCTGATGTGCTCTCATGTGCCCTCATGTACCCTGATGTGCCCTGATGTGCCCTGATGTGCTTTCATGTGCCCTGATGTGCTTTCATGTGCCCTGATGTGCTCTCATGTGCCCTGATGTGCCCTCATGTGCCCTGATGTGCTCTCATGTGCCCTGATTGTGCCCTAATGTGCTCTCATGTGCCCTGTGCCCTGATGTGCTCTCATGTGCCTTGATGTGCCCTGATTGTGCCCTAATGTACTCTCATGTGCCCTGATGTGCTTTCATAGTTACATAGTTACATAGTTAGTCAGGTTGAAAAAAGACACAAGTCCATCCAGTTCAACCACAAAAAATAAAAAATAAAAAACACAGTAAAATCCTATACACCCAACTCCATACCCACAGTTGATCCAGAGGAAGGCAAAAAACCCCAGCAGAGCATGATCCAATTTGCTACAGCAGGGGAAAAAATTCCTTCCTGATCCCCCGAGAGGCAATCAGATTTACCCTGGATCAACTTTACCTACAAATCTTAGTACTCAGTTATTTTATGTACATTTAGGAAAGAATCCAGGCCTTTCTTAAAGCAATCTACTGAGCTGGCCAGAACCACCTCTGGAGGGAGTCTGTTCCACATTTTCACAGCTCTTACTGTGAAAAAACCTTTCCGTATTTGGAGGTGAAATCTCTTTTCCTCTAGACGTAAAGAGTGCCCCCTTGTCCTCAGTGTTGACCGTAAAGTGAATAACTCAACACCAAGTTCACTGTATGGACCTCTTATATATTTGTACATGTTGATCATATCCCCCCTTATTCTCCTCTTCTCAAGAGTGAATAAATTTAGTTCTTCTAATCTTTCCTCATAGCTGAGCTCCTCCATGCCTCTTATCAGTTTGGTTGCCCTTCTCTGCACTTTCTCCAGTTCTCCGATGTCCCTTTTGAGAACTGGTGCCCAAAACTGAACTGCATATTCCAGATGAGGTCTTACTAATGATTTGTACAGGGGCAAAATTATATCTCTGTCTCTGGAGTCCATACCTCTCTTAATACAAGAAAGGACTTTGCTCGCTTTGGAAACTGCAGCTTGGCATTGCATGCCATTATTGAGCTTATGATCAACTAAAACCCCCAGATCCTTCTCCACTACAGATCCCCCCAGTTGTACTCCCCCTAGTATGTATGATGCATGCATATTCTTAGCCCCCAAGTGCATAACTTTACATTTATCTACATTAAACCTCATCTGCCACTTAGTCGCCCAATTAGACAGAGCATTGAGGTCGGCTTGTAAATTGGAGACATCCTGCAAGGACGTTATTCCACTGCATAGCTTGGTGTCATATGCAAAGACAGAAATGTTACTTTTGATCTCAGACCCAATATCATTTATAAATATATTGAAAAGTAAGGGTCCCAGCACTGAACCTTGGGGTACACCACTGATAACCCCTGACCATTCAGAGTAAGAATCATCAACCACGACTCTCTGAATTCTGTCTTTCAGCCAGTTTTCTATCCTTTTACAAACTGATATATCCAATCCTGTAAACCTTACCTTACACATGAGCCGTGTGTGCCGGAACTGTATCGAACGCTTTTGCAAAATCCAAATATATCACGTCCACAGCCACGCCTCTGTCCAGGGTTTTACTTACCTCTTCATAAAAGGAAATCAGGTTTGTCTGACAACTTCTGTCTTTCATGAATGAGTCTGCTGCTTAAATAGTTTTTTTCCAGCAAGAACTCATCCATGTGGTCTTTTATTAAACGTTCCAGTATCTTCCCAACTATAGAAGTTAAACTAACAGGTCTATAGTTACTTGGTAAAGACTTTGTTCCCTTTTTAAATATGGGCACCACATTGGCCCTGCGCCAATCCAGTGGTACTATTCCTGTCTTTAATGAGTCCCTAAATATTAGATACAGTGGCTTTGAAATGACAGAGCTCAACTCACCTAGGATCCGTGGATGGTTGCCATCAGGTCCAGGTGCTTTATCCACCTTTATTCTGTCTAAATATTTCTGGACCATATCACTTTTGAGCCATTGTGGATTTGAGGCTGTGTCACTCCCACCCCCATTTTGGACATGAGCTCCCCCATGCTCCATTGTATACACAGAGCTGAAGAAAACATTTAATAAATTTGCATTCTCTTTGTCCCAAGTCACCCACTCTAGATTATTTTGTAAGGGGCCTACATGCTCAGACTTCACCTTTTTACTATTAATATATTTAAAGAATTGTTTGGGGTTTGTCCTACTATCTTTTGCAATCTGTCGTTCGTTTTGAATTTTTGCATCCTTGATTTCCTTTTTGCATATCCTGTTATATTCTTTGTAACATTTAAACAACACTAGTGTTCCTTCATTTTAATATTTTTTAAAAGCTACTTTCTTATTGTTTATAGCTTTTTTAACTTTGACCGTGAGTAGTGTTGAGCAGAATATGCCATATTCGATTTCGCGATATATCTCGAATATATATTCGAATATTCGAGATATATTCGCTAAATTCGAATATTCGTGATATTTTATCGAAATTAAATGATTGCGATTTTTCGCTATTGCGAATGCGAAAATAATTGCGATTTTTTGATAACTGCGGTAGGAGCACTCTGATTGGCTCAGAATATTCGTGATATTTTATCGAAATATCGCAACATGCGAATGCGATATTTATTGCGCAATTTCGAGAAATGCTGGAGGAGCGCTCTGATTGGCTCAGAATATTCGTGATATTTTATCGAAATATCGCAACATGCGAATGCGATATTTATTGCGCAATTTCGACAAATGCTGTAGGAGCACTCTGATTGGCTCAGAATATTCGTGATATTTTACAATACAAAATAATTGCGAATATTCGGCAAATGCGGAAGGAGCACTCTGATTGGCTCAGAATATTCTTGATATTTTACAATACAAAATAATTGCGAATATTCGGCAAATGCAGAAGGAGCACTCTGATTGGCTCAGAATATTCTTGATATTTTACAATACAAAATAATTGCGAATATTCGGCAAATGCTGAAGGAGCACTCTGATTGGCTCAGAATATTCGTGATATTTTACAATACAAAATAAAAAGTGTTTTGCATTGGTGGTGATTCTTTACTCTATCCATCTGTCACAGTCGTTTGTCAATCAAACACCTTGAAGATTGAACACGTTCATGCTGCATGCTTTGGACTTTTTTTCACTTCACATATCAAAGACATTTTTATGAAAGATTTTTTTTCTATTATTGGGACTATATTTCTTTATATATTTGTTTCACTGTGTATTTCACAAGTTATTTGCGCTTGCTTATTTTATAATTTGCCCACATGTCTTGTCACTAGACATATTTTTTATTCTTGTAGAGCGACTCCATTTTCTGTCTTGTATTAATTTATGTTGTATAACATTTTTGAGTTGCTGCTGTATTCTCCCCTTTTTTAAGGTATGCGCAATTTTTTCCTTCTTACAAAAAATAATAATATCAAACATACAAATATTCATAACATACACATACACAAAGCCCCCCCCTTTTGCATCAGAGACAATCAGAGTTCTCCTACCACAGTTATCGAAAATTCGCAATCATTTTCGCATTCGCAATAGCGAAAAATCGCAATTTTTTTTTTTTCAATTTGGCAACATAAAAGGATCGCCTCAGCTTAGCTACTCGGCCCAGGGTCTCTAATCATACAGCAATGCTTTTAGACGTCGATAGGATGTGATCTGTTTTAAAAATCAAATTGAAAAAATGCGAATATTCGGAATTGCGAATATTCACCGCGAAATTCGAAATATAGCGCGATTTCTCGAATATGCTATATTCGAGTCGAATATTCGCAATGCGAATATTCGTGAGCAACACTAACCGTGAGCCACATTGGTTTTATTTTTAGCCTTTTAAACTTATTGCCCATGGGAACATACTTTGCAGTGAGGTTCCACACAGTCTTTTTGAAGAATTCCCATTTCTGTTCTGTGTTCATCTGTGCCAATAGTCCCTCCCAGTCCAAGTCCTGGAGAGCAGCCCTCATCCTTGGAAAATTTGCTCTCTTAAAATTTAGTGTTTTAATATTTCCTGTATGTATTTCTTGCTTATAGTTAACATTAAATGAAATCATGTTATGATCACTGCTACCCAGGTGTTCCTTTATCTGAACATTAGTAATAAGCTCTGCATGGTTTGAAATTATCAGGTCCAACAGGGCATCATTTCTAGTTGGGGCCTCAATAAACTGCACCATAAAATTGTCCTGCAATAGGTTTTTAAATTTTTGTCCTTTAACTGTCCCAGAAGTGCCATTAATCCAGTCAATTTCTGGGTAGTTAAAATCCCCCATTATTATCACCGTCCCAGACCTTGCAGCCCTTTCCACCTGTGCAAGGAGCTGAGTCTCCACCTCCTCATTAACATTGGGTGGTTTATAACAAACTCCAATGATTAATTTTGAACTACGCACATCTGTATGCAGTTCCACCCATAATGCTTCAGCCTCATCACACTCTCCATCAACCAGGTTCTCTTTCACGCTTGCTTTGAGGTCACTTCTCACATAGAGACAGACCCCTCCACCTTTCCTTTTTACCCTGTCTTTCATGTGCCCTGATTGTGCCCTGATGTGCTCTCATGTGCCCTGATGTGCTCTCATGTGCCCTGATGTGCCCTCATGTGCCCTGATGTGCTCTCATGTGCTCTGATGTGCTCTCATGTGCCCTGATTGTGCCCTGATGTGCCCCATGTGCCCCATGTACCCTCATGTGCCTCATGTACCCTGATGTGCTGGGCTCCGTACATCAGGGTACCCTGTGCCCTGTACCCTGATGTGCCATGTGCCCTGTCCCGATGTGCTGTGCCCCATGTGCCCTGATGTGCTCTCATGTGCCCCATGTTCCCTGATTGTGCCCTGATGTGCCCCATGTGCCCTGATTGTGCCCTGGTGTGCTCGTATGTGCCATGATATGCCCCATGTGCTCTGATTGTGCCCTAATGTGGCCCATGTACCCTGATGTGCCATGGGGCACATGAGAGCACACCAGGGCACAATCAGGGAACATGGGGCACACCAGGGAACATGGGGCACACCAGGGAACATGGGGCACAGCACATCAGGACAGGGCACATGGCACCTCAGGGTACAGGACATGGCACATCAGGACAGGGCACATGGCACATCAGGGTACAGGGCACATGAAACAGCACATCAGGGTACAAAGCCCAGCACATCAGGGCACATGGCACATCAGGGTACAGGGCACATGATACAGCACATCAGGGTACAAAGCCCAGCACATCAGGGTACATGGGGTACCCTGATGTGCTGGGCTTTGTACCCTGATGTGCCGTTTCATGTGCCATGTGCTCTGTCCTGATGTGCCCTGATGTGCCGTGTCCTGTACCCTGATGTGCCATGTGCCCTGTCCTGATGTGCTGTGCCCTGATGTGCTCTCATGTGCCTCATGTTCCCTGGTGTGCCCCATGTTCCCTGATTGTGCCCTGATATGCTCTCATGTGCCCCATGTGCCCTGGTGTGCTCTCATGTGCTCTGATGTGCTCTCATGTGCCCTGATTGTGCCCTGATGTGCCCCAATTGTGCCCTGATGTGCCCCATGTGCCCTCATGTGCCCCATGTACCCTCATGTGCCTCATGTACCCTGATGTGCTGGGCTCCGTACATCAGGGTACCCTGTGCCCTGTACCTTGATGTGCCATGTGCCCTGTCCTGATGTGCTGTGCCCTGATGTGCCATGTCCTGCACTGTGCCATGTGCCCTGTCCTGATATGCCCTGCCCTGATGTGCCATGCACCCTGATGTGGCCTGTTGTGCTGTACCCCTATGTGCTGTGCTCTGATGTGCCCTGTACCCTGATGTGCTGGGATTTGTACTCTGATGTGCTGGGCTTTGTACCCTGATGTGCGCTGTGCACTCATGTGTGCTGTGCCCTGTGCCCTGATGTGCTGTACCCTGATGGTGAGTGGTCAGTGTGTAGTGTAGTGGTCAGTGTGCAGTGTAGTGGTCAGGGTTAATAATGCGTTCGCTGACACCAGTACTGTTTTTGAAGTTTGAAAGTTTGCATGCGGCCCCCCATGGGATATGGAAACTTGACTTGTGGCCCTCAGGTAATTTGAGTTTGAGACCCCTGGTTTAAAAGGAGCGCGCTAGGACAGGCAGATGCTAATGGAAGCATAGGGGAGCGGGGAAACCATAGGAACCACATAGATGCCTAATTAGGGACAAAAAAGGAACCAAACCAGTCCCACTGATGGGAGGATCCTGAATGGTGGTGACGCATGGCCATATATCCAAGCCAAAGTGCATGATGTTTTATAAAAAAAACAGGAAAATTACACCACTGAAATTCAACTAGTCAACATAGATCGACATTAGAACAATATAGATGTAGGATTATATAGTATATCAACATGGTATTACAATGAGATAAAAAAAAATTTTTTTTAATGAAGGATCATTATTTATTATATTTAAATCCCTAATTAAAAGGGGATTGTTCAGTTTTGTCAGCCCAAATCATAAAGGGCCCCTAAGGTGGAAAGGGGGGGGGCAGGTAGTCGGTTGTCAAGTAGGAACACTCGTGGTCGAATTTTAGGGAAGGGACATGTTGGAACAGAGTATGGGAGGGGGGGTGGTGTTTCTGATGGTTGAACCCATGCGGCTCTCACAAGTTGGACACAAAAGCAGATGCCACACTTAATTATAATAAATTAATTATATTTATAAGAAAAGCTTAAAGCTAATATATTCATTCAGGCCGGGAAATTTCGTGGCATCTAACTAGTGTATCCATCTGGTTTCGAGTTGGAGCAGGGTTTGGTCAATTCCACCACCGCGAACATGTGTGGGTACATGTTCCAGGGCTGAAAAAGTTAAAGCAGTGGTGTCAAAATCATGTAAACATCCCACGTGTCGATTGAGGGCAGTGGTCATCAATCTCTTGTACATTGGATTCATATGGTCACTTACACGTTTTAGAAATGGTCTCTTGGTTTTACCAACATAGAAGCATCCGCATTGGCAGGTAGCCAAATAGACAACACCCACAGTTTGGCATGTAATGCGAAACTTGGGTTTGTGAATTTTACCATTTGGTAGGGTGGTTACATTGTTGGTCACACACCTCCTAAATGGAGGTGTGTGACCATCTTGTTGAGAGTAATGACGTTTTACAAGGCGATCTCTTAGAGATGGAGTACGCTTGAATGTAATTTCTGGGTATGGTTTAACATACTTTCTTCTAAGTATGTTAAATCATACCCAGAAATTACATCTCTAAGAGATCGCCTTGTAAAAAGTCATTACTCTCAACAAGATGGTCACACACCTCCATTTAGGGGTACTTTCTCTTGTGGGCACTGTGACATATGTCCTTTTCTTAGTAATAACAATGTAACCACCCTACCAAATGGTAAAATTCACAAACCCAAGTTTTGCATTACATGCCAAACTGTGGGTGTTGTCTATTTGGCTACCTGCCAATGCGGATGCTTCTATGTTGGTAAAACCAAGAGACCATTTCTAAAACGTGTAAGGGACCATATGAATCCAATGTACAAGAGATTGATGACCACTGCCCTCAATCGACACGTGGGATGTTTACATGATTTTGACACCACTGCTTTAACTTTTTCAGCCCTGGAACATGTACCCACACATGTTCACGGTGGTGGAATTGACCAAACCCTGCTCCAACTCGAAACCAGATGGATACACCAGTTAGATGCCACGAAATTTCCCGGCCTGAATGAATATATTAGCTTTAAGCCTTTCTTATAAATAGAATTAATTTATTATAATTAAGTGTGGCATCTGCTTTTGTGTCCAACTTGTGAGAGCCGCATGGGTTCAACCATCAGAAACACCCCCCCCCCCTTCCCATACTCTGTTCCAACATGTCCCTTCCCTAAAATTCGACCACGAGTGTTCCTACTTGACAACCGACTACCTGGGCCCCCCCCCTTTCCACCTAAGGGGCCCATTATGATTTGGGATGACAAAACTGAACAATTCCCCTTTAATTAGGGATTTAAATATAATAAATAATGATCCTTCATTAAAAAATTTTTTTTTTATCTTATTGTAATACCATGTTGATATACTATATAATCCTACATCTATATTGTTCTAATGTCGATCTATGTTGACTAGTTGAATTTCAGTGGTGTAATTTTCCTGTTTTTTTATAAAAAATCATGCACTTTGGCTCGGATATATGGCCATGCGTCACCACCATTCAGGATCCTCCCATCAGTGGGACTGGTTTGGTTCCTTTTTTGTCCCTAATTAGGCATCTATGTGGTTCCTATGGTTTTCCCGCTCCCCTATGCTTCCATTAGCATCTGCCTGTCCTGGCGCGCTCCCTTTAAACCCTAAACTTTCATTGTCTCTGTTTCTTCCTCTCTGATTGGAAGATCGGTGTCTCCCTCCATGTGTTATGCTGTTTGTGTTCTTTCAACACATTTTTTTTTTTTTTTTTTTTACACAGCACCGAATGTTGGTGTGTGTATTTGGGGCAGGCTCTGTTCCTCTGTGATCGTGGGTTGATTGGGCGGGTGTCAGGGGCGGTTTCGACCAATGCCCTGGCTGTATCGTGTTCCATTCTTTGTGACTGGCGTGTCCCGCCTCTCTATGAACGTGGTTGGACGGGGCGGCCGCTAGGAGCCACCCTGTCCTACGCTTTTGTTACACTGCACCCCCTCCACTGTGATTGGAGGATTAGCCCGTCTCCTTTTAGCTGTAGCTCTTTTCATTCCTTTAAACACATCCCCTTCCTGCTAGGCCTCATGGGGACTGTAGGCGCGGTGTCTGTACACCGCAAGTATGGTTCCCATGCCGCCAATCAGCTGCTGTTTCTCCTGTCATGAGGCCCTTAGGCCATAAAGCATTATGGGAGTTGTAGGCATTCTGACCATCCACCGCCGAGTGACGCACTGACGTCATTACGAGCGTGGCTTCCCTATATAAAAACATCTCCCTCACTCTCCAGACCTGTCACTGCCTGGGACAGTTGTGAAGAGTCTGACCACGAGTATATGGTAAGTGCAGAGGCTTTAATCCCTTGATTAAGTAGGTCCACTCATTATACCTGTTTTCCCTTCACTGATAGTCCTTTTATTTCCCCTCTCTCTCCCCCCTGTCTTTTCCTAGGGATTTTTCCAACACCTGCTGGCTTATGCTCTGTTCCAACACAGTGCCTTTGACCACGAGCGCTCTCATTGCTTGTAAGGTGATTATTCCCTCAGTTCAACATAGACAGATGGTGCTTTCACCCCTCTTCATACACCTTCTGTATCTTTATAGTTCCCCTATTTGTCTTATCCTAGATACACTCTGCAAGGTTCAGTGTCCCTGTACTCACCAACAACTGCTTCAGACTCATTATGATTTGATGATTTCCTTACCATCTGGCTTCCAGGTAGGCTTACTTTGGTGATATATATATAAAAAAAAAAAATTTTGCTACTTAGTTGTTGTCAATCTTAAAACTTTGTTCTTTTAAACACTAATATACTTTCACCATTATTTCTCAGCTACCATATGGTGGGGTCTGGATATTCCACTCCTTGAGGAGCCATCATACCAGGTCACAAGCAGTGTTTTGGGTAGGTGTTTTTTTACCCTCTGCCCCTATGGATGCACACCACCCCCCTATTATCATGTGGGGTGGCTTTTGGGTTAGTGGGGTTGCACGGGCCACCTTTTGATGCTTTTCTGGGACTATGGTTTTTTGACGCATGGCCACCTATCCCAGCCAAACTCTATTCTCTATGATCTGTGCCAATTGTTAATCTTTTGTATATTAGATCAATTGTTGAAACTGTCTTGTTCTCATTCTAGAGCTCTCTCTTGAAACGATCAAGTCCTAAAACCCCTGAAGAAGCCAGTACGGCGAAACTAGTAGGGTAGACTTGCTCAAGAAAATTGTTTCCATTTAATTGCTCCCACTTTTGTATGTTTGTCAAAGCTGATTTTTAATATTTGTATAATAAAATGTTCTATTTTTTTTATATAAACATATGTCTGGTCTTTATAAACGGCACCGCAATAATCCCGCCTTCCTCTCCAATCCCTTTACCATACCTAACATGACTTACCCCTGCTTTATGAGGGGTAACTTTATGCCGGCGTATGTCTTACGTAAACAACGTATCTTGCTACGCCAGGCGCACGTACGTACGTACGTACGTACGTACGTACGTACGTACGTACGTGAATCGGCGTATCTAGCTCATTAGCATATTCAACGCGGAAATCTACGGAAGTGCCACCTAGCGGCCAGCGTAAATATGCAACTAAGATACAACGGCGTAAGAGACTTAAGCCGCTCGTATCTTAGCCAAATTTATGCGTAACTGATTCTAAGAATCAGCCGCATAGATACGACGGCTCTAATTTAGACTTACGACGGCGTACATGGCGCTATACCATCGTAAGTCCTTTAAGAATCTGGGCCGAACTAGTTGGCCTCTACTTAAAGATTCCAATGTATACAAACAGTACCAAAACCATCCATAGCCACTGGAAACTGGCTTTACCCTTCCCCCCAGGGCGATACTGTGTTCTTCTCACGCTTTTGAAATGTGCTTCTTATGAGACTTTGGTGCCTCCCACTCGGGGATGTCTGTCTTCACTCTATCTCCTTCCTACTCCATATATTTCCTCATTAGAGATGGGCCAAACAACCCCCTCCAGTTCAGTTTGTGGCAGAATACTGGCAAAACATCGCAAAAGTTTGGACCCAAAAGGCGAACTCGATTAAAGTCTATGGGCCAAATCCACAAAGACCCGGCGTAACGGCGAAATTCTAATTTAAGTTACACTGCCTTAAAATTTCTACCTAAGTGCCCGATCCACAAAGCACTTACCTAGAAATTTCTGGCCGTGTAACTTAAATTCCGCCGGCGCAAGGCGTTCCTCATTTCATGGGGGGCGATTCCCATTTAAATGAGGCACGCTCCCGCGCCGACCGTACTGTGCATGCTCGTGACGTCATTTTCCCGACGTGCATAGCGCGAAATTACGTTACGCCGGGCTTTGTGGATTGCGACGGGTCAATAAAGTTGTGTCGAAAAAAAAAAAAGATACGGCGCGAAAAAAAAAATTCAAATTCGAAAAAAAAACGTGTCGCTAGACAGAAGGGTCTGCTTTTACATGGTGTACTAACTTTACACCTTGTAAAAGCAGCCCTAATTTTGCGTATGCAAACTAAAACTTACGGAGAAAAAACAAAGCTGAAAAGCTTTGTGGATCTCCGTAAGTGCTAATTTGCATACCCGAGGCGGCATTTTGACACGAAATGCCCCCAGCGGCGGATGCGGTACTGCATCCTAAGATCCGGCAGTGTAATTCAATTACACATGCCGGATCTTCTCCCTAACTATGGAAAACTGATTCTGTGGATCAGTTCCATAGTTAGGACCAGGGATACGACGGAGTAACAGCAGTTACTCCGTCGTATCTCTTTTGAGGATTTGGCCCTATAGGACCAGAACTTGAAAAATAAAAAGTCCCCATTTTGAAGGCTTATCTGCAAGTTATTGGCCATAAAATGTATGGGGTCCTGGCTACTGCCCTATGGGACATGTATCAATGCAAATTTATTTTAAATTGATTGTTTTTAAAGAAACAAATAATTAATAAATACAGTACCTGGGGGGGTCCCTTAGTCTACCCGTAAAGTGGCACATTTGTGCCGTGTATAGAACCTGCTCCAGCAAAATTAACATTTATAAAGGAAAGAAATTACATTCAAGAGTGCACATGCATGAGAGATCCAAGATGGCCGCTTGAGCATGGACCTTTGCACCTCCCCAGACCAACGGCACCCACAGCACCTCACAGCATGCCCCACGACAGCACACAGCGAGGGGATCTATTCCCCCCACTACCAGGAAACACCCCCGTATGCTCAGATCGGCTGCCTGCTGAGACCTAGGACTGCACAGGCAAGTGCTCACCCCAGCCACTCTAACCTACACCCTCTCACTCATGGGAGCTGCCATAAGGCTGTGACACCCTCCCCCACCTCCACAGAATCCCTCATCGGCCATACATTCAGGGACCATATTTTCTCCCTTTGCGGGGCCTAACAGACCTTACTACTCTGACTTTAGCACTCCAGGCCTTCACCCCCAGGATCACAGCTTTAATGCAGTGGATCTCTATCACAAATTATCAGCCCTCCTGGAAAGGGGATTGGCCACTACAGCAGCCAAAATTACAGGGGACATAAAATCAGATCTGCAGAACATAGGCTCTCGGATATAAGCAATTGAAAATAAATTGGAGCTTACCCACCACAGAATGCTTCAGATTCAGACAAATTTCACTCTTTTTACACTCTATCTGGTCAGAAAAACCACTTCCCCCTAGGTTTACTACTGTCAGAACATTTGGGGTTAAAAGAATACATATAAAGTCGCACATTGTATATTTTTCATAGTGTTCCATATTCATGTATATGATGAACAGGAGGGCAGCCATATTCTCTTCAAAGGGTGAAATTAAGTTCATGAGCCCATGAAAAGACAAGGATTTGATGTCTTTACAAGAGACTATGGATGTCTGGCTGTGCCATCTCCCAGGTTATAACTCCAAAGGTTTTAGACACTTGGTAAGATAAACAAGATGAAAGGCCTTGCACAGCATGACACAAAACATAGTATTGTCTTTGTATAATGATCCCATGGGGCTGATTCAATTCCTGTGGTATTGTCTATTTTAAATAATGTTAATTTTAAATATATCTGCACGGTATATCTATGTACTAATTATATATCCATATATAAACCTGTTTGATCATTGTAACAAGGATCCCAAGTATAAAATCCTATAAAGCTTAAAAGTATTAGGGACTGCTTAACTTAAAGTCTGGTATTAGTTCAAAGGAACTTCCCAGACCATTTGTGTTGACCATAAACCTTATCTCAATCATAAATCGAGAAGTTGCCGAAGTGTCTGGGTTTGTTGTCATTTGTTTGACATATAAAACAAAATATGGTGTTTTATCAAGCCAGAGGTCAAAGGGGGTCATATATTATGATTAACCCTGGACGACCCTAAAATTAGGAATTATTCCTTATACACCACCACCCCTACAGGTTAACATTGGCATTACTCAAAATGGCCGCATAGTTGGTTGCTAATAGCAGCCTACCTAACATAGCATAATATGACATCGCCAGTGACGTAGTAAAGTGAGATACACATCCACTTCTGAGGTATGTTATAAAAGGTGTTGCAGGGAGCACAAAGGGGATCTCTGATCTTTGGAGGAATCTTTGGGGGATCTCTGAGGAAGCTGACTCTGAGAAGATGTCTGGAGAACTCTCTCTGAGAGGATCTCTGAAGGAAGCTGGAAGGGAGAGATTGAACGCAAAGATGTAGGGGGTTGAAGAGGGTCCCTCATAGGACTTTCACTTCTCAAACAGAAAGAACTCTTAAATACTGGTAATGTATCATTTTGATTATTACCATTTAGGTAATTGGAGGTTTTTCGCATACACATAACTAAAACCAATTCAAATATACTTGGCAAAAACTATTTGGATTATATTATTTTTAACTGCAGTATGAAATAATTAGATTCCAAATATTAGGAGACATACACAAATTATGTTTGTCTTTAAAAAGCTAAATGGCGACATTTGTACTATGGTTTTAGGGTGATGTCTGTGAAAATAAGTTCTCTCTAAATTTAAAATAAGCTTGTCTGCATTGCAGAGCTTGTGTACAATATGACATTTGTTCTGTACACATATATAAGGAGTATTAAGCAAGAGATATGTTTGGTATTGAGAAGAGATAACATAATGTAGACAAAAGCTGTTTACCTAGAGTCACGGGAAGATACCTTGTTATATAAAATAAATATTATCTGAACATTTAACCATCATGTATCTCTGATTGTAGAAGTATATCAATTGTCTGTTTTATCACGAATTGTACCTGATTTTTATTTTGAACTATATCTTTAGTTAAAAAATATATATTTTAAATATTCATTTGTGTTACTTGTCCTCAAAATTGCACGGATAAAATAATTTTGGATTTCTTGTATTGTAGGAAAAGTGTATATCTCCCAAAGCACAGATTTACATATTTCCATAAATACAATTTTTTTTATATATTTCAGTATAAACATTCTGACAGTGGGCCATATTCTCAAATAAATTACGCCGGCGTATCAGCAGATACGCCGATGTAAGTCCGATCCTATGTTTAAGTGTATTGTCAAACTGAGATACACTTAAACATGCCTAAGATACGACGGCCTGCGCCGTTGTATCTTAGGCTGCAATATTTACGCTGACCGCTAGGTGGCGGTCAGCGTAGAATATGCAAATGATTAGTCACGCCGATTCTCTAACGTACGCTTGCCTGCCGTAGTGTTTTAACGTCGTTTCTGTAAGCGATACGCGGCGTAAAGATAAACATGCCCCCTAGGTGGCGTACTCAATGTTAAGTATGGCCGTCGATCCCGCGTCGAAATTTGAAAATTTAACGTCGTTTGCCTAAGTCGTCCGTGAATGGCGCTGGACGCCATTTACGTTACAGTCAAAACAAATGACGTCCGTGAGACGTCATTTAGCGCAATGCACGTCGGGTAATTTACCCGACGGAGCATGCGCATTACGACCGGCGCGGGAGCGCGCCTAATTTAAATGATCCCCGCCCCCTACCAGGATCATTTGAATTAGGAGGGCTTGCGCGGGTGGACTTTACGCGACGCCGCCGCAAGTTTACAGGTAAGTGGTTTGGGAATCAGGCACTTGCCACTTAAACTTGCGGCGTAACGTAAAGGACATACGTTCCGCCGCCTCAGATCTTTAAGAATATGCCCCAGTATATGTAGGCACTATGACGAGATACGTCAATGGTTCTGACACTACGAACTCTGGTGTAGACAGGGCATGGAACAGAGGGGAGGGATCTCGATCATTTACTCATCACTGGTGTAAGAGAATATATAAAACAATTGTTACTCCATTTTAAAATTCCCCCCTTATGGTCTGCTAAGTAGATATGAAACTGTGTATGTATGAGTTTCGCTATAGCAAAACTTAACTTAAGTTTACATAGAACTATGGCCCAGATTCACGTAGAGCGGCGCATATTTAGTTTGTCGTAACGCATGTCATTTACGTTACGGCGACTGAATTTTGTGACATAAGTGCCGTATCCACAGAGTATTTGCGCCCAAATTTGCGCCAGCGTAATGTAAATTCCGAGGTGTAAGGTGGGGTAATTGAAAGTGGGAAGGAAGTGGGCGTGCTCCATTGAAATGAGCAGTGACCCCATGCAAATGAAGGGCCGGCCGTACTGCGCATGCGCGCACGAATCTGCACCTCACTGGGCATGCTCAGAACTTGGCCCGGCGCAATCAGTGAGATAGGAAATAGGCCAAGCATACTTAGTGAGATACGCCCTGTGTATAAATAGCCCCAGACAAACGCCCTTCCATTGCAAAAGTACATCCCTGTGTTCCCCTTCCTAAAGCAAGGTGCTTTTGTTCTGTTGTCTGTTGGTGTTTGTTGGTTAGTGTAGTAGTGTTAGGCCGAGTACTCACGGCAGGACATGTCCGATGAAAACGGTCTGCAGACCGTTTCCATCGGACATGTCTGGCCGGGGACTGCCCGGGGACTTCTGTTCGATGGCTATACACACCATCGAACAGAAGCCCGCGCGTAAACATTACGTGGGGCGTGTCCGCGGTGTCGCCGCGACAATGACGCGGCGACGTGGGCGGGCCGCCTTAAAAATGCTTCCACGCATGCGTCGAAGTCATTCGACGCATGCGAGGGATGCGGGCGGCAGGACATGTACGGTAGGTCTGTACAGACGACCGTACATGTCCGGGCGGACAGGTTTCCAGCGGACTGTTTTAAAACAAGTCCGGGAAACAGTTGTCCGCTGGAAACCTGTCCGATCCGTCCCAAAATGGTCCGCTCGGGCCAACACACGGCCAAACATGTCTGCTGAAACTGGTCTGCGGACCAGTTTCAGCAGACATGTTTGGTCGTGAGTACGGGGCCTTAGAGTAAAGATTTATTGAAGTAGGAGATTGTAGTAGCTGTGTTTTTTTTCTGAGTGTTTTTTTTGTGTCTGTTTTTTCTGTGTTTTTTTGATTTTGTATTAGCTGTCTGCTTGTGTTGTTTGATTTTGGTGTCTGGGTTTTGCTGTCTGATTTTTGGGTTTGTTTGTTCTGTGTCTTTTTGTCTCTGTTTGTTCTGTTTTTTTTTTGTCTGTTTGTTCTGTGTGTTTTTGTGTTTGTTTGTTCTGTTTGATTTTTGTGTCTGTTTGGTGCTGAGTGCTGTGTGGTGAGATGGCTCCAAAGAGAAGAAAGCAGAACTTCTCAGTGCATGAGAAGCAAATCCTTGCTCGGGCGATCACCCGATTTGGGCGATATTTGCATGGCCCTGAGAGCCGGGACATCACCCCGGCCAGTAAGAGGGTGATCATTCAGGAGATTACGGATCAGATCAATGCGGGGGGGGAGACGAGGACAACCAGTGGCATTGCAAAGAAGATCAATGATCTGAGGAGCCTGGTCCGTGACAAGCTGGCCCAGATAAATGCCCATGCCAGGGGCACTGGCGGGGGCCCACCTTTCCCCATCAGGTGGACAGAGGAGGAGCGTGCGGTGGCCCAGTGCTTCCACAGCCAGCAAGTGGTGGGCCTGCCTGGCTTTGACTCCGAGGAGGGCGTGAGGACAGGTAAGTTGTTTTATTTTTTCTATCTGGCGAGTAGCATGTGTGGGGGGGAGAGAATCTGTGCCAAGTGTGTGGATCCTCCAACCTGTGTATGTTTTGTGTCATCCACAGATGGGCAGGAGGTTGCTGGGCCATCAGGCCAGTCTGCACTAACCCCCAGACAACAGGCTGCTGAAGAGCCCCAAGAAAGCCAGGAGTCCCCAGGGCAGGGGAGTGGACACAACTCACCTCATGAGGAGGTTGAGGGGGAGGAGGATGAGGGGGGGGTTGTGGATGATCAGATGGACCTTGCCAGGGAAATCCTTTTGTCTTTGGATGATGCTCCCCCTGTAGCTCCCCCTGAGGCTCCCCCTGTGGCTTCCCCTGTGGCTGGCAGCAGTCAGGCCTCCATCAGGGGTAGCCCCTCCCACTCCTCCCCCAACAGGGCTCCCCCCAGGGGGCTCCCCTCTCCCAGGCCACAAGCCTCATCTTCAGGCAGAAAGGCCACCCAAAAGACCAGGGGAGTGGCCGAGGTTCTGCCTACAAATCTGCGGAGGGACCAGGCCCTTCAGACCCAACATCTGGGTCAGGTCACCTGGACTTTGGCCCAGATGGAGGACAGCCTGGTCGCCATTAAGGAGTCGGTCAATGATGTGGGCACAAACTCTTTGGCGGTCATAACTTGCTTTTGTGACCTGCAGACCGCCACAGCAGGCGTGGCCCTGGAGGTGAGTGCCCTGACCCAGGCTGTCAACGCCAATACCCAGGCTGTCCAGGCCAATACGGCAGCCCTCACTGTGGGCCTGAACAGGATAGCCGTGGCCTTGAAGGGCAGGCCAGCAGGTGGGCAGAGCCCAGGGGAGGCTCCTCCTTCCCCTGCTTCCCCCCCATGAGTCTCCCCTGAGGGCTCGTGGCCGTGGCCGGCCCAGGCGTAGCTCACGCCGCCATTGATAATTTGGGATGTTCTTTTTTTTTTTTTATGAATTTCTACTGTGATTATGATTTGTTTTATGTGTGTGAATGATGTATGAATGTGGGGGTGACATTCCTGCTGAAACCCTCAGTTGTGGTGGAGTAGGGATCCCCAGGACCAGGGAGAAGTGATCCCCAGGTCCATGTGAATGGTGTATGAATGCACAGTGACATAATTGGAGCCTTGGCGTGGCTGCTCCCTAGTACCGTGTGGGGTACTTGGGTCTAATCCAATTCAATGTGGATGTGGGGTGTGTGTGCTAGGGACCACAGTGGTGTGCATGCGTGCATTCTCATTGTGCCATGTTTAATGTGTGTGTTTACTGTGCAAAGATGCCTTCTGCGAGGTGTCTCCTGGCTGCTGTTCCCTCAGTAGACGGGGGACCCTCGGTCAGGGGGGGATTGTCGGGTTCAGGGGTCAGGTCATCACGTATGTCAATCTCCAGGCCCCTTCTCACAGCAAAGTTGTGCAGCATGCAACATGCACCGATGATCTGGCACACAAAGTTTGGGGAATACAACAGGGTACCCCCAGACTTATCCAGGCATCGGAAACGGGACTTCAGAAGGCCAAATGTGCGTTCCACCACTCCACGGGTACGTATGTGTGCAGCATTGTATCTTTCCTCTCCTGGGGTTTGGGGGTTCCAGAATGGAGTCATGAGATGGGGTCCAAGTGCATATGCAGAGTCACCTGGAAGGGAAAAGACAGGAGGATGTTAGTCATGCATGTGCCCCTCGTGATGTCTGCATCATGGGGGGGGACAGTCATGCCTGACACCCATGTCACTCACCAACCAGCCAGCTGTCCCCATACACGTTCTGTTCAAATTGTCTTGGGATGTCGCTTTGACGGTATATGAAGCTGTCATGGCTGGATCCTGGGTGTTTGGCACGGACGTGCCATATGAGGCATTGGGCATCAACTATCACCTGTACATTGAGTGCCAATGCTTCCGATTGCGGTACATGTGCTCTGTCTCATGGGGGGGGCTGTAGTGCCACATGTGTGCAATCAATGGCTCCCACGGTGCGTGGGAATCTGGCAATTTTGTAAAAATCTGTCATTGTCTTCATCCGCAGGTCCTCCTGGGTGGGTTTGATGATTTGGTTGGCCATGCGTCTCAGGATTGCAGGGACAACCTGGTGCACACATCTGCTAATGGAGGATTGTGACATCCCAGCCGACAATCCACTTGTGCGCTGAAAAGAGCCAGTGGCAAGGAAATGGAGTGTTGCCACTACCTTCACCAGTGGCTACAGTGCATGTGAGCGGTGTGTAGGGCTGGTGATGTCATCTTCCAGGGTTCTGGTTAATTCCATGATGGCTTCAGGGGTGAATCTGAAGGTGTGATACACCTCAGAAGCAGCCATGCCAAAGACGTGTGCGGTATATCCTCTCCTGTGCCCTCCTCCTCCTCCGTTCCCTCCCCCTTCTGCGTTCCTCTAAAGTCACTAGTATAGCTATGAGCATGGATGCCCCTGGCATGTTGGCAGACAGATTGTTGTCCTGCAAGTGTGTGTGCTCAGCTCTTCCCTAACGGTGTTGCTTTAGCTGACCTTTACACGGCTGGTGCAAAGTTAAGGCACCTTTTATAAGGTGTAACTTTCCGCCGTGAAACTAGCAGATGCGCACAGGGCGTAGCCTACGCCGCACAAGCGTACTTTTGTGGATCGCCGTATCTCCCTCATTTGCATATTTAACTAGCAAATCAGTGGTGTGTCTAGCGTATTTTGCGCTCCAAGATGCGCCGGTGTAATCGTTTTACGTTGGACGAAAAAAATGGTTTTCAGGCGTATCCCGTTTTGAGGATATGGCGCATAAATACGCGCGGCGCATTTTTCAATTACGCCGCGCATCTCTAGATACGTCGGCGTAAGTGCTTTGTGAATCTGGGCCTAAGATCTTGGCAGATGTGGTGAGCTATTTCCCGGAACAAGCTTCCTGTTTTATGAAGACATAGGCTATTTCTGCTTACATGCTAACGGTCTAAAACTCGTGACAAGGAAACACTGTGTAAGTTTAAGATTAGGGTTGAGCGAACCCGAGCAATTTACTGTAAGTTCGAGTTCGAGTTCGGGTTCGGCAATGTAATGGTCGCGCTGCAGGGCAGCCAATCAACATTTGTTTAACTTGTGTGACCTAGAAGCCATCACAGCCATGCCTACTATTGGCATGGCTGTGATTGGCCAGTGCAACATGTGACCCAGCCTCTATATAAGCTAGAGACACATAGCACAGCTCGTCACTCTGCTTTAGATAGGGTAGGGAAAGGCTGCTGCTCCTGCTGCTCTGAGGGAGAGAATTAGATAAGAGTCAGACTGTCCTGCTTCAGAAATCAAATTACTCAGCGATCTACATATGTGCAAGTCACTCTGCATTAGATACTTTAGGGAAAGGTTCCTGGTTTTGGGAGAGAAATATATAGGAGTCAGTCCTGCTTCAGAAATCAAATTACACCAGCACTGCATATGTTACTGTGAGATACTCTGTATTAGATACTTTAGGGAAAGGTTCCTGGTTTTGCTTGTAGGGAGAGACATATATAGGAGTCGGTCCTGCTTCAGAAATCAAATTACACCAGAACTGCATATGTTACTGTGAGATACTCTGCATTAGATACTTTAGGGAAAGGTTCCTGGTTTTGCTTGTAGGGAGAGAAATATATAGGAGTCAGTCCTGCTTCAGAAATCAAATTACACCAGCAAATGCATATGTTACTGTGAGATACTTTGCATTAGATACTTTAGGGAATCGTTCCTGGTTTTGCTTGTAGGGAGAGAAATATATAGGAGTCAGTCCTGCTTCAGAAATCAAATTACACCAACAAATGCATATGTTACTGTGAGATACTTTGCATTAGATACTTTAGGGAATCGTTCCTGGTTTTGCTTGTAGGGAGAGAAATATATAGGAGTCAGTCCTGCTTCAGAGATCAAATTACACCAGCACTGCATATGTTACTGTGAGATACACCCTTTAGATACCTTTCTTCTATTGTGCTATTCAAAAAAAATCCATTTAGGGCAAAAAAATAAAAATAAATTTGCAGTGTTTCCACCATATCTGTACGTGTGAGATACATCCTTTAGATACTTTTCTTCTATTGTGCTATTCAAAAACACTCTATTTTTGGCAAAAAAATATATTTTGCAGTGTTTGCTCCAGTGTTTCCTCCATATCTGTACGTGTGAGATAAACACTTTAGCTAGTGTTCTTCTATTGTTCTATTCAAAAAACACCCATTTAGGGCGCAAAAAAATTGTTGCAGTGTTTCCTCTAGTGTTTGCAGTGTTTCCTCCATATCAGAGTACTTGCCATGCTCTTATCAACATTTTGCTGCCATTTGCACCCCTCCAACCCTATTCCATTACTTTTTTAGAGACATTTTAGTACTCAAAAGTTCGGGTCCCCATTGACTTCAACGGGGTTCGGGTTCAGGGTCAAGTTCGGGTCCCGAACCCGGACTTTTTTCCAAAGTTTGGCCGAACCCGTCGAACCCGAACATCCAGGTGTCCGCTCAACTCTATTTAAGATAGCTTTATATTCAGCCCCTCCTCCTTTGTTGGTTTTGCTTGTTTATAAAAACTACTGACTTCCTAATTAAAGCCAGAGAACTTATGAACACACAAGCCTGTTTCACGTGTCATTTGGTCTCTTCCGAATTTGGGGTGTCGTAGTGGTGGCCTACTTAACCAGCGTGAATTTGTCAGAGTGTATTATTCCTTTTAGAAATTGGGGGCTCTGTCCAGAATAAAGCAATCATCCATGGTAACTTTTCCCATTTAAGTTACACTGACTTAAAATTTCTACCTATTTCTACCTAATTTCTAGTGCCTGATCCACAAAGCACTTAACTAGAAATTTCAGGCCGTGTAACTTAAATGTCTCCGGCGCAAGGCGGGCCTCTTCTGCAGGGGGCGATGACAATTTAAATGAGGCGCGCTCCCGCGTCGGCCGTACTGCGCATGCTCGTGACGTCATTTTCCCGACGGGCAGCGCGCGAAATTACGTTACGTCGGGCTTTGTGGATTGCGACGGGACAATAAAGTTGCGTCGGGTAAAAAAAAAGTTACGCGCCGGGAAAAAAAATTCAAAATTTAAAAAAAAACGCGGCGATCGAAAAAAAGATCTGTTTTTACAAGGTGTTACTAGTTTACACTTTGTAAAAGCAGAACTAATTTTACGTATGCAAACGTAAACTTACGCAGAAAACACAAAGCTGAAAAGCTTTGTGGATCTCCGTAAGTCCTCATTTGCATACACAAAGCGGCATTTCAATGAGAAATGCCCCCAGCGGCGGATGCGGTACTGCATCCTAAGATCTGACAGTGTAAGTGTCTTACAGATGTCAGATCTTCTGCCTATCTTTGAAAAACTGCTTCTGAGGATCAGTTCCAAATATAGGCACAGGGATACGCAGGCTGAACAGCAGTTCCCTCCGCCTGCGTATCCCTTTTGAGGATTTGGCCCAAGAGGTCTTTGGGAGACCTAAGTGGGAATGGTCTTTGGGAGACCTGAGAATCCTGAAGAGAGGATTCATTAATATTAGACAAAACAGTACTGTAAACTCCGTTTGGGAAGGAGAGAAAGTCTTAAAGAGGTAACCACCACTTTGACCCAAACCTCTGTTTACTTTGTCTTTCTATCACATAGAAGTATAAGATAATTTGTTGTGTGAAAAGAACTGTAAGGTAAGACAGTCTCTCGTTCATTGTAATAAGGGTCAAGAGCATGGTAAAGAGGCTCCGCCCCCCCTAACCCAGGGGAAAGTTGTAATGATTATGTTGCTAGAATTTGTGGCACTGATTATGAATTTATAAATCATTGTGAGTCAAACTTAGCAGGGTGGACTAAAAGTATGCATAGTAGTGATTCCTTCCCCCGCGATGGAGATAATAATGAATTTCATATGGATGTGGTGAAAGGTTTACGTCTTGGTGACAAGAAAGCTTTCCCATGGTTCTCCAGAGACCCTCAATGGGATATGAAATACATGAAAGAGGGAAGGGAAATGTGGCTTAAGTTTGCCTCATACTGGTTTCAGAGGGATAGTAAGAAACAGAAGAGAGTAGAGTTGAGCGGACACCTGGATGTTCGGGTTCGACGGGTTCGGCCGAACTTCGGAAAAAAGTCCGGGTTCGGGACCCGAACTTGACCCCGAACCTGAACCCCATTCAAGTCAATGGGGACCCTGACTTTTGACTACTAAAATGTCTCTAAAAAATGAATGGAAAGGGCTAGAGGGCTGCAAATGGCAGCAAAATGTTGGTAAGAGCATGGCAAATAAATTTGGATAGGGAAATAACTTAAAATAACATAAAAAAATAAAAAATAAAAAATCTTGACCTAGGAGGACGAGGTCAGGTTTAGGGTTAGGGTTTATCTCACATGTACAGATATGGAGGAAACACTGCAACAACTGGAGGAAACACTGCAAAATATATATTTTTGCCCTAAATGGGTGATTTTTGAATAGAACAACAGAAGAACACTGGCTAGAGTGTTTATCTCACACGTACAGATATGGAGGAAACACTGCAAACACTGGAAGAAACACTGCAAAAAAAATGTTTTCCCCTAAATGGATGTTTTTTGAATAGCACAATAGAAAAAAAGTATATACAGGGTGTATCTCACAGTAATATATGCAGTGCTGGTGTAATATGCAGAGTATCTCACAGGAACATATGCAATGCTGCTGCAATTTGATTTGTGAAGCAGGACTGACTCCTATATATTTCTCTCCCTATAAGAACAATCTGGAATCTTTCCCTAAACTATCTAATGCAGAGTATCTCACAGGAACATATGCAGTGCTGGTGCAATATGTTGAGTATCTCAGAGGAACCTATGCAGTGCTGGTGCAATATGCAGAGTATCTCACAGGAACCTATGCAGTGCTGGTGTAATATGCAGAGCATCTCACAGGAACCTAGGCAGTGCTAGTGTAATATGCAGAGTATCTCACAGGAATCTAGGCAGTGCTGGTGTAATATGCAGAGTATCTCACAGGAACCTAGGCAGTGCTGGTGTAATATGCAGAGTATCTCACAGGAACCTAGGCAGTGCTGGTGTAATATGCAGAGCATCTCACAGGAACCTAGGCAGTGCTGGTGTAATATGCAGAGTATCTCACAGGAACCTATGCAGTGCTGGTGTAATATGCAGAGTATCTCACAGGAAAATATGCAATGCAGCTGCAATTTGATTTGTGAAGCAGGACAATCTGGAACCTTTCCCTAAAGTATCTAATGCAGAGTATCTCACAGGAACCTATGCAGCGCTGGTGTAATATGATTTCTGTAGCAGGACAGTCTGACTCCTATCTAAATCTCTCCATCAGATCAGCAGCAGCCTTTCCCTACCCTATCTAAAGCAGAGCGACGAGCTGTGCTATGTCCCTCTAGCTTATATAGAGTCTATGTCACATGCTGGGTCACATGCTGCACTGGCCAATCACAGCCATGACATTAGTAGGCATGGCTGTGATGGCTTCTTAGTCACACTAGCAAAACAAATGGTGATTGGCTGCCCTGCAGCCCACCATTACATTGCCGGACACCGGACCCGAACCCGAACTTTCAGCAAATTGTTCGGGTTTGGGTCCGGGTCCAAAAAAAAACAAAGTCTGTACCGAACCCAAACTTTACAGTTCAGGTTCGCTCAACCCTAGTAATGAGTATTACTTATGTCAATAAATTCTTTATGGTGGACTTTGCAGCTCTTGATTCTATTTCTCACAACCTTTTTTTTATTTTTGTTGGTGCACTTTTCTTTTTGCATAAGTTCATGCTTATAAAAAAAACAAATTGATCATCTTACTTTTAATAACTTTATAACCTAATGAAAAACAGACTTTTTAACTCTGGTGCACACTTACCTCTTCATAACCCCCTGTGTTTATTCTCCTTCCACCCAAAATCCTTTTTGGTAATGTCCTCACCTGTGCAGTAAGTCCCCATAGACTTTGAATGGGGCAAACTGGAGATAAGGACTAGTGTTGAGCAGAATATGCCATATTCGATTTCGCGATATATCTCGACTATATATTCGAATATTCGAGATATATTCGCTAAATTCGAATATTCGTGATATTTTATCGAAATTAATTGATTGCGATTTTTCGCTATTGCGAATGCGAAAATAATTGCGATTTTTTTTTATAACTGCGGTAGGAGCGCTCTGATTGGCTCAGAATATTCGTGATATTTTATCGAAATATCGCAACATGCGAATGCGATATGTATTGCGCAATTTCGAGATATGCTGGAGGAGCGCTCTGATTGGCTCAGAATATTCGTGATATTTTATCGAAATATCGCAACATGCGAATGCGATATTTATTGCGCAATTTCGAGATATGCTGGAGGAGCGCTCTGATTGGCTCAGAATATTCGTGATATTTTATCGAAATATCGCAACATGCGAATGCGATATTTATTGCGCAATTTCGAGATATGCTGGAGGAGCGCTCTGATTGGCTCACTCTGAAATCGAATATTCGAGATATTTTAACGCAATTTCACAAAATGCGAATGCGAAATTGATTGCAGATATTTCGAAAACTGCTGTAGCAGCACTCTGAAATCGAATATTTATGATATTTTAACCAAAAAACATATTGCGATTGCGATTTTTCGATCGCGCATGCGCAATCGCGTGAACATAACGCGACCATTTCCTGGAGCCTTGCCAGTTTCCAACTTATGATCGCAGCGCAATCACACAGCAACATGGTTGGAAGCAATTTCACTAAATCTGAGGAAAAGATGCTGATTTGTGTAAGTATTTTGACCACTGTTATTTATTTCATCATCTTCAACTGCATTTTAGTCTAGTTTAAAAGTTAGTATATATGATCAGATATTAGTATTTCACAAAAAATGTGTCTCCTGCTTTTACAAAACTACAAGTCCCAGCATGCCTGGACAGCTGCAGACACCCTGGTTGGCAAATGTGTATTTAGGCACTTTTCCTTGTTATTTAGCATAATGAATTTAACATTTTTTTGGACATAGGACGTATGCGAACGTCCTGACTTCAGTGTCCTCAAGGCCCAAGGACGTTCGAATACATATTGCCCTTTAGATGTTGCAGAACTACAACTTCCAGCATGCCTGGGAATGCTGGCACTTCTAGTATTGTAAGTTCTGCAGGCCCCCATTTTTCAGGCCTTTATGCACGGGTCTCTAAACTGTGGCACCCTAGATGCAGCAAAAGTAAAATTCTTAGCATGCACTGACAGACCGTGGCTGATGGGAGTAGTAGTTTTGCAACAGCTGGAGGTGGACTGGTCTTGAAACCCAGAGTTAGGTAACAAACCCATAGTGTTTTGCAACCATTCTGTCTCCAGCTGGTTTTTTTCTGTTGAAAAGCCTGTGGCGTGCAAAACACAACCCAAAAACTCCACCCGGTGCAAGGAAAAATTTGCACACACCTAAAGAGTGACATCACAAAAAACTGCGACGGTTGCATACGTCAGTGGTCCTCCGAAAAGGTCCCGTCTCTGACCCCCCGGGGCGTTAGGCTCCTGACAGGGAAAATAGTTACTGTGGTCCATACAGCCGAAGCCATATGGACCCATCTCGGTCCAAGCAGCGCAATCAACACGCGAACAACACGCGACCATTTCCTGGACCCTTGCCAGTTTCCAACTTTATGATCGCAACGCAATCGCAGAGCAAGATGGTTGGAAGTAATTTCACTGTATCTGAGGAAAAGTTGCTGATTTGTGTAAGTATTTTGACCACTGTTATTTCATTATCTTCAACTGCATTTTAGTCTAGTTTAAAAGTTAGCATATATGATCAGATATTAGTATTTCACAAAAAATGTGTCTCCTGCTTTTACAAAACTACAAGTCCCAGCATGCCTGGACAGCTGCAGACACCCTGGTTGGCAAATGTGTATTTAGGCACTTTTCCTTGTTATTTAGCATAATGAATTTAACATTTTTTTGGACATAGGACGTATGCGAACGTCCTGACTTCAGTGTCCTCAAGGCCCAAGGACGTTCGAATACATATTGCCCTTTAGATGTTGCAGAACTACAACTTCCAGCATGCCTGGGAATGCTGGCACTTCTAGTATTGTAAGTTCTGCAGGCCCCCATTTTTCAGGCCTTTATGCACGGGTCTCTAAACTGTGGCACCCTAGATGCAGCAAAAGTAAAATTCTTAACATGCACTGACAGACCGTGGCTGATGGGAGTAGTAGTTTTGCAACAGCTGGAGGTGGACTGGTCTTGAAACCCAGAGTTAGGTAACAAACCCGTAGTGTTTTGCAACCATTCTGCCTCCAGCTGTTTTTTTTCTGTTGAAAAGCCTGTGGCGTGCAAAACACAACCCAAAAACTCCACCCGGTGCAGTGAAAAATGTGCACACACCTAAAGAGTGACATCACAAAAAACTGCGACGGGTACATACGTCAGTGGTCCTCCGAAAAGGTCCCGTCTCTGACCCCCCGGGGCGTTAGGCTCCTGACAGGGAAAAGAGTTAGCAACGCATATCTCCCCTATACGTGTATCCTGTGTTGTTAATAATATATTCATAATTATGCAAATGATAATGGCTGCTATATTTATGCAAAAAAGGTGGCGACCGAAATGGCAGGATATAAAATCTGTCATGTTACCCCTGTCATTGATTAATAAGGCGAGAATGCTTCCAATTGTTGAATAGCATACATTTACGTCATATATCCATAAGGCTGTCAACAGAAGTATTACAATATACTTTGTTCTTCATCTTGCAGAAGTTCCTGGAAACAGGATACGACCTGCTCCGCAGGCAGCCAGAGAAAAGGGCTGTGGTCAGCGCCCTAATCACTGACTTTGGCGGCCAACACGACCACAAGGCGATTGTGAAGAAGTGGTCTGACCTGAAGAGGCGCCAAATGGATCAGGTCAGACGTCTTCGGGATAGATATCATCCAGGTAAGTTATTGTTGACAGTTATGTTTTTTTTTTCAAAAGTGTATTTCGTGCGTGAACTCGAAAGAGAGAGGAGCCGGCCTGCAGGAGTTGGGAGGCCTCCCCCAGAGGCAATCTGCCACCTTTCTCCATGCCCCGGTTGGCAATGGCGGGTGTGAGGGGGTCCTCCCAACCCAACCTCGCATAGCACACCCACCGGGGGCGGGGCTGAGACCACCAAACTCAATTCACATGTAGCCGAGAGCGGGATCCGAACCCCTAGCTGCAGAGGTGAATCACTTGTCAGCGCAGTGGCAATCGCGTGGAGCCACCGCAGCTCCTTTGGTGACAGTTATGTAAGGTCATATGTAATTCATGTAAGGTCAGATGTTGTTAACCAAGATGCCATGTTGTGCTAACATATATCACCACCAGCCAAGGTATTCATAGTACTGTTGAAAAAAGACATGGGACAGCAGACAGGAACACAGAAGTTATGTGGGAACATACTTTTCCCATTGCTTTGCATGGGACTTTAAAGAAAAACCCTGACCATGGCAAATGGGGGTGGGTAAGGGTTAAACCACCTATCCTATGTTTGTGGCTGACATATAAGTAACCTGTGTGCCAAGTTTCATGTAAATATCTTTAGCCGTTTGTACGTGATGCTGGAACATACATACATACATACATACATGCACACACACGTTGAGTTTTATATATATAGATTCCCACTAAATTCCTGTGTTAGGCGTGGGGTTGTTATAGTAATCCCGTGTGCTCCATTAGGCCCTTTTTTTAACATGAGATCGTCTGAACAAAACAAAGGAGACAAAAACAGCTCATTTTAACATGGTGGCATCCCAGCTCACGCTCAGTCCCCTGTAGTGCCCACAAGACCCTTTAATATAACATTGTCCCATTGGTTAACTGTCTATATAAATCAATTTGTATTCATATACAATACAGCAGAGTACACAGAATTTGCATACGTCATTAGAAAACATTTTTATAATATATGAACATTGTGTTATTATAGGTGCTCCAATACCAGCTGTGCACGCCAAGCGCAGAAGTCGCCAGGCCGATGAGGAGGAGGAGGAGGATGCGGCAGAGGAGGATGCGGCAGAGGAGGAGATGGATGAGGAGGAGCAGCCAGGGCCCTCCCACTCCCCAACCCCAGCTCCTGTTGAGGAGCAAGCTGAGGAGCTTCCCCCCCCCCACCACCCCAACTTCTCAAGCAGAAGAGCAGGAGGAAGACAGCGGTCCTGTGAGCCTCGTTCAGGAAGGTAAATATGTGCACAATGATTAATAACATTTCAACAATAAAATGTAGATATAAAAATGGACAACATATAAAGCGCACCTGTCAGATTGTAGAACCATAATATGGTATTGATGCTAGAAGTATACAGGTAGTGCATAATTATTAGGCAAGTTGTATTTTTGAGGATTCATTTTATTATTGAACAACAACCATGTTCTCAATGAACCCCAAAAACTCATTAATATCAAAGCTGAATTTTTTTGGAAGTAGTTTTTAGTTTGTTTTTAATGTTAGTTATTTTCGGGGGATATCTGTGTGTGCAGGTGACTACTATTACTGTGCAGAATTATTAGGCAACTTAACAAAAAAATAAATAGATACCCATTTCAATGATTTATTTTTAACAGTGAAACCAATATAACATCTCAACATTCACAAATACACATTTCTGACATTTAAAAACAAAACAAAAACAAATCAGTGACCAATATAGCCACCTTTCTTTGCAAGGACACTCAAAAGCCTGACATCCATGGATTCTGTCAGTGTTTTGATCTGTTCACCATCAACATTGCGTGCAGCAGCAACCACAGCCTCCCAGACACTGTTCAGAGAGGTGTACTGTTTTCCCTCCTTGTAAATCCCACATTTGATGATGGACCACAGGTTCTCAATGGGGTTCAGATCAGGTCAACAAGGAGGCCATGTCATTACTTTTTTTTATTTAATACCCTTTCTTGCCAGCCACGCTGTGGAGTACTTTGACACGTGTGATGGAGCATTGTCCTGCATGAAAATCATGTTTTTCTTGAAGGATGGTCACTTCTTCCTGTACCACTGCTTGAAGAAGGTCTCTTCCATAATCTGGCAGTAGGACTGGGAGTTGAGCTTGACTCCATCCTCAATCCGAAAAGGCCCCACAAGCTCATCTTTGATGATACCAGCCCAAACCAGTACTCCACCACCACCTTGCTGGCGTCTGAGTCGGACTGGAGCTCCCTGCCCTTTACCAATCCAGCCACGGGCTCTTCCATCTGGCCCATCAAGACTCACTCTCATTTCAGCAGTCCATAAAACCTTAGAAAAATCTTTCTTGAGATATTTATTGGCACAGTCTTGACGTTGCAGCTTGTGTGTCTTGTTCAGTGGTCGTCGTCTTTCAGCCTTTCTTACCTTGGCCATGTCTCTGGGTATTGCACACCTTGTGCTTTTGGGCACCCCAGTGATGTTGCAGCTCTGAAATATGGCCAATCTGGTGGCAAGTGGCATCTTGGCAGCTGCACGCTTAACTTTTCTCAGTTCATGGGCAGTTATTTTGCACCTTTGTTTTTCCACACGCTTCTTTTGTTTGATGATCACGCTTCAGAAGCTTTGCAATTTTAAGAGTGCTGCATCCCTCTGCTAGATATCTCTCTATTTTGGACTTTTCAGAGTCTGTCAAGTCCTTCTTTTGGCCCATTTTGCCAAAGAAAAGGAAATTGACTAATAATTATGCACACCTGATATAGAGTGTTGATGTCATTAGACCACACACCTTCTCATTACAGAGATGTACATTACCTAATATGCCTAATCGGTAGTAGGCTTTCGAGCCTATACAGCTTGGAGTAAGACAACATGCATAAAGAGGATGATGTGGTCCAAATACTCATTTGCCTAATAATTCTGCACTCCCGGGATGTGTTAGACACATAACAAGTGTATACACATGATAATGATTGATTAATAAGCAAAAAAAAATATTTTATTTATTTGGTAACGTTCTTTGAAATCCAAATGTTTTTTTATTATATCCTAACAGCATCAAGAGATCTGAGAAGGCAGAACAGACTCATCAAAAAGACCCACCAGAGGATCCTGCAAAACCAGCGGAAGATCCGCTACCTAACACAACAAAATGCTCTGCTAGAGCAGCAGCAATCGGATCATATTGCGGAACTGGAACGCATTCAGAAACGCATTGATAGTTATATTTGAATTTATTTTTGTATTAAAAAATCTTATTTTTTGGAAATGTTTCATTTCTTTTTGAGATAGAGTTGTAGGTTTTTCAACACATCTAACTTCACATCAAACAAATCAACATCAACACATTTAACTTCATAATAAGCAAAAACATTTTATACTATTATTTTATTTAACAGTAACCTAGGACAAACTAAAGCACACGACACAGACACGACGAACACAAAATAAACTGTTGAAAAATGAACATAACAAAAGCAACAATATATATATATATACAAAGAGAGAGAGAGGGAGAGCAAGAAAGAGAGAGAATGCAGATGAGCTCTTGCAGACAGCCCAATGGTTGCAGTATAAATGCCGCAAAACAGGGTTTAACATAAGGTTCATTGTTATAGTTACACTTGCTGTTTAGATCCGGTCTGGTAGCTTGTAGCGGAGGCTGTTGGTGGATCCGCTGTGCCAGAGAGGTCATGAAGCTTTACTCAGCATGGAGGCAGCAGCAGGAGTATTAAAATATAATATAACTAGACAATGCATTTCCTGAGGAAAATGCGAGTGGGAATGCTGAATAGCTTAATTGGTGAGCCCCTTGCCAAAGACATTCACCATAACCACTACACTATCTTTAGGACACACAGCTTCTTTCTCTATCTGCAAAGTATAGAGTATGCTGACTTCCTGGTCGCCCCTCCCCCCTCAATAGGTTTCCCCTCCCCCCCAGGTCAGTGAGGAGGAATATTGCACTGAGGTCAGGAAAGTTATTTATGGAAAGAAATAACATTACAAACGCTTTTAATTCACAGATCTAATACATGATTTAAGCCTCCAAACAAAGCTTAATAAATCCTCAACTGTACATGCGATCGATACAACGACTACACCGTTTGAAATACACGGCCCTTGTAAACGCATCGATATGAAATTTATGTTGATAAACTTAAAAATGTGGCCATGTCTGCGATTTAGAAAAGAGCGTCTTTGTGAGTTCTGCAGCAACATTTTTTAGATAATTTAACATGAGAGTCTATGAGACATAATTTCTGGCTGTTGCTCCAATAACTAAAACTAAAATACGTATCGCAGAATTGATCACATTGCCATAAACCAGACAAGCATAGCTACGTTTTGATATAAAAATTGTGTATGAAAAGTAGATCTTGTGGGCGTGAGACCAATTTGTTTCCCCTTTTTCTAAAGATATTTTTAATTACAAAGATCTCCAATGTTAAGGTCACATGACAGACTCTAAATCCCCTCCATAGGATTACATTATAACCGATTGCATTTTTGTGAAAAATTCGCAAAACGTAAATTGCGTTTTCACCAAAAAATTGTAAACGATAACGATCTGAAAAGTCATAGCCGGATAGCTAAATATTTTGTGACCGCTTTAAAGTTTTTTCAGTGTCTGTAAGTGAAAGTATGAAGTAGCTGAAACTTTTGGCAGGGCATGTGAATTCAAAGGGGAAAAGGATGTTCTCATTGACTTCAATGTTAAAAAAAAGGGTCTAAAAGCTTAAAATTTATAAAAGTGTAAAAAGTAGAAAAAAACTTGAAGAAGTCCCATCATTAGCTGAACGAGACGAACATTTTTACAGTTGAATGGTCTCTGTGACGGTATCGGTATGATATCCCCGTCAACGTTCCCTTCTTCCCATAACGAAAATCACCCCAATATTCCACGAGGAGGGATATCCCTGGAATCGCCCAGAAAGCCACACATGAGACAAGCTTACTGCTTGAACAACACAGACTTTAATGTTATAACACACAGCTTATATGTCATTTCCAAAACTGCTACAATGACAAATCTCCGCCCCCCTCACACTGGGGCTTCCATACAGATTATAGGCAGACACGACGGGGCCGATGCTGAAACACATTTTCTTTAGACAATGACATCAATGACGCTGAGCACTAGCTGTACTGAATACATCAACCAGACCGCTCGACCCCGCATATAGAGAGATAATTACCACAATGAAGCAATCAGAATAATTAACACAAGCCACTTAAACCCAGCTCTCCTTCACACAACACAATAGATCAATTAACCTTTAGAAATAGTGAGGGGACATTAGCACATCAATAACCTGGCTAGCAGGGAGCAGTAAACTGAGACATATAGGCAAATGTATCACAATGGCCCCCCTTTTGCTCCCTGCTCCGGCAAACCCGGTTGGACCTTCCCTGGTCCAGTAGGGTTGACGGGTTCAGAGCTATTAGTCAGAGGTTAACTCCGTTTGGCATGACTGACCTCCCTTGGCAACTGCTTCAGACTCAGGTATGTCACCGGGTCGTCAGATCACACGCCGGTCAGTCCCCAAGTCTTTGTGCGATCTGCAAAGTCAACAGAAGTCAGTGTGAAGACAGCGAATGGGTCTGTGCGCCGCCGTCTAGGTGTCCCGCTATGGGAGGGGGCAGGTTATGGCTCTGAAGTGACAATCCCAGGAGATTCATAAAAAGAAAAAGTTATATTTGTTGAAATGCTGTAGCACTGGTGCTCAGAGTCCGGGGGGGGGGGGGAGGGTAATCAGAGCCCCATAAGGTCAGCCACCCCCTGCTCCCTCCGCAGCCGCCGGTTCTCCTCTTGGAGCTTCTCCAGCTCCATCTCCAGTTCATGCTGCTGTGACCTCAGGTGGTTGTTCTCCTCCTCCATGCGGCTTATGCACTCCTCCAGCTCTATGTACTCACGGATCAGCTCCTGCTTGCTCATGTCCTGCAGGCTCTCCATGTGGTCCTTCATCATCAGGAACTGGGTGGTGGTGTAAGGGGCCACCGGTGGGCCCTTGGCGAACATCTCGGCACGCATCTGGGACGCCCGCTGCGACTCCCTCTCCTCCAGTCGCTTCTTCTCCTCCCAGGTCAGCTTGTTATACGGCTTCCAGGACCTCTTCTTCTTGAAGGGTGGCCGGCGGTGCCTCTTTCTGCCCAGCTCCCTCCAGGGCCCCTCCGGCTCAGGGCTGTCGCCCATGACCAGCTGACAATGGTGTTCCCTGTTGTCCGTAATAACAGATTGTACCATGAGGGCTTCGTAAGGAGTGCCCAATGGTTCTTCCTGACCCAGCTCCTTTGGATCCCAAGCCGAGTCTACACAATGGGCTGCTGCTGGTGGGCGGTACCCAGGTTGAGACCAATTTGACCTGGTGTTGTCATTCATGGGGCAATTCTGCTTGAAGTGACCCAGCTGTTTGCACCGGAAGCAGCGTTGTTCGTTGCCCTCCTGGCGATGATAGCGAGGGCTAGATGTCACCGGTCTGTTAGGAGGTTGGTATCTAGCGGTTGGTGGGTGTGAGGGCACCGTTTGTGGTGGAGGTTGTTCCTGTGGTGTGACCTGGTTCGTCTTGCGAGTATCTGCATATTCATCCGCCAACTTCGCGGCCTCTGGTAGAGTCATGGGCCTGCGATCTCTCACCCAATCTTTGACGTCCGTCTGGATGTGATTGTAAAATTGCTCCAGGAGCATTAGTTGCAAAATGTCCTCTGCGGTGGTGGCCTGGCTGCTGTTAGCCCAGTTAGAGGCCGACCGGGACAATTGGCATGCCCATTCCGCATAAGAGTCTTTCGTGGTTTTGCGTGAGTCCCTGAACTTCTGTCGGTGGGACTCTGGGGTTACTGCATAACGAGCCAGGAGAACTTCTTTAACCCGGGCATAGCTATGAATATCCTGATCTGGCACGGTCCGGAAAGCATCAGAAGCTTTGCCTGACAGTTTGCCCGACAATACTGCAACCCAGTCTCCTCTAGCTATTCGGTGCAGGTTACATTGTCGCTCAAAATCCGCCAGGAAGTTATCAATCTCACAGTCCTTTTCATCAAAAGCTTTAAAAGCGCTAAACGGAATCTTCCTTGCGTCTGCTGTGCTGTACTCACTGTTTGGAGAATGTGCGGCTGCTTGTTGGACTGCTGCCAGTTTTAACTGTAGTTCTGCGTCCCTTATTTGTTTATCCTTCTGTAGCTCCGCGTCTCTTATTTCTTTAGCCTCCTTCGCTAACAGGTCCATCACTTTCAGTACCACATCTGGCGTTGGGTTCGGGCCGAACCACGCTAGCTTCTCTCTCATTAGCTTGTTGGCTGGCGATTCCTCCTCCTGAATCACTGGTGTCTCCATCTCTTGTACTGCTGGCGTTGCTGCAATCCCGTCCTCCTGGTCTAGCTCCATTGATTCTGCTATGATGACCCGCTTGGTTTTGTTGCTAGCAATCCTTCCACGAACTTCCAGTAGTTCTTCCAGTGTCTGCTTGGAATCCGGGTGTGAAGGGGAATAGAAGGGATAAATCCCACTGCTACCAACCAATTGTGACGGTATCGGTATGATATCCCCGTCAACGTTCCCTTCTTCCCATAACGAAAATCACCCCAATATTCCACGAGGAGGGATATCCCTGGAATCGCCCAGAAAGCCACACATGAGACAAGCTTACTGCTTGAACAACACAGACTTTAATGTTATAACACACAGCTTATATGTCATTTCCAAAACTGTTACAATGACAAATCTCCGCCCCCCTCACACTGGGGCTTCCATACAGATTATAGGCAGACACGACGGGGCCGATGCTGAAACACATTTTCTTTAGACAATGACATCAATGACGCTGAGCACTAGCTGTACTGAATACATCAACCAGACCGCTCGACCCCGCATATAGAGAGATAATTACCACAATGAAGCAATCAGAATAATTAACACAAGCCACTTAAACCCAGCTCTCCTTCACACAACACGATAGATCAATTAACCTTTAGAAATAGTGAGGGGACATTAGCACATCAATAACCTGGCTAGCAGGGAGCAGTAAACTGAGACATATAGGCAAATGTATCACAGTCTCAATAGCTGAAAGTATGCCGAAGTTACGCAGAACCAAAAAACGTAAGGAATAATAAGATTACTAAATTTACGTATATCAATACTGGAAATGTTTATTAAAGCATTCACACTAATTAAGATTAATACATTTACGGGTATCCATACTGGGAATGCTTATTAAAGCATTCCCACTAAGTATCACACAGGCATGATTTACAAGCAGTAGTGGTAATAGTAATAGAAAGCATAAAAACACTTGGGGAATACTTTACAGCATCAGTAGTGGTCATAGTAGTCAATAGTGTACCAAAAAATTGGGACACAGGTGTCTTGACTGAGCTGTAATAGTAGTAGTAGACATTGACAATACAGTGTCAAATCACTCGGGCAAGAGGTGCCATGATGAACAGCAGCAGCAGCATCAGTAGTGGTAATAGTAGTATAGAGTGGCAAATAACTAGTGACATAGGTGTCTTGATTGAGCAGTAGTAGTAGTAGTAGACATTGACAATACAGAGTCATATCACTTGGGCAGGAGGTGCCATGATGAACAGCAGTGGTAATAGGAGTATATAGAGTGTGAATTAACTGCTGACATAGGTGTATTGACTGAGCAGCAGAAGCAGCAGTAGTAGTATTAGCAGTAGTAGTTGATACAGAGTCATATCACTTGGGCAGGAGGTGCCATGATGAACAGCAGTCTTAATAAGAGTATATAGGGTGTGAAATAACTGCTGACATAGGTGTCTTGACTGGGCAGCAGAAGCAGCAGTAGTAGTATTACCAGTAGTAGTTGATACAGAGTCATATCACATGGGCAGGAGGTGCCATGATGAACAGCAGTAGGAATAGGAGTATATAGAGTGTGAAATAACTGCTGACATAGGTGTATTGACTGGGCGGCAGCAGCAGCAGAAGCAGCAGTAGTAGTATTAACAGTAGTAGTTGATACAGAGTCATATCACATGGGCAGGAGGTGCCATGATGAACAGCAGTAGGAATAGGAGTATATAGAGTGTGAAATAACTGCTGACATAGGTGTATTGACTGGGCGGCAGCAGCAGCAGAAGCAGCAGTAGTAGTATTAACAGTAGTAGTTGATACAGAGTCATATCACTTGGGCAGGAGGTGCCATGATGAACAGCAGTAGGAATAGGAGTATATAGAGTGTGAAATAACTGCTGACATAGGTGTCTTGACTGGGCAGCAGCAGCAGAAGCAGCAGTAGTAGTATTAGCAGTAGTAGTTGATACAGAGTCATATCACTTGGGCAGGAGGTGCCATGATGAACAGCAGTGTTAATAAGAGTATATAGGGTGTGAAATAACTGCTGACATAGGTGTCTTGACTGGGCAGCAGAAGCAGCAGTAGTAGTATTACCAGTAGTAGTTGATACAGAGTCATATCACATGGGAAGGAGGTGCCATGATGAACAGCAGTAGGAATAGGAGTATATAGAGTGTGAAATAACTGCTGACATAGGTGTATTGACTGGGCGGCAGCAGCAGCAGAAGCAGCAGTAGTAGTATTACCAGTAGTAGTTGATACAGAGTCATATCACATGGGCAGGAGGTGCCATGATGAACAGCAGTAGGAATAGGAGTATATAGAGTGTGAAATAACTGCTGACATAGGTGTCTTGACTGGGCAGCAGCAGCAGAAGCAGCAGTAGTAGTATTAGCAGTAGTAGTTGATACAGAGTCATATCACTTGGGCAGGAGGTGCCATGATGAACAGCAGTGTTAATAAGAGTATATAGGGTGTGAAATAACTGCTGACATAGGTGTCTTGACTGGGCAGCAGAAGCAGCAGTAGTAGTATTACCAGTAGTAGTTGATACAGAGTCATATCACATGGGAAGGAGGTGCCATGATGAACAGCAGTAGGAATAGGAGTATATAGAGTGTGAAATAACTGCTGACATAGGTGTATTGACTGGGCGGCAGCAGCAGCAGAAGCAGCAGTAGTAGTATTAACAGTAGTAGTTGACACAGAGTCATATCACTTGGGCAGGAGGTGCCATGATGAACAGCAGTGTTAATAAGAGTATATAGGGTGTGAAATAACTGCTGACATAGGTGTCTTGACTGGGCAGCAGAAACAGCAGTAGTAGTATTACCAGTAGTAGTTGATACAGAGTCATATCACATGGGCAGGAGGTGCCATGATGAACAGCAGTAGGAATAGGAGTATATAGAGTGTGAAATAACTGCTGACATAGGTGTCTTGACTGGGCAGCAGCAGCAGAAGCAGCAGTAGTAGTATTACCAGTAGTAGTTGATACAGAGTCATATCACTTGGGCAGGAGGTGCCATGATGAACAGCAGTGTTAATAAGAGTATATAGGGTGTGAAATAACTGCTGACATAGGTGTCTTGACTGATCCAGAGGAGTCATGGGAGAAAATAATGTGGTCAGATGAGACCATAATATAACTTTTTGATCATAATTTCACTAACCGTGTTCGGAGGAAGAATAATGATGAGTACCATGCCAAGAACGCCATCCCTAATGTGAAGCATGGTGGTGGTAGCATCATGCTTTGGTGGTGTTTTTCTGCACATGGGACAGGGTGACTGCACTGTATTAAGGAGAGGATGACCGTGGCCATGTATTGCGAGATTTTGGGCAACAACCTCCTTCCCTGAGTTAGAGCTTTGAAGATGGGTCGAGGCTGGGTCTTCCAACATGACAATGACCCAAAGCACACAGCCAGGATAACCAAGGATTGGCTCTGTAAGGAGCATATCAAGGTTCTGGCGTGGCCTAGCCAGTCTCCAGACCTAAACCCAATAGAGAATCTTTGGAGGGAGCTCAAACTTCGTGTTTCTCAGCGAGAGCCCAGAAACCTGACTGATGTAGAGAAGATCTGTGTGGAGGAGTGGGCCAAAATCCCTCCTCCAGTGTGTGCAAAGCTGGTGTAAAACTACAAGAAAGGTTTGACCGCTGTAATTGCAAAGAAAGCCTACTGTACCAAATATTAACATTGATTTTCTCAGATGTTAAAATAGTTATATTCAGCACTGTAAATACATCAGGTCCGGGGCTCCATCAGGGAATGCATGACAAGGGACCCTTCAGCGCCCTGAACCGACGACGGGTGCCAGAAAGTCACCGCCGATCCAGGACTCATTCATCTTTATGAATGTGAGTCTGTCCACGGAGTCTGTGGACAGACGGGTCCTCTTGTCCGTGACCACCCCACCTGCCGCGCTGAATGTCCGCTCAGATAGTACGCTGGAGGGGGGGCAAGACAATAACTCCAGCGCATACTGAGCGAGCTCGCGGCAGGTGTCCAATCTGGCAACCCAGTACTCCATGGGGTCGTCGGTGCTCATACTGTCAGAAGCACCGACGGACGCCATGTAGTCTGCCACCATGTGGGCCAGCCGCTGGTGGTGACTGCTGCTGCTGCTGGTGCTGGTACTGGGTCGCTCGGTTTGGAAGAACATCCTCATCTCATCCATTAGGTCCCCTGCTCGGCTGCTGCTGGGTGCAGCCACCTGCTGGGTGAGATGAGGGGGGACAACTGGAGGCCGGGGAGTTGCCTGCTCCAACCGTCTGACAATGCCTGCCTGCAGTTCCTCCATCCGGTGCTGCCTCCGGCTGGCTGGGATGAACTGCTCCAGTTTCCCCTTGCACCTGGGATCCAAAAGGGTGGCCATCCAGAAATCATCCCTCGCCTTGATGGTCTTAACCCGGGGGTCCCTCCTGAGGCATCTCAGCATGTGGGCAGCCATGGGGAAGAGCACAGCCCGCTGTGACTCCTCACTGCTGGCCAGGTGAATGAGGTGTGACTCTTCATCCCTGAGGCGCTGCTGGTCAAACTCAGAGATGCCCAACCCCCGGACTATCGGTGCCCCCAACACCGGCTCTCCCTCCTGACCAGGCCCTGACTCCGGGACGACACCAGCAACCACCTCCTCCTCATCATCATCATCCTCCTCCTCCTCCTCGTCCTGGCCCTGGTCTCGGTGGAGCATTGCTGACTCCTCCTGCTCCACCAAGGCACTCTCCCCAGCTTCGAGCAGGCGATCTAGTGTGCTCTCCAGCATGAACACTATTGGCAGCACGCTATTGAGGCCGACGTGCTCACTGCTGACCATCTTGGTCGCCTGCTCGAAGGAGGACAACACTTGGCAGACCTGCTTTATCTGCCCCCACTCCGCACAGGCGATGAAAGGGAGTTGTGGTGAAGCCCTCTCAGTGCCTAGTTCCATCAGGTACTCCCTCACCGCCCTTTGCTGCTCCCACAACCTCTTCAGCATGTGGAGGGTGGAGTTCCACCGCGTCACACTGTCCACAATCAGCCTGTGAAGGGGCAGACTGTACTTCCGCTGCAACTTGGACAGGGACGCGGTAGCGGTTGGGGAGCGCCTGAAGTGGCTGGCAATCCTACGCGCCTTTGCCACAATGTCACTCAACCCGGGATAAGTGCGCAGGAACTTCTGCACCACCAGGTTGAGGACATGTGCCAGACAGGGAACGTGGGTCAGACTGCCAGCACTGAGGGCGGCGAGTAGGTTGCTGCCGTTATCGCAGACAACCATACCTGCCTGGAGCCTTCGGGGTGTCAGCCACTTCTGGACCTGAGCCTGAAGTGCTTTCAGCACTTCTTCTCCAGTGTGTCTCCGGTCCCCTAAACTAACAAGCTGGAGCACGGCCTGACAGCGCACGTGCCCCACACTTGAGTAGCTACGGGGGCGCTTGCTGGGAGGCTCAGCAGCTGCGGAGACAGTGGCTTGAGGGAGACCAGCAGTTCTCCCCTGGACACCCCGGGGCGGCACCACAAGATCGGTTGCCGCCGATCCCTCACCGACGCCTCGGAGGGAAACCCAATGGGCCGTGAAGCTGATGTAGCGCCCCTGCCCATGCCTGCTGGTCCAGCCATCCATTGTCAGATGAACCCTGTCGCTGACAGCGTGATCCAGCGACAGGGTTACATTCTGCACAATGTGCTGGTGTAGGGCAGGGACACCAGTCCTGGCAAAGAAATGGCGGCTGGGGACACGCCATTGGGGTTGGGCCTGCTCCAACATCTGCCTGAAGGGTTTGCTGTCAACTATGTTGAAGGGCAGCAGATGTTGGGCAATAACCCTTGCCAGGAGCCCATTGAGGGAACGCACACGTCGGTCTCCAGGGGGGAAGGGAGTGGTGCAGTCAAAGGCGTCTGAAATCGACGCCTGGCGCCAGACGGCAGTGCGGGACACAGACGTGGAGGGTGCTGTGGAAGTAGAGTTCTGGCTGCCGGTACCAGTACCTCTACTAGAGGGAGCGGGGGGGCATGACCTGCTGGAAAGAGATGAAGATGTGGCAGGGGCTGCTGTACCCTGCTCACTTGTGGTGGTGGCGCTGCTACCACCACCACGCTTCATCTCGTCAAACACCGCCCAGTGGTTTATCCTCAGGTGCTGGTTCAGGGCTGTGGTACCCACCCGAGCCAAACACTTCCCTCTCTTCACCCTCACTTTACAAATCCGGCAGATGGCCACGGTAGGGTTGTCTGCTACCAGGGTAAAGTAGTTCCAGACAGGTGACTTCAGCACCGCCCTCCTGTCAGATGGGGTGACGCTTACTTGCACCTGCTGGGACTCGGTGCGCACAGGTGGAGCTGCCTGCTGCTGCTGCTGCTGCTGCTGCTCCTCCTGACACCTCCTGCTGCCATCACCAGTGGAGACCCTGACGATGGTCTCCCTGGTGGTGACCTGGCGCACCGTTTCACCAGGGTGCCTACCTTCCCCGTCGTCACTGACGTAGTGAGCCGACGCGTCAGATGGCAACCATGATGGGTCACCCTCTTCGCCCACAGAGATGTCAGACCAAGGGCTGAGATGTGTTGGTCTGAGGGAACCAACTGACATGGAGCCTCTAGCCTGGCTCTGCTGTCCCCTCACCCACGCATGGGTCTGACTAGGTGCTGCTGTTTCCTGCACCAAAACAGCAGCACCAGTTTGAAGGGATGTCTCTGGGATACTGCCAGCAGGTATCCCATCCTCCTCATCCATCCCTTCAAAAAGGTCCTGACCATCAGGACAGAGCTGAAGGTCTGCCTGATGCATGGCCTCCCCCAAGATATCCCTCTCACTGTCGCTGTCGAACAGTAAGATGCTGGATTCTTGGGGGCTGGGGGGGGGGTACTACAGGCACCGGTGTAATGGTGGTACTACTGTGAGTCGGGACCGACGACTCAGTGGCACTGCTGTGCCCCATGTAGTCCACCACTACTTCAGCCTGAGATGGCAATATCGGGCGGCTGCCCGATGGGAAGAACTCCCGGATCAGGCGTACTCCCCTTGCACTCGATCCTCTACCACTAGTAGGGGCACGAGAGGTACCCCGTGCTGGCAGCGACCCAGCACTGGGAGTAACTCCCCTACCCCTGCTGCCACGGCCACGGATGCCGCTCATTATTGCTGATATGTGTGTGGGGGGGGGTAAACTTTATTGGGGGGGGGAAATGTGAACAAAATGTGTTTTTGTGTTTTTTTTACAAGACAGGCACGCAGACAAAGACGTACACAGACAGCTACTAAACTATAAGAAAAGTAGTACACCAAAGACAAGGACTACAAAATTAAAGAAAAAAAAAAGCACTAAACAAACACTAACTTTTTTTTTTTTTTTTTTTTTTTAAACACAAAACACAGACACTAAACACACACTAAGCTAAGCTAGATGAAATAAATGTACACTAACAGTGTGTACACTTACTACACAAAATTTAACTAAACTGAACACAAAACTTAGCTTTTATAAAAGCTCTTTAGGAAAAACTAAGCAAAATGTGCACTGAAATGCCTAGCAAATATCACTGAACAGCGAACCTGCAAGATCAAACAGTAACACAAGATGAACAAAACTTAGCTTTTAGAAAAGCTCTTTTAGAAAGCTCAGCAAAATGTGCACTGAAATCTCTAGCAAATATCACTGAACAGCGAAGATGCAGGATCAAACAGTAACACAAATGAACAAAACAGCACAAAACAGCACAAAACGTAGCTTTGAAAAAAGCTCTTGGGTCTATTGCTTTGAAAAAAGCAGTTGATATACTGGAAAAGATGCACTGGAATCACTAAATAGCAATGCAGCACTATGCTAATGATGATATAAATCAATCAGGAACAAAGACACAGGAACACAGAAACAGCCTCCACACTCTCTAGCCAGCTTCTGAATCTGCAATGAAATGGTGCTGGGAGTGAGCTTATATAATGTCCATGCAGGCAGGTTCCTATTGGTTGCTAACCTCTGACGAGTGTGGAAGGAGAACTCTGATTGGCTCTGATGCAAAAGGGCGGAGAAAATAATCGCGCAATATTCCTATTGCCGAATATTCGCATTGCGAATATTCGGCAATATAAAATGATCGCTTCAGCTACTCGGCCCAAGGTCTCTAATCATACCAGCAATGCTTTTAGACGTCTATGGAGATCACTAGGATGTGATCTGTTTTAAAAATGAAACTGTAAAAATCGATCTGATGCGGAAGATAGGGGCGAAGAAAATAATCGCGCGATATTGCGTTTGCCGAATAATCGCATTGCGATTTTTCGGGAAAATTCAATGAACGCTTCAGCTACTCGGCCCAGGGTCTCTAATCATACCAGCAATGCTTTTAGACGTCGATGGAGATATCTAGGATGTGATCTGTTTTAAAAAAAAAATTGTAAAAAATCGAATATTCGGAATTGCGAATATTCACCGCGAAATTCGAAATATAGCGCGATTTCTCCAATATGCTATATTCGAGTCGAATATTCGCAATGCGAATATTCGTGAGCAACACTAATAAGGACACAGGAATGGGGAGCGGGGCTAATTTGGTTAGTGAAGGTATGCTATTAGGTAGGCAGCATATAGACTACTTGAAAAATACAGAAAATAGGCTAGAGTCATGACCACAATATTGATAAATAATGGCATATCGAGACACTGACGTACTGAAAATGTTTTCTAAGCAATGTTCTAAAGCACTAAACAAAATCTATAAAATCCATATTCGCCATTTGTTTATATGCCTGAGCTTTAGTAGTACTGTGGTCATATGCCTTAAAACAGTGGTTATGAGTGTTTGACTAAAAACATTGCATGTGATCACAGCAGTAAGATGCTGACAACAGAGCTGACTCATCTCTAGAATCTTAGTGGGAATTATCATTTTTTTATAAGTTGTATCAGGAATGTATCATGAATATTGTATCAGGAAGACACAGACAAATTTTTTTTATATGCAGTCTCTAATATTACTTGAAACCAAGGTTACATTTTAGAAGGGACACATACTCAATAAAAACTTGAAAATGGCTATTACCTTCCACTTTCTTTTTTACATTTTAGTTAAAAATAAAAAAAACTTTGACTAACATTCCATTTGTATCCTGAGTTACACACTGCATATTTTAAAATTTGTATTACTGATTTACTAACCTCGATGTTTGAAATCTCATCTAATAGTCGTGGCAGAAATGTCAGCAACATTGTACAAAGACCAAGCATACAGTTTGTGGAAATATAAAATATAAATGCAACATCTGAACTGGAAAAGAATCCAGAAATAAGGTACATCCAGGGGAAAGTTGCATACCTGAAAAGGCAAAAGTAAAGCATCTCGAAATTACTCTCTTGGTCAAACAATATAGGAAAATATAGTAAAAAGTATAATATATATATATTTAATATATATATTCAATAATACATTACAATTACATGCTACAAAAGATAATTACAATGTTAAATAATTTTATCTGAACTTTTTTTTCCTATAAAATACTCGGGGATAATGGTGAAAATGTGCATCTAGCATTTAGAATTCCAGGTCCACCCATCTGGTGAGTGAATCTTTCTAAAGATGGTGGAGGATTACACAGTTGATGCAGTAGTGTATTTTGGTTTTGTGCTGCCCTGGGCAAGACTAAAATCCGTGCCCCCCCCCCTGTGCCGGGTGACCGGGAATGCAGTGCTCCATGAGGTGGGGGTGGGGTGTATAGTGAGGGGTGCAGGGTTCTCTGAGATGAGGTAGGGACAGGGTGTATAGTGGGGAGTACAGTGTTCTATGAGGTGGGGGCAGGATGTATAGTGAGGGGTGCAGTGTTCTATGGGGTGGAGCAGGGTGAGGGGTGCAGGGTTCTATGTGGTGGGGGCAGGGTGAAAAGTAAGGGGTGCAGTGTTCTATGTGGTGAGGCAGGGTAAGAGGTACAGGGTTCTGAGGTGTGGGGGCAGGGTGAAAAGTGAGGGGTGCAGTGTTCTATGGGGTGGGTGCAGGGTGAACAGTGAGGTGTATGGTATTCTATGGGGTAATGGCAAGATGAATAGTGAGGGAGAGGAGTAGACAGAGGGTGGGGTGCATAGTGAGGGGTGCAGATAGCCTGGCAGGGTCAGAGGGAACAAGGATCTGAATGCTCTGTACTACTCAGAGCCAGGAGAAGCAGGGCAGAGAGGAGGGCAGCTGGTACTCATGATTTGATCAGCAGCACATTCGCTTGGCCGGGGGGGTGAGTCGATACCGCAAGGGAGGGACCTGGGAACCAAGACACACGGGAGGGATCCAGGGACACAGCCAGCCACACACTACACTCGCACACCGCCACCCCATTCACTTTTGATCTGCTGCCGCTGCCCCATGTAAGGCATAACTGACAGAGCCATGCAGGGGAAGTGAATGCAAAATCGGGGACAACCCCAGAAGCAGCCGCCTACCTTTTTACCCACCCACCCTTCCCAACCAACACACAGTGAACCCTGTCCACAGCCAAACACTAGAAGCATGTCCTGCTCTAGGGATCCCGGAGGACCTGATGGCAGCTGCCAAGGCAGCTCTCCTGCAGATCTGCCGTTTGGTTCTGGTTTAATTCTGGGCTGTGCCATCCCTCTGGAAAATTCCACCTAAGGCAAATGCCTTGTTTGCCTCGTGGCAGATACGCCCCTGAGTTGATGCACATGTTTTGAATTTCTGAACACACATTTAACTGGTTAAAGGTGATGGATCCATTTCCCAGAAAATTCTTTGTGTAGTGAATAAAGTGCAATTTTACATAAAGATTGTGGACATTGCAACATTAGATTTAATATGTGTGAGCACATATTTGAACATTAGCATTGGTTGCGTATGCGGATATAATAATATACAATTCATACACTCTCATTCTAGATTTTACATCTATAATATCTATACATTACCTTACTGTACCTTATGCCGCGTATACACGATCGGTTAAACCGATGAGAATGGTCTGATGGACCGTTTTCATCGGTCAAAACCGATCGTGTGTGGGCCCCATCGGTTATTTATCCATAGGTTAAAAAAAAGCAATCTTGTTTTAAATTTAACCGATGGATTCCTAACCGATGGGAAAAAAAACTATCGTTAGTAGGCAAAACCATCGGTTAAAAATCCACGCATGCTCAGAATCAAGTCAACGCATGCTTGGAAGCATTGAACTTCATTTTTTTCAGCACGTCGTTGTGTTTTACATCACAGCGTTCTGACACGATCGTTTTTTGGTGTGTAGGCACGACTGACAATCAGTCATCTTCATCGGTTCGTTCTCATCGGATGGAACGATCGTGTGTACGCGGCATAAGTTCTTTGTTAGATCATATTCCCTTTATTTCATTATTTTAAATAGAAACAATAATACAAATCTTAAAGTGGCTTTACAGGCTCTAACTAACTAAGCCTAAAACTGCTCCCACCCACCTTCTAATTCTTATTTTAATTACCCTGTAAAAAGAAGATGTATATACTTATCACTTATCTATTCACAGGGGGCTCTGGTCTGGTCATGTGCTCTCCCCTGAAGTCAGCTTCAGGGGAAAGGAGAGGAGAGGAAAAGAGAGAGCGAACAACAGCTGGAATGCCTAGTCTGGGACGTCACCCTTAGGCTTACTATGGAGCATTCATTGTCAGCTGTGTTTTCTCTCCTCTAAAGCCACCACTAGGAGCAGATCATGTGTCCAGACTGGAGCACTAAAACTATAACACTAACACTCCTTCTACAGTATATGTTAGAAGGAGGGTGGGAGTAGATTTAAGATTAATTAAAATAATGAAAGTTTTTTAACAAAGTAGTAACGTATGGTGATATATGACAAAGCATAAACAATGTGCGCTAAAATTATAGTTGCCAAGAAGTTTCTGAAGTTTACTCATTAGAACCAATGGTAGGTTGAAGATTTAGGCCTTGTTCACACCATACGTGTATAAAAACTGATGAAAAAACATGCAGATTTCACTTGCAAAGACAAGAGATTACATCAATTTTCATGCACGTTTCAGTGAATTTTATAAGCGTGGCAGATTCCTGCACAGAGAAAATCTGCACATAATACTAGTGTTGTGGTGTGAACAGAACACATTGAAAACAATGGCCTAGATTCACAGAGAGCACGGCGCACATTACGCCACCGTAGAGTAACCCATGTACGCTATGCCAACGCAGCGCAGAGAGGCAAGCATGGAATTCAAAAAGCCAGGCCGGCGTAGGTGGAAGTGGATATGACCCATGCAAATGAGGCGTGACCCCATGCGAATGATTGGCCGAGCGCCAGACAAGTACTTATAACAAACTGTGCATGCGCCGTAACGTGGACGCATCCCCATGCGCCTGCTCACAACCACGTCGGAACAACTGCCTAAGATACGCCGTGAACGTAACCTACGCCAAGCCAGACACACGTCCAACGTAAAATGCGCCGGGCTTGTGTTCCTTGGTGCAGACCTTTGCATGTCTGCTGCTGGGTTGTACCTCCTTTATGGGGCATAACTTTTTGCCGGACGTACAACCTACGCGCACCTGTCGTAGCCTGCATCGGGCACACACATGTTCGTGAATCGCCGTATTTCCCTCATTTGCATGTTTGAATAGCTAATCAATGGGAGCGCCACTATGCGCCCAGCCTAAATGTGCGCCCAATCTACGCCGGCGTAAGCAAGTTACGTCGGCAGAGCGAAGCCTAATTTTAGGCGCATCTCTCTTTGTGGGTCTTGCGCACAGATACGACGGCGCACATTTGCACTTACGTCTGCGTAACATGATATACGTCGGCGTAAGTGCTTTGTGAATCTGGGCCAATGTTTTTTTTTTGTGCCCTTGCAGGACATATGCAAAAAAACTTGCATCTCTGCACACTCATGTGAACTAACCCTAACCAGGACTGAGTCATTTTACTTAGGACAGAAATACCTTTCTTGTGTGACAAGGGTCACATTTAGGAAAGTTTTTAGTTTAATACCCGTGACTCTTCAAACTTTCCATCTTCATTTTTTCATGTTCTGCCTTTTTTATGCTGACCAGCAATACTTATTCCCTCTTTCATTCTTTTCTTTTGTGCAGGGGTGCACTGTACCCACGCACCAAACCCAATATGACCTAAAACTTTTAGTCATAACTGTCTAAAACTCTTAATGTAGAAAATTAAAGGATGTCATAAAGTTGGCAGATATATAAACTTATAGGGCAATGTAGAATTAGTGCAAAAATACAAGATGATGGAACTCGGGCCATAGATATTTTTTTGTTCTTGGGGGGGGGGGGGGGGGGGGGGGTTCAGCAGAAGGTACTATGTAAGAGGCTCAAACAAACAGTCACTTCCAGCTCTGTATTATGGATGCAAAGTGAACAACAGCAAATCCAAATGCCTGGCAGATGCAGCCCTCCTCAGACAGGGTACAAATGGATACTGGAGCCAACACCCATGGGCACCCACTCACATGAGAATGAGGGTGCCCATGGGTGATGCCTCCGGTTGCCAGCTCTCGCCATGTTCGATGTGCTGGGACTGCACACTTCCGGCTCACGGGTGGCATGTGCACACACAGGATACCCCTCCCCCCATGTGTCCCTTTATTTGTGTATATATTTTGATTCTTTATGGCCTCTACAATTTTTCACTGACTTATTTTATTTTTAGAAGCATTCACATTTTTATTAAGTATTCCAGATTTATATTTTCTTCTCAAACCCACCCCTTTATTTTGGGGTGGGGCCTTATAGTTGTGGCCCTATTTACGGTTTTGTGTACTGATGTCTAGGGTAGCCTAGCTTTGAGGAAGTGGGTACGCCTCCAAAACGCATCAGCTCAACACCCCCACCTGGTGTTACTGGAGTACGTGCATCTGTACTGTATGGCATCTTGTGAGTATCCATTTGTAACAGTTTAATTTCACTAATAAATGCTTTTGGTACTGCATTAGGTTCACGTACCTTCTTGTCCGTTTGTTTTATAGCATTCAAAAAGTAAACAGCTTTTTCAATAAAAAAAATTGCACCAAATTCATAAAGACTGGAAAAGGGAAAAACTATGGGGGTTATGTACTAAAGGCAAATCCGCTTTGCACTAAAAGTGCTAATTACAAGTGCAAAGTGCACTTGAAATTGCTCTGAAAGTGCACTTGGAAGTTCTGTAGATCAGAGGGGGACATGCAAGGAAAATAAACAGCATTTTAGCTTGCACATGATTGGATAATAAAATCAGCACAGCTTCCCCTCATTTAAGATCTACCCCTCAGATTTACATTGACTGCACTTTCAAGTGCACTTTCAGTGCAATTTCAAGTGCACTTTGCACTTGTAGGGCCAGATCCTCAAAAGAGATACGCCGACTTAACTTGAGATTTCTAAATTTACACGGCGCGTATCTTTGCGCCTGATCCTCAAAACGAGATACGCCTGAAATTCCGGTATTTCCGTCCTACCTAAAATAATTACACCGGCGCTTCTTCGGGCGCAAATTACGCTAGACACGCCGCTGTTTTTGATAGGCAAAGATGCAAATGAGGGAGATAGGGCGATCCACAAAATTAAGTGTGTGCGCCGTAGATTACGCCCTGTGCGCACCTGTTAGTTTCCCGGCGGGAAGTTACACTTTATAAAAGCAGCCCTAATTTTACACCTGCCGTGTAAATGTCTGCTGAAGCAACACCATTGAGGAAGAGCTGAGCACACACATTTGCTGGACTACAATCTGTATGCCAACATGCCAGGGCCATCCATGATCATAACTGCACTCGTTACTTTAGAGGCGCAAAGAAGGAGGAGGGAACAGAGGAGGAGGGCACAGGAGAGGGTATACCGCAGACGCCAAGATGTCTTTGGCATGACTGCTTCTGAGGTATTCCGCAACTTCCGTTTCAACCGTGAAGCCATCCTGGAATTAACCACAATCCTGCAGGATGACCTCACCAGCCCAACACAACGCTCACATGCACTGCAGCCTCTGATCAAAGTACTGGCAACACTGCATTTCCTTGCCACTGGCTCTTTTCAACGTACAAGTGGAGGTGTGGCTGGGATGGCACAATCCTCCATGAGCAGGTGTGTGCACCAAGTAGTCCCTGCAATACTGAGACGCATGGGCAATCAATTCCAAAAACCCACCCAGGAGGTCCAGCGAATAAAGACAATGACGGATTTTTACCAAATAGCCAGATTCCCACGCACCATCGGGGCCATTGATTGTACCCATGTGTCACTACAGCCCCCCCATGAGACAGAGCACATGTTCCGTAATAGGAAGCACTGGCATTCCATAAATGTCCAGGTCATAGTGGATGCACAATCCCTCATATGGCACGTCTGTGCGAAATTCCCTGGATCCTGCCATGACAGCTACATCTTCCGTCAAAGCAACATCTCAAGAGAATTGGAGCTGAACGTGTATGGGGACATCTGGCTGGTTGGTGAGTGACATGGGTGTCAGGTATGACTGCCCCCCCCCCCCCCCATGATGCAGACATCACGAGGGGCACATGCATGACTAACATCCTCCTGTCTTTTCCCTTCCAGGTGACTCTGGATATGCACTGGGACCCCATATGATGACCCCATTCCGGAACCCCCAAACCCCAGGAGAGCAAAGTTATAATGAGGCTCACATTCGTACCCGTGCAGTGGTGGAACGCACATTTGGCCTCCTGAAGTTCCGCTTCAGATGCCTGGATAAGTCTGGGGGTACCCTGTTGTATTCCCCAGACTTTGTGTACCAGATAATCGGTGCATGTTGTATTCTGCACAACTTTGCAGTGAGAAGGGGCCTGGAGATTGACATATGTGATGACCTGACCCCTGACCCAGACAATCCCCCCTAACCCAGGGTACCCCTTCTTCTGAGGGAACAGCAGCCAGGAGACGCCTCTCAGAAGGCATTTTTGCACAGTAAACGCACATTTATTATGTCACAATGAGAATGTTTTTTTGCACAGTAAACGCACATTAATTATGTCACAATGAGAATGCATGAATGCTCACCACTGTGGTCCCTAGCACAGACACATCACATGCACATCGAATTGGATTGGATCAAAGTACCCCCCCCCCCTTTGGTACTTGGGAGCAGTAACGCCCCGCCACGGCTCCAATTATGTCACTGTGCATTCATACATTCAGGGACCTGGGATCACTTCTCCCTGGTCCTGGAGATCCCTTCTCCACCAAAACTGAGGGTGACACCCTTATTTTATCAGGAATGCCACCCCCCCCCCACATTCACACATCATTCACACACATAAAACAAATCATAAGTACAGTATACCAAAATAAATAATAAAAAAATAAAAAATAAAAGTACCCCTGCAAATTTAGTTGCGGCGGCGAGTGCTACGCCTGGGCTGGCCACGGGCACGGCCACAGCCAACCGGAGGATCTTCATTGGGGGGGTGTGAGCAGGGGAGGAAGTATCTTCATGGGGGGAGGTGTGAGCAGGGGAAGGAGGAGCCTCCCCTGGTGTCTGTCCTCCTGCTGGCCTGCCCTCCAAGGCCACTGCTATCCTTGTGAGACAGAGTGAGGGCAGCCGCATTGGCCTGGCCAGCCCGGGTATTGTCCTGCACAGCCTGGGTCAGGGCACTCACCTCCTGGGCCACGCCTGTTGTGGCGGTATGCAGGTCATTCAAGCATGTGATGACCGCCACTGAGTTGGTGGCCACATCACCGAGTGACTCCTTCATTACACCCAGGCTGCGCTCCATCTGGGTCAGTGTCTGTTTTATTTGAGCCAGAGTGCGGGTCTTCCGGGCATTGTCCCTCAGCAGACTGACCGGCAGACGCTCGGCCACCCCCCTGGTCTCCTGAGTCGCCATCCTGCCTGCCGCTGAGTCTTGCGGCCCTGGAGGAGGGGAGAGAGTGACCCTTGTGAGTTGAGGCCTGTTGGGGGAGGAGTGGGAGGGGCTACCCCTGATGGTGGCCTGACTGGTGCCAGCCTCAGGGGTAGCCTCAGGGGTAGCCTCAGGGGTAGCCTCAAGGGTAACCTCAAAGGTCATCATATCCGAGGCCAAAAGGACTTCCCTGCAAGCTGCAGATCTTCTTCCTCCACCCCCTCATCCTCCACCCCCTGATCCTCCTCCCCCTCATCCTCCTCATGAGGGGAGGTGTGGCCACTCCCCTCCCCTGGGGAATCCTGCCCTTCTTGGGACTCATCAGCAGCCTCTTGTCTTGGGGTGGTGCAGCAGTCTGGCCTGATGGCCCAGCAACCTCCTGGCCATCTGTGGAGGACACAAAACAATCACAGGTTTGAGGATCCACACACTTGGCACATCTTCCCTTCCCCCACCCACACATGCTAACCACCAGAGAGAAAAAACAAAAACGTACCTGTCCTCACAGGAACATCAGATTGATAGCCACGCAGGCCCACCACCTGCTGTGGGTGGAAACACCGGGCCACTGCCCATTCCTCCTCACTGAGCCTGACGGGGCAGGGTCCCCCTCCTCCAGTGCCCGTGGTATGGGCATTGATCCTTGCCATCTTGTTCCGGACCAGGCTCTTAAGATCGTTTATCTTCTTTTGTATGCCAGCGGGGGTCCTGGTCTCCCCCCCCGCCGCATTGATCTGATCTGTGATCGTTTTAATTATCTCCTTCTTCCTGGCCAGGGGGGTGTTCCGGCTCTCAGGGCCATGCAGATAACGCCCATATCGGACGATGCCCCGAGCAAGAATTTGCTTCTCTCCCAGGGTAAAATTGAGCCTTCTGCGCTTGGGGACCATCACAGACACCACCCAGCAACAAGAAAAAACTCACCGGACAAACAAACAAAAATACACACACAACAAACAAACAAAAAAACTCACAGAAGAAACACACAAAAATCTAAACACACAAGCAGACAGCTACTATAAATTCAAAAACAAACACGCAAAAAAATAAAATAAAATACAATCAGAAAAAAAAGAATCAGAAAATACAATCACAAAAAAACAATCAGAAAATACACTTAGCAAAAACAAACACCAACTATACTCTCCAACTCCTCAAAAACTTTTCTCACACACACAACTTACCAACACACACCAACAAACGTTTAGAGCAGAAGCGAGAGAGAGAGAGAGAGAGAGAGAGAGAGAGAGACTTGTAAAGCGCAACACATGCGAACTGAATCGCCTCTGGGCGCTGTATCCATTTCATGGGTAAGGAACCCCTTGACCTCAGAAGAGATGGGTTTTAATCTTTCTCCTGAAGGCCAAGTGGTCCGACTCCAGTCGGATGGTGGTTGGTAGTGCATTCCACAGGCGAGGTCCCTGGACTGCAAATCTTCGATCTCCTTTGGACTTGTATCTGGCCTTGGGTATCTGGAGGAGGTTTTGATTGGTGGATCGCAGAATGCGATTGGGGTTATGGGCTTTTATTTTTTCGCATAGATATTGAGGGGCGTTGCCTTGAATACACTTATGTATTAGGCAGAGTGCCTTGAAAGTGAAGCAACTTGCTCTAGGAAGGGAAACACTGGGATATACTTTTGCAAGGGAAGTGTGTTTGACTGGGGCTTTTTATACACAGGGCGATCCTCAAACTAAGTACGCTTGGCCTTTTACCTATCTCACTGATTGCGCCAAGCCAAGTTCTGCACATGCCCAGTGAGGTCCAGATTCGTGCGCGAATGCGCAGTACGGCCGGCGCCTCATTTGCATGGGGTCACGGCTCATTACAATGAAGCACGCCCACTTCCTTCCCACTTGCAATAACCCTGCCTTACACCTCGGAATTTAAGTTACGCTTGCGCAATTTTGGGCGCAAATGCGCTGTGGATACGGCACTTATGATAACAAATTAGGGCGCCGTAACTTAAATGACATAAGTTTTGAAGAACTAAATTTGCGCCGTTGTTTGTGGATCTGGCACCTAGTTTGCACTTGTAGTGCAAAGTGGATTTGCCTTTCGTAAATAACCCCCATGTGTCGCTCATAACAAGCAATCACATTCTTAATTCTAGATTCACGGATCCTCTTGAAAAATTTGCCCGATCTCAGTTTTTCCTTTTTGCAGTTTTATAAACGTTGCCCAGTCTAAAGCCTCGTAGACATGCAGTGTTGGTATAGCGATCTCCTCTGCTTTGCAATTGTGTTCTGACAAGGTTTCCGGAGCTTCTCATGGGCAGTGGCACCTTAACAACTATATGAGCTCCTGGGTAAAGAAATGCACTGGAGCCTCTACCAGGGATGATGACCTGCGGTGTGCATGACACACAGTGGGTGTGGCTAAATTAGGCCCCTTTCAGACTGAGGCAGGAGCTGCGGTTGCGGTATAACGCCGCTAAATATAGCGGCGCTATACCGCCGGGATTACCACGGGATTCGGCCGCTAGTGGTGCGGTATTAACCCCCGCTAGCGGCCGATAAAGAGTTAATACCGCCCGCAATGCGCCTCTATAGAGGCGCATTGCGGGCGGTATTGCCGCGGTTCCCATTGTTTTCAATGGGAAGGAGCGGTGAAGGAGCGGTATACATGCCGCTCCTCTCACCGCTCCAAAGATGCTGCTGACAGGAGATTTTTTTGTCTCCCGCCAGCGCATCGCCTCAGTGTGAAAGCCCTCGGGCTTTCACATTGAGTCTGCAGTGCAGGAGTTTTTCAGGCGGGATAGCAGCGCTATTTTTAGCGCTTTACCGCCTGAAAAACTCCTCAATGTGAAAGGGGCCTTATGGAACATATAAAGTGTGACTTTTTAATCTGATTAGAAATATTAATCTGACTTTTTTACAATGTTAAACTTTTTTTTATTCCTTTTTTCAATTGGGGGAGGGGGAGGAGAACCAAGGTTACTACAGTGGGCAGTATGTACAGGAGAGGAGTGTGGAGGGTATGGCGATGGGCAGTATGTACAGGATAGGTAAACCACAATTGAATAGAAAGAGGAGTGAATGGACTTTATAGACATAGTTAAAAAGCACGTTTTGTCGATTTTTATTCATAGCAAAAAATATACTGTAGATGACAGGAACAATTATAAAATGCACTCGCTAATGACACTATTTTGGGGCAACCTCCAAATCCAGGAAATGTTCTGAAGTTCATTTATATCTCTATAAGTAGGGATGAGCCGAACATACCCGGGTTCGGTTCGCATCAGAACGTTCGAACAGACCGCGGGTTCGCGCGAACATTTAGAACCCCATTGAAGTCCATGGGACTCGAACGTTCGAATTCAAAAACGATCATTTTAAAGACCAATATTCAATTTAATGTTGGTAAACGTCTTTCAGAACCCGGGTCTTGCCCCAGGGAACATGTATCAATCGAAAAAAATATTTTAAAAACGGACGTTTTTGCGGAGCAGCGATTTTAATGATGTTTAAAGTGAAAAAAAAAAATGAAAAATTCCTTCAAATATCACACCTGCTGTGTGTCTCTAGTAGTGGCACGTGTTTAGAAATGTCCCTGTACAACATTAAATTATTATAAGAACAAAGTAATTTAATACTGGTTGCGCACGTGCTGTGTGAGAACAATATCTCGATTATTTTAGGGGTGGTGGGGGGGTGGCATTATCTTTTTGGGAAAGCAAAATTGTAGAAAAAAGGGCACCCCTCAAACATACTGTAATTGTAGCGCAACAAAGAGCCACGTGCAAAGTATTGCATCAAAAATTGTTATTAGGCGCCCCTGTTACACAGGGGCACAAAAATTGTGCCTTAGGCCACATGCAAAGTATTGCATCAAAAATTGTTATTAGACGCCCCTGTTACACAGGGGCACAAAAATTGTGCCTTAGGCCACATGCAAAGTATTGCATCAAAAATTGTTATTAGACGCCCCTGTTACACAGGGGCATAAAAATGTGTCCGTAGGCGCAACATAACACTGCAACCCCTCCCAATATCTGTAATTGGAGCGCAACAAGGAGCCACGTGCAAAGTACTGCATCAAAAATTGTTATTAGGTGCCCTTGTTACACAGGGGCATAAAAATGTGTCCGTAGGCGCAACATAACACTGCAACCCCTCCCAATATCTGTAATTGGAGCGCAACAAGGAGCCACGTGCAAAGTATTGCATCAAAAATTGTTATTAGGTGCCCCTGTTACACAGGGGCATAAAATGTGTCCGTAGGCGCAACATAACACTGCAACCCCTCCCAATATCTGTAATTGGAGCGGAACAAGGAGCCACGTGCAAAGTATTGCATCAAAAATTGTTATTAGGCGCCCTTGTTACACAGGGGCATAAAAATGTGTCCGTAGGCGCAACATAACACTGCAACCCCTCCCAATATCTGTAATTGGAGCGCAACAAGGAGCCACGTGCAAAGTATTGCATCAAAAATTGTTATTAGGTGCCCCTGTTACACAGGGGCATAAAAATGTGTCCGTAGGCGCAACATAACACTGCAACCCCTCCCAATATCTGTAATTGGAGCGCAACAAGGAGCCACGTGCAAAGTATTGCATCAAAAATTGTTATTAGGCGCCCCTGTTACACAGGGGCACAAAAATTGTGCCTTAGGCCACGTGCAAAGTATTGCATCAAAAATTGTTATTAGACGCCCCTGTTACACAGGGGCACACAAATTGTGCCTTAGGCCACATGCAAAGTATTGCATCAAAAATTGTTATTAGACGCCCCTGTTACACAGGGGCACAAAAATTAGGCCTTAGGCCACGTGCAAAGTATTGCATCAAAAATTGTTATTAGGCGCCCCTGTTAAACAGGGGCAGAAAAATTAGGCCTTAGGCACTGGTGGCGGAGCACAGAAAAACAAAATTTCTTACTAGCTAACAGCATGAAAAGTGAGGAGGAGAAGGATATTTCATCAGCAGCACAACAGGACAGTCACTCAGCATCAGCAGTCTCAAAGGGATCTGATATTTCAACACAAAATTATTATTCAATAACATCAGCATCAGGTGCTTGGTAGCCGGTGTTGATCCAAGCCTGATTCATTTTGATGAAGGTCAGTTGATCAACAGAGTCGGTGGAGAGGCGTACCCTGTGATCGGTCACAAAGCCTCCAGCAGCACTGAATGTGCGTTCTGAAAGAACAATGGATGCAGGGCAAGCCAGTAGCTCAATTGCGTACTGTGCAAGCTCTGGCCAGTGATCCCTCCTCAAGACCCAGTAAGCCAGAGGATTTTTCGTGCTGAAGGTGTCCAAGTCGGATCTTGCCGCTAGGTATTCCCGGACCATGTAAACCAGATGCTGGCGATGGTTGCTGGAACCGGTCAGACCTTGGGGCTGCGGACTAAAAAATTGTCTGAACGCATCGGTCAGACGGCCACCTTCTCCACCGCTCCTTCTCTGACTCACCGAAGCCTCAGCAAGACGTTGTCCAGGGCCAGGTTTTGGTAATCCCCCCGGTTCTGGGAACGCATTGCACAGACCCTTCTGCAAGGCCTCCCGCAGTAGTTTCATCTTCTGCTCCCTCTGCGATGGCAACATAAGATCCGTTACCTTACTCTTGTAACGTGGATCAAGGAGAGTTGCCAGCCAGTAATGATCCCTCTCCTTGATAGCACGTACACGAGGATCCTTACGCAGGCTTTGCAGGATCAGGGAGGCCATGCAGCGTAGGTTTGCAGAGGCATTCGGGGCACAGTCCTCTGGGTCACTGAGGACAACAGGATCCTCAGCCACCTCATCCCAGCCACGTAAAAGTCCACGTGTTCCTTGGGACTGTAAATGATCCCTTGAAGACTGCTGCTGTTGATGCTGAGTGCTAGGCTCCACCTCCATGCTGCTGATACAATCCTCCTCCTCCTCCTCTTCCTCATCCTCCTCCTCCTCTTCCTGTGTTCCAGGCAAGCAGGAACAGTGTCTGGATAAAGGGGGCCTTGAGAGGTAAGGAAGTCCTCCTCTTCCTCCCTCTGTTCTGCCTCAAGGGCCCTGTCCATTATTCCACGTAGGGTGTGCTCCAACATGTGAATAAGCGGACAGTCTCACTGATGCATGCACTGTCACTGCTCACCATCCTCGTGGCCTCCTCAAATGGTGACAGGACAGTGCATGCATCCCTGATCAAGGCCCACTGGCGTGGTGAAAAAAACCCAAGCTCCCCTGAGCCAGTTCTGCTGCCATATTGGCACAGGTACTCATTGATGGCCCTCTGCTGCGTGTGCAGCCGCTGCAGCATGGCTAACGTAGAGTTCCATCTGGTGGGCATGTCACAGATTAGGCGGTTCTTGGGCAGGTTGTATTCCCTCTGGAGGTCTGTCAGCCGAGCAGTGGCATTATATGACCTCCGGAAATGCACACAGACTTTCCTGGCCTGCCTCAGGACATCCTGTAAGCCAGGGTACCTGCCCAAGAACCGCTGCACCACCAAATTGAGAACATGCGCAAAACAGGGCACATGGGTGAGTTTTCCACGTCGCAGGGCAGAGAGGAGGTTGGTGCCATTATCGCTGACCACCATTCCAGGCTTCAGCTGGCGTGGCGTCAACCACCTCTGAGCCTGCCCCTGCAGAGCTGAAAGAACCTCTTCCCCAGTGTGGCTCCTGTCTCCCAAGCACACCAGCTCTAGGACCGCATGGCATCTCTTGGCCTGCATTCCTGCATAGCCCATCGTATGCCAAGGAGCACGGCTGGTTCTGAGCCAACATCACCACAGGAAGAGGCCACAGAGGAATAAGAAGAGGAGGGGGTGGAGGAGAGAGGTGTGTCACAAGCAGTTGTAGTGTTTTGGAGGCGTGGTGGTGGAACAACCTCCAAAACTACTGTACCTTGACCTGCGTCCTTCCCAGCTGCCAGCAGAGTCACCTAATGGGCCGTAAAAGACAGGTAACGTCCCTGTCCATGCCTGCTGGTCCATGAGTCAGCGGTAAGATGCACCTTACCACTGACCGCCCTGTCCAGCGAGGTATGGACATTGCCTTCCACATGCCGGTAGAGAGCCGGAATCGCCTTCCGTGAAAAAAAGTGGCGTTTGGGTACTTGCCACTGAGGTACTGCACATTCCACAAACTCACGGAAGGGGGCAGAATCTACCAACTGAAAAGGTAGCAGTTGAAGTGCTAGCAATTTTGCTAAGCTAGCATTCAACCGCTGGGCATGTGGATGGCTGGGAGCGTACTTCTTTCGGCGCTGCAGCAGCTGGGGCAGGGAAATTTGTCTGGTAATATCAGTAGATTGGCCGGATGTACTACCACTACTACGTTGTGACACACCTATTTCTACACCTTCGGTGCAGGCTGCAGAGAGGACTGGGGGTCTAGTGGGGTTTGAGGTCACAGAAGGGCAAGGGGAGGACCGCTTTGGTCTTTGGTGTGGGTCTTTCTGGTATGCCTGCCAACGAGCTGCATGGCAGGTCGACATATGTCTGGACAAGCATGTGGTGCCCAAGCAGGTGATGTTTTGGCCACGCGAGATACGCTTGAGACATATGTTGCAAACAGCAAAGGTAGGATCTGATGGACAGGTTTCAAAAAAGGCCCACACCAAAGAACTTTTGCTGTACCGTTGAGACACAGCAGCGCCACGTAAAGCTGACCCCTGGAGGGCTTCCTGCCTCTTTGAAGATGTGCCTGTGCCTCGTCCTCTTCCTCCTCCTCCTCTCTCCTACCAGGCACCCAGGTAGAGTCAATGACCTCATCATCCCCTCCCTCCTCATCATCACTGGCGACAACCTGGCAGTATGCTCCAGCTGGGGGAACATCACTCCCAGATTGTTGTCCCTCTCGGCCACCCCCTCTCCCTGGGCTCACATCAATGCCTTCCTCTGTCAGTGTTCCGTCATTGGAGTCTTCAAAACGCTGCACATCTTCAGCTAGCATGTACCCAACACTGTGTTGAAACAGTTCGGGGGACTCCTCAGGAGGACACGGTGGGACTAGGGAAGGATTGTGTGATCCCATTGTGCAGAGGGTAGAGGACGCCTTGGCAGCTGCTTTGCCAGACAAACTATAATCAGTCTGTGTGAGAGAGGATGAGGAGGATGAGGACGGCTTGGTCATCCACTCAACTAATTTCTCAGCATGTTGAGGCTCAACACGGCCAGCTCCCGAAAAGAAGGATGAGCGGCCACGGCCACGTGCTGAAGAGGATGCACCACATCCATCACCAGCGTTACCTCTAGATGCAGAGCCTGCTTGCCCTCGTGACTCTCTGCCTCTCTTTGTCCTTCCAGCCATAGTTATGCGTTCAGGTGTTATGTAACAAAATAGTCGCTGTCACACCAACTGCGTTCAGATGGTATTAAACAGCAACCACACAGTAAGAGCGACTTGGCTCAAGTGTAAAGTAACAAAATAGTCGCTGTCACACCAACTGCGTTCAGATGGTATTAAACAGCAACCACACAGTAAGAGCGACTTGGCTCAAGTGTTATGTAACAAAATAGTCGCTGTCACACAAACTGCTTTCAGATGGTATTAAACAGCAACCACACAGTAAGAGCGACTTGGCTCAAGTGTAAAGTAACAAAATAGTCGCTGTCACACCAACTGCGTTCAGATGGTATTAAACAGCAACCACACAGTAAGAGCGACTTGGCTCAAGTGTTATGTAACAAAATAGTCGCTGTCACACCAACTGCTTTCAGATGGTATTAAACAGCAACCACACAGTAAGAGCGACTTGGCTCAAGTGTAAAGTAACAAAATAGTCGCTGTCACACCAACTGCGTTCAGATGGTATTAAACAGCAACCACACAGTAAGAGCGACTTGGCTCAAGTGTTATGTAACAAAATAGTCGCTGTCACACCAACTGCTTTCAGATGGTATTAAACAGCAACCACACAGTAAGAGCGACTTGGCTCAAGTGTAAAGTAACAAAATAGTCGCAGTCACACCAACTGCCTTTAGTTGCTATTAAGCAGCACGCACGCAGTAATAGCGACTGCGGTCAAATGCGATTTAACAGCATGCACGCAGTGACACCAACTGCCTTTAGTTGCTATTAAACAGCACGCACGCAGTAATAGCGACTGCGGTCAAATGCGATTTAACAGCACGCACGCACGCAGTGACACCAACTGCCTTTAGTTGCTATTAAACAGCACGCACGCAGTAATAGCGACTGCGGTCAAATGCGATTTAACAGCACGCACGCAGTGACACCAACTGCCTTTAGTTGCTATTAAACAGCACGCACGCAGTAATAGCGACTGCGGTCAAATGCGATTTAACAGCACGCACGCAGTGACACCAACTGCCTTTAGTTGCTATTAAACAGCACGCACGCAGTAATAGCGACTGCGGTCAAATGCGATTTAACAGCACGCACGCAGTGACACCAACTGCCTTTAGTTGCTATTAAACAGCACGCACGCAGTAATAGCGACTGCGGTCAAATGCGATTTAACAGCACGCACGCAGTGACACCAACTGCCTTTAGTTGCTATTAAACAGCACGCACGCAGTAATAGCGACTGCGGTCAAATGCGATTTAACAGCACGCACGCAGTGACACCAACTGCCTTTAGTTGCTATTAAACAGCACGCACGCAGTAATAGCGACTGCGGTCAAATGCGATTTAACAGCACGCACGCAGTGACACCAACTGCCTTTAGTTGCTATTAAACAGCACGCACGCAGTAATAGCGACTGCGGTCAAATGCGATTTAACAGCACGCACGCAGTGACACCAACTGCCTTTAGTTGCTATTAAACAGCACGCACGCAGTAATAGCGACTGCGGTCAAATGCGATTTAACAGCACGCACGCAGTGACACCAACTGCCTTTAGTTGCTATTAAACAGCACGCACGCAGTAATAGCGACTGCGGTCAAATGCGATTTAACAGCACGCACGCAGTGACACCAACTGCCTTTAGTTGCTATTAAACAGCACGCACGCAGTAATAGCGACTGCGTTTCTGTGCAATTCAATAGCCCAGTTGCATTAACAGCGACTGCGCTTCTGTGCAAATAAATTGCACACGTGCAGTAACAGGTAATGCGTCTGTGTGTGCAATTAACTAGCACACGTTAAATAACACAGAATAATTATATTTAAAGTAAATCCCTAATGCAGGCAATACAACACGTTAGAGCGCTGCATGTCCTGCAATCTCCTGCCTGACAGATACTAATAGATAAACTAGCTGAGCTGTACACTTTATAAATATATTGACAACGCCTAAGGATGTGAATATATTCTCTACAAACTGTACTTACTACACTTCCTAATCTATCTATCTATCTATCTATCTATCTATCTATCTATCTATCTATCTATCTATCTATCTATCTATCTATCTATCTATCTATCTATCTATCTATCTATCTATCTATCTATCTATCTATCTATCTATCTATCTATCTATCTATCTATCTATCTATCTATCTATCTATCTATCTATCTATCTATCTATCTATCTATCTATCTATCTATCTATCTATCTATCTATCTATCTAAGACACTGTGGGGCTGATTTACCAAGCCTTTACTCCATGACTCATGGAGTAAAAGCAGGAGTAGCAGCCATTTGGCCATTTACTAAAGAAATACGCTGCTAGTGCAGTGTATTTCCCTAGTTACTAATGTGCTCCGTGCGCCCAGGAGAGGGTGCATTGTGCACCAGTACAGACCTGGCGCACGGCACATTAAACTGTAAATTGCGGGGGTTCGGGCGGGAGTTTATTAGGGGGGGAGGTGGGGGGATGCAGGGGAAGTGAAGTGACATGTGTTTTGAAGTGTTTGGCGGGCCGAATTGAAAGGGAAAGTGTTTTTTGAAAACAGATCCCCGTACGCTTGCATAGTGCGCCTGAACCTCGGGAGGTTCATTTGCATACTGGGCATGCGCAGAGAGAAAAGTCAGGGATTCCTGTGCGCCTTGTCAGTACGCCGTGAAAATCTTGGTAAATACCAAGCGGCGTACCCGTGAATGCGCTGCGTGACGCGGCGCACGGGAATCTCCGAGCTGTTTTCAGCCCTGATGGGGAACTCCGCGCCAAATTTCAAACTTGAAATCGGCGCGGGTCCCCCTCCAGGGCTACATTAGGCTCTTAGGCTTGGTCCGGAACGTGAGGGGTTAAACCCGCGCCGATTCGGCGCGGGGGTCCCCCCCAGATCCAAACCAAGCCCTCATCCCAAGCATGCAGTCTGGCCCGGACATGAATGGGGGCGGGGACGAGCGAGCGCCCCCCCCTCCTGAGCCGTACCAGACCGCATGCCCTCAACATGGGGGAGTGTGTGCTGTGGGGGAGGGGGGCACTGCCCCCCCACCCCACAGCACTCTTGCCCCCATGTCGATAGGGACAAGAGCCTCTTCCCGACAACCCTTGCCATTGGTTGTCGGGGTATGCGGGCGGGGCTAATCGGAATCTGCGAGCTCCCTTTAATAAGGGGGCCCCCAGATGCCGGCCCCCCACCCTATGTGAATGAGTATGGGGTACATCGTACCTCTACCCATTCACCTGGGGGAAATGTAAAGTAAAATAAAACACCACACAGAATAAAATATTTTATTAATCTGCTCCGGAGCCCCCCCTTTCTTCTTTAGCTCTCTTACAAGGGGGGGTTTCTTCTCTCCCGATCTTCCGCCGGGACCCTGGGCTTCGGTGATTTCTGCCGGGGGAGGGTGCCATCCCTCTGTCCTCTCCGGAGCCTTCCGCCGGATGCCCCCACCCCATTTAAGCTCTTTTTCATTAGGGAGGGGCATCCGGACTTCGGGGTCTTCTGCCGGGGGATGGCGCCTATCCCCCGGTCTTTCCGGTGCCTTCCGCCAGGGTTCCGGTCTTCCTGGTCTTCTGCCGGGGGTGCGCCAACTCCCCGGTCTTTTCTCTGCTCCCTCTTCTGCCTGGCTCCCCCGCTGAGCCAGGTCTTTCTTACGTCTTTTTTCTTCTCTCTTCCTTCTTCTGCCTGTCTCCTCCGGGAGCCCAGGGCTTGTCTCCGCTGTCTTCTTCCTTCTCTTCCATTGGATGTTGACACTAGTGTTGAGCAGAATACGCCATATTCGATTTCGCGATATATCTCGAATATATAGTCGAATATTCGAGATATATTCGCTAAATTCGAATATTCGTGATATTTTATCGAAATTAAATGAATGCGAATTTTCGCTATTGCGAATGCGAAAATTGCGAATTTTCGATAACTGCGGTAGGAGCGCTCTGATTGGCTCAGAATATTCGTGATATTTTATCGAAATTTCGCAAAATGCGAATGCGATATTGATGGCGAAATTTCGACAACAGCGCTAGGAGCACTCTGATTGGCTCAGAATATTCGTGATATTTTATCGAAATTTCGCAAAATATGAATGCGATATTGATGGCGAAATTTCGACAACAGCGCTAGGAGCACTCTGATTGGCTCAGAATATTCTTGATATTTTACAATACAAAATAATTGCGAATATTCGGCAAATGCGGAAGGAGCACTCTGATTGGCTCAGAATATTCTTGATATTTTACAATACAAAATAATTGCGAATATTCGGCAAATGCGGAAGGAGCACTCTGATTGGCTCAGAATATTCTTGATATTTTACAATACAAAATAATTGCGAATATTCGGCAAATGCGGAAGGAGCACTCTGATTGGCTCAGAATATTCGTGATATTTTACAATAGAAAATAAAAAGTGTTTTGCATTGGTGGTGATTCTTTACTCTATCCATCTGTCACAGCCGTTTGTCAATCAAACACCTTGAAGATTGAACACGTTCATGCTGCATGCTTTGGACTTTTTTTCACTTCACATATCAAAGACATTTTTATGAAAGATTATTTTTCTATTATTGGGACTATATTTCTTTATATATTTGTTTCACTGTGTATTTCACAAGTTATTTGCGCTTGCTTATTTTATAATTTGCCCACATGTCTTGTCACTAGACATATTTTTTATTCTTGTAGAGCGACTCCATTTTCTGTCTTGTATTAATTTATGTTGTATAACATTTTTGAGTTGCTGCTGTATTCTCCCCTTTTTTTAAGGAATGCGCAATTTTTTCCTTCTTACAAAAAAAAATAATATCAAACATACAAATATTCATAACAGAAACATACACAAAGCCCCCCCCCCCTTTTGCATCAGAGACAATCAGAGTTCTCTTACCACAGTTATCGAAAATTCGCAATCATTTTCGCATTCGCATTAGCGAAAATTCGCAATTTTTTTTGTTTTATATTCGGCAACATAAAAGGATTTCCTCAGCTTAGCTACTCGGCCCAGGGTCTCTAATCATACCAGCAATGCTTTTAGACGTCGATAGGATGTGATCTGTTTTAAAAATAAAATTGAAAAAATGCGAATATTCGGAATTGCGAATATTCACCGCGAAATTCGAAATATATCGCGAATACTCGAATATGCCATATTCGAGCCGAATATTCGCAATACGAATATTCGTGAGCAACACTAGTTGACACGACGAGGTTCCGCGCTGACATGCCGTGTCAGCGGCGGGCATGGACTTATATAGGGTAATGCCACCATGTGACCTCAACCCATGTGACATCACATTCCCTGGGCATGATGGGAATGTGATGTCACATGGGTTGAGGTCACATGGTGGCATTGCCCTATATAAGTCCATGCCCACTGCTCAGACGGCATTCCAGCGCCGGACCTCGTCGTGTCAACATCGAATGGAAGAGAAGGGAGAAGACAGCGGAGACAAGCCCTGTGCTCCGCGGAGGAGACAGGCAGAAGCGGAAGGCATCGCAGAAGCCCGCGGGTGTCACCCCCCGGCGGAAGACACTGTACAAGCCCGTCGCTTGAATTACGTCGCTGAAGACGGGGGTGGGGTGCCAGTGCACCCCCCCCGCAGAAACCGTTGTGGAAGCCCGGGACCCTCCCCCAAAGGCAGGAGCCTCACTGGTAAAGGGGGTCCCGGTGAATTACGTCGCTGAAGACGGGGGTGGGGTGCCAGTGCACCCCCCCCCGCAGAAACCGTCGTGGAAGCCCGGGACCCTCCCCCAAAGGCAGGAGCCTCACTGGTGAAGGGGGTCCCGGTGAATTACGTCGCTGAAGACGGGGGTGGGGTGCCAGTGCACCCCCCCCGCAGAAACCGTCGTAGTAGCCCGGGACCCTCCCCCAAAGGCAGGAGCCTCACTGGTGAAGGGGGTTCCGGCAGAAGATGGCGAAGCCCGGGGCCTAATGAGGTGGTGGTGGGGGGCCCCGGCAGAAGACCCCCGGCTGACTAATAAATTAATTTTTAAATGTGTGTGGTGTATTATTTTTTTCCATTTTTTTCCCCAGGTGAATGGGTAGGGGTACAATTTACCCCATACTCATTCACATAGGGTGGGGGGCCGGAATCTGGAGACCCCTTTATTAAAGGGGCCTCTCAGATTCTGATAAGCACTCCGCCCGCATACCCCGACAACCAACGGCCAGGGTTGTCGGGAAGAGGCTCTTGTCCCTATCGACATGGGGACAAGAGTGCTTTGGGGTGGGGGGCAGTGCCCCCCTCCCCCACAGCACACACTCCCCCATGTTGAGGGCATGTGGTCTGGTATGGCTCAGGAGGGAGGGGGGCGCTCGCTCGTCCCCACGCCCATTCCTGTCTGACCAGACTGCGTGCCTGGGATAAGGGCTTGGTTTGGATCTTGGGGGGGACCCCACGCTGTTTTTTTTTGCGCGGGTTTAACCCCTTATGTTCCAGACCAAGCCTAAGAGCCTGGTATGCACCTGGAGGGAACCCACCTTATTTTTTTTTTGGGGGGTCTGGAGTTCCCCTTCATGAACAGCGATCTGTCATTTACACATGTCAGTCCCACCCCCCCCCCCTACAGTTAGAACACACCCAGGGAACATATTTAACCCCTCCCTCGCACCTAGTGTTAACCCCTTCCCTGCCAGTGGCATTTTTAGAGTAAGCAATGCATTTTTACAGCACTGATCGCTAGAAAAATGCCAATGGTTCCAAAAAAGTGTTCGATGTGTCCGCCATAATGTCGCAGTACCAATAAAAATCGCTGATCGCCGCAATAACTAGTTAAAACAAAAAAAAAAATATTTTGTAGACGCTATAACTTTTGCCAAAACCAAACACTAAACGCTATTTGCGATTTTTTGGAACCAAAAAGATGTAGAATACGTATCGGCCTAAACTGAGGGTTTTTTTCTTTTTTAGAATATATATTTTTGGGGATATTTATTATAGCAAAAAGTAAAAAAATGTTTTACATATGTGGGCGGGACTTACGCAAGTCCCGCCCACATATATAAACATCGTTCAAACCACACATGTGAGGTATTGACGCGTGCTATTGGTGGACAGGCTTGAAGTGCTGATTTACAGCACTGTGCTTAAATCTAGCGCAAGGCAATCCTATTCTAATTGTGGGTGTTTGAGGGAAGCCAAGTGAGTGTTAGAACCCCTGCATGTTTTTTTTTGGTGTTGAGCTTTGTGTCCCTTTTCTTAAAATTGGCTTCACTTCCTGTCACACAGCTGAACAGGAAGTGAGGTTAAAACCCTACCAGTGTCTTTTCTTGGGGACACAGGTCAATCTAACTAGTGTCCCCATTAAGCAAATTGCACTCCAGCACTGCTGTGTACACCCCAAATCATGGGTCTTCAAACTACGGCCCTCCAGTTGTTCAGGAACTACAATTCCCATCATGCCTAGTCATGTCTGTGAATGTCAGTGCATTACAAGGCATCATGGGATGTGTAGTTCTACAACAGCTGGAGGGCCGTAGTTTGAGGATCCCTGCCCCAAAGGATTATTTAGTTTGGGGTTTAGTAAAGGCAAAGCCACTCTGCAGTACAAGCATAGTTGCTGAAAATCAGAGAGGAAGCACTGATGGTTTTAACATCCAATCCTGTAGAAGCAAAGTTGTTTTGTTTTCTTCCTTGCTTTGCACTTGTAGTGCAAAGTGGATTTGCCTTTAGTAAATGGACCCCAAAGTCCAAGATCCCTAATAATTTGGGGTGTACACAGCAAAATACTAGAGTGCAATTTACATAATGGGAAACTATTTAGATTGATCTCTGTGTCCCCAATAAAAGATATTAGTAAGGTTTTACCCTCACTTCCTGTTTGGCTATGTGACAGGAAGTGAATGAATTTGAATTAGAAAGGGTGAAGACACCTCACAAATGTTCTCACTATCAGGGGTGCAGACATCCCCAAAAAATAAGCAGATAATACTTATTTGCAAATTAATAATTTTTTAGTTAACATTGGGTGGGGTGCTCTAACACACACATTCATACATATTAGCCACGCTGTATCCTGGCCTATTGGCATGGTTATATTTTCTTAGGCCTCTCAATAAAACTCTATGAAATTTGTGCTTAAACTAGAACCAGGGGCGGACTGACAACTCATGGGGCCCCCGGGCAATAGAAGAGGATGGGGCCCCTCTGGCTTACAGATGGCCACCACGCCAGGAGGTAGTGCAGAGGCGGGCAGCTAAAATCTTGGGATATTCACATTAAAAGCATGTCATTTTCGGACATATCGGGGACAGATCTAAAAAAAACACAGATTTTTACATACTGTCCCTGGTTTTACTGAGCCTGGCAACCCGGATGGGGCCCCCTAGTGGCATGGGGCCCTCGGGCAGTGCCCGAGTGACTCAATGGTCAGTCCGCCCCTGACTAGAACTATAATCAACACTTTTTATTTTCTTTAATTTTGGATAGAGTGAGGGAGGGTTATAGGCCCTGTCAGTTTATTTTGTATTATCTGTGTCCAATTGGGGAGATTTGCCTTCACTTCCTGCCCCATAGCCAAACAGGAAGTGAGAGAAAAACTATGCAAATTAACCACTTCCCGCCCAGCCTATGGCCGATTTACGTCCGGGAAGTGGTTACACAATCCTGACAGGACGTCCTGCAGGATTTCATGCCGCGCGCGCCTGTGGGGGCACGCAGCGCGGCGATCGGTAATGCGGGGTGTCAGTCTGACACCCTGCATCTCCGATCTCGGTAAAGAGTCTCTCACGGAGACGGAGACTCTTTACCACGTGATCAGCCGTGTCCAATCACGGCTGATCACGATGTAAACAGGAAGAGCCATCGATGGCTCTTCCTCACTCGCGTCTGACAGACGCGAGTATAGGAGAGCCGATCGGCGGCTCTCCTGACAGGGGGCGTTCGCGCTGATTGTTTATCAGCGCAGCCCCCCCTCGGATGACCACACTGGACCACCAGGGATGCCCACCCTGGACCACCAGGGTGGGCAAAAAAACAAAAAAAATATGAAAAAAAAAAAACAAAAAGCATTAAAAAAAAAGAAAAAAGATGCCAATCAGTGCCCACAAATGGGCACTGACTGGCAACCTGGGAAAATCAGTGCCACCCCACAGTGTCCATCAGTGCCACCCCACAGTGTCCATCAGTGTCACCCCACAGTGCCCATCCATGCACAGTGCCCACCTATCAGTGCCCACCTGTGCCACCCATAAGTATCCATCAGTGCCACCCATAAGTGCCGCCCATGAGTGCCCATCTGTGCCGCCCATGAGTGCCCATGAGTGCCCATCAGTGCCGCATACCAGCGCCGCCAATCAATGCCACCTCATCTGTGCCCGTCGGTACTACCTCATCGATGTCCATCAGTGCCATCTCATCGGTGCCCATCAGTGCCGCCATATCAGTGCCCGTAATTGAAAGAGAAAAACTTATTTACAAAAAAATTAACAGACAAAAAAAAAAAACGTTTTTTTTTTTCAAAATTTGCTGTCTTTTTTTAGTTGTTGCGCAAAAAAAAAAATCGCAGAGGTGATCAAATACCAACAAAAGAAAGCTCTATTTGTGGGGGAAAAAGGATGCCAATTTTGTTTGGGTACAGTGTTGTATGACCGCGCAATTGCCATTCAAAGTGCGACAGTGCTGAAAGCTGAAAATTGGCTTGGGCGGGAAGGTGCGTAAGTGCCTGGTATGGAAGTGGTTAAGGGAATCCAGTGCCCCCCCAGAACTAGTGTGTGGGTCCCCTGAAAATTACTGGGCGGGTCATACAAAAACAGGGTGTGACCTTGACAGGAAGGGGTGGGTCATTTTTCTATTAGGAGGTGCAGATATGTAGTCAGGCCTAGGGCAGAACAAAACCTAAATATACTACTGCATATTAGGGCTTATTTAGACCGGATCCGATTTACAGCGTGTTTTTATATTGTAGGAGGAAACCCACGCAGGCACAGGGAGAACATGCAAACTCCATGCAGATGGTGTCACGGGCTGGATTCGAACCATCGACCGCAAATACCGTTGGAAATCAAATAAAAAATTACTGCCACTTTATTCCCTAGGGTGTCTGCTAAAAAATTAGATATAATGTTTGGGGGTCCTGATTAATTTCCCAGGAACAAAATATAATTTTTACATGAAGGAGAGAAGTGCCAGAATAGGCGCGGTATGGAAGTGGTTAAAGTGAAATAATAAAAGTGAAATATTCCTTTAAATTTCAGACATGGGGGGGAGGGGGGGTACACGCATGTTTCCCGTGCTTAGAACTGTCCCTGTACAAGATGTAATTTCTGAAGTGAAACAAAAAAAAAGGAAGTTTAAAGTACTCATGGCTATAAAGAATACAGTCATTGCTCATTAAAAATAATAAAAAAAAAAAAAAAAAAATGGGGGTCCCTCCAAATTAAATTACCAGGCCCTTCAGGTCTGGAATGGATATTAAGGGGAACCCCGCTGTAAAAAAACCCCAAAAAAATGGCGTGGGGTCCCCCCAAATATCCATACCAGACCCTTCAGGTCTGGTGTGGATTTTAAGGGGAACTCCACCCCAAATTGAAAAAAAAAATGGCGTGGAGTCCCCCTAAAAATCCACACCAGACCCTTATCCGAGCACGTTGACCTGGCCGGCCGCAGAAAAGAGGGGGGGACAGAGTGCGGCCCCCCCTCTCCTGAACCGCACCAGGCCACATGCCCTCAACATGGGGAGGATGTCCCCATGTTGATGGGGACAAGGGCCTCATCCCCACAACCCTTGCCCGGTGGTTGTGGGGGTCTGCGGGCAGGGGGCTTATCATTTACCCTATGTGAAATGGTAATGGGGTACATTGTACCCCTACCATTTCACCCCCAAAAAAATGTCAAAAGTGTTAAAAATGACAGTAGCCGGTTTTTGACAAATCTTTTAATAAAATCTTCTTTTCTTCTTTCCTTCGGGTTTCTTCCGCTGCTTCTTTCTTGGGTCTTCTCGTCCACATCTTGCCCGACGTGTTCTTCTATCTTCTCCGTCCGTCCTTCAGCCTTCTGGTCCCGCATCTTGCCCGGTGTCTTCTCCTGTTTTCTTCTCGGTCCGCCAGCCTCCTCGTCCGCATCTTGTGTCTTCTCCGGACCCAGCGTTTGAATTTGATTTGGCCGCCGTGTTCCCGCTCCTGGGACCCGCCCCCCTCTGACGCCACAAGTAAACTCCTTAGAAGGTCATGTGCGTCAGAGGGGGGCGGGGTCACATGAGTGTGACACGGCGGGAACTTCAATTGGAAGCGGCGGCATCTTCTTCTCCGGGCGGCGCGATTGAAATTGAATTCCCCCGCTGTGTGACGCTCTGTGACCCCGCCCCCCTCTGACGCACATGACCTTCTAAGGAGTTTACTTGTGGCGTCAGAGGGGGGCGGGTCCCAGGAGCGGGAACACGGCGGCCAAATCAAATTCAAACGCTGGGTCCGGAGAAGACACAAGATGCGGACGAGGAGGCTGGCGGACCGAGAAGAAAACAGGAGAAGACACCGGGCAAGATGCGGGACCAGAAGGCTGAAGGACGGACGGAGAAGATAGAAGAACACGTCGGGCAAGATGTGGACGAGAAGACCCAAGAAAGAAGCAGCGGAAGAAACCCGAAGGAAAGAAGAAAAGAAGATTTTATTAAAAGATTTGTCAAAAACCGGCTACTGTCATTTTTAACACTTTTGACATTTTTTTTGGGGTGAAATGATAGAGGTACAATGTACCCCATTACCATTTCACATAGGGGGGGGGCCAGGATCTGGGGGTCCCCTTTGTTAAAGGGGTCTTCCAGATTCTGATAAGCCCCCCGCCCGCAGACCCCCACAACCACCGGGCAAGGGTTGTGGGGAATGAGGCCCTTGTCCCCATCAACATGGGGACATCCTCCCCATGTTGAGGGCATGTGGCCTGGTGCGGTTCAGGAGAGGGGGGGGCCGCACTCTGTCCCCCCCTCTTTTCTGCGGCCGGCCAGGTCAACGTGCTCGGATAAGGGTCTGGTGTGGATTTTTAGGGGGACTCCACGCCATTTTTTTTTTTAATTTGGGGTGGAGTTCCCCTTAAAATCCACACCAGACCTGAAGGGCCTGGAATGGATATTTGCCGGGAACCGCACGTCTTTTTTTTTTTGTTTTTTACGGCGGGGTTCCCCTTAATATCCATTCCAGACCTGAAGGGCCTGGTAATTTAATTTGGGGGAACCCCTACACATTTTTTTTTTTTGTTTTATGAATGAATCCCTTTAGAATTGTCAGAGCCGACAATTCATTATAGCCGCGTGTGAATTTTTAAATGACTTTTTTCCTTCTGAATGTCATGTTGTGCAGGGGCAGTTCTAAGTGCGGGAAAAATGCGCTATTTCACATGCTGACATTACACCCCCCCTAGGTACGAAATTTAAAGGAATATTTCACTTTTATTGTTTCACTTTAAGAATTATTAATTTCACTGCTCCCGAAAAAACGGCCGTTTTAAAAAATAAAAAAATCATTGATACATGTTCCCTGGGACAGGACTGAGGTCCCCAAACACTTTTTAGGACAAAACTAGCAGATTAGCCTTTAAAATGAACACTTTTGATTTCTCCCATAGACTTCTATAGGGAGTTCGGCGCGGCTTTACATATTACTTTCAATGCGCCGGCTGCTACGCTGGTTCATGCGCCCAATTAAGCCTCCACCCGGAGTACTAATTAACGCATGAACCAGCGCAGCGCACAGAGCATAGTAAATCAGGCCCTGTGTCTCTATCTCTCTATCTCTCTCTGTCTGACTGACTGATCTTCTCTAGAACCGCCAACACACTACACTAGGCAGCCGTGCAGGCTGCCTTTTATAGTGGGGGGCGTGTACTAATCCCCCTGAGCCATCAGCGCTCAACGCCCCAGTGAATTATGGGACGTTTTGTGTCATTCGAATTTGGCGCGAACGACCCGTTTTGTTCGATTTTCGACGAACGATCGAACGACCGATGTTCGATTCGAACATACGTTCGAATCGAACGCGGAGCTCATCCCTATCTATAAGCAGTCCTGTTTAGAACCTCAGACAAATTGATGGTCAAATGCTAGTTTTAACCACTTTTTCACTTATGTATGTGTATTTTATAATTGTTCCTGCCATCTGTATTTTTTGTTATGATTAAAAATCTACAAAACTTGCTTTTAAACTATGCCTATGAAGTCCATTCACTCCTCTTTCCATTCAATTGTGGTTTACCAATTTAAATAATGTGGCATTTTGTACCTTTTTACTGTCCACACCTCCACCCTGTGAGGACAGTTCAAAATTATAGTTATCTATGTACAGGAGAGGAGTGTGGAGGGTATGCTAGTGGGCAGTATGTATAGGATAGCAGTGTGGAAGATTTAAAAGTGGGCAGTATGTAAAGGAAATGAGTGTATGGAGGATATCAGAGTGAGCAGTATGTACAGGAGAGGAATGTGGAGGGTATGATGGGGGTCAGTATGTAAAGGAGAGAAGTGTGGAGGGTATCACAGTGGGCAGTATGTACAGGAGAGGAGTGTGGGGGTTGTTAGGGATGAGTCCTAACAACCCCCAGAGTCTCTAACTTGGTCAGAGACCTATCTAAAAGAGGGACCCAGTGGATTTTTTCAGTAGACACTTTAACACCGAAAAGGTTAAATGTCGATTTAGATATTAACTGCTTTATAAGTGACTATTAGTTCTATATTTAGTTCTTTTGCAAAATATATGAACTTTTAGATTTTTTATCTATTTTATAGGGATGAGCTTCGTGTTCGAGTCAAGCGTATGTTCGTCTCGAACATCGTATGTTCGATCGTTCGTCGAAATACAAAGAAAACGGGTCGTTCGCGCAAAATTCGAGTGGCGCGTCACGGCCCATAATTCACTGCGGCATTGCTGGCTGATGATTGGCCAAGCATGTACTATGGCCAGCATGCTTGGCCAATCACAGCACCGTCAGTACAGAGAGCCGTAATTGGCCAAAGCCAGGGTGGCTTTGGCCAATTATGGCTCAGGGCTTTAGTACACGCCCCACACTATAAAAGGCCACCTGCAGGGCGGCCTTGTGTAGTGTGTTGCGGTTCTGGTTAGAGATCAGTCCTAGAGAGAGAGAGAGTGTCTTTTTTTCTAGGTAGATAGAGCAGACAGGCCAGTCAGTTAAAGTTACAGTGTGTAGAGGATATATATACATCACAGGTGTTGTACATATATTTATACACTGTATAGTTTAGCTAGATCAGTTCTTCCTAATTCACTGTCAGGCAGTTGATTGTGCTAGCTGCAGTATTCTCACGTGGTGTATTGCCCGTGGGCTCTGTAGTTTGCACCTAAAGCTTCTTGGTGTGTACTGCACTTGTGCTCTGTAGTTTGCGCCTAAACCTACTTGGTTTGTACTGCACGTGTGCTCTGTAGTTTGCACCTGAACCTACTTGGTGTGTACTGCACTTGTGCTCTGTAGTTTGCACATAAAGCTACTTGGTGTGTACTGCACTTGTGCTCTGTAGTTTGCACATAAAGCTATTTGGTGTGTACTGCACTTGTGCTCTGTAGTTTGCACCTAAACCTACTTGGTGTGTACTGCACTTGTGCTCTGTAGTTTGCACCTAAACCTACTTGGTGTGTACTGCACTTGTGCTCTGAAGTTTGTACCTAAACCTACTTGGTGTATACTGCAAGTGTGCTCTGTAGTTTGCACCTAAACCTACTTGGTGTGTACTGCACGTGTGCTGGAGGCTTTGTGACCGATCACAGGGTGCGCCTCTCCACCGACTCCGTCGATCGACTGACCTTCATAAAAATGAATCAGGCTTGGATCACCACCAGCTACCAAGCACCTGTTGCTGATGTAACTGAATAATTTTTTTGAAATGTCAGATCCCTTGGAGACTGCTTATGCTGATGCTTAGTGACTATCCTGTTATGCTGACTGAATATCCTTTTCCTCCTCAATGATCTTGCTGATAGCTTGTAAGAACATTGTTGGTTCTGGGCACCGCCACCAGTGGCTAAGGCCCAATTTTTCTGCCCCTGTTTAACAGGGGCGTGTAATTACTATTTTTGATGCAATACTTTGCAGCAGGCTCTTTGCTGCGCTCCAACTAGAGTATCTGTGAGGGGTTGCAGTGTTGTGGCACCAGCACCAGTGCCTAAGGCCCAATTTTTATGCCCCTGTTCAACAGGGGCATGTAATTACAATTCTTGATCTAATATTTCACAGCAGGGTTTTCCAGCGCCCACCAAGACTAACTGTGAGGGCTTACAGTGTTGTGGCAACACCAACACCTAGGTCCCAAATTTCTGAAGAGTTTAATATGGCAGACCCCTACTTTCAAACATCCAAATTACAAACGACTTGTTTCACAAAAAAAAAAAAAAAAAATTGTCATTGGGACAGAAAGTGAGGTGCAATCTTCTGAACAGATGCACACAGACAGCAAAACAAATGTTACAGGGAAGATAACCCTTCTATATGTTTTCGGAAAAGCTTAAAAAAAGATTTTATGGTTGAAGCTACACTTTAAAGAAGTACCAGTTGAAAATTACAAATAGATTCTACTTAAAGCGGGGGTTCACCCTATCGACGGGAAAAAAAAAAAAAAAAAAATATTTTACCTTAAAATCAGGCATTGTAGCGCGAGCTACAGTATGCCTGTCCCGAATTTTTTACCCCCGTACTCACCTTGTAGTCGTCCATCGAAGATACTGGGGAATGGGCGTGCCTATGGAGACGGAGGATGATTGACGGCCGGCTCTGGCGCGTCACGCTTCTCCGGAAATAGCCGAAATAGGCTTGGTCTTCACGACGCGTGCGCATAGCCTGTGCGCAGGCGCCGTGAAGAGCCGAGACCTACTCCGGCTGTCTTCGGGGAGAGTGACGTGCCAGGGCCGGCCGTCAATCATCCTCCCTCTCCATAGGCACGCCCATTCCCCGCGGGAGACGAAATCTACGATGGACGACTACAAGGTGAGTACGGGGTTAAAAAAATCGGGACAGGCATACTGTAGCTCGCGCTACAATGCCTGTCTCGATGGTAAAATGTGTCGGGGGGGGGGGTGAACTACCGCTTTAACAACAAACCTACAGTCCCTGTCTAGTTTGCACCGCCTGTATACTTCTGTTCAAAGTATATAAGGCCAAATGGGCTTGTAATGACCTGGGGGAGGGGGGCGGGGAATCCCATGCTAAATTTTTCTCAGTGATTTTAATCCATATTGCAGGGACCAAACATTACATTAAAGCCGCAAGCAGTCTTAAATTACTTCTTTCTTATAGTAATCTCATTTTGTGCAGGGACAGTTCTAAACACGTGCCACTACTATAGACACCCAGCAGGTACAATATTTAAAGGAATTTTTCATTTTTTTCCACTTTAAGCATCATTAAAATTGCTGCTCCAGAAAAAAATACAGTTTTTAAAACTTTTTTTTTCATTGATACATGTTCCCTGGGGCAAGACCCGGGTCCCCAAACCCGTTTTCCGCCAATAACTTGCATATTGGGCTTTAAAATTAGCACTTTTTAATTCGAACGTTCGAGTCCCATTGACGTCAATGAGGTTCTAAATGTTTGCGCGAACGTTTCGGTCCGTTCGAAGGTTCTGGTGCGAACTGAACGGGGGGTGTTCAGCTCATCCCTACTGTTTTATTAATTAGAGGTTTTAACTATCATGTTTTTTATGAAAACATTTTTTTTTAAATGTGTATATATATATTTTTATGGATTTGTTTATACCATGAATAATTATCGTTCTTTGCTATGTGATGATTTTAGCCTTGATTGTGCACTCTGAGAGTGTGCCATTATGTGCTTACTAACATGAACGATGAAATTATGTTCAACCATGTGATGGTATAGGATTTTATTAATGTTCGGTGTATAAATTGTATTAGTTTGCTTTCAATGTACTGTAGCATTTCTGATATATTGTTATCTCTATCATTTGAGTTGTGCAGTAAGGCTTTTTGTCCCTCTCCCTCACCTGTAGGATGGCATCAGTGTTTACTCTAGCTGTGGCGACGTGCACCTGTCCTCATCTTGAGTGATCTCTGATTGGTTATGGTAGAGCGGGGCAGGATAATATAAGCTCGTCTCCATGTCGTGTGGGCATACCCTCTGCTGAAGTCGGATATGACAAAACACGTCAGTTGTGACCCAAACGACGTAATACCTAAAAGTGACGTGTGCGCTTCACCACGGCTGGATCCGGAACAAGGAACTGACTATGATTGCTCCTTGGCCATGCAGATTCACAAGGCATATACAGTGAAGTGCACCTGATTTTACTTTCAAAGCTCCATTGATTGCTAAAGTTTTTGTATGTATATTTTATGAGGGATATTTGATGTAAGGGGTTTGTGATTTAAATAAACAAGATTATGCTATGTGCGCTCTATTTTGGTATATGATCTTTATTGGAGCCCTTATCATCTATTGATCTCCTGGAACGGTTGTGACTGCAGTATATGATTCAGAGGAACACTTCTCTTAGGCCCCGTACACATGGACGGACATGTCCGCCCGGAGATTTCTGTCTGATGGTTGTACACACCATCAGACAGAAATCCGCTCGTAAACAATACGCGGGGCGTGGCCACGCCGTCGCCACGACGATGACGCGGCGACGTGGGCGGCCTTGAAGTTCAAAGCTTCCACGCATGCGTCGAATCAGTATGACGCATGCGAGGGATGGCGGTCGGTTGGACGTGTCCGGTGAGTCTGTACAGACGACCGAACACGTCCGACGGACAGGTTTCCAGCGGATAGATTTCTTAGCATGCTAAGAAATTTTGATCCACTGGAAACTGTCCGATCCGCCGGACAATTGTCCGGTCGGGCCTACACACGACCGGATCTATCGGCTGAAACTGGTCCGTCGGACCAGTTTCAGCGGATCGATCCGGTAGTGTGTACGGGGCCTAAGAGGCTGGTTTATTTTTTAGTTTTGGTGAGTTTAACCCCCTGAAGGGAGTGTGTATAACGTGGTGGAGTTTGAGTGATTGGTGGAAGGTGCACACTGCAACTATCTCTAGGCTCACCTGTGAACAATATCTTGAACTACTGTATCATTCATCACTGTTCTTAAAGACTTTGGCCCAGATTCTCGTAGATCGGCGCATATCAGATGCGTTACGCCGATGTAACTTAGAGAGGCAAGCTCCGTATTCTCTAATCAGAAGTGTTCATTTTTGCGCCGGCGTGGCGTAAATTTGTCCGCGTAAGACGGCGTAATTCAAAGTAGGAAGGAAGTGGGTGTAATCCATTTAAATGAACCGTGACCCCATGCAAATGAAGGGCCGAACGGCGCATGCGCCGTCACGTGATCGCATGTCCCGCGCCCCTCTGCGCATGCTCACAACTACGCCTGGCATTATTCCTGAGTTACACCGGCCCACAATTTACGCCCAGGGCATAAATATGCCCAGACAAGCGCCCGTCGAGTGCAAAAGTACACCTGTTTGTTTTGGTTTGGTGGATTGGTGGCTATACTTTTGCACTGCTTGAAGACATGTCTGCCCAGCGTTCTGGGTCCCGAAAAAAGTATTTCTCTCCAGAGGAGAAAGGCATAATACTTGCTGCCATGGAGAGGTACTATGATCGCCTCCATGGGGCCCATAGCAAAAATACCAGCAGGGGCAGAAAGGACGAGATCCTTCAGAGGATCACGGACCAGGTAAATGCCATGGGCAATGAGGCGAGGAGGCCCAAGCATATTGCCAAGAAGATAAATGATCTTCGTCGGAGGGTTAAGGAGAAAATGGCTCTTATTGCGAGCCATGCCAGGGGCACTGGTGGGGGACCACCCTCTAGGGTCCGTCTGACACCTGAGGAGGAGGTTGTTGCCCGCTGCCTTACCAGGGTGCAAGTGGAGGGAATGCCAGGCTACGACTCAGTTGAGCCGCCCTTGAGGACAGGTAAGTGTGTTTTTTCTACTATCTGGAGTGTAGCATGTGAGGGGGGGGGAGGGAATATGTGACAAGTGTGTGGGTCCACCAACATGTGAATGTTTTGTTTCATCCGCAGATGTCCAGGAGGGAGCTGGGCCATCTGGTGCCCCTGCCAGTCCCACACCCTCTTCCTCTGATGATGATGCCCCTGACCCCCAGGGAAGCCAAGCGGCATTGGTGGAGGGGAGTGGTGGCCAGACCTCCAGTGAGGAGGTCATTCAAGAGGATGCGGAGCATTTGGGGGAAGAGGTGTCAGTATACCAGGAGGAGTCGTCCATCTCGGCTGGTCCTTCCCGGCAGTCAAGCCTCCAATCCTCCAGTCTCTCTGGCTCCATCCCCACCCCCCCACTCCCTCAAGTCTCTCTGGCTCCATCCCCAACCCACCCACTCCCTCAAATCCCTCCCCCTATGCCAGGCCTGAAGCCTCTCGTGGGCCCAGGAAGGCAACCAGGAAAACCAGGGGGGTACCGGAATTCCTGCCTGTGACCCTGACCACTGCCCAGGACACACAGACCCACCTTATGGGTGAGATGGCCCAGGACATGAGGCGAGTGGCCGACAGCCTTGGCGACAGGGGACACATAACGGATGGTCTGCAGGACGTGGCTGGCAATACCACAGCAATCATATCCTGCTTGGGGGATCTCCAGACCACCACGGCTACCCTTGTGGCAGAGGTGCGGACCCTGAATGAGACCGTCCAGGGCCACACAGCTGCCATTGTCCAGGTGCAGACCGAGACCAACAGCCTTCTGAGGCGTATTGTGGTGTCATTAGAGGGCAGGCCTCCAGCCATGGTGGATGCTCCTCCACCTGATGCCCCCCCCCCCACCATCAACCAGGCAGTTACAGAGCCGTGAGCGTGGGCGTGGCAGCAGCCAGGGAATTTTTTATTTATTTTTTTGCTCTGGTGAAGAGTTTTATTATTTATATTTTGCTCTGGAAAGAGGTTTTATTTTATTTTGCTCTGGTGAAGAGTTTTATTATTTATATTTTGCTCTGGTGAAGAGTTTTTTATTTTATTTTGCTCTGGTGAAGAGTTTTATTATTTTATTTTGCTCTGGTGAAGAGTTTTTATTTTATTTTGTTAATAATGCACACGGTGAGGCGTGCAGATTAGTGTGACTGGTGTGTGAATGTGGGGGGGGGGGGTGAGACTCCTGCTGGCAAAGGAGTCCCTATCTGGGACTATACAAAAGCTGTATAATAAATAGGAGGAATAAACCCCTCTGGTTTGCTGTTCTCCTCCCCTCGGTGGGGGGGGGGGGGGGGCTTAATCGGACCTAATGCCTCTTTATCCCTTCTACCCTTCTTTCTGGATCTGGTGTGAATTGTGAGGAAAAACCAGGAGCTTAGAAATAGCTTGCTACATATCAAGTAAGAACTGTAAGGGCTGTACTTTAATAACCTGGCCTGGGGCCGAAGGTTTTTCTTTGTTCTTCTCTTTTTCTTTTTTGAGTACTATAAAATTTAAACCTCATAAAATCCTCTAGAATAAGCATCTTCATTAGTTAAAACCAGTCAAACCCAGAGCAAAAAATTATGAAAAAGGATCCCAAAGCAAATCATGCAGAAGCTGCAAGTCACAATACAATCAAACCCTACTTGGTCCAAGAAGCAGCAATAGATCAAATAGCTGAAAGCCCAAGGAAGATTGTGTCATCAGCACTGACGACACCAGCAAAGAAGAAGGGACATATAGATATAGAAATGGATGCAGAAGGATAAGGGTCAGAAAGGAGGGGAAAAAGATAGTAGATGCTGCAGAAAAAAACAATAAGGCCCGATCTCCAGAAACACAGGGAGATAAAACAGACCAGCTGCCTATAGAGAGACAACAAAAACATCAATCTGAAATAATACCAGTAGATTTACAAGCGCCCCCATCAAAACAAGACTTGGTTGATATGATGTCCCATTTAGAACGAACAATTAAGGGGGAAATGGGTGTGACAAGAAGGGATATACAGTGCGTGCTACAAAGAGTCGAAGGAATAGAAGATCACTTAGAAGAACATAAAAGTGCAATAATAGAGCTACTAGAAAGAGCAAAGATGGATTGGACAGAATGTCCTATATAAACTTGAGGATCAGGAGAATCGTAGTAGAAGAAGAAACCTAAGGGTAAGGGGACTCCCAGAAGTGGTTAAAGACACAAAACTGGAGCATTTACTGCAAGAAATATTCAATACCGCTTTAAAGTGAGAAATATCAGCACCAATGCGCTTTGAAAAGAATTCACAAAATATAAGGAGCAAACAATACTTATGGCGATGCTCCAAGGGATATAATAATACGATTTCACCATTATGAGCTGAAAGATCAAGTCTCCCAAAGTACAAGAAACTCTAGCCCTATGGAATACAAAGGAACTAAACTACTTATGTTTTCAGATTTAGTACCAAAAACACTAGCACGTAGAAGAACTTTGAAACCCTTAACAAGTCACTTACAGGTAAATAATATCCCCTATAGGTTGGATTAAAGAATGAGGGGTCCCAGGGATTCCCCCTGGTTCCCGAGGCTCCTACAGAGAGAGATGGGCAGGGAGGACTATACCGGTATATAGGTTGGAGTTCCCAGCATGCCTAACAGTGAAAAAACAGGGGGTCTCCGCGTATGTATGTTTTCCTGAAGACGTAAAAGATTTTTGCAGCAGACTGAATATACAATATATACAGGTGGAAAACTGGGAAAAGAGACCTCCTGTCTGGAAAAAGTGGAAAGAACAGGACTGGAATAGAACTTAGGTTGATATGATTGTAGTAAAGAAGAAATTAAGGTTGATACTGAAATCAACCGGGGGGGGAGTATGGAGGAGCTATGCTGACCTGCACTCCTGAAACCATTCTTAACTATTTTAAAGTTCAATAAAGGTTTATTGAATTTTTAGACAAGTATAAACAGAAAGTCAACATGGTTTGATCGAGCGTCAGACAAAGGGCGACCCGATCCGAAAATCATATAACATACACAATCCGTAATATAGAAAATAAAATGGTACAAACAGTTACTACAGTGAGGGATGGGTATAGCAAATATCAGTGTTTACAAGGCCTATCCGCGACCTATGATGGCCTCCCCTGACCTGGATGCCCCAATGGGATCCTGCTGCGTCCACGGCTCAGGGGAGTAAGGGGGAAAAAACTACCTCAGGTAGGCAGGTGACTGCAGTACCCATACTCGCTGATACCTCGTTCATTGAAATAAAAGGTAATAACAAAATACAAAAGTAACTGGTCACATAAAATAGTCAGAATGTGCATGAATGGAACCAGGGTGTGGCTGGAGAGAGTCAGCCAGAAGAGAAAACGAAAAGACAGAGGTTAAGAGGAGAGAAGGCCTGAGGCGGAAAAAGAAGGAGAGAAGGGAGGGGGGAGGGTAAGGGACAGGGTAAGGGGAGCGTTGTGCTCAGTTCCCACCAGGAATTCATCATTTTGGCTCGGGTAAATTCAGGAAATGAAAACAAAACATAAAATAAAAAGTTTACTAGCAACAGATCAAGGCAGGTAGAGGTAAAAACAAAACCGCTGGAGGCAAAGACTACCACTATGTTCGGGCCCAGGGGCCGGTGTCCGCAGGGAGTCATGGGGACACCGCGGCGGGAGTCTATCTTTGAGTTTATCTGAAGTGGAGTAATGCCTCCAAATACTCCAAGTAAAGGAAAATTTAGCGTATATCGAGGGATTTGGCTTGCAATTCCTCCATAAGCATAATGCCATTCATTTCATTCATCCATTCGATAATAGTTGGGGGGGGAAGACGACTTCTAGTGCCTAGAAATCAACTGCCGCCCAGCACTTAGACAGAATTTTAGAAGGGAATTTTTCTGAAATTTAGTGGAGCCGGGGAGAATGGAGAGGAGGGCTATAAAGGGAGATGGGGTAAGAGGATCACCATAAAGATCAGAATAAATTAGGAAAATTTGGGTCCAGAACGGGCGTATCCTATCACAGTCCCACCAAATGTGACTATACGTACCCGTGGCTGATGTACATCTCCAGCAAGCGTCCGAGGCAGAAGGGAACATGATCCTGAGGGTGGTCGGCACTCGATACCACCGCGATAATACTTTATAATTTTTTTCTTGAGCATAACTCGATATAGAGGATTTATGAGTGTAGAAAAAAGCCTTGCGCCACTCCGCATCACTGAAATCTCTCCCCAGCTCCTCCGACCAAGCCGAGGTGAATTTAGGAAAGGAACCATACGTGTAGCCCAATACCATCTTGAAGATCAGAGAGAGGGTGTGCCGTTGGAAGGATAAAAAGAAGCAAAGTTGTTCAAACCCTGTTAGGGGCCTATGAACCTGTCTAGAGTCGTGAAGCGTCTTACAGTAAGCCGTCAGATGTAGATGTGTAAGCCAGGTCACTCTAGGGGACGCCGTAGATGAGGCCAACACGAAGGAGCCTGTGGTGTTACTAACAAAGCTTTGTGCAGTGGGCCAGACCTCTTTCTGGTAGCCTGCTAAGGATTGGAGCATTCTGCCCTCCGGGAGGGCTGGATTATAGAATAAGGGGGTCAACAGACTCGGGTCAGTAGAAAGGGCGTATGGCTCTCTCCTACGGTACCAAATCGCCAGGGCATCTCTGGTGAGGGGGGACAGCCCTGAAAGGACTCGGTGGGATGTAGTGTATCCCCAGAGTAGGGCCCGAAGGTCCACTGAGGATAGGTCTTGTTCAACACATATGGAAACTTTACCCAAAGGGCGAGGGAACCATTCCAAAATCCAGGAGAGCACCGCCGACGTGTGGTAAAGCTCAAAGTCGGGGAGACCCGTTCCTCCGCTCGTGATGGGGAAGCAAAGGAGCCTGTGCTTCAGCCTGGGATGACTACCCCTCCATACAAACTGAATGGCCATGGAACGTAACGTGCGAAAGAAAGCGAATGGAAGGGTTATCGGGAGTGCTTGGAACAAATATAATAGCTTGGGCAAAATATCCATTTTAAGTGTACTCATGCATCTGAACCAAGACACCAGCCGGTCCATGCGGGCCTCAGTGAGACGTCTAGACAGTAGCGGGCTAGAATTCAGAGCAAAAATATCCGACAGCTGTTGTGGGACTGCGGTCCCCTAATAAGAAATGGACTTCTCCCTCCACTGGAAGGAGAAATTTGATTTGAGGGTATCAAGGGTAGGAAGCGGGAGGGAAAGGTTCAGTGCTTCCGTATTAGATAGATTCAGTTTATAGTTACTCAGTCTGCCAAACCGATCAATCTCAGCCAAAATAGAGGGAATACAGAAAAAACTATTTTGGAAGAGATTCAGGCCCTAGAACAGAAACATAAAGAAAGACAGGAAGAGCAAATTATGATCTTATTAACAAGGAAAAGAGAAAAATTAAGGGATTTATTGGAGCAAGAAACCAAACTGGTATTTAATAATATGAGTAAGAAATTTTATGAAATGGGGAATAAACCGGGAAAATTATTAGCAAGGGTAATTAAACCAAGAAATACACAGAATTTTATATTAACAATGAAAGATAGGAAGGGAGAATTAAATCATTCCACTAAAGATGTAATAAAAAAAATTCTAAGAGTACTATCAAAAGTTATATAAAGTAAACAAAGATCAGAGCCCCATGGAAATACAGTGCAGAAGAAAGAAAATTGAACAATACCTAGATAGGGTAAAGTTCCTGGCAATATTAGAAGAAGAAGAAGAAGTTAATAAGTTAGATAAGGAGATATCAAGAGAAGAAATAGGACAGGCAATCAAAAACATCAAATTGGGTAAGAGCCCCGGCCCAGATGGGTATACCCAGAGCTTTTTTTCTCAGAAAATAGGTGCAGGAACTCAACCACGACCCCGTTCAGATTTAAAAAACAGTAGAAGGGTCTTAAAGGGGCATTAAATACCAGGATTGCATTACATTTAGAGTTCAGGGGGTTACACACAGAGTGCAGAGCTGCTGCTTGTAGACACAGAAACCAGACTTCTGTGTTTACAAGTGATTGTGGTGAGCAGGCACCAAAGGGTCTGAGCCAGAGGTGGTGGAACTGAGTTCCCCCAAGTTCCCCCTGAAAAAAAGCCCTGGGTATACCTCACTATACTACAAGAGATTTGTGGAAACCCTGATACCATACTTCCAGGAGTATATGAACTGCATAGGTGGATTAATGATAATGAGTGAGGAAGCTTTGGGGGCCCACATAACTCTTATAGCTAAGGAAGGTAAAGATCCCTCAATATGCGCCAGTTACAGACTTATATCATTAATCAATGTTGACACAAAGATTTACACAAAAATACTGGCCGAAAGATTGAGACCATTTATGACCCCACGTAATTTTTTTTGATGCAGGGTTCCCCTTAATATCCATACCAGACCTGAAGGGCCTGGTAATTGAATTTGGGGGGACCCCCACGCATTTGTTTTTGTTTTTTTGCCAATGACTTTTCCATGTATTGTCAGGAGCCGACAATTCATTATAGCCGCGAGTACTTTTAAATTACTTTTTTCCTTGAGAAAAGACACTTTGTGCAGGGACAGTTCTAAGCACGGGAAACAAGTGCTACTTTACAGGCATACTATACACACCCCCAGGTACGAAATTTAAAGGAATATTTCACTTTTATTGTTTCACTTTAAGCATTATTAAAATTACTGATCCCGAAAAAACTGCAGTTTTTAAAACTTTTTTTGCATTGATACATGTCCACTGGGGCAGGACCCGGGTCCCCAACACTTTTTATGACAACAATTTGTATATACGCCTTTAAAATTAGCACTTTAGATTTTTAATGTTGGAGTCCCATAGACTTTAATGGTGTCCAGATGTTCAAACAAATGTATTGCCTGTTCGCATGTTTTGATGCAAACTGAACTGGGGGGTATTCGGCTCATCGCTACATGGGATGCTTGAGATACAGGTAACTCCAACACTCTGTAAGCACCCTCCCAAAACCTCTACATTCTTTGAGAGAGCTGAACCCAAAAAAAACTTATTGACCAGGAAGGAATAGGAAGACAGGGGATATCAAACATATATGGGATACTGTCATATACACTAAAGTCAGAGTTGTTAGGACCTTTAGAGAGCTGGAAAACAGAATTAAATCAAAGTATACCAGAACAAACAAAGGGGAAGGTCCTAGTACATTCCACATCAATAGATGAGAGAGTAAAAGAGATGAACTACAAACTTTTAATTAAATGATATTATGTCCCAATGAAACTCCACAGGATAAATCAAGAGATATCACCATTATGTTGGAGAGAACGTGGGATGGAGGGAACACACTCCCATATATGGTGGTATTGCCCTTTGATACAAGTATTCTGGAGCGGGATATTGAAAATGATAAAAAAGATCAGTGGACTAGAGGTGGAACAGGACCCTTGGTGTTGTTTGTTCCATACCTCAGGGGAATTAAAGGTGGTTGTAAACCCACTTTTTTTACTTTTACCTACAGGTAAGCCTATAACAAGGCTTACACGAGGCTGGTGCGCCTTTCTTTCTCCCTTTAAGCCTATAACAAGGCTTACCTTTAGGTAAGGAGAATATCTCCTAAACCTGCACGGTTTAGGAGATATTCCCCTCGCAATGCGGGCGGCGCATGCGCAGGGGGGAATCCACGGCGAAAGGACCGGCATCCGCCGGACCCTGCCGATTTTAAATCTCCCGCGCGCACGCGCGGGAGTGACGTCATCGCCGCTCCAGCCAATCACAGCGCTGGAGCGGCGATACCCGGAAGACACGCCAGAGCAAGATGACATCCTGCTCGGCGTGGACCAGGTAAGTGGTGTTCACCTCGTTCCGAGGTAAGTATTTCATAATCGGCTAGTATGCGGTGCATACTAGCCGATTATGCCTTTTGCCTTGCAGGTTTAAAAAAAAAAAAAAAAAGTTTATGCGGTTTACAACCGCTTTAAGGAAAAAATACAGAACAACATTGACCCTATATCTATTTAATGGAGCGAAAGTTCTAATACCGAGATAATGAAAATTAAAAAATTATCCCGTCAGTAAAGGAGTGGTTCAGAGAGGTGGATAAGATCAGGCTAATGAAGGAATTGCTATCTATACAAAATGACTGCAGGCCGAGATTCAATGGAATATGGAGGGGATGGAGAGAGTTTAAGAAATCTGAGATTTATCTGAACAATATGAGAGACTGAGGTGGGGGGAGGGGAGGGAGGAGGGGAGGAGGGGAGGAGGGGGGGAGTAATTGACTCCCAACTTCTGCTGCTTTCCTCTCTTAACCCCTTTTTTTCGAAATTCAGGTAAGAGGATTCACAGAGGGGGCAGGGAAAGAGATTAAAGACACTTGTAGAGTTTGAGTATATGACAAAATTACACCAAGGGACTCACCTAACGGCTGATGTGGAGCTATACAATAATAAATTAGTGAGGTAGGTAGGATTAAGGAGGGGAAGGGGGGGATTTGGGGCTTTTCCCCCTTTTTTTCTTCTTTAGAGCACTTAAGTGAGATTTGTAAGATACCCAGGACCAATGATCTATAAAAGGTAGATGAGGGTGGAGAATGTGGGGAGATTTTCTCCCCTCTCAGAGACACATGTATAATTTGTGCACAGATTACGAGTTATGTCACACAATGTAAAACAATACAGAGAATATGGGGTGAAAGGGATGTAGAGGGCTAGACCACTAGAGTTTTATATATTGCATTTTCTATAACATTCCACTCTCTTAAAACCTATCCCTTTCTTTGTCCCCTTTCATGTATCATCCACTACCCTCCATGGCATCTTTGAGGATGTTCCTCTCACTCCATCTCCCCAGACATATTTTTTGTTATGTAGGTTTATGTTTTCTGTCTCTGTCTTCTATGTATCCATCTTCCCCTCCTCTCCCCTATTTGCACAGGTATTTTAAGATTGGGAATCAGAATAGCAGGAGTAGCAGGTGTTTTGTAAACAGTGTGTCTCCCCTTGCTATATGGGGGGGGGGCACATTGTTCTTAACATAATGTTATCAATGTCACCGAGATTGAGACTACCACTGGAATGGATCTATCCCACATCTGACGTAGCAAGGAATTAGAATCATAATCAATAATTGGATGATTATGTCCTTTGATGAAGACAAAAATGAAGCAAAGTAAACATCGGACTTCTCCATGAAGGAAAGTATACATCAACAACAAACATATAGAAGAAGAACGTGTTTTTCCCTTTTTTATTAACCTTTTTGTAAACTGTCACCTGGAGGGACGGCCTCACCTTGATAGAATAAAAGGGAGAGGTGTATGCCTCCCCCTCCTCATCCAGAAGAAGCTACGTGACATACCGTTGCGAAACGCGTTTACATCACACGGTCCCGTTACACAGCCAGAACGATCCCCCAGCTAAGCGGGATGTGGCGAGCTGAGAATTGAGTGTTGAATACAAATATACTCAGCTGATACGGCTCTGGAATCACCACTGAAAACACTGTTGAATCTCTGGTGATATACTATACAAGGTTAGACAAGGAAGAAAAACTGCGCTAGTCAATTTATAACATTCAGAAAGGGTACTCAATAAGTTAACAAACGGATTGAGTAAAGAGGGAGGCAGCAGCTAGCATGCAATGCACAAAACAATATAGACAACAAGGGGTTATAGCTGCGCCACTGCACCAAAAACTTTTAAAGTCCACTGAAACAAAAAGTTGTTAAACATATGTGTACAGTCTACAAGGTGCACTTTTCACTGTGCACCCAAATTGATCTACAGTAATCTTGTACGGTATGCTCCTAATCACCACCGTGACTTTCACAGATAATGCACACTCTAGGTGATGACCCGCCACCAGGTAACAAAGCCGCTTACCAGACGGGCAAGCTCAGTTTGCAGTTGGCTATAGCCCAGCCGCGCCTTTAAAGTTGTAATGAACCCACAGGTTACAGATTCCTGGAACTGGCTTCCTTCACATCCATAAGCTCCACCAATTGGTCATGTGTAAAAAGAGGATGCAACATAGCGTAACTCTGCATAACACATTTTATTAAAAAAAGTAAGTTGTACTTACAGAAACACATTCATATAAAAAATGCCGGCCGGCAAGCGAACGGAGCCCTTCCTCCTCAGCATGGTGACGTCACTGCATGTCCTCCCAGATGCGTTTTGTCATAATACAGACGTTTTCAATAGGGTAGGGTGTAGCAGTGAATCACCTTATTTATAGACCCAGACCTCGTTGTGAAATGCAAAACAGCGGCAACAAAGACGCCATTTTGACTATGGGCAAAAATGCCAACACCATACGGAAAGTTAACTAAACGTATAGTGCATTATCCTAGCTTAAAAAGCTGTACTACAGAGCCTCCCTGTAGCAGACAGGCACTCTCGCTCACAGGGCTTATAAATTTAAGATTAGTATTAAAACAACATTGCATAGATTCTGAATTACATCCTAAACCAATGTAAAGTTATTCCATGTATATGGATTTTTTCGTAAGACCTCCAGACAGTGACATCTGCTGGATTGATTTATAATATCCACAAAGGAGATCAATGCACCGACTGACGTGCAAGCGTTGTATATTTCATGTGATTGATACCAGTCAATCTCATTAAACTATCTTTAAATAAATAGCTATTAATTTAATCGTATTTTATAAACCCCAAAAAACGGCTAAAGAGTTCTCCAAACGAGATACCCTCTGTATGTGAATGTGCCTGTGAAGGATATATTACCCATAGGAGGGAATTATTCAATCCCTTACCACTAGGAAAAATAGAAAATAAACATACAACATACTTTTTTTAATAAAATGTGTTATGTGGAGTTACGCTATCTTGCATCCTCTTTTTACACATGACCAATTGGTGGAGCTTATGGATGTATCACGAACCGTACTTACCGAGGCCAAGATGCTGAGAGTCTCACCTTTGCGACCCAGCACAGACCGCCCCCTGGAGTTGGGACAGAGGGGGGAGAGCACTAGGAGGCACCGGTACCGGAAGCGGGTGGTTGACTTGGTGCGCTGGTACAGTTGAGCAGAGGTGGTTCACTGAAGGACAGATAATTATAGTCCGGGAACTCAAAGTTCGTTAGCAGGAACAACAACTGAAGACAAGTCCAAGAAACAAGCCGGGGGTCAGGGGTTTGAGAGAGCAGAAAGTCCAGAGATACAAGCCAAGGTCAAAGGGCAGGAGACAGCAGCAATCCAGGGATGTAAGCCAATAGGTCAGGTTTCAGAGCGGGGGTAGAGTAGTCAGGCAATCCGTGTCAAGAAGGCAAATGCAGCAAACAGGAAAACACACAGGAGCTGATGACAAACCAGCAACCTGTCATGTGGCAGAGGCAGGTTTAAATAGGGCGGTCGTGTCTCCGATTGGTTGCAAAGAGGCCGCGTGCGTGCGCGCGCACGCCGGCGCACACGGCACGCCGCCGGACCGCGCATGCGTGCATGCAATTCGCGCACAGGCAAGCGCAATAGCGCTATTCTACCGCGCATGTGCGCGTTTCCGTGCCTGGCAGAACTGGTACCCTGACAGTTCCCGTGTGGGTTCATTACAACTTTAAAGGCCGAGGCTGGGCTATAGCCAACTGCAAACTGAGCTTGCCCATCTGGTAAGCGGCTTTGATACCTGGTGGCGAGTCTTCACCTAGAGTGTGCATTATCTGTAAAAGTCACGGTGGTGATTAGGAGCATACTATACAGTGTTTTATCAACCTGTCTTCCCAGACGTGTGAGCACACACGATAAGTAAGAATACAGCAGATGTACTCTGTTTACTGCAGACACACTGAATGTCCTTAATGGTGTCTATACAACGAATGGAGGCGGTAATGTAGGAACTTTTGTCATCTATACATGTGGTACTTGATAGACTTCATTGCCTAATAAGATATTCAGGATCAGTGCGGTAACTGGATTGATGTTCAGCCTCTATAGCAACATATGGTAATTTAGCCCTGATCATTCCAAAATCATTGCATTGGGCTTATATGACTTTCTTTATATATAGATACATATGAATGACACAATGTGAAAGACGATTACTGCACAAATGAAGATCACGGTTTATATAATAAAACAAAAAACTGAGCAACGACATATAAGAAGCTAGCAACCAGCAAATCGCTCACTAGTGATTGTCCTACATATGATTCCAGATCTAGAGGCAGCAGCAATATACTATTCAAGACTAAAAGTCTTACAGTATATGAAGCGACCTGTGAGACATACCTGGTTGTTAGGCTATATACAGCTCACATATTAAGGATTGCTATGATTGAATGTACTGTTTCCTAGCCTGGAATTCACCTGAGATATTGGAACCATTGCCAGCAATGTAATTTAATCTGCTACTCTTCCACACCCCCGGGGCCACATATGCATATATTTTCCATATAATATAGGTTATATTTTCTTTAATTTGAACAGCGGTGGTTTCGCCGCTGGATTTTTCTCCATATGTGATGATACAGGCTTCCGACCGCAATTGTTTATTGTTTGTTCATTGTTCGTATTTGTTTATATGTTTGTTTGTTTGTGCAACACATGTTATCTTTGTGTAAATGGTGCCATGCTGACTGACATTTAGCAAGACTGGTTTCTATAGTTCTCGTTACCAAAGCGATACTTTTTATCCTGTATATGGCTTTTTGATACATTAATAAACTTTTCGATTTTTTTTATCTTGATCCATTATTGCTTGTTATAGCCTTAAGTAGCTGTCCTATTTCCTTTGGGAAGTTTCTCCCTCTTTGATCTTCCCAAGGGAATACTTTTTGTATGCAAGTGTTTTGGCTACGGCAGTAACCTCAATTAGGGGGAGTGGCAGTGGAACGGTTGTCATATTCATACAGGCAGGCACACAGTGAAGGTTTAGAGTTTTCCCTTTTTTGTTTTTGTACCGATGTAGAGGGCTGTGTATGTGTGTTCTTTTTTCTTCTCTCTTTCTTTCCTCTTATCTCTCCCCCCTTCTTTCCATCTAAGTCTGCTTCCCCTCAATATCTCGTTCTAGGAGGGCTAAAACAAAGATGCCAGAGAAGAAAGAGGGGAGTGGGTGAATTGATAGATATGCTTAGGTAAAGTACCCATGAGTGACCCCATCCCTCACCCTCCCCTTGTATAAGAGGGAGTTCCCTGGCACAGGGATATCAGTTTTTTCTTTTAAAATAAGTTTTATATATGCTGTGTAAACTGTTTTTTTGAAATAGTAGATATTGAGACCTTGTATGTGTTATATGTGTCGTATTATGTATGTCATGTGTTGATGAAAAATTAATAAAGAAATAAAATAAAAATAAAAAAAGAAGCTAGCATCATCAAGATTAAGGAGGAATAGGACAGTCACTCAGCATAGGCAGTCTTCAAGGGATCCCACATTCATAGAAAATTCAATCGGTTACATCAGCATCAGGTGCTTGATAGCTGCTGATTAGGGATGAGCTTTATGTTCGAGTCGAACATGAGTTTGACTCGAACATTGGCTGTTCGCCCGTTCACCGAATAGCGAACAATTTGGGATGTTCGCGGCAAATTTGAAAGCCGCAGAACACCCTTTAAAAGTCTATGGGAGAAATCAAAAGTTCTAATTTTAAGGGTTGATATGCAAGTTATTGTCATAAAAAGTGTTTGGGGACCTGGGTCCTGCCCCAGGGGACATGTATCAATGCAAAAAAAACGTTTTAAAACTGAAGTTTTTTCAGGAGCAGTGATTTTACTAATGCTTAAAGTGAAACAATAAAAGTGAAACATTACTTTAAATTTCATGTCTATAGTATGCCTGTAAAGTTGTAAAGTAGTGCATGTTCCTGTGTTTATAACAGTCTCTGAACAAAATTACATTTCTAAAGGAAAAAAAGTAATTTAAAACTACTCACAGCTATAATGAATTGTTAGGTCCCGGCAATACAGATAAACGTTATTGAAAAACATGGCATGGGTTCCCCACTTAGTCCATTACCAGGCCCTTTTTAAAAAAAAAATGGCTGGGGTTCCCCCCAAAAAATCCATACCAGGCCCTGATTTGAGCATGCAACCTGGCAGACCTCAGGAAAAGAGGGGGGACGAGAAACCCCTGTACCCCTACCATTTCAGAAAAAAGTGTCAAAATGCTAAAAACCACAGAAGACAGCTTGGGATAAATCTTTTATTAAAAATAAAAATAAATAAAAAAAAGATTTCAGCGATGTAATCCATTTACGATCTCCAGCAATATAATCCATTTTCTATCTCGAGGATACGACACACACGATCATGCCTCCAAGGGAGGCACCCAACGAATGACGTGCTCCAGCCGGACAGCTGTAATATAGCTGAGGGCGGGGCCACCTGTCACGTGACCAGGCCCCCCTCTCCAACACAAGGGGAAATGCCAGGGTTACCCAGTGATGTGTACGGGTGACACAGGTTTCCTGTTGCATCAGAGGGGGGCAAGGTCACCCGTACATGTCACGGAGTCGGAGGGGGACAGGGTCATTTCACGGGTCAGTGGAAAGTTGCCATCACAAGCCATAGCTTTATAACATTCCGAAAGGACAACTCGTCAGGTTAAAAAGAAACTGCACGAGGGAAGAAGATTTTAGGGAACAGGCCCAATTTATTGGAAAAAGGTTTGAAGAAAAAGGTTATGATAAATCCTGGATAAATGAACAAATACGGAATGTACAGGAACTGGACAGAAGACCTATGCTGGAAAACAAGACAACAAATAATAAATTTCAAGGAGATATGGCCCCTAGTCTTATATTAGACTATAATATCCAACATAGAGACATTAACAAACTCATCCAACGACATTGGCATGTGTTACTCAATGATAAAGACCTTAACACAATACTCCCCACCAAGCCTAAAATTATATATAAACGAGCTCCTACCCTTAAAGATATGTTAGTCAAATCAGTGATTGCTTCACCCCCGAAACCAATGTTCTCTTTCTTCAATGGAAAGGGATTCTATCCATGCAGGAATTGCTTTGCCTGCAGACATGCCAAATTGTTCCAAGGCAAACGGCTAGATTTCATTGGTACCAATACAGGACATACACATCAAATAAGAGATTTCATTGGATGTCACACGGACGGCGTTATCTATGTGCTCCAATGCAGTTGCAATTTACAATATGTGGGCAGGACAACAAGGAAACATAAATTGAGAATAGAGGAACATGTACGAAATATAAGTAATGGTTATCCCAAACACAGTGTATCACGACATTTTGCGAAGGAGCATAACCAAGATCCCACCACACTGCAATTTTGGGGCATTGAAAAATACAAGGCATCTTGGAGAGGTAGCCACAAAATACGAGTCATTAGTCAGAAAGAATCCCGCTGGATTCATACACTCAACACACTCACCCCAGGGGGTATGAATGTGGATTTCGATCTAAACTGTTTTTTAAACAATTTTTAAACACATTTTAATCTTTTATACAGTGTAGAAACAACACCAACATATGGAACATATATGATTTTCTTTAATGTTCACTGCTCATTGATAGGGTATGTCACATTCTGTGTGGTGGCCTTGGGTTTGTGGGGGTGTCGGTTGACCTAATTATGGTGCCACTTTATTTCTCCCCACACCCTGGCCCCTCTCCCCATGGACCCGTGATCTTGGGAGATTTATTTTCCCTAGAATCCCTTGTGTCCATATGAGTACTTATACCACACTTAATGATTTGACATGTGCAGATTTCTCACAAGTGTATAACCAAATGTACACATTTATTGGGTTATACTACACCATTTTTTATTTTTATTTTTATTTATATTTATTTTTATTTTTATTTTATTTTATTTTATTTTTATTTTTATTTTCAACTTGTTTTTATTGTATGTCTATCAACTTGATTGATAGTAGTACCTTCCACATACATATTAACATTATGATACAGCATGTGGTCTGAGAAACATTTTATTTATCAGAAGATATTTACATCGTGTGTTCATTTAGCACAAACGATGGATGTATTTCCTGTTCCTTGACGGGTTTACTCTCAATATTCTGTAAATGTTTCTACTTTTTTATTTTAACACTTTTTTATATAATGTACACATCTGAGCATCGCTATTGGACACTTACTTATGGCCAGTTCACTTTATACATAATGAGAATTATTCTCGGTATTCTTATTTTAATTTTATATTTTTTTTATAACTTTTATTGCCTCTTAGGACATTAGTTCTGTCACTCCAATGTTTGGATTTTTCATGCTCACAGAACGCAATTATGTCCTAGTCACGTCCAATAACAATCACTTCTTCTATTACTATGTCTACAGACATGGACCACGAGAAAATGGAAGTTTGTTTACTTCCGGTTTGTGACTATTTAATTGACGGCCTGACAGCCAATAGGGTTCCCCTGATGAAGTCACGAGGTGCGTGACGTAACGCCGTAGGGAGTCAGACCGATTCATACACCCGCACAAGCTGGAGGCCATCGGACGTCAGGCGGTATTTAGATCGCCGCGTCCCCGCGAATTTTAAACTTGTTACTGCATGCGCCCATTCATGTTTGTTTTATGCCATTTTGGTGCAATAAATCCATTTGAGTTTTAACTCACTACACTATTGGAGGCATTTTTTCTTTCTCCCTCCCTCATCCCATTCCTAACTCTGGATCACGGAGCCTGGAAGATTTGAGATACCCAGCAGCTGGAGCAGTTGGAGTGATTAACATTGGGAGAGGCAAGACCATCACGCTGTAGAGACAACACTATATGCCTATATATAGCACCTTGCAGGTAAGGGCACTACATTACCTATGAGGATATTTTACCATCTTTCTGAGGGAAGAGAGCAGAGGCTCAGAAGTTTAGAACATCTGATTCATCTTCTTTATAGACTGTCTGTCATGATTTACTAATTTTGAACACCTCCAGTTACATAGAGGTCTATGTTTGTACCATTCAAGGTCCATACCCCTTTTTGCAATCCTTGGGATATTTTCAGTTGGTTTTATTTTTACCAACACCAGTCCAGTCACCTATTGTGTTTGTGCACTCATCATTGGTATTATCCTTTGTTGTGATTTTAGTCACTCATTTGAAGCGCTTATCACTTATATATGTAGATTTCATTTCACGGGTGGCCCCACCCTCAGCTATATTAGAGCTGTCAGACTGGAGTGCATCATTCATCAGGTGCCTCCCGTGGAGGCATGATCATGTGCACTCTTGTGTGGGACTTTTGTTTTTTAACATTTTGACACTTTTTTGTGAAATGGTAGGGGTACAATGTACCCTGTTACCAATTCACATAGGGGGGGCCGGGATCTGGAGGTCCATCTTTGTTAAAGGGGGCTTCCAGATTCCAATAACTCCCTGCCCCCAGACACCCACAACCACAACCAAGCATCCTCCCCATGTTGAGGGCATGTGGCCTAGTACGGTTCAGGATGGGGTGCTCTCTCGTCCCCCTCTTTTCCTGCGGCCTGCCAGGTTGCATGCTAGAATAAGGGTTTGGTATGGATTTTTGGGGGGGAACCCCACGCCATTTTTTTTTACCTTGGCACAGGGTTCGCCTTAAAATCCATACGCATTTTTTTTATTTTGTTTCGGGGTTCCCCTTAATATTTATACCAGACCCAAAGGGCCTGGTAATGGAGTAAGGGGGAACCCATGCCATATTTTTCAATTACTTATTTGTATTGCTGGGACCCGACAATTCATTATAGCCGCGAGTAGTTTTGTGCAGAGACTGTTATAAACACGGGAAACATGTGCTACTTTTCAGGCATACTATAGACACCCCCAGGTACGAAATTTAAAGGAATATTTAACTTTTATTGTTTCACTTTAAGCATTATTAAAATCACTGCTCCCGAAAAAAACGTTAGTTTTTAAAACGTTTTTTTGCATTGATACATGTCCCCTGGGGCAGGACCCAGGTCCCCAAACACTTTTTATGACAATAACTTGCATATTAACCTTTAAAATTAGCACTTTTGATTTTTCATGTTCGTGTCCAATAGACTTTAATAACAGTGTTCGAACCCATTTTTTGCCTGTTCGAATGTTCTGCTGCGAACCGAACCAGAGGATGTTCAGCTCATCCCTACTGCTGATCCAAGACTGATTCATTTTTATAAATGTGAGCCTATTAACGGAGTCAATGGACAGGTGCACTCAATGTGCATTCAGAAAGAGGGCTGGATGCACGACAGACCAGTAGCTCAATTGCATATTGAGCAAGTTCTGGCCAATGGTCCATCCTCAAAACTTCTCAAGTCAAAAAACAAAAACAAAAAATAAAAGTAAACCTACTGTTCTGCAATTACAGTTCTGAAAAAGTAGTATTATGATGTTAATTTGCATTTACATGCCCTGGTAGGAGAAAGTAGATTCTTAATTTCTAACAAGGTTATATATGGCCCAGATTCACGTAGATCGGCGCATATTTCTGCCGGCGTAGCGCATCTCATATGTGCTACGCCGACGTAACATAGAGAGGCAAGCAAAGTATTCACAATGCACTTGCTCCCAACGTTGCACCGGCATAACGTAATTTCGAAGGCGTAAGCCAGCGTAAGTGTAAGTGGGTGTGACCTTATGCAATGATGGTCCGAGCATGGAGCAGTGTTTTACGCCCAGCGTATCATGAACGGAGCATGCGCAGTGGCGTGGACGTATGATCGCTCCCCTGTGCGCATGCTCACAACTACGCCGGTGCAACTTCCTGGGATACGCCGGTCCACTAGCTTACGCCGAGCGCATAAATACGCCCAGCCATACGCCCGTCCGGCGCAAAAGTACATCCTGCTTATTTCCCCCCTGAAGCAAAAGCGATGGCTGTTGTAGAGTCAGAGAAAGACAGGAGGAAGAAAAATTTCTGTCCAGATGAGAAGGCTGTTCTTATCTCGGCCATAGAGAGGTATGATGTATTCCTCCATGGCGCCAAGAGTCACCATACCAGCAGGGCAAAGAAGCAAGAAATCCTGGAGCTGATCACCCTGGATAATAATGCCCTTGGCCATGAGTCCCGGACCTCCAAGGACATTAACAAAAAAATAAACGATTTGCGGCGGCATGTCTGGGATAAAGAGGCCGCCATGAGAAGGGACCACAGGGGCACGGGGGGTGGAACACCATCTGATGTGTGGTTGACCCCGGAGGAGGTGATCGCCAGGTGTCTGGAGAGGGAGCAATTGGAGGGCCTGGAGGGCTTTGACTCCCTTGATCAGGCCTTGAGGACAGGTAAGTGCTTTTTATCCCCCATCCGGTGTGTAGCATGTGAGGGGGTGCAAGGGAACATGTGACAAGTGTGTGGGTCCACCAACATGTGAATGCTTTGTGTCATCCACAGATGTGCTGGAGGGAGCGGGGCCATCTGCTGCCGGTGGCCATCCCACACCATCCCCGGAACATCTGGCTCAGCCTGACCCCCTGGGAAGCCAAGATCCAGTGGTGGAGGGGAGTGGCCACACCTCTCCTCTAGAGGTGGTTGATTAGGAGATGGTGGATATGGATGAGGAGGTTTGCCTCTACTATGAGGAGTGTTCCGTTTTGCCCTGGCCCTCTCAGACCCCCCCCCCCAGCAGGGGAAGCCCCTCAGGCTCAGCCCCCAGCAGGGGAAGCCCCTCAGGCTCAGTCCCCAGCAGGGGAAGCCCCTCAAGGGCCTCCCCATACAGACGGCCCCAAGCCTCTTCTGCCTCCAGGAAGGCGACGCAGAAGACAAGGGGTGTTCCTGCTTCCCTCCAGGAACATCTTGCAAGGGACCAGGCCCACCAGACCCGCCATATGGGTGCGATAGCCGGGGACCTGCGCCGGGTGGAGGACAGCCTGGCCTCCTCGGCACAGATATCAGATGGCCTGCCATCGAGGCGGAGGGGAGGATGCAGGCGGAGACAAATGAGGTCCTCACCCATATTGCCCTGGCATTGGAGGGCAGACAGCCAGCCATGGAGAGACCAGGGAATGATCCTTCTCCAGATGCCCCACCCCCCCACCCGAGGCTCCCCCCAGGCAACTGAGGAGCAGTAGCCTTGGCACCAGGCGTAGCCCATGAGTGCCTTTTTTTTGTTTTTGTTTTGCTCAGGTTCTGAGCTTTTTTATTTTAGTTATGTGCTCAAAATATGAGCTTCTTTATTTTAGTTATGTGCTCAAAATATGAGCTTTTTTATTTTGGAGTGAATGCACAAGGTGAGGAGTGCAGGCTACAGTGTGACTGGTGTGTGAAAGTGTGGGTGACATACCTGCCAGCAAGGTGTGTCACCCTGGGTCGTCAGGGAGAAGATATCCCCACGACCGTGTGAATGTGGTATGAATGAACAGCAACACCATTGGGGCCTTGGCGCGGCATTGCTGCTCCCAAGTCCTGCATGGTGGACTTGGGCTAATCCAATGTGAG